>NC_089141.1:97322775-98598490 GCF_009819655.1 Sylvia atricapilla
CTGGCAAAATAAATCAGCTCCAGTGTAAGCAGCTGAGTTTGAAACTTTGTATGAGAGGATGGTAGCATTTTATCCAGATACACATCTGGTTACAATATTTTATGTAGTCTTTGTAGTAATACTAGTATTCAGTACTGGCCATTCTGCTATTCTTCAAAATAAAATCCTTTCCTTTTTATTTCCATTTTCCTTCTTCAGGCAAACATAGGCTTCCTCTGATCTGAAGAGAACTGCTGGTAAACTCTGTGCTTTCCCCAGCTTTGCTTCTGAACACCTGCAATTCAAGTTATGACAAACTACACCTACAAATTCTGCACTATCTCCACAGTTCCAAGAATTTCATCAGCAAGAAGACACAGAGAATATTTTAGGAAACTGGAGAGAAAAAAAACCACAAAATGTTCTGCGGAGAAATCAAGGCTCAGAGCCTGATGTGAAAAGGGTCTCAACAATTGTGATAATGAATAGCACAACGCCCAGCACTCAGGTGCCTGGACCCGGGAGCAGCAGCTTCTGTAGTGAGTCAGATGTTTATTGTTTGACACAACAGGACAAGCATGAGGAACGTGATTCAGCTGTGAAGACTGTGTTAACAGTTTTTAATTAGATTTTCTTTTCCAAAACAATTTCTTTGCATGCTGGTGCAAGGAAAAGATAAAGCTGTCTTTTTTTTTTTTTTTTTTTTTTTTTTTTTTTTTTTTTTTTTTTTTTTTTTTTTTTTTTTTTTTCCTATCAGATTGAAAGCATCTCTCCTGGAAAGGCATGGAATTCAGTATTTCTGAGCATCACGAATGAGCTATACTTTCACACTAATTAAATGCAAGATTATAGCACCAGTCTTGTTCTTTTTCTCGGATATCACCCACTCAGTTGCAAGGTTAAGGATGAGCTCACAAACCCAGGTCGCTCAGGATGTGTGTGCTGGCGCCAGACCCCCCTCTCTACTCGAGGTGTGAGCCATCACTGTGCTTGTGGCACCTCACTGTCTATCAGAAGTCAGTAACTAACATCTGAAAGCCAGTGAATAAAGACTTGGAGGGCTCTTAATTGCTGTGCAGAATGACATGGCTGGCACAGCCCTGCACCACATGACAAAATGAAAGAAAGTATCATTGTCAGATATCATTGTGGAGATTTGGAGATCGTATCATGCATGAAGTTATGATAGATGTGCAAGTCACCTCAAAATCTGATGCATTCTGAATTGCTTTGATTTAAGAGCTGCTTAAATAAATACTATTATCAGGAAATTATTTTTAATTGATTTTAAGTTTCTTAAGAGAAAAGAAAATGTATTTGCAAACAGATGGTAATGAACTTCATTTTAAGCAACAGCTTAATTCAGTGCTTCAGATTTTGGCTTCCTAATTCATGTGGGCTGTCACTGCACAGGACAAAAGCTGTGCCCTCAAGGCTCTCACGGTGCAGTGCAGGGCAGTAAGGGGATTCCAAGCAAATCCCCTTCCTGACCCAACTTACTATGCATCAGTCCAGTCTGCAGAATGTCCCTGATACATGTAAACCAGATTCCTTTCAGAGGAAACAGAACCTGAACTTCAACTCCAATATCTATTTATGTGTAGATTACTGAAGCCTGTGATGGGGACACTGAGGTCTGGACAAAGAAGCAAGGCACTTCACCACTTGATCCTGTAGCATTTATCAAACATGCACAGATCTAAGAAAGGCCTCAAACCATGAGAACCCTCCTGCAGTGGCTCCTGTGCTGCATAAAGTAGTCAGTACTGCACGTGTTTTCCTATTTGCTGATGACTGACCGTCCTCACATCACCTCTGCTGCTCCTTCCATCCCCAAAAATTAAAGTGGATAGCACTCTTTAATGTAGTGCTGTCACCCCTTTGCTGAACCCCTTTGTTTCTCTTAATGGTCTTTTTATTTTTCCCCTTTCTATTGCTTCCTTCTATAATAGTGGCAAGTTCCAGTATTCCTGAAAATGCGAGCACAGCCTAACTCCAAGTTCTGTTGTAAATCTGCACTGTAAATGCACTGAAAGTTTCCTGAGCAGCTGCACAAGCCTGTGCCAGACCCAGAGGGCTGTTAAGCTGCAAGAGGATTGGCAATCCATGCCACAATAAATTAGGTCATAAAGCAATTCTCCTAAACCTCTGTTATACCACCTCTCCTCTACCCCTCACAGCAGGCAGGGCCATTCCATTCCATTCCATTCCTAGTTTTGGCAGAGAGATGCATGAGCCCCATACCCTGACTCACTTCTATGGCACCACAACCCTTATTAGCACAGAGTTTGCTGTTCCTTGGCTGCAGTCTGCTCTTAAATTTGAGAGAAAAGAAAGTTAGAAATAAGAGATTCTGAGCCATCTCTTCTTCAAATCTCTCAGAGAGGCAGCAGATTTCTGAGGAAAAAATTACTACAGATTCTGAAATCATTTGGATCAACATCAGATTAGGAATATGTCAGCAGCACAGATAAAAAGATAATTAGATCTCCCAGAGAGCAGCTTTAAAAAAGTAATTAATTTTGTTCAGGGTAGTCAAGAAAATTCACAAGAATTTCTCCTTGTAGCACTGGAGGTAAAAAAAGATGTCTGCCTTATGAAATTTTAATCTCCAGCACAGTTCACAAAATTATATATTATACAAATACATTAATCAGGGCAGTTCTGTGTCTTCTTTGACTTCTTGATCATTCTTACATGCCAAAAATGTAATTTTTTCAAAATAGAAGTGTTGGCAGGATGCATAAGGTGCTCCTAATGAGATAACAAACTCAAAAATTGAGAAAAGATGGAGGATTGAAATGAAATAGCCAAGAGTGTTCACATCAGTCATGCAGACTCGTGTATACATCTCCTCACCCCTTTGGCAACATATTTAAAAACTGAAACTTGGAGGCATCTAGCAACTTATCTAAACTAAACAAACAACAGCAGAGAACATGATCTCTCCTCCTCTTTTCTCAGATTAATCTGATTTACTGCATCCTGTCACAGATAAACAAGAGCTAAGGTGCAGATAATTGTTCCTAATAAACCTGGGCTTTTTCCTATGGTTTTGGCTATGAAAATAATGTTAAGCCAGACTTGAGACTTGTTTTATTTCCCGTGAGAGTGAGTGAGGACAAGGGGTTGTTCTCAGATTTTGTGGGAACAGTGGGGTTGAGATTTGCAGATGGTGCCAAGTTCCCTCTTCAACCCCCAGCACTAACCACTCTTGTCAGTACCCAGTCCCCTCCTGCAGGCCTGGCTGGATGTCCTGAAGCTGCTGCCACCCCATCCCCTCCTGGGGATGCAGAGTTGTTCAGACACACAGGCTGTTCCTCATTAGCCATTACAGCCTAATAAGAAGTCAATGAAAACCTTCTCTGACTCCTTCTGCATGACACTACTGGTGAGAGGAGGGAGGTTAAGGGTCTGCCCTGGGAGGGCATGCAGAATGCCCACGCCTTGAAGGTGGCCTGTTAAATTACTGTTTGTTTGTTTAGTATCAAACTAAAGGGAATAATAAAACAAAAAGTAACAATAATAATGGAGTATAGGAATAATAAGCCAGTACATGCCCTGACATCATGGGCTAATGTGAAGAAAAGTTCTTGAAAATGCTGCTGCTTTCACACTGACCTCTGAGGCTGCCCCTTTTCCCACTAGATCTCCCCCCAGGTGTTGTCTCCTTTCAGCTGGGCTGAGCCCAGGCTGCTGTAACTGCCCTGCCCTGTCCCTCTGCCTCTCAGTGGGGCACAGAGCTGCTCCCAGCACACCTGCCGCATCCCTGGGTGATGCTCTGGTTTGCCCCAGCAGATGCAGACGATTCAATCATTTCCACAAGAACTTTTTTGTTTCATTTCCATGACTTCTTCCACTTGATGGAAGACAGGGATGATTGCTGCTAATGTTAACATGTCACTGGGGCCTGATGTTACAAATCTTTCCTTACACATAATGTTACGCTTCAGCAGCAGTCCTTAGATGAATAATGAAAATTTAACCAAGTAAAGGAGTTACAAGATCAGACCACAGTGAGATTTATAAACACAGTAAATGCCTTAGATTTTCTACATTGAGTCTCCTGGGGTTTTTGGTTTTTTTTTTGGGGGGGGGGGGATTTGCCATGGAAATACTGATATCACATGGGCCAGGGCAAACACAGGTCACAAAGATTAATATACAGATTTATCATGTCTACAGTACACAACTGTAGATCATGCTATATGATCCAAAAAATAGTGAAACCTCAGACGAAAGTACACACAATAAGGGAATTTTGATAGTTTAAACAGCTCTGCTTCGTTTTATAACGTTCTGTTACCCCACAAATAACGTAGCTGTCATAACAAATAGTAACAGTGATAGATACTAAGGAAAGCTGGATGGTGTGCAAGACTGTGGATACAGCTCCAGTGTTCAGATCTGAATTGACTTTAAACTTAATATTTCTTGGATTGCTCAGCCCTGGCAAGGCTACAGTATTTCTCAATTTACAAACCTAATGTGTATCCAATAACATATAGTAAAATGTAACATTGCGCTGACCTGAGCACAGTTGCCTAAGGCCATATATGGTTCTTACAAATGAACTTGGGTAGTTAGGTTTCTATCTGGAAGATTCACGCAGACCTCAAGAGCTTCTCAAATACCTTTAAAAAGCAAAAAGGGGAGAATAACGTGGCCTGCCATTTGCTGGTTGGATGCTGTCCATCACATCTGCATTGAATGATCTCAGGCTCAGTGCAGCTGCTGTCAGCTTGGCAGCACTGCCACTCGTTCAATGTGTTCAGAGCAGTACTCCATCTTCAGTGGTTAAGATCAGAAGATGATAGGTTAAATGAGGCTGGGAGAGACCCAGTCTACCCTCCTGCCAAAGGGCCAGCACTGGCATCAGACCAGGCAGCTCAGGGTTGGACCAGCAAGGCCTTGAAACCCTCCAGGGATGGATGTGACCTGAGTGGGCTCCTCATGGGGAAAGTTTCTCCCTATACTCAGCCTGAACCTCTCTCATTCCCACTTGAGGCCATTGCTTCTTGCCCTCCCATCCTATATCACTGTGAGAAGTCCCACTCCATCTCTTCCATGACCCTTTGGTGGTGCTGGAGACTGCCAAGTACACCAAAGCCATCTCTTTTCCCAGCTGACCCCGACCAGCTTCCCCAGTCTCTCCTCATGGGGAAAATGAGGAGAGGCTCATCTGTCACCACGCTGGAGCCCTCCCATGAGCTCCCTCCAGTTTGTCCATGAATTTCCTGTACCGGGTCTCAAAATTGGACTCAGTATTTGGATGTGGTGTGAGGAGTGCCACACAGAGGGGGACAATCTCTTCCCTTAACCTTTGAGCCCTACCCCTGGTCACGCAGTTCATAAGCTGCTGGCTGTCTTTGCTGTCAGCAGACCTCCGTGGTGTTCAGCCTATTGCCCTCTATGACCTCAGGGCTGCACTGCAGCACTGCAGAGCTGCTCCCCAGCCCCATCCTCTGACAGTGTCATTGCAGGGGTCATCATATCCAGCTGCCAAGGAAGTATATGCATCAAGGAAAAATGCTTCAGAACCTTTTGGGTATATAATGTGCATATATAATTTTGGGTATATAATTTTAACTACTTCTGTGAACAAAGAATGAAGATTTTTTTGGCAAGTTTTAAAAAATCCAGCAACATTTTCTTCAAGTAACAGTCATTCCCCCAGTCTCTGGGATTCAGGGAATGCATTTTGCTGTCTTCTGAAGAAAAAAGCCCTAATTGTAACAAAGCTGTCTGTGAAGAATTGCAGGCTGCAGAAGGTTGAAGGGTAGCATGATTGAAATGCCAGAATGCTTTTGGCAGAACAAGCTGTATCAAGAAACAAAAATGTATCATCAGAACTCCAGCTCCTGCACAGCTCTGCAGAAATGCCTCACTGATCTGTAGCACTGTAGCAAGACAACCCCTCCTCATCGTTCTCACCACAGTGCTGCAACGTGCTGTAACCTGGGCAAAACCAATCCAATCCATCTTTTTAAGAAATATGGATCTGAAACTTGGGTTTGAAAGGGTATGCTTCAGGTTTCCTCATTTTTATACAAACTAGACTTGTCTTGAGTAGAAATTATCTGTTCCTTCTGGTTTCTGTAATTTCATATGACTGAGGGGTCCTCCTGATGCCCTGCAGCACCCACTTCAATGGTAATTCAGTCACAAGACATCACATTTTATTTATTCTTGAACGTAACCATGGAGTTGCTCGAAGAGATTTGAGTGTGATTGGAGAGAGAAAGATATCACTTCAAAACCTGAGAGGAAATTGGCTGGGCATTGGCCAAAGCTGGTCCAGCCAGCTGGAACTGAAGGACATCAGCCCAATATCAGCAGAAATAGTGCAGATCACAGAAATTAGACCTCTGGTGTCAGGAGCTCACATATGCTTCAGGGATTGCAGTGAACAGCTCAACTCCAGAGGGACAGATGCATCTGGCTGGGACTGTTGGCTTTGCTCAGGGTAACAGAACATACCACTGTGTATTTAGGCTCTGTGAACATTTATTTACAATGCTGGGAAACATGTGTAGCTTCTCCTAGGGGTCTCCTTCCAGTATTACTTCATGACTTCCGCTGTGAGTATACCCTGCTTACACTGAAATGTTTGAGTCGCCAATCCAAACTCTCCAAAGTTAGGAAATGCCAACATTCATGCAGCTCTCATTCACCTCTCTCATGCTTGGGGTCATGTTGTTTTACTGCCTACACATCAACCAAAGCACTAATTAGTTCAAGATATGCAAATTGTTTTAAAAAGCTAAAAAGCCTAGTTTGCAATTTAAAATGGGATCCAGATGCCCTCATCACTTCAAGGGAGAAAAAAAAGGCATTAAGTGGTAACTGGATTTTTGTGTTACATGGCAGGCATCCAGGCTGAACTTGCACATAAAAATAAACCTCATGAGTTCATTGTTCTGAACTTACAGCCAAATGTCCTGTTTGTCTTCTGTTGATTTTAAATGTTTTGTGACTAAGTTGCATAAAACATACTTTTCAAAAAAGCCCAGTAACAGTAACTAGTGAAATCTAAATATTACATCTAAATAATATTTGTTTCTTTGCGTGCTTCTAGACATTGCACAACCTCTGGAAGTTCTGATAGAATTAATGTGAAAATAGCCTAAATATTCACTTATTTCTCTGTTTCCATAGAAACTCTGACAGCAATGATTCATACCTAAGAATTATTAAGTCCCTGACCATGCAATTTGTACTGTTCTTCACAAGGCTCCAATAGCTCACACACTGTACTGCAGAGAAAGCTCACCTGAAGGACAGATTATCTATTTTTGTTTGTCAGCTTCACTTTCTTGGAAATGCACAGCCTTGTTTTTCAGCATGGGTGATTTACAAAAACCCTACAGAAAAAAAAACCCTAAGCAGAATAAAACCCTAATCACAACTAGTGTGTTCTACCATGGAGAGGAGAGGAAAGAACTGGATTTCCTGTGCCAAACTGAAGCACGTGGGATGAATGTAACCCTGCTGTAAATGAAGGGGGACCCTGCAGCCTAGCACACCCACTGTCTCATACACCACGAGAAGGGACAACACACCAGCTGGGACAGAGTGAGGAGGTAGAGGCCTGACAGCCTCTCTCCTGACTCACACTGGTCCTTGCATGGCTTTTTGTACTCTGCACAGCTAAAGTGTCATCCCCAGAACAGCTGGGAAAATGAAACCAGCAACTGACAGAAAAGTGTCAAACAAAAAAAATGGACCCCTCAGTGCCAACCTGGACACATGCCCTGGCTATGTAATCAACCCTTCATACTAAGTATTTCCCTGGAATTCGGACTTTTCAGTCCTTAGTCTTTGTGCCAAGACCATCAACTGAGGTGACAGAGACACTGATTTTGATAGTACTTTGGTGTTAAAGCACTTGCTTGGAGACCCCACCTAAGAAAATCAGCTCTGTACCATGGCGCATCACTTACCTCCTCAGCAACACAGTGCTTGCTGAAAGAAACACAATGAATGGCTTCTCTGGCAGGAAGAGGTGAGGTGGGTGCTGCTCATGAGAGTTTTTCACCCTCAGAATTACTATGTAGGAGCAGAATAAATAGCTGTGCTATTGCAGTCATTTTCCACTATAAGAATGTGGTAACATGGCTCAGTAGTGCAAAACACACAGTTGAACTGGACAAGTATTTCTGGTCCCAAGGTTTGTCAAGTTTATGCAAAAAACACCACACAGCTGCTACCTGCCAAGTGGTTATCAACTGTTGTGCAGTGCTGAAGACCAGCTCTGCCCCTGACATTCATAAAGAAATACCCAGAAGGTTACAATGGTCCCTAGGCTGCATGGACAACTCAAGAATCATAAAAACAGTTACACTTGAGAGTAATGTGGAAATTGGGTGATGGAAAGGAAAGTCACATGGGGTAATTATTTTCCAGGGTAGAAAATAGATACTGTCTTTTCATCATAAAGCAATGGAGAAGTCCTGCTGCAACCCCATTGAATAAAATGACTGTACCCATGGAAACTTCAAAGGTTCAATTTTTAAATCAATGCAAAATAAAATTCAATTATATAAAAGAGAAAAACAAAACAAAACAAACCTTTAAAATCCCCTATCATTCAGTAATGATGCTCATTTAAGTAATGCTATGTTTAAGTATCTTTTATCAACATTAAAGTATATTTTTGGCTAGACAGTTGTGGGTAATAAATGATTAGTAAAACATATTTCTATTTATAGATGCATTAGAAAATTAATCTATAACAGAAAATAAAATTATATATGCAGTGCATCTATATATTAAATATGAAATGCATCTATATATATGCACTTCAATATCTGTAAATGCAGTTTGGTTGGCTGCTGTCAGTGAACACAGTGGCCCACAAGTTCTGGTGGGATTGTGCCACAAGTAACATCAGCAGGGCAAGGGATGGAGGGCAAAAGACAAGGAGCACCACTGGAGTTCATTAATGAACATGAGCAAGAGATTATACCAAGCACAAGTTCTTAACAGGCACGTGAGCTGTGTGCACAGTTTGATCAGACTAGTAAACAACACCTGGTAAGAAGTATCCTCAAGATCAAGAGCAGAAGTGAACAGTGAGCTCCATTATGCTTAAAAATGATGTACAGAACTGGTTTGGAGCAGATTTTGCTCTTGCTCTTATTAGGCCTTCCTTATGTACCATTTGGGTGTACAGGATAATTTACAAGGAGCAGAATTTTTCAAACACAACATAATTCCCATCACACAGTGCAGAGAGCCCAGGAGCTGTGGCAGTTTCAGTACAGCAGAAATAACTCAAGAAGGCACCACATGGGCTCTGTGATACACGATCACACCGTGTGTGCTCATTGCAGCAGATTGCATGGGTCAGACAGGAGGAAAGAGCTTGCACTCAGTGACCAATTGCAGAAAGGGAAGGCCCCGTGGGTGTGATCCTGATGAATAAGTAAAGGTAATGTCCAAGTTGGAAGTGTAATTTAAAGCATTAACACTGTAATTTCAGTATCAAGAGTATAATTTAAACTCTTTGTGGACTGCAAGCATTGTTTTTGGAAACAGGGAAAGACTAAGTGGAGGGTAAGTTACCAGCCAGGAATATCGAACACAGATCAAATGTCTGCCTAACTACAGGGTGTGTTGATGTGGCAGCTTCTAGTGTGCCTCAGAAATCCAAACTGGGGCTGTCTGAGACACAAGATAAGAATGTAGGCTGAAAATACAGAGCTTTTTGTCCAGAGTTAAGCTGCTTGCCTGTATCTACTGGATTATATCTATTACAGTGTCAAGGTGTGTTCCTAGTGTGTGAAACTTAATCATGTGTATTAATTTATTAGAACAGTTACTGGCAAGCCTTCAGAACACCCTGCTATCACAATCTGCAGGTGTGATTTGGGAGTTAGCAGAGCCTTGAGACCATTCCCAGCTCCTGTCCCAGCAGCCACTCTGTGCTAGGGGGAGAGAAAAGGTGATACTGTGGGTGGAGGTGGCTAATCCCTGCCAGCTGCTAGGAACAGTCCTGGCTGTGTTTAGCCGACCACTGGGGATGCAGCCCTTGCATCTCATGAACGATGAGCCAGCTGGGAGGAACTGGAGTCAAGTTTCCTTTCAGGGTTTATTTTTACCACCACTGATTTTTCAGGGAGTCAGATCTCTAAGGAAGAATCGGTTCCATCTCTTCAGTTTGGACTGATGCATCTACCATTGGCAGTCGATACATTGATCATTTACGGTTTAATTAAGTTAAGATGGTTGACTTAATGACTGTTAGACACAGAAGATGATGTGGCGACACCTTTTTGTATCCAGCCTAGATCTGCCTAATATAGGACAAAATACAACACATTATTAAGAGAAGCTCATCAAGAAACTGTTCATTCCTACAAGGATGCCCATCTCTTGTAGGAATAACACTTGGTATGGCCAGTTCCCGTGTTCAGCAGGTCTCATGGGGTTGACACATGGTGTCCCTTCATGTGTTTCTAGTTCCAGTGACTCAGCAGGATTTGATTGTGAGAGCCTGAGAAATCCAAAGCTCAGCCCATGCAAGACAAAGATGCTGCTGACAGGCTTGGAAAAGGGCTCAAAGCTGGCAGGGTTTGGACTGACCAGCCAACCGAGACTGTGCATCTGCTCTCTGTTCATGGTTTACAGGCTTTTATTGCTTTTTATAGCAACAGATGCTTTTAGTGGCACTTTTAGTCACACCAGTGCGTTTTCACCTCTGCTTGGTCAAAAACCTACAGGCTTTCCTTTAAGGTGTGGAACTTACTAATGATGCCCAGGCTGCAGCCATCTCAAAACAAGGTCACTGCAGTATTTTTGGCAGAGGAAGAAATACACATTGCGTTAAAACTATCTGAAGATGGAAACTTACAACTGGTTGGTGATAGATTTCTTATTAGAAGCATAAAACCAGTGATCTGCAAGAGAGACCAATTACGTTTTCATATAAATTATTGCCTCCCTCTCCATCCATGCTGCAGAACACTGAGCTATAGATCTCAGACTACAGGAAGGAAAGGAGACTGACTGGCAGGCTATGATGATGGAATTCAACCTGGTGCTTTATCTAAAATCAGTTCAGTACATACAAGTCTGCATACCTTCAAAACTTAGGATTTTTAAAATTTGGATAGGGGTCAGGAAAAAAAAAAAAAAAAAAAAAAAAAAAAAAAAAAAAAAAAAAAAGAATGGGAAAATATCTAAGTAGAATGGGTTATTCTACCTGATTATCACTAGGCGTTTTTAGGGTTCATCTTTGTAAGCCGTTGCCTTCTGTTTTAGAACCAAGTATAAGTCTTTAAAGGATGAGAGGAAACTTTAAATGATAGTAGCGATTCAGATAGATATTGGTTTGTTGTTGTTGTGTGTTTTTTGTTTTCTTTTCTCTTGTTGTTGTTGTTGTTTTTTAATTTTGTTTAAATACAGTGGAAAACAATAAGAACAGCTGGGACTACACTAGAGGCCATACCAGGCTGAAATCAGGCAAGGGTAGCAGTTTCTCAATGTTTCCTTCATTTTTGTTAAGAAACCTTATCAAATCTCCTTGAAGGAAAGATATCAATGACTTCAGAGCACCAGATGGTTTGAGCTAGATAGACAGATGACAGAACCACAGACTACGCTCACAAGGTTCATCAAATCCAGCTCCTGACACTGCATAGGACCATTCCAAAGAGTCACAATGTGTGCCCGAAAGTACACACACACAAGTGGCAGAGCTACAGTACACTCACAGTGTCTCACACTCCAGAAAATCAGCCCTCAAGCAAGAGGCTTTGAGGTTGCTGAAAGCTGTCAGGATTGCCTGACACTCACTTCAGTGGCTGGGCATCCCTCAGCAAGGGCTCAGCGCTTAGCTTGGTGTGTGAAGGGTGGAAGGGGACAATCTAAACACATATATGTGCAATGGGCCAAGGCACAGCTTTAGGACAAACAATAAAATAATGAGGAAAGAACTATTTTAAAAGTAAAGCTTGCATTGGCTCATTTTAATTTGTCCATCTTATTCTTTCCTTCCTCTTTTCTGATCAGTAGTGATTAAATACATAAAGGTTTCTGGGCTAGAACTGCTAATTAGCTTGCCAAACAGATTTGGATGAAGGCTTTTAAAGCACATTGTAAATATAGAATTACTAAAAATAAACCACAGGAATTACTTTTGGGATCACTTTCCTCTTGCCATCTTTTCCCTTCACACAGCAAGACGTGCCATGCTTGCTGTCCTTGTAGCTAGCAGCTGCCAGCAGCAGGGGACTTTCCATGGAAGTCCCCTGTACGAGGCACACAGGACATTTCTGAGCCTGGGGTGAGCAGTAACAAGCAGCTCCTTGGAGCAGCCACAGGGGTTACTGGATTTTCCAGAGTATGGCAGAAGAGCATTACCACAACTGGGTCACTGTGCCACTGGTGACCACAAGAAGTAAAACACAGCAATTTAGTAAATTATCTGTAATCCAGGATAAACAAAAACACATTTTCATTTAGCATACTCCCTGAAGTCTCTAATTGCTCCTTTCCAACTTTTTACTAGAATAAACACTTTTGTTATTAATGTAAAGGAAGCAATCTGTCTTTGAGTGCGCTTTTTTGTTTTCTTCCAAAGGCTGTCCACAGGGAGGAATTAGCATGATCCTGAGCTAAATGATGCCTTCATTTGCAACAGTGCAGCCCCACTAATTTCAGAAGCCTTCAATTTCCCCGCCTCCCCCATGTGGGAAGGGTGGAATAAATTATTAAAAGCGCCAACCCTCCTCTTTCCTTTCCACTGGTGTGGGAGAAAAGGGTCTTGAAGTAAACAGACCACGTGGGCTCTTCTGGAGCTGTAATACTGGGAAAAGAAGGGAAGGAAAAGGTTGGAAGCACGCTGAAGGATGGGGGGCATGTAAATTAGAATCTGGGAATTAAGAAGCATTCACTGGATGTCACAAACTTTGTCTCCAATGGGGTTTTTTCCCCTCCAATGCACAGAGACGATAACAATAGTGAGTAATTCAGTTAAGGTGTTGCAGATGACTGAGAGCAGGTGTCTTTGATCAAAAAAGCAAAGAAGGACAGCATTGCTATGTATCTTTTGAGGTAATCAGTGGAGCAGCTCATGCAGCCCAGATTGCCTATGGACGGGGCAGGGATCATATGCTCAGAAGCAAAGCTAGCCACCTTAAGATCAATATGCTAATTAAAACATTAAGATATCTTATGTCCTTCATGTACTAGTTCCCAATTTACAGCTATTACTGCACAATCTGTTGAATTCTATGTTAAATATTATAAGGACAGTTTCTAATTATTTACTAATATGTTGTAATTAAAAAGCCCCCACTAATATGCTTACATTGGGCTTTAGATTGTTGACAATTAATCAGGAAAGATTCTTTCTCATCCCATTGAAATGAGAGCCAAATCCAACTGGAGAGATTCACGTTTGTGTTTCTGTTTGGTCCTAGCTTTACTAAAATGTTTTTCTTAGGTGAGTGCTACTGTAAATGCTTTTATAAGGTTTTGCTAAGGCACTCATTACCATCCGTCCAAGCTACCCATCTGCACCTCTGCTGGAATCCCGAAACACTAAGGCAAAAACAAAAGCACTGAAAAACAAAAGTAGTACTGGGAGAATAATGAAGTTCTGATCATTTGCGAGCTGCTTCGATTTTCCTTTTGTTTGCATTTGTCAGAAGACTGGGATACGCCTCTGCCATAGGGGAGATGTGCTGTGGGTGGAACGAATGTGAGCAGGCAGAGACTGGATAAGGTATACACAGCATCTGCTCTCAACGTGAAGCCAACCCCCTGTCCCCTTGGGAAGAATTCATTCCTAGGTCCATGCTCATCGTGGTGATACCTGCAGCCTCTCTGAGAATAGATCACTGGGATGGTTTCCTCCATGTGATCCTAAGTGAACATAGTTACATGTAAGGAGGTTAAAAATGCAGTATCGTTTATAACTAGTTTTTTTCCCAAGATTAACTAAGTGAGGTGTGTATTTTCAGCTACATGATGCCTCTGTGAGCAGGCATGTTGTCAACCAGCCTAAGCAAGAGAAGAGAGAGATGGAGTAAGGGGTAAAGAAAGCTTGGGAAATGAGAGTTTGGAATGGAATGGAGATGCAGAGAGAGAAAATCATGCGGAAAAACTAACTGTCATTTCTCTGAGATGGATGCTGCTCCGAGAGAGCACTGATCCTCATACAAGCAGGCAGTGCAGTTAGTGCTCACTGAAGGAATCTGTCATTAAGCAGGCAAATATTAAAAAAAAATCACAAAACTTTGTACCTTTTTTTTTTTTTTAATGTACGGTTTTGGGGGACGTTTTTAAACAACCGTGTCAAGGCCTGCAGGCTGTTGTTGTCCACAGTGACTCTCCATCTGTCCCAGATGCACACAGGGAAAAACCACATTCATCATTATTGATTACTTTAGGTCTTGAAGGCCTTTGTAATGGAAAGGCCGATGTCAGTGTAAGACAATAGATAGAGTGAGACCTTTCCCAGGCTTCTTTGTTTAGGCTCAGCGGGTGCCTCAGGCACTTTGTGTATATGTCTGAACCAAACATCAGTCAGAAACCTGTCATGTCCATGGGATACAAAAAGCTGGTATCTCAGTGCGTGAGAGAATTTTATAGCCAGGGTCAAGTCCTCTTTGAAAATTGTGTCATGAGGAGAGAAACGGTTTGGATTTTTAATAGGACAAAAGTCAGAGTTGTTCATTTCTACCGTCTCAGATGATTGTCTTAAAACTAGAGATAGGATCCAGAGTTGTGCTGCAGCTGGGACTTTCATATCGTGAAGACTCACACTGGAAATCACCCATACTCACTGCTTCATTGCAAATTTAACCGGTAAAATCAGCAGGCAAAACTATTCCTGTTAAGAACCCCCCCAGTACTATAGCCTATAGGAACAAACTGGGATACAAAAAGATGATATGCAAAACTGAGCTGCAGTAGCAGTACCAGTTTCTGTCGATTTTTTTGAGTCATCTGCTATAAGAAACCAGAGAACAGCTGTAGTCAGATACTCTACATTGTAAAATGATGCAGAATAAATGTTAAAAGGTTTTTTATCTTTTCCCATCTTGTTTCCAAAACAATTGTAAACAATCATTCCATTTTGGGAAGGCAAAGGGAAGGAGAAATGGGAACAAATATTTAGAAACACACATAGAGATTTAGCAAAGAAATTTTTTGCATAACTTATTTTCTTTCCTTTATTCTCTCATGTTGTTCTTTATACAAATAAGCATAGCATATGTCCTCCATCTAACTTCAGTATCAGAGAAAGTTTTTTACTATTTTCTTCTTTCTGTATCTGACTTTATTTAAAAATAAAACATTATATTCGCTGTATTGACATTTCATCTTGATCTACATATACAGAAACTAGTAAAATGTTTTTTACTAGTTTCTGTATATGTTTTTACTAGAGAAAATGAAGAAACAAAGAGAAAGCTGAAGATGGTAACCTAAAGACATGCCTTAAGTCTACCTGCAGGACAGTCAACTAGAAAGCTGTCTGTGGAGTACAACAGGCTCAGTCACAAGGAAACAGCAGTAGGAGAAGTTTTATTGTGTTTTTTTTCTGAGTTACATCTTCTGAGATTAATTTCTGAATTTTATCAGTTCACTGAAAAAGTCAGGTTTCTGAAGTCTGTACATCCACCCCAGCTGAATACTGGAAAACTGTAAGCAAACAGTGTTTCACTAACAGCAGCTCCATGATTCTGAATTTCTACAGCTGGATTCATCAGATGTTATGTAAAGACTTACCTCACAGACTGACCAGGAAAATGCCCATATTAGAATATATTAGAATGCTTTGTCATATCATGGCTGGCTCACAGACATGTACCAGCCACCCACTGAGATGAGGGATGCAGCCTCCTCTCAGAAGGTAAAAGATGGGCTCTACAAAAATGGAAAAATTTTGGGGCAAGTAGCCATTCAACAGTGTTCCTGCAGAGTGCTCTCCTCTGCAACACCATCGATGCTGTGTTTGGCCAAGTGCTCCCACTCACACAAACCCCACAGCAGTGCCTAAAGCCAGCATTAGCAATGTGTTGTGGCCCTTTCTTGAAGCTCAATCGTTCCTCTACAGGTATTCTGAAGTGATTTGCACTTTTATCACTGTGAAGCTTTCTTGGAAGGCCAACGACTCCCAGGGTTGCATTTAGGCACTTGCACCCAAGAAAGAAATTTGTACCAAAAAGTCTCCCAAAGCCCATTTTTATTTGGAAGTGTCTGATAGCAGGAGGTTTTGTAACCATGCCTCCCAAAAGTCATCTTGCCTCTGCAGGAGGGTCTTGCTCACTTTCGTCCTCGCTTCCTGGGTTTTCCTTGGCAAATTAAACAGTACATGGGAACATATCTGGTCAGTGGAATAGGTTTGTCTAGACTAATAAACTCCTAGGATGGCCCATTGTATTAGATATGCCCACATCAACCAATTTGTTCTCCAGCAATTCCTGAGCATAATTTGGGAGTTGGAGGGTTATAGGGACCTTCCCCAATAGGCACCATGAATGTGGTCTCCCAGCTGAGCGGTGAAAAAAAATTCCTGCCATAGATGTGGGCTGTTCTATGACCCAGTTGACTTCAGGAAGATCTTCATCCATTTAATTTATTAATGCAGATCTAGCTGAAGACAGCACAATCCAATCTGTCCCCAGGTTTACCTGTCTCCCAGTGATACTGGTGTGAGAGCACTGGAGCCACGTCAGTGTGCAGGAAGGAGTGAAAGATCAATAGTCATGGAGAGTAAGTAAGAAGGTATCTGCATTCAGCCTGTCCCCCAGAGTGCTTCCATGCCTTGGGGGGTGGGTTCTTATTTCCACTGAGGAGTCGACTGTGCACTTTTATCTAATGACTCTTTAATGGCTCTACATTCCCGAGGAGCTGGAACAGGAAAATCACTGTAATTGTGTGACAACAGAACAAGCTCTATGGAGCTCTATTTCCATTTAATGATAGCAAATTTTAATGATATTTATGAAGGGAAAACCTCATACATGCCATTAATTGCTCTAGTCAATGACTAAAGAAATAGTACATAATTCAAACATACATTAAAAAATAGGAATCAATACTAAATTCATTTTTAATAATGGCAAACTTCCAGGACTAATTAACTGCCTAGGCTGATATTCATGATAACAAGGGCTGGTATATCCAAACCAGAGAAAGATAAAATTTTAAAAAAATTAGAAAAATAATTCCCCCAAATACTGATACAAACCAACTGAAGTTAGTAAAAAAAAAAATTATGTTGATTCAGGAAATACTTAATTTCTTTAAAAATGAGATTTTTTTTTTGTTTGTTTTTTGTTACAAATAAACTCAGTGGCTTAAAATAAATGGTAAATAAAGAAGCGTAATCCCAAGAGAAAGAAAATTAGGACTTATCTATCAGCTAATTGATTAATTATATAAGCTTATTCAAGTTGTAATTTTGGAATTCAAGCAAATGATAGGATTGTAAAAAAAATTCTATGGCACACCATTCTTTCAAACATGCTGATGTATTTTAATGTGGCCTTTTGAACATGTGTTCAAATCTATTTTTGGGAGACATGGAAGACTAAGATATAGGCCATGCTATATTCCATTTCAACATACTCAGAAGTTTATATTTGCACTAACTTATTTTTAATAATTCATATTTTCCCATTTTTAAATGCTGTATTGTTAATGTTTTTCTGGTATTATTTTTCTAGGCTGTTGATCAAACTAAATTGTGCACTCAAAAGTCCACATGCAATTCCTACAAAAAATCATGTGTGTGTTCATGACATCTGCTACTGTAATGTCAGACACAAATAAATATGATATCCTCATTTTTAAAGGGCTGAGACTTAAGTGGTAGAGCTGTGAGAAAATGACTGAGACTCAGAATGGAGCTCTGCAGACTAAGGTAATAGCCAGGGTTAATGGAGGGCAGAGTCAAACAGGTGAAACATCTCTGACGACAACTACAGAAGAAGCAGAAGGGACCACAAGGTTTCCAAATCCAAAAGCACAGCTGCAGCTGTAAGATCATCTTTCAGTCAACAATACATTTGAGGCTGCTCTTTTTTTACCCTTCTTTTTTAAAACACAGACTTGAAATTCCTATCTTTGTCAAGAATTCAGGTTTGAACGCGTTCACATCAAAATTATGACAGCATTTATATGACAAGATACTGCTTGGTAGAAAAAAGAATTTAAAAAACCCCTTTCTAACACAGTCTCTGTGATTTTAGCTCCCACTGAGTACAAAAATAAATGAAATAATTAAGTTTTCACATTTCTTACCTAGATGAACACCAACAAGCATTAATACTAATTTCTATGAGCTATTCCAGCATAAAACCAGAAGGAAGCTATAGGTGTACTCACAGATAAATCAGTAACTGTCAATGAGGACAGAATCAATTTTTTCTGAGTTTGCCTCACAGTAAAACTGAAGTGCCTTGTCTTTACTGAATTTTTTTCCAAAACTATAGAAAAGCACATTATCTACCCTGAAGTAAAAATACATCTCTCTCGGTAAAAAAACATCTGACACGGATTTTACAGTAAGTTCTGAAAATTATATATCCCTTCTCATGCTTTTCCAGCCATTATATTGATTGCTACGTAAAATTATGGAGTTATTTCAGCTGTCACTGTCTTTTGAAGGTTACACAACGTAAAATAGTTAAACTAACCTTTAGTTTGACCTTTGTAAGCCATCAAAACATTATTTGAAGCAGCTCTCTTTAACCATTGATGATTTTTTCCGTACATTTGAAGTTATATCTGAAAACTGAAGGCCAGTGTCTCCTTTGGGAAGATTAAATTCCACTTCCCACACAGTATTTTCTAACATTTTAGACTTGCTTTCTGAAAATAAATCAGTCATCGAATGAAGAACATTTTCTACCATTTATGAATTGAACAATCCAAGTAAGCAAAACCCATTAGTTAGCCACAAGCTTCCTCATCCACTTGGTCCCCCGACAATGATAGATTCTTTTCTAAGGAATTTAGATATTACAGAGTCTCAAAATCAGCCTAGTGAAACGGTTGTGAGAGTGAATGCAGATAGAAAGCACAAGGTAACAATCCACACTGCGGTGGGGATAAACTAGTTGCCAGAATGTGAGCCCTCATAGTTTTAACAAGCTCTAAGGAAAACAAGCAAAATTGAAGTGAGCACCACATTAGGGGAAGAAGAAGGGAATCCATCTGAAAGGGTGAATATTTTGTTCATATAAACAAGTTAGCTGTGTATTAAATGTCTGGTAAAATGGAAAAACCCAGCCAAGCACTTTTAGATTCGGTCCTTTGTTCAGTGATTTAACAGGAAGGGAGTGGTGACCCTTTGCAGAGCAGTGATCTGGAACTGTGGACCTGACTGAGGGAGGCTGGCAAGGGCTGTAGGCTGATGTCATTGCTGCCTGACAACGCATTCCTGGCTTGCCTTGGTATTTCTTGCTGGACTGACTATGTTCCATTTGTCAGAATTCCTTGAATTGTGCAGCAACAAACACATGTACAGTTAATTTTCTCATATTATATACTTAACCTTACAATGTCCTAGTTTGTCTTCTTCTAGTGCTATTACTGGTATAATGCACTTATTCCACTTCCTATCTATAAGAGTGAACGTAAAGGATTTTTAAAGAATACCATTAGCATTTTAGGCCTTGATATACAAACATTTTCAGAGAAGAGGCTAATCATGAGTCTGGTTCCATTTTCTCCAGTCCAAAACTCCCATGTTTCTTACAGAAAATATCTCAAGGTTAAACCCCACTTGCATTGAACAGGAGAAAATGTTTTAATGAGATAGATATTATAAGGGGAGTCGCCACATTTTTCGTCTTTGTTTTCATATTGAAATACTTAGTTAAAAAATAAAACTATGAGATTACTTTAAACATTTCTTTGTACTGTCCATGCTAACCACTCCTTGGTGATTATAAACGTAAGACAGTCTCCTTGCTCTCAGATATGTCCCACAAAGTCATCTGTAACTTCCAGCAAAGAGTAACCAAAGCCTAAACAATTACTTTGTTTATTCTTCAATATGAGTAAATTTGGTCATTTTAAAGGTCCTTTTGTTTATTATCAACAAAGAAGATGTAAAGGACTAAGAAGATAACATTTGATCCAGTAAGAAATAATTTCCATTTGGTCTTTGTTCTGTGCAGGTAAGGAGAATTATGTGCATTAGGACTTGCCAGTTCAAGTATGTTGCAAGGAATAAGATTGCTTCTCCATGCTGTTCCCTTGCATGCATTAAACTTTCCTGCCAAGAAGTGTAAAACTGTGGATATGCTGAGAGGACATGGTGGACAAATAGAGCTCCATGTGCAAAGCAGCCATGTACACAAAGTGGCGCAATTTTTTGGTTTTTTGAGCCCTGTCCTACAGTTCAAACATGGAAATTTATCTAAGAAGAACCTACTTCTTTGCTACCCAGTATCTCTTCTTCAGTAATTAAGCCAGTGTTTTTTATTTAGGCTCCAATTTCTACAGAATGTTTTTCACATAAAACCATCCACATCAATGAGGCAGTTTTCTACTTCATGGAAGATCAGGAGACTGAGACATGTAACAGCCTTTGTTCCCTTTAGTTCACAGAGGAGTTTGAAGTTTTTTAAAGGACACCCCATGGTAATTAATACCTAGATGGCCAATGACAACAGATATCTAATTCAAAACCTAGAGGTATTGTACTTGAAAATGTTAGCCTAGTGGCTTGACATGTGTACTTGAGTACCTAGCTATGGTCAGTAGGGGAGCTCTGGAGGCAGGTAAGTATTATACTTGATAAAATAATTTCCCTTTAGTTTGCATAGAGATAGAGCAAAAACTTGCTGTCACAGAGGGAAGTTATTTCAGCTTTGGGTGGGAGTAATTTAGTTTAGCAGGAATTCTATTAGTGATGATGAAGGAGGCTTAAAACAATGTGTGAATTATCTCAGGTTGTAGTTCTGCAGTTCAGCTGCTCCATTCGCCATTCTCTGGCTCCAGTGCTGCAGTACTAACACTAAAAAGAGAAAATAAAACCAGTGAACTTTCCACTGATTTGTCTGCAACAAATTACTGTGGTAGCCAAGTAATAACTGCAGTAGCTCAAGTGCATTTCGCTTTCTGCAGAACAGCTTCTGACATACAGAAGTCTTAGTGCTCAGGCCTCTGGCAGGAAGGTGGGATTTAGTCTTTGTACATCGAAGGCAGAGTTTCAACAAGCTGGATAGAGCTGAACCATTTAAAATGAGTATGTGCCATCTGAAGAACAAACAGGTTGAATTTGTTTTCTTATTTTCATTGTTTTTTTAAAGGACAGGAGGAACACCCTTTAGTCTACAGAGGTTCTTCAGGCATAGGCAGAAGAAGTGGTGCTCTAAAGGAGCTGGCTGTCCAGCGTGCACAGCCACAGCCACTGCACAGCCACAGGGGATGCTGGCTAACTCAGTCCCAGAGGAGTGAGGAGGGTCAGCCACTGTGAATATCCCCAAGTTGCTCTGCACCCAGCTGTCACTCCAGCATACTCCCATCCTTCATGGAGTCAGGGGATACAGGGGAAACCATTGGCAGGGGATCACTGTTGGAGCAACCCACAGGATGCACCAACTCAACCATGAAGGAACTTTGTTTTGTGGCCGTATCATAAGATCAAGGCAAAGGAAAGACAGGTTTGAGCCTACTACCTACAGTCAACCTCCTCACCAGAAAAGCAGAGCTCTGACGTCACAGTTGTGATCAACATGCTACAACTGAGCAATCTAAATACATGTCTATTTCAGAAGACTGAACTTGAAAATGTTTCTTCCGACCTTTCTTAAATGCCATTCTCTGTTGTTGCCAAGTAGAATTCCAAGCAGTTTAATCAGAGGAAGATTTGGAGTGGTGATGGGGGTTATGACTGTTTTTCAGTTTGGTAGATGTTTTAAGCACAAGCTGAGCAATGTTTTTCAAGGCTCCTAGACCTCTGACCAACTCAGAAAGTTGTTTCGCTACACCATGCCATCCTCATCATGTCATGGAAGTTGCAAGAGGCTTTCTCTTTTATTCCAGTCCAGTGGCACAGATTTCATCTTGTCACGCAAAGGAAAGCAAGCAAAGCAGTGGAGGAGGAGTGTGAATTTCCTCCGCTTGTCTAAGCTCACAGGTAGGTCATGGATGTCATGATCACAGGAACGTGACCTGACATGATGCTGGAGTGAAGCAATTTAGCAGGTGGTAGAACTGTGGTGATATGAAGCAAACACTGCATCAGTGATTTCAATTTGTGTCTGCATGCACAGGTGTCACGGTTAAGCCCTTCCATTTCAGGAGGCACTTCTGATCCTAAGCACTCTTCATTTATCAAAGATAATGAGTAGAAAATGTGAAATGCAAGTTAGAAGCTAATTGCTGTAACAGCCCTTCTTATAGAAAATTTGCCAATGACATTATCTGTCTTCATCTCGGCAAAAGAACTGATCCAGTTCTAGCCACAAATGTTTTCTCCTACCAAACAGCCATCAGACACATATTTCACCCCACAGAACTGAGAGAGAATAGCTGTTTATACTGTTTATAAATAAAGTGTACATGTCCTCGTAATCAACTGGGTACACAATCACAAAGGTGCCTTTGCTATCCTGCACTCCAGAATTGACCTGTGGATGTCAGTCAATAGACTCCTGAGAAAACTGTGCACGCCCATCCAGGAGCCCATTGGTATGCTCAAAGAAGCAGTTCATGACACAGCCCTTCGAGCTCCTGCATGCATGTGTTGGGAAAATCTTTTTTAAGGAAGATGTGGGTGCCCTTCGCCACACTACAATTGTTTTTCTGAAGCCCTTACAGGTTTTAAAAGCAGGAACCTCTCTTTTTGGTCTCTGTACTCATGTAGACTGAGGCAAGACACTTCAATTGCAGGCAGGTATCTCACTATCCAAAATCACTTCAAAGGTATCTTCCTTTGACTTAAATCTGAATCCCAGGCTCGTTAGGCACTTAACAACCTAGGAGACAATTACAAGCTTCCCAGCTACCTGTCTGCTATCAAAGGCAGAGAGAAGGACAATCACTCTTACTCTAGAGCAGTGGGAACAGCATTATTACTCACAGACAGTGTTAAGAGCAGTGTGAATTCTATTCTGATCTGTCTGTCAGTGATTACACCAGCAGAGAAACTGAGAACTGTGTGTGTGCCTTCTCTCTCAGACAGATTACTCTTCTACAGTATGTTGTCCCCCTGTTTTGCTACCATAATAGAAAGTATGTTAAGTTGAAAAAAATCTAGGAAAAAAAATGCTTACTTTATCTCTCTTGTTCCTTCTTAGAGATCAGATGGAAAGCCATGACAGTAAGAAAAAAAATTATTGTGATTATGAAAGCCTTGGTAGATCTTTACTTAGGAAAATGAGTGTGACTTAATACCATGGTGTACAATGTGCTTCCCACAGAAGAGTCTCATTGGGAACCATTGGCTCCAAATGAACGGCAGCAAATCTGCTGACACAGAGAGGAAGAAAAAGACTAGAGGTTAATTCTAAGTCATTACTTTTAAAGGAATCTGTATTTCTTAAGAAAAAGGAACTAAAATTGTAAACTAACTGCATAACAAATTGTAGGCATTTTACTGCTAGGTGTTGTGCTAGTTTCATGGCTAATGGCTCTGTTTTCTGTGTAAATTACAAAAGGCTGTAAACATATATATAAAATAATAATATATATAGATATCTTTCCCTTAATACATATCCAACTACAAAGAAGCAACTAATCAGTGAACAGTATGTGAAGCTCTCTTAGCAGAAATGGCCTTTCCAGAGAACATGGAGTGAAATCAATCTTCCTCTGTTTGCAACTGGCAGTTAAAAGAAGCATTTTAATCAAGGTTCTTTCTTGTGCAGGCTTCCTTGTATTTACACACACAACAAGTCTTGAAGAGCACACTTTTGAGACACAGAATGAAAACTTCATCTTGCATCGAGTCCTTTATGACTGGGCACCCTCCAAAACCATGCAGTTATCTCCCAGCATCTTGATTTGTACTGTACCTAGCCCGTAGTGTGGAGCAAGACCAAGGAAGATGCAAGCCAGAGGAAATACTACATGGGGTAGTTCTCCCCCTGGGCCTTTTTCTTCTGTCTTCTCAACAACTGCCAAACAAGCATTTCAGAAGAACTTGGAGAAATGGAAAGGGGGTTTATTCTCCCTTGAATTTAAAGAAAAAAAAAAAAATTCCTAAACCCCACACAGCTATCACTCAAACTTCTACAGATGGATAATAATGTATGTGATATTTCAGGAGCCAGTATCCAAAAAGTCTCCTACTTTTATTTTTTTAATAGCTTTTTGAAGTGAAATTTGCATTTTGCCAAACCCATACTTTAGCCTGGAAAGTTACTGATTTTATTGGTGTTCCCCATGTGTCTATCAAGTCTAAAAATACCCATTTTATTATTCACACCCTCCACTTTTTTCTTTCATGCACCAGAAGGAACTTGCATTTGCACCAGAAGAACTGATACCTAAGTTTTCCCTTTTCCCATCTAATTCAGGGGGGAAAAATAGTAAAGAAAAAAATTCAGTCTTTATTGATCAAGGACTAATGATAGAAATTTCTGTGTGCACTCTCAGGATAAATTTATAAGCCACAGGAAAATGTGGGTTAAATGAAACTATTTAGTAATCAATGGAATGCCCAGCTGTGCTGTGCAATGGTTACAGACCAAGAGCAGCCATATTTCCATAATTTAAAGGACATTTGCCAAGGCAAATCAATCAAGTTTTGTTTTCAGAAGCAGCAAGTTTCACTTGAAAACCAAGTATGAAGACTTTATATTCTTAGGTAACTGCCCAGCAGGTGATTTCATATTCAACTTGTGCCGTTCTACATTAATGGTAGAAAAAATGCAATCTTCTAGCAGTCACTGGAGGATATGTTAGGTTAAACAAGGACAGGTTGATTGACAGATCTTTTAAAAACAGTGGGGATGGTGCAGAATCATAATTTTAATTAATCATCTAGAAAACAGTCCAGAATTGCTGATAAAATACGTAAGTATCACAAAGGTTAGAAGAGCAGTCAGAGCAATTTGTCTTGGCTGTACACCATGCCCAGTCAAGCAAAATATGTTTTCAAAAGAGAAGCTTGGGCAACAGAGAAGAAAAAATGGAGAGCAACCCTCCACAATGAGGAACTGCCTTGGGGCTCTACAAGACAGCTAATTGAGCAGAAGACCTCATATGTAAAAGCTTAAAAGATTTTTGGGTGAAGAAACAGTGAAACAATACTGAGTGGCAAAGGGATGGCACTTTCTCTTCATATGGCACCCACAAGCACACTGCTAGAACACAGTATCCTTTGGGGAGATCCAGCTTCAAAAAAGGCTGAAAATCTGCAAAGAACTTAGGGATGGATGGCTAAAGCAGGAAAATACAGCTGTTTGCTGGAGACTCAAAAACCTTATCTATTTATGTTTATTCAAGAGGTTAAGAAATTACTTGATTACAGCATACAAACATTTGCAGTGAGGAAAGGCTTGAACAAAAATAATGCCTAATGAGAAGTACTTGGAAGATGAAAAGCAACAAATTCAATCCTTGGACTCTGAAGTTCAGTGATGATAACAAACCAGTAGTTAATAGATGTGTACCAGATCTACCATCTGTTAAAGTTTTGAGGACAAAAGTGAGTGGGGATCCAGGTCTCCTTGCCTACCCCCCTTTGGAGCATGGCACTGCAGAAACACAAGAGAACAAGCCCAGAATAGGGTTTCTGTCTGTCCATACCACCAAACCCTAACTCACTCCCTGACCCTCCTTTAGGCCACTGCAAGTAGCTCTCCCTGAAACAGTTTGTCCTGGGTTGTAGTTTAGGATGTATTCTATCACCATCTTCAGTTAATGGCCCATCAATGCCTTTTGCATGACTCAGAGATAACTCCCAGAGGGAGTTTACAGATGGAATTGGGGGACTGTCACTATGATGGGGCAGGGGGTATCAGAATTTGTGTTATTAATTGCTTAAGGCAACAGGCAGGACAATATTTTGTAACATGGTAGAGATAGTAAAAGTCACCACAAAATACATTAGTTACCAGAGGTGGCTGACTGTCAAAGCTGGTTGGAGTATTTTATTCTGTTGTTATGGCAGATACATAGCATGACAGAGAAAGGTCTTGAATGTCTCACCCTCAGTGGCTTCTATTCAAAGCACTGTAGAGTGTTGTATAATGCAGAATTTTGGGTCAAATAATGCACATTTCTGGCCAAATTATCATAATATGTTTGCTAGTATCAAAAAAGCCCAAATTCATAGGCATAGAGATGAAAAAAATCCCAAAAGAGAAAATATAATCCCAAAATTAAAATAATGTTTGACACAACTGATATCTTCAAATTTGTAGCACCTACATAGAATCACAGAATCACAGAATGTGTAGGTTGGAAGAGACATTCAAGATCATCGAGTCCAACTCAGGCCTGATACCTCAACTAGATCATGGCATCGAGTGCCACATCCAGTCTCTTTTTAAACACATCCAGGGATGTTGACTCCACCACCTCTCTGGGCAGACTATTCCAGTATTTAATCACTCTTTCCATGAAAAACCTCTTCCTAATATCCAACCTATATTTCCCTTGACACAGCCTGAGACTGTGTCCTCTCGTTCTGTCAGGTGCTACCTGGAGAAAGAGACCAACCCTCAGCTGTCTACAGCCACCCTTCAGGAAGTTATAGAGAATGATAAGGTCACCTCTGAGTCTCCTTTTCCCCAAGCTAAACAACCCCAGCTCCCTCAGTTGTTCTTCATATGGCTTGTTTTCCAAGCCGTTATTGGGGGTTAGGTTTGCCCCTTTTTCGCTCTAAAGACTTTTTTCCCTACAAGTTACCAAGGAGCCCAAGTGTTGGATACTTAAACAAAGAGGTGGCTGAAACCCAGCTGGGGAGATTTTTTTCTTTATCTGTTAGGGAGGGGGTAACTGCCTTCTCTGATAAGAAGCCAGCTGTTAAAAACCAGGTGGAGCAAGTGTTGCTTACCAGATGGTGCAGTGTTACTTATCTCTGTTTATTCTTTCACTAACCCCATGGGAATATCTTCTGTTAATAGACAATTAAAGCTCACCAATGACATGACTCATTATATTATACTATTGTAAGATGCTCTACCCAAGAAGGAGGAGCCAAATCATCTTCACGTAGATAAAAAAGAGCAAAAAGCATCACCGGACATCCAGTGTTCCCACAGGACTCCCAAAGGAAGACTGGACCCATCACTGGACCCTTGGCTCCACAGGATCATCACTGCTTCCAACAGGACCACATCTGCCACTCGAGGAGGGCTTACTTTTTAGGCTGTTTCCAATACCCTGACCAACAGGGTGTCAGGTTGTATTTCTGACTCTGTCAGGGTTTTCTAGGATTTCTTATTTGTTTGCTTGCTTGCTTGCTTATTCTTCTGTACTACAACATTTGAATTTTTATATCTCTAGTAAAAACCTGCTGTATCTATTCCCCAAATCTTTGCCTGACAGCCTTTTAATTGCAAATTTATAATAATTTGGAAAAGGGGAGGAGGGGGGCTTACATTCCAAGGGAAATTCCAATCTTCCCTGGCAGATACCTGTCTATCAAAACCGAGACAGCCCTTCACTAGCTTTGTTGCCCTCCTCTGGATGCATTCAAGCATCGCAACGTCCTTCCTAAACTGAGGGCCCTAGACCTGGACACAGCACCCAAGGTGTGGCCTCACCAGTGCTGATTACAGGGGAAGAATGACCTCCCTGCTCCTGCTGGCCACACCATTCCTGATCCAGGCCAGGTGCCATTGGCCCTCTTGGCCACCTGGGCACACTTCTGGCTCCTGTTCAGCTGCTGTCACCAGCACCCCCAGGTCCCTTTTCTCCTGGGCACTGTCCAGCCACACCATCCCCAGCCTATAACATTGCAGGGGGTTATTGTGGCCAAAGTGCAGGACTCACTAAACTTTATCTAGTTAGATTCTGCCCATCCATCCAACCATTCCAGATCTTTCTGCAGAGCCATCCTATCTTCAAACACACACTCCCAGCTTAGTGTCATCCGCAAATTTACTAATGGAAGACTCAACAGCCTCATCCACGTCATCAATGAAAATATTGAACAGAGCTGGCCCCAGCACAGAGCCCAGAGGGACACCACTGGTGACTGTCCCCAGCTGGATTCAGCACCATTCACCATCACTCTCTGGGCCCGGCCATCCAGCCAGTTCCTAGCCCAGCACAGAGTGCTCCTGTCCAAGCCCTGGGCTGCCAGCTTATCCAGGAGTGTGCTGTGGGAAACAGTGTCAAAAGACTTGCTGAAGTCCAAATAGCCCATCCACAGCCTTTCCTGCATCCACCAGGTGGGTCACCTGGTCATAAAAGGAGATCAGGTTGGTCAAACATGATGCACCTCTCCTAAACCTGTGCTGTCTGGGTCTGAGACCCTGGCCATCCTGTAGGTGCTGCATGATGACATTTAGTATAAACTGTTCCATTATCTTTCCAGGTACTGATGTCAGACTGACTGGTCTATAATTACTGGGATCCTCTTTCCCACCTTTTTGTGAATGGGTGTCACACTGGCCAGTTTTCAATTGTCCAATATGCCTTACAGGAACGTCTCTTCTGGGTGGGGAGCACTCCATCCAGTAGTGATGCCTGAGGTTGAGGATTAGTTCTGCAGCTCATGAAACAATTTAGGAAACTTGGTTTCCTATGAAATTGCATTCTTTGTTTCTTTCCTTCTCTTCTACTTATACTGTAGGAATTTCTGCCCCGAATGTGTTTGGTGCTGTCTTCTCACTATGGCCCTGCTTAGGCAGTGCTGGCTCAGCTGCTCATGGGCACAGCTAGCCAGCTGGCTGAGCTCTAGCTACTTTTCCTTTCTCAATAGCACAGATGTGTATCACCTCCTCACAGTGCAATTATTTTCATAAAACCCTAAGTACACAGACTGTAATGACTCTGAGACTGTCACCTCTCTGACAGTTTGGACTTAAAGCGGCCAAGGATTTAGTAAGGTATGAGGAAAAGAGTGGGAAGGTGTTAGACAGACACTGTGCTCTTGAAGTTGCATTTCCTTCAGAAACCATTCAGTAATTTCATGGGAGTGCTATAAAAGGCACATAAAAATATTTCTCAGCCTCATCAAGACACCTACAGGGCTCTCTCTGCTCAAGACACCAAAATGTACACTGAGAGTTAACATGGATATAGGCAAATAAATGCTCTCCCAAAAGGAAAAAATATTAATCTTTTTTAATGTTGTAGAATGAAATGCAAAAAGAATCAACATTTCAATGTATAAAGACAGATAAATCTGAAAAAAACCCGAGTAGGTTAGCAATGAACTGATTAATTTCTGGCGTGTAAAAGAAGTTTTGGGTTCAGCATGCTCAGTGTGCTCAGATGAGGGACAATGTCTTTAATATAGGACACGACTTGGTCAGAGACATAAGTCTTTACATTCAGTGTAAAGACTGTTTAAGTAATAAACAAGAGTCTAAATAACTGAAAATGCCTTTTTGGATGACCTTACGGACATTTTTTTACTTTAAAAGTCATTGAGTATAAAATTAAATGCCAAGTTAAAGTTGTCTGAAATCAAGATATATAATGAAAGTGGCAATGTGCAATTACCAGTACAAGGATTAGTTGTACACTACATTACTGAATTACAATGACATGCCTTCCTCACTTCCTTCTTGCTGAAGTATTACTTATAAGGGTTCATAAAGTGACTAATGTATTAAAAGCTTAAAGTTTTGGCCACATTAGCCATAGAAAGGTTAGAGTGAACATTGCCACAATGTCCATATTAGAACATAACTTTTCTGTTTAACAAATCATGATGCTGCAGCTCATAACAGCAATAAAACTGCAGTGCTTATAAATCACTCCATAAAAGAGAGTGGGTTTGTTGTTTTTGTTTTTTTTTTCATGATAGCAAGGCTAGGGATATTTCAGTCCCAAATGACTAAAACAATTCTTTGTTTAAATAGGAAGGAAGCTTGGGGAAAAAATGAAGGAAAGCTGGATATGCTGTGCTTAGAGGGAGAGCCTTATAAGTCACTAATTACAATGTGTTATTTTGAATGAGGAGAGGAAAGGGAAAACAGTGACATAGCAAAGAGATGTTTTAACAATAACACTTTGGAAGTCTCATGAATAGACTCTTGACCTTTACTGCAAAACACTGAAGCACAAGGCTCCTACAGAGGTCTGCATTCATTTCACAAAAATAAATAGTATCAAGGCATTGTTTTAACCAGTCAGAGCAAACACATATATGAGGATTTGTGCTTTAGTGTTGTACTTCAGGCAAACATGAACAAACCCAAGAATAGAAAAAAATGAAGCACAATAGAGGGAGTTTCATCCAGACCCCCCAGATTCTTCTAACTTTAATTAACAAGGTTTTCCTCATTTTTTGAGTGGTGGTGGAAAGAGTTTTAGTTAATACAGTTTCCTGAGTGTGGTTTGTGTGCTGTAGATTTCCCATAGTAACTCTATCCTACCTCGACATAGCACACAGTGTCTGCCTAGTGTGTGCTACACTAGATAAGGTGGGGAGCTGCATAACAGCAGAGCTGAATGGCACTTGCAGAAATAATGAGCTACATTTCCACATGCATGTAAACACCTCAGTCATCAGTACACCATTGACCTGTCTAGACAAGTGTCAGTTAGATAGACAAGCTTCTCCTGCTGCTTTTTAGATGCAGGCAGTATTAAACTGTGTAGTCGCAGGGACACCAGAGAGATGCAAACCTTACAGGCCCGACCAACAGGTTAAAAACAGTAGCTGTTCTATTTGTATGCAAGTAGCTTCCTTGGCTGATGTGCTACCAGCTTCCAGGAACTACAGGGCCACACTGCTGTAAAAATGAGCCAAAATGTGAAACAGGAGTAATTTGCACTGAACTCACAGCTTGTATTCTCACATCTGGTAGCCCACAGCACACACTCTGCTATGAGTTGTATAGTCTCCAGCCTTTAGCAAAGATCTGACATTTCAAGGTGAGAGAAGACAAAGCAAAAGGTGATATTTGTAATTAGCAATACCGTCATAGTCTACACACTCTGTGCCTTTTAAAATAAACAAGGGGCCATAGGAGAAGAGTCTGTGAAAAGCAGTGCATTTGTTTTAACCACAGCTCAGAGGCAGAGCTGGCAAGCAGCAAAGCAAGAACATCCCTGCACATGGCACAGAAGGCTCATTGTGATGAGAGCACAAGTGACTCAAGGCCCTGGAATGGGATATGGCACCTTTCACCTCCAGGTCACTGGTTTCCATCCATCTGCAGCTAGCTGGGACTAGAAGTTATTACCATCAGAGGGACATCCAGTGAAATGAGTCAGTTGTCTCCATGCAGCCTGGAAGAGCCAGCTGCCCAGATCCCACACACCAGCCCCACAGTTATTACCCTGTAATAACATGTACTGTTCTCCCAGGCTCCAGCCATGGCTACCCAATAATCACCCCAATGGCCTGAAGCTCTGAGGGCCACCAGGCATACACTGCTGCCTTCTGTTTCACACAATAACAGGAATGCTCACCCCACTGAGAAGAAGACAAAGACCTTCTCATGTCCCCTTTGTTACTCACTTCTCTTTCCTTAGAAAGATCTGCAAGAAATGTTGTCTACACTTCTCTGTAGTTTTTCTAATTTCGCCAAGCCTAAGCATTGAAAAGTGATTGGCCATGCCACAAAAATCACGAGCACTAAAAAGCATATTCCATTTTCTATTGTTCAGTTCCCTTTTGATTTTTACATTTGGTTCATATTTTCAACTTATCTCTTTCTCTCGCTTTCTTCTTTCCTTCTGTGTTTCTTTCTTTTATTTCTTTTCTTTCTTTCTCTCTCTTTCTTTCTTTTTCTTTTCTTCTCTAAGAAATTTTAAGATACTCATACAGACCCAGAAGCACAGACTTCAAGAAAAATTGTGATAATTTTTTCATAAAAAACAGGAGCTGACAACACTGTATGCTAGTGCTGATTTAACACACTAATATTCACATTCCATGCAGTGCAAATGTCAGTAACTGGCTTCCAGTGCAGCTCAGAAGAGGTTAGCAAGAGGGAGAATCAACTATAACTTACTTGGTTTGGGGCCAAAGAGACGAATATTGGGTCTTTGTCTACTGCAAGTCTCACAAAAAGGCCTGTAAAGAAATTAAGATTCTCTGGTACAAACTCAACACAGCTGTGGTCCCAGTTGCTTCTCATCTCTGCCTGCAGAGGCAGTTGGAGGCTAAGTCTTTGCATTCTCTTAAAAAGCAAAAGCATGTCATGAAAAGTATTTCACAGGTTTTGTTTTAACTCTGAAGGTTAATTTTCCCTTTTGTGCCATTATCCATACTACAAGAGGATTCATATACAAGTTCATGGCAAAGAAGACTGTCTTCAGAATAATAATTTTCTTCCTTGCATTTTCACATATCCCATTCAATTTATTTGCCCATTACCTGTTTGCTCCATATCTCTGTGCTTCCTGTACTTCCAGGCTGCCCACTGCAGCTTCCCAGTGTTGCTGGCCATGGGCCAGGACCGGAGCAACTGACTACATCAATCACTTCAGCACTTTAATCACAACTCTCCTCTAGTTTCCCTCTTATATCAAGGAAATGGCCTTCAAATCTCACAGATGACACATTCAGGAATGAAAACCTAATCACTGCTGAGCCGAGCCATGACAGGGCACTGCTGAACCTTCCTACTCAGCATTGCAGGGCACTGCTCTGCAGAAATACACCAGGGCAGCAAACCCACTCCTGCTAGGCTGGTCATGCAAGTCCCATCTCAGATGTCCTTTGAATTCAAACCCTGAAAGTTGTTCACTGAAAGCTTTGTCGGGTATCAGAGGAGTCAAAAAAATTTTACCTTTCTGTTGACTCCAGAGACACACACTAGGCAGGAACTATAAAAAACTTCAGACATTGGATGCCAGGAATGCATGTCATAGTCTAAAATCCCTACACAGTGTTAAGCACTTAGATATTTAGTTTCATAATATGCAACACTTGTCAGTGACAAAGAGAAAGAGGGATGTGATTTTTTTCTGCCACCCTATAAGAAATGCCAGTGCAGAAGAAAGATTCTTCCCAAAAAAGGTCTACAGATGTGCTCAGTTACCTGTTATCCCTCTAACACCTTCTGCACTCTTTTTGGTAAAGCAGAAGGAGAAAGACAGCATTCAATCCTATTGAAACTGGGAAAGAATGTAAGATTCAAAGTATCATAAAGACAGGATAACATCAGCAAACCTGTAGCCACAACCAGCAAAGAACTGGTGTGTATTATGGGCTTTAATCCAACTCAGGACTCGAAGGACTTTGCTGGATGGGTTTGCTGTTACTGATTTGAGGTGATAATGGAAAAAATATATAAGGCATTATATGGATTTTTTTTTAAATAAATCACACTCACAGAGGTGTCTACAATGAAATTTAAGTCTTGTGTGTCTGAGCCTCAGTCAGTAAAAGGCCTTGTATTTATCACAATATTTCACATAAACTGTGCATTAATGGATGTTTTTGTGCTCTCTCAAGGCTTGAACAAGCACTTGAACCAAAATTGTTAGGATTTTGCAGTCCAATATCCTGCTTGAAATAATTATTTCAGGGTGACCAAACCTGAATACTTTTTTCCTGACTTTCCAATAAATGAAAATAACTAGATTTCCAGCTGACTTAGATAAAGCTCAAAAACTTCAGGTATTGTTAATGACATTCTTCTGGGCTGTAGGACACTTCAGTTCAACTGTTTCTGCTCACTGACTGATGAATTGGGGAAAACAAATCTCTCTCATTTGAACAAAACAAGCAAATAAAAACAGCAAGCTAAAATATAACCTCACTTTTGGACTTTAGATTCTCCTACTTAGTTTAAACAGAACTGCTGTGTCTTTTGAGATCCACTTATTGCTAATAGTAATATTGAGTTTTTTTGTGGGTTTTTTTTTGGGTTTTTTGTTTGTTTGTTTTGTTTTGTTTTGTTTTTGGGTTTTTTTGGTTTTGGTTTTTTTGGGGTTTTTTTGGGGTTTTTTTTGTACCACAACCGCTTGAAGCTAAATTATTGTTTCTAATAAAATAAAGCTTTAAATATAGCAGGTTATTTTCTCTACCCTGTCTGAAATAAACTATAATCTGGGATTTTTTTTCCCTTTCATGGTCACCATCTGTTTGTGACCATTAAAATCCATTTTCTATGCTGATGGGATGGGAATTCAGAGGGATGTGTTCAGCCACTGTCCAAACAGTACCGTCATTCCTAAGGGATCCATTACAGTTTGACACACCCAAGTATTTATGAGCTATAAACTGCCGGCCTAAAGTGGCGATTAATCACCCTGTGCATGGGAGACACTGACAATGATAGAGCATCTTGTAGCTGCGGAGGAAGAGGGGCTGGAAAGGGTTTAAGATTGTTTTGTCTTGTTTTTTTTTTTTTTTTTTTTTTTTTTTTTTTTTTTTTTTTTTTTCCGAATGAGCAGTGTTATATGGCATCGGGTTTTCTCCCCCTATGGCACCTCGTTTCCAAGCCACTTGCTCCAACAGTTCTCACAGCCAATGTTAAATTAACAGATGTCTTGGAACTGGACACGGAATGAGACAGCCACAAGGCCACCACTTCTCCACAGCATTGTCTCTGGAGTCACCACCCACTCGGTGTCAAAGCAGAGCATCCAGCTGCTTTTCTTCATGCAATGTTCCTTTTAGGGCAGTTTGAGTGACTGGCTGTAGCTCTGACACAGGCTTGACTGAGCATCCTCATGGCATCCAGGCACAATCAGAGCAAAACTGTCTCACGAATGAGATTCCTGCAGACTTTGTTTCCTGTCATCTCTGAGGCAAATTGTAACCCCCTATCACAAAACTGATGTTGTTATAAAACTGATTTAGAAGCAACACTGTCTCTGAAGAAGTCAGAAAACACAGCGAATGGTGTTTTTCAGCTGAGATTTAATACAGAAGTCACATAATTTCAAGACTTTTGCTCCATATGGCAGAGGAACACATCACATAGTTCTCACACCCACATGAGAAACTGCATAAGGGAACAAAGAAAAGGAAATACGAATGCTGGTAAAAAAATACAAGTGCAAGGACAGTCAGAAAATTGGCTCTGAACACTTCTGAGGCTTTGTGAACTCAACAGACTACTGTAAAATTTAGATCGAATTTATATCAGAATCCCCAAAAATCACAAGCACTGTAGAAACCATCTTATTTTTATACTTGCCAGCCTAATATTGTAGTTCTGTGCATGCCCAGAAACTGTCTTGTCTGAGCCGTGCTTCTCAGCGCCTACCACCCTGCGGAGATTTACAAACGAGGCTCCTGCTGCTCACATTCCCAGGGGACACAAGCTCACAGGCATGCTCAGTGAACACCAACACACATCCACAGCCTTTCCTTAAGCAAGGCACCACAGACACAATTCTGTCTCATGAAAGAGAAAATAAAAGAATGGGAAAACCATGGACAAGCCGGAGCAGTAGATCTTAATTGTGATAGATTTAATAACCATTGTGCATCCAGTGAGGCATCAAGTGACAGATGTGCACAGATATTCGGGACTGAAACTGCACTCCCCATTCCTTGCTAAGTGTTCTCACAGTGGATTGCAGGGCCTGAACTATTTAGCCAGTTCCCATGCATTCCTCATCTCGAAATCTTCAGCTGCTTTTTTTCACAATAGGACAGCCTCAGCAGTGTCCCAATGGTAGCTGGGCATTCCTCACCAGCCCCAGCTCTCCCACTTTCCAGGTAAGTTCTCCCAGGCAAGAAAGAAATGTTATTAAAAACACCATTACCAGTGACTGCTTTGAAAATAAATGCATGATTTTATCACCTGCATCCAGTGGGATGATTTGAAGCCTCTTCTGAATCCGGTCTAATCTCAGCATCCTGCAGGATGTGAGCTGGCAAAAAGTACCTGTGCTTCATAGGTTCTACCAGCTAAAATTCAGGTATCTTCCCATTTACTGTGCAGTTCTGATTACCATCTCCAGCCACCTCCCTTGTTACCTATAACTGCAATTTAGGTATCCAATTCATATTGAAAAATCCCAGGTCCAAAATCAGGGATCTAAGAGGTCACTTTTCTTCAGTCCTGTACCAGACCTGAGCCCTTAGAAACTTAAGGCTGTACACCTTGAACACAAATTATAGTATAATCTTTATAAAACCATGAGATGCCATTGAAATGGGAACATCCTAAATGCCAGGAAAAAGGAGTCAAAAAAAGTACACAATGCTCCTTCAGCAGACTAAGAAAAAATATTTCTTGGCCTGCTGGAGCAAATTTATTTCTCTCAGTACTATTCAGCCACACTCCAAAGAAACATGGTTCAGAGAGCAGCTCACACATTTTCCTCAAAATCTAGTACATAGAATTGTTAAAAAAATTTTAGACATTTTCTCTCTATTCTTGGGTTATACCTCATGGGCAAATAACTGTAGATCCGTACAGTAGCTGAGTAGCTTCTTCACCTGCATTATACGAGATGAAAAAGCTGTATGCTAGTGAGCCTTAGTAAAGAGGGGCAGTGCATTCCTTGGTTCCTCCCAAATGCTGTGAGCACTCCGCTTTCTCTGCTGCATCAAGCAAATGAAGACCAAGTTACACAGTTCACATCTGTCTCTAAAATTTCTCCACTTCAGATATTCAGAGGTTTGGGGGATTAACCCAGCTACTAATGAGGCTGCTGATCTTAGGTAATCAGAACAATACTACAGCGCTTGGTAATCTTAACAAATGCTGTTCAAGGGAAGAGCGTAAATATATTGATAAAAGAGTCAGAAGTTAATAAAAACTACTCTGCCACCTTGTAAAACACGCCAACTATTTGCTTTCGGGGGCTCTGGCCAAAGACGTAAACAAGAGTCTGAAGGAATTCGCATTAAAAATCGCTCCTTTTCTTGCCGTGCTTAGCACTGTGTCACGATGGAAATCTCGTACTCGGCAAAAGGCGGCTTGCGAAGCTTGCGGCCGGCTGGTTTCTGGCAGGCTGACAACGCCCACGCCGAGGGGCCGAAGCTCTGCAGGCAGCGATAGCCGCCGAGCGCCGCTCAGGAGCCGCTCCCAGAACGGGGCGAAGGCGCTGGATGCAGCCGCTGGAGCCGAGAGCTGCCCGAGTGGGCACACCCCACCGCAGCGACAACAGCCGGGGCTCCTGGGGGCTGTCTGCTGGATCTCTGCGCTACTAATATATAAAATATCTATACTGCTATATATTCACTGCTTAAAGGGCATTTTATTGCAGGGTTGTGATTTTCCTTGAGCGCAGGCTCTTGCCTCCGCGTCCTGCAGTGCGCGGGCACAGCCGCTCACGCACGCTTCCGCACGGGCTTTAAACGCTGCCTGAGCCGGGAACGCTCCTCCCAAAATGTCCCCGGACGTGCTGCAGCTGCCGCTGCGCGACGAGCCGGTGAGGCAGTCTGTCCTCGCTACCCCACAGGCACTAGCTCCTTTCCCTCCCGCCAAGTCCACGACGGCGGAGCTGCGGAGCAGGTCGCATCCCCGCTCGTACAGACGGCGCCTACCCGCAGCCGAGCATCCCTCCCGCCCGGGCACCCGCAGCCGAGCATCCCTCCCGCCCGGACACCCGCAGCCGAGCATCCCTCCCGCCCGGACACCCGCACCGCCGCCGCCCCATGCGCAGGGCGGTTCCCTTTGTCAGAGCTCCCGCCCCGCCTCCGTGCCCGCCCGGGAACCGCGGGGTCGCGCATCGCCAGCGCCGCGTCCTCGCCCGCCACCTGCTGGCGGCCCGCGGCGCTGCAGCGCTGCTCCCGGCAGGGCCCGGCCCCCGGCCCAGCCCCCGGCCCAGCCCCCGGCCCAGCCCCCGGCCCGGCCCCCGGCCCAGCCTTAGGCCCGGCCCCCGGCCCAGCCCCCGGCCCAGCCTTAGGCCCAGCCTTAGGCCCAGCCTTAGGCCCAGCCCCCGGCCCAGCCTTAGGCCCGGCCCCCGGCCCAGCCCCCGGCCCAGCCTTAGGCCCAGCCCCCGGCCCGGCCCCCGGCCCGGCCCCCGTCTCTCTCGAGGAAAAATCGCTTCCCGAGGCGTTGGCGAGCTCTGGTTCGGGTTCCCCCCTCGCTCGTTTCCTGTTGTCTCAGCGGGGCTTTGCGGCGCAGGGCGGGCGCGGCGGGTTCCGGCCGGGGGTGAGGCGGGCGCGCCGACTCCTGTTACACTGTCCGTGATCCCGGGTTTCTGCGCCACGGGCTGCTGCTGGAGCGGCCCTCTAAGGGGGTGGCTTTTCTTAAGGGAAGACAATAGGCTTTTCTTAAAGGAAGACAATATGTCTGCTGCCGTTTTTTTGTGTAACCCATGATCTGTGCATCCCGCTGAGGAAGGAGGACATGAGGTAAGGACAGCAGGCTGCCTCTGTCACCTGTCCACACTCCGTGGCATCAACAATGCTGATTTTTATCCAGAGGATTTGTGTAGTTTTAAGTAAAGGCGTGCTTCCCCTTCCAGGAGGATGCAGAAACAACAGGGAATCCAGCCTGAACTTCACATCCCAAGCCATCTGCAAAGCTAGTTTTCCTTCCCGGGCATTTCCTCTGGAGTCACAGAGAAGCCCTGAACAATGAGCACCAAGATGCTGGAAGCACTCCTGTTCTTTGCAAATAAAGACATATCTCAAAAAGAGCCTGAGCTTAGCTTCTTTGCTCAGAATATTCAGTTCTTGCTTGCTACTTACAGAACATCCTCACTGTCTGAAAGCAGGAGCTGCACTGCCTTCTCACTGGGAAGAGCCCTTGGGCTGAGCATTACATTCTAGTGCCACTTCAGCAGGAGACCTAGGAAGCCTGCAGCAACTCTCCCCAGCTGAGCAAACACAGGAACCTCTTGATATGGGAAAATGAAAAAATCAGAAGGACAGCTTTTCCCATGCCCTTGCCTAGCTTTATGCTAGGCATGATGAAGATAAATTACACACGTACGTGCAAGCTGTGAGCAGGAAAGAAATTTTCTGTGCACCAGTGTATGACAAGGACACAAATGAAACAATCCCTTAGATTACACAGACAGTATTGCTCAGCTATGCAGTGCTGTGGATTCACCAAAACAATCTAGCAGTCTCTGTTTAAGCAGTATCCTGCTCTGTTTCATCTCAGTCCAACTCCCAGTTACATAAGGAACAGCAACACCCTAGAGCTATTTAATCATGGTTTCTTGGAGAGGAGGTGATTATTATTGCCAGTGGCTCTCAGAAGAAATGTATGTGAGATAAGATCTAAGGAGAAAACGAAAATCATCAATGGTCATTTGGAAACAGGCTGTTCTCCGAGGGTGATATTTTCAAGCAGGTGTTGACTTGTGGGGTCAATGAGAAACTGAGTAGGAAGAAGGTTGATAAGAATAAAATACACACAATGAGAGGCTTGACTGAAGTTGAAAAGTTTATGGGCTTCCTCATAAAATTTCCACTGCCACATTGGAAAGATCATATGAGCAGCTTATGAAACTGTTCACGTCACTGTTTTCTCATCCTGATAGAAAGCAGAAGAATCCATTCTTTTTTAAGCATAGTTTTGAACCCAGAGGTGGAGGGAAGTTTTAAAAATAAGATCTTTGAAAAGAATGAAAGAGAAAACATCATTGCAGAGTCACATTATGAATGCAGAAAGCAGTATTTGAAATGTGAACAGTTCATGTCTGTTAAACCAGGCATTCACTGTGGATTCTTCATTTTCCCATTTTCCTTTTTGTGTTAATCTTGTCTGCATGGCTAGGGCCCACAGGGTGCCTTGCACACCTGTGATGACACATTGCATCCATCCTCCTCTGTTCCTGGAAGGCTCAGCTCTGAAGGAGAGCCCTCTGCCTGCTGCCAGGACAGAAATGAAGGCGACGCCTGCACAGATGGGCTCCAGTCTCAGCCAGGACATGCACAGATGAGGGGCAGCCAGAAACTGCTTCTTAAACCCCATTTCAGCTGTGATTCACCTTTTGACCTACAGGCAGGTAGCTAACTCCCCTCTGAGCTCCAGGAGCTCTAGCAGGGCCCCAAAAGCAAGTAAAGGGATGGGCCTTTGGGGGTTTGCATAAGGGTGCAGGTGGGGATTTAATGCTCGCATAATCTTTATCAGTCTTCAACACTCCAGAAGGACCTGTCCAAAAACCTTTGAATGAATTGAACAGTAAATTCACAGAGCAAGATATTTGTGTTTCATTACTGGGTATGCTGTATTACTGTCTGACATATTTCGGCCTCTGTGCTTCAGCTTTCCCCAGAAAACTGCAGAACAATATTCTGTTTATTCTTTTTTTTTGTATATGGCATTTTTAAAATGCAGTTTTCAAGGATCAAAGCTGTGGTCAGAATTCCCATTATGGCAGTGTTCTTTTTTATTAAGTACCTGACATCACATCTAGTGCACGTGTTGTATAGGTTGATATCCACTTTCTTCTCTTTTGTCGTGGAATATCAGTTTCATCCATGTGAAGCTTCAGGATATGATTGATCTAAATGTATGTTCTGATAGAGCATGTGCACTTTGCGATATCCAGATGTTATGGGCAGTAATTAGGAATGAATTTGATTAATGAATGAATTAATTTTAGTTAGAGTTTATTAAAGAAATTATTGAAGTGGTTTGTAATTTAAATAATATACTAATACAAAATTAAAAGATACATTTACTTTTGTTTTAAAGAATAAAAATGGCAATGGCAAACTCCAAAAATAATCAGCTTTGTTAGCTCATCTTGGTTGTACTAACACAGTAATTAAAACCAACCTGTGTTCTTTATATCACTAACAGGAATCTTTAAATTAAACAGATACTTTTTTTTTGCCTGTTTTGCAATGCAAGCCACATAATCAGATTTTTGAAAACTGAAACTTAATTCTCTCTTTCAGTGGCAAAGATGGATGAAAGATTGATGGATCTTCTTGAACCGAGAAGTTTATTGAACACCAAACACTTTTTCAGCAGAGACATTCATACTTCCTGGTTGAGAGGTAGAAGCAACCAAATTATGTAATAAGCCAGATACTGTTGTTTAGTGAAGCTTCTGTTGATTTGAATAGGTTCTATGTGATACTGTTAGGCTATTAAAATGTGAAAATTACATACCCTGAGCCACTGCTTAAAGATGCATCATGTTTCCAAAAGCCTGGTTTAAATGTAAGCAAAAGCAAGGAAGTACATCAGGAAAATTTGGAATCTATCTATATTTGGGGGGGATTTTTGAACCTTAGTTTTGTGACCAAGAGTGACATGCTCAGGTACAAGCTGCTTATGAGCAGCTTCATCCAGGATTTCATCAGATAGCCAGGGAGGCAGATAGGAGAAGGAGACTGCCAGTTAAGAAACAGTTGAGCCTGTTCTTTTCTTCTATGTAGAAGTGTGAACACATAGTAAGACAGCAGGCAATGTCTGTGCAACACACTGCAAATGCATACAAAATGCTTTTTCTGAATGGATTTCTCCTTCTTCCAGGGAAGCTGACATAGAAAGTAGGGTAGTAGAAGCTCAGCTGGACTCTCCGTGTCAATGGCTGTTGGATGACTGCACCATTATAAAATGGTGCTCAAGGACCATGGTAATGACCACAGCAATGACCACATTTATTTGTTTGATAGAAGAAAATCTTTTGGTATTAAATTAGATGGCTAATTCACTGGGGTGTGTTTAATGTGACAGAATTTGCCCCCAGTTGCAGCATCTGGAAGCTAACATTACAGAATGAATGAGACTTAGAGGTGCCTGAGTGTCTCTGCTGCCAGTGAGAGCACTGTGGGCAGTGTGACTGATGCTGGCTGATGCTCAGCACACACAGCTGGGAACTAAGTCTCCAGGCATCCATTTAGGTACTTGTAAACAATATATTCTTCTTGCTCCTTTAATGATGGATGATTTCTTCTTCATTCTGCTAGAATAAGGTATTTATCGACCAATGTCATCTGGTAAATGTTCATGCTCTTTGCAGGCGTGTTAGACTGGACGACCTTTAAAGGTCCCTTGGAACCCAAACTATTCTGTAATTCTAGGATTTACCTTCTTGCACCACCTCCAGATCTGTGGGCATTGCAAAGCCTGTATTAGAACTGCTGTAAACTGTAATACATTAGTAGTTTGCAACTCAAGTTTCTTCTCTTTAGGATAGAGTGCAAAGTGGAAGCCAAGGAGTGAGGAAAAGCACATTTCAAAACAAATAAATCCATAAATGTATTTATTTGAAATGTAAGTCAAGACAATTAATGCTGAGGCATAATCAATCCTATCTGACCAGTGAATAAACTCACTAAGCAGCTAACAGAGAAGAAACTGGAATTCCTTTATGCATACAAGAAGAAATCTATTGCATAGAGGTTATGGAGCTTTTCTCCCTTTGGGTTTGTGAGGGAAATAGCCTCACACTAACTTCCCATATGCTACTAAAGATTTTCTATTTAATTTACACATTTATATTCTATTCTTGTATGAGGCAGGTACCCTAGGAAGATAACCCAAGGGATAAATCTTGGCAGGAAACCTTAACCTACACCTCAGTTTTCCTCCATAGGAGTTGTAGTGTTTGCTGCTCTGCTTATGCAGGAGCTGAGCTGGAAAAGGAGCTTTGAGCATGTGTATGAGATGATAGCAACCATTTGCCCTTGCTTGGGTCAGTCCACTCTTTTCCCTGTATTAACTAGGTTTCCAGCGGGGCAGGGTCTTTGCTAAGGTAGAAGATCTTGTCCTTGTATTTGTTTTCCACATAGATACTCTCTTTTCTTGAGTATTTCTTTTTAAGATGGCTTCAGATTTCAGTCACTACAATATGTGAGGGTCTCAGATGAATTTTTTGGGGTCTTCTATATGGAAGAGTAAAGACTTTGTTGTTTGGTATTTTTGTTTTCAAATCCCAGTTGCACAGACATTTTGCAGCTCTGATTCTCAAACACAGTGAGCTGCCCAACTCCTACATGGCAGAAATTCTTCTGTGTGTTGGAGGGTCTGAGCATGACTTGGTTGGAATCACTCAGAAAGCACGTGACTGACTGGGGAATTTGGACAATGAATTGGCCTCCTGTGTCTCCAGTGAAAACAGGCTTGGTGTGCATGCATTGAACAGCCCTCCAGCAGCAAGAGTTGAAGATAAGTGACCTGAAGGGTTTGGAGAGGGTGCTACATCTCAGCCTAAGGCCTTTAATGAGTCTAACCTGATCCTCTCTTTCAGTATGGTAGTACCTTGTGGCATGAATTATTTTAGATTGTACTGAGAAGAGGCAATTAATTCATAGAAATTAAAATCCAAAACAGAATTGCACTTTCAGGATTTGTGAGGCATAGAGAAAAGAAAGTGTGTTCATACCAAACATTTTTTAAGACAAATATATTGATGTCATTACTCCATTTCTGACTCAGTGTTCACAGTGTATGTGTATGATATGATGAATTTTTCCTGACTGCACTTGCTGAAAGAATTTTTTAATCTTCACTTTAAGCATAAGAGCACATTTGCTGCAGTCATTACACATGTTGCTTTTCTTTTTAACCCACAAAATATTCCCTTTAAATTTTAATTCTAAAGACTACAATGTAAAAAAGTTTTAAAATGGGACATACCTTTTCATACAATCTGACATTTCAATGGAACAAAATCTTTGCTGAAAAACTGCTGTAAAGCTGGTTCTGTTTTATTTAGCAAAATAGACCCAGCATTGAGTACCCATTTTTGTTTTTTTCCTTTGTTGCACAAATAGCTCAAAATGAAATTCTTCAAGCATTAGTGGGACAAGGGGGCAAAACAAACCTCTTTGTAGGTTTTCTATGGGTAGCAGTTGATTGATGGTGTATTTAAAAAGCAAACACCTTGCACTTTCAGAGGCAAAGCCTGAATGAACAATTGCAGTCTCAAAAATGCCTTAAACTGAGGGGTTTTGCATTCCTTAGGACGAGTAAAAAAATTAATTCCCCACCAAAAAATCTCATGCATTGAGACCATTCTGCTACTAGGTGTCCAAGACACAATCAGGACTGTTACCTCTAGGTCACCAGCCCACACAGACATTCATCCTGATTAGACAGTGTGCCATGCACTTCATAAAGGTCTTCTTCCATCCGCTGCAATCTTGTGTAAACTGTCACTTCTCCAGAGCTTTGCAAAGTATGAATTCAAGCATGCAAACTTCCAATGATACAACAGGAACTTGTACCAACACAATCCAGCTACTGTGTTAAGGTCAGGCCTGGAGTTCACTGTCATACTGGTGGAGACACCAGTCACCTGTAAACTCCCAAATAATGTGTTCATTTAGGGATACAATGAAGGAAAGTTCACTTGAGTGACAGGAGATACCAATATTTACATATATTCCAGTGTTATCAAGTGCTGAAACACAGTAAAAGCCTTTGGAAATGAGATATATAGGGGTCTTTTCTCCACCAGCTGAATTTGAGCTGAGGTCAACTGCTCACAACTAAGTCTGTAGTGGAAAGAATAGAAGCCCTTACCTGCTGTGTCTTCCTGATATATAACTGCATTTTCTCTGTGCCTGCACATGAATACCCCACATCTGCCCTCTCTTACCCACACTGTGTGGGAAAAAGTAGTTGTGCCACTTGTGCTAGTTAGTTTTGCTATAGCTTGGTATCAGATATATTTAGGATGGTAACAATACCCTAACAGAGTTCTCTATTACCCCACCCCAAATCCTCAGATGAGAATTTATTTATTGTCTGCTTGGACATGTTTACTCAACAAGTAGCAATGATTCTGCACTGCCAACAATTCATGACATTTGTGACACTTTAATGGAAACTGCAAAGGAAAAGTTCTGTCAGTACAGCTCAGAAAGAGGGATCATCTTTCCTAAAAAAAGAAACTGCCTTAGGAAGAAAATCCCCATTTTGTGATTGTATTTGAGATTATTTTTCTCTACAAGAAATTCTCAAAGTTTTCAATTAAATAAAATTAGGACAATCAGTGATAAATTTTGGATTAGACACACAGCAAGGATATAAAAAGTCAGTGATTAGTCCTGAAAAAGATACCTTGGATTCTGTCTTTCCTCCATACCTCTGAAAGTCTTTGCAGCCTCATGTTTAGATCTTTCACATACAATACAGGAGAGTCATGTTCAACTCTTTGTTCAATGTACATTTAAATTATTTAAACTTAAAGAGCTCCAACAAGGGCAGTAAAAGAAATCTGACACACTAATTCGTAACTTTTGTCATTCCCCCTTCTCCTCCCTCCCCCTCCACCTCCTCCACAAATAATAGTCTTTGTGATCAATGAAATTTCTAATGCCCTTTGCAAGGGCAGAGAAAGTGATGGATGTGGAACTCACACCAAGCAAATGTGCTGTTCATTATCTCATGTGGCTGTAAGAGAGTTGCTCCCACCTGGATATTCCAGCATGGGGCAAAGAAACCCTTCCTGACTAAACTGGACAAAAATATTGATATGTTCCCATGAAACACTTCTTTTGAGAAGTGTTTGAAACAAATGAAATATTTTTAGTTTTCACAAGACATGCCCTGGGTCAGCTATAAGCACCACCTCTTTGCACACTTGGTGTTACACATAGCACATCCAAAGGGAACCTATTTTATCAAGAATTCAGTTGGTTTCTGACTTTTTGGGTGTTTTTCTCAGTTCCCACTGTAATTTTCCCCTCATCCCACATGGGGCCACCTTCTCATTTCTCCCACCATCCACGATAAGAGCTTAGCTCCTGGGACAGTGACCCCCTTTAGCTTTTCACTGCTGTCCCTGCAGGTGCAGCAGACACTCTGCTGTCACTGGTACAATGACATAAACTGGCCTGCACCCTGCATGGTGTTCATTCAGCAGATGTTGAAATGGTTCAAGGCCCAAAATGAGAAGCGGGGCCTGTGAAGAGGAAGCTTCTTCTAGTTTTTTAATAAAAGTTTTGTTCACCCTGTCTTCTCGACTTGGCAGTCTATAGAAGACTTCTACCACTCTGTGTCCTTTGTGACTTCCCTCCTGATTCCATAAATTGTTGACAGACTTACCATCTTTTCCATACCAAAGCTCCATGCGGCTGAGCTGCCTTGCTGTGTGCAGCACAACCCATCAGAGCACTGCAGTCTTGGGGAATGTCCCCCAGCATCCTGACAGGAGCACTGACTGAAGAAGCAGCTTTGATGCAGTGTTGCAACTGGGTAAATGGTTGACTGACCAAAGGGTTTTCTTAGAGGCTTCCTGCTTCTTAGCTTTGACCCGGAGATGATCAGTCTGATAACTGGTTTGATAAAGCCATGCAGAGAGATGGCACTTTTATGTTTTCCTCTACTTACAGGACAGTAATCAACTGCAGTTAGGTCACTTTTTAGGCAAGCAGCTCCTCCAGGTATCCTGATGAAGTGCAGACCAGATTTGCTCATTCTGTAGCTAGTGGAAATGTAACCTTTCTCCGTTGCTTCAGGTTGTGAAGTAGCTTTTTAAAAGAGCATCTTAATCCACTGTTTGGCATTGCAAGTTTCACACATGGACCATCTGCCTCTTGTTTACCCTCTTCTCTCTGGTCCTTCTCTTTCATTCTCACCTCATATTAAATTTCTGGCTGAAGATATGCTGAACAGTTGGTCTGAACAGCAGAGCCACCTGACATCTGTTTACAGAAAACATAGCTAATCAATTGACAACTCAAGGACCAGACCTTTTGCATTTTTTACATACACTTCTGAGCAGCTACTGACAGCAGTGTTGCCAAAAAATCTGGACATAATGCTTTATAAGAGCAAAGTCTCATTAATCTGAGAAAACTCTTCATGACTCTATACTAAGCCCTCATGAGCATTACAGCTATTATACTCTTATCAGTATTAAGGATTATATACAAGTCCTTCCTTCTTCATGTTCTACAAAAAACAGCACTCACTCATGGAAAACAAAGGTCATTTTATATCATAGATCATATTGTATCATCTGTGTAATCCCTATGTGCACACAAATGCATATCTACAGTTTTCTAGTCTCTCTCAAAACAGCTACAAAGGTATACATATATGCTATAGGAAAAGAGGCCTTGGGAAAGTATTTGCTCACCGTAGCTTTAGAATACATCCGAAATTTCTATGTAATATAAGGAAAAACATTCAGAATTTCCTAATGAGACATAGAATACGTGGAAGAACAGGAGACTCAACTTAAATTTAGTCCCAGGTCTGACTGCTGTGACAAATAATTGCCTGACTGCACAGCAGGTACTTCAGCTACCAAGCTGACAAAACACTTGGCAAGACTCTTGAAGACTGAGTTACTTGATAAGGCTCAAAGCCATGAGTGCCACAACTAGAGCTGGAGAATTGCCTTCCTTTACCAAATTAAATATATATTGCCACCTACTGGCTATTTTGCTATGTTAATATAACAAACTTGTGATTTTAGGGTACAAAACGAACCACCTGTGTTTTCTTCATATGAAAATTACATACACTAATAGCAAAATAATTAAAAGTTTGTTTCCATTTTTAATGAGGAAATGATACTTGGTAGTTTTTTCTCCTTTTACAAAGTGTATCAATATAAACAGTTTCTTACATTTAGAAGTTCCATCATGTGGCCATATTTGGCTATGCTAGAGGGTATAATGTGATTATTAATAGATCTAATTAGTATCCTGGTCTGTCTGTACCTGCCTCTTTTCTTAGACACACAATATGTCTCTGGGAAGAGAATATATTTTTAGTCTGTTTGACTAAAGCAGATGAGGTCCCTGCAGAAGAGCTTGCTGGGTGTAGGTACTCAAAATATAATATAAGATTTAAAGAACTCTGTGGTCATAGTCTAGCTGAAGAATGGTGGTCATGCATCAAGAAATCTACTGTATAATTTCTGCTGTTAACAATCAGTGAGTTAAACTGCATTAAAAATGCTGCTAATTATCCTCATCTATGAAGCAGCAAGGCAGACTAGTATCACATTCTGGAGAAAAAAAAAAGTTAAGAGCAGTTTTTACAGTTAATCTGTAAAATAATATAGTACTGCAATAGTGCTTTTTTCCAAGAAAATCCAAATGAGATCTAATTCAGGGATTTTGGTAAGTGATAAGGACAAGTTGCATTTGATTCTGGTCCAACCTGAGCTTTGCCAATAAAAACCCAAGAACAGCACAGGATGAAGAAAATCACCTTCACTTACATTGGCTCTAAATTTATTCTGCCACCTTCCTCCAGCTGATTGATGCTGTATCATATAAATGTTAGTCTACCAATTTAGGCAGTAAATGGCTTTTTCAAAGGTTTGATGCAAATTACGTCACTCAAAAAAGAAGTTCAAATGCAATTAGCCTAAATTTACATTGATACAGGTCAGAGTGCTCACTTAACCTGCGCCAGTTGAGTGGATAAAGGCAAATAACCTTTGGCTGCTAATGGAGGTAAATATTTGCAGAAATGAGTTTTTTATTGAAGTGTAACCAGAATCACAAGAGGATGTTTTTCACACTTCCTAAATTATAGCCTATTACATGGCGTTGTAAAGTAATTTTACCATTTAGCTTAGTCTGCAGTAAAATGAAATATCTCTACTCAAAGATGATATTTTCCTAAAGAGGAGTTTCAGATACAGTAATTTGTATGTATTGACTTCACATGTTCAGCTGGTTTCCTTACATTTATAGATTGTTCCTGTGCAGACCACCCCTCCTAAATTTCACATATGGCTATGTCTTCAGATTTCATTAGTGTCAAGCACAATGCAATGAAGGAAAATTACATATTCAGCAGAAATCAGTATTAGATAACTACATAAATGCTCTCTTCAAAAATTGGCAGCAGCAGTAGCCATTTCTAGTGGGACACATACCAACAAGCAGTCTCAAACAATCAGCTACTTGACTTTCATAAACAGAAAACTGCTCAGTCCTTTCCTCCAATTGTTAGGATTTACTTTGAGGATTTCTATTGAAAACAGAAACTGTATTCTTAGGTTAAGAGAGCTCTGAAGCCATTCTTCAGAAAACACTTGGAGAACAAGCAGTTGGTGTCAACATATCTTAGAAAGTGTCTGTAATAACATCTATGAAGGATAAGCTATCATGGGTCCCTAAAGAATATTAGGTATTACACCATCTCCTCTGAGAAGCTACAGTGTACTGAAGTACTGTGCAAATATGGAATTACTGTAGCCTCATGGTGTGCCTCTTTACCAAGTAAGGTTCTGGAAAGAGAGCAGGGTTAGATTGGATATTAGGGAAAAAGTCTTTACTCTGCAGATGATGAGGGACTGGAATTGGTTGCTCAGAGAACTGTGGATGCCCCATCCTTGGAAGTGTTCTAGGCTACGCTGGATGGTGTCCTGAGCAAAGTGATCTAGTGGAAGGTGTCACTGCCCCTGGCACGGGGGTTGGAACAAGAGGATCCTTAAGTTCCCTTCCAACCCAGACCATTCTATGATTCTGTGATAGCCCTGCTGCAGCACTTAGCTTGACAAGCAGCAGCATCCAAAATACTTCTTTCAGCATGACAAAATATCGATTTTTTTACTCTAGGGGTCTATAATACAAGTTCCTTTTAATCTCTCTATGCTGTACCTCTGTTTTAATCTTTTCCCTGTGCTCTCACATTTTGGTAACTTTTTACAGCTGTGAAAGTTACCTGTTGTAGTCAACTAAATTTGCAGATTTTTGGCAGCTGGGAAGTTTAACACAGTGCACAGCATGACAAAACACGATATAAACTTTAAAATATGGTGAAGACAAAGTGCTACTTTTGTTTCAGTACCAACACCCTTCAAAGAGAGACGGTGAGGGGAACAGGATCTGTGTGCTGGGATTCCCGTGAAAACTAACCTATGAGCAGCCATGGGATGGCGATCTCGATTCGCACAGCCACAGCTTAAACAGCAGAATGATGAAAGACTTGCACAAAATAAGTACATCTAATCACTCACTCTTCATCCAGATCTATGGCAAGTTAATCAATTCTTTTTCTCTCAGCCAGGCTTGGTGTTAGTAATTCCACTAAGACCTACAGGCTGAGAAGTCTAATGTTTATCCACCGTGCAACAAGGAGGATTTCTCAGAAACATTCTACTAGAGACTTCAGGAATATTTAAAGATAATCTAATAAACTGAAATAGTTTAAAGTACATTCAGTGTCATAATGAATAATCACATGTATAAAAACCAGCAACCAATTTTATATTCAAATTCTCTGTATTCTTTAAATTCAGATTTATACACTTTTAAGTTTATATTTATAGTTTTATTTATTTATTATATTATTATAGTTTCTATTTGTTTATAGGGGGTTTTTTTCAGGCATCAGATTAAAGTCAGGGTAGCTACTGTAGAACAGGTACAGTCATAGGTATTTTATCAGGGAAACTGAGCTGTAGCATTAAAAGTGACCATAAAATAAAGGAAGACAATTTTTTTAACAGTCAAAATCTTATCACACAACCATGATGATAACTTTGTAGTCCTAGAATCTGATTTGGAGGAGTTTAATAAAGCAGGAGCTGAATTTTCTTCAGGCATGTCACAATCTGAAATCTCTGTACATAAGCAGGAGATCAGGCAAATATAAGTCACATCAGCAAAACCACAAAAAAAACCCAAAAAACCACACAATGCACCTTAAAAATATTTCAAGTTGCAGCTCTATGTTCTGAAACCATACTATGTTTTTCAAGTGCTTTTCCTCTTCAGACTCATTTGAATTAAAATTCACTTTGTGGAAGAACAGAAGACATCTGAACAAGAAATGACAACCTACAATTGTGTGGGGACAGGCCAGCTCTCATTAACTGCAGTACAGCATTGCAGTATATTATGCAAACTTCCAACTTTTATGCTGAAGCATAAAAGCCCAAAGAACAGCCAAAGGTGTCTCTCTGAGAGCTGTTGGACACCGATTGCTGCTGGTGCTGCATTCAGATTTTTAGAGGATCTACACCTTTAAGAAATGCTCCCACAAAGTGTATGCAGTTAATTCCACCAGTGAACTGGTTTTTACCTGTAGCACACTACAGTTGGAGATCTTGTTGAAAACAGCAGAAAGGCTGAATTTTCTAGTCATGACCTGGATGTTTAATTTTTGTGAAACTCACAAATTCTTAGAGAAGTATTATTTTTTGGGTGATCCACACAATAAAGTTAAAATGCAAGACAGAGAAAGTTGCCCTGGTTCTCAGCACTCAGCAGCATTGGCATCAGGCACAGAAATGTACATGCTGTTACATCCTATGGCATCTCCTGTTTTTGTGGGGAAAGGGGAACATCTCTGGAAACATTCAAAAAGGTTCAGTACAGCTTAGGCAAGTTAAGTTATGGCAGAGGTTTTCAATGTGGTCTGTGAAATCAGAAAATGGGTCTGCAAACATATCTGAGAAGAGTGAACTTAATAATGTTAGGAGGCTGCAGCTTATCCTCAGGTCTGAACTGGGCAAGCTGGTGACAGTCTGCAAAGCAGCACTCCATGGCTGGGGAGAGGTTCTTGCAGAGCACCTGGGGACATTTCCACTTCTTAAGCAACTACCTGTGCAATACCATAAACAGGGTGTGCATTAATATGGTCAGAAAGAAAAGCAACTCTGTGTTTGCTGTGTGGGGTCAAGAGCACAGGCAGCAGCTGGTGTTTCACAGAGCTTCTCTCGTCCATTCATACCTTAACGTACTCTCAGTTTACATCTGCTCCTTGCAGCTTCCTCTGCCTGTACATTTGAACCATTACAATAAAAATTGTGTTGTTTTACACTTGCTGGCTTTGCAATCTATGCAAGATCCCTCTGACCAGGCAGCTCTATGTCAATGGATAAGTGAACTCACAGCACACTTGCAGACTTCAATAAAAGCTTCAAAAAGTTTCTGGGTAAGGAAATAAAAGGAAACTAGGAAAACCTGAGTATATGATAACTCTATTCATACATCAATTTCACTTTGCCATATCAGATTATGTTGCACCTGGATGTTTGATGTTGTCAAGGATGATTTAAATTAAAGTATGGTTTATCTGTTAACACAAACCGTCATATTCCTTCAGACTCTTTAGTGCAAAGATCATATCTTTGACTTTCATGAAGTGCCCGAAAAAGAGCCCTAAAAAGCCATGAAAAATACTAATATTATCTTTGGAAACAGTGATGTGATTGATATAAGAAGTGAAATAACATTGAATATATAAGGGAAAATTCCCTATATTTGAGGACAAGATAATAAAAGCAAATAAAACTAGGAAAATTTTATTTTTTTTCCCACTATTTCAACCCATACACTGAAGCTATATTTCATCTAAACTGATGTCATGTTCAAACCATAGGCAAAAATTCTCAGCGTCAAAAAGTGAAAACTGCAATTTTTTGTCATTAGATTAAAAAACTGATTCTGTAGCTGATTAATCTGTGAGGAATGCTTTTGCTTGCTGTAAAAAAAAAAAAAAACAACAACCAAACTCTGCTTTAATCTGGTGATTCTAAATATTAAAAACTCTGCTTTAGTATGCTTAAGTCACATTGCCTGTGGAAACCAGGAGAAAAATCACACTAAATATTAATTACTCTTTATAACTACAATGTTTTAGAGCTCTGAGAGCTTAATCCTCACATTAAAAGACCTAGTCTATCCTAAAATTCTCATCCTCGTGGCTAAAAACCAGAAATAATATAAGAACTCATGGAGCATGATATGAATATTAGCATATTTATAATGTAAAAACTTTATCAGATGGCCAAAGCAGATGCCATCAAAAGCAGAACAAACTATGTGTGGTAGTAATTGAACAAACACTCCCCTATCTGGAACTAGTTGTGATTTGTAGAAAATCCCTTACGGCTGCTTTAGAACAGGTTAATCATACTGCTAGTCCAGATCCCATTCCTACTGTATCCCTGTCCTGTTATTTTGCAGGATTTAAAACAACGAATTCTCAGCAGCCCCTTCAGAACTTGCAGTGCTGGACCTTTACAGGGAAACAAAAGGAATGTTGATGGTGCTTCTCAAAGAAGGAATTCAACCAGAATAGTCCCAGACTCCTCTTGACATTCAAGAATGCTCCTGACATCCCAAAAGGCAGGTTCTTACACAAACAAGGAAAAGACAGACATGAAGTAGGATAGTACCATATCAGGAGAAATGCTTTTTGGCTTTTCACGTTTATTAGGAAACTTAATTGTATAAAATATGCAAGGCATCAAAAATTGAATCATAGAATATTACATTATGGGAAAGATTTTAAGTTAAGGACATTCTCCTTAAGAATATGACCACAATATCATTTCAAAATGTATTCAGGTAGTCTGTAGGGTGAAAGCACATAAAGTGAGAGGAAAGGATTTTGCTACTCTAGTAATGAATTAAAAATGTCTCATGGTACTTGAACAAACTCATGCAACTTTTGGTGAAATGAGGAGTAGAAAGGAACCAGAGACCAGCCAACCACTCCTGGAAACGTCCTCATTTTCCTGATTTTTTTTTTTATTTTTTTTTTTATTCGAGTGAAATTTACATTTTTAGGAGAGGCCGTGAAAAGAACTCGAAAGCATCAAGTGTCCTGATGATTCACACTAATCAGGGACTTTGTCTTGTGGCCACCTCACAAGATGAGGGCTGAGAGCACCAGCCAAATCACATGAGAGATCATCATGCACTCGCATGATATCCCCAAAAATCTTCATTAAAGCCAAATTCTTCTCTTCCCACAGTTCTGGAAGGTGTGCAGCACTGGACCTGACTTGTAAAAATTTAGGCTGAACTCAATAGGTTGTTTTTCTCTCTCCATCCATGATTCTTGGTATAATTTTTCCTGAGGCATTTAGGAATTCTAGAATCTCAGGCAATAGTAGTCTTCTAGCCAGGAGTATAATTATCTGGGAGAGATATGAAAGGTGTTTTTCACTTCCTACAGTTACCTGCCAAGCAAATGATTGCTTCCACTAAAAGCTTGTTGTAACCCAGCCCTTCCTTTGAGGGATTGAAGAAGCAAAGGGCCAATAATGTGTGCTTCTCCTGCCTGTGAGCAGGAATCCTGGGGGGCACAGACTGAGCACAAGACCCTTGGCAAGGGGAATGTGGTGGATTCAGGAGTGGAGGAGGAAAATTCAGCTTCTCACAAAACTGTCTGCTCTTAGCAAAAGGAGAATAGGGAAGAGCAGGCCATGATTAATATCAGAGATGGAACAGATAACAAACAGTGTCTGACACTCAGAGCATCACCCTTTACACAGAGACAGTGGGATGCTGCCAGGGAGCTCATGCAGTGGGATGCTGAAGGTATGCACAAAGCAGGCTCTTAGCGAGCCAAGAAGCATGAATGCATTTTGCTTTATGTCAGCATGAGAGGAAGGCTGTAGCTGAGGTTATGTTGCCATGGAAGCACAGAGAAAAAAACAGAGAAAAGCAGCTCTCCTATGAGATTGGCTGTTGTTTAATTTGAGGTGTTGGCCAACAGACGCTGCTCCATTGTACTTACAGAGCAGTGCAGCTGCTATAGCACTGCATTTTGGGAATATTGAGAACTCAATAAGGACCTCTTGGGTCCTTCTTACTCCATTTTACACCACTCTTAAGTGTGGGAGATGTTGTTTTTTCTGATCTTATTGTTTAACTACCATCTGGAAATTTAATTATTGCTTACTGTGCCTATTCAAAGCAGTTGTGGGCAATTGAATGCACTTTGAGAAATTCTGATAGTTCTCACTTTTGAAAAGCCACGTACAAAGCTCCCCACTGGAAAAAAGGTCACATTTTGGCAGAGTTAGCAATAGGTTAATGGCTTTGCTTCATCATAGAAAATGGGGCCAGAGACCTGAGATATAAAGGAAGTCTTTTAACAGCAAAGCAAAATGAAAGCTGGAAATTGCTTCAACTCACCACTGTGAGGATTGCAATTTTTTTACAGTGTAATCAAACATTCCAAGTTGATTCTATGCTTCTATTCCTTACTATTTTTTCTTTAGTCACTGTATTTTCAGTTATGTCAAGGCCCATTAGTTTATTTTCCTCTCAGATGAATTTGTTTCAGCTCTATGTCCTTCTTAGACACAGGGAATTTTTAAACGGCACTTTTGGGGACTCCTAATCCTTGCATTGCTGTGGATGAGCCCATTTAAAGGCTGACAAACAAACCACTACCATTAGATGAATCCTCTAAACAATTTCCACTTGTGTTATTTCTTTCACTTTCATACATAACTGTGCCCCATTAATCCTCCTGACAAGGGAAATGCGTCCACTACCACATCAAAAAGGTACAATATGAATATCTGTAGATTATGGCTTTGTTTTTTGATATAAAAAAGGAAATTACTGGAGTAACTGGTTATATTGCAGTTAACTGTATGTTCCTTTATTCATAATTCTAATATGCATGTTAAGTAACTGCAGCTATCATAAGGTGTGTGTCTGATTGGCAAATTACCATATTTGAATGCAATAATGCACACATTTCCTAGATAAGGCAGAGCTAGAGATAAGCATTTTACTTTTGAGCACAGAGTGACCAGAATGAAGAGACCACACAGCTCAACTTCATTAACTTGCCTTTCATAGACCTTTTAAACCCTTATTATGCTTTTATCAGTATCAATTTTCAGCAAATCGACACTTCATTTAAACTGCAAGGAGCTGTACAAATACAAGAAAGAAAAATGACTTTTCTGAAAGCTGAATTGCACGTCCTTGCAGATGACAACAAGTGCTAACACTCAGGAGCTTCTTCTCTCCTGCTTCCCATTCTTTTTGATTCTTGCACATTTTTTCTCTCAAAACTGCCTCTTATATTAGCTGACTGTAATAGTTGTGGTTTATGCTTTGACAAGATGCAAGATTAAGAGAAATAAGTTCTTTAGATCTTGTTTTCTAATTTCCAGGTTATTGGTCTGAAGATAAATTCTGAAGTCTGTGAAGAGCAACCAAAAATTAAGAAAAAGGTAAACTGAACAAGCAATAGAATAAGAGTATTCTTTCACACAGCACCAACACAGATGGATGCAACAGAAATTAAACTGACAAAAGATAAGAGGCTTTTTTTCAGGACCCTAAGGGAGTCTAATAAACTTATTTCCAGAAATGAGATAGAAGCATCATACTGATTTTACTGTCAGATACTTGGCTAGAAATCAAGAGCTTCAAAAGACATTAATGGGCAAAAAGGTAACATCTGACAATATAGCAGACAGGCTCATATAAACTGTGGGTTCCTTAATTTAAGAGTTCCTCAGGACATACTGAGAACAGACAAATTATGGGCTGCAAAAAGGAATCTGAAGTAAGTCCCAAAGATTAATCATACCAAAAATAGATTATCAGCAATTTCCTTTCCATGTAGTAAGAGCTACCAGCAGCCTGAAAAATGAGCAATGAGGCTCAGAAAATTGGTTGCAAGGTTTGCTCTGACCTGCTGTGGCTGCTCTAGGATTCAAGCCATCAGCATATCAGCATTGCATGTAGGTACATGAAATCATTACTGGATATAGGCACCAAACTCCTCATTTCCATTTATTGCTTTTTCTGCCAAGGTCATAAAAAAGTATCTGATGAATGTGCAATATTGCAGATGATGTTATAATTGTCAGAGCAGGCCACATACAAGACTTCATTTTTTACATTTTTTTATTGCTAACCAACTGATCCTTTTTTCAGAGGTGAATTTGGGTTTGTGTTAATTTCTATGATATTCTATTTTTGATTAGCAGTATTGCCAGTGCCCCCTCCTACAGCAAAAAATGGTCCATAATCTTCAGGAATTTACCACAGGTAAGCCAGAAAACTTAAACTGTGTTCTCTCTTTTTTCCACAAAAATATATCAGAAGGGCAGAAGGTTGTTAATGGAAAAATATGCAGTTGTCCTGAGACAAAAAGCTTTCTAAAGGAATGGTATTTACAATTAAAATCTACTGTATTATGTTAATTAGATCTGATAAGGTACAGACTCTTTCCAAACATATATTGTAAATGTAAGCATCTAAATTCTCTAAGGAGGGTAGGTTTGGAGATAGAAATTCCAAACGCAGGATATTTCAGAGCTATGATGGAGATACTCTGGGTTTCAGCAATACTCTACAAAGAAGCATGGAACAAGGACCACTGAATATTTCTGGGTCCAACTGATATAACTCTAGTTTTATCATATATATTATCTAAATAGTCCTGTTTTACAATTCCAACCCTGTTCAAAATTTTTTAGCCCTTAGAGCAATAGAATCCAGAAATTATGTAAAAGACAATCCCTTAAGACCTACAAAGACACTATGACTCCAAAGCAAAATTCAGAATGATTCTCAAGGAGAGAACTTAATGAAAATGGCCATTGTAAATGTCAGAACATTTCAGTAAGTTGTTATCTCTACACAGCAATGTAATGACTAAGAGAAGAATAGGAAAGAACATCCTCATATAAAATCACTGAATGTAGTTTCTGTTTCAGGAAAATGAGATGAAAAAATACAAGTAAGTATCACTACTGGCTTCTTTAAAGGATGAAAAAAAAAAAAAAAAAAAAAAAGGAATAAATACCCAGTGACTCTTACTTCATTCATTTCTCAGCATTGCTTCTAGGCTAAGATGATATGCAAGATAATTGCAAGGAAACCGGTATTTTCTGTCTACTCAGAAAAAATAAATCCTCTAACATAATCTGAGTGTTGTGAATGTGTAATTCCTCTCAGTCTGATTCTTCAATACACCTACAGCATTTTTGGCAGATTCTGGAACTACAGACCAGCTGAGGAAATAGCCTTGAGCAGTGCCAATCATTAAGGTTTTTTTTAAATTGTGAAAATTTTAAAATATTATCCAAGTCTAGTCCTGAGTGAAGCCATACAAATCTACTGTATGGCTTTCCTTCTCTTTCACATATTGTACACAGGACATGGGTTCCCAGTGACATATCCGGAGTTACAGCACATCTTTCAGCAGAGTAAGAACCAAAGGCAACTTCTACTCAACTTCCTGAAACAATGGTCAGTTCTTTTTTTCCAAGGCAACAAAACTGCAGCAAAAGCACTTAGCCTTGAGCATTCCTGGAAACACTGCTCTGCACCTGGAGCTGGAAGGTATTTGCTGTTCCAAAAAGCATTCTTTCCAGGCTTTAAATTTCAAGATGATATGAGCAGTGATAAAAGATAAGAATGTGTCTGTGAGTAACTGACAACTACTAACCTTACACCTGCAAGAGATACATGAGCATACATACATGAAGACAGAGTTGAAATATTTCCCATATATTCCCACATGTGAAATATTTCCCAGCTCATGCTCAGTCCTCTCCAGGATCCAGACATGTTCAGGCAATAATATAAAGGGAAGGTGAGACATTCACAGATTGCTGTGGGGAAATTAAATTACATTACATTTTTTCTAGCTAAACTATCAATGATCCTTCTAGTTACATGCACAATTCCAGGACCATTTTTAGATTCAGCTTGTCCACTTTATGCCAGCAATTCTTCTCTGGATTCCAGTGATAATGTTGTAGCATCTCACAGGATTATTGGTATCCTTACCTCTGAGCATGACTCTGAATGAGCAGATTGCCAAGCTATCTAATAATACTAAGCGGGAGGTGGTTTGGGAGTCACAGAGGTCAGTATTTGGAAGCTCCTAAATTACCACATCTGTGTCTTCCAGTCCTATGAACTGTGAACTGCTTTCTGCAGTGCTGAAAGCCAGAGAAGAGCAGTGTGGAGGTGACTGGGAGAGTACCTTCACTGGAGAAGACATTCACATTCTTCACGTGAGCAGTTCTCTATTCAGGGCATGAACAGCAAACCTACAGTTTCATTAGACATTTGAATCAAAAGCAACAAAATTTACAAAGGAGTCATTCCTCTGGCTTTAAGCATCTTTGTGTTAGGAACCAGCCTTTAAAAAGTATAAAATTCATCTTTCAAGATCTGATGACAGTCAGCTGGTGCAGTAAACAAGAAAAGCAAAGTATTCAGTTTTTTGTGTTTGCACAGTATTCAATCCCCATCTTGATGAGCATCACCATCATAATAAGACTCATAATAAAGTCTCACTCATCCCAGTTATTTCACAATATGTCTGCTTTTTTATAGAGTTACACAGCAAGAGGATGCATATTGTAAAGTGCAGGTGTCTCCAATAATTTTTTGGGTGCCTATAGCTGTAAAACAGAAGTGCTGTTTGGCCTTATCAGGTCATTTGAGTGACCTGAAATCAGACTGCTGCACTCAGCCTAGAAACAGGACCAAAAATGCGTAATTCTTGACTATACCCATGTACACACTAGCACAGCAAGCTAGTGGGAAAGTCAAACGGGAAAGGGAAGGGTGAAAGTATTTAACTTCGGAAGGGATGTGCAGATGTTTACATATATTTCACACCAGTGAGGAAGCCTCAAAGCTAAGACATTTTTCAGATCACTAATTGTAAAATATTGCTGGTTGTTTCATAAGCTGCACAAAAATATTTTATCAATATTGTCTTTGCTAAAAACGCTAAACTGGATCAAAGACACATTTCAGAGATTGATATGCTTCACAACTGAAGCACACTCATATTTATTAGGGGAAGCATATTCTCCATGCTGTACCGTCACTTTTTATGATTATAGCCAGACTATTTTTTCTCCAATGCAGATCATCATATTTTCTATGTTAAAAATGCTCAGCACTACTGACATCTTCTCAAAGCATTTGATATGAAATGTAATAACATGTTTCTTTGGACATAATTCTGCACACTCAGTAAAAGTCTATCTTTTAAATGTTGTAGTTTGAACTATTTTTCTCTGATAAATTCACCTGACAATTTCCCACTGCCCAAGCTGCTTTCAGGCAAGGAGAACTAGCAAAAAAAATTATTCAGTGTCAGGTAGATAGAATATACATGGACAAATGTTGCTGCCTTGCAGTTCTGTAAAAGTATTTTCAAATAATTTCAAAAGTTCTGGTGTCCCAAGCTCAGGAAAAATCAAGGTCTGTTGATTGTTTCAAGCACCTTTTCCTGATAGTTCAAATGTTCTTTCTATTCTTTATCATGCTCCTAGACAAAATGCTTTTGCAGAGTCTTTTGGGCTTTTTGTGTTCCTTCTTTTACTTTTTTGATTTTCCCACTCCCCTTTCACAAGGTTTTACTTATGAACTAACCTCGACTCATTCACTGTCCATTAGTGTGTTATATACTCATGTCTGTGTTTGCTCTAGAAAATTATATTATTTCAGATATTTTATAAATGTTCCTGCATTTACATTAAGAAACAGGATATGTTCACATCCAATCTTTAACAAAATATTACTACTGAAATAATGAGCTGAATGCATACAACTGCAGGTCATCCTAAGGTTCTTGGTTCCTAAAAAGTCTATTTGTTGTTAAAATTTTACGATACTTTGCCTGTTGAACAGCAAGCAGTAAAGAATAATTGGCTCTGTAATGACAGGAGGGCTTCTTATCTGGAAAACCCTTCACAAATATCCTCAAATATTATGTTGCATGATCATATATTTTTGCTCATAAAGTTACAGCATCAAAATACTTTTCAGCTGCATCTGAATTACATCTGAAAGCTTTGGTAGCAATATTAGCATTACTTAGCTAATCAGTGAGAAGTTGGAAATGTTAAAACCAAGATTGTTTTTTGCAGCCACTGAAGAGCATTGCACTGACAAGACAATAATTTCTCTAGTCACGTTACCACATAACACCAGAGTTGAAATAACTGGATTTGCACTTCCACAGCCCAGCTCAGATCCAGCAGTTCCCCCTGAGTTTTCCATCACCATCTCCTCACACAGCAAAAGCTGTTGTACCTATTGAGTGGCTCCCTAATCAATGTTCAAGCAAATTTATCTCATATATGTCCTCCTATCCTAAGGTATCTCCTTTAGGTCCACAACTGTGTAAAAAAATGGCCTCTACAGCAGTTCATGTGGGTGACATGAAAACTAAATTGAATATCAGGTAAAACAAAAATATAGAAATTTTGCATATTTTACTATAATCAAATCAAAACACACCTACAACCATTTGCACATGACTGAAAATAGTGACTCTAATGAAGACATTTCTTTCAAAGAAATTAGAAAATACCACCTCTGACATAATCCTTGAGGACTACTCTGAGTATAGTCACTTCATTTGCCACTTGTTTTAAGATTTGGTAAGTGAAAAGCTGTATTTTGAGCTACTGAAAATCCTAAATAACTCTATCAAAAATTAGGCAAAAGTGTCTAGTGCCTGGAAAACTGCTGTTCTTTGGGGAGGCAGTATTTCTTCACCAGTATAAGTTTGTTATATTTTACCAGTTAAGGCATATTTGGAAATATGTTAGAAGCCTGCTTTCTTCTGTGGATTTTGGACAGACATTGCCCAAAGGGCCAGATGAGACTATTTCTTTTATTAATTATGTGGATTGTGATGATTTGATTCTACCAGGAAGGTAGAGGTAACTGGCACATGTAAGGAGACGATCTGAACATTTTCTGTAGTACAGTGAAGGAGACTGGCAGCTGAGAGTCATCTGTCCAAGCTGGGGTGTCTGAAAGCCTGTGCACAAGTCATCCTTCCTTCACCTTCCAGCAAGGACCTAGTCACCTTCAGAGAACCACATGTCCCAGCCTGGGATTGGTCAGATAGAATTAGATAAGGTAAACCTCACTTTTTCCAGCAATTATATGTTTCCATATAACTTCATAAAAATCAAACCACCCCCTATCATGCAGAAGTAGGGGTTTATTTAACAGAACATGTGTGGGAGCTTGATAATTAAAGCCAGGTTATTATCTGAGTGATTGTTTGATCATTCAGTCAGAAACTTTCAAATATTTGGGAAATAATCCTTAGGAGGCCCCTTTCTCAAGGCTCCTTCTTGTTTCAGTACAAGCAAATTCAAAGTTCTTCAGACTGTGCACCTCTACTTCCAACCCTTACTGTACGATGGATTTGTGCAGGGATTTCCTTCAGCTATCCCACTACTGACTGAATAATCTTGTCATTAAGTGCATGACTTAAGTGCTTGACTCTGCAGAACTAATTTGCTTAATTTAACCTCAAAGTCAAAATTATGTGACTGAAAAGCTCAATATGTATTCTTAATTTACATTTCAACAGAAGAAAGTAATTCCTATACTGCTCCAGGGTTTTACATAAGTGGAGCTTCTAAACAACAGAATTTCAACAGGCTTTTATCACCAAAACCAAGGGTAGGACCTACATTGCCCATGGTGACTAACAAGCTTCAGCTCTCTTTCTTTTTATAGTACCTCACAGGCTTATTACACTGACAAACCAATTACTGTTTCTCTTTGCTCACAGTACTAAATTTCAAGACTGATTCTGACAAAGTATCATAGGATTTGAGATCAAGAAAGTACTTCAATGCTGCAAATGGTCACTTCTAATTATTGTCAAGAAAAGGCTTGATGAATTTAGAGGTATGATTTTAGCACAGGGCACCCTGTAGCAATCACCTTGACTGTGATTCAGTTACTCCAGCTTCTTTTCTAGCCACAGCTAAATGCTTTTAGTCAACATAAATCCAACAGAGTCAAGCCAACAAATAAAGCATGTAGAGCCACCACCACATAAAACTAAGTATTAGGTGGCAGCTTTCAGTCACCTCTTCAGAAAAAGCTTCCACATAGTAAAAAATGGTCTCCCCATACAATGGCTTTGCAATGGCAATGAGCTCCCTGCCTACAACTTCTTTCAATCAGGGTAACTGGTGTGCATGGTATATTTAAACCCAATAGTTTTAAGGAATAAAGAATGATCTGTTAGGTTCCTTTTAAATGCCTTTTGATTATGCAACTCCTGCTAACATTTCTGGGATACCAAAACAAGACCTGGAAATATATAGAAGGCAAATATTTAGGAATCTTGAAGAGCTAAAAGAAATACAATTTTATGTTTCAGAGTAATACAGCAGAATCTAACCACGATGGAGATGAAAAAGCAATAGAAACAGAAAAGACAAAGAAGTGTCTCAAATCCCCTTTTACTAAGTTGGAGAACAGATGACTTCACTTATGAGAAAAAGAGTAAGAAACATTTTTTGGTTTGTTTTATTCCTCAAGAAGTGTAGTCTCACAGCAGACACAGTATAGTCTATGTTTTTGTCTCAGGAGGTTGGTCATCCAGCCAGGTCTGAAAAACCATGCTGTAAGGCCAAGTTCCTCCCTTAGATGCACATACTTAATTCCCATTGAGAAGACAAGCCAGAGTACATCCCAGAGCAGAATCTGATCCTTTTCTGTTCTCTGGTTTCCTGGTTGCTATTAATGGGTGGACTAGAACCAGAACACCAGTTACTACTTGTCAAAGCTCCCTACTTACATGCCAAACTTGTGTGGAATTACAACAATAATACTGTGATACAACTGTGGAATTACAACAATAATACTTCATTTCTCTTTAAAAGTTTGCTACAAATTAACTTCTAATTTGGTGAAGCAAGTGCATAAAAGACACAAATACACAGGCATCCTTAACCAACATCATAACATAATATCTCAAGAAATGAGCATTGCACAAAAGCTTTAATGTATTTGAACTGGTTTCCATTAATTTTTATATCCCCAGCTCAGTAATGTTATGAACACACTCCTTCCTGTTCTGGTGCTTGTGAGAGAGTAAATGCTGCCTTGAGACCTGTATTTTACTACAGAGACACAGAAACAGAGACATTTGTGTTATTAAACATGTGCTCAAGTGCTCAGAATCACATGAAACACGGTTATCCCATAGCTGAGGGAAGCAGTGTTCCCCTCTGCAGAGGCTGCAGTCACAAGACCCATTCAGAGCTCTGGCAGATCCTGACTTTGCCAGGTTTATTGTGGCTCAACAGAGCAAGGAGGACCAGGGATTAACATAGCCATATACCAAATTTTATCTATATCCCTGCACACAGTTTCACATCTGCTGTAGCATCCTCCTCAGAAAGCTCAGTGTGTGCAAAGCAATTCCGTCTACAACTGATGGGATTTGGGGCAGATTCAGCCTGGAATGTGTCACTAAGCTGATAACACACAGGCACTGAGGCCAAATATCCACCCTTCAGCCTAGCAGAACACAGGGCGCTGAGTCCTTGTTCAGCTCATCATCTGCAGTACATTCCCACTGTGCTCTGGACACACTGTCACCATGTATCCTGAAGGAAAGGTAGTAAGGGAATGTGTTTTCTTTTACTGGGAACAAGAAGACTAACAAGCTTGTAGGCTTTAGAACAATTACACATTTTATTGGCAAATCTTTAAAATCAAAATAGATCTACTCTGCTGTAATTATTCAGAAAGGAAAAGGAATCTAAAACTCCATTATAATCTCAGTTTTTGACATTTTGGCATGATTCATCATTTGCTAACTCTAGCATTTTCATACTGTAAAAACAATTTAGATACTAAGAATTGTAATCCAAAAAAGACAACTTGGTTTCAATTTTAAAAATGCAGAGATGACATTTTTAGCACTGTGTGAGGAATAAAATTATGTAAATACCAGTGTGTACAGAATTTAGACATAATAGAATAGCACTTAAACAACCATTATCAACTCTTGAACCAAAGGATGGGCTTCTGTAACCATGTAACATGGGTAATTTTCTCATGTAGTTTATCTGCCACCATATAAGAAACAAATGCTACAGCCAGGTTCTAAACCCACAAAATTTCAAAGTTTGAGTCCAAGAGCTTGAGAAAAATGGTCTGCCTCCTTTTACTAAACTAGGTATGGGCCTGAACATCCCTTCACTCTGAATTCAGACCAGATTCAATGTCCATTATCACAAGCTGCCTAGTCATATTTCAAACTTTTATTTTTGTTTATAATATGATAGCATAGGTTCAGTTCTGCTGTGGGAGGCAATTCTAATATGAAGAAGAAGTTATTTTTAAGATCTGGCCACAAATCTGGAAGCTAGCTGTAAAATCTTTTTCTACCCTTTGTTTCTTTTTTCCAGCCCTTCAGGTCTTTCTAGAGATAATCCACTCAAAGATCTGCAATTGCACATTTACAAACACTTTCAAAATGTGGAGCATATATTCAACATATATAATCCAAATTTAATAGAAAGATTATCTCAATTTGACAATTGTAATGCTATCACTTTGATGTATAAAAGGCCTCCCACTTTACAATGGCAACATTTACTGTACAAACTCATTTTGCAAGGAATAGCTTTGTAGTTGTAATAATCCTCTTGACAGATTTAATGGTAATTTTCAAAGCTGAAGAAACAACACTGTTTATTCCTTTTACTGTTAATTTGAACAAAAAGATTTTAAAAAGGAAAAAAATGTATTTAGATCAGTATCTCTCAATTTCAAGAGTATTTTGTTACAGCTGGCACCTTTAGGAAAACCCTAAATATGCATTTTTGAGAGTGATGTGGATAAAATCAGACAATAATTCTCTCTTTAGCAATAAAGGAAAAATGCTTTCCACCTTTTCTCAGTCTCTGTTACATCTAAGCTAAATGCCTCTCCAAAGTGAAGTTAATGACAATTTTTTACCTATTTGAAGTATGCAAACCCACAAAGTGAAGTTAATATATTGACAAAAATATATGCACATCAGCCTTTTTTCTCACTAAGGGGACCACAGGGAAAAATTAAACTGTAGTCATTAACTAAGTCTTTCTATTTTTCTATACCATGAGATTTTTTTTTCTCCCATTGTGGGGGTATGGAAGCAATGAAAGTGTAAAAGTACATCGTTTTCTTATGCTTCTGGGAGTCTTCTTTGCATCATTTAGTAACAGCACAGAGGGGGTCCCAATTCAAAATAAGCAAACACAACTTTGCATATAAATATATTTGAGCAGGAAACTCATTAAACCTCTCTCTCAGACCAGACTCTCTGTATCAATACCTTGCAGGAGAAAAGCATTCATATTCTTGTAAAACAACAGCACAATAGAGTGGCTCTGAGGTGAAAAATGAGCCGATGGAGATGGAAAATGTTCGATCCAAAGCTGCAGACAGAAGAATGCACATCAAATTACTATCCAAGAATTCTCCAAAAGTTAGAAACCTCCTATAAGCCTGAAGGATTCTGGTCAGGATTTGGGGCGTTCTGAAGTCCTACAGCATGAATGTAAGCAGGTTGAAAAAATAATCTTACCTGCTTCCAGTATTTACCTGACTTAGTGAACTAAAGCCCGTTTCCAAAATCCTGCCACTTTTTGGATTTCTGTATCCTTTAAGAAGAGCATTTGACTGGCAAAATTTGGTTGGAAAAATTTTTGCTGGGTTTGAACATCTTGGATTTCTCGTGGTCTAGAAATGAGCCATGCCAAGGTGTCATCTTTTGCTAAAGACAAGTGACATGGCACCTCAAATGCAAGCTCATCTGTGTTTCTGTGTATTGATCTATCTCTTTATATCCATAGGTATATATAAATATATGTAAAGGAGTGGCTGGAGTGCACATGGAGGCTTGTCTTGGAGCAGGTGACAAAACAGTGGAGAGATATCACACTGAAGCAACCTGATGGTTTCCTGTGAAAATGGAAGTAACCTTGGTGGCTGGTCAAAGCACAGCCTTTGCCACAATCCCCTGATCAACAAACCAGTGGCCAGCAAGGCAGGTAGGAGATTGGACAGAGTGGTGTCTCAAGGAGTTGTGATGAGTAGTGCACAGTCTCACTGGCAGGCAGTAACCAGTGGCATCCCTTCTGTCTGTCTGTCTATCTATCATCTATCTATCTATCCAACTAATCATTAATAGAAGCATACAACTTCTATCCCAGGTCTGAATGGCATGAGAAGAGGTAGGTTTCTTCCAGAATAAAATTTGGGGGGTTATAATTAGTACTAGCAATAAAAATTTTCTCTGAAGATATTGCAAAAGCGATATTCAGTTGTTCCCTAGGTTCTCATTTTAATTTATTTTTTCCTTCTTTCTCTGAAACAAATTTGTTATTGAAAGGAATCATTTATGATTTACACATTTTATCAGCAGGGTGTTGTGGGAGGACAGATTAGTGATTTTATTGCTGTGTTTCTTATGAAAGAATGAGACAAGAGAAATAATAACCCAGAGCTTTCATAGCAATGGAGAAGGAGATAATCTTCAGGGTGATTTATTTTGGGATTCTGAAAGATGTAGTAGAGGAAGGTGCCCTTGTGGAGTGCCACAAATAATGCAATTTCTTTATTACAAGCTATTTACATGCATTGGGATTTATACCAGTTTAATTTAAGGCATTTACTCACTGTTCTATGTGCTGTGCTATCTTTTGAGAGAATTTTCCTAAGTTACCAAAATTTATTTCCACTTCTTCTCAAATCACTAATAACAAAGCCACTGTCCCAGCAGGAAAAGAATGCAAGTTTTTCAGAATCATACTAAAAAAATTACCAAGTCAGGTTACATTAAATCAGAGAAAGGTAGAGGAAAAAAAAATGTAGCATTAAGACATGCAATGCAAGGCAAATTCTTCATCTTTCAGCAAGGAATGTCATTTAAGAGTGTGATGCAGAGAGATTGTTTGGTGTCATCATGACTGTAAATGTTGGGTTAAGTTGCCTACTGAAGGCAATGGATCACTTCTTGTTTATCTTTGATACGTCTGTGACCACAGCCTGTAAGGCAAAACCAATACCTTTTCCAGAAACAAATTTGAAGATAGTATAGACTGTATCTTCTGGTTTAGGCTGCCATCCCAACCCTGAGTATCTAAACACCATTATCAGGCAGTACCAACCCAAGAGAAGAATCCAGTCTGTGTATAAACTATGCATCATCATTCCTACCTTGTGGATGTTTTTGTCATCAATTATTTCATCTTGGCGTTTGGTGCACCTTTTCCCATGTCAAATTCCAGACTAGCACAAGCAGCAAACTTGAGGAATGGTCATGGTGGGATTTCTGCTGCTGGCCTATCTGAAAAATCCTTCAGCTGCTGTAATTGCTATTGTAATTAACCCTGTAATTGTTTCAGGGTTTCTTCAAACCTCTAACAACTTGTTCCCGTCTTGGTTGCTCACACTAGGTTTACACTCAGAACAGCTGATGACTGTTGATAGTTGATGGCACACTCCCTAAATATCAGATTTCCAAACTGAGCATGTACTACAGGTCATCAGCAATTTAATTTTATTTTGTTGCACTTGAGGCTTATTAGAAGAGACAAAGTGAATATCATATTTTCAGTCCCTGCAGAAATCCTTCTCATCCGGAAGTACCAGTCAATTTAATCCTCAAAGGGAAAATAACAGAAAAATATGTGAGAAAAGATGAAAAAATATTTCTTCTGATGAGACACTTCTTCAGTAAATGAGTGGTTTAAGAAATTCAGCATAACATTCCTGTATGGACCTGAGTCACAAAATCCATCCTCAGCTACTTAGTTTCTGTCACAGACCAGGGTTTAAATTTAATGTTCTGAGGAATGCCCCAACACACAGGAACTGACCTACTCACTTCTAAATCAGGAGCACCATTCTAGGCAAATAAAACACATGGAGCTTTGAAATAGAAAAAAGAATGCAACACATTGTGTGCAGGACAAAACAGAACAGATTTTGCTGTGAGATGGCTGGGATTTCTCTACTTTGTGTTTCCTGCCACTTTTCTTCACATGGGGCTGTTTTATCAATTAGCAGCACATTTCAATTAAATGGAGAGACCCAGCACAATTATGCACAATAAAACACAGAAAGATACTGGCATTGATTCACTATTATAATCTGCCTCCAGAAAGCAATGAACACTCTGTGACACAGAGTCATGCAATTGTTTCTAAAGAAGAGATTTTCTCTAGAGACCACTATTGTTCAAGGCGGGAGATGTAATTTTGCTCTCTTAAACAGATTGCTGGGGAGAGACAGGGCACTGTCCATTGGCTTCCACTTCCAAGAGAGGCAAACAAAAGTTTCCTCTCTGTACATTATTAACTGCTCAGATTTATACCATAAACAGCATTAATTTCAAGAACAGAAAAGTACATATCCTACATAATAGTCAATGAGAAAGACAGCCTTCTTTAAACACTGAAACAAAGTATTTTTAACCCTCTAAAGCTCTTACTTGTTCCTTCCATTGTCTCAGCAAGATTCACTGGGCAGTGAGAAGTTCTGGGTCACAAATCATCTTTTTACTTTTAATCCTCCTTTTCATTGCATTCTGCAGCTTGCATAGCCCACAGTTTCTACACAGCTTCCATTGTCACCAGAGCTCAACATTACCCCACTAATGCACAGGATGCCTGCCACAGGCCAGACTCTTGTTTTTAACAAACTGTATATTATATGATTTGTATCTAAGTTTAATAAACGTGTCTATTTTACTGTAATGGTATTGGAAAGGGAAAACAGCTTTTTGACAGACTCAGAATCATAAAGACACAGATGGATGCATTAGCTAAAAGTGCAATTTCAAACCACGGCATATCAATTTCTGCTATTTCTAGTGAGAGGATACTTAATTTTTTCATTGTGCTGATTGAAATGAACGATAAAGGTATTGAAATCCAGATTATTGAGATTCATTCAACTTTCTGGAAAGATAGATGATTAGATGATTCAACTTTCTGGAAAGTAGCAGTTCACCTGTTTCTTACCCTAACAGAACATTTCTGTCAATATATGATTCATGGACAAAGAACTCCTACTTTTGGGATTTTTTCCCAGAAAATGGTGATTATATAACTCAGGTAGCTTACTCAGGTTAAGGGGCAGAAATGTTGGGAACCACAGTCATAAAGGACAGAATTACTTGGAAATGTATAAATATACTTCAGATTTGCCCTTAGCATACCCAGAGAACCATAGTGGGAAAGCAAAATTGATACTGTAAGAAGGACAGTGGAAGCTCAAGATAATAAACTTTTCCAGTCCTCAGTTTCATCTTGAAAGCTTCTGAAATCCGTGCATTTCCTCTACAACAACTTCACATTATCTGCCTTCAGGGGGTGGCATTTAGAAAACACTTGTTACAATGAGACTGACCCTACACTATACATGCCTACCTGGATCTAAAATATTTGTAGCTTTGCTAAGGAATATCCCAGTGTCCAGACTCTCATGGTGGTCATTTACACAGCACAAACACAATTACAGAGCACTGACAAAGAGTCTGTAATTCCACCCAACCTAAATTGGAGTTTTGTTTAGCAAAGGGACTAACCATTATCGCTCATTCTTATAAACCATCTGAAGTTACTACACATGGTCAAGAATGATGATACACAAAACACATGGTGCCCAGTAAAATCACACCAAACAATGGTTGCAACTGCTGATACAAGTCTGGTTTTGTTACTAGCTCTGTGGAGCTCTGGAGATTACATCAGAGATGGTTTCTATACCTGGCATCCATTCAACCTGCACATAAACTTATCCACCTCCACCTGTCTGCTTAGCCAAACCAGTAATGGAAAAAAAAAAAAAAAAAAAAAAAAAAAAAAAGCCAGGCAGCATATAAATCCATCTGCACTGAATACAGAAAGTTAATATTAAATGCTGTGCAATGGAGAAGTCCTTTAAACTCCAAAATCGAAACACTCCCATTTAGAGAAGCAGGGAATTCAGTCCACAGCTGAAAAAGAAAAACTGAACTCTCTTACATGTTCAAGCATAGCAGATACCAGCAGGATACAACATTTCAAAACAAAACCAGCAGATATACAGCTGTCTACTCAATCCTACCATCAGTCAGTGTTATCTTGCACTGTTAGCCTTCAATATCTATTTTCTTCAAATCTTTGTTATGGAATCCTTGCTTCCTCAAACACAATGGAATCAAGATCCCAGAGTTTGTTGACAGGAGGTATAAATGAAGATACATAAGAAGTACTTACTCAGTTGAAAAAATAAATTTCTTTTTCCAGAATAAGAATCCTGATATGGACCAGTGATAAATATGAAAAAAAATATCATTATACTCGAGGGATAATGACTTCATTATTTTCTCTTCAAAAGAAAGATAATCCTCAAAGGTTAAAAGCTTTCTCAATCTTGGCATTATGACACATGGCCTGGCAGTATTTGAATGGGACAGAGAGATGACCTCTCCTTGACAAATTTTATCCAACTATACATGGGAGAAAGTGTGCAATTTTGTTACATTCTGCTTTCCTATAAACTTCAGAGTTATGCATCTTCCTGAGTTGTGTTGTTTGCCATATTATGTTCTTATAATGAACCACACACAACTCTTGTCTTTTCCTGACATGGGGAGAACACCAGTTACTCACACTTCCTAGGTCCTGCATAGCTGCAATTCCAAGGTTTTCCTAGAACTGTAACCAGGATGGAAAGACTTGTAACCAAGGTTTTGAGGTTGCTAAGTGTTAATTATGAAAGGAAATGTGTGTAGGAAAAAGAGACAGCACTAGAAGAAAAGAGCAGATCAAGGGTTAAAAAAATAATGTAATGAACAAGGCAGTTCCCAGTCAATCACACTGAGGAATGTGCCAAACCCAGACAACACACATTGTGATAACACCTCAGCAGAAATTACTCATTAATGTAAGACATTTTGAGAACATAAGAATGGATGGCAACAAGACTGCAGAACATCATACACACCATTCCTTCCTCTTACCACAACAGGAGAATAAACATAGTCCTAAATAAACATGAAATATTTATTTTAAAAGTAATTCATCACTGCCAACCATAAGAACCCCAGAGCTATGACAAGGACTCAGTAGCCAGTTTCTCTGGTCCTTTGTGGCCCACATGGTGTCACACCACTTAGGCACACTTGGTACCTGTGGTAAGTGGAAGTAAGAATGAGTGTGAGTAAAATCAACTCACTCAAAGCTTTTTACAAGCAGATTTCACCTTTCCCTTCCTTTCAGACCTGATCTACTTTGCTATATCACTTACCAGCAAATTTCTCTGTATAACATCTATACTAACACCATACAGCCACATCCATAAGGGTGACCTGTCTTGTGAGGATTTAAGAGTTCAAAAGACCTTTAACCAGATAATAAAATTATCTATAAATTAATATTCATCAATATAATGTTATTAACTTCTTTTCCCCATTAAGGATTTTTTCTTATAACACATATTCCACATTTCTTGGACAACACGGAAAAGCAGAGCTTTTCCTTCTTGCTGAACTCAGACCACAGGTAACTGTAGATGAAATGAAAGAACACCTACCAAGCAGGTTGAAACACTGAGTGCTTCTGAGCTTTTGTTATCTGTCTGGACTAGTTGAGAACCATACTGTGTATTCACGGGAACAAGCTGTTCTTTAGTGGTGCCAACAAGGACATTCTGAAACATTTCATAAATTTTGAAACAACAGCTATTATTTTAACAGCAGTCATTTTCCAGTTACTGTGGTAAGCACACTACCCCATGTGGTTGAAGACTAAAGAGTGTAAGAATGGAATATTTCAGGAGGTCAGGCTTCCAGGCAAGAAACTGAGCATTATGACAGAGCTGCCAAAGGCCTTCTGGAGAGTTTGTGGTGAGAAAATAACAAAGCTCTTCAAGAAAAAAAACTGGGAGGTCCTCTTTCTCTGAAAATTACCATGCAACATGGAAACTTCCTAATGAGCACTGTTAGGGAGGAAGGTTAGTGCTTGAATTCCATTTTTAATAAGGAACATGTGTCAGCTCTGTTTGCTTTAAGGCAAGTGAAAAGGAATCTGTCTATAGAAATTAGATCATTTCTTAGCAATATAAGTTAAACATTCCTCTCTTCTCCCCATATTATGAAAAATAGTGTTAAGCACTGCAAGACAAAAATCAGAAGTAGCTCAGACATTCCTTTTGGCTTGCTGACTATGTATTATTTTCTGAATCCATGCAAATTACTAACAGACAAAACAGCATTCGAGATGCTCGTGACTTATTCATAAGAGATAAGAGATACCAGATAAGCACAAGCTCCCTTAGTTTCTGAAGGAACTGGAGTTCCTCAGCAAATTATTTTTCCCCAAGGTTTTGAGTCTTTGTAATTTCTTGTTGGACTGCTAGTGAAGGTCACGTTTGACAGTGACAGCTGATTTGTCTGAGATTATAAAGTTAACTATATTTTCTAGTTTTCTATCACAGTGCCCCAGCAAAAAACATTGCAAACATGAAACCTACCAGGTTCTGGATGAGTCTGAAATGACCCAGCACTGATAAAACTCAGGGAGCTTTGCCTGAGCAAATCAAACCTCACACAACAAACAAGCAATCATCTGAGAGAGGGGCATTTGGTGCTGTTCTCCTGATTGCCCCTGCAGAGGCTGCCTCTTTTGACTGGGTAATCCACTAATCAGTATAGAAACAGCAGAGACTTGCTGGAGAATATGAGGAGAATGACCACCCTTAGCTGCTGTGATCCCACTGAATATCAAATTATTTTATACCTACTTTCGAAAGGGAAGAGGCACTTCTTAACAGATAACAGTTCAGCAGTGGGGGTGAATAACTCCTAATAGAATCACTGAAGGATTTGGGATTAAAGGGACCTTAGTGATCATCTTGTTCCAATCCCTCTGCCTTGGACAGGGGCACTTTCCACAAGAACAGGTTGCTCTGAGCCACATCCAGTCTGGCTTTGAACACTTCCATCAGCTTGTTCCAATGCCTCATCAACCTCACAGTAAAGAATATCTTCCTACTATCTAATCTCAATCTATCTTCTTTCAGGGTATCGCTCCTTCCCCTATCACTACATGCCCTCGTAAAAACTCCTTCTTCTTGAAAAATCACTCTTCATGAAGATGTTGCTGTCTCTGTTTTTATGTTACAAGTTGCATGCTTTTAAAATAAAGTTTGCAGGAAGGTAAGTGAAAAAAGGGAAAACATTCAGAAAAAAAAGTTAGAAAAATATTATTTTTCTCTTCCACCCAGGAAAAAATCACACACAGGAGATATTTTGGATCAGTGTTGAAGGAGGCTATCCTAGGGCCATTTCTTGGGCAAACATTTGGTACTCTGAGGAACACCCCAGGCATTGCTAATTTCTCTAGCACTGCAAATCCTGCAAGAATGGCTCAGCAAGGCATCCCTGCTAAAAATCTGCCCAACTTTCTGTTGATTTTCCTTCTTTATTTTTGTCAAAACCAGGCTTTCTTACAGGCATAATTTAATTCTTCAAAAATCAAGGGATCTCACTGAAACAGTATGTTGTTAACATATTATCAGTCAAATCCAGATTTCACCAGATGTCTGCAGAATGCTGTTGTCAAGCCAAACAGACTTTTTATTCTTATTTGAAATTAATTAGAACCTCTGCCTTAGTTTGATTTTCTAAAAGGCTGCAGCAGGGGAAATTCAGTTACTTTCACAGCTCTTGCCCTATAAAAATATCTGTTATGATAGTAGGCATCTAGATGTAGAATACGCATTTTGTGTAATGTTTATATACAATATAGTGAGACTTTTGTCTGGTTTAAGATACAGCCAAATAAACACTCGCAGTGTTTCTTTGTGTGCAGATAAACTCATATTAATTCCAAGACAGTAAAACAGAATTAATAATCTGGTAATTATCAATTTCCAATTAAAAGATCATTGTGCAATGAATAATAATTGAAAAGAGCCAAGTCTTTCAAATGTTTTAGGTTGAATGCCTTGAATTAATATTTATGAATGAAAAAACTGTTCTGACTTTGTAAGAGTGCTGTGCACTCAGCAGCATCTTCTGCAATTGACAAAAACATGGGTGCAGCACAGAGTAAATTGTCTCTTCTGCATTTTGATTAAGAACAGACCTTGCTGCCTTGTTAAGTGCACGAAGTTGAAGCTTTTGGGTCAGCTGTGAGTCGAAATTTCCTTGGTTAATGATGACAGTTTACAGTAATAACCAGTTTTAAGAAGCAGATATACTTAGCACTTTGAAAAGCAGTCAATAGCATCTCCTCAAATCCTGGTGTCTGAAATATAGAACACTATTTTAATTTAGGTTTTTTGGTGGTGGTGGTGGCTTTTTTTCTTTGTTTGGGGTGGGGGTTTTATTTGTTTTTGTTTTACTTTTGGCCCTTGCTTTCCATATTAAGGCTTTGTTTTGAACTCTGTGATGGTTTTGCCTGTCTGAAGATTGTGGGAGTAAAAAAAAAAAAAGTTTCAAATTTCTGGTATTCCTCCCCTTAAAAGTATGTTACTTTAGCTTTTATTTATAATATACACACTCTTGGGAAGGGGGAAGAAAAGCAGCCAAATTATTTTTCAGGAGGGATTTAAGGCATACACTGAACTTTACACTGCATATTAGGAACAGATATATGTTAAACAGATGTTTATATTTAAAAATATTTGTAATAATACATTTCTATATATAAGCTTAGGAAATATATGGTCATGTGCAAAATTTAAAGGACATTGGAGGAAAAGGTTCCAAGACAAAGTGATTGAAACCAAGGAGATAGATGTCTACTCAGAAAAGCAAATCATGGAATGATTTGAGTTGGAAGGGAACTTAAAGATCCTCTGGTTCTAACCCTTCTGCAATAGGCAGGAACAATTCCCATTAGACCAGGTTACTCAGAGCTCCATCCGACCTGGGCTTGAACAATTCCAGGTGTGTGGCATCCATAACTTCTCTGGTGACCTTCGTCTTAGCTGTGAAAATAGACTTCATCAGCTTTTGCTGAGTTCTTAGAAATGTTCTCCTGAACCAGTCATCAAACAGGCACATATATCCTTCAGCGCAGTTGCTTTTGCCAAATAAATTTATAACCTTGCTTGGAACTCCAGGCTGTGGAATATAAGCCCAACATATGAATCCTCTTACTTATATGTTTAGAAAGGTGTTCTCCAACCCAATGATATAATCTTTGCAGGCTCTTGTTCATGCTGTATTAAGCCACCCATCATCTTGAGTTTTAATTATTTAAGCATCGTACAATACAAAGCATTTCCTAAACACTGAGCTTTTATGCTTGCAATTACTTTTGACCAGAAATAAGGACTCCCTCATAGGAACCATAACTTGGTTAGATACATACTGAGCCTTCTCATGGATATCTGGGATCCAGACTGATCCCGTCAATGGATTCCTACTCTCTGCTACAGAAAGGACAGCAAACATTGCCCCATGGACCACAGGGCTGAGTTTAACCATGGTAGAAATCTGAAAAATGTTATCAAATATCAAAGGAATGTAAACAGACCACTTCTGAGAGTATTTTATAATGTCAACTAAAAAGGAGTTTGAGGTTACAACTAAATTTTCCTAGTAGCAAAGGTTTGTTAATGCTGGTGCTCTGCCTTTAACAATCTAGTCTGCCAACTTTTCCTCACATGCATAGTCTCAGTGAAGCAATATTACAAGGTCTCATAAATCTCTGGATATTTGATAGTTTTCCTAAAGCCTCAGATCATAGTTAAATAACTGCAGGAATTTCAACATTGAAGCTGATTTTTTTTCTCAAGATATCCTGAAGCAGCACTCAGCAAACCAAAACAAAAAATATGCTCAATTAATTTTATAATCATGATTCTATTCAGGAATTCCAATGCAGAAATCCTATTCATGACTTCTTACTGTTTCAAAGTAGTCTGTTGAAGCTGATAAAATGATTCATGAGAAAAAAAAAATGAATGGTTTGCTTGTATTTATTTATTCTACTCCATGAAAATCCTGTAAAATAACTTGATCTGAGACTACTTGGCAGTATAAGCGGAACTGCATTAAAATAAAAGGGATATAGTCATTATTACCGTTGTAGCAATATTTCAGTTTTTAATGTTCTTGAGGTTTTTTACTCTATCTATGCTTAATGTAAATGTTTTAATTGAAGTATTTCTATTTCAATTTCATCAGTCCTTTGTGATTTCTAAATAGAGATTGAATAATTTGTATTTACAGAATGAGAAAAGTTAGCATATTACACCAACATAAACTTCAAATATTAAGACACAGAGAGAACCTGAACTCATGATAGCAGAAGTGTAATCTACATTTTGATGATTCAAATAGTAAGGCCAAACTGTCAAAGGTTAAAGCTCCAAAGCACCAAATTACCAAATTAGGATAGTCAATTAACATTTAAAATTTATTAATATGACAAAATAAAGGTATAGATTACATTAACTTCACACTTTTTTAAACATAGTATGGCTGAACAAACTATAAAACCTCTGTGGTTTTTTTCTGTCAGAAAAAACCCCCAAGAACTACTAAGAAACATCATGTTATTGGGCTACCATATGGAAAGTGTTATATATAAGAGGATCACCAGTAACTGAATCATTTTTGTTATAGGCTAACGGAGTCAAGCAATGAAAGATTTGTGTGTTAGTATGTAGAGAAATAATATGAGGGGAAAAAATGTCTAAATCTTTTTGGCAGGAGACATGAAACTAAAGAAAATCACATCAAAAGCCAGGAAGCTATACTTATAAAACTCCTCCCTGAAAACCACGCAGTGATCTCCTATTACATTCATTCATAAAGCTGCTGGAAATGGCAATCCCTGATGCACACATGGATTGCATAGGTATCAATTAAGATAGGCCAGGTGGGAAAAAAGGGCTCATATGGGGGGCATTAGATACTTGGTGTTGGGTTCCTCACAGGGGACTTGCAGCACTGTTCAGAGTTCAAGGCTTAATTTGAAAATGTAACCCCTTCCTTTCCATGGGAAGAGATACTCAAAGTGCAGAAAAGAAAGGGGCAAATTAAATTCTCTTCCATAGCCTTGTAGACCGTCTTCCATTCCACTCTTCCACCACTTTGAATATTAGAGCTACTGCCTCAGAGGAAAAAAGCATATTAAATCATGGTATAATCAGAGTTGTGTCAGGGCAGGTACTTCATGAACCTTCAGCATGCTCTGGAGACTGAATCTCTGTAGTTTGGGTTTGTGCTTGAGATGTTTTGGTTTTTTAAAATTTTTTTCCCAGAAAATTTTGTGTAAACAAGAGACATGTTTTTGTAGCTCTAGCTTTCTTTTCCACTCCTTTTCCTAGGAGAAACTTCTTCTTGACATCCCTCTGATCTGACCAATGGGAAAGAAGAGGTGTGCCTTTCTGTGACAAATCAAACTGGTCTGTGTAAAATAGTATATAAAAAAGACCCATCCCAAAAATAAAGAAGTCATTTTCAGTCTTCTGAAGTTCAGAGTCTGTGTTGTTGCAGTATAAAACAGCACCAAATCTCCTCCTCTGCATGGAAGCTCCAGGGTCAGGAGACCCAGGGCCAGTCCCATTCCAGCAGGCAATGTGAAATACTACTTAGGGACCACCAGGGCAGACAGACCTATCCACAAATCACTCTGGGGAAAAGGGAAAAAAAAGAAAAAAAAAATTTAAAAAAAAGGATATAAAAAAAAGAGGAAATAATTATAGCTCATAACAGACTACATGCATCACCGTTCAGAAATTATTTGTCTTCTGACAAAAAAAACTTGTCTTGAACACTGATCAATATTTTAGTGGCAAGCTCAGACTCAAATGATACATTCATATCTATTTGTTGGAATAAATGTGCATAATAAAAACCATGAGTCTTTGAATTCAGCTTTAAGTAATTATTATGCTTTCTACATGGTGCTGATTTAACTAAAAATCAAAAGACTACTCCTCCCGTACAGGAAAACAAGTCTAATGAAGAGAGTTGGAGAGTTTCAAGGTACTCCTGCATTTCAGAAAGACAGCAGCACAGCTGCAAACCAACAATGGCTTTTGTGCCCATCATCCAGGACAAAAAGTCTTTACCATCCTGTGCAACACATAAACAGTATTGCACGAGTTTGTTTCTTTTAAATAGACGGAATTTTAGTTAGATGTCATTTGAATCCTGGGTCTAAAAATGCCATCTTTTGGTACTTCTGGCTTTGCACAGCTCCTCTACAAGGTAACTTAAATGTACTTTGGAGGAACATCTGCACTTGAAGAAGTCCGAAGAGATCAACAGTAGATGTCGACAACTTGGCAGAAGTTTTTTCTGAAGAAGATTTTTCCTAATATCCAAGTACTTAGCAGCTTGGGAAAAGTTTGCTCAGGGATGGTCCTGCAAGGCAAACCCTGGAAAGCTTTCGGTAGAAAAGCAGTTTCCCGGTGATGCAAACCCACCGCAGCACTGCCACGGCGGACAGCGGGTGCTGTTGGGGCAGAGCCGGCGGGACCGCGGGCTGCGGCACGGGGTGAGACACCAGCGTGAGCGGCACGGCTTTCCCCGGGGGAGCATCACCGTGTCTCCACGGCGGGCTGGGGGCACTCTGCCCTGCTCCGGCCGGGACCACCCGCCCCTCTGCGGGTCTCTGCCCGCCCCGGCTCCAGGCGGGGAGCGCTGCCGGAGGCGGGTCCGCCCCGCCCCGCCCGGTTACACGGCCCCGTCCCGCCGCCCGCCCGCGCTCCGGTGCTGCCGCCGCGGGTCGGCCGGAGGGACAGCCGCAGGGACAGCCCGAGGGACAGCCCCCGGGACAGCCCCAGGGACAGCCCCAGGGACAGCCCGAGGGACAGCCGGAGGGACAGCCCCAGGGACAGCCGGACAGCGCCGGGGTCGGGGCCGGGCCGCCTGCCCGTGCCCGTGCGATGGTGGCGGCGCCCGGGAGCGCCCTGCTCGCCGCGCTGCTCGCCGCCGGGCTGGCCGCCGTGGGCAGGTGAGCGGGGACGGGCGGGAGGGTGTCGCTGCTCCCCCGCGGGTGTCGGGCGCTCCCCGCCGTGCGCGGGCTGTTGGCGGCTCCCGCCCGTGTCCCCGCGGCCGCGGTGCTGAGCGGCGCCCGCCCGGTTCCTGCGCTCCCGCGGGCCGGTGAGCCGCTCCCCCGAGCTGCTCACACCGGAGCTGCCGACTCGTGCGCTGCGAAAAGCGGCAGCTCAAATGGCCGTCCAGATAGGGGAACACCGTCTGTGGGAAGGTGTGAGCACCTCCAGTTCTTGGTCTGCAGCACAAACGGCCCTTCACCAGCTGCCAGTGATCAAGGATGCCGGGTTCTATGGAGACAGGTATGCTTTGGAAACAGAAGGAGATTTTTGAGAGAGGATCAATAAAACCACTTACTCCAGACGGAGCCATTCCAGTGTTCCCTCTCCCAGTTCTCCAGAAGCCGAAGTGCTGCAGCAAGGGAATAGTTCATAAAGGGAGAATTTGCAACAACTGCATATGAAGCCTCCAAGATGTTTTGTGGTTTATTTCTTTAATATTAGGTCTGTGAATGGAAATATTTGTCATCAACAAGTGGCAGTGTGCTGTTCCAGCACATGTGAGGCTGCTGAGTGGTCAGGTCCTCAGGACGTGGAAGTTCATGAACTCCAGATCTGCTCTTATGTCTTAGAGAAGGCACATTTGTTATTCTGTACCATCTCACACCATTGTCGAGGGCAGGGTGAAAAGGACTGTCCTCCAGGAAGAAGGGGTTCCTTCCAGTCAACAAAACGTGGTGGAGGGAGCCTGTCCAGTCTATTCATGTGAAATGTTTCTTTTCTTCTACCTTCTGTCATTTGTATTGTTGCTGTTACTGTTAATTTCCTTATCTCATTGCTGTCTCTAGTAAATTGTTCTTACCTCAGCTTGCAATCTTTGCCTGTTGTGCCTCCAATTCTCAGTTCTATCCTGCTGCAAGGGGAAAGGTGAGGGGAAATTGGGGGTGCAAGAGAGAGTGGCATGTGGATGTGGAGAGCGTTGGGGGGGACTGATTTGGGGAATAACATTCCTAAACCATCACAATACAGGTTACAGCAGCAGTAATACTTAGTCCCACTAAGTTTAAAATGGTGCTAATGGCTCACAACAATCTTGTGACAGCTAATGCAGCCAGCTCTTTATTTCAGTCACCTCAACTCAGGGCCCTGGGTTATTGTGGTTACTTATTCATCCTCACTTTTCTTTGCTAAATGTCACATAGTTCTGTCAGCAATACCACAGCCACACAAAATCAATTACTTCTCTCCTCCCTGGGCACTCTGGACTGCTAAGTAGCCACTTGTTATGTTTAGCACCAGTGCTGCCTCTCAGAGGACAGAGTTCTTCAGACATCCCTCTTCCACTGACCTGTGCTGTGGTCTGACCTGCACAGTGTGCCTTCTCTTGCCTTTCTTTTTCAGTCACATATTTTGGCTGCAGGTTCTTCAAGGCCAGGATTTTTTTGCACACTGACCAGACTGTGATAAGGCCAGCCACCTCACTCAGGCACTTTAGGCAGTCCTTCTGAAATCCTACTGGAATATCAGACAAGGAGGGATCAGAAGTGCCCTGTGCCTCCAGTCCACATCACTTCTTCCCCGGTATCCGGGAGGGTTCATGTGACATTCTCCCAGGAGTCTGCCTGCCTGAAAGAATCTTCTCTTTCTAAATTCATTTTTCAAAAAGTGATGAACTCCTGATAGAAATAGCTAAGCTGATGGGTGTTGATTCTTCATGGGTGAGAGGGGCTAACCTGGCAAAACTGGTTTTCCTCCCAGAGTTTGGGATCTAGTTGATCTTTCCCTCTGCTGAAGGTAAGTTTTATCTTGATGCTTGTGGAAGTCAGAACAAGTCTTTCGACCTTGTCCCGGGCAATATCTATAGAGTTCAGTTATGTTAATTTAATTTGAAGCTTTATGGAACATTTCCCAATTTTAAGGAAAGTTTGTTCTCAAATCTTGAGAGATATTGCATACTATATTATGACATTAATTTTTTATATTGAAGCAATTTATTAAATAAAACATTACTGAATCAGTTTTTCCTGTGAAAATGAGCATCTTTTGGAAAGGAATGAGATGCTGCTTCTTCCAGGCTTCAGGCATTTTAACCTTCCAGAGGAGTCATAGCATTGTCCAAATGGATTCAAAGGGATGCAAGCAGAATGTGTATTTCCTATTCAAGGCCACTTTCTAGCCTGCAAGCAGAACATATGTTCTTTAACTTGTATACTTGCAAGTGATGTAGGCCAGCAGCATGTGAATAACAAAATGGAAAAAGTTTATTTTATTGTCTGTACATGCAGAGGCAGGGTGCTGATTTGTCACAGACACAGAGGGATTATAGCTGTTCAACACACTTTTTCACCTGTCTGAAGGTCTTAATGTACAAGTACATGTACTCTTTAAACTAGCTGATGGCAAAAGTCGGGTGGCTTCACAACAATTTATTCTGGCACTGAAGCTTTTTTACTTGCCGGGTGACATGAAGACCATCTCTATGTTTAGAGTACCTCGGATACATGAGCTTATGCATCTCCTCTGAACTCTCTTCTAGTTCCCATGGTTCAGCTACTGAAGAGAAGTCTGGAGTAACATCTTGTGTCTTTGAAGTGTATGCATATATTTGTTCTACCAGTGATGTTTGCAGGAACTGTTTTGATGTGAGTGCAACTGTTACAGATAAGCACAGAAGGATACATGCAAAGCACTCCTGTAATGTGATAAAATATTACCTTTTTTGTGCCTCAGACTAAAAAATGCAAAAGTTCATGACTGATGACTTTTTCCCACCATTTTTTTCCCACAGTGAGATTTCTGTTGCAGTGTGTTGCCCCCCTCAGTCCTCCAAATCACTTGCTATAAAGCTCTCGCCAAAATGGAATTTTCTGTGTCAAAACCAACACTTTGGGCTCTTCGAAGAAAATTAATTTTAAATTACTACTTGGATAAAGCAATGGGGATTTTGGATAAAGGAAAGAATTTCACAAAGGGAACAGGCATGTGATGGTGGACAAGTTAAGTAACAGCAAGAAGAGGGAGAAGAGAACTTAAGCCACAGCACTCATAAAAGCACAGAGGAGGTCTAGAAGATTTACACCATTGTGGGTTTCTACTAGATTTATAATTTTGGCAACTAATATGGCAGGGTTTCCAACTCTTGCAGCTGTTGATCTGCACAATAACTTTGAACCCCCTGGGCTTATTTGGCAGGTGAAATTAGCATTAATTTGTATAGTCAGGGAGTCTCATACAACCAGAATGCACTTAGGCAATCACTTTGCATGTGTGCAGTGGCTACAAGCCTGCAAGTCACGAGCTTTTATGGAGCTGACTGATGTTCTCAAAATGCTTCTCTGTAGAATCAGTCTTTCCTCATCCGAGGCCATAGTGCTGTCAGTTATGGTGTCATATATTCCATCCAGTTGTTCATATGACACAAACTAAGGCAGCCCTATTAACTTCACTGATATTAAGATGACTCATTCTAGCAAGGAAGCTGTGTTTTTTGTCTTTGCCATGTTTCTTATTAGAAAGGGTTTACCTTGCACCATTAATTTATTGCAGGTGAAACATTACCATCATCCCATTTCTCTGATCAAATGCAAGTTTGCATTCCTGTCTAGGAACACTGCTGTAGGTTTGGTGAAATGAAAATGCCTGACAGTGGATGAAACATAAGAGAATTGTACAAAGGGGTCTGCAGAGGAATGGACTAAAGCATTTTCCTGTTTGTCCTTCCTCACACAGCTCGAGGGCTCGTGGGCAGCTGGGGGCTGTGAGCCAGCCTGGGCTGTGTCGCTACGGTTCCAGGTTGGATTGCTGTCCTGGCTGGAGGAAGAACAAGGGCCAGTGTGAAGGTAACATTAACTTTCTGTTTGTTTCCTCTCTATTGCTGAATACTTGGTACTAATAAGGAGGTTTCTTACATGTCTGCCAGAAGGAAAACTTCTGAGGAGTGAAATCTCCTAACTCTGTGAGAGAGCGAATAAAACATGCTTGAGAGACCATCTCAAAAAAAACCAGAGCTTTGGGTAAAATAACACATAACTTGCACGTTCAGAAATTCTTAGATCCAGAAGGCACCATCTGTTTTAACCTCCTGCACAGCCCTGGTCAGTGGCTATGCTGTTACAGCTGTTGAGTACGTGCCGTAAGTGCAGTGTTTTCTAATGCTATATAAGGACCCCTAAAATTATTTAATGTTAGTTGCTATCCTTTATCTTCAGATTACACAGCCTCTGAGAACCAGAAGTGTTTAACTTACTAACAATATGAATAAAACTCAAGCAATAAGTGCCCTGACTTGAGCTTGTGTAGCCAGCCAGCATTCTGGTCTGTGGATCATTTGCCTAATGAAGAGACAATGACTCTTAAGACACTTCTAATTTGTAAAAGCTCTACACATCCCAAGGAGAATGCAGTGTGGAATCTCTCTCTCCAATTGTACTTGGGCAAAACATAACAAAAGCATAAAATATATGTTTTATAAATCTTTTTCAGTTGCCCTTGTTGTCCCAGAGAGTCTGGCCTTTTATATCTAGTGGATTTGTAGAAAGGCTTAATGTAATAATTCATTGCTGAAAATCCATATACTAAAAGGGAAAAATGCTAACATGTCTCTGCTCTGTATATATTATATGCCATTTTAAAAAGGGAAAACAGGATTATTTAAGTATTTCTTGCGTTGCCTAATTGCACTTTAGTTTTGATTCAAATTAATATTTGGAAGGATAACTCACAATGTAACTTTTGATCAGTGAAGTAGGTTGTCTTGTTTTAAAGCAATAGGTTTTCGTAAAATTTGAATACTGTTCTTTGGCAAATTACTTTAAGCCACCTATAATGCCATTGTAAATCCAGATGTGGTGTTTTTCTCTGCTTCAGTGCTAACACTGCAAGCTGGTCTTTTGCAGTCTTGCATCTCCTCAGTTACAGCAGAGAAATGTGTCCATCCATGGGAGAACACCCCAAGGAGGGATGCTTTGGATCCCAGGGGAAAAAGTTGGTCTTGCAGTCTGCCATGGTGCATTCAGGGCTGGAAGAAATGTTGAAAAAGCCTCAATCTGCAGAGTTAGTACCTTCAATGTATCTGTTAATGTAGGGAAGATACTTGAATTCAGAAAAATTAATCTTATTATTAATTTCACTATATAGTAATTAAACTTTCCTATAATTTGCAGATCAGCTTAACTACATAAGGAAACGAGATTCACATCCTGGTGCACACTCTCACTGTTTCCTCAGAAGTAGTCCTGATATAAATTCATGTTTGGTTTGCTTTTCCTGAATAACTCCCATGCTGACAATCAGAGTGATTTCAGGAGCCTTAAGGCTTATAAAAGTCAGCATTTAATTTCTGATTGATGATCCAGAGGATTTAGGGTTGCTCTTTAATGCATCCAGGTTAAATATAGTCCTATCAAATTATTGTAAACCTGATGCAATTCTACTTCCTGGGATGTGTGGTAAGGACAGTTTCCTGATGACAGATGTGCTCTGGATGTTCCATCATGGGATAGCCACGTATCCAAGACTGTAAACTGCTATAGGATTATGTGTCTCCTTTGGCTCTAGGAGAGTGCTGTTGCCTATTTCCTACTCCAGATGCCAAACATAGCAATTCAAGCTGCTGGCCAGCTGCTTCTCACATAGGCTTCCTAAAAAAAGAAAAACACAAGAGTACAAAACTAAATGCAAGTTGTAAGCATTGTCTTTACAAACCTGGAAATAACCAAATTCTTGTAATTCATGTTAGTGCCACTATTCTCAAGCCCAAATAAAGTGCTAATCAGTAGTTACTGTACTCAGACTAGAGGGAGAGGTATGGAGGATGCTGAAGTTCTGCAAAAACTTTTAGGCAATTAAGCAGGGCAAAAGTTCTGAAATAAAATATTTCTGACTTTTTATTTTTCTTGCTTCTTTCTCTACCTGATTCCACCAGCTACCTGTGGACATGGCTGCAAGTATGGCGAGTGCATGGGACCAAACAAATGCAAATGTTTCCCTGGATTTACAGGGAAAACCTGTAATCAAGGTTTGTGCATATGCTCCAGAAAGGAGACTGTCGGTTTTCTGTTTCCTTATCTTGTACTATAGTTTTTGTCATCTTCCAAAGCAGTAAATTGGGATGTTTTCTTGTTTATGTAGAAGAACTTAAGAATTTAAGGCTTTTGCATATCCAGCATCCCAGGCAAGCTCTAAGCCTCTTTCAGTGGACAAAAGTTTGAACCTATATTGTGTATCACCTATGGGCTGATGAAAAGGGCAAACTCATTTTTATAGTCAGAGGATTAAGGCATGGAGAGATTATATAGGAAAGTATCAAAAGAGATGGAAGTCAATTCCATAACCCTTGTTATTTTCTTAAGTAGCAGCCCATGTTTCTTTTCAAACTAATCTTCTAGTCAGAAAGACATGCAGTTGTATGGTAGACATGTAATTTATCAATCTGCCTGAGCTGTTTGTATGTGCTCATGGTATTTCCAACCACCATTGAGAATCCTTAGACTTGCATTTTCAGAAAATTTAAATGCACCATTTTCCTCCCATAAACTTGGAATTCGACATGGAAATATTTCAGTTAACGCATTGGTAAGAACTCAGATTTATTTTTTTTTCCTGCTCCAATATTTGAGACCCCTGTCTTGGATCAGATGAAAGGAGCAGGTCACTGTGCATGGAGAAGCAGATGAGTGAACTGTAGGTGCTATGATGGAGCATTGTAGGGAAGAGCATGACATAAAGGCCACACAAATAACTGGGTCTATCCTTGCTACCTTCCCACAGATTTTGCTTGAAAATAATGCACTGACATGCTAAACACACATTTTTTATAGTCAAAACACAGTATCTTTTGAACAGTACACCCTAAAGATGTGCTGTTAGGTATTTTGGAAAAATCCATCTTTTGTTGTATCTCACAGGGAAAGAAGTTAAATCTTCAGTACCACTTGAGAGGAAAGGGAAACAGCAGCTGTGGTTATATGTAGCAGATATATAAGTACCTCTTACAACTTCAGCCTCTAAATGCAGAAGTTTACCCTCAAAAATTGTTTGGCAGCTTAAATGTTACTAAAAGGCAACGGAGAAGCCCTCAGCTTTTAGGTGTTTTCTGTGCAGTAACTCCATGTGCATTTGACGCACTCTCCACAGGCAAATCTGATCAGTTCTGTGCACTTCAGTAAGTTCAGAGACTGAGGCTTGGAGGAATCACTGCACAGACCTACACATGCAAATTCCCCGTTAGCTCCTGAGCTTTTCTACCTTCTGCAGCATGGCCAGGATTTTTTCAGTGAGGTGGTGGCTGGTGCAGGCCAGAAGTGTCCAAGAGCTGTTCGTTTCAACAGTGTAGCCATATAGGTGGTCATGTTCCATCAGCCAGAAGTGCTAATACCCACTTTTAATTTACTGGCAGATGTAGCCTTGGTCTGTCTTTACAGCAGAATGTCCTGCTGAGCAAGCTCAACATGAGCTAACTAAAATAACAGAGATAAGGGCACTGTATTAGTCTGCCACTGAGTCTGAGCTAAATTAGCCTTATCTCCATAGGTTCGTTTTTAGAGCTGTATATGCTATCTGTGCATTGTGAGAGATAGGTGCAGATAAGGACTTTTGAAAATGTATGGTCTAAGTGGAATAACTTTTGTTCTCCAGTTTACTCTCTGGTTTCTTTGTTAAGAGAGTCTTAGTTATGTAGTGGAGCCACAGTAGCACAAAAATCCAGTGTGATTTGCAAGCAGACAGGTTGTCCTTTTTCAAACAGACCCTGTGAGAATAATACAATACAACCCTCTCTCTTGCCCTAGACTGAGCTGTAACAAACACTTGGGCAACTCCACAAAGTTTTTGAATGGCCTAGAGGTTTTGTTCCTGTGTTCTGCAGGGTGTGACACAAGAGCAGATGCTTCTCCCATTAGAAGTGGAGTTGCACAAGCTCAGTGCTTGCCTGGAGAGCTACATCTTTACTGAAATTATATTTTCAGTCATATGTGCTGTTAAATATTTATTGAATGGGTGCATATGCTGGTGCATTCTATAAATGAGTTCTGTCTATTTATTTACTAACCACTACAACAGGTAGAGGTGTCGGGTCATGGAAGTGAAAAACACAGATGTTTTCCCCCCATCATAGGCCAAATATCATTGTCAGCACTGCTCACCCTATTCCACACAAATAAACATTTTAGAACTCTCATTTTCTCCCTGTGAAGGACAGATGTTGGGAATTTAAAATTGATTTAGTTTCTGAAAAGCCTTTAAATCCTGGATTTTGAGAAGGATTTAGGATGTTTTATTCTCAGGATTTTGAGATTTTTGAGATCTTTTAAAGTCACATAATTATTATCGTATATCGTATTTCATTTCTGCTACTGATAACCTTGGTGCCAGCATGTAGCTCAGAAAAATTAAAATATAAATCTTTGTTTCACTTTATCTCAAACTTTTTTGCTGTTCTTAGACTCATGTTTTTGCTTTTCTAATACAGAGGTCAACTGGAGGGCTGGAATCAGAAAAAAGCCATTAAAAACACTCCCCAAAAAAGATTAGCTACAATTTTCTCCACCCCTCCACTTCTTCCTAACAAGCTGCCAGATGTGGCCAGAGTTTGCATTAATTTTTCAAGTGTAGAGGTCTGTGTATGTTGGTTTTACTAGCGGTCTTTCAGCCAGATGGTCTGCTAAACTCTCATCTTGCAAGGGGCTGGCTTATTTTCCATCCAGACAATTTCACTCTGGGGAGCTCCACACATTAGGCAACATTATCCACCTATATGCATGAATATATGTATAAAAGCCCAGCACTCACTCCATTCCAATGACTTCTGCAGATGTGAATGAATGTGGACTGAAGCCACGTCCCTGTGAGCACAGATGTATGAACACACATGGCAGCTACAAGTGCTATTGTCTCAACGGGTACATGCTCATGCCAGATGGCACATGTGCAAGTAAGTAACAGAGCTGATGGAACAGGCACACCAAAACCTTCTAATCACATTTAATCCCAGCAGATTTTCTTCTGGTGATGAGCAGATTTAGTTTATTCAGGATACAGTCTTTGCCTCTGCTCTCTGGTACTGTCACAGCTCAAAAAGGCTTCCTATTTGGTAGTTCCTGGGTGAAGTAAACTAGGTCATACTTATACTTTGGTCTTCAGAGGTGTTTTGGTCCTGATAGAAATAAAAATCTTTGATAGTGTTGCTTCAGATGAAGAACAGCTAGTATGATCTCAGTGTATAGTCCTGCCAGTTCATCTATTGAATAAGGATGACCGAACGTATTCAAGCAAAGCACCAATACAGATTACTTTTCACTGTGCTGAATTTCATGCCATTATTCCTTGCTTTACCTTTCTGTGCTCCACAACAGATTTATTGTATCTGTTTCAATATGCTTTTGTCAGTTGATGAAAACTGTTCTTGCAAACATTTGCTGTATGATCTCAGGCTTATCTAAACATGTGAAAATAGGTATTTCTACCTATCTTCTTTGTCTTTACGCCAGCATGAAATGGAAAACATTCTGCTTTTTTTGCCAACCTGATTTTTCAGACCTAGGGAAGCTTCTAGTTTTTTGGTGACAGAGTTTTGTTTCTAGAAAATATCTCACGGACTCCTGAATTTTTATGTATGTTGATGTATAAACAGCTTTATTTATAATGAATGGATTTTTGTTGTTCTAGTTAATTTCTGTGTTCCTCTATGTATAACTTAAAATTGTGTGATTCCACACTAGAATTTTGCTCTTGTTATTTAAAATACTGTTTCCAGGTTCTAGGACATGTGCCATGGTGAATTGTCAATATGGATGTGAAGAAGTCAGAGGGCAGGTACAGTGTCTCTGTCCATCAGGTGGCCTTCAGCTGGGACCAAATGGAAGGACATGCATTGGTATGGTTAGAGAGCTCACTACTCTCAGCTTCTTTTCTGCAGGATCCTTGAAGCCATAAGATTCTGGGGAAAGGTTAGGAAGTAATTAACCCTCCTCACTGGCTAAATAATGCATCTTGTTACTCTCAGTGTGATGTAAAATTTCCACACTTTTTAACAATAATTTTTCTTGAACTATTTGCCATGTAATTATTTAGATAACTCTCACCCCCAGTAAATAATTCAGTGTTTTGACATGATTAAGAGTCATCAGCAGATTTAGTTTCTCCCTGTTGGTATTAAGGCCATTAATTTCACTAATTAAGGCCTTTGCCTGTAGGAAGCTGCCCTGCTGACATATTGCGTTATAGGATTTGGGCATTTTGTTTGGATGGGGCTTTCTGTTATTGTGATGACCCACAATACAAACTTCTCAATTTTTCTCCAGATGCCTCAACATTACCTGTGAGTTTCCTGTGATTAAGAAAGCATTGCTTGTAATACTTGGTACTCTGTTCTCCCATAAAGTTAGTAGTTCACCTTTTACTGCTTCACTCGTAAGAACACGTGTGAAAGCCATCACCAAATGTGAAATTATAAGACTTATTTATTAAGCTTATTTGTGATAGCCAAGACCAATTCATTCCCATGCAAATCCCAGTGAGTTTTTTACCCTCTCATGGATCTGACCAACATCCCTTCTCCTGCTGCAGACATTGATGAATGCTCCACTGGCAAAGCTGTCTGCTCATACAACCGCAGGTGTGTCAACACGTTTGGAAGCTTCTACTGCAAATGCCAGCTGGGTTATGAACTCAAATACACCAGTGGCCGCTACAACTGTGTAGGTAAGAGCTAACCCATGGATGTTCCTTCTTCATTCTTTTTATTCCCACCTCTGTGGGAATCTTCCTTGTTGTTGACTCCAGCGCATCGGCCTGTCCTGGGGATGCTGCCTCAGAAATGGGAAAAAGATGTCACACTAAGAATATTCTTGATGAGACTTTGAGTTTTTCTCTGTTTTTTTTCCTGTAGCCTCATGAAAAACTGAATCATTGGCACTTACAGTTTAATTTGCCTCATTGTGCCAAGTCAAGATGTGCAAAAGTTTGTTGAAAGTTGGCTACTGTTGACTAAGAAAAAGGCTACTTCTGGTAAAGGTTTAGTTAAAGAACCATTTTTTGTTGTCTTGGATTCAAACTGTGATGAAGAAGCAGTCCCAGTATATTTCTTTTTTTTTTTTTTTCATGTCATTATTGAAGAATGTGAAGTAAGTGCCTTCACGACTGTAAAGACAGTTATTTGGATGGTTTGTATAGAACTCATGGGGAAAAAAGTATGGAAGTAGTAGGTTTCAATTACTTTTCAGATTTCTTTTGCATGACAAAGTTTCTCCCTAACAAAAATAAATACAGGCAAAAAGTTATCTTGACATGCTCAGGTGTTAAAACAAATGTCAAAACAGGCTCCTGTTTCAATCCATTAGCTGAATGCTGGAAGGACAGCAAAGTATAAGTTACTGCAGGAGGTGCTGCAGGAGTATTGTTCAAGCTGTTGACAACACAAGGGCCTGGAAGGGTTGGAACTACTACAGGAGCATAAAAAAAGAGAATTAATGGGATTTGCTTATATTTAATTGATACTGCAAGTGGGGGGTGGGAGGAAGATCATAAGACAGGTTTGGAGGCTTAATTTGCATTTCATGTCTGCAAACTGAGAGACTTCAAGTGGAAAAAATATTTCCTTTTCTCATACATGTGTGTGCATGGGGGAAAAATGTAAAGGTCTCAGTAGTCTGGATTTTATTTGCAGACTTAAATCTCACTTTCACACACACCAGACTTTTGAGTCAGTCTTCCTGCTATTTTCTGTTTGCTGACTTACATTATGAGAGGACCTGTCAGCTGCTAAAAATGATGCAATCTGGGTAAAACGTGAGTGGTATAAACATTTGTGCACCAACATGACTCTCTCATGTGGGGTAAATTAGAAACATCTTTGTAACAGAACAAAACCAAATATTCTTGGTGCCTGTACATTTTGCTGCGAGTTGAATGTAGTATTTTCTACTGAATTTTCCTTATTATACCTTTTCTCATGCAGCATCATGTATATGCTGGAATGTGAGAGGTAGCTTAAAAATCTTGATATCTTGGCATGCTCAGGGTTACTTTCCAATGCATTTTTTCTACAGTGATTGAAAGAATGAGAATGTTTTGGTGAGGTCTTTTTTAATTGATGTCACAATTAGTATCTCTTGGTGCCTTGTGCATTTTGTTAATAGAAGAGTGTGTACAACCTATAGCTGGAATCCTGTTCTCAGTCAGATAATCCGTGCATTCACCTTGTCTTTATTGGGATGTTCTATGTTTTCCATGGATGCATATGCCAGCATCTGTGTATTTGGAGCTGACACCAAGCATTCTTTCCCAGTGTGAATTCTGCCTCTGATGGTCACTGCACTGTCTTGGTTTAACATTAGTACTTACAGTACCTGGAAAGAGATGGGTGGCACAAACAGGCTGTCAGGAGCCTTGGGTTTCACCACAGGTTTCACTGCAGCGTTTGTATCTTCCCCCAGATGTAAATGAATGTGTGACAAATATACACAGGTGCAACCTCCATGCCGAGTGCCTCAACACCCAAGGATCCTTCCAGTGCAAATGTAAACAGGGCTACCGAGGGAGTGGATTTGATTGTGCTGGTGAGTACCACTGGAGGTCAGGAATAGTGCTGTATTGTTTCTCTCCAATAATTGATGATTACCAGGCATGTCCTCAGAAAAGTCGTGCTGAACAGTGCTGCAATACCAACCAAGCAAGATCTCTCCACAAAATGATATATTAACTGCACGGCTCATAGCACAGTTGATACAAGTATCACTTGTTCAAATTAATTTCGCCTGTAAGTCTCCAAGTCTCATAAATCTCAAGTCCCTCTCAGAAGAATTTCAGGTTAACTTAAAAATGAGAAAAGGGAGGAAAGCTTCTCTGTTAAACTGTTTTCACTTAAAATTTTGCCTCTGTTTGTCTACTGAAAATGGAAGACCTCCTATAAAGATGTCATTTCCCACTTTAACTGAATATGACCCTTTAGGAAGAAAGAGAGATAGGCTGTTCTTGTCTTTATATCTACAATGAACCTTTTCATTTATACATTTATTAATCCTGGCAGATGTTTCTACTGCAACATCATTAAAGATGCTTTCCTCAAGAGGACACTTGACTCCTGCTCAAACATTTTAAACATTTTTGTCTGTAGCAGATGAAGTCTACATAGTATATCAATCTTTTCAAGTAGTCATTGATCAGATATATCTTATGATTATATTTCATGGTCACAGATGTTCTCTGAGTCCCTCTATTATTCATGTTCCTACTCCCATTATGGTAGCAATTGAAACTTACAATGCATATTGATAAATTAATATTTTCACAGACTATTTTGAGTTGCAAGGGACCCACTAGTCCTACTCTTGGCCCTGCACAGGAGAGCACCATTTTGTTAAGTTTCAACTTCCAGTAAAAAAAGTTGATGTTTAACAAGTGAAAATAAACACACAAAAATCTGACTGTTACTGAAAGGTTTGATATGGACCTAGGTTACCACAGCAGAGTTGTTTAGAACATTCTTCTACTCAAATTCAATGTTATGAGCCAGGTTCCTTGCTAGACCACATCTCTTGTGATATGTCACTGCAGCTCACTGAAATGGAAGGATGCATTTGACTGGATATGAAAGCAAACTGACATGACACATCTTGGTATGGTTTTGTTAAAACAAAATGTACCACAGGGGAAATGTTAAACAAATACATCTCCGAGAAAAATTGTCTGGGGATTTTTTTTGTTGGGGTTTTTGTTTTGTTTTGTTTTCATTCATTTGGCTTTTTCTTTTTAATGGGAAGGTAAAAAAATTCCAGGTAAATTTTCTTTTTGACTAACTTTATGTATAAAATATTCTTTCATCAAGCAAAAACAATCCAACAAGAACGATTGCTTAAATATAAATAACAGAAATATTTTCAGTTGTGCAGAGAAATTTTTTGATGTCTAGCCCTGTAAAAAAATCAGTTATGAAGTCAGATTCCTATCTTCTCACAGGTGTTTTTCTTACATAGTTTGCCCACTGCCTACTTCCTCCTGTCATATTTCCAATTACTGAAGTCCATTTGTTGTTTAGCAGAGGAAGGATCCATGCCATTCATAAACTTAATAGAACACACTAAATGGAAAAGAGATTTATTACAAGAGAGGATGGAGGAATAACATACAGTAATGAGAGCAATGAGAGCCACAGGCAGGTCAAAAGGTGAGGGTCCAGCTAGAAGGATGTAAACAACAACTGAGGAAGATTAAGATACAATCAGTGGTAGGTGAACCCTGAAATGCAGAGATGCTAAATAGAGACTGGTTTCTCTGGTGGTAGTTCCCCCACATATACCTTTTCTTTTAAAGGAAAGTGGAGGAGATTATTTTAGCTCTGAATGTTTCAATAGGTGACTTTTACTCAATCCTCAGGAACATCAGACCAGTGTATCTGATGGGGGCAGGACGTGTCTTGCTGTTGGGGAAAATGTTTTTTCAAACAGTGGCACAAACAATTGGATGTACCAGCCAAAAGTGAAACACTTAATGTTCTCCATGTCATATGGCAATTGTGAAAAATCTTTGCCTTTACTGCAGCCAAAAGAAATTTTGCTATTTGGTTTAATGGGATGAGGAACCGTCTTGAGAATTTATGGGCTGAAGGCTATGGCTTCACACTTCTTTTGGTGACAGTGGCTACAGTTCCTGTGGCCCATTCCAGTTCCCAGCAGGTGGGTCTGGGCTTGTGCTGCGGCTGAACACAGCCTTCTTAAATTAGTCTCCAGTACTCCACATAATTATTCCCATAGAGCTAGAATCCTGTATTTACAGGGAAGCATTAGTTCTTAATAGCAATTTTCTCTAGTATAAAAAACCTGGCTACCATGGAAGCAGTATTTGCTTTTTTTTTTAATGGAAACTATTTTAATATATAACTTAATTTTTGGAGTATGAAAAGAGAGCAATTAAGCACATTGTTTATAATGAAATTCCTGTGGCTACATCCCATGCCATCAAATAACCTAATAAGTGACATAATATGAAATTCACCTTTACAAAGAAGGTGGTGGAAATTCTTTCATTCAATTTGTATGTCAATACACTAACTTGGAGAAAGCTGCTGCGACATCAGGCTGCAAACACTGCTGCTGGTATGGACATGACCTGTGATTATTAAGTCACCCATTTGCCATTTAACACTTTTATATATATGAAATGTTGGAGACCATTTCTGAACTGTCTGTGGCACATGTTTGAGAATCCAGAAATGGATCTATTTGAACAATCCCTAAAAGGGTCCTAATCATTTCCACATCTGGCATCTATCTTGCTGCGATCTGTTGTTGTTCTCAGGTTCACGTGTTTCCTGATTTCCTATTGTGCATTGAAAGCCCACATTTCCCCAGCCACATGCTTCTATGTGTATTTCAGCTTTATTCAAGAATAGAGTCTCACAAGGTTCTATAAGCAATTAAGATTCCTGAGGAAAAAAACAATGTATTTTTGATTCACTTTTTTTGGTCCTACAAAATAATAGGCAAAAGGATTACTATCTTTAAGTCTACAGCTATGACTCTAAGGAACTCAACAATGACACTCTTACTATTGCCCAGCTAGAGGCAGAGGTTACTCTTCTTCATTATGCTTTGCTGGGTATCTAAGTGTCAATAAAAATTCATGTTGGCTCTCTCTGCCTCTTGTATTACTCATTCAATTTTGCTGATAGGGTAACCCTTAGACCATATATATGATTTTGCTTTCCTATTAATTTGCCAGTCCTGAGAATGGTTTGGCTGAGCAGCAGCTGAGCTGCTCATTCAGGCAAGTCCACAGGCCATGGATTCAAAAGAACAGACTGTGTTTAAGGTGGTGTATCTTTACACTGAATTAGTCCTCCTGCAATTTATGGCTAGACATAGAAAGCCTTAAATCTACACCTCTGGCTACTCTAAAGATGAATGCAGGTTGGAAGGAGCCTAGTGTTGTGTTCTAAAATATGCTTAGTGTCTCGAGTCTCTGTCTCCACAAGCATGGACATTTTCATAGTGCAGCAGCAAATTGGAGTCTGCAAGCACATGGGAATTTATATCTTTGCATCCTCCTATTTTTGTCACTCCTGTCAGTTGAATTTCCACACTGCTAAATTTTGCACATACAAGGAGATTTGTTTTCTGACACTGCAGAGGTTATTATGTTGAACTGTAAGAATTTTCCATTTCATGAGGAAAACTTCAAAGCAGAAACTAAAAGCAGATGTTCAGGTTTCTGAGCAGTCAGTCCTGTGGCCTCGAAAATCCCCATAGCCTCTCTAGTAAAAGTGTGAAGTTTCTTGTTACCAATAGTCAAGAGGAACTTTGTTTGGAATTAAGCTTTCCTGTTAATTTTATTGCTGAATTCTGAGCTCAGACCCATGGAACCTTACATCCTTCATTACATCATCCTCCAGAGCATACTTAATGGAGTGTTACTAAAGAGTTAATTTGCAAATATTTGACAAGCAAGCCTGTAAGTTTTTTCCAAAAGAAAGGAAGAACAAATCCTCAAGCTTGACTTTCATTTTATTGACATCTGTTTACTCCAACAGCAATCTCAAAAACACCTAAATGCTACAGTAAGCACACCAAGAGTCTGATTCTGTTCCTGACATACTAAATAGCATGTAGCTGCACTTGCCATAAATAAAATGTGACAAATTCACGGTGATAGAATGGCATTTTCCAGAAGTGAATATAAATTCAGGGAACTTTCCGCTTTTCCTACTAGACTGCAGTTCTCTTTTATTTATTGGTGTTTTTTCTTCTGCTGTGTCTCCATGAAAAGAGGCGCAGAGAAAATAATACTAAGATTCCAAATCTAGTCCATCTGTCTCAAAGTACTATAAAATTTTCATAAATACAAAATGAGGAGCAAAATAGGAACATATTCTTGCCCTGATAATATAATCATTAGACAGCAGAAGCAGTGGGAAATAAAAACAGCTGTCTTCCAGCATTATTTTTAATCCTAAAAGACTGTAGGTACTGCAGCATCAATACTGATTGAGAATCAAAGATGGGAAACAGTATAGGAGGCTATTCTGGTCCATTGATTAAAATAATCTCTGTTTATGAGAGAGATTTTTTATAGCGCACTGGAACTGCTCAGCTTTTATTGTTTCCTAAGTAGTTCACATAAAGGACTTAAACTGTCAGTAGTTTGTTATGTGGTTGTGCACAACATTTGATAGTAGTACCCAAAAGGATAATTCCAGAATAATTAAAATAACACCACTTTATCCAAAACTTTAAGATGAAGTATTTCACATTCAAGAGGAATCACAAAATGGTAAATTCTCAGGAAATGTTATATTATGTTCTAGTCCATCTTGGGATTGTAAGATGGTAACAATTTGGCATTCTTGGATGCTTCTCTGAATGCTGGTGTTTGCCACTTACAATTAAACAAGAGCTAGCAGAAATATGATGGAGGAGCTTGATGTATGTCTTCTCAAAATATCCTCCATTTCACAGCTTTCAGCCTGCCATGGAAGGAAAATTAGACCAGAGAAGTTCACAAAATATAGCCAAGAGAAATGCTCATTATTAGGCTGCAGTTGTGGAGAGGATCCCAGTTCCATGGACAATTTTAGTCCAAAAACTGAAGAAGGATTTTTGTTGTTGTTTTGTTTTTGTTTTTTTTTGTTTGTTTGTTTTTTGTTTTTTTTAACCTGAGCTCCAGTGTAAAAATTTAAGTAAGGGGCTCTATGGCTTGTGTTACTAATGTGTTACCAGGAGGTCAAAGAGATCATTACAGAGGATTGCTTTGGTCTTTTCACTGTACCTCAGACAAAGCTGTCTGCACAACAGAGCTGAACTGTGCAGAACTGAACTTACATCTCACAGTAGAGAACTTAATTCCATGCATCTCTGGACCTTGTAAAGGACACCATGGTCCCATTTAAAAACACTGTCATGGCTGAATGATTCCGTAGATTATTATTTTCTATTTTCTTCTTGGTTCTAGTTATTCCTGAAAAGTCAGTGAAGGAAATTGCAAGAAGCCCTGGAACAGCTAAAGACACAATTAAGAAACTTCTTGCACATAAAAGCAGTGTGAAAAAGCATAAAACAATCAAGAATGCAATCCCAGAAGCAGCTGTGACACCACCTTCTAAGACCCACTCGCAGTTGCTGGACTATGAAGGTGGTATTGATCTTGGTGAGAGCTACAGTGAGGAAGAGAAAGAAACTGCAGCTGCTGCAGAAGAGGAGACAGAAGAGTTAGATGAAGAGGAGAAGGAAGATTTTGAAAATCAAATTGATGAGCGAAGCCTTAGAGGGGATGTCTTTTGTAAGTTTCTTTGTTTTTTAAAATGTCTGGCTTCAATGTTAATATGTATAAACACTAAAAAATCATCACAAACCATTGCAGACACTTTATCAGAATTTACTTGTAGGAAATGAATCATAGGATGGTTAGGTTGTCGTTAATGGTTTTGAAGATGCATTTGCAGACTTTAAGAAGCACAGCAAAAAATTGTACAGTGTATTGGAACTATATGATCTTTAAGGTCCCTTCCAACCCAAGCAATTCTATTATCATAACTCTTTTTTAGTACAGTTGTCTCAGTCAAACATTCTTCAAGGAGGCAGCAAAAATAATTACCATGAAAAATGCACACTGTTCATTCATTATATTTTCTCTTTTCAAAGTATAGAAAAATAATAAATACTATCCCACAGCTATTAAAATTATTAAAATAAAGATGAAAAAATTAAGTTAACATTCCGTTTATTGCTATTTAAAAAAGAAAAGAGAGATAAGTATATGTTTTCAAAAGGAAAGATAATTTTAAAGTCCTCTGGAAAAAAATGGTCTGTAATATTGTAATTCTGTAAGACAGCCAAGAAAAAAAATAACTATTCACTTAATACATTGGAAAATACAAGCTTCTTTTCCAAAGGCATGCTCCTAAAATTGCCCCTTATTTTTTTGTTTTCAGTGTTTACTGGCTTGTTTCAGTTTAAGCTAAGGATATGGACTAATATTGCTTCCTCAAATTATGTGAGGGAGCTGATAAACAGAACAAAGTCAGGACTTTGTTCACCAATCTCCTCCCTTCCTGCAAATATTAACTATGAGTGCTAATGGCATGTTTCAAGTTTGCTGACAATACCAAAATGGGGAGAATGACCCATTCATTGAAGGGCAACACTGCTGTTAAAGGGATCTGGCCAGGATGTGGAGGGAGACTGACAGGAAAAGTATAAAGTTCAACAAAAGCAGATGGAAAGGGAGAGAAAAGCCTCTTGCCACATGGATTTGGGATGACTGCTTAGGAAGATGCTTTGCAGTAAAAGGCAAGTTTTGCACTTCCCATTACAAGATGAATGAGGACACACTGGCATGAGTCTAGAAGTGCTCTGCCAGGGAGAAGATGAGGAGAGATCGAGATAACGTTTTTCAGCTTTGAGAGGGGAGGGCTAAGAAGAGATCTTATCAATGTCTTCAGCTATTTAATGGAATGTGACAGGGAAGGAATGGACAAGCTTTTCTTGAATATATACAACAATTGGACAGGAAGTGATGAATGCAAGTTGGAACAAAAAAAAATTCTCATTAGATATAATGAAATTACTATTGCACCATGAAGGTGGACAAAATTTGGGAAGGTATGCAGGGAGAGGTTGTGAAATGCCTCTCCTTGCAGATATTCATAATATGACTGAACTGGGCAATGAGCAATATCCTGATCAGGAAGTCAGACTAGGTAACCTAAAAATGGCTCTTCCAACCTACATGATTCTGTGATTCATTCTGTGTTTTCAACAAGCATTTCAAAGTAGTTTGGAAAATAATGAGTGTAGAACTGGATTGGATTTCTCTCTGGTACTGTAAGTACATAACACCACAATTCAGGAATCAGTAATATTTCTTAAAAAACCAAAACAGCTGCTGCCTAGCTGCATACAAAAAGAGATTTCTGTTTGTCGGCTTTTAACTAGATTAAATTGTGACAAATTTCTGACTAATGGTGCCATGCCTCCTTAGTGGAGGATTCTGTACTCAGGATGTCACTCTCCCTCTGGCCAGCCACACCTAAGCCCCAGACTATGTCTTTACTCAGCCTTTCACTCCTGACTAGAATGTGCCACTTTATCTAAAGAAATGGCCCTTCCATCTTCTGATGATCCCTTCATAAATTACCTACCTAAAAGAGGTAGCAAGTGCAGGAGCTGATGCTGAATTGGGGTTGAAGTTCTCACTGTATGGCAAACTACCCTTGGGGTTCATCCTTGCTATGCTGGTGCTGCCAAATGCATTTGAGAGTTTCAGAGCAAAGGATTGAGGGACTTGCTTCTGTTCTCTCACAAGAAGCAATGAAACACAAGTCTTCTGATGGCCATAATTATACATGTAGAAAACTCTGTTTCACACACATTTCTGCCAAAATACTACCCTGAAGAAGGAGGTAACTCTTCCCAGTCATGCTAATTGATCCAAAGCTGGCCATAATTTTACAGAAACTGTGGAGTAATGAGCAAAGACAGTTGAAATATATATGTTGATGTTTGTTAAGATTGGGTTCTCAGGCTTCCTCATGAGGGTAAACTAATGGGGAGCTTGTGTGTGCCACGAGGGTGGTGTGGATTGACCAGATCTGTTGGGCTGAATGTGATTAGACTGGGAAGGACTCAAAAATATGGACTAATTAACAGCAAAATGCTTGTGGAACCTGAAGGGAGGTTTACTCTTGGTAGGAGTGTGTTCCCCTACAGTTGTGATTTCTGTAGGGTTAAAAGGTTTTCTTTCTTAACAGAATTGTGGGAATATTGCTGATCTTGCACTTTTAGGGGCATAGTATTGATAGATTCTGTTGATATTTACTGTCAATAATAAATTAAATATTTATAAATAATACATCTGTTAATTATAGATATATTTATTCAAATTTTTGTTCCATAAAGGATTATGGCCTTTTTTTGCTTCCTCAATTGTGAGGCAAGGCATCCTGTTAAAAAGAACAAAACCAAAACCACCCAAAACCCACAAAAAACCAAAAAGCAAACCCAAGTCAGCCCTTCAAGGCATGGATGGATAGATGGATGTAACTCAGACATCTCAACAGGTGACTTTTTCAGCCTGCTTGGACAGGTTAGGAAGGATTGCCAGGAATAGTGCCCCTAGAGTAGGGTATTCCCTGAGTTTTGGTTAAAAGGAAAAAGGGTTCTGCTCTCTCTTTCTGACAATGCAAGGGAAACTTGGTCTCCTGTACTGGGCTACATGATCTGATGCAGTTTCAAAGGCAGGACTATGCAACCTTCCAGTTGAGTACTCAGTGCTACACTACTTGAAATGCACTATATTTCAAGACTTCATTTTGAGTGAGGACACACAGGGAAAATCCTTTGTCCATAGGAAAATCCATACAATATATTATTGGTGCGATTCTTCTTCAAAAACATTCCCAACAATAGCAGGAATTTTAGGCAGAGAGGCAGAGATGACTTGTTTCTTCAGAAATTACCACTACAGCTGACAGCAGTAACAATGAATATTATTGCTTGAAAATATTGAAGCATTGTATTTTTGCTTATACTGCCTTTGTTCCAGTCACTTTGGGCTGGAATTTTCCCTTATAGATCTAAGAGATTTATAAGCTGAATTTGTTAGAGGGATTTTATTTTGCTAGGGGATTCTGACAGAAAGTTGGTGTGCCTCTCCATGAAGAGATAGCAGCCTGCCCAATATGTAGTTTCATTAAGTTTGTGAACTCTGTATTATTTGTGGCTTTCTTGTTTGGTACCAACTATGATTCAAGGACTTGAAGCATTCTGCCATTTTCATTTTAGGATGGATTGCTTAACTCTGTTTTCTTTCCTTTTAAATTTTCATGTGTTGTACTTGACCCTTGTTATCATAAAAATTCACTCATGATTTAGTCATTGAACATTTGGCTTTAAAAACACTTTCAATTTTAATGATATTGAGTGATCCTTCAGAGAACATCATTAGCTCAAATTTACAGCTCATAAATTTGTGCATTTTTCCTTTCTTTGCTGATGTCTATTCAGCAGATTCCTTTACTACAACATTAAATTCCTCCATATAATCCCCTCAAGTATTCACATAGCATCTGCCTTTTGTATTATTAATACTAGTATTGTTTGTCTTCTGGGAAGAGTAGTTATTTAGGAAAAATAGAAAAGTCTCTTTAAATTGATGTATTATTTTTTCATAGTAGTTTTCCTACATAATAAATACATAGGGACCCATAGAAAAATATTGTAGGAAAAAGAGGAAATATTATATGGAGATAGGAATTATTGAAATAGGCCCAACTACCAAAATACTGGGCCTTTGTGAGAATTTCTATTTACCATTTTTTTAAAAAAACCCCAAACCACACAATATTCAAAGACAGCAAAGTGAAGCTCACAACATTTCAAAAATGTCAAAATTAAGGTCATCAATGAAAACATTAATTTTTTTCTCCTACTTTTGTATCTTATGATACAGTCTGAAATTACTTCAAATTACTGTTTTATATGGGATTCTTGCCTTGTGCAATGTGAAGGAAGAACCTGTCCTGTTGTAAAAGGGGCAGTTTAATAAATAGGCATATTTATTTATTTATTATTAGACTGTTTATTTATTGATATTATTAATAATCATTAATTCTTTATTCATTATTATAAATAGTTTAATTAAAATGAGAGTAAACCATAGTACTGGAAAGCTCTTTATTACATGAGAAGTGCTCTTTCTGCATATGGGAGAACACACAGAGAACTGGACCAAAATACTTGGTTACATAAGCAATGATTGTGGAGATGCTACACTCAAGCTCCACTGAAATAATTAAGCACAACCTTAATTCTGACAATTTCTAACATTTTAGTGCTTTTTGGCTACCATCGATAATTCAGAATGGTATTGCCAACTGCAACTAAATTCTATATTCTGTACTTCATCTGTTTATGAAATTCACATTGTGCTTAAAATTCCTATAGTTTTGCATAGCCATCCATGTTATTACACAGACACATTCCTTTAGTAGCATGAAGAATGGTAAAGAGGGATTAGTACTTGGCAATACTAAAAGTGGACTGTTTCCCTTATGCCTTCACAACTCTAGGTGCTGAACAAGAGAACTCCCTCAGTTAATCATGATGTTTGCCCTAAATCTTACCTTTTCTGGTAATTATACCACTCTGTGAGCTATTAATGCTCAGACCACACCTCAGTTCATAGCTATACATGTTAGACATCTGGCAAATGTAATTCTTTTAAAGCAGGATGTGGTAGCAGAGAAATGGGATATTCCTGTGAGTCCAGCAGAGTGGTATACCATATATATAGGAAGCCTGTCTTAAATGTATTACATATTACATTCTGCTTGATTTTTTTTTACAGTTTTACAGAAAAAAACCACCCTGCTTTTCTGGGCTTTGGTTGTTGTTGTTGTTGTTTTTAACGGGCTTGTATGTAGAGATTACATATTAGCTGTTGCTGCATATAAGTAGATGGGAGGGCATCTGCAGTACAGAGAGGGAGAGACTCTGCTGTGCCTGGAGTGGGACATATCTGTGCTTTTGCTGGTGAGAGCTTTTTCTTAGAGAACATGAGATGACACCTGCCCTTCCACAAGACCCCTTGACAGCAGAAGAGCTAAAAAAAGTAATTCTGACCCTGCCTATTACTTATGAGGCTATGTGTGAGGATGGTCTGATATAAAATGTAGGCACTTTGCAAGCAGTAAGGTTTCTTTGAAACCTTTCTGTTAGCTGAAGTTTACAGTTTCTCATAATATGCAGCTGGTATCTTTCAGTGAGTGCAAAACCTGATTGTAATGCCTGACTGAAAACAAAAATAGATTTGGAAACGAAACTGAACTCTTTATGTCCATGACAGTTCTTCACTTGATAGCACATGGCTACATCTGCATGTCTCTCTCAAGTGAATTCAACTGTAATTCAATAACTTAACAAATAAATCATTCTGGCAGCTGTTGTCTTCTGTTAAATCACTCCACTCTTTCCACGCCTGATCATATTTTAATAGCCGTCTTCATTTTGGCAAGGGTTTTAAGTGTCTGACCCTCTTTCACCAAGTACAAGGCCAAGTTTATGGCTTGAGAGTAAACATAACACCTAATCTGGATGTGCCTATTCCTAAATGTGTATATGTAAACAAAAAATTAATGTAGAGAAAGATGTATAATAATCCTTGCCTTGAGTATGAATATTATCCAGGTGATCTAAGCAATGGTCTGGATTAGAGGAAATCCACAAGGACAACAAGAGAGGACACACTCCTGGCAACTCATCATGAGCTCATAAGATTACATGAGTCTTCTTCTTCAGCTCAATTCAGCACTTCTGGAGGTGCTTCTGGGGCCTCTTTGTTAGTGTGTGTTTTCACTGGTGTACACAGAGCAACTTTTGACAGTTTTGAAGGAGAAGAAACATTAAGTGGATGGCACAGCCTTTATGGTACTAGGAGGCTCTGGATTTCAGTTGCTTCTGAGTATACTCTTAAAATTGAGCATGTGTGAGCATGTTGGAATTTTTAAATGGAAAGCCCTAGCTCAGTCAAACTCATGAGAAAAAATCTCCCCTCTGAACAAATGTGCACCTATGTGAAAGTTATGTCTTTTAAAATATTTGGCATTTGCATATATGATAAAATGCTGAATAGGAAAAAGTAATTTCTGTAGCTTCTATCATCTGGCTTTTTTGAGGAAGACTGAGCTTTTCTTAGCACAGCTGTCCACGGGGTGTGGCTGAAAATTTCAGTTATTTCAGGTTTTCCACTAATACATTTTCTAAGCAGTAATCCAAAGGCTTCTCCCTCACTCCTCTAAAATGGCACTTTTAAGCTCCTCCTGTTTTTATAGGTGGTCCTGACAATATCAGAGGTATCATCTGCTTATGTGTTTGTAAAGGATAGAATACCAGTGAAAGCACATCTTTCCCTTACGTGTTATTAGTTACTTACACAGGGTATGCATAAAGAAGTTGAGACTTATGATTATTTTTTTAGTTAGTGCACTTATCTACTAATCACTTAAAAATACATAAACAGCTTAATCATAGAAATTTTAAGTAATTATACTAATTTAGAGATTACTGAGCATAAACAAGAATATGTAAGGTTCTGTCTCACCAAAAAGGAGAGGATTTCCCTTGGCTGCTGAGACTGAGAATCAATGCTTCTTGACTGACCACCTCTTTCAGGCCAGTACCTTAGAGAATTCCTCTAACAGTCATTGGCTGTGTTGCTTTACCAACTGTTCCAGTTTGGCATGAGATACATCAACCAATTTTTACGAAATAACTTGCTCAGCAATCAGAACATCAGTGTGTGCTCAGCAGCTGCAGCAGGGAGGGTGAGGAAGGGGAAGGGCAGTTGCTGGAGCCTTTCTTCCCAGCAGATAGCAGAGCTGATCAGGTATGCAGGAAAGGTGCACCCTTGTAGAGAGTGTGACTTCAGAAAAGTCACTTTCTGGGGTTTCTGGTACAGCAGCACCAGCTATCACTGCCATGAATACAGGCCTGTGGGCCCTTGATGCCCTAATGTTTATGGCTTTTACTAAACCTCTGATATTATCCATTTTTTGAGCCTGCTGAATGCAAACTGCTACCAAGTAAGTCACTGTCTCTGCTGTCTGGTAGAGTTCAGTTTAATTTAATCATTATAGCAAGAAAACAGATCAGCCCACTGAAGAAAGATCAACATTTTATGACCTTGTGAATCTGTAATTCAATGGAGTTGTAGTTCAGTGCTTACAGGTTAGAAGGCTCAGTGCTGTGCAAAACAGCAATTTAAGCAAATTTTCAAAATTCAGAGTATCTAACTGCAGTTAGGAATATGGGTTTGTTGGTGGAGTGGAAAATACATATATTGACTTATTTAAATAAATGATGTCAACTGGTATAAAGGAATAAAGTTCCATTTTCTGTTCCTGTGATGACTCAGTACTTGACAAGTTGTTTTCCCTAGTTCCCAAGGTAAAAGAAGCAGCTGCCTTTGGCCCTCACCTGGCACAGAGGAAAATTCCAGTGTCAAGACCAGACAAAGAAGGTGGCTTATTTCTATCATACAGTATTTATTTTCCTGTGTATTGTATCCTTTTTTGACAACCTGTGTTAGCCAAGTCAGAACCAGTTTAAAAGCCTTTAACATAAACGAAAGATTTTGTGAACATGTTAGAGACAGTATCTGGCCAAACTATGCAACCAGTTCCAACATACCCTTTTCAAAACATACTTTTACTGTTTAGAACCCATGCATAGAAAGTTCCCCACATTAGAACTTGATTTGCAATTGAATTTCACTTGAATAATTTCATGGTCATGAAAAAATAAAGTAGCTTATATTTTCTATAAAATGAAAACATGTTGCATAGCACACAATAATCTTAAACAAACAAATTAGACAGATATGCTGGTTGACATTTTTCCAATTTAGAAAGCAGTAGTCTCAGAAACAATGGATTTATACAACAAAGCTCTCTAAATGTCATGTACTGCATGTCTCTGTCTCATGATAAAATACTTTAAAATAACAAGAAGGATGCTTCTTTCTGAGGAAATTCAGATGGCTGATGTATTACTCTTAATCTGATCTGTCATGCTTGCATTGCACAGTGTTCCTTTGTGTGTGTAATGCTTTTCATCTGCACAGTCATGACGGCTGTGCTGTGCTCTGGCTAACACCCCTTTCAGTGTGCTCTAAAGGTCAGCTGATCTGGGCTATTCCCAGCTCCATGTAGTTGGAGTATCAGGTGCTAATGTAAGGGATTCTTCTCATGGGAGGCCAGTTTCTCTCAATGAATAGAACCAGAACTTGAGCTGATTGCAACTACAACAGTGCAACAAATGGAGAATGGAGAGCTCTAAAGTTGGTAGGTCTCAAACCACTCCTGATGCTAGAGTTCAATGGTAACAGCTCCACCTATACTTGGGGATTTGCAGGCACTCAATATACAGAAGTCACAGCATATAAACTCATGTGCAGATGCGAGATTGGCAGTAAAAAGACACTGAGCTAAAGAACAAATTACTACATAAATTCTAATATTTTGGTTTTTTGCAGCATCTAGGTCAACACTATCTGCATTCAGATTATAATTTTAGAATGATCTCTACATTACTAACTGCATTAATAGAGTGCAAAATGTTTTAACAATATTTGGGATATAGTGCTCCTATTATCTCTGCCAATTTTTTTTTCCAGTTGATTGCAGCTTCAGTCGAGGGGTGTGTGACTGGAAACAAGATGCTGATGATGACTTTGACTGGAATCCTGCTGATCGAGATAGAGGTATTTAGATATGTGCCATCCAGATAGGCTTTGATTCGATGGCTTACCCCCTCCAAAAAAAAGAAAAAGGGGGTTGGGTGGAAACAGCATCCAGGATTTTTCTTTTCTGTCAAGTGGGTTATCTTTATAAAAGAAGAAAGGAGGCAGAAGATACTAGAAGTGGATATTGTTTATTTGAAATATCCAGTAGCAAATAGTAATCAGCAACATATTTCAACACAAAGAAATCAAAATGTAAGAAAAATTATTAGAACATAACTCTTCAGATTGCAAACTACAAGACAATGGAAACCTTATCAGCTAAATGTTGTGTCTCTCCAAGACTGTAGGAAATCTAATCACACATCTGTCATTTAGATGGATGTGCCAATGTAGTCACCCACATGGCTTAAATATCACTGGGATACTGCTCAGAAATTTCAAACTCTACAGGGCAAACTCAGAATAAGCTAAGGGCAAGTGGTATATTCAAGAACAACCAATACATGAACAGGTACCAATGGGAGCCTGCCAAAACCTGAGAAACAGCTCCATGAGAGCAATGTGGGGCTGCTGAGTGGGTGTACCTAAAAAGGGGGAGCTGGACGAGTTTGTTTGAAAGGATCTCTCTTTCCTTGTGACACAGAAACGTTGCAGAAGTTGCTGCAGTGGATCCTAGAGATCCTGCAGGCTGCTTATACCAGTTCCCATAGGATCATTCTCTCTCTCTTCTCTCGGTCTTTCTTCACTAATCCTTCCTCTCCTGCTCCATATAACTCCCTAAACCCCTTCTCTGTGCTGTAACTTCCAGGAAAACCTTACCCTGGCCTTGTCCTGTCTCCCTGAACCTACATCTGCTGATTATGACTTCATTTATGGCTGCAGATGTTTTATTCCTTTAAGACTTTTTGTGTGTATCTGTCACTTCATTGGTCTTCCAGGACTTGGGAAATAAGCTGTCAGTTCCCTTGGGAATTTGTCATCAATGCAGAGGACACTGGAGAGAATACTGAGCTAGCTCAAGTACTGAAATAATCTGACCACAGAGGCACAGCAGCAAGTTTCAGACTGTTGCATTTGAAAAACAGATGGTTTTGCCTTTGAAAGATAGTGCAAGGAATAATGACTGTAATTACCAGTGAAATATGAACTCATCTCCTCTGTAAACTGATCTGACTTCCAACAGTACAAGTTTATTCCTTGCTAAGTACACTCCCTGCTGCTTTTCTCCAGTGGGATTTTAAATTATTCAAGTAAACTAGCTTCAGCTTCCCCTTATTTTCTTAGCAAACATGAATTCAAATTGCTAATAAATAACACAAGGGCATTAAAGATGATTTTTAAAAAAATATTTTCTTTTTACAAGGTGATGGCTACTACATGGCAGTTCCAGCTTTTGTGGGGCACAAGAACGATATGGGGCGTCTAAAACTTCTCCTCACTGACCTCAAACCAAAGAGCAGCTACTGCTTGATTTTCAGTTATCGGCTTGCTGGTGAGAAAGTGGGAAAGCTTCGAGTATTCCTGGCAAACAAAAAAACTGCTCCTGTCTGGGAAGAGAACAAAGGAAAAGATGAAAAGTGGAGAACTGGGAAAATAGAGATATTTCAGGGGGCTGAAACAACCAACAGTGTAAGTATAACAGTTTATAAGCCAACTACCATGACCAACATGATGGTTTAATTTCCTAATTCTCAAGTGTTCCACCAACTGTTTTATAGGCATCAGTAATCAAAAGGCTTATCTGAAATGGGAAGCAGGAGCCCACATTTTAGGGGGCATAAAAGTTATCCCCTGATTGTAATTCCCAAACTGAGTCACCCCAATTGGTTAGAATACCGATGCCAGTAATTCTGTCATTTTGTAAAAATACTGCATCACATCATAAATTAACACAAGAAATCAAAATCTGGCCTTAATAGCTCATGCAACACACATACATGCCTGGAAAAATGAAAATTTTTCATTTCATAGAAGAGGATGCTCTCAAACCACACTAAACCTGACCCTTAGAGCAAAATGAGACATCATTTATAATCAAAGGGAGGCCATCACCTTAGGAGCAGGGCATACCAACAGGGAACACTGTGCACTGATGTATGCCTGAAAACTGCCTCAATCAGGACTTCAGCCAGTTTCTCCTCCAAATTCTGGAGCCTGATTTCCAGTTGTGTGATGGAAAATTTTCAGTGCTCTGTAAAGGCTTCTACTGAATAATTGAATACAGTGAACATAAAGGAGATGCAGACACTTTTCAAGGTCTTTTGCACAGCTGGAATGATGTTGAAAACTTCTTAAATAAATGAGAACCAGACTATAAAAAGAACCCCCCGATATCCTATTAATGAAAATAATCGTCCTCTTTGTATATAGTATACATACTATATTCAATACATACAAGAAAGTGTAAATATATATAGAATATACACACAAAACCTGAGGATCCAAATAGATCAGAAATGAACAGTTGTAATGTCTTCAGTAAATGAAATGCATGAGCATCATATGCTGTCATAAAACTACATTATTATAAGAGGATTTCACTCAATTTGCATTTTTTGTACAATAACAAAATTTTGTAAATAATCTTATTAAAGTAATCCACCTGGTATTGTAAATCTGTGCAGAGGATTTTAAATCTAGTTCAAATGATGCACAAAAGCTTTAAAAATGGCAAATATTCAAGTCATTAAGTCCTGTGTTATAATAAAATATTCTTCTTTATAGCATTATAACTAATTAGAGTTACTAAATAGTTGGATAAGCTACATTTTCACCCTTAATACATATCTTTTTTTATGACAGGTGACTTTTGAATCAGAACGTGGGAAGGGTAAAACTGGAGAAATCGGAGTGGACAATGTTATACTAATTTCTGGTCTATGCCCAGAAGATACCTGATAATGGACATCTGAGTATACCAGATATTTTTCCAGACATCTGCCTTATTAGTAGTGTATTTTTGTATTCTTTTCTTCATAAAAAGCCAAAACAAAACTATGAAATTGTGCCTTGAATCTAATGCAACAATCCAAACAGAAAAACTGGTGTGCAAGATGCAGATTAAGCTTTTTTTGTGAGTTTGTCTAATTTTAATACATGTGTTGAGTGTAATACTACTGTATTTTAAAATTCAAGGTCAGGGTTTCTGAAGTATTATTTGTCTAGCTTTTTTACAAATTCCACGTGTGTTTATTTCTTAAAAAACTTCTTAAGGCTATTCATTAATCTTCTATTTCATTTCTTCTTCTCCATAAGAACATAAAGCAGTGTTTAAAAGAATGTTACTACTTCTGGTGACAAAATTAAATTCTTAGTGGGTATGTTGTTCCAGAAATCAGTATCCATCACTCTGTGTGCAGTAAGATAATCACACACAGAACCAAAGTGTTTGTTTATTTAAGTACTTGTGCAAAGAGGAGTGCTAGGTAAATCCACAAAGCCAGCACACCAAACAGAAATTATGACCACTATTTATATGTTATTAACCGTGATATATTCCATTTATCTAGTATATATTCAGTGTTTACTACTCTACTATTGCTGCATTGTGCTGAGCTGGCTTCTCATCTTGGGCAGCCTGGTGGCTTCAGTGTTCACTATTGTATTATTGCTGAGCTGTGCTGAGCTGGCTTTGTTAATTTCTTCTTATCTTGGACATCCTGCAGCAGCACACCCTTCCTCCCAAATTTTGTTACCCCTTTGGGTCTGTGATCTTTGAAGCATATCAAGCCCTAAACTTTGATAAAGTATTTCTATTGACAAATAATTTATCTTAGACATGAGGTAAATATTCAATCTATTGAACAAGTAGGAAGAAAGTGATCATTTCCTTTTTGATGGAGCTAAGCAAGTTGTAAGTGGATTCATGTCTTTGAGGAATATTTTCATTACCAATAAAGTATGTAAAATATCTTGATTGTAATCAGTGTCTTTGAGTCACACAAATCAGTGTTAAGAAATGATCCCTTTACAGTTTTATAAGCATTTAATGTTCACCATGATGTTACCAACCGGCAGGGAAAAACAAGAGCAAAAAGAATGACCCATTATTAATGTTTAAGAAGCTTCACATTATGTATTGACCTTCAGGAACAAAAGGCTCCTGCTGGATTGCAGGCCTACTTTCCCCCATTAGAGGTGAGAAAGAATGATCTTCATTGTCCAGGAGACAGTATGACCTAGTGGCCACAAAATAAGGCTCCTCTTACACAATTGAAAAAAATAATCCTTTTTGTGAATTACTTCATGACCCTTCAAACATCAACAAAAGGGGTGGGGATTATCCAGCATCCCCAGGAGCAGGAAGGTGAGCAGAACTTTCTCCCACAGAGCAGGAGCTGCCATCCACTGCCATGCTTGCCCATGCTCACAAGTGCATGTCAATGTACACAGACACATTTGAGAAGGGACCAGAAGCCAGGTTACATCTTTTCTGAAAGGAAGTCAAATGACAATGTCGTGAAAGAGAAGAACATTATTTTCGTCTTGTGATCTCTGCAGAATGTACTTAATGGATTCTAAGAGAACACAGAAGCCCATGGAAAAGCCCTGGTTCAGGCAATGCTCAGTTAAAATATGTGTGCATACATTTTCCTCTTGGTTGGCTCTGTGTTTCCCCTCCCAGGCTGGCTGCTCCCTGTTTATTCTTAGTGACTCTCTTATTTTAGTTGTTATATGAAGAAGGGTGACATCCAAAGTGACTGAATAGAATTTTGTACTCCAACACTGAAGAATTTTGAAGAATTCAGCCTATCTGAACCTAAGCTTTTTAACAAAAACACTACACCAGTTCAAACACCTTGAATTGCACCCATGAAGCAAGTCAGGGATGCTTGAGAGATTTCTTGTTGAAACAGTATTTTTGTGCTGTGCACACATCTGAGGAAAAAAAGGGTAGGTAAAATGGAAGTATCTGCAAAGTTTACAATGGCTATGTAACCAGGAAATGCAGCTTTTTTGTTAGAATTGGTTTGTGTTACAAAACAGATGCTCTGGGAAGTGTACATGGACTTCAGCTTTGAAATGGGAACCTGTTTCCTGGTGGAAAACAGGAATGGAGTTGCTGAGGAAATTGCAGAAAAAGGACTCGGAAAAGCAAACTCTGTTTATTTTAAGGAGAAAGATTCTGGTAGCTTCAAAATGAAGGCAGAGTTCCTTAGGTATCAAGTTGAGTGCTGACTGTGATTGATCTCAGGATGCTTGAAGAACCTGGTCATAGTGGGGCAGAAAAGTGAATATTTTTCTGGATTCACTCCTCCTTGTCTGACTCTGAAGCTGAACTATTCTTACTGAAGATCAACAAAAACCTGAAAGTACAATTTTACTGAAGTAAAAATCTGTGTCAAGCAATAATTTATGTAGCATCTCTAAATACTAAGAAGCCTAAGAATCATTACAGTCTTGAATGCTGCAGTGTTTGAAGTGCAAATGATGTATGCATGTGGAGGAAACTGAGTCCACCTAAAAAAGTGCATATGGGCATTTCTTGAATGGGCAAGTTACTGGGCATAGAAAGCTAAATACTGTCTGTGGAAGGCATAATATCTAAAGGGTATTTGCTCAATACACAAAGAACAGGGAGTAACACAATGAATATGAAGCTAATATTTATTTATTGTTGGTGGAATCGTAGCCCACCATGAATTGTCACTGGGACCAATTCTTTACTGGTAGAATTCCATCCAAAAGTCAAGTCAAAAACATTTTGTATTTCATGGAATGAGTAAGAAAATGATTTGCTCAGATCAGTACCAATTAACTGCAATAGCTTCCATAAGTCTTTCTGTAGTAGATGCAGAAGTGGTTTCCCATTTGTTTGCAATGAATTATCATATACGAGATAGCTTGCATCACAGCAGATGATAATTCTAGCACAATAAGATCTGAATAGAAGAACTGAAACCATTTTTGGTTGTGAATAAATTTAAAGATAGCTTCTGCAGAAGCAACAAAATAAATCCATTCTGTATAGACAATCATATAAACCACATCAGTGCATCAGCAAATTAACTATTACTGTTTGCAACATTCATTCTGAAGATGGAACTGCTAAGGGCAAAACCTACATGTTCTTAGAACAGATGAAAACAGTTAAAGGACATATGCCCATAGTCATTAATGCCTCAAAAATCTTCCTGACCGTTTTCCATTACTGTGAAATCCATTATCTGCTTGATTATTTTAGACAGCAAGGAGACTGCACTGGGGGTGTTTGAGCAAGTTAAAATTATGCTGTAATCAAGTGGCTTGAACTTTGATAACATCATTTGTAACTCTTAAGTCTGGTAACACACTTTAGAGACTACTCTGCCTGCAAGTTAATAGGAAAAAAAAAAAGGCTTCTAGCTAATTGCTCAAATCTATACTGCATCCTTTAAATGCTACTCAACAGATGTGATCACTTAATCTTGAATGTTGTAACAAAAGGTTTAAGTCACTTTTTTTCAGCTGCCAAAAGAACTAACAGAGGCATTTCATTTTTACCCCAGTGAATATATGGAAATGCTGAGGCATGTTCCCAAAAGATGGTTATCTTTTAACCTGCAGTTGAAAGGAACTTAAAACATTTTTCTAGCTATCAGATGTTATTTTATGTATTAAAAAATGATTCCCAAATGCAATTTTTCAGGATCAAAAAGATCAAGATAATGAAGAGAGGTTTTCAATGACTGCTGCTCATATTTATTTCATAATTGCTATATTGTTAATGACAGATTCATACAACTGCATGTACTGGAGGTATTGTAACTCATGACAATATATTGATGAAAAGGTAAATAGCAATGAAGTGTGAGTAATTTACTTGGTCATAAGTGCAACTGCCACATTAAAGCTCATCACAGCAAAAGACTTTTAATAGAAAAGAATTCCTAATTTTAACAGTTACTAATGTCTCAAATACCTGACTTTAAAGTTTGATTTCTACAAAATTAGACATACAGTCTCTTGGACCCTCCTCAGTTCTCAGGAAGGGTACATTATATGTTGAGAGAACTGATTATTAATTTTTTATTTGGACAGTACTAAGCTGGGGAGTATTTAGCCTTCTGTGATTCAGTGATTTTTTTTTTTTTAAATAGCCAGATACTCTGAAAACCTCTCAATTTCTCAATATTTCTGAAATGCCTTATACCAATTTCTATTTCAGATACACTCCTGAGCAGAAACTTCTCTTTCAACAGATTTGAGAAATCATTTTAAAAGTGATCCTTTTAGGTTCTCAGAAAGCTGAATTCAATCACACATTTAGAGTGTTTTAATAATTAATCTAAAATTAAAGGGAAATGTTTCAAAGCTAAACATTATGTAAAATAATACGTGATAAATAAATGTGTATTTCATTCTGATAGAAATAAGGTCAGAGTTAAAGGAAACTGCATGTCCTTAGACGTGCCTTAAAACAGCATTTAATTCTTTTTATTTCCATATGCTTCCTTTCACTTCCATGAAAAGATGGTGCTTCTCCAACAAGTAGAATGTTTTTCAGGACCACTAAGTAACTCCTCAGGTATGCTCTGACAGGGTCCAAGCCCCAGTTCTCCCTCAGATGATTCCCATGAAGAGCTTGGGAGTCAAAATGCTCCAAGAATCACTCCCAGGAGGCAGTTCACATGCAGAAGTCCCACTTTTTTGTTGAGTGGAGGAGCTGACGTTTATTTTTCTGCTGTTTGTTCTTTAGACAGACAGCAGCAAAGTTAGCAGCTCATTCAGGCACTTGAAATCTTTGTCCAGAGCTGACCACCCTGCTCCATTGCATTCTGCTGCTGTACAGAGCTTAACTTTGATGCCCCAAAACCTGTTTGCTGAACTGGACACCTCTGGGGCTCAGTCAGTAAATGTGACTTAGGGCAATAAAGCAATCAACAAGAGTCTGGCTTTGATTTCAGGTTGATAGCAGTTTAATGTTAAATCCCTGGAGTTCAGTTCACTGCAGGTGATTACAGTTATTGCAATCTCTGTGCTTTGACTCACTGCAGTATGATATTTTCTTGTTATATTGATATCTTAATTCATGGTATTTTTGTGTAGTGCACAAGGATTTGTCCTCCCACTTGAAAAACAACTCAAATTACAATTATACAAAACCATAAAAAACAGAAGTCACAAACATGATAAAACGGTACAAAATAATTATAAAAACTTTTATAAATACATGCCATAAAGTAATCAGAAACAATATATTTCAAAATCACCCACAAAAAACCCTATCCTCCCCTCAAGCAATAATTTTATTCTAAACTAAGCAATGTTACCAGCTGATATTAAAAGTGCTAGAACAGACACTGTTCTCACGAAAGCCACATGTTCACTTACAGTGAGTTAATCATTAGCATCACCTTCCTGCCCAGGATGTAAATATATGGGAGTCCTAACTTTCTTTGTCTTTTTTTAAATTGCCAGGATTTTAAAACACTCACTCTTTGTAGAGGCAAGGGGGCACTTGAAGACTGGCCCAAGTATGTGCACTATTGAAAATGCACGTGAAGGCGGGAACAGCAAGATAATAATGTTTGCCTTTATGGTTCAAGAGAGTTAAACTGAAAGGTGGCTGCAGAGAGTCTTGTGATACTGAGTGACTGTGAAAGCAAATGGGATATGAAAATTAATTTTGGATCACCACAACTAATGGAATAAAAATAAATAACCAATCTTCTTTATATCTATATTTTCAGTGGCCCCAAATTTGCTAAAAGCTCTAAGGAAATTGATCTGAGAATGACTGCATTTTCTTCTGGAAACTCACTTGCATTGAAAATATATTTTTGCCACATTTCCTGTACTGGCATTGCAGCCCACCAAGTCATGTAGTGGTGGAACACGGGATTATTTTGTAGTTGATCTACTTGCTGGTTCCTTCAGGATGAGAGTTGATCGACTAACATAATTGTCATCACAGTCTGAGAGCTTTCTTTAACATCCAGTAACTATTTCAAGAGTACTGTGTGTATATAAACAACTCCAGGGCTGCCACAACAAATTCATATTTGTTTCACCAACACCAGACTAGTTCACTGCCTGTGCATAGCAGAAAAGGAGACAAAGAGAGACAGCTGCTTATCTCAATTTTCCCCAAGTGAAGTATTCTTCAGTGCTTAACTAAGCAAGTTACCCATAACACTCCCCTGACTCTGGCAGGATTTCTTCATAATCCTCCTGGCAATTCAATTCCAGGTCTTCCAGGTGGTATGATACCCCCACCATGTACTGGAACTCCTGCCAGGAGGAAGAGCCAGGAAACCCATGGGAAATATCTCTCATCAACACTACCCAGTTAACTTTACATGCATCATCCTCATAATCCTAAATTCAGCACATTCCAGTGTTACAGAAAATGCACAGGAATCTCAAGACATGGAAATAAACAGCATGGGCAGCCGTATCAGGAGAGCTGAGCAGCATTACTGCCAAGCTCATCCACTGCTCTGGATGCTGAAGGCTTTATCTCATCACACAGAAGCAGCATCCATTCAATGCCAGCCTAATAAAATCCAGGGCCTCATCCACCTCCCTCTCTGAACTGGATCAGAGCCTAAAAAATGTGAAAGTGTCTCTTGACATGAACAGCCACGCAAGAAGTCACTCTTTGTGTCAATCCACACACTTCAAATGCTGTGATTGAAAGTACTCTCATGAAATGAAATCTGAGTCCCAAAGCATGACCCAATTCTTGGATTTTCAGTCTATGAATATGACATTTATATATGATTCCCTTCCACATATCCTGAAGGATGGAGGGAGATGAGTGTTCAAAACACTCTGGCCCCTATTTAATATCATTTTGTTTAATATAATGCTCTGCTTCATATTTGCAACCCATATTACAGTGGGTTTTTTCCTCACTTGCTAGTAGAAAGGTAGGAAGCCTTTCCAAGAACAGAACTGCATTTCTAAATTTTGGCTTTTTTTCTGGGAACTCTAAAATTAATATAATACCTTCATGTAGGTAAAATAAGATTACTGACAGCAGAGGGCAACACAGACCTCATTAGCGAATAAAACCAAAAACGTATTAAAAAAATCATACCAAAATTTTACTGTATCTGAGTATAAACCACAGCATCATCTATATATCTGCTGTAGAGCCAAATTTCTGGAAGATGTTATATCTTAAAAAACCATTTTGAATGCCTATGTGAAATACATGTGAAAGAAGAAAGCAGTTCAACAAAGGCAATGACAAATACCTTTAACTAAACTACATCTACCTCTAGATGTTTACTGCATAATCAGACATGCCCAGCAGACTTCATCATATCCACAAGCTGTAACCCTGTGAAATTTTGTATTTATTTTCTTTAGCTCTGTGTATACCAATAGCTCCATTCACCATCCAAAAGACTAGCTGGTTATACCAAAAGTAACGCAGGACCATGTTGAAAACAAGAAGTTTTACAATGTGTTTTTGTTGTTGTCTGCTAGCCTTAGGTCTGATAGTCACTTACCTTGTGTGTCACACTGCCTTTCCAAGCCGTGTTTGCCTGAGGACCATATTGTGACTGAAGCTAAAGTTTAAAATGACATGAATATCCTTATTTTTCATTCATCTCAGGGCTGAGAGGAGCATGGTGTGGCTCCCCCAGCCATGCAGACGGATACCAAAGGAAGGCCATGCCCTGCACAGGGGCCACAGGGAAGCACCATGGTGTCCCTTTATGGACACCTTTATGGTGTCCCTTTCACCCCACAGCCACGTCGTGTGCCAGACCCATGCCCCAAACAGCCTCAGTGGAAACTGCGCCCTCACACCTGAGCCTGCATGGGGAGAGCAAGTTATTGCCAGGGCTGCTGCCCTCTGGGGAGTGTTTTCACCCTGCGGGGACAGCACATGAGCCCACTGTGAACACACCTGTCACGGCTATGCGACAGCAGACTCAGGATCAGCACTTTTCAGCTGGAAAATCCTCCGAGACCATCCAGTCCAACCCCTGAGCCAACACCACCCCATCAACCACACCACGGCACGGAGCCCAGACTTTCCGTAAACACCTCCAGGGACGGTGACACTGCCACCTGCTTAGGCAGTCCATTCCAGTATCTAATCACTCTTTCTGTGAAGAAATTCTTCCTAATGTCCAATCCAAACCTCTCCTGGCACAGCTTGAGGCCATATCCTCTCATCCTGTCACTAGTTGCGTTGGAGAATGGGCCGACTCACAGCTGGCTACCATCTCCTGTCAGGTGGCTGTAGAGAGTGATAAGGTCACCCCTAAGCCTCCTCTTCTCCCGGCCAAACAACCCTCGCTCCCTCGGCCGCTTCTCGGAGGACATACGCTCCCAACCCTTGCCCAGCTCCGCCGCCCTTCTCCGGACACGCTCCGGCACCTCGGTGTCCTCCTCCCTGGAGTGAGGCGCCCAGAAGCGGGCACAGTAGGTGCCGAGTACAGGAGGAGACTCGCTCCCCTGGTTCTGTCGGCCGCGTTATTCCTGGTACACCGGGAGGTGGTTTCTCGTTCCGGGGCCGCCCAGCGCCCGCAGCGGGCAGCCCGAGCCCGGCGGGGCCAGCGCGCAGCCGCGCCGGGATGGCGGCGGAGCCGGGGCGGGCGGCGCCGTGGCGGGCCCCGCTGAGGAGGTGAGCGGCCGGCCCGGCTGCGGGGCGTGCGGGGGCAGCGCTGTGTGTTTCGCCGGGGGCAGCAGGAGTGCGGCTTCCCCGCCTCGGTAGTGCCCGGGGAACTGCCGCCTTTGCCTTGGCGGTGAGGTCGGGGAGAAGTGGCAGGAGGCGCGAACAGCCCAGCTGCTCCCCGGCCCTGGTTTGCCCTTCAGCGCGGTGCAAGCCCCGGCTGGCCCTGGGCACCCGGGGAACAGCGCCCTGGGAAGCGGGGTTTGGTGGGTAGGGCCGTGCCTGCTTTTCCCCCTGCCCCGGCTGCGCGGGCCGGCATTTCGCCCCTGAGCAGGGCGGCAGCGGGGCAGAATTGAGGTAGACGGGTGCGGGGATGTGTTGCAGGAATGGATATGAGGGGCCAGGGGAAGTTTAGGTTGGACATTAGGAAGAATTTCTTCACCGACAGGATGATTAGATGCTGGAATGTACTGCTCAGGAAGGTGGTCACCGTCCCTGGAGGTGTTTGAGGACGTGGCTCTCAGTGCCATGGTCTGGTTGACAGGCAGTGCTCAGTCACAGGTTGGACTCGATGATCTCTGAGATCTTTTCCAACCTAATTAATTCGGTGATTTTGTGACGTTTGAATGAAGAATTTGGAGAAAACCCCACAGAGTTAGCGTGCCCGTGGCATTCTGGATCGCAGTTAGAGTGTGCTCTGGCCCACCCGTTTCCTGGGAAGCGAACACAGGCAGATCTGCAGGCTGATCTCCCCCAGGTTTCCTGGGCTGGGGACCGAGATGGAGGTTCCCGTGGTGATGCCCAGCCTGTGCTGAGCCTGACCCCAAACCTCGGCCAGACCAGCCGTCACCTCTGGCTGGCTTCGACGCCAAGTGAATGTCACCTGCTTCCAAATACACTCGGCTGGGCTGCTGCTCCCGGCTGCTGTAACTTCCCTCCTGGTTTATATCGAAGGGGGTTGTAATTCCACTCACAGAAGAGGCTGACCTTGGAAGCTGCAGGATAGATACTTATAATGGTGCTATTATGGGAATTCTTTATGTGTTTGTTGTATTGGTCTCCATGCAGCATTTATGTCTTGATATAAGACGTGCTGGCATAAATATAGGAAGGAGTTAAGAGTTCATGCTTTTAAATGTGGTATTATTTTAATAGTTAAATACATAAAAAATCCATTTCAAGTGTATTTCACCCCTTGCTTGAACCAGTACATCATGGGTCTTTGATCAAGACTCTAAAGCATTAAGAAATGATGTACTTACACTTAAGTGTTCTTTAGAATAAGAAATGTCAGCAGACACTAATAATATTTTACAAATACTATTTGTTTAAATCATACTCTTTATCCATCCAGGATGGAGGGCCTTTTCGGGAGCATATTATACTCTCCGGCACACAAAGGATTTATTTTTAAAGGATAAAGGTGTTTTAATTTTTCAGTGGAAAACCTGTAAAACAGCAACAAAGTGATATCTAAGTATGGCCCTGGCAATGGAATGACAAATAGAAATAGTATAGAGCCAAGACTAAACTAAAAAAATGAATGTTAAAGCAATGAAAAGACAGTGTTCATCTGACAAATGGTGAAAAGCTTGCAGAAGTTCATAAAGCATGTTTTTATTACTTATATGTTCCATTTTTTGTGAATTTTCCAGCACGATTTTCCATAAAAAGGCATTGCAAACTAAACATTTACCTTTGCTTGTAGTGTGCTGGAATTGAATTCCTTGCTAGATGTCTATGAATAAGAATAATCTTTAAAGCTATTTTGTCAAGAAAATGTGTTCAAGAGAAAGAATTGCTTATTTCTCTCCAAAATTATTCATTTTTTTCCTAAAGTATTAAGTAAACAAATGTACTTTGGATGGATATGTCTTTAAGTACATTTTTACTTTCTGATTCAGGCTTCTGTCGTCAAGACAATCTGTTTTGTTGGACTCCTATGCCAGTGCAGAGCTCAGTGAAAGAAGGAAGTGTGATCCACCTCAGGAAGGGTTTCTTTAGATTGAGGGTGTCCAGGTTTCAAACAGGTACATCTGCAAGAGGGTATAAACAATATTTATGGAGACTGAAAAATAGATGGACACGTCAGAAAGTTTGGTTTGTAACTGAGAGATATTATCAATCTTAAACCTGCAGCTCACAACATGTTCTTCTTTTCTGTAGGTTTAAAAAGTGCTGATTCTCCTTGGGTAAATGAACAAGAGATTTAAGACGAAATTACAAAATAGTGGATGAAAGCTCTAAAGCCAAGAATGAACATGAAAGGTAACATCTTTATAGGTAAACAGGGAAAGAATTTTCAGTCTTTTGTAGTTATAATGGAACATGTAAAAGTTTGAATTTTTTTTTCAAGTACTGGCTGCTGGAGCCATGTTGTACATAATACTGTAACTTTTCCTTTTCAAAAAGGTATAAACTCCTAATCATTTTGTCTGTGGTGGAAAGATGGGAAGATTAGAGGCTTACAACTTTGAAGAAATGCAGAACAGTTCCCATTTTTTTTACTTCTAAGAGCATTATAGTGTGTAAGCCAATCTCAATGTACTGGGAATTTTGAATTATGATTTCCCAGTCTTTGGAGGACAATGTTACAAATGCTTCTTGTGCACAGACACTGAGTAGAGGGAAGAGAGCAGGTGAGTGGTACAGTCTCAGTGGTGTTGAAAGAGCATTGAAACATTTAATGAACTGAAGCTGTCACCTGTATAAGGCAATACAGTTAAAACATGTTGAAGAAACTGACTTCTACTTGGAGATGTCACAGCCTTCCTGAAATTTTTTGGCTGGTTTGCTGTCTGAAGTGATTGGAAATAGAAATATGAGCATTTGCATCCATCCAGATGAACAGTTAGGAGACTAAACTATGTTGAATAAAAGTAGTTACTTAATAAACAATTACACAAATCTGCTTAGGTCATTTCTATTGCCAGGTATGTTTCTTGAGTGAGGAAGAATGTTTATAGTATCTTCTTGCTGCGGGAAAATGGTGAAACATTGTTCATGTTGTCCGTCAGATTTAACAACAATTCTTTTTTGTTCTAAAATCTGTTATTGTTTGAAAAACATGAATGTTAGGAAATGAAGCAGTAATTTCACAAAATGCAAAAACCTCTTTTTCACACAGTGAAGTTTTGGTTAAGTATTGAGGCAGGTGATGGTAAAGGATTGATATTAGCATATTCTGCCTGGCTCAGCTTAGGTTTTGCTCCTCATGTTGGGAAAATGCCAGATGTATTTCTAACAAGCTTGGATTTTTATGTGGATTATAAGCTGTACTCTTTAGTTTGCAAGAGACTCTGTTAATATATAATCACAAAATTTATTGTATGGCTTATGAAAAACTGTGTGCAACTACACCAAAAGCCTGAATCTCATGATGATAAACTTTACAGTAGCAGCTCAGCTTAATTAGTGCAAAATACACACGTCACAATCTATGTCTCTACCATAGGTAGATAGGTAGATGTCTCAGTCATCTTCAACACATTTCTTTTCCTGTGCAGTCACTTGAGGCCAGAATGGGAGTTCATATTTACAAAATGTGCCCTGTGTGTAAAAAGCCTGACTTTTGACCTGCTTGAGGCCCCAGCTAGTACCTCATACTGACAAGTAGTGGAAAGTGGCTGAGAGAAAAGGGATTCCTCTGCTGGCTTTGACAAGGCTTTGTCATGAAAATTTGAAAAACCAGAGAGCTCCATGGAACATTTCTGTGACCTTGTGCCCAAACTAGGAAATAGATTTTAGAATAAATTGATATTGAAAATTGATATTGAGATTTTAGAATAAATTAATATTGAAAAATAATCTGGATGTACCTTAGAGATACCAAACAAGTGTTTCTTTATGTGAAATGGTGCAATTTTTAAATCAAATAGACACCCACTTTATCTATACATAACTACCAATAAAACTTTTGATGACAAATCTCTCAAAACTATATATACATTTTATTATTGCCCCCTGAATCATAATGCACTAGAATGTATTGTGAGTCTATATCTGCCCAGTTGTGGAAGAGATTAGCTAATACCTCCACTTTACATTTGTAATCTGTAACTTGTTAAAGTAAATTTCATAATTTTTTAAAATGTCTTAAAATTATTTTATTAACAAGGTCAACAATTTCAATAAAAATAAAGATTTTGTGAGTGGAATATTGCATTACTTGTAACATTTTCATTGTCTCAACTAGTTAACTACTTCATTCTGTAGAAAAATACACATGGTTAAGGAAGACAGGATCTAAGAAAAGCTAAAATATCTTCCAGTATGAATCAGTTTAACTGTAAATTAAGTTATTAAAAGGAGCCATTAACAAGGAAATATCTTTGCTGGGATGTGCATCCTCTCTAGTGTCAGTGGAGCATCCTAGAACTCGAAACAGCTGTAGCTGTTCAATTTGTAAAGTATTTTCTCATTTAGTGTTTGCCACGGAACAAGTCAGGGTTTAATTCATCTGAACCTTTTCATAAGCTCTGGCTTACATACTGATGTCAAACGAAGCCAGTGGCTAAGCAGTGTCTGGTAAGGACAACAGCTTTTCCTATCTCATTAAATCCATGCATGTTTGATCTTATTAGAAAAATGTGCTGACAGCTCTGCATTGGGGTTGATCCCTGAGGCTTGAGAATTTCATTATGCGCTCTATTGATTGTTTTATCTTTTTTTTTTTTTTTAAGAAAATAAGAAATCAATTTTAATTAAAAAAGGGGGGGTCTAGAAGAAGCAACTCCAAATAAGGATTAAAAATTGGCCTTGTAAAAGAGGATGCTCTGTGCATCTTCACATGAATGTGATACACTCTGCCATATCTCTTCTTCAAACTTGCTAATTTAAGAAGAAAGCTGTGGGAGAATTATTTCACAGAGAGAAACACAGGGTTGAGACAGTATAGCTCCAGATCAGGTAAGAGTGCTGTAGTTCAAGCGGTCACTGATGTGAAAGGTGCAGAACAAAGCTATTTCTCCATTTTAGTACTGTGTAATCCAGTGCTTCTGGATCTGTGAGTGCGAGATGACTCTTGGTCAGTGAGGTGTCAGTGGTCGTGGACAGCTGGAAATTATACTGTTATATTGCCTCAGTTCTCATTGTATTCACTTAGCTTTATTCATGTGGCTATTCTTTGAAGATGAACTTCTGTCTAGTTCTGAATTTTTAAAGTGTAAGAGGCAGTCCTGTGGAGAGACAGGAAGAACTCTGATTTTTGCTGAGGTGAAATAAAAGCTGCAGTGAATGTTTTTTTGCTGACATCGTTGATATCTGCTCTTCCACTGTAAATAGGATGAAGAAATGTGAGAATTCTCTGGTTTCTGCTTAGGCTCTTGAATTTAAAGTAGCGTTTGGTAAATTTCATTATTTATATGGGCTTTAGGTTGCCCAAAGTACGCTGGTGTTTCAAGGACTATGCTGTGTACCATCACTGATGTAGCATTAACATATTTTAACACAATGTTTGCAGAACATTTACTCCACCGTGTCATGGTTTAGCCCCAGCCAGCAACCAAGCCCCATGGAGCCTCTCACTCACAGCCTCACCAGCGAGACTGGGAGGATAAAAAGCAGAAAACTCATGGGTTGAGATAAACAGAGTTAAATAGGAGCAGTAAAAGCTGCACACATAAGGAAAGCAAGACCAGGAATTCATTCACTGCTTCCCATGGGCAGGCAGGTGTTCAGCCATCTCCAGGACAGCAGGGCCCTAGCTTGTATAACAGTGACTTGGGAAGACAAACTCTGTCACTCCAAATGTGCCCCTCTTCCTTCTTCTTCCCCCCCACTTTAGATACTGAGCATGATGTCCGATGGTCTGGAATATCTCTTTGGTCAGCTGGGGTCACCTGTCCCATCTGTTTGTCCTCCCAGGCTCCCATGCACCCCCAACTTCCTCACCAGCAAGGCAGCAGGAAAGATAGAAAAGGCCTTGGCTCTGGGTAAGCCCTGCTCAGCAATAACGAAAACATCTGCATTAGCAGCCTGTGCTCAGCACAAATCTAGAACACAGCCCCATTCCAGTCACTGTGAAGGAAATTAACTCTACCCCAACTGAAACCAGCACACACTGTTAGGTGTACTTGATGTCTGAGCTCTGGTCTTTGTAACTGGATGTTTTTTTTCCCGGTTACATAGAATTTCTTGGAGAAAAGCACATGTACAGTGAAGGTTGGGGTGAGGGAGAAGAGGACAAGTGTTCACCCTTTCAAGACATTCATACATATTTGCGTGGATGCAATTCTGAGTTTTTCTGGGTTTTTCAGGGTTAAGACAAAATGAACTATGGCTTTGTACAAGTTGTAAAGCAAAGACAAAGCATTTATCCCAAATGCTTTTGGAGAGGGCAGTGTTTTTCCTGGAGACTGAATTTGCATTTAACAGCAAGTGTCTCAGGCTGATTTTGTTTGTTGGTTGGTTTTCTCTTACTTAGTCATTTTACTGTTTAAAAATTCTGTTCTGATTCAACTTGGCATTATTAGAGCAGGATGGCCATATTTTAAATCTGAGGTAGCCTGATGGGGTTTTTTTGGGATTTTTTAATTTTTTGGTTGGTTGGGGTTTTTTTGGAAGCAAACTAGCTTACAAGGTTTTTATTGATTGTCATCATTTATTCTTGTACACACAAGTGTCTCATTATGCCTTGCAGTGAGAGCTGGTAATGATTTGGCAAGAAAGTGCCTCATCAGCACAGCATTACAGAGTCTCGTTGTAAATACGAGCCTCGTAACCTTCAGTGTACACTTGGAATTCCAACAAATATTCTTGTGCATATTTGGAAAGTCATGGCAGTCAGGTGAAGTCCCTGCTGACTGGAAAAAGGGAAACATCACTTCCATTTTTAAACAGGGGAGAAAGAAAGATCCAGGGAACTGCAGACTGATGAGGCTCACCTCTGTGCCTAGGAAGAGCCTCCTAGAAGATGTGCTATGGCATATAAAAGATAGGGAGGTAATGCAAGGTGGCCAGCATGGCTTTACTAATGGCAAGCGATGCCTTGCCAATCTGGTGGCATTCTATGATGGAGTGATGTAGGAGAATGGCTAGCTGCGAGAGGTCACGTAGACCCTGCAGCTGGATAGCAACAGGATGCTGGTCAGCCCTTATCTATATAGTCAGGGGCACTGTGTCCTTGAGAGTGCTTCTGGACAGTGTCAAAATGTGTAACAGGAATGCAGAGGTGGGAGTTAGTTCACGTTTTTTCACATAACCAATAGTAAGCTTGCTTTGAGTACTATGGATGAGCTTATTAGGTGTGCTATAAATTGTGTAAACTCTTCTAAATAAACTGAGTCTTGCTGATCAGTCGTATCGATTGCGGCATTTCTCCCACCGACTGCGACAGAGTGACAGCAGGGGCTGACAAGGGAAGACTCACCAGTGTCATCTATCTAGACTTCTGTAAGGCCTTTATTGTAATCCCACATGACATCTCCAAATTGGAGAGACGTGGATTTTATGGATGGAGTTGTTCATATTCAGTGGGTAAGGAGTCTGCTGGATGGATGCAGCCAGAGAGTTGTGGTCAGTGGCTCTGTGTCCAGGAAGAGGCTGGTGTTGAATGGTGTTCCTCAGGATTCTCATGAGACTGGAACCCTTTAATATCTTGTATCAGTGACATGGACAGTAGGATTGGTGCACCCTCAGCAAGTTTGCAGATGACAGACACAGCAGCAGGACAGGATGCCATCCACGTGATCCTGAACAAACTTGAGCAGTAGGCCTATGAGCAGTTCATGAGGTTCAACAAGTCCAAGGGCAAGGTGCTGCCCCTGAGTCAGGGCAGTCCCAGACATGAGCACAGACTGGGAGAAGTCATTGAAAGCAGCCCTGCAGAGAAGGACTTGGGGGTTCCTGTGGATGAAAAGCTGCACAGGAGCCAGCAGTGTGCACTTGCAGCCCAGAAAGCCCCTGGCACCCTGGGCTGCAGCAAAAGCAGCGTAGCCAGCAGGTCGAGGGAGGGGATCTCCCACTCTGCTTTGCTCTCATGAGACCCCACCAGGAGTGCTGCATCCAGCTCTGGGGTCTTCAGCACAAAAAAAACTATGGGCTTGTTAGAGCAGGTCCAAAGGAGGACCACAAAGATGGTCAGAGAGCTGAAGCACCTCTCCCATGAAGACAGGCTGAGAGAGCTGGAGTTGGTCGGCCTGGGGGAGGCTCTGGGGGGGCCTTACTGTGGCCTTCCAGTACCTTAAGGTGCTTGTAAAAAAGAAGGAGAGGAACTTTTTATACAGGCAGATGGTGCCAGACCAAATGTCAGTGGGTTTAGACTGAAAGAGGGCAGGTTTATATTAGATATTAGGAAGAAAATCTTTACACAGAGAATGGTAAGGTACTAGAACATGCTGCCCAGAGAAGTTGTGGCTGCCCCATCTGTGGGAGTATTCAAGGCCAGGTTGGATGGGGCTCTCACAACTTGGTCTAGTAAATGGCATCTCTGCCTGTTGCAGGGGGGTTGGAACTAGGTGTTCTTTAAGGTCCCTTCCAGCCCAAACCATTCTGTGATTCTGTCATTGCTAAACTGAAGTGCCCTGTGCAGTTGAGGGGCGGGGGTTCAGGTTGTTTGTTTTCTACTGCACAAAATCGTGACACTATCATTTGTTCGTTCTTTTTCTTACAGCTCTACCTTAACAAAGATGCGTGATTCATTTTGTTACTTAAGAAAAAACTGAGTCTTTCTCAGATTTCTTGTCTCTTAGAATTAGGAACGCAGCAGAACAGTGCTGACTGAATTCGAGTCAGTTAATTTTATAAATACTTGCTCAGCAGCATTTGTCAAATTGCATTAAATCAGGTAGAAAAGCAGTCAAATTCCAAATTAAAGAAAAGATCAAAGCGCAGTGTACCGACAGTCACTGGATAAGGGATATATTCTTTCCCTCCTTCCTGTCTGTATCCCAGAATCTATGGTCAGTTTCTTTGGCAAAATTAGGGAAATATGTATCTTAAAAATATGAAGTCTCCTAAAGTTTGTAGAGCAATTGTTTTATCTTCCCAGGCTGGAGTTTCTCATGCACATTTCAAAAGATTCCATGGGTTTGCTATGCTACAGCTCCCTCAAGTGGTAGAATAATTTTCCGTTTGGAATTGCAGCTTGATTTCTATGACACTTGCATTCTCTTCAAAAGGTTTTGGGGCTTTTTCCAACTTACTGTTCTATCTGATTTATAACAGAAACACAGAGTTCAAGGAACGGGAGATTGAGCAGGGTTAAACTTGGGTTCCCAGTAAACTTTGGCTAGAAAATACACTGCAGTGTTACCACTGCATCAGTGATTTCAAGTTTCTCCCTGTAAAACTGTGGAATTCGTGTTTTCTGCAGTTGTCTGACATAATCATGTTGTACCTTGATTAGGAAAGCAGAAAAGGCAGTTGGCATTCAGACTTAAAGTGAAATGCAGTGCAAGTTCCCTGGTATTAATGAGCTTTGCTTCATCCTTTGAAAGAAACTGTGGTAGTAAAATGAACTGGTAGATTACATTATATGTTCCTTATAAATTTAGGAATCCCTATTTAATTTCTGTTCGTATAAAACAATTGGGTCTGTGTCAACCTTGGTGATAAATCTGATCCTTATTTGATTTACAGGGCAACAAACGTGCAAACAACTTTTTATTGTTTTCACCAGCCTTCGTTTTAATTTGAAAACAGAGATGAAATTTATGCTTGAGTAGTTAGTGTAATATTTCTGTAGTTAGTATAGTATTTCAAAAGTATATATTGCTTTTCACCTTGAAAGATTTTGAAATTTTTTGCAAACTAGATGCACACAAAGACAGGACCGTTTCAAGAACATTTTCCCTGCAGAAACATCTCTGATGTCACTGATTATTACCTTTATTCGGTGTTTTCTTTCTGCTGTCTTTTTATGCTTCTTCCCAATTACCAGTGAATATCCATCTCCATTAAAACACTTTTTCTGTTACTTTTACCTAACTTTGCTTTTTACATTTGAAGGAGTCACTCCATCTTACCTCCTTGCTATAATTCGTACATTTTGAGGAAAGCATTTCCCTAGAAGTGATTGTTTTGACTTAAATATTAGTGGTGTATTATGTGGTTTAATTTCCGAAATTAGTTTAAAATAATTGTTTATAATTTGATGTCCATATTGTGATTTCAGTTTGTTTATTTAACTGCTGCCAAAACATTTACCAACTTTAATTTAATGTTGTATGAACTTGAAAAAGTCCATGCAGGACTAAGAAAATTTAAAATTTCTAATAACTAATATATTGCCTTAGTGTAAGAGTCCTAAGGTAGAGCCTTGCCGTGCTGGGGGGCTGTGGAGGGTCAGGTGGATAGTGATGAACAAGGACCACTACCATGAAGCAGGTGATACCCACAGACTTTGCATACACATCTTGCGTATACATTTCTTACATAGAGATCCTCAACCTGCAGTATTGGAGAGGAAGTTTTCTGTGACACACAGTCCTCAATGAAAGATTTAAATACCTCACCTTTGCCACAGGGAAAGCACTGAAAAATTATCAGCAGAGGTTTGTGTGTGATCGTTTCTTTGTGTGTCCATAGTCTTATATGCTAAATATTGAGAGTTCATGATTTCCTCTTGCATTTATACAAGTCTATTTTATGGTGTGTGAGCATAATACAACACATACATAAATAAACACAAGATCTGACGAAAACGTGGAGTATGCTGGAAGAAGCAGAACTGATTATAAGGCATAGGACAGTCATACTGGCATAATATCTGACTGTCACCAACTCTGCCCTGGATTGCAATGGAAAACAGTAAATCGGCAGATAATAATTTTCTAATGTCAACATCTTGGTATTCTGGAGACAGGGAACTGTTCCTGCTTTGTGAGGGCTCCTACATGAAAAAGCTCTTCTTTCTATCCACAGCCTCTGTGTTCCTGTAGCAGAACAAAGGAGTGAATGCACTCGCATATTCTTTCTAGTATGATGATGCAGAGGGCTCAACTTCAGTATGTGAAAACTGCATCCCGTTTCTCTGAGCTTGAAACTTCTTGAGTAATACATCAGTTTCTGTAATTGCCATTACTGAGGTTTTGCAGGACTTCAAAACATAAGACAAGAGTGTTTAAATGCAGCTTAAGGCAATGCTGAGAACATTTACTGTGGAGGATGGGTTGCTTCTGTTCCTATAGAAAACAGTGAAGTCTTATCCTCTCTGTCCTTTTCTTTTGTGGAGCTCTGAGGTCCTACCTAAAGTTTGAACTTGTTTCTGTCATGTAAAAGACAAGTTAGCTGGTGGTGATCATAGAAACAACAGAGTGTGCAAATTACCCACCTGTCCCTTCTCTACCCCTGTTCTCAGGAGTTTTCGTCGTAGAAACAATGATTCTGCAAGAAACCAGCTTATGAGTTCCTTGTCTCTGTCAGGCAGATGAGTTTTTCTGGAGTAGAATCAGGATGGATGCAATTTCAGATGAAACACTAGTTTCATGCATTAATTTAGGCTAACTGCAGAACACAGTTTCAATGCACCGTTCATTTCTGCATTCTACATTTAATTCTCATTTTCACTAAGAAGAAGAATAATGTTAGGAATATAAAAAATTTTTTTGCATGCAAATTTGCAATAACAATGCACTGAACATTTTTTGATCAAAGAGCTTGATGAAAAGGAATCAAAAGAAAATACTATTGAAACCATGAGATTCTGCATTCTGAAGACACCCTTTGATTTTCCTTTGTATGTGTCAGAATATATGGGAGCATGCTTTGATAATGCTACGGCTGCAAAAAAAAATGTAGAGGGATCTGTCTACCTTTAAGAATTTTCAAAATTTTTAGATGTCAGTGTATTGAAACTGTTTTGCAGGTGTCACTGGTTTTGAGCTGCCTCATCTTGATAATCCATCTGTAATACGATGCCAGAGCTAGCAAGGGAAAAGGCAGCAGTGGGACCGCAGGTAAAAGTCACGACTCTGACTTGCTTCTCTGATAGCTATAAGGAGAAACCTTTGAAAGAGATGTAGCATGATCTCTTGTATAGCAAGTGAAAAGTTGAGGGTCATGTAGGAACCAGAATGGTGTTTTGGGCTTCTGTACACCATTTCAAGAAAATAGTGGGAAACATTTCCTTGATATACACAAATAAAATAGTGTAAAGTAGCATAAAATGAAAAGAAGACTTTTTGTGAATATACAGAAGATGAATTAATGTCATAACTGCAAGAAAGGTGATGATCTTTTTTTTTATTTCCAGGTTTAAAAATGTCTGATCTGAAAAGTATTGTACACAGAACCCGTTGTATAGAAAAACTGCTGTCTGAGAACAATTTGCAAGATATTGAGGATCATCTTAAAGAACTTGAAGATGTTGATATGACTGTAGAATATCTTCAGGGGACAGAAGTTACCAAGGCTGTATATAGAGTACTCAAGAGCTGCCCTTCAGGAGAGTTGAAAAAGAAAGCGAAGCAGTTATTGTCAAAGTGGAAAGCACTTTACAAGAATAACTGTGCTCAGTCAATGCAAGTTAAAAAGTCAGTTTCTGTGTATGTGAAAGAAGAAACTGAGTATCTCAGTGTAGTTCCTAGAGAGCAGCCGCTGTCTGGAGGACCATGTCAGCAGGAGGTACTAGATGATACTAATTCCAACGTTTTGGTCCCATCGCAAACTGTTGAAAATGTGATCTGTAACAATGCAGAAGGTAGTGTCAATCAGCATCTTTCTTTTGAGGAACAGCACACTGTTCATGAAGATTCTAAATCTGTTGTTAGTGAAACAAGTCTGCAGCAGGATCTGATAAGAGCTCTGAGGTGTAAATGTGTGGATCTTCTTTATAAAGCTTTGATTGGTTCTCCCAAAGACGAAGAAGAAACTGTTAAGTGGCTAGAGTTAGCTAGAGAAATTGAAGAACATGTTTTTGCTCTTCATGCTAAAAATGATAAGAAGTACAAAAATTGCATCAGAAGTAAAATCTCTAACCTTACGAACCCTAAAAGTTGCCACTTAAAACATAGCCTTTTTTCAGGAACTTTGAGCCCAAAGGCTTTTGCTGAGATGACAGTGATGGAAATGGCCAGCGATGAACTGAAACAGCTCAGGGCTCTGTACACAAAATCATCTGTTCAGGAACATCAGCTTCCTCAGGTTATTAATGGCACACAGACAAACAAAATAAAGTGCAGACGCTGTGAAAAATTTGATTGCACTGTCACTATGATTGCCAGAGGAACTCTCTTTCTTCCAGCTTGGGTGCGAAACACAAATCCAGATGAACAAATGTTGACTTACGTTATTTGTAATGAATGTGGAGAGCAGTGGTATCACAGCAGATGGATTTGTTTGTAACACTATCCTGCTTTAATAAGGGGCTTGGAAATGTCTCTGAGAACGTACCTCTGTTGAAACTCTATAATTTTAAATTCTTTGCTGATAGTATGTGGGTGCTGCCACTGAAAACTGCAAAATCAGTTTTAAAAAACTGCTAATGTATTTTTAAAGATGGCTTGAATGAATCTTACATGTTTTTCAGTAATGTAAGTATGTAAAGAAATAAAGGGGTAAAGGGGAAAAAATGATTACATTGTATCTGAGTGGAACATTTGCTAGTAAATCCACTAAAATTATTCCAAGTGCTGATTTTTTTCCTGAAGGGACTGGATACTTGGAATTTTTTTTTAACTTCAGGAGGAGTTCTTTCACAGGACATAAGTTTCATTTACAATAAACAGTTTCCAAAACTGCAGTTCACATACTTGGGTGCATTGCAGAATGTTCAGCATGGATTCACTCCTTAACCAAATCACTTTTTGTGAGCAAGTGTTAGATTATTAAGTTGGGTTGCGTGGTGGTTTCTAATAGGGGAGAAAAGAAACTAAAAGTGGAGCATTAAAGGGAGTGGAAAGCAGCTGGTAAATGAAAGCAAGAATGAAATTCTGCTTTAGTGGTTTTTTTAGCTATTAGAAGGAAAACAGGACTTGTGACAGTCTTATCACTATGCAGGCTAGATTTACAATGTAAGATGGTGTGTCCTGCTACTGCAAAGAAATTAATGCAGGATCAGACAATGGATTGTTTCAGAAAATTATGTAAATATATTATTTGATTTATGTTTAATAAATCAAATTATTAGTAGTTAATTACTTTCTTGGGTGGGTGTCCTCTCTGGCTCTGGGACATCTGTCCTGAACTGAGAAAATTAATATTTTTATATAGAGCACATTACCCACAAACAGTGAATAGAAGGAAATCTAGTAGCAGAAGTTTTTATACATTTTTTAAGAGTCAACAGGAGTCTCACTGATTGTTTACTAAAAGTACTTATTAAAAATATTCTTCTCACTGAAGTACAAGACCTGTATCTTTTACAGATGCATTTAGCACTTCAAGGTTAAAATGTATCAGCAGAGCAGAGAAACCTGCTGAGTATTTGCTGGAGGAATTGAGGACAGTTCTGCACCCATCTGACTGACACAGCTGAGGCTTGTCAGCTCCTCTGGGCTGAGCAGCATGACCTCTCAGAGAAAGGAGATGGGGGCATGAGATGAGAAAATAGGTATTGGTGACCGTAATGCCAGCGTAATACAGGACTTTGTCTGTATATGGGAAAAATTATACATAACATAATATTGCAAAGAGAACTATTCTACTGAAAAAAGGAAGAAAAATCTTTCCATTCTGTGAAGGGCTAACAATTACATTTGAGCAGTGTTACTTAGATTTTTATCATATAAAAATGTGTGGTTTTGGGGAACTGCACCGATGTAAAATACACATTAAAGCTTTATGCCAGACCCCCAGTGTTCAGCTGTGTAACCAAGGAGTCACCATCCGGCCTTCCATCCCAGCCCTTCCCTGTGTGCTGGAATTGATCTTACCAGTAGTCCTGCTTAAGTGACAGTACTTTTGTGTAAAGTATTATTGTTAGCTTTCAATGAAACTACAGGAAAGCAAACACTCCTGTTTTTATGGATCACAGCAAGCACAGGATTGAGTGCAGTCATCTTGAAGGTCATGGTCCTGTTGAGGAGAGCTTTTTGCCAGCATTGTGCTGTGTCAGAACACCGTGTAGCAGAAGACTTTATTTTAGCTGTGAACACTGTATAAATAATTTCTGCCTGCAGTTGGTTTTGAAGCCATTCCAGTAATGTAGAGCTCATCCAAGTTTTATCTTGGCAAAAGGAAATATTACAAGGCATGGAGAGTGTTTCTGATGGAATATAGTTCAAGGGTAAAATCTGTATATGTAACACTGACTACATTTGTGACATAATATGTAACATAATTTTCTTTTGAACTCCCCATCACTAAATGTGTAATTGCAGATTTAAAATATTTGACTAAGATTATATGCTTTGTCTCAAAATGTCTTTAAAAGCCAACTTGCAACTATAAAGTGTGTATGTACAGCAGCAGGTGGGTGCAGATCACTGAAGTACAGGGAGTAGAGTCTAGAAACAAAAGAAAAGCTTTGAAAAGTGAGATTCTTTTATATTGTAGAAATCTTTTTTTCCCAGTTCATTCCAAGTGAGAAAAAGATCTCTGAACTTTTTTAAGCACAGACAATTAATTTGGGTATGATGTTTAATATGTCTGTGCTGCTACTCCCACAAGAAGTGTGTCATTAGAGGTGATGATACAACATAGTACAAATATATGCTGAACAAGGCTAAAGTTGTATTTGTCTCCATGGGGTTTTCCAGAGATGCTGTAAATTCAACTCCTCCTTGAATCATGTGATTTAACAGCAGCAATAAGGTCTTAAACATAAATTACCCTCAAAGATCAAGCAGTCTTTAGCTGCAGAACTTGTGATATGTATCTAAAGAAGATGAGGGCTGCACTAACAATGAATTTCACACAATTTTCCATGTAAAAACAGACTGTTCTATATCTGAAGTGCTCTATTAATTGTAGTGAATGTCACTCCCTTAACACCAGTAACAAAACTCCTTCTGGTTCTTAGAGATCCCCTACCAGATCCATTTCCATCTGTTCTGTTGAGTGCCTTTTCTATCTGTCATATCCCTCTTACTGTGCACTTTTTAGGGAGGTACTTAGCTGCCATTTGTTGTTTATAGCTCGCTCTTTTCAAAACCAAAAGGAAATTTATGCTGTTTATTTTTCATTTAAAATGTGCTCCTTTCCTTGTGCTGTGCTATCTACATTTGCTACTAAAGCAAAGAACTGCAACTCTTTAAACAAAAAACCCCATTTCTTTCTGTGCCAAGAAGGAAAGTTAGCTGGTAACAGGCTGTGGTTAAGGAACAAATATGTTGAATTACAGTCCTTCAGGGAATCTTCAGGGTGATGGCCCAATTCACTGACTGCCTGGAAGATAAGGAAAGAAACAAAAGCACTTTGATAATTTCTTGGATTCCTTGGAAGCTGGCTTGCTGTGTTCTGGTATTAACAGAGCCATAAAGGCAGATGACTTCATATCCCCTTATTCTGTACTCCTGTAATTCAGCCAAGAGGTGACAAAGTCATGTTTTACTGAGGCCATGTAATCACTTGCCAAGATAGAACATAGTCTCCTTGCCAGCTACAGATGGTAAAAAGTATTATTCACAAGCTCTTATTTATTATAAGAGAGCTTTGCTGATACAGAACTTCCCCCTACTCACACAAAAAAGTTGCCCTTTATTTGCCATTGGATGTTTTTTGTGCTGTTCTCTCTCTGACATGGCATAACAACACTTCATGCATACACCTCTGTGAACAAAATCCTTGATGTGCGAAGTCAGCTTTCAGATGAAGGTGCATGTAGGGAGCAGCAAGGGTGGGTCCCTGCACAGAGGGAGGTTAGCCAGGGGTGAATGGTGGGTGGCAGGACATGCAGGGACAGTGGCTTCAGTTGACAGGGTCACTGTCTGGCAGCACCCAAACAAGAGCAAGTCAGGTCCGGTGGCATAAGCTTCCAAAACTCCAGTGAGATCAGACAAGTCTGGGGACATACTGTTGGATCGAGATGGTGCACAAGGTAGGGTGCAGGAACACCTGTCTGTGGGCTTGTACAGTGTCTGAGCCAAAATGGGGATCTTACTGGCAGTGGGAACCTGAAGCAGCTGCCCCCACCAGCACTGCCCCAGCCCTGCTGCCCCCCATCACTGGGATGGTCAAAGAGCAGCCTTGGACAGGAGCAGCCACCTTTGGGATCCTTTCTGTCTGCAGAATTTAAACAGGAGTGATTTTGGTGCACTTGTTCCAAACTGCGTCCTAGCTGGGGATGTTCTGTCTGACCTCAGGACTGGCAGGTGGTCTTCATGTGACCAGCCCTATCAGAGGCATTATTTGTTCCACAATTTGTGATGTTCTGTAGCAACTACTGGGTTTGTTACATACATGGTATATAACAGAGTGGACACAGGGAAAAGGACCTTCAGTTCCTGATCTCAAGCACTCATGCATGTTAACCATGAGAGTAACCCTATGATGCTCCATTATGTCTATAAAATCATAAGCTTAGTAGCCATGGTTACACCATGGTTCTTTTCTGTTTTCCTGTATGTTCCCATGTAAAGGAAATAAAAATACTTCTTAACTGAGAAGTTCAAGGATTTTGTTTCTAAATAGAACTTTAAAAAATGAGGTATCTGGACAAGCTGAAGAACTGGGTTGAAGTGGATTCTCGTGAGGATCAATGAGGCCAAGTACAAGATGCTGTGCTTGGGTCAGGGCAACTCCTGTTTTCAATACAGGCTGGGAGTTGAATGGATTTGGAACAGCCCTGAGGAGAAGGACTTGGGCATGCTGGTGGATGAGAGGCTGGACATTAGCTGACCATGTAAACTTGTAGCCCAGAAAGAATCAAAAGCAGCATGGGCAGCAGGTTTAGGGAGGTCGTTCTGCTCCTCTACTTCACACTCATGAGACTGCATCTGCAGTCCTGCTTCCAGCTCTGGGGTCCCCAGGACAGGAAGGACATGGACCTGTTGGAGCAGGTCCAGAGGAGGCCACCAAGATGGTCACAGGGCTGGAGCACCTCTTCTGTGGGGAAAGGAGGAGACAGGGTGGTTCAGCCTGGAGAAGAGAAGACAGTGAAGACCTCATTGAAGCCTTCCAGGACCTAAAAAGGGGCTTATATGAAAGATGGGGACAGACTTTAGTAGGGCCTGTTCCAGTAGGATTAGATAGGAGCACAGATCCAGACTGGACAGACTGACTATATTCAGGTTGGAATTCGTTCTTTTACAAGGGTGATGAAACCTTGTAACAGGTTGCCCAGATTGATGGTGGCAAGGCTCTGAGCAATCTCTAGTTGAAGATGTCCCTGCTCATTGCAGGATGATTGGACTAGATGATGTTTAAAGGTCTCTTCCAAACCAAACTGTCCTGTAATTCTGAATTTCCTCACATGTATCCCATGTGTTTCCAAACAAAATCCAGTGTTGTTTCAAAACAAAAACATGGTAGCTTCTCCCCAAAAAGTATTAAGTGCAAAATAAAGTAATTGCTTCTTCCACATCATAAAATAATGCCATAATTGATAATAACTTATATGCCTTAAAATTACCATAATTTAAAGTCTACTTTCCTACCTCTCCAGCACATATTTGTATTTTATTCTAAACTGGATGAAAGCATATTCCAGGAATAAAGCACTTAAGATTTTTTGAAGTCCATCTTTGTTGGATATAAACGGGTCTGGTATCATCAGATTTGCCTCTAGCATGGCCCGCCTTTTAATAATTATGTTCCTCTCAGTAGGAGACATCTCCTTTTGATGATACTGAGATCTTGTTTTCCATTCCTTGGGCCGTGTTGATGTCTGATCCAAAACAAGACAACTCTACAAGTGGCAATTCCAGTCTGATTGCATCTGCCTTATGATCAGGAGCATGTGATGACTGCTTGAGCAAATGGGTGTACTTACGCCTGTCATCACCTATTCCTCCTGATTGTGTGGGAACCTCTTTAATTTCTTGGGGTTTTTTTTCACTTTAATTATACTTTGCTCCCATGGGGAGGTTTGTAAGAGCACAGAAAAGACTCTTACCACTCTCCTTTAGCTTTTTCCCCATGTGATCTTGTTTAAACAGTCAAGCTGGTGCTATTCTGAATTATTACAGGGGAAAAAAAAGGTGCCTGGCTACTTTTTAAAAATAGCGTGCTTTGTATTTCGGTGAATTCCTTCATTGACACAAGCACAGTTTTAAATGTTTCTACCTGCAAAGCGAAGCTGCCTTACAGTTGTGAGTTTGCATACCTGAGGACCTTAGCGTGGAGCACAGTGATACTACTGCCTTTAATAAATAATCTGACCGGCAAATACTTTATAAAGGCATTTTCGGACATAATAACGCAGGGCATTCTAGAACAAGTGAAAGTGCTCTCTTTTGCAGTGGAACGCTGTCAGACGGCGCACAATATTAATAGATGAGAGATTGCCCTCGATGGGCCTTTCCACCCCCGGCCTGGCTGTGGGCACAGTCGTTCCCGTTGCCCGCTGTTCCCGCCGTTCCCACTCCCGCACCTTCCCGCCGGTCCGGGGAGCGGCTCCCCCCGTTCCCGTGGGGGCGTGGCCTCTGCCCGGTGGGCGGGGCCAATGTCACGTGGTGTCCCGATCCCGCCCCCCGGCCCGTCCGCCATGTTCGTTCCTTCCGCAGGGCCCGCTGGCGGTGGCGCAGCCCGGGGCCGGGACCGGCGGCAGGAGCGGCCACAGCCCCTTCCCGCGGGCAGGGATCGGCCTCCCCAGCGCGCCCGGGAGCGGCGGCAGTTCCCTTCCCGCGGTCTGGAGCCCAGTCAGGTTGCGTTATTTTCCTTTTCCTTGTTGCCGCGTTCCCCGCTCGGTCCCCCGACGCTGTCCGAGATCCCAGGCGCGCTCCCCGGTGTTCCCTGGCGAAGCCTCCAGGGAGCGGGAGGGCAGCCCCGGCCGGGCCCGCGGTGGGAGACGGCCCCGGGCGCTCCCTAGCGCCGGTGCGGGTGGCGGGGAATGTGGCGTGATGCGGGATCCCGTGACTCCGGGCAGGCGGGGGCTCCTTTGGGAAGCCGCTCCAGCCGGCGCGTTGCCGGTCGTCGACCCCGCAGCGCTTCCTGACGTCTGAGACAGATCGCTGGTCTGTCAGGGTGAAACTCGGCTTCGTACCTGTGTCCTCAGCACGATTCAGATTGAGAGCAGAGGAAATATTAAAGCTCCTTCTCGTCGTTGCTGTGTGCTTGGAACGGGCTGCCCGGGGAAGTGGTGGAGTCTCCGTGCCTGGAGGTGTTTACGGAAAGACTGGACGTGGCACTCGGTGCCATGGGCCGGTAGTCGGCCGTAGGTCGGTCTCCATGATCTCAGAGGTTTTTTCCAACCCGGTGGATTCTGTGCAGGAGAGGGACCGGCTCCTGAGCGCGCCCTTGGCTTTCAGTTCTTCTTTTCTGAAGCAGCGGCTGGACTGAGCCCGTCTGCAGGGCCGGGGCAGTCCCCGCTGGCGGCAGGTGGCTCTGCCGACTCAGGTGGGGCCACGGCCGGGCAGGGATAGGGATAGGGATAGGGATAGGGATAGGGATAGGGATAGGGATAGGGATAGGGATAGGGATAGGGATGGGCAGGGACTGGGAATCGCTTACGTCTGGGTGGTTAATGGGCTGCACGTGGTGTAAGTAAATACGTGTTACATATAACTTGTGCAAAACAACTGAGTGGATAACAGATTACTGCAAGAAAAATAGCTTTAAGAATCTCCATTAGTGGCCTTTATAGCAAGGTTACATATAACTAGATATATAGAGAGCATTTAAGTTGTATTAACTTGGGTGTGACAGTGAAGTAGGGAACTTTTTGCTAAGTTTGTTCAGGAATTGAAATGCTTGTCTGCAGATAACAGTCATGCAGCCTCCCATCCCTACGTGTTGTTTTCCTTCTCGTCCACAATTTACAGCTACCCTAAATAAGCATGTGGGTTTACTTTTAAAGGGTTGTGCAACACTGAAGTTGTCGGTGCTTGCTTTTTTTAGAGCAAGAGTGGTGGCTGTCTGTGACTGGATTTTTGTTTGTTTGTTTGTTTTTTGTGGGGTTTTTTGAAGTGTTTTTCCATGACTTATAGTAGCTTCAGAGGTAACAAGCTGTAATGGCAGACTGGAGCGAGAGCAGACATACCCAAAATAAATCCCAAACCTGTTTTTCACTTTCGTTTTCAGAGAAACCTAACCAAAGGATGGTACAGCTATATCTGTGTTTCATACCAACATTAAAATTATAATGAACTGTTACTTTTCTCTGTCTTCATTCAGGTTGTATGGAGCTGTCTTTGCTGTCTTAATTTTAGTAAAGCCTTTTCCATAAAGTTAAAAAGAAAGACTGTGTATTAAAACAAACAGAAAAAATACCCCCTGCTCTAGCAGTCCTTGTTTTGCTTCGAGTGTTTAAACATCATCTGTTTCCTTAAATTGAAAGTATGTGGAAAAGAATTGCAGAGGGTCAAGTAAGATATTTAATTTTCAAGCTTTGTTTTATTTTGTGTCAATTTGGTAGTAAATTATGGGAAACAGATCTTCCAGCTCCTTAGGATTGGAATTTTACATAAACATTTCACAATGAATAAAAAACTTCCCAGCAAAAAGGCTTGTAAGAAGTCCTTAGGGTTTGTTGCTTTTTTTTGTTTGTTTTTTTTTTTTATATTAGTGTTCATTCTCCTCTGTGTTTTGTTTTTGTTTTCATTCTCAGCAGAGCTGACAAGTGTGTCGGCCTGGTACAGTGTAACCCACTTAATGCCTTAGGGATGGGCTTTCGTCACAGGAGTTATACTGGGAAGAATATGAATGTACCTTGTAGCCTTGTACCAATAGAGGCTGCTATTACTAAAATTCCCTGAAGGAAAAGGGAAACTAATGCAGGGGAGGAAGATGAGCACATTTGGGCAGAAATAATTGCTGGATAAGTTATTGAAAGAGTGGAAGCAGTAACAGAGAAGTAGGTTGCAAGGAGAATGTCAAATAGCTCAGGCTTTGTTAGCAATGTTGGACCAGGAGTAGCAGCACTGAAGAGTATTTTGAAGTTGGCTGAAAGCAATAGATTATTTAAATTGGAAGATGGTTAACTGTGAACTGCTGAGAAATGTCAACTCCGATTAAATCTGATTCTGAAGTTTGCTCATTCTGCTTGAATTTGGGAATGAGGTTGGAGGTGAAGGTTAGGCTTATGCAAGATTAAACTGGCAGAGATATAAATGTAGGTATTTCTCCTGACAAACTGACTTTGTGTCTAGCTAGAAGTTAGAATAAATGAAGTGAGTCTGGCAGTAGGTGCTGGAATGATTTAATAATCCAAGGGTTATGTGAACTTCAGGATTCCTTCCCTTGGCCACTGGTTCTTTCATAGTCCTGGCTCATGCCAGGCAAGTGTTTGAACTAGAATCCTGAGCTTCAAAGGAGCAAAAAACAACCTTACAAAGAAACTCCCAAATACAATTATTTTGGTATCCAAATGACAGTTCATTTTGGGTTGGGTTCATATAAGAAATTACAAGGAAATTCTAGTGATATTCTGGTGATAGATCAAGCCTGTCTAGGCTGCTCACAACTAGAGGCAATTTTAGATAGTCTGTGTTTTCTTTTGGGTAAATGTTTAATAATTTGCTGACAGGTTATCTTCATAGTGCAGTGGTGAAATCACAGACCCAGGAAGGAAGACTTGTAAGGAGATTAGGACCTTGGTAGGTCGAGCTGTGTGACTGAAGGGCTTCAGGCAGCTGACAAGTGACTGTCAGTAAAGAGGTGTTCCTGATCCACAGCTCTTACGTCAGTGCCCCGTGGAGGAAGGGGAGGGTCCGTTTGGAGGCTGACTAATGTCTCTGCTTGTAACACGTTCAAAAGTACAAAGCCTGTAGCATCCTGACTTCATATCTGGTTGTTTTCCTTTGAACTGAGAAAAAAAGTCTTTCAGGTCAAGCACGCTTGTGGCCTCTTATGCGCTAAAAAGGCGTTTTTGTGCCACTTAATTGACTAGGGTATAAACCACTACCTCCCAAATATAAGAACAAGGATTGGCTAAGGGGAGAAAAGTGAGAAAATGTGCTTCTGTCCTTTCTTTTCAGATTTTTGGAAACTTGCAGAGCTGCTGTAGGCAACAAGTTTAACCACTGTAGTGATTGAGGGCTGAGAAATGTAAAACCTCCACAAACAGTAAGTGTTGAATACTCTGTAGTTTTGGATTCTGCCCTTTCTGCTGCAACTCTTGTAGTTCTTGGGGCTTCTTTTCAGACATTTCACAGAGAAGCAATTAATGTCATTCTTTGATGGGCTGCTGTAACTAACAAACTACGTTTTCTATGTTAGCCTGGCATTATTGTCAAATGCTTTGTTTGTGTGAAAAAAAAAAACAACTGCTAATGAGGGAGAGAGTTTACATTTCTGTTGAAAGGCAAGTGATTTTTTCAGTCAAAATACTTGCAGTGTTGTGCCTTTTTAAACTTCTAATCTGATTCCAGTGGCTTAACAAAATATGGTGGCTTAGTAAATAAAATTGTGAATAAGCTTCAAAACTGAAATGGGTGTGCTTATGTGTGTAAATTTGAAGATAGGATGTTATGAAACATGGTCAGTGTTATGCTTGTAGAGCTGCTAATTCTGCTTGTCCATAACTTTACTATTTATTCTTAAATCAAAGATGACCCCTTTTCTCAATAAATCTTGACTGATAGCATATTAGGTTGTAAGTAAACGTGAGTACTTACTGTTGGGAACAAACTTGAGTCTGTTTTACATTCAGTAGCTTCAGTTAAAGGACATGTGCTACAAGTTAAAGTTAAAGGACAAGTTAAAGTTATGTGCTACATATTCTCAAGAGAACGTTTAGGTTCGGTCTTGGTTTTGTAGAGCAGGTGGTTCATCAGTGACCACTGAATGACCATGATAACTGAAACAAATTTTCTTGTCTGTTTCCAAGTTGGAAACTAAATACAAGTAGAGAAACAATTGTCTGGAAATCAGAAGTGTCCCTTACATCTGTTTCTTCAAAAATGCTGAGGCAGTTCAGTGGTGGTATTACAATAGATCCAGGTTTTGGTGCCCTACTAAAAAAAGGGAGGTGAGATTTCAGTTGCTATGTGTGTATTTTTGTTTGGGTTTTTAATGGTATACTGCAGTGGCTGGTACCAGTGTGGGAAAAATGAGACTGTAAATGGATCCAATTGGCTTGGTTTGCTCAATAGTTTCTATGGGATTTGCAGCTTGCTGACATTATAGATACAATGCAGTTACTGTGTTGCCTAGCATTGTTTTTCCATAGAACTTGAGTTCAGTATTTGTCTTCAGCCTTCAGAACACTGGTGTGAGCAGGTTCTCCTTAATCTATGAACTTACTTTTACAGTGAAAAGGACAAATTCCTAGACTTAGGTTTACATGCTGCTGCTATGGTTTTCTAGACCAAGCATCTTGCTTTTCTTTGAATGCTGCCTCAGTACCTAAGCAAGAGAGGTATTTGAACTCAAAATAAGGACAGCTATTAAGCTGATGTATGGGAGTAAGACAATCTAGACAGACTGGACAAAGCAGTAGTATTTCACTAAGCTTTGCAGGACTGGATTTTGTAATGCAAACTGATTTTTTTCTGAGGTTGCTTAGCTTTTTGTCTTTCATTGTGACAGCAGATATTTGGACTGATAATGGAAATATTTGACTTGCAGTTCATTTTACTGTTTAAAAGGGACATCCTAAAAGGCCACAATTAATTTACTTTTTTCTGGTATATAATCATGTTATAAATTACATTTAGTAGAAAATGTTCCCTGCTTTTAACAGGAATATTGAAGTCAGTGATTTAAGCACTGTAATCCTTCTAAGTCAGAGGAAGCAATTCAGAAATGGTTATCAAAATGAACCAGAGTAGGCCTGCTATTTATTTATTTGCTCTTTGAATATTGAAATTATTGAAGAACATGAGGAAAAATATTCCTGTTACAGGCTCTTTTGTCTACTAGGTTGAGATTACTTTTTACATTAACAAATTGTGTAGCTCACTAAGAAATAATTGGAGCGAACAGTTACATGTAATTCTGTATTGTCTTGTAATTCCTGATGCTGGGTAAAACAATCAGATACACATTAGGAACTAAGCTTTTGTTTTGTTTTCAGATGATGAATGATGATTTAAACTGAAAAATTCAGGTGGCAAATCTTCAGAAATATCATACTGTATTTCATCATCCCTTCCAAAAACATTGTCAAAATGCACATTATATGGATAAATTGTATAATGGGAGAAATAACTTTAATTCTTGTATTATTAAGTATTGTATTATTAAGTATTTTATCATTATTTTATTTGTTGGAGTGGTAAGGTTTCATAACATTAGAAAAAACAATTCCAAAAATTGAGCTCTTTAAAGATATTATTTAAAGATGCGCAATCAGAAAAAACTGCAGCAGTCGACTGTTCTGAAAAATACCATTCTGGTTCAGCAGATACACTAAATCATGTTATCAGTGCAGTTGCAGACGAGTCCTTTATCTAGTAATAAAACTGTAAATGTATAAAGTCTTTGCTGCTTTCAAACAAAAGTACTTGTTAATACTTTTAAACATGTTTCTTTGGTGCTTCAGATACAGCTTGGCAGCATTGATTAAAATGACTGAATGTATATTCCATTACTTTGGATTAAAAACTTTACAAAAACTTAATTCTAGCCTAGCATGACAGCTGTGGAAACTGAATGTCCTGAAAGGCAACATTGCCTGCAACATCACAGAAGACTCTTGTGTGAAAGGACCAATTTGGTCCTCTTCTAGTAGTTTGTGGTTGGTCTGTAATTGTCTGCCCAGTAAAACTAATTTTATGGTCATCAGTCTCTTAGACCTCACTGGAATGGCCTACATAGTTGAAATTGTGCAAATTAACTTTGCAGGTTCTAAATGCACAAAGTAGTAGATGCTGTTAACACCTTCCTTACATGTATTTTGTTTAAAATGTGGCCTTGTGCACAATTTCATGATGATAACTGCCATTGGTAAAAATGCAGATGCTAAGGAAACAAGTGCATAGTACCAGTCAGAACTGCTTAAGTCAGTTACTTATGCACATTGTGCCCTTCAGGGAACTTCTGATTTCAGCAGGATTGGAAAAATAAATTGTAACTTGTTCCCTGTGCTGGTAGGGAAGAACAGGAGAACATTCAGTACCCTCTGTTCCAATGAAAGCATTATTTATTAAGAAGCAGCTCCTGTCTGTTGATGTAGAAAGTGGAGACATAAACAAATACACTGGATCATTTTCAAGAGTTAAGCATAAACCTGCAACTCTTACGCAAGTAGTCTAGTGACTAATAAGGCTTTTCACATGCACTGAAATGTATGTGTTCATAACCTGAGCCATAGCCTTTATCTCATAGCTCTCTGAAGGGTAAAGGAACCATCTTCTTGTAGATTCTAAACAGTTTTGGTATCACACAAACCTGTACAGAATTAAGGTTTTATAAACGTTGGTAATTATGCAGTATGAATGAATTAAATTACTTGTTCTTTACAGATTTTTAATGGAAGCCATCAGTTGTATTTTGATCTTTTTTTGTGTTGAGGCTTCAGACTGCTCCTTCTGTCTTCCTGTAGATTGTGTCTAGCACATAAATATTCAAAGATGGAAAGTCACTGATAAAAAAATTCCTGAAATTTCTTGCTCCTACTGTAGGCCTTGATTGTAAGGCAGCACAGAGTCATATGACTCTCACACCAGCTTGTATCAGGTACTAATTCTACAGCCACACTGTGGGTGATGTATATGCCAGTAATGCTAATTACAACTAGCAAGACCACATTCCTTCCTTCAAAGAAAGAGAGGGACTAGGCAACTTATGACCCATTTCCATTTTAAATAGATGCTATTTTCAGAGAAGCCTGTTTGGGCTGAAGCCCAAACTATCAGGCAGGTTTAGGAACACAGTTCTCCTTATACAGGAACTTCAGTTTCAAAATGAAACTTTACCCCCAAGCAATTAAAATACCATTTTACATTATTAGATGACACTACAGTTGTGAGGGCAAAGGTTGAGTACAAAGCACTAATGAGCAAAGTACTTTAGTGCTAAAGGATTTTTTTTAAATTTCTTTTTAAGTCTAACAGATAAAAAGTTTTCTTTGGTGTCACTAATTTGCCATCCCCATGCTGGCAGCCAGACTATTCACTAGCGCTTCCAGAATTTTTGACAGTTTTACTGTGGGAAGTTGACACTTCCTAACTGAACTGTCATTGTAGGCTTGGAACTGGTATGTGGCACTTTGATTATCATTGAAGTAGCAACAGAAAAGTTTCTTTTATGTTGGTTTTAATAGTATTCCATTCATCAGTGCTGTTCTGCAAGGAGTAAACTAAAAACTATTGAATGCTCATCTCAATAAAATAACAGCATTTGCATTTGTTCCATAGAGAACTGTGTTCCTAGTGCATTGGTTTAAAAAATAACTTTGGTAATAAAATACAGCACTGAAGTGACTACTTTGAGGTTGAGGCACGTGCTCTATAACATTCTCTCACTCTGCTTTCTTCCCTGACCCTTTTCCAGTGAACATAAATGAATTACAGCACTTGCTGAATGTGATGTGATACCTCTATAGCACAAAGAGGGCGTGGTTTGAAGGGTTTGGGGGTTTTAAAGAGTTTTAAGTGACATGTAATTCATGCAGCATACTGCTTAGATGCAGACTGCAGTCTGTGGAAGAGACACCTCTTAAATTTGGTATTCTCACTGGAGTGTATCTACCGTTCACTTCTTTAGTGAAGTCCTGTTTTTGTACATGAAACTTGATGTTGGTGGAATTAGAACACATTCTAGAAATTTATGTGTACAAAATTTGCCGCTCACAACTATTTTCCTTTTTAATGATTTCCATAATCTTTACAGGTCTAGGAAACCAGGAAGATCTTTTCCTGTAACAATGGCAGCAAAATCATCACTCCTCAAAGTAATACTGCTAGGAGATGGTGGAGTTGGGAAGAGTTCCCTTATGAACAGATACGTCACCAACAAGTTTGATGCACAACTGTTTCATACAATAGGTGTGGAATTCCTAAATAAAGAGTTGGAAGTCGATGGACATTTTGTTACAATGCAGATCTGGGACACAGCAGGTCAGGAACGGTTTAGGAGCTTGCGGACTCCTTTCTATAGAGGTTCTGACTGTTGCCTACTAACCTTCAGCGTGGATGACTCTCAAAGCTTCCAAAACTTAAGCAACTGGAAGAAAGAATTCATTTATTATGCAGATGTCAAGGAGCCTGAAAGTTTTCCATTTGTGATACTGGGTAACAAAGTTGATATCGATGATCGGCAAGTATCTACAGAAGAAGCCCAAGACTGGTGCAGGAATAATGGCAACCATCCCTATTTTGAAACCAGTGCAAAAGATGCCACTAATGTTGCAGCAGCCTTTGAAGAAGCTGTTAGAAGAGTTCTAGCCTCTGAAGATAGATCAGATCACTTTATTCAAACAGATACAGTAAACCTTAATCGGAAACCGAAACCCAGTTCATCTTGTTGTTGACTTCAATTTCTTTTTGCCAAATTACTGTTGACTAGCTTGCTCTATAAAAGAATGGGGAAGGTGTAGTAGGTAGAATAACAAATCGGTTTCACTCTAATATTAAAATCGTAATATTCTGCTGCTTTCATGGGGGAGAAAAAGAAAAATCTCTATTCATGAGTGACCCATTATTGAATTAGTGATGCTTTCTGTTTAGGAAGACATCAAGTAAAAAAATAATATAAGAATGTAATTTGCCAACTTTATTAAAATGATAAATACTTGGAATATAATTAAAACTTGAAAGTTCTAGAAGCACTACTTTGGAGAAGCTGTTCTGGAATTCAGGCACAAAGATACTTTTATATGTGTATATTTTTATGAAATCGGCATTCCACTTTTGTTTCATTAGATGTCAGTTTCTTAACAATGCTAGATATTAAACTTCAGTCTCACTACATTCCTTTTGCTGTGAGTGGTACTTCATCTCTAATGTGGTTATTATAAGTTAATATAAATTATGTCCAGGTCTTCTAATTGCCTAATGTTGCTGTAATTTGTGTAGATTTTTAAGTAGGAAATAAGTTTCCTATGTATTCCATGTCCATTTCTTCCCATCTGCTATTCTGATGCTGCACTAATTTTTCCAGTGGTTCAGTGCAGAATACTGATAATTTTTAAAATTGTGTCTCTTTGCCTTAAGTCCATTTAGCAGGTTTCTGATCAATAAGGTGAAAAATCTGACTAACTGAAGTATAACCATTCTTTGGAAAAGCAATTCTTTATTCTGTCACCTTTAATAGCACTTGAAAGGATCCACATTGTGACAGTTTTTTAGGAAAACTCCTTGTGTACAGCCTTAGAAGTTCCAAACTTCTTGTTCATGTTAACCTGAGCTATGAATGTGTTTACAAGTAATATCTGCACTGTGATATTAAGGTTGGCAATATGTAGAGAACTCAGGAAGCCCTTGACTTACAGTAGATTCTGACAGCTTTCAGCCCTAATACAGGTATATAACTATAGATAGTGTTTGAGCTGATTTAATAACATCCTTATTAAAATTGCTATTTTAGAATATGGACTTGTACATTTAAGAGATAATGTCTTTTATATTACTGAATTAATTTCATAATGATCAACAGGAGCAAATTCTGTATTTATTGGAGTCTTTTTTGCAGTCAGGCAGACAAAACTACAGGTGTTTTTGAGGCTTTCAGATGCAGTTTAAGTGGTAGAATACTTGTATGAGAAATTGTTCAATATTGATGCTCAGAATGATCATTGTCCTTGCAGTAGCAAAATTGCTAGTGCACTGTTGCTTCCATCTGTAATCTGACTGCTGATTGGTACACATGCACATGTAGTGTGAGAAATGAAGTCTGAGGCTGCAGAACAGGCCAAGTTATTCATTAAACAACTGCTTTCTGTACAGCAATTTTTTGTTTCAATGGAAAAGCCTTTCTTGAGAGTACATTACCAGAAAGCGTTTTACTTTAAAAGTATCTTATCCATCTGTACCAGGTGTAATTATTTGAAAGTAAAGCTTGCAAAAACAAACCCTTCTTGTTGCTTTCAGTACACTTTTCTGAATGTATTTTATTCTTGCCCAAACCTGTCCAAGACAACTTTACTCTGCATATCTGCTATTCCTGCTTAAAACTGCCATATTTTGTCTTTAGTGCATTTAGCGCATCCTAATTCTGATTCATTCTTGCAGTCCTGCATCTACACCAACAGAACTGTGTTTTAAATTTCGATCCCTGAGCAGTTACATATAGGTTGAACTGCTACTTATGTTTAATTTCTAGTCAATGAATGAAAAGATCTGTGAAAAAATCTTAGCTAAATCCTTTTTAATCTTAGGATGAGAGCAGAATCTTTAGAAATGAAGATTGCTTGTGTTATGGGCTACTAAGCTAGTGACATGAAATTGATGTAAAACTACTACCTTACTACTTAAAGCATCCTTTAACATTCATTTTAGCAGAGATTAAGGTTCAGACAAAACAGGAACTGAAGGTACTGTGACTGGAGTGCTATTGATACCATTCAATTAAGATTGCTAAAAGGAAAAAATGAAGGATGAGAACCACTGTGGTCTTTCTTGTGCCCAGGCATCTGTGTTTTCCCATCTGTTCCCTTTCCATTTAACATCATGGTTACCAAGCTTCCATCTGAGAAGTAGGTTTAATAAAGTTAAAACATAATCCCATAGAGGTGTATTACTCATGCCCTGAGAGCTGCTGTACACTAATCACAAAAGTGGCCAGTAAAGATAAACAGGCGTGTACATACTGTAGTAAATAAGACAATATAGGAATTAGGTTTAGGTCAGGAATTGGTCTCAGAGAGAAACTACTGAGTGCCTACAGAATCAAAAACCTTCTGACAAGCAGTTATAGGTGACAAGTATAAAAGCATAAGAACATATAATTCCATATGGATGTAAGGTGGGTATTTGTGGCTTATGTTTCAATTCACTGCTTCAAGAGCTAACATTCCTCAAATATTACAGGGTCCTGTTAGCAGTATTTGGAGCTCTGTAGATTGACTGTATAACATGTATGCAAATTCCAGGTGTCCTTTAAAATGAGGAGAAAAAAACTGTTGTTGTGGCAGGTTGGTGGGACTGCTGAAAGCTGTGCTTGTTAGAGAGCAGAATGGGAAGGAACAGAAGCAGCTACCTAGGACAGCTGACAGCTCATGTCACACCGAACTGTATCAATGCTTATGTAAGCTGCTTTAACAGTTGCTCCATACCTCAAATGCATCTTACTTTATGTCACCTGACAGGTTACCTAAAAAGTAATAGAACATTATAGAAAGTGGAGTCTGTGTTGCATTTCCACCCCAGATTTACTAAGGTTGATTCACATTAGCTTGTGCTAATGTTTTCATCTCCTTATACTTGATTTTTTGAATGACTTAGGGTAATTCTAGTTCTTCAACTCAAACTTCTTATTGCCTTTACTGCATAATGCAGATTATTTCTGTTTTCTTGTACTGCAACAGACTTTGTTTTGAATTCTTACTCTTAAGCCCCTGAGAGGGTAGGAACATAATCCTTGCAAAGGAGGTGTTTCTTCACTGAGAAACTGTTCACTGAAGCATGCTGGAAGGGCAGCCTTCAGACCTAGAGCAGATTTGTGACTTCAGCTGACCACAAGGTAATTTTCACCCATCACTTCAGCTAGTGGTCTTTCAGCTGACTGCAAAGAGTCACAAACTAAAGCATAAACAAGTGTTTGTCCATGTACAGAGAACTTGGAGCTGCCTCGCCAAGGCCTTCAGAGTTCTGTCACAAGACAATGCTCCTGAACCACAAACGATGACAAAGGGGATGAGTTAGGACATAATTCTTCCATTCCTGGCCAGTAACAGTCTGTTTTCATAAAGCCCAGGTGGACCTGAGTCTGCATTTCCCATCTACAATTCCTATATTCAGAGGCATGAGGGAAAGATACAGGGGAGGCCTAAGAACATGCACCATTTGGCTAACTGCCTTCAGAGATCAGGCAAGAGAGAAAATGCTTTCATTTTACTTAATGTCCTACTGCAGCATCAAATGCAATTATAAAAAATGTAGCTTCTAAAAGTGGTAGAAACTGTTAGCACTAATCCTTCATATTTGCCAAGCCTTTTCTTTCTGCTAAGTATATGATTATTTAAGTATTTCCTCAGTGAATCTTAACTGTTAGTACTTTTCAAGCCATTGTGCTACAAGGGAGGAGGCACAAAATAACTGCAGCTCAGTGGCTCCTTATCTCATGATCAAGAATGCTTTACCTCAAGTGTGTTTCTGTTATTTCCATGTATACAGAAAAAAAAAGTCAATTTATATAAAATTCCATTACATTATCAAAGTGCTGTACAATGCAGTTTGTATGCAATAACATTGCAAAGGCAAGGATTCCCATCTTCACTGGCTACCCCACCTGGTACTGTTTTTGTGCTTATATGGTTTTCTTCTAAATCACTTCAAGTATACTCAACAGGCATCCATACTACATCATTCCATGTTTTATTTAAGGTAAATATTACAACCTCTTTATCATGTTCTTTTTCTCCTGGAACATTTTACAGTGGCAGCTTAGCAGTAAGTGCAGAAATAATGACTGGCTGTACATTTATAGCACGTACATGTGGTCCCCTTAATTATACAGACTATGCAAAATACTTCTTAGAACAGCATGCCACTTCCTTTGGAAATTACTTTTCAGACATTTTAAAAAAAGTACAAGAAGATAGCTCTTACAGATTTGCTGCAAAAAGAAACAGAACACTTAAGACTGTAAACCCAAGCAAAGTATTAGGTACATATATGCCAAATGATCTATTTAAAAATTATTGGTTTGGAATGATAAGTTCTGCAACATGGTTCATAAAACATTTACAATGGAATAGGAGCCAGACAGGCCAAATGAAGCCTCAGGAAATACAGTTTCATGGTTCAAAGATCCTCCTCTAAATTTATTTACAAAAAGAAAATTCCAGCAGTTGCAGAAGTAATGGGAAAAAACCATGGGTTTAAACATGTAAATTTAATTTGGGCTTTCTTCATGTGTGAATTAGAATTAACGTCAGGGCAGGTCTGGCTGTTCCGGTCTACTTCGTTCATTAATGCAACACTGCAGCTGAATGTGTATTACACTAAATAGATAGAAAATGTGAAATTACACACTTCTAAACTTTAGAAGTTTTCTTCAAAATTTCTTGAAGTACTGGAGACAGCTTTTCTGATCTATGAATTTTTTATTGAGCACTTTATATACATACAATTACACATTAATAAATAGAGGCTTGATTTACTACCACAAAGTAATGTTTGTCTGGTTAGTCTGCAGAGTGAGTTCTCTACTGAAAGAATAGAAGTAGGAAAGTTCATAATAAAATTAAGCACTTAAGCCAAACAGTCAAGAATTCCATTTTGCTCATATTAAACCAGATGACTGGCAACAGCTTTTGCATTTAGGTCTCATTTCCTCCCCCCCCTGTGCCAGAGGCTTACACTTTGCATATGCATTAACACATAATGTCTCCATTTTTTCTTTTGTACCTCTGCAGCCTCTGACAGTTTAGAACTTTGTTTTCATACCGCAAAAAAGGAAACTTCTTGAGATACATTTTTAACCAGAGAAGCTTGGCTGTTCTTATCTATATCAGCAAAAGAAAAAGCTGCTTCAGCATCCAATCAGTCTTCAGAAGGTGAATATAAAACATGCAAGGGACTAACCAGACAAAGTACAGTTCCAACAATCAGGAAAGTAGGGAAAAAGCACTCACTCGGGAAATTTATTTATTCAGCTTAAAAGATGTTTCTTCCCAAGGAACTGGACTTTCCTTTCAAAGGCAGTGGATCGAATAGGAGTATTGAGTTCATAAAATGGATTCATTGCAAACTGGGGAAAGAAGAAAAACTCATCAGTAAGCACAATGCCCAGCCGTGGAAAATGTCACTTCAGGTGACATCTACTACTACTAGCTTTCAGCCTATTTAGTGCTACTAAGAGCACAGACCTTCTAAACCTAGGACCTAAAGTCCTTGCTTTCCAGGCCCTTACATTCTTCTCATACATGTGCAGAGCCATCCCCTAGCACCAGCTCCTCAGAACAAACCCATCACACTGGTGGAAATTAGGATTGAGTGCCCACGGGAGGCTGAGATGGTGATGCTTCTCATGACTGTTTCCCATGACCCCAACTAGTGGAAGTACCCACCAGGATTTGAGAACAAGGGCTGTATGTTCTGAGAGCAAAGCTACAAGGCTCTGTAGAACAGTCCTTTCATTATGATCGTTAATGACACCATACTACCACAAAATGCATCACAAGAAGTTGCCCCACAAGTTCTCTGCTGCCCAGAGAAGCTGTTGATGCCTCACCCCTGGATTTGTTCAAGGCCAGGTTGGATGGGGCTTTGACCAATGTGGTCTAGTGGAAAGTGTTCCTGCCCATGGCAAGGAAGTTGTAACTAGATGGTGACTAGATGTCCCTTCCTACCCAAACCATTCTTATCTATTCTACAAAAAATCACTGGACTAAAGTGAAGAAGTCTAAAAGAGCACAGTTTATAACAATTTCTTCTGTTTAATGGAAAATACAGCCTTTGTGTCACACATTACCAGCTCTGGCTGATGTGGACTGTACATGGGTGTTCATACAGGCCTCCAAGAGAAAACATGCTAATACAGCTGTGCCTGAGCATGAAGAGCAGAACACACTTAAAAGCAGTGCAGCAAGACCATAAAAAACGAATTCTTACCTTTATATACAACTCATATACATCAGTAAAGAAGTTCTTAATTCCATCTTCTTGCCTTACATCATGAAGCATTATAAATCTCATATGTGCAGTAATTAAGGAGAATAAAACTTTTACAAACAAAAGAGACATCCTGAGATGAGCATTTACACCTAATTCAACATATATCTAAAATGTTTAGCTGTACATGAAATAGCGATGAACTCATAGAAGGAAGCATTTAAAGTAATTGAAGCAATGAAATCTGGAAAGCATTACCTTTATGTTTTAACGTCCCCCTATATGAAAATAATCACCTCTCTATCCAAGGTGATTTTAAACACTTTTTAAAACAATGTAATTCTGAATGTGGATGATGCTCTTGCACGTCTGCCAGTTACCTCTAAAGTTAAAATGCCATTCAATGTTAATTGCTATGTGCAACAAATGTTTCACAACAAAACAGTTATAGGACTACCTGCACATTGTATCAAGCCTTGGCACTGCGTTTTCACCACTGGAGTGACTGACAAGTGCCATGTTCACTGCCACTTCTCTCCAGCACGGTCAAAGGGCTGGGAACGATCATACAAGCTTGCTCAGATCCTCTCATACCTCTTTACTCCATGTGAGCACCACATTTCATTATGCTATTTTGGCTCCTACAAACGTCAAAATTCACCTTTCCAACTGTTCCCAGCTGCTGTGCTTCCCAACATAGTTCTTCCTGAAGCTGATGACTCTAACAGTAATAGTGAATAGCCAGAGAAATCTGTTCCAAACTCACTTTATCTAACTTGCCTCTCTCTGGGAAAAGGCTTTGCTTATATAAATATAGGAAAAGAGAATAAGGAAGGATATGCCCAGCTGTGACAAAAGCAGAAACAAACCATTCATTAAACTTGTCCACAGTCTTCAAATACATGTTGTTAGAAAGCCACATGTTCTCATCTACGAGGTCAAGAGCAGCATGGGCAATGAACTGGTTGAGATGGCGATGATCATCCTAATGCATTTCCAGAAGACAGCAGATTAGTAATTCAGTGAAAGGAAAGAAATACAAACAACAATTTCTCAAGTTGCTACAGAACCAGTGTTCAAGTTACATAATGTTACATATACCCCACTTTTCTGTCACAGGATGTGCCTTCCTGCAATTCAATGAAACTAGCATATGTTGTCATGAAATTTGGTTTTGAGGAATAAAAGAGCTCATAATAAAAAGATCATCACAAAACCATTCCTGTGAGTAACAAAAATCAGCAAAGCCTGTATTACATCTCAGGAATGAACTCAAGCATGAATTCTTTTGTTTACTAATGGGCAAACTCCCACCGTTAACTCATTCCACAACAGAGGCCCTCATAGGTCTTTTTCTCTTCCTTCCAGACATCTATTTTAGTGATATTTACACAGCATACATAAAACGTAGCATTTTCTGGACTGTAACAATTTAGTCAAATTGGGCAGAAATTGACCCATAGGTTACAATGTATAAAAGCTGGGGGACAGATGGGGACGACAAAGATACAGAGGGCAGGTATGAGGATAAAATCACCTAAAGATTCTGTTTTTCTCATGTTGTTTACCTAGAAACAGGATTGCTTTATTGATCTTGAGGTCTTCTTTTTTCTAAAACCTAGTGCAGAAAAACATCCTACAACTAGTATTAAATATATGCCTGCAGATGTAAATTGCATCTCTTCCTATAATAAACATGAAAGTGATCACACTGTTTGGCCCGTGTACTTTGTAGACAATCTAAAGCACCAAAAGACATCTGCCAAGAAGAGATACAGGACAAAACCACACTGGAAGCTCTTATTAGACTGGAAAAAAAAGTAGTTTTGTACTGTTTCCCATAGTAACAGATGCTGTTACTGCCACTCTCACCTCTCAGTTTTCCCCTCAAATCAGCTTTTACACGTCCTCACACAAAATCTAGTCCGAGCTGCCTTATTTATGATCTTTTATGGGACATTACTTCAAAACTGAGATGATGCCATGCAGTTCCAGTCAGTGAGAGCATATACTTCCATTTTTGGATACACTCACAGATCCATTCACTTTTATACTGAAGTCTATTTTTTCTTTGATGTAATGCCACTTATGGATAATTTGTTCTTTTCCCACTGGAAACACTACTTATTAAGTAGTATTACATTTCTCACATTTTCAAATTCTTTATTTATCAATATAAGTTTTTAGCTTTCCTTAAAAGCAAGTATGACTAATGAAGATGATTAAAAAATTAGGTATTTTATAGCATAAAGAATAAAGGGCTGAATAGAGCATTCAAATTTATGCTTCTTACTTTATTAGTGTTTATAAATGTCTTAAAAGTAAGTGGTATTAAACAACGAACAGCTATTATAAAAGCTATGCACGCTAAGAGAAATTACCGAAGCAAAACTAAGATATATATTCTGTAACATACAGCAGGAAATATTTAAGGAAGCAGTGTTTTATGAAGAACTAGTATAATCTGGCAAAGGTTTTTTAAGAGACATGGGAAATCCAGGGTTCTACTCCCTATGACAAAATTTCTGTTAAAAAACCCACAGAAAACAGCAGATACTACTTCTAAAAAACACGGTGATTGTGCTTCTAATCCACTGTAAAACTATAAAAGAATCAGAGTGTCACAGGGAGAAAAAAACACACCTTTGACTCTACTTTTCCAGGAGGCAGAAATTCCATTTCAAATATGGGATTATCATGATGACCAACTATCACGAAGTAGAAACTTCCAGACATTCTTCAGAAACACGCTCCTTACAGGAAGAGACAAAAATGCTGATGAGTCTATATACAAACTCTTGCCAAAAAAGAGTTACAAAAATCCATGTAGAAGAGCTCCTAAAAATCAGCCAATGTGCTCCCATTCATATTTACCAGAGGCTAAAGAAAGAGAAGGATTTAAGTATGCACACCAAGAGGATGGGGCCGAGCTTTTCTTGGTGCAGCCAGCCACCAGGATGAGAAACAACGGGCAGAAACTGATGCCCGGGCAGTTCCACCTGGACACGAGGAATATTTGCTGTGCCTGAGCACTGGAACAGACAGCCCAGAGAGGCTGGAGATATTCCAGAACTGTCTGGACACAATCCTGTGCCCTGTGCCCCAGGATGACTCTCGCTTGAGCAGGCTGGACCAGATGCCTGTGTTCCCTCCCAGCCTGACAGATGCTGGGGGAGCCGGAGAATATCCTTCGAAAGTGGACCTGGAAGTGAATCCAGGTACCTAAAACTAATTCCTGCACTGCTCACCGATGATTTACCCCCTGGAGCCCCCAGTCACCCGGACACAGCGATCCCAGGCCCTAAAGCGCTGCACCCGCCTCCGAGGAACCTCCTCGCGTGTCCCCCCGGGCCCTGCTCACGGGCAGCAGAAGGGGAAGGGCAGAAGGGGAAGGCGCGGGCGCCTCCTCCCCGGCACACGGCGGCCGTGGGTCAATCCCACGGCTCCATCCCCGGCCACTCCAGAGGAGCCCAGGAAGGCCGACCCGTCCCGCCGCCCCCCGGCCTGTCCGGGGGAAGGGCCGGGCTCTGCGGGGCTGACATCCCCAGGGAGGCCCGCGGCACAGGGGGAGAGGGAGGCGGGGAAGCAGAAGGGTCCCGGCCCGCAGGGTCCCGCCCGGGCCCGCCGCCTACCCTGCGCCGCGCCCCGTCCGCCCCAGCCCGCGGCCGCCGGAAGCGCCGCGCTGCGCCCGCCCCATCCGGCGCCGCCGTGACGCCTCAGCGCGGAGCGGCCCTGCCTTATCCTGCTTTATCCTGCCCTGCCTTATCCTGCCGTGCCCTGCCGTATCCTGCCCTGCCCCCCGTGCCCGGCCGCGATCGCAGGCCCGGCTCCCGGCCCCGGCGGTCTCCCGTGGGTAGCGGGAGGCCGCGCCCAAAAGCCCGAGCGGGCTGAGGGGAGGCGGCGCCGGCCCGAGCGGCTCGGCGCTTCGCTGGCTGTGCGTCCAGCTGCGAGTCAGTAATGCCCCCTTTTGTTTCGGTGTTGTAGGTCAGGATGGCTTCGGTTGAAAGGGAAACATTGTCCCAAGAGGAACTCCGGAAAAGGCTGTATCAGACTTTTAAGAGCCGAGGAGTACTGGACACACTCAAGGTGTGCTTTGTTTTCAGCAGGTGCTGGCTGTGATCCTCTGTGCTGCTTCAACATAGAGAGCCCTAAAAGCCGTGCCGAGTGCAAGTGTCTCACTCTCTGCACAAAGTATTATTTTTGCCACAACGTAATTAGTATTTGGGGGGGAGGATGGGATGGAGTGTGTTGTGTTTGGGAGTTTTCCCCCATATACGAGGTTCTCCCTAAACAGAATAGCTTTTCATTATGCCTTGGCCTCGGAGGGTTTTTCAGGAAGCTTAAAAGCCTGTATTAGGTCTTTGAAAATACCCATGCTTGGAACAAGAAGTCAAGCAGGGGAGAGAAAAATAAATGAGAACATACAATAGGAAAGGATCTCTCAGATTACAGGGTGTGTTTATTACCTATGATAAGTAAGCAAGTTATCTGAGTAATACTTCTAAAATATTGCAATCCTCTTTTAAGAATGTATTTGAGCTATTTTGTCCCTGTCTGCTCATTCAGGAGAATGTCTTAGGAAAAAAACTCAAGACCAATATTTCAAGTATATCACTGATAATCCTGTAGCTAAGAATTTCCTGTTCAGGGCAATTTGTTTCTGCATTACTGACTTCTATACCAAGCTTGCAGTGCTAACTAATATTCTATCAGATGACTTCCTGTTTAAGTCTATTTTTCTGCCTTGTTTTACTTGTTTAGAAAGTTATTTCTGCCTTCCTTTTCTGTACTATGGATAGGGATTTAGCCCTGTGCTTTCCACCTTCACTTTTCCACAAGGTGTAAAGAGGTCGCTGTTCTTGGTTGCTTTTGAGACGTCATCACCTCTGTTAAAGTTGGTTGAAACTGGACAAGTTCAGAAATTAATAAGGAAAACAGTTTTATTCAGTTGTGTTTGAGAGTTAGACTCAATGATCCTTTCCAACTCAGAATATTCTGTAGTTCTGTAATTTTGTTATCAGCCTAATTTCTCTTGAAAACCATGCTAAAATACCCGGCTGGTCTGATGATCTGGCTTTGTTAAGTTTTGATAACTATTTTGTCGCATTTTTTGGTAACACACTGCCTCTTTATTCAGTTGTGTTGCTGTTGCATACCTGCTGCTGAAAGCTTAAAACAGTTTATGTCATGATCTTTTCCTTTAAACCATTTGTATAAACAATTTGTGTAACTGTATAATGAAAACAATTATTTCTTCCTTTTACAGAAGGGAGATCTTCTGATTTTAGGTTACTTTTTGTCTCTATTGCAACTCACAGAATGTGAATATATTTTAAAATGCCATTTAATTATTATTAGTGCCTGTAGGTCTTTTTGGTTAGTACTCTTTTGCTTCCCTACAAAATAATTGATATTAAAGACGTTGAATGTTTTGTTTGTTTTGCCATCTACTTTTGTGATGGCGTGAGTGGCTTCTTGATATGATAATCAAAAGAGGACCAATGAGGGTTCCAAGAGCACCTGAAATGTCAGAGGCCACATCAGGAAGGCTTTATTTAAGCCAAAGGGAAGGAAAACAGGAAAGCAGTGATCTGAAAATTAAACTGGGGGTACAAGACTGGTGTCTATGTGAGCTTTTGACTGGGAACTTCTTTTTAGTACTGCATTTGTTACATTTTGAGGGTAAATCAGAGTTTACTTCACCCATTAGAGGGTTTTGAAGAAAGGCAGGGTGTTCAAAGTGCACTTCTAGATGTTGCCAAAATTAGTCTGCCCTGTTCTGTTTTTAGGTTGTACAAGTAAAATGAGGCTCCCTGTGGATTTTGAAAACTTTAAACTCTCATTGAACCACATGTAAACTGATAATACAATGGGTTTTTTTCTGTATCAGACACAACTCCGAAACCAGCTAATCCATGAACTAATGCACCCAATTTTGAGTGGAGAACTTCAGCCACAGATGGTTCCAAATGAAGACAGTTCACTTTTGACCACTGCTTCCAACAGTTTGGTGGCAGATCATCTAGAGAGATGTGGCTATGAGTATTCACTTTCTGTGTTCTTTCCAGAAAGTGGATTGGAGAAGAAGAAGGTAAGTTCAGTATTTTGCCTATGCCATGATATCTAGGAGCTTTGTTCTCTGGGTATTGTCATATTCTAACAATTGAAAAAATCTTTTTTTGTGATAGAAAATGGAAGTATAAGTACAGCTTCTGTTCATCTCCATCATTTTCCTTTTCATGAATACTTAAAACTAGCAATAAGCAAATGATGCTGTTCTGGAGGCTGAAAGGTGCAGCCACAATCTGTCTGTGTGGCAGAGCACTTGGGAACTGAACCTGATAAAAGCTTTTTTGTCTATTCAGTTCCCTGCAAATGTGGTTTCTGGTCAGTTCAACTGTTTTAACTATAAAGTGTGGCTGAAGAGGTCAATCCTTGCCTTCCCTTCTCTGTAAGTGTGTGATAGGGTGAAGCTGTTCCTAACTGAGAATTAATTTTTTGACCTGGTGAGTAGTTAATCATCATTTGGGTTAGTGAGCTCATCTGATTTGGATGATAAATCAAGAAAAGTGACAAGGAAAGTAGAAAGCACGTGTTGAGGGTGGGGAGAAAACAAAACTCTTTTCACAGCTTCAGCTGACAGTGAAGCTACATGCTGGCTGCTCTATGTCTGAAGTAGTGAAGATAAGTAAATGTAGAACAGCAGGCCTCTGAAAATAATTTTATAGGGAGTAAATAGATCTTTTGTAAGTGGAAAACATTTACAATTGTAGAATAGTACCATTTACATACTTGAAATTACTTCAAATTAGTTAACCTTTTCCAACTGATCTTTCTTTTCCCCAAAGCTGTGGACTATGCAAGATCTTCTTCAGTTTATGAGGATCAATCCAAAATCCAGTCTTTACAAATCACTGGTAAAGTTATTTTGATTTTGAAAATAAGCTTAAATTACTGTGGTGCTGAAAATAGACTGGCTAAAACTTCTTTTCTTTCTTACAGACTTCAGGAACTCGGAAGGAAAATAAAGGTACAAAAGGTTTGCATGTGATGCAGACAAGGATAATTGTGTTAGCTTTATTTTTATTAAGATGTGAGCAATAAAAAATAAGATTTCTTGAGTGTGTGTTGGTATGGAGTAATATGGATTTAGTCGGATTTTGAAACTTGCAATACACCAGGATGATGAATGTTAAATTTCAGGATTATCCAGCTTGTATTTGTGGTGTGGGTTAACTGTTGACATTCACTTACAAAATAAATGACTTCTACATTAGAAATTCGAGAAAATTCTGTAATCAGGCATTAAATATAATGCTCTTTGGAGGCTTTTCATACTAACTTTGGAAAACTCAGGTTTTGGGTTGTCTTTATAACACTGTATGAGCTTGCAGAATATACTTCAAAAACTAGTTACAGATTTAATTGAGTTTCCATTGTATTATATAAGAAATAATTCTTATATCTGCATGACAAAACCTAGCTATACTGTATAACCTAAAGGAGCTTGATCTTCAAAAACCCCTGTTGCCTAAAGTACACAGTTAAGTACTAATAATCTTCACTCTCAACTCACCTTGGGAGTCAAGAGACATGGATGGGAGGAAAAGTTGCAAAAGGACAGCTTTTGCTGACTGAGATGGACTGGATTATGCTTATAATAAGACCATAGTTGTTTACTAGTATTGATTTTTACTAAAATACTTGTTCTATCTCTAAATCAAATAGATTTTCTTGTACATTGAAAATTGCTTTGTTAATTACAGCCTCAGATTCCATTTGGGTATGAAATCAGAGCTAACTAATCTATTGGATCTTGCTAGGTTTCCTTATGCAGATTTTAATGGGACTTACAGAACATCATCTGAACAGGGAAACTCACAACACAGAAACTCAGACCACCTCAGTGCCTCCTTACAGAGAGTCTCTTGGTAAGTGCAACCTGTGCAAGTCTCCCCAGATATTTTCATACTGGTCTATGGTATGGCTTTATATATATTGTATGAATGGTGTTACTTTGTTACTTACTCAAATGCAACCTAAAGTTGTAATGAGTAAAAGTCATGTCTGTCACTAGAATATGGAGTTTCTAAATTTTCTTAAAATACGGCAAAATCAGGATAGGTTTTTTTTAATGACTCGTGTGTTTTCTTAGGCATTTAGCTGAGACCTATGACAAATGGACTGTAAATGTTATGTGTTGAAATATGGAGAAAGAATTGGAAATGCTTGCCCTCTTCCTGTGAGCAAGTTAAGCATGGATTGGGAATTCTTGAATGTATAATATGTATGCTGTCATTAATATATTGAATACAAAAAAGGTAAAATTGCATACAAAAGGAAATTCTTGTCCACCCATGGTAAAAAGGATGAATGACTATGTAACACCACAAATAGTGCCTAAACAGCCAAGTGCCTCCTCCTAGGTATGTGTTATGTTTATATGTATATATAAAGCAGATAAATGGCATTTCTGTACTGCCTCTGCTTTTGTGCCACACAAGTCTTTCTGGGATAGTGCTGCTTGGATAAGCTGAGGAATGTCCTGCAGAGAGAGAGGTTCCTGCCCTCTTTGGTGAGGTAACTGCAGTGAGTGTTTTCTAAATTATGATGGATGTGTTGCTTTTTTGTAGCTGAGAAGCTTCAGCTGATTGATGAACAGTTTGCAGACTCCTATCCTCAGCATCAGCAATACAAATCTTTGGAAGTAACACTTAATGAATATAGAAAAGAAATAGAAAAGCAGCTTCAAGAAGAAATGCATCAAAAGGTATAACTCTGGTTTATGAACTTGAGGGAGACATTTGTTAATTTTGACTTTACACATTGCAAACTTTTGATACTTAAGGTAAATTGAAAAAATCTAATACTTAGTTACAACAAGCACAAAAGGCTAAATTAATCCAATATCTGTTGTTAATTTGGTGATATAACATGTATATTTGTCATCCCACTTTTTTCTTAAATGTGCACAGAATTTTAAGCTTTTTATTCTGATGTTAATTTGTAACACAACATTTACTTACTCTGGTTGTCTTAATTTGGTAAAATTTATCTGCTATTTGATTATTTTGTTTTATGGAGAAATGTTTACTCTATGCCACAATTTAAATTTTCCTTCCCAGTTAAGATTTTGATGCTTGAATTTCAGTGTAGTGTATAGCAACTGAGAGATGTGAATTGCTGTTGTGTAGCTTGACAGATAATTAATTTTTAATACTGATGAGAGTTTGCATTCTATTTCAAAGCATTGCACAGAAACTCTAAAGTTATAAGAGACAGTATCATGAATCATTTCTGATTTTTTTCTTCCTATAATTGAAGACAGCTCTTCTTGAGAATTTTCCTTCATTTTGGAAATAAGATTAAAATTTTGTCACATAATTCTTTGATAATCCTTCTGTCTGAAAAATGGAGCAGAGGGAATATACTGCATTTATTTAAATACATATTTTCTTCTTTTTCATAAATTTCTGTCAAGATCATCAGCTTATTTGGATAGAAAGAAAAATCAACTGTATTTCATTTCAGTATATTTTTTATTAATTTCTGTCAAGATCATAAAATAAATGATAATCTAATAATCAGAATTCTTCCACACACTTTTAAAGGCATCCAGTGTAGTCATCATTTATGTAGCCAGACAAGTAGGAAGATGGAGAGTTAAACCTCTCTTTTACCTTCAATCTTTATTCCCCAACTGGCTCTGTCTTTTTTAGTATGTAAAACATGTTAATTTGTGTGTTGTGAAGTTTGTATCAGTTTAAGTATACCAGTTGTAACAAAAGGCATGGGAATCTTGACCAGATGTAAATATCTTCTAAATTCAATTAGCTTTACTTAAATTCTTTAGCAGCATGATGTGAATTACTGTAAAACGTTTCTAATCAAATTTGTATATATACAAGTGATGCTGTATATTAAAGTATTTTCTTTAATTTTTCACAAAACTTGTGCCCACAGACCTGAGTTGTTTGACCAGACATTCCTACTGTGCTTTTTCCACTCTTTAATCTTTTCTCACCATTTTGCTCTCATTCTCTTTTGATTCTTTAGTTCAGTATTTCCTCTCATTTTTGTCTTGTGTGCTTTCCATTTTCTTCAAAATTTTTGTTGTAATTCTGTATAATCCCGTTTGCTCTCACATACATTGTCCTTCATACACTGTGTGGAGTCATGTTCCCAACGATTGTTCTGTGCAGCTGCAAGATTTTTGCTTTCCTTGTGTACAATTACCTTTTTTCAGTTGTGCTTAGAAGTCAATAAATTGGGACTTCTCTTTCTGTAACCCTCTTTAGATGAAGTTGTGTTCTGCGTTTTTTTTTACACTTCTTCTGGTACTTCTTTTTATGTCTAGGTGAATTTCTGTGGTTTCTGAGCAATTCAGGCTGATTCAATTCTTGAATCACTAGTCAAAAGTGATTCTTTGGGAAAGGGATAAATGTCAGAGGAGGGGTAAAAGGTTGTGGCCATTCCTTAATTCCAAGCAGAGTATCACTTCTGCAGTGCATTATTCTTCATAAGCTTGTGCTCTGCTCTTGTCTAAAACTGATAGTTTTGTGTAGGATCTGCTTTGGGATGCCAGATAAACACATGAAAACTATGTGAGATGTGCAGATAGTATGTGCTGCTAAGATACTTCTATCATGGTAATTATTATCAATTTATCATTTCCTAACAAGAATTTCAAGGTGAAATTTTGAATTGTCTTTTTTATTTGAAGATGGACATATTTAACCCTCTCTTCCACCTTTATGTAAAAGCTTGAACATTTTAAAGAAGTCGAAATAGCAAAGATTAAAATGGAGGAGAAAGTGCAGACCCAGAAAGAAATCTCTGAGCTGCGCCATGAGTTAGAGAAGATGCATCAAGCAAAGTCTGAAGCCTTGATTTCTCGTGAAAAGAATGCTATTGAGAGGCTTCAAAAGCAACAAGAGGTAAAGTTCCAATTTTTTTTTTCCTAATCTATTGCAAAATGATTCAGTGAGTTGGTTAGACTGTTCTTTTATCTCTGGGAGATTTACCTTCAGCCTTACTTGGCTAAATTAGGAAAAACTTATAATTCACCTTTGATCTTATAAAGAGGGGAATGCATGTAGCAACTGTGAAAATGACTAGGGTCGAACATGTAAGTAGGGATGGCTGGAAAAGGAACAATTCTGCAAGCTGGTATCTAAATGTAATAAATACTTTTAAATCTGTTTTAAAATTTTTGCTGAATTCAGATCACTGATATTTTTTTTTTCCACAGAAAGTTAAACATAGCGTTTAGTTACACTCTTAAGTTCTTTTAGCTGCTCAGAAGACTCTAACCTAAATGGAATAAATAGCTTGTATGGTACAGATATGCTGTTGCTGTTTGTTTTTATATATTGAATGTTATTAATAACCACCATCTCTACTGTAAACTAGCATCTCATTTCATTTCCTTGAATGCTTTTGTGTTGATGAATTACTACTCTGAGCTGTTAACCCTTGATGTTTTGCCAGGGTAGTAACTGTTACTACAGCACACAATAATTTGTGTGTAGTTCTCAGATGCTTATCCCAATCTCAAGCTGTTACTTCTCAGTTTTTGAAAGAATAGTTTGTTTGCTTTTCTGTTGCCTGTTTGCCTTGCCACCTCCCTGCTCTCTGCAGTAGACCTTCATATCCAAACCATAGTCACTCACAAATGCCAACTGTATTTTTACTTTGGTGTGGTGGTTTTGTGGTTTTGTTTTTTTGTTTTTGTTTGTCTTGTTTTCTTCCCTGAGAACATGTGATACTAGTTAACAAGCAGTTGTGCAGGTCTTTATATAAGTTACTATAATATTAAACATTTTATCACCATGCTGTGAATTTATTTCATGGTCATGTACTTTGAAGCTGACAAGAAAACATCTATGTTATGCTACCAATCTTCTTCTGTGGGGATGAAATTAATCCAGTAATTAAAAAGAGCCCTGCCAATGACTAGGTCAACATATCTATCAAGTATTGTGTATAAATATTTGATTTCTCTTGTCAGCTTCTGCACTCACTAAGAATTTTGTATTTCATTTAGCTGGGTGTGGTAGTTTGGATTCTTTTAACAGAGTTCAGATATATTTACTTTAAAGCTGTCAGGTCATTAACTCTTCACTATGACTTTATAGCTAGGATATATGGCTTGAGAAACTACTCTATTTTTTGTACCAGGAGCAGCAGCTGAATCTGTCAGCACTGTCAAATGCACATGGCTTCAAAGTTGATACAAGGGTCCATGTGGCAGAATCTTAATAATTTTCTTCTTAAACTTTTTTTTTGGGGGGGGAGAGACATAAAGTGTTTTGTGCTTAAGGGCAAAAAAGCCACTTTTATTAATAGGAAGATATGTGGGTTTTGGTGTTGATGTGTTCATCACTTGGAGAATCTCTTTTACAATTTTTTGTGAGTTCTATATATTAAACTGCAAAAACTGAAAGGCTGTTGGTTTACTCAGTTTCAGTTTTAAGTCATGTTTGATCAGTGCTTTTGGGTATTTGTTTCTTCAATGATATTTTTGTGAAGAACATACAAAACTTTTTTATTAAAAAATTCAAGTGTTTAAATGTGCTTATTCTGCATTTTTTTAAAAAAATCCTTTTACTTGAATTTTAATTAGTGGTATTTCTTAAAGGAAGGGTGTTTATGGGTGGGCAGAAGTGACTCCATCTAAAACACTTTTACTCTGAGTGAAAGTTGAAAGGAGATTAAAAAAAATATACTCTAAAATTGATTCTTGATGTTATTTCATATAATGACTATATCAATAATATTTATGGGAGTAAGATCAGTCAGTCCCTGAAGAAGAATCTCTTAAGTTTGCATGTGTTAAACAGTAAATGAAGTTTTACAGCGAAGTAAAACTGAGGCTAATATTTTGTGATTCAGATAGAAGCAAAGGAAGTGTATGCTCAGAGACAAAGTCTACTGAAAGATATTGAAGCCATAAGGACCAGGGAGGCAGAACTGAAGCAAAGGATGGAGGCATTTGAAATGTAAGTTGCTGAAGGATATGTACAATGCTAAATGATGCTTCTGCAAAACTTGCCTCAAGATGTTTCTGCTTCTGTGATGTTGAAATAGATTACAGATCCCAGAAGTTACATTTTACATTTTGAGCAGTATTGTATACTGTCTCTGTTAGCAGGGGTACCCCATACAAAAAGATGCTTCTGGGTTTTTTCTGTGCCATTTCATCCAACCAAAACAGTTCAGCATTGCTTTGCAGGCACGGACCCAGATGTTTACTTTTAAGAGCTTAAATTAAGAAAAGCCAACCTGCAAACAACACAGTATGTTACCCAAACCCTCATGAGATATTCACATGAATGTTTTGCCTCGTTGATCCTATGTTTTGGGGTTGATTTTTTTAATTATTTGTCTTCAATAAGATCCATTTTTTTTAGTTAAATTTCAAAAGTAACGAATCCATTTTTGGCCAAACTTTCAATACTACTTAATATTGTTACTTTGTCATCTGTTTTTCATAGCAAAATGAGTATCCTGCTAGCAAATACTTGGGGTTTTTTATCAACCCAGCAGAGGGTGCTGATAGAATAGCATGCTCATCACTCTTTCCTCTGAAGTGTTTCTGGTGTGGGAAACTGAGCCAGGGTTAACCCGGGATAGCTTCATAATTGATTGGTACTGAATTTTAACTAGGGCAATTTAGGTTGTGTCACATCTCCGTGTTCTTAATGAACTGCAGTGACAGAGTCTGATGATGATGGTTTCAAATTGCTACAGTATTCCAAGCAAACACATTGCCCTTTGATGTCTACAAATGTTACTGTGAAAGAGAAACAAAACCCCAGACTAAAACTTTGGCTTCAAACCTGGTCATTGTCTGTATATTTCTGGATATTTCAGCACCCAGAAGATTCAGGAGGAGAAAAATAAAGCCGTAGAAGATGCACTTCGGCGTCGTGAGGTTGCTGTGAAGAACATAGAGGAGACATATGACCAAAAACTGAACACAGAACTCTTAAAGTAAATTTTTTGGTCTCTAATAGGACACATAATATTTCCTATGAAAACAGAATCATAAATTCTATAGGATTTATTTTGAAAAGCATAGCAAAGCAAGCAAGGGTTTGAAAATGTGTACTAACGTTTTTGTTTTAGTCAGATGGAATCTTCTATATTACTGCTTATCTATTTGCTAATAAGTTTACCATTGAAAATAATTCTCTTTTGGTTATAAGTTATATTATTGCTGTAGTTTGAATTCTGTGTTGATATCTGGAAAAGAGATCTGACATTAGCTTGTATATTTAGACAAGAGGATCAGAAGCAGTATTTATTAGTTACTTCCTTTGACCACAGTTAAAAGAACTGACCATTTTATGAACACAGAAGAGGCATGAAGGGGAAATCAGCATTAAAGAGATGTTATAAATTTCTTAGAAAAGGGGTGAGAGACATACTAGTCCACTGTACAGACAGACTGGCTCTTACCTTGAAGAGGTATTCTTTGATCTAGATCTCCCTCTTATTGATTACCTTCTGCTTGAGCCTGGTCTTAAGGAATGGGCAGTCACCTGTGACTTATTTTGGGGTGTCGCAGTGGGTGTATCCTAACTTTGATATTGTACTTCCTTGTAGTACCTTGGTCACTTGAAGGGTTCATTGATACTTCAGTGCAGACCAATGCTCTTGGCATGTTATGGACCTGTCTCAGGCACTTAAAGCAAGTGACTGATGTATCATTACTTTTTATTGCGAGCCAGGGAGCAATATTATCTGTACTTTTAGGTCTTTAAATTAAAGAGCAAAGATGTTGTAGTAGGTTTTTGCAAAATATGCCCTCAGCATTTGATGGTTTTGTTAGAGAACAGTGAAATGCAACTAATTGACTCACCTTGGTGTCTTAGTTTATCTGGTCTGTTACAGCTAGTTACAAATAATGATTGCAAAGTCCTTTCAGTACATGAGGAGAAGCAAAGCATTTTAAGGATAAACTGCTGCTTAGCTTATTTTATCAACATACAAAGTATTTTAAGGCATGCTTCAAGTGCTCAGAAAGACAGGATCTGTGTCCTTTTGTCCCAAATCATTGATGAAAAGTTTTAAAGAGCTACTGTTTATTATACAGAGGTAGTGATGCTTGCTAGCAAATCAATCTTTTTTATATTTTTTGCAGTAAATATTAAATGCCGTATTTTGGAGAAGGATCTGAGTGGTCCAGACCATTTGCAGAAATGCAGGAGGATGGATTTGGCTATATCTGAAACCATTTATAATTATGTCCCAGTCCTGTAGACTGCTGAGCTTTCTTAGCTCCCGTGAATTCCAGTTCAATGGAATGGCACTGTTGGGTAATTGCTGGGCTATGAATAGTGGTGTACCTGGGCAGTGCTCAGTGTCTGGTTGGTGGCTGGTGGTGTGCAGAGAACCCCTGGGGCCAGTTCTGGGGCCCTTATTGTCCAACAGCTTCCTCTGGATATGGGCACAGGGATCCTCAGCTTTGAACATGAGGCTTAATTAAGAGGAATCATTTCCACAATGAATGCCAGAGTTTCAGTCCAGGGAGATTTGGACAAGGTTGGGAATCATGCCAGTGCAATTCTTAGGAATTTTAACAAGGAAAACTGCAAAGCTCAGTGCTTGGGGCAGAATAGCCCTATGAGTTTGTATAAATGGGGAAAAGGAGTTGACTGAGGAGCTGCATTTCTGGAGAGGAGGTGGATGAGTTACAGTGAATGCCAGCTTGATTATGAGCCAGCAGCATGCTCTGACAAATAAGGCAAAACAATATGATGGGTAAGATTAGAAGCAGCCTGGCCAGCAGACTGAGGGAACTTACTGTCCCTTGAAAGGTACTGGGGAAGGTTATGCTGGGAATTCCGTGTCCATGTTTGGGCTCTCCAGTTCAAAAAAGTCATGAAGAAACTGGAAAGTGCTTTGTAAAGTCTGTCACGTTAGTCCATTTGAGTTAGACTCTCAAATGTGACCACTGAGTTCATGTGGTAGGAGCTGGAAGTTGGGAGATTGGCAGATTTAGCTTGGACATAAGGAAAAAAATCTACTGGGAGAGTAGTGCAGCATTGTTAAAGAGTCATCCAGAGAGATGGTGAATATATGTCCTTTGGGGTTTTCAAGACTTGGCTTGGAAGAGCTACATCTGCCTTGCTGTACGGGTGGCAGTAGTCTGGCTTTTTGAGGAGGTGGTTGAATGAGATGATTGGCAGGGCCGTTTCCGACCATTTTGGTGGGTCTGTGATAGTTAATTTTGTCAATAAATAATTGTGTGATTATAGTTTAGTTTGGGAAAGAATGGAATTAACACAAATGCCCATGCATGTGAGCACACACATCCTTTGGTAATACATGATTCTTTTTGTTTCTAGATATCAGCTTGAATTGAAAGAAGAATACATAGCCAGAACCAATAAAGTTACTGAAGATGAGAAAAAAAATAAAGGTAACCATCTGTCTGAGATTGATAAAGTACCTGTTTATCTCTAGAGCTTTAACTGTCATATGCCAAACCACTACTCTTACTGTACAGTCCTGGTGTTCAGTGGCACAAGGGATAGAAGAGCCATCAGAACAGTGACAGTTCAGCAGCTCTTTGCTGTTCAGAATGCAGTGGGAATCATAAACTGCTACTTTGCACAGAGGCTGCAAAGCATTCCTGGTTTTTCAGAGTCCCATTTTCTTCGGAAGTCCTACTGGCTCATTCAGGCTTTAACTGAACTCTGGTACTGTACCCTGGCACAGTTGCCAGTTTCTACATTTCCTGTGCACAGGATGTTTAATTTGGGCTTGCAGAAGAGAGCTGGAATAGATAACAGGGTTAGACTTTTGAGACGTGTAAGAAATGATATATCACAGGCATGTGAATTTGATTTATTTAATTCTAAATGTGTATATGCATATATACATTTGTATATACGGCATGATTTACTTAATTTTGAAGATATGTGTATGACATTCAGTCATTTTTATGTCTTAAATTAAATTGAATTTTGGGCTTAGCAGCTTAAAACTGTTTTCTGCTGATACAGTTTTTTACTGTAATACTCTACTAATTTTAATTCAGCATTTGTAATCCTCCCTGCAGAGAAAGCTATGCTTTTGCAAGAAGAAGCCATTGCTGTTAATTCAAAAAAGGAGGAACTCAAGCAAGCTGTATCACGCACCAAAGAGCTTGAGGTAATTGTAAATGTGAATTTAAAGAAGCCTGTGTTCTAATTGATGCAATTGAGGTATGTTACAAATGAAAATGTGAAATAAAAATAATTGTTGAGTAGTACAGTGGTTCATAAGCTTCTAAACTGTTCTTTATCTGCAGCTGGATTTGGAGTCAGTGAAGGCCCAGGTTCTGTTGGTAAATAAACAGAACCAGTTGTTGACAGAAAAACTGAAAGAGGTATCAGACTATCCTTTGCTAAAGGAGGAAAAATTGGAGCTCCAAGTGCAGAATAAACTACTTAGGCAACAGTTGGATGAGACTCGGAGTGAGAACCAGCATCTTCGAGACAGTCAGTGTGAATGATTTAGTTATTTTCTTGTTTATGTTTCTCTAGAAGTATTTGTTTAGAAGTAAATTTTCATTAAAATGCTTTCTGTGTATTATGCTTGCTAGTAGTTTGCATGAAGCCCAAGCTACTGTTTGCATGTAAGTGAGCAGTCCTTGGCATAAGTTTATTTTCTTTTATATGTCTATATAGGAGAAATCCTGAATTAAAGATATCCCTTTCACCCTCTGAAAACAGCAGTGCAATATTTCTAACCATGGCATTAATATGGTTAATAATGGTAGAAGAACATCACATTATTATTTAGGTGCTTGTCTAACTCCAGTAATTTTTAACAAAGTATTTTTCATGTTATAGGAGATTATAGGAGAGTAGAGATGTGTGTGCAGTTATGTAAGATAAGGCTATGTATTTTTCTTCCAGTGTAGGACAGTCTGGGTTTATTCTTAAAGGACTACACCAACAAAGATTTTGGTCCTTTGTAAAAGGAAGACGAGAAATGTCCCCAAGTACTTTATTCAGACAAAGCCTTGTTTTGTTCCTAAAATCAAATCAGCTTTACATGTTCAGGGGTTATCATATAGAAAAGTGCACACTTGTTATTCTTTGTCTGAGTGTCCGGTGTTTTCCTTTTGGGGTAGAGCTGTCCCAGCCCTCGGCAGAGTACCTGGCCTGCCAAGTAGAGCTGAGGAGAGTGGAGCATTCTAAGAAGCTGGTGCTGGATGAATTTGAAAGTCATAAGCAGATGTTGGAAAAACAGCTACAAAGTGAGGTAAATTATTATTTCTAAATTATTTTAATCTTTTAGTCTTGCTGTCATCTCTTTCACAATTACCCATCTGCCTGTGCAGGCTGTTTGGTATGCAATTACAAGAATTGTTTGTACTGTGCTTATTTTTATGTAAACAACTCTAAAGAAAACAAAACATCACATCAAAAAACTATCAAAAAATAAAACCAACCCAACATAGCAAAATAAGTTTTACTGAGTCACCAAATTGTCAGTGCTGACTTTCAGTAAGATAGTATGTGTGTGTGGTCTGACTGGACCTGAAAAAAACCCAGGTATTGAAACCAGATATTCAGCCAGTTGAGATGATTCTTGTTGTCTGAATTATGCTGGTTTTTGTTTTTCTCTTGATTTCCTATAGATTGAGCGTTGTGCCCAGTTAAAGACCCAACTGTTAGACTCTGAAGCTACTGTCAGGAAGTTAAATGTGCAGGTTGAAGAACTGAAACTGCAAGTGAAACAAACACAGGCAGGTTTGTATCTTATGCAAGAGCAATCATTTATGAAGGAAAAGTATAAGAAGTTCCAGAAGCTTAAAAAAGCTGCAGTTGCATAGAACTAACACATTACCAGGGAGTAGATTAAAATTTAAAATCAAAATGTATTTAAAGCCTGGTTTAAATAGCAGACTCATTACAACATTCTTTCAGAAAACAAACATACGGGAGGAAGGGAAAATAACTCCTCCCTGAGCATTTGCATGTTTTTATTGTCTGTTTTTCCTCTGTATAAGGACATTAATGTTTTCTGATAACATAAATGGCATTTTCCAGCGGGCAACTTGTGTTTTCATGCATTTTGATTCTTGAATGTTCATAATAAAAATAATCAATTTGAAATTGGATTTTGTACCTCAAAAATTTAGGTCTGACTCTTAAACAGATTTAGTCAAGTCTAATAACTTTTGCCTAACTTATGCTTAACTTATCTCATATGGGCACTAGAAACAGGCACTTACATAAAGCAATTTAATCTGCTGAATTACATGAATTACCCACATAAAGCAATTCTTTCTGCTGAAGAAATGTACTTCTAAAGATGCTTGTCAAATTGCTAATATCAAGTATTATAAATGAAGGGTTTGGTATGTATATTTAATGTAAAAATATGGAATTCAATTCTGCAATGATTGTACATTACAGATAGCAGGTATATGCAACTGTATATGCATATATATGCAACTGTGGTACACATTGGTATCATTTGGAATTGGAAATTTGTTAGTATCAAAATAACAAATAAGTATTTTAATTAAATGACTGAAAGTACTGTAGGAATTTTTATTTTACATCAGAGTTAATGAAGTCATTGAAGAACCATTTATGTAGTATAAAAGCAAGACTGTAAATTTGCTGAGAAAGATGCAGCCCTATTGATTGGTCTTTTGGGCTTGTTGAAGCATGCAAGTACAAGGAAGCAGACAACTCCAAAACATTTAATTTAACTGACAATTTTATAGTACTTTCAATGTAAACCAAAAACCAAACCAAAGATTTTCTATGTGCTGTGTTGTTTTTCTCCAAAATTAATTTTTATTTAAATAAAGGGAAACTGTTAAGACTTGTGACACGCCCTGTGTTCCTTAGACTTAAATATGATTAGATGTACTGTGTCCAAAATGGTAATGTTTTCATGTTTATTTATTTACTTAAACTTTATTTAAAAAACAGGATTGTAGAGTACATACTTGACAGTAGTTTTTTGTGGCAGAATTATATATTTAAAAAACAGCAGTGGTAATTTTTAGCTTTGGAGTTGCATTAAAAACACATTTAAATCAAAATTTCAATTAAACCATTAAATTCTCAAAATGTAACCAATTCCACGGTAGGATAATTTTGATCAAATTGGAATTGAAATGCCGTGGTTTACTGTTTTTGCTTTGCTGTAGGCCTCCCTCTGTCTCTGTTTGGTGCCACTCACTTTGTCCTGCTCCCCTTTAGCCCTGGAGAACGAGGTGTACCGGAACCCGAAGCCATCACTCGTGGACCGCTCTGTGCTCGACTTCCTCGGTGACAGGGTGGTGCCCCCCGACCTTTACGTGGATGGCGCCTTCCCCAGGCACCCGCTGCTGCCCGATGTGGGGACAGTCACTGGGCCAGGGCCTGCCTGTCACCTGCAGCCACGCAGCGCTTCCCCAGACTCTGACCTGGACTGCATCGTGCAGGCCCGGGCCAGGGTGAAGGAACTCGAAAAAGAGGCTGAGTACTTGGAAGAAGCCTACAGGAGTTACCAACACAGGGTCAGGCAGAATGCAGCTGTAAGCAGAACGCCGAGGAAGATGCAGCCTCCTTTAATTCTGCAGTGTCCTCTTAGTAGATACCCTTTGACTACCCAGCAGGAACTGCTAGAGGATAATCCCAGCTCCCCACATTCCCCTCTGAGCAGTCCAAGAGGTGAGAAACACATCAAAAGAACTGGGCAGGTCGATACCTTCCAAACTCCCCTTACACCACCACACAGAGGAGCATCTTCTTCAAGGCGCCTTTCTTCTACTCCCATTTCCAAACCAAAGAGAGACCTCAGTAACAAGAAAATTCCAGATGGTAAGTCACAATTGTTAATGGGGTGGAGCGGTGGGTTTTACTTACTGTTCCTCTTGTGCTCTGGGAACAGAAAGATTTAGCAGTGGTAGTCATTCACTCGTTATTTACAAAGATGCAGGAGAAATCAGGAGATGTGGTTTTGCAGGAGACAGGAATATACCGGCTGCTTGGAGTATTGCATCTTCCAGGAAACAAATACTGAAGAAGTAGGTTGAGGGAAGTTGAACATGCTCTAGGGGAGCTTTCAAGTGAAGACTACACCATATAAATGGCTACAAGTGTAACTTTATTGATATACAGAGTTTCAGTCAAAACTTGCTATTAAGTGTAACTACTTTGCAACATTAATTGCAGTTTCTTAACTCTCCTGTATTTCTAACCTTTCATTTAACTGTTGTAGTTAAAGTGTGTGGCTGAAGATGTCTTTGGCTTTTCTTAAATTGAGCTTTCCAATCGGAAAGGTCCAGATTTCCTTTGTTTTAGCTGTGACATCTTTATAAAATACTCCTAAGCAATTGTAAGGGGGAATGATTTAGGGTTTGAAAAATTTTAATTTGCTATTAATATCACAGTTTCTAATAATTGTTTAGTCTTTTTTTTTTTTTCCTTAAGGACAGTACTCTGAAAAACAAGCACAATAGAAACAATTTTTGAAAAAAAACCCAACCCTGTTGTTTCAAATCTGCAGTACCTCTGCTTTTTGAGTGATGCATTTTTTTCACCTTTGCTCAAAGTGGATTTAATAGGATGAAAAAAAGAGACAGTAATAAAATAAAAAGGATAATGATCAGCTTCTCCATGAAAAAAGGTTAAATACAAGGGCAGCTTAGTTTGGAAGAAAGATGGCTGAGATGTGCTGTGGGAAATCTGGAAAACAATGAGCAATGTGAAAAAGGTAAAAAGGGATCAGTTGATTACTGTTTCACAGACCCCAGAAAGGAAATAAAATTAAATGCTTTTTTCATACCATGAGTAAGTTGTGTAATTTATTCTTCTGTGGAAACAAGTATAGATGCAAAACTTCACTGTCAGGAGGATCCAGAAAAGCATAGATTGGAGAAAGGTTGGGGTGGGTGTTGCCAGAAGTAAGATACAAGCATTCTCCTTTTTCAATTTTGGTTTAGTTTTGTTTGGTAATGGGCACTGTTAGAAACAGGTTACAAACACTGATTGATTGTGTCTGTTCCTGTGCTTCTGCATGTAGAGTATCATACTCTGTTACTAAGAACATCTTTGAGACTTGAACTTGAACAAAGCAATCTTTCATGTTATAAGTTCTCCCTGTCAGCTTCTGTATAAAGTACCCACAGACTATTTGTACTGCACACAGAAAAAATCTTTTATAATGCTAGGGTTTTGTTGAAAAATTAGGAGATGTTAAAACTATAGTTGTGTGCACAACTTGAACAATCCTTCCTGTCTGTGTTCTTTACAGAAGCTAGTTACAGGATGGGAGATTTCGTTTTTGTTCAATTGGCTCTGTTCTTTGCTTGATGCACAAAACTGACTGGTTCTGTAGAGGAGTAAGAATTGAATAACAGAGGAGTGCATTACCTGACTCAGGAGTCACAGAAATGGAGTGGTGTGGAGTGTAGGAGACCAGGCTGCAGCTGGGTGATAGGATATTAAGATTGGCTTCAACGCTAACTGTGCTGTCAGTGGGATTTGTCAGCTCCCACTTAGATTGCTTCCCCAGTGAGGTGTCTCTTCTCTCTCATGAGTCTTCTGAGGAGTGCTTTTGTATTGGTGTACATATATTATTCTTCTCTGCTAGAGATGGCTGATGTACGATGTGTGGTTTTGCTAGAAAAGTCTTAAGTCATTCTGGAAGCTTTTGTGGAGCTTTTTGGGGCTGTTGGAATTACCAGCCTGAAAAACTCAGGGTAAATCTAAAGAGGTAGAAGACACCATGCATGTGAGTCTGAGATTTTTTTTTTCCTTTAAGTGAGGTTAAGTGCAGCTCAGTTGTCAGCACCTGTCTCTGGAGAATGAAATGAAGTGTGTCCTCCTCAAAAACACAGTTGGCAGATCCAACAGCTGTTTTTACAGCATAATCTGCAAGTTGAAGGATTATGAAGTTTTATCTTTTCCTTTAAATTAGCTCATGCATTTAACTTTTCCTTCCTAAGTCCATGCACATTGAACAAATAATGCATGTATTATACAACCAGCCTTGTCTGAGAAATAGTAGGACAAATAACTAATACGAATGGTGGGATTTTTATTCTGCAGACATCAAGAGCCCATCTCTTTCCTCATCACAGCGGAGTGTTGACCAGGTTCTTTCTCCTATTTCAAAGCCATATTTGCATTCATCTTCTGAGTCTGTTCCTTCCTCACCATCCAGTCATGGCCAGAAAATCAGGTAACATTGTTTACAAAACAACATTTTTAACCTGCTGTTTAAAGAAACATTTATCTAGTTGCTCAGGGTGATAGCTGCTTTTACAAAACAAGCAAGCCATTGATTTTATAAGTGAAAACTTTTCTAAAGATGAATAAGGATTTCCATTTTAAATATCAAGTGGGACCTAGTTATAAAAAAATCCAAACACTTTGGCTTGCTCTGAGCAAAGCCATGTCTCTTTATTGTGTCTCTATTTTTCATATCTGTGACCTGACTGATGAGCTTTTGCTAATTGAAGCATTTGAATTTCTGCCTCCTGTTTGAGAATTTAAATCAAGGCAATTGTACAGTCTCACTTCATTCATTAACAAGCTGTAATGCTAAATTTATTACTTATTTTCTGTCTCTGAAGAGCTTGTTCATGTGTCTGTTTTCAAAGTAGGATTTTCCAGTCTCCTTTGCATGTGAGAATGGGATGGGTAGCACAACTCTTTTTTTTTTTTTTTTTTTTTTTTTTTTTTTTTTTTTTTTTAAGATCTTTTTAAGGTAAATGAATAATTTTGACAAAATCAGGATGCATTAAAATGACTTCTCTTTCATCTCTGTATCTCCTATTTCCATGTCTGGAGTTCTTCTGTTCTTGATGGGCAGTGTTGCCTACACTCACCAAAACTAAGAATCCTGAATATGTGTCTTCAGAAGCAGCTCTAGGATTTAAGTTTTAATATTTTTCCCTAAGAAGATACAACTGAATTGTCCTTAACCTACTAGCCATCATTCCTGATTTGATGGCTGAAGAAAGATAGCTTGGACTGGGGCAGCTCTAGCAGGCATTTGTAAATTTCTTAATTTGTTATCAAGGCCTCAACACACATTTAATGCAGAGAGGGTCTCTTATCTGGTTAGAATTCTGGGAGAGCCCTTATGCTTTTTGTCTTCAAAATAACCTGTTTGGCTGTTTAAGGACTGTGAGGTCAGTTTCCTTTAAGTATTCCCCTGAGGCTGTGTCTCCTTGCCTTACCCATTGACATTTTCTGTGGTATGTCTCAGATTTCTTGTACTTCTCTAACAGACTGTAAAAAGTGAAGCTCGAATGTTAACCTTGCATGTTAAGGTGATAGGGGGAAATGCTCTAATCCTGTGAGGGACTGAACTTCTTTGAGGGATTCTGTAACTCCATCCTGCTTGAAGTGTGACCAGTATGAGCAAGTTGTTTTGCAGAGGACAGACCTGGGTCTGGGAAGGCAGCTATAGTTTGTTGTTGCTTTCTTGGGTTTCTTATGACAAAGCAAGGGTAAAAGGTCCCAATAATTGTCTTGAACGTGCTGCTTTCCCAAGACTTTCTTAAAAGAAAAACATTCTTTTGTTGCGTATTTTCTAACTTCATGTGCCTTGGACTGTTTTCTGTTACATGAAATATTTGAGAAATGCATGTGTGGGCTTTTCCAGTTACTTACTCTCATTATTAGGCAAATGCCACATCACTGATGTGTACTGTGGGATTAGTTTATGACCTGTAGACTTTAAGTGGCAATGGGAACTTCTTTAAAAAGGAAAGAAAAGCAAATATGATGCTGTAACATCCGTGACAAGCCATTAGAAGTCAGGCCTCAGTCAGTGGGGAAGAGCAATTGCTTCTGTGACTACAGGAGCTCCTTGTTTATTTATGTTCCAAGAGATGAGTGGTATGAAGGAAGCCAGTAAACACAGACAGGAAGACTAGAGTGATAAGGCAGATTATTACCTAATTTTTTATTTATTTGTTTGTGTAGGCCTGGAGAAACCAATTGAGGGTTGTTACTGAGGCAGTGGGTTGGTTCTCTGTCTTTCTAGCAGTGCTCCAGGAACACAGTATTGAAGAAAGTGACATGTATGTCCTTGAACTTTGGAGCCTTAGCAATTATTTAGCACTTGACCATTTCTGTGAAGGAAAGACTCAAAATATGAAATAGATTTCCAAAAACTTGAACTTTCATTTACTCTGTCCTATTTAATTTACAGGGTATTTTTCCCCACTGACATCACTGAACTATCCTTCTGGCAATGCAGATTTATTTGTCTGTGCCCAGATTCACTTTTTGTTTATGAACAAATCTCTTTGTTGGGGATATGTTTTGTATTGTTTGTTCTCCACTTTTGCCCCATGGAAGATCTCTATTCCTTAGAAATTGTAAGCACAAACAGGCTGTGGTGAAGAGCACCAGCTGGTGTGAAGTAAGCTCCTTTATGAAGTGCTGATGCTGAATTTCATTAGTGACCTGCACTCCTTTTGCTATTCTGGTTCTGGTCAGAGTTTAGTAGCTGGGTCACGTGGGGGACATTGTTCTTTCACATTATCTTTCTGGTGAGATAAATGGGGATTTAGAATGAGGGCACTAACCCCATTTTGATAGAACCCAGATTTTCACCCCTGCATCTCTGTTTTGCCAGACATCTAATCCTAATACATTTCAAACACATCTGTTAAGATGACATCAAAATGGGAATTAAACTGTAACACAAAGCTTAAAAAAGCAAATTTCTTAATTTCAGTTGACTGTCACAATTAATTGTATTTCTCCTTTTTTATGTTTTTTTTTTTTTACTCATTTTATTTTAATGTAATAATTTTATGTCACATAAAGACCTTGGGGAAAGGCTGAAGGGAAATGGAGGGGACTTCTGGTAGAAGTTGGAGAGCTGGATTTAAATACCATAAATTTCAGTCAGAAAGTTTCATGGATCTTAGGTTTGGTTTAGTCTGTTGCTTAGCTTGTGAGTGAATTTCAGATGGGTATTTGCTTAGAAGTTTAGCATTTATATTTATTAACTTATTTATATTCTTTCTTCTTTTTTTCAGACTTCAGAGTCAACAAACAGGTAAACAAGATTTCAGTGATTTCCAGAAACCGGAGAAACTAAGGTATGAGGATCTTGAAGAACACATTTATACTCTTGAAGGTAAGTTTTAGTGCATTTCAGACAATTTGGTTAACACCTTATGGCTTAGCAGTTATAGGACAGCTGTCTTCATAGTTTTAAGACTGTAGTTGGAGAGAAAAAATTCTGACTGATTTTGGAATTAGGGAAGACAAATATTTCAGATGTTGAGGGATTAATTTTCTTCATTCTTGCATCTTTTAGATAAATGTATGTAGTAACAGACATTAAATTGAGCTGTTTTTGAAATTTGTAACATAACTTTGTTCAGAAATCCTGCCTAACCTTGTTCTGATTAATGCTATAGGTCTGACAGTTGATTTGGAATGTTTTAAAATGGTATAGAATTTTCTTTAAACAAAAAAGTATACTAGAATGTGCACTAAATTGAAACTTTGTTATATTTTGAAGCTTTATTATATTTGCTGCATGAATTAGTACCAGGTTATAAGTCTAAAGATAAATTTCTGTAGCTGTTGCACGCACTCCTGGTTTTTCCTTCAGTAACTCAAACAGTAGTTTAAATAGTAGTATGAATTAGAAGTTGCTGTAGGGTGTGTGTTAGTGTGGGAAGAGCTCTTGCAATTATGCTGTCCTTAATCAGCATTTCTGAGTAGCTCTGGAATGTGTGGTTCAGTTACTGAAACCCGAATTTTGTCCTAACTTTTTTTTTCTCTGAGGTCAGTATTTTATTTATTTGCATTTCTGCTCTCTGTTGGTTTTATGCTGTAAAATGTTTCCTTCTCTCCTTATGCTGCAGGGTTAGTTTTCAAAAATCTTTTGACGTAACTAAGGTAGTGTAGGAAGAGGAGGGTAATCAAACTTGATGTCCTTTATAGCCATTTGTATATGGAGTGAGAAACAGAAGCACAGTTACTGGCCTTAGTTTTTTCAGCATTTGAGTGACATCCTGATGTTGAACTTGAGCAGCCTTATCTCCCACAAAACTGTGGGTTTAAAGCAAGTGAATTTGTCAATGAGAAGGATGTGAACAGCCAGCTAACCTTTCCTGTTTTCTGCTTTCATGAGGTCTGTAAAGTCCTGAGGCTTGGCAGACATGTGGCGTTGTCTGGTGTAACTTAAACTCATAGTTGTTGAAGAGATTGTGATTGTGATTGTTGTCTGGGAGAGTTAGGGATATTTTCACTGAAACCAGTGATTGCAACTGGTGTGAATTTTCCCTGGGTCCCAGACTGGCTTATTCTTTTGGCTGTGATTAGGTCATATGGATGATGGAGTGGAGCTCTTGCTCACTCTTCTGACCCTGTGAGAATATGGTTTTCAGTATTTTAAAAGCAAGCAAACAAAAGAGATGTTTGTTTAAATAGCAGATGTGCTGATAGTGTTTAGTGATAACTAGCAGAAGATAATGCTTCATCTGTGCATTTCTCTCTGAAGCTTTACTCAATACTCACTTGGTTTTATTTATCTCGTTTATTTCCTTTTTATAAGCTTTAAATGCATTATTTGAATGTGAACCAAGCCTGTAGCCACTATTGGCTTCTACTCATCTCACATTTTAATTAGACTTATATTTATTTGTTTAATTTTGTATAGGAGACCTCTTGGGTATACATTACATATTTCACTTTTATTTTATTACATATGACAACAGACTGTCATTTTCTTGGCAATTAGGGCTGAGTAGATGCTGTGCCCAAGCAAGGTACTAATGAATCATTTGGTGATTTGTGGTGGTCAATAACTCTTAGAGGTCACATATGCTGATGATTTCTCAATCAACAGTACTTTGGTTGAGTGAGCCTGTATCAAAAGACTATCTCAATATATAGGAGGAAATCAGACTGGCTAAAAAAGGGGAGGAGGTAGCTCAGGAGAAATTGCAGGGAAAGGGGAATAAGAAAGTAAAATCTAAGAAGTAAACATAGAAAAAGATATAGTGAAGGATGAAGTTGATAACAGTAAAAAAACCAATGACTTAAAGGAGATCCCAGAAAATAGGGAAGTCTTTAAGTCCTACTGTGAGTGAGTTCCAGAAAGAAAAGATCCGCAGCTTATCTTGGCAGCAATTGCTTTTAGGTGATGTGCTCAGCTTAAGGGAATAATACATCTCTCACTGTCCACCCTTAAAAAGGGAGTGAAAGTGTAGTTACCTTTTTTCTCCTTTGCAGAGCATTTAATTTGGTTTTTTACTATTAATAATTTTGGTTTAGGTTTCTTTGTTTGTTTATGTTGTTAGCAGTCATTTTGAAGTTAGAAGTAATATTTAACCAGGACAAATTTATGAAAGGAATTTTTTTATGATTCAAAAACACCTGATGCTTATTAGAGCCTCATATGGAAATAATGTTGTTGATAGCTTTATAATTTAGAGAGAAAACAACAAAACAGAATAGATTTTTCTTTGAGTGTGATAGCCCATTACTTTGGTCTTACCAAGTACTCCATATAGAGAATTTATTTTCCTAGGTGAAGCTGGTAGGAATTCTTCTTGCTTTTGTAAGAAACTGAAAACATTTTCCTAACTTAGTTAGAATGACAGCTTGACAGAAATTTTCTCTTATGCTTTCATCTATAGTTCCTTTAAGAGAGTTTTAATTTAAAGAAATTCCAACCATTCAGAGAGAGAGAGGCTGATAAGTTTGGTTGCCTTGTTTTTTTTCATGCAAAGTATTTCAGTTGTATTATGATGTGAAAAAGAAAAATGCTTGATACATTGATAGTATATGAAGGATGAATAACTGATGTTTTCTAAAGCTAAAGTGTTATGTAGGACATCTGTGCTATGTTACACAAAGGGCTTGGGAGAATAGTCCTGTGTGTTTCAGGTTGGCTATCTAGAGGTAATGACCACATCTTGTTTTAGCTCTTTTTTAATATCTCCCATCAAACGAGATAATAGCAGTCTGCATACTTTGCAAATAAGTAATTTAAAACCAATTGAATATCATAGCAATGATCAAAAAGGAAGGACAGTAATTGTGGTTTTGTGAATTCAGGGCCAACCTTGCACAGGGAGAAGACAGTATAATGTAGAATATCTGAGTTAGCAGCATCCCTCCTGTGCACTGTAGATAACAAGGACCCCATTAAAGAGTGTGTGACCAAATAGTTAAAGATTATTTTTATATGCATAAAAACGATGAGCTGAACTTGGACACACAGTTTTTCTGTGACTTCTATCTTGATTATGTGAAGAAATGAAAACATCTTGGGTTTCTGTTGTATATTTCTTCAGTTTTGGCTTTATAAACAGATGTGTTCCAATAGCTAATTTCAAAACTAACAATTCTGTAATTAAGGAAGCAAGTACAGCCTATGGGAGATCATCAAGTTGAAGGGAAAATGCTCAATTAGTGCTGATATTTTGTGTTCTAATTTAGCCATTCCCACACTCTGTGTCCATTGCTGTGCTCCACTTTTGCAATTACAAAATAATGAAGCCATTGTTCCAATTTTTTCTCCAGATCAGGGGGACATTCCAGAGGAGTGTGAAAGTGATGTCTTGCATCCATCTGGGGACATCGTCGATGGAAACTGTGTCACAGCCCCTGTGCCAGCAACAGCCACTTCACTGCAGGACTTCAGTGAGTTCTCAGCTCAGACACAAAAGAAAGTACCCTTTTAAGTGTCAAACATGTAACACAGAAAGACAAATATTTAAGAGTCTGTAGGTATTTAGGCTGGTGTGGTTAAAAATTTTCAAGAAAGCGCCATTTCTGTCATAAAGAGAAAGGAGTGTTTTCCTTTGCTTTTTTGGGTGAGGATGACTTTTTTCATCCTGGTTTTAGTTAAATTTGCTTTTAATATAAACATTTTGCCACCCATCCCACCTTCTGTCCAGCCTCTTGTGAGATGATTATTTTTTCTTTAGGATAATTATTAAATATAATTAAATATCAAACAATTATTAAGATAACTTAATTATTAAAATAATTTTAAATTTTAATTATTAGATATAATTTCTGCTCTTGAATGAGGAACGAGACATTAAATATCTTGAAGTATTTTATGTACTGCTTGTCTGGATTTTTTTTATTCTTGGCTCTGTTGGTGAACTGTATTATCACAATGCAGTTTTAATTCTTTGGCTAGATGAGAACAGTATCTCATTATATATAGTCAGCATATGCTGCTTTTCTAATTGTTCTAGATGGAAACATTATGGTTCTTTTTATTTAGAGAAGAGCTTTCTAGCTTCTCATGATTCCCAGTCCTTAGTTTGCCCATCTCGTTGCTATCTAATGCTGTTCTTAGCTATCTTTCTTAGATAGCTAAAAAGCTATCTAAGCTTTTTAAATACACTGGTCACATCATCAGTGTGTCCTGCAATTATTTTCCAAGGGGTTTTAAATGCTTTGCTTTATAAGTATAAAGAATTGTATCCAACCACATTGCAGAGGGGGAAAGACTATAGTAACGTGGACTTTGGGATAATAAAAGTTTAATGAGAATGCCCGTGAAAGGAACAAGAAGTGCACAGATCTGTCAAATCTCTGGTCTATACTTTGGCTCTACTCCTTAACTCTTGGTGAGTCATTTATCAGACTGAAAAATGTTTTGAGGTGGGAAAACACATTACCCCATACCCAAGGATAAGTTCAATGTGTGTACAAACAATATATCCAGGTGTTTTTCATTTACTGTTAACGTTATACAGGAACCTGGTACTTATTTGGATGCTCTTGTAGTGATTACTGAACTACATAAATCAAATTACAAATGTTGAAATAATTTTTCACAGCGGTGCTGGATCAAAGGCAGACTGAAGAACAGAACAAAGAAGTTGAGACAAACTTAGAAGAAGAAAGGAAAGCAGGAGAAGAAAGGAGAGAGAAAGAACAACAGGAAGCTTTGGAAAGCGAGCAAAAAGAAGTGGAAAAGCTTAACAAAGAGGAGGTAATTTAATTAATTTCTGACAGTAATGCAGCTTTGTAGTGCCTTGCATTTTAGGACTGTTATATGTGTTACTTGGTTAAAGGTAGATTTGTATTCCATGAAGTGAAAGTAGTAGAGGTTATTTTATGTACTTTTGTGATTAAACAGAGTCTCACTAGGGTGTTTCCTTATGCCAAGTGACTTTTTCACTGGAAACAGATGCCTTTCCTTCCCTGCTTCATGTAACTGGAAGCTACAGTTTTATGGCCACTGTCACCATGCTGTTAGAGCAAGCTGAACATTTGCTGTCTCTGCGGTGTGGCCACTGCAGGTGGGACACCACCAGAACATGTTGATGTCCATCTGTTAGGGTGTCCAGGGTACTCTGGGAAGCAGAGGGTATAAGGAGACCTTGAGTTTGCTGAAATCCCTTTGAGCTTAAACACTCCATGTTTAGCGTTCTGGATTTTTAGGTCCTGTTTAATGCTGTTTAGACTAGTGTGTTTTACTGAGTTTAACATGAAATTCTGCATGTATTGCAGGTGTATAGTATGAATGTACTTTTCTAATCAGTATTTATTTTATTTTTTGTGTCCTAAAGCATGTCCAAGACTCAATGAAAACAGATGAAGAAATAGAAGATAAAGAGGGAGTTAAATCTGACCATAGTAACACTGGTGCTGAAAATAATGTAAAAGATCCTCCTTCCAATCCATTAGAAAAATACATGAGAATAATTCAGCAAAGCAGAGAGCAGGAACCGGCAAACAAGGTGATTATTTGGGTGACAGTCCCAAAAATATCATGACCAAATTTGTGTCTTGCTAGGCATACTTAGAATTAAAACAATTTTCACATTTTTTTTCTTCATTTTTATAAACTTTATGAAACAACCTGAAGAGTAGAGTGTTTGGATTTGTATTGGAAAAATGTGATCCAAAAGAAAAAACACTGAAAACTTTCTTCTGTAAGGGTTGCTGGTGTCCTCTGAGTGGGGCGTTTGTTAGTTTGTTTTTAAGGTGCTAGGACAGTATTTAAATGTCTTCCATTTTTAGCTTAAACTGCATTTAAATACAGTTTGAACCTACACATGTCAGGTTGTGCTCCTCTAACACAACAGAATTTATTCTGGCAAAATGGAAAATTGGACTTTTAAAGGAAGAGGTATGGGTGGACAGAACTTCAGTGAAGGAATGTAGGATGCTTTTGTTCAGACATGATCCCAAAGTGTTACTGTTCTAGATCCAATGCAGCATTTGTAGAAATAGGGTCGGTCCTTCAGAAAATGTTGATTTTCGGTTATGAGCCTTTAAAATACAGATACTGTTATTAGGTCACTTCAACTTTAGAACTGGTTAGAGAAAGTGTCTTTTCCTCTTGGTTACCAGGATTCAAAAGAAGAAGAAATAAAAGAAGTGTCACCTTCAGAAGGACTTCTATCTACTGAAAATGATGACAGGTAAGGCTCATGTATTAATCCCTTCTAGTACTCCATATTAACAAATAATTAATAATTCTAGATTAATATATAGTTTTAGTATTTAATAATAGTTTTAGTAATTATTATGTTAACAGACATCTGCCTCCTTAGAAACCAAAATAAATTATTAATCAAAAGCAATTGTGTCAGAAAAATTGAGGATCTTTCCAATTCTTGTACATGCACGTTAAGCACTGTATGGAACTCACATCTGAGAGCTCAGATCACTGAATGTCCTGTTCCAGTAGTTATGGCACTCACAGCTTTTTATCTGCAAAGGAACAGCATCCAACTTCCTTCCCAGAGAGCTGTGTTTGAGGGATTGTTCTTGGGTGTTGAAACCCTGCGTGAAGGTTTGCCTGTGCTGCACCTCACCACAATCTGTTCCTAGCTTTAATTTTTCAGTAGCATTGTGGACTTTTAAGACACTTTCAGAGATTCAGTTTCACATTCAGAGATTTTGTCTGCCTGCACTGAGTTACAATAACCCAGGCTTTTCCTCTGGTTCTCTCTAGGCATTGATAAATACAGATACGTTTTAGTTGCTTGCAAGAGAAAAACCAAACAGTCCTCCAAGTCTTTTACGTTTATTCAAAGATGTAGAATTGAAAATAAACAAAAAATGTGGAGCAGGTAGAAAAAAACCCCATAAAGGCTCACCTTAACCACAGTAATGTTCACTATTAGTTGTGTTGTTAAACACAACAGACCCTATCCTGCTGCTCCCGAATTGGCACCAGTTGCGTTGTTTGCACTGGCTGAGCACTACAGAAGATAGTTCTGCCTTTTGAGATATAGGTGATGGCTTTCAGCTACTGAAGGCCCAAATGCTCCTCCTTAGGGCTGGTTTTATTGCCAGCAGTTCACTGAAACAGCAAGAGAATTGCAGCAAAGGTAGTCTCTCAACTCCTGTTTTAAAATGAGTATTAGGATTTAATATAAACTACATTGGACTCATACCACATTCTTTTCCTCCCTCCTATAATCAATATAGTGTTGCAGACATTTCTCATGGAGACGTGGATGAAAGCTTCTGGTGAACAATAGCTACTGATTTTTTAATTTTTATTATTATTATGATGATGAGAGATATTTTCAAAGTAGCTTTGTGTCTGTAAGAAGTGTTTGGCACCAACACTGCAGGCTGTGTAATTATAAATTAATAAAGCTGATTTTGATCTGTTTCATTGCTTCAGTCATTGACTTCAAACAGGGAGTCCTGATTTGTTACTAATCCAGGAGGAAGCCCTTGGGTGGGGTGAGAGAAAGAACAAAGCAGGGAACAGAAACTGATCAATATGTTTGGGTAGATCTGTGTTGGCACTGAATTCCTCTAAACTTCATCAACTTCATCCAACCCCCACCCCCCAAACTCCTTTTCCAAAAGGTTCAAAGTGTGGATAAAAGGAACAAAAAATCCCCTCATCATCACCTGCTTTTAAAGGTGTCCCGTGGAGGCACTTGGCTCACACAGGTTCAGAGTGACAGACTCAAACTAAGGTGTCCCTTCTGCTGTGTGGCAGGGGCAGGAGTCATTTTCATAACCCCTCTCATCACCTCATTGGTATTAACCAGCCCAGAATGGAGAGATTAAAATAAAAATGCTATTTAACTCATCTTTATTTAAGCTTTGTATTTTGTAGGTAGATGATAGGCAAGATCATTAAACTTTATTTACAGTATAAAATACAGTAGTTTTTATCAATGAAGTAATTTTGGGTGGCAGCATATATTACAACTTGCACTGCATTTGAGGCTGCTCATCTTGATCTAACTACAAGAACATGAAGCCAAGTTTGACAGAATTTAGGGGCAAAAACCAAAGTTCTGTCTTGAATTGACTGGATGTTTAAACACAACGTACCAAAACCATGACAGATGCAAACTTTGCTTTTTGAAATGAAGCTAAAATGTGATGTGGTGGTTACTCTTAATTTTGCATGCTGCTCTTAATTTGCTGTTGCAGCCACTCTGGCCATTACAGAGTGACTGCTCCTGTTGGATGTTGGGAAAGGGTAGTGCTTGTTGCATTATGCTGGCCTGGAACAACTACCACTACTGCATGCTGCACACAGCTGCTGCAGCAGCTGCACCTGCAGGGCAGCCCTGCCCCACGCAGGAGGGCAGGGAGCTCTGGAACAGGATGTGTTTTACCTCAGATAGAGACATAAAGCCTAGAGATGCACTGCCATGGAGTAGCTGTAGGTCTGGGTTCAAATAAGCATACACAAGTGTTGTCTATTATCTACAAATATTTATTTTAACACTTGGATGTAACTACAGGAAGCCCTTGGCACTGATAGAAAATATTGATTCACTGTTAGGTTACAAAAATTTATACATAGCAAAATTTAATGCTCTTTACATAAAAATATTAGACTACTTAAACAAAACTTCAGAAACTCCCAGTAATAGCTACACTGAATTAGAAAAGAATTAGGCTTTAAGACACTGCCTCCATTATTACCCTTATGCAAACACTGGGCTAGAACATCACCTGCATTGCTGTAGAAATGTCTCCTTCATGCAACAGGTAAGAACATACACTAGGCTATTTTGTCATATTTGCTCTACATCAATCAACTTTGCCCCTTTTTTGAAACTGTCAAATTAGACTTCAATACTTAACAAAAGAAATTATATTTGAAGTTAATACCCCCCAAAAATGCCATTTCTCTTAATACTGATTACAAGGAATTTGTGCTTCCTTTGATGTATATTCAGCAAACAACCAAAACTACCAAACCACACGTCAGCTTAGCAGGGGTATGACTTGAATATTTAATTTTTTCAAATGAATGATGTATTTTTACTTTCCCCCCCCCAACATTTATATATATATATATATATCATATAGAACAAACACCAAATATACCATCACTAATACTCAAGATATCACTGAATGCTTCTGAAAAAAAAAACATTAATTAGAAGGCAGACTTCTATGGGAAATGACTTTAAAATGGCACCAGTTTGTTTGTTGTATTTTTTTCTGAACACCACGTTTTCTTAGTGTGCTAATTAATTTGTAAAAAGGAAAACATATAAGCACTGACTATAAATTTGCTAAGCACCAAGATAGAGAAAGGTGGACATCCTGTATTATTTTTATGGCTGCAAATTTTATTGTTTGTGTAAAACTCTGCAAACTTTCTCATCCGCTCATTTGGAATAGTCAGATCAGTGTCATTTTAATAAGGTAACACTTTCACTTACTTAAAATGTAGGATAATGGTCTCCTGCCATTATATAAATGCTAAGACATTTATAGAAAATAAATATTAAGGCAAAGCTGACATTTATTTTCAAAGAAGGGGATCATTATCCAGATCCAGGGATCTACATTCCATTAAATAGTTAATAAAATGATTAGAACTTGGGAGATCTGCTCGACCCTCAGGTGAGCACAGGGACATGATGGCTTCACCGTGGCAGTGTGTGGCACAGGTGTGGAGCTGCTCCCATGGCCCAGGTGTGAGGCGTTCCCAAACAGCCCCCCTGCAGCCTGGGAGGTGCTGCAGCTGTGCCATCACACACACACGAGCTCCTCTCAGAAATCCCAGCTGGGCACGGGTTCCTTTGGGAGGTGCTCAATCACACCCCGTGCACATGCCTGAGGTCTGCACAGATCTGCTGCCTGCTCGGCTGGGGCACCTGCCACCCTTCTGTGCAGGGCGTCATGCTCTAGAACAAGTCAAATATTAAATACCGAGTCTCAAAGAAGAATAATTTGGTCACTTTTTGTAAAGTGTTGCCTTTTAAAATGCCTGGAATAAACCCTCCATTCTCTGTTAGGAAGGATGGAAGATTACCCATGGGAAGATTTCCCTAAAAAAGTTTTCCAGGAGCTGGAATGTGAAGCTTTTACACTTCTCTCTAATTTTGTTTGCTAGACACACATCTGTACTGCAGAGCAGCTATTTGCTGATTTGTCAGAGCTACAGAACTCTTCTGTTGAATTACTGTGGCAAACATTTATGTGTAAGAATTGAGTTGCTCTTTTGACCGAGACTGGATATCCTGAAGCTCCTGCTCTTCTTTTGCTTTGATATCTTGGTAGGCCTGCATTTTGCTTGCATCCTTTAAGTAGGCCCAGTTAGAAGACAGTATCATGAGGAAGTGGATCTGGAAGAGAAGGGTGAGCATGATGGCGAGTGAGCATGTCAAGAGGCAAAGCAAGCTGCTAGTCAGATTAATTAGACGCTCTTTAAAATAACGACCAAAAAAAAAATAGTTATTCTACGTTAATAAGCATTCTGTTATTAAAACAAGCACAGAGGCTATTTTTCAAAGGTCTCTAGAATTTGGCATGCTAATAATTCAGTTGGTTATTTACAATTTAGAGAAAGTTAGTACAACAATATTAAAATGAGCTACAGAGTTGTACGGGTCAATTAAAATGCAGAATGGGGGGAAGCAGGAAAACAGTTTTTGTACGTGGCAATATACGGAATCTGTAAACTACGAGGTGCTCAGAAGAACTGCTCTCTAAGGTCGTGGTGTTTATGCATTTCCAACCCCAGAGCCCGGCAGGTCTTTTCCCCCAACAAGCAGATGAGAATTCCACCCTCCCCCTGGAAAAAAACCTGAAACTGTGAACCGTTTTATTTACGCAAACAAGGCTACATTAACACATCCAAAAATTAAACATCAAAACATGAGTCCAAAACTAAGCAAAAGCATGCAATCTCTGGGTTAAGAAGTCTTAATCCTGTATTTTTATAGCTACATTTTAAACTTCCATTGTCCAACCTCAGGTGAACAGTTTTATATTGTATATAGCAAACGGTTCTCTTTTTTAAATTATTATGTATTTGTTTTTCTAGTTTGTGCATTCGTCTCTTGCCAACTTCTTTTGCCCATACTTCATGCAAAAACATCTACATCTGAAAACATTGATTCACTTCTCCTTTTTTTTTCCCCCCACAACACTGTAAAAAGGTCCCTGTGATCTATGCATGGTTTTGCTTCCTGTGCAGTCATACTTACATTTTTGAGATCTGGCTACTGAGAAATCAGTTACTAAAGTGCAGCCATACAAGAGCAGAAGCTGTTTATATGCTGTTTCTTACTAGTTCAGGGTCCAGAAGAAAGAATGTGATTGTTTTACGCAGAGCTAAAACAAGGATTTATTTTCTTAGAGAAGGAGTATCATTTGGCACTTACTTAAGAGAAAGAAAATAATTGATGTCATCATTCATGGAATCACTTAAGAAATACAAGGAAATTAATTCATAATACCTGGGCTTCTGATCTCTGCCAACATAGACTGGCACTACTTTACTGTTCCTTTTCTTTCACACCATATATATTTTGTGTGCTTGAGGGTATTTGTATTTGGTGTTCATAGTGAAGAATAAATTAATGCATCTGACCCTGAACTGTTCCAGTATTTGTTTGAGATGACTATTAGAAATCAAGTGGAGGGCTGAAATTAAAACATCCCTTTTTCAGAAGGATGCTTTATAAACACTCCTACAGTAACTGAATCCTCTCAACATGAAAAAATAGCCAGATCTCATCCACATCATAGTTCATATACAAGAAGTCATTTCATTAATCTGATAAGCTAAACGATGCTTACTGAAGCTATTTACAATTACTGTAACAAAATTCAGAAAGCTAGACTTTTAGTCTAGGGTGTCAGTGGTATTTCAAGCTACGCAATGCAGCTTTTTACTGGGCTTATACAATTTAGAATTTAGTGCAGCAATCTTCCCGACTCTTAAACTTCAAAACAGCATAGTTATATGTAGTAGCCATCATGTAGATCAGCTGGTGGAAGAGAACAAAATACAGGAGAGTAAGATACAACAAGGTGACGGCTCAAGCCCACTTGGGCAACTCTCGATACTTTTACAACAGACGTTACTCTGAGCTCCTTCCAGGGTGAAGATGCAAATAAATAACCTGCCAATTCTCTGGGGAGGATAACCTAGTACAAACCCTAAGGCTATCTGGTCAGCCAGTTGTGAGTATTGCACCAGGCTGGCACAAGGTTAGAAGCTGGCCACTAAAGGAAGCGTTAGACATTAGGAGCAAATAATCGTTAATGTCCCTTTCCCCCGCCGCTACCTGGAACGGGCACTGCAGGGTTGGACCAGTCAATCTGCCTGGCTCCAGGCAAAGGAAACCAAACAAGCAGCTGATCAAATAAACTACAAAAATGAAAATAAATAGTGGAAATAAAAGCAGAAATAGTGGACAGAAGTAGGATTTTGAAAGGACATGCAAATAATTTTTTTCCTAAGTAAGGGGAAGGCGGGTTAAAATGACTTCCTAAAGCAAAAGTTGGGGACCTGCTGACTTGTGGTGATGAAATCATAGCAGCAAATAATGGTGATTACAGCTCACCCTCCCTCATGTCTAGTATCACTACTTTTAATATATACAGAATTTAATCTTAAAGCATCTTAAGCCTAAAATGAACATTTTAAATTATAAACCAACAAAAAATACTACCCACCAATGCTATGACAGTGGCACCAGCTCCAGCACAAGCCACAATGAACAGGTGATAAGACATGTAGAACTAGAGAAAAAAAGATGTTAAAAACATTGAAGTAATTAATTAGGAATAGTATAAAATACTTTTTAAGTTTTCTAGAGAATAAGGATAATAAAACCATTGTAGCATGGTAGCAAAGCTTTAGAAAATAAAAATGTTGTGAAAATAATTTTTTTTATGGTGTAACAATTACTTCAGTGTTACAGTTAAAGCAATCTCTTTATGCTACTGGCATGACTTCTCTCCAAAAACTTTCATCAAGTATTTATTACATGGTGCCCAAGTGACTTGTAAGCAAAAGCTGCACACAGGTTACATTTCTTTACCTCATTTGTGTTGCAGATGTTCTCTAAAATTGGGCCACAGGCTCTGCCAGGGACAGCATTCCAAGGGATGATACCTGAAATACCACAGAAAAGAAACCACTAATTTTAGCGATCAACACACACTTTCTATTTTTCTCATCTTTTTCACCCACTTGCCAGTTGTGGTGCCATTCTGGGCATCCATGTGTTGACCAGTACAGCTGGGAGTTGGCAGCAGGGATTCAAACAACTCCCTCAGGTTATGCTTTCTTCTCACACTGAGGGCTGCTGCTAAGGCATGTTCTCACATGTGGTTTTCCCATCTGGCAGCCAAGCAGTTGGTTGGGTTTTTGCACTTTGGGTCCAGTTGCACACTCTGCCTACTCCCCCACTCAGCACAGAAGAGAGAATCTGCACCCCAGAGGTACTTGGCACCTTTCAGGGTAGCACTTACTAGATGAGGTTCTATTTGAACAAGAAACTGCTGTGGAAGAGTGTGAACATAGAGCTAGAGGGAAGAACTACAGGATTTTTTTCTGGTTTAGTTCCAATAGATAAAAAGCATCAAGTGAACACTGCTACAAGAAAGTTCAGTCTGCTGCACCTCATATACTTCCAATTACTTTTCTTACATGATTGAAAGTCTGAAAAGTCAAAAGAATCTAGGAGATTTAAAATAATATACACTTCTAGGCCTGTAACAGATGTAAAGCTTAAGCAAAACCTATTTGAATAAAGAGAAACTCAGTTTGTTTCCCCATATAACTTTGCATTTTAACCCAGCTGGTTGGAATTAGCAACTCTATAAGCAGCAGGTCATTGAAATTATCTCAGGATGGGATGGCTTTCAAAGAGATTTTATAGGATTTTCTTCCAAGTCAGCTTCTTCTCTGCAACTGCTACATACAATTCCAGCCTTTTAGCTACTGCTTCTACCCAAAAAGGTGAGGAGAGTTCAGTGACACGTTGTCTGTCAGGGAGCTGCTCTCTCCCATCACACACTGAAACACAAATGGTTTTACTGATCAGAACAGCACAGCCCTATATAGCACTAATACAGCTGCAAACAACCAGGAGAAACAGGAAGGTGGAAGAGCACATCTCTGCACTCCTAGGCTTTGCTGCTGAAGAAAATATCTTCCCAGCCTCTTGCTGTGAGCTGCTAAAATATAATGTATATGTTTAACTGATTTGAAGACTTGCTTTTAAAATTAGTACATCTTTTCTTCTACTGCACTTACCTGGACAGGAGAGCAAAGCCAAGCTTTCTTACTTTTTCAACTTTGAATCCATTTTCTCAGCTTTGAATGACTTAGTCCAAAGAAAGAAACATTCCTAGAAAATGCTAGCTAGAATGAAGCCAAAATTAATGGTGACAAAAGATCTTCTGCACAAGGGAAGCTGAAAAGATTAACTTCAGGAAAAGCTCAACTTAAAAAATGAAAAGCCTGACCTGATTTTAAGTTATTGTCCCAGCTCCCTCAGATTTCTGTGTCATCAGAAAGCGGTAATAATTCATTATTAGTTATGGCAGACCTTTAATTGCAGATTTTTGGATTTTGAGCTAGAAGTAATTGTCAGAGTAATGTTCAGACATTTACTTCATCTTTAAATGTAAAACAGCTTTCTGAAAGAACAGAATATATGCATATGGGTTCAAACCCCACACAATCTGGTTATCTATTTCTCAGCACTGTTTCCAAGCAGTTTATTTTGAGGCTGATCTATTTTCAAACCTAATATTACAGTATTGGAACCACTACAAAATCATTTCAGATAAGTGACTTGTCAGTTCAGTTAAATTGATTGCATCTGGAAAGAGATCAGTGTAATGTGAATTAATTAGAAAAAGTAACAGCACATTCAGAGATAGGAGCTGCTTTTGCATTTGATCCATCTGATAAGGCTGAGACAAAACTACAGAAGAGGAGGAATGGATGAAGCATTTAATCAGGATTAAAACGAGTACCGTATTGCCTGATGTCCACACAGATCTGGTCCCCTGGAACTGTCACATTGGCCTGATAAGATTTGATGACTTCACAAGTTGACCATATGTTATAGAACATGAAGACAGGCACAGCAGAGAAGCCAAAGACCCCGAGCCAGGCCACTCCAAGCACATAGGTGAGGAAAACAAACTGGGCAGAGAAAACACAAACACTGTGTTCATTCTTTGAAAAGACTACTTAGATTTTTCTTAAAGATGCTTCAAAATAATCTTAAGCATACTTTCAAGAATTCAGGTAAGAAAACATTTGATTATCAAGCACACAAAATCATATTCTCATTGCTTAAAATTTTGGTAGTTTAAGTGCTACAGAGAAAGTAATTCAGATATTTCCTTTTTCATCAGCCTGCTTGAGTAAACAGATTTCCCTCATAAAAGAGTGTCCCATTGATTTCTCAAGATTCTCAGCTAAGCAGGGATGCTGGTTGTAGGCTAAAACCAATAAATTCCAACAAAAATCAATTTAAGGGTTTTTTTTAAATTAACTATAACATACTAGCATTTCTATACAACTTGCAAATCAAAACCACACAGTGAATCAATGCTCACAAAGCTCCCCCACTCCCTGATGTATTGAAATCAATTTGAAATGTAACATTTGAAAATACCTATTTTTTCAAACATACCATGACTCTTAACAGCAGATCAGAAGGTTTCAATAGGTCTAATACACGTTGCCAAGCAGCAGATTAATTACTTCACCTTAGAGAATCATGGATTTATTTACTAAAATTTGCTGGTTTGGGTTTGCTCTTTAAAAAAAACCAAACTACATTATGTGCATTTTCTTTGGTTAGATGAAAAGATGTGGCACTGATTGCTTTGAAAATCTTCAGCTTCCTCCTCCTACTAAGCCCTTTCCATTTTCCCTCCTCTTCTAAGTGTTATGGTGAAACAGTAGCTCTGGCATCAGTTCCTATCTCCCTCCTCCTGGTGAGACCAGGATTTGGATCCCACTTGGAAGGCGGGGGAATGCTGTTACATCTCCTGCGCTCTCTTTTCACTGTTAGCTGTGGCTGTTCTCTCTCAGCTGTAGGTGGACTGGAAAGATTTTGCTGCCAGTAAAGCACTGGTGCCCTACTATGAGAATTTGTGCACCAGAGGACAACAGCAAGGATGGGAAAGGCTCTCAGGGGAGAGGATTCTCAGCCTGACTCAGAACCAAGGGACTGAACTAATGCTGCAGTGGTGGAAGTTTACATCCCCACAGGATTTTTCCAGAGTAACCTTGCAAGTGTTAGAGCAAAAGCTGAACAATAGTTCAGTTTCAGTCAAGGGAGGTGATTTGTTGGGAGGTTCTTGCACAACTATGGCCCATAAAACCCCAGTTAGATTTTAATTTATAGATAACTCAACTGGAATACCCTATTTCATATTAGACAGCACCATATACCAGACCTGTATGTTTTGTGTGAGAATTGAAAATCCTCTCTTTGGTTTTGGGAAGGACCAAGTGGACCAGGTTAAAGGATTTCTCTAGATACACTACAAGTAAAACATGAGTTTGCCTATGTGTATGTGGAAGTGTGCATGAGAGGAAGTGCACAAAGCCTTTAAATCCTAAAATAACCAGGAAGAAACACACTCACTATCACATTTAATGTGATAACTGTGGGAAATGGCTATTCTGCATTACCAGAGCCAACACAAATAATTTAGGGAAGATGAAAGTCTGTCTTCTGTAACAACCTTATGCAAGATGGGACTGCCTTTCAGGACTTTGCTCAGTAATGTAATGAAAGAAGAAGTAGAGGAACTCTTGGTCAGAATGGCAAAAGCTCACCACTGTATGTCCAAAAGCCTGTTGCCTGTACCCAGCTGCAGTCACTAGTCTGTTAAACATTTTATCTCCTCACAAACCTTGTTTTAGCCCTAAGGTTTCACACAGCAGCAGCATACAGGCACTTTTCCTGTCACCACCAAACATTAATGCAGCTTACCAGGGCTCCAAGCCATTCCTCAGCTGGTAAATTCTCTCCTTCATTGTGTCGACAAATATGAACAAACATGAAAACACTTTTTTCTGTCCTATTTCCATGTGTCACACTGGTATTTGTATAAGCAGCTGACAATCATGTGCCTGCAACTACTCAACTGCACAAGCAATTGTCTGCACTGATGAGATTCATAGATGTATGTTTCTACTTTATTTTGGATCTTTTGAAAACACTGCTTTAGATCTAATTTTTCTCCTTGGTGAAGACCATACTTGCTAGGAAAAAACTGAGCAAATAGCTGCTTAACTGGAAAATTATCAGTGCCTTCTTTTTATTAGCTCTTGAAAAATTCAGTAAGTACCCAACAGCACAGTGGAAAATTGCTAACTCTCATGAAAATAAACATGCATCTCTTTTGTATTTAACCAGCTGAAAGTACATATTTTTTAAGTTCAGGATATAGACTGTATATTAAAATGCAACAATCACATCAAAAGCCTCTTCTCTTTTCACCCACACTTTCCCGTGGGCGATCTGTCATACTGCTTAGCTTCCTCCATAACTACGAGCTTTGAATTCAGATTTTCAGTAATAGCTTTGAAATCTTCTCTCAGAAATATAGTTATGGCTGTTCTTGCAGAGTGTGCCCTTGGGGACAGTGTGGGTGAGAATCTGAAGTTTTATTTTTAGTTGAACTTTGCTTACAATTTTGTTCTCATATAGAAGTATACTGAAGAGAATATGGCTGGTAACTTTAGGGCTTTAAGTATTTCAGCTTTGTGAAAAAGCCTTGCTATTCTGTTCTATCTGTCTGCCTTTTGCCGTCTGCAAATCAATACTTGATTCAAGTGCAAAGATGTTGGGAAGCTCCATTCATTCATTACTGTGTGTTGAAGGATCCAGGCACTCAAGCACAATTGACTATGGAAGTCAGAGCCATTACAGTTTGATATTTAAATAGCTCTGCAAACCACAGCCATTTTACAGTCTGCGCTAAGCATCACTCAAATGTTCCATGTTTAAAGGCATAAATTTCATTTTGACTCAAAATCAAGTGTTTTAAAAATAGCAGTCTCCTCATTTTAGTTTAGACCAGTGGGTTCAGACAGGGGAGGCCATGGCAGTCCCCACCCCGCCCATCTGCAGCATTTTGATTTAACTAAGCACCCTTGAAGTTCAAAGAAGAACCAAGACATGGATTGATCCTGATCATCCACAAGGAGTTAAACAAAGAGGGCAGCAATATTCTGTTATTCAAAACCCAGGAGTCAAACTGAGCCCAACAGGATTTAGGCAGCAAAGACTGCTGTTCCCATTTCTGACCCCACTCACCATTCCACTGATGCAGCGGCCACAGGCTGTTGTTTTGAACTCTCCATGCAGCTCCTTCACAGCACTCGTTGTATAAAAACCTTCTGCCAAGAGGATTATCCCATATAAGAAGAAAAATGATGCAATGCCATAAATTACATACTGCATTAGTTGTATTCTAAAATGGAAAAGAAAGAAATTATATAATTAGATTTCAGTCCTATGAAAACAAAGTCAGTCCTCTCAAATTATAATAAATGAGAGACAACTCCAAGAAACAAAGTTCAAGGCCCCTTAGTATTTTAAGCAAGCAGACTGCAGGAAAACACTGTTACAATTGTGCCCCCTTCCCAGGTAAGCAATCCTGATGTGCATTAGTCCTGCACCCACCTGAGCATCCCCTGCTGCTGCTGCAGTCCCTACACTGACTGCTGTTAGTTCACCACGTTAAAGCTGCAATGTCACACCTCAACTATGGAGGTTTTCTTTTTCCTCTTACTGCTCCTGATGCATAACTTGGGAATGGCTGACAGGAACAGTGCAGGGCTTTGAAGTGGCAAAGCCTGGAGCTGAACCCCTGACTGAACTACCAGGCTCTGTGGTCATTCCTTTGCCTTAGGAAAAAGAAGCAGTCCCTGAAATTCACCATCTCCACCTGTGAAATCCAATTAACTTAAGTTTGCAAAAATTTCTGAATTCAGCAATATTTGTCTTATACAAAACTCAGCAAACATGCAGTGACTTCTCCTGTGGCTGCTCTACAGCCTAGAAGGGCAGTTTCAAGTGAGCTGATAGATTCAATGCTTTAAGTCACAGAAGTGTTGAGCGCATCAAAATGTTTTTTTGGTTTTTTTTCTAAAAAGGGAAGAGTTATTTAGGAAATGCTTCCATTTTAGGTACTCTGGAACCACTCAGAAGAAGACCATCTCAGGGCACATATAAGCACTTCCCTCAGATGTTATTTGAGAAAGTTCTTGATTTCTTAAAAAGCTACCATCTGTAATGACACTCTTAACAGTATTTTTCCTTTAGCTAGAATAATTTGTAAATATTATCAATCAGATTCTGTATCTAAAGCTAATTGTTCTGGAGGACCAGAAAGTCAGATCTTCCATACAACACTTCTGGTCTTCAAAAGTCATATTTTGTTATTAGCACAATTTCCCCAGAACTTCTTAAAAGGAATTTGATTGTTGGGGTGGTTATTTTGGATGACGCTACTCACAGAACCAAGAGGTTAATTTTATACATCTACACTACCAGTTTTCTGAGGATAAGTATGCTTTGCTCAAGATATTTTTTCTGGTTCTTGCCACTCTCCACTAAGTAGCTGCTGGCATAGATTTCCAAAGAGCATCTGAATGTTTTAGCTTAAAAAGCAAATTGATGACTATGATTTATAGTTAAATGTTACCCTTGTATCAAAATAGGATATTGCTCATTTAAAAATTTATGTGGAAAGTGTTATCTTTGTTTTCCAAACTGATTTAAAATAACTGGATCAATCTGTTGCACCTATGCTGTAAAGAACAAAAAAATTAACTCAGGATTTGAAAGAGTATAGAAGAAATAATTTCACTATCATTAACAGTCCAGGAGAGATTCAATGCATACTACCAGAAATTAGTAATAGGAAAAGTGGTTAAAAATGTCTATCTTATAGGATGTCTTACTAATCTATTTGTCTCTTTTTTTCCTTTTTATGTTGCTGTAATCTTAAATTTGCCCCTTTCTAACACCTCCTCTCCCTTGCCACCCCCTTGGCTCCACAGAGCTGAGCCCTGAGCTGCTTTGGTAGGAATTACTCATTTCCCCAGCTGCTGGTGCTGACATGACAAGAAACATTGTCAACAACTCTCCTAAACATAAAACTTGCTGCCTGTGACTGCTGCTTTTGCAATTTCTTCTGTTTTGCTCAAATGGAGACTGATGCAAGCACAGGGTGTTTTGTTACCCATTTGCTGAAGAACAGCTGCTTACATTTTCTCACTAAATGTTGTGTCTCACTGCAGGGCTCATACTCTGGAGCTGGGGACACATTGCCAACCACAGCCAGGGACTGAGAGTGGGCAGTGCTGGAAGGGGAACCCCAATGGGGAGCAGTTCTAGAGCAGGTCAGGGTACAGAGGGTCCTGTGGACAAGGGAAGCCCTGAAATGGTGCTGTGGGACCAGCACCAGTGCTCATAGGGCATGCAGCAAACTGGCAGCTCTGTGCCTGCAAGCATATATAGGGAGTCAGTGACAACAGACATTAAAAAGAAAGAATTAAGTGTGCTGCATAGAGCCCTGATACCCGACTCCTCAAAGATCACCTGCCTGGCTTGCTGCCCCTGCACTCCTGCATGTGCCAACGCCACTGTGCTCATCACAGGGGCCCCTCATCACAGCCACACACAGCTAGGCTGGCTGCCGGACATGGGACCCAAGGCAGCACTCCAGGCCTTCCTCTGGCCTCACAGAGAAGCCTTGGAAACATAAAAGATCCAAATATTTCACCAGTGGTTATGTGTAAAGGCTACATTTGCAGATCTTTCCAGTTTGTTCTCTATTTTTTCTCATGTACCAGTCCAGCTTTGGACTGGTCTTTGGAAAGTCTGTCTCTGGAAGAGGGATGGACAGAACCATGCTTCCCTATTATTCCTGACATCCCTTCCAACTTTATGTCATCAACAAAAACTAAATCTAGTCTTAAAAAAGAATTGTTACCTCTTGTTCTGTTACAAAGGCCCTGGTACAAGTCACTCTTCAGCTCTCTTGTAGGTCCCTTTAGGTGTTAGAAGGCTGCTGTAAAGTCCCCCCAGAGCCTTCTCTTCTCCAGGCTGAACAGCCCCGACTCCCAGCCTGCCTTCACAGAAGAGGTGCTCCAACCCTCTAATCGTCTTGGTGGCCTCCTTTGGAGTCACTCCAACAGGTCCATGTCTTTCCTGTGCTGAGCACACCCAGACCTGGATGCAGCACTCCAGATGGGGTCTCACCAGACTAGAGGGGCTGAAACACCTCCCTCATCTTGCTGGTCACACTGCTTTGGTTGCAGCCCAGGATATAATTGGCTTCCTGGGCTGCAAGTGCACATTTCTAACTCGTGTTCAGTTTTTCATCCACCAGCACCCCCAGGTCCTCCGTGGCAGAGTTGCTCTCCCTTCATCTGTCAGCATGTACTGATACTGGGCATTGCTCTGACCTATGTGCAGCACCTTGCACTTGCCCTGGTGAACATCATAAGGTTCACATAGTCCCACTCCTCACGGCTTTCAAGGTCCCTCTGGGTGGCATCCTTCCTTTCAGGTAAGCAAAGTGCACCACTCAGCTTGGGTGTCATCTGCAAAGCATCTTGGGGTGCACTCAATTCCACTGTCTGTGATACTGATGAAGATATCAAACAGTACTGGTCCCAATATAAACAGGCATACCAGGATACACACTTTGGTTCTTTGTATGTGAACACCAGTAAATGACCACATACTGTTACAAAAACAAGCAACCTCATACTCAGGGCCGGAGACTGAGGTTTGAATCCATCTCTGCTCCTTTAGCATGAGGCTATGATGAATAACGGGGATGGGAGGCATACTTACACTTCACTCAGCAAAGCATGGTCAGTGGGAGTCGTGGAGAAGTGCTGCTCGAGGATGGACACGGTTCCCGTGAGCGCCACGTGGCCGCAGCCACAAAACAACGCGACCCCCGAGAAGCAGAGAATGGTTGCCACGAGCGAAGCATATGGCACTCCTCCTAGGCACTTAATGCAACATTCAAAGCAACCTAAGCAGAAGAGAGAAAGCAAAAGAAACGTCATGAGCAAAAAAGCAAATTATGAGGAAAAGAATATATGTCCTCCACTTGGTAAAAGCCACAGGGGAATAAAAGGCCCAGGCATTGACATGCTAAGCAAAAAATCTATAGGTGGTACAAGACAGCATCACCCTCTGTGATCTGCAGTGACCTACAGATCTGTTGGTGTGGACTCAAAGCCCAGAAAGTGGGCTGAGTGCTCCTGTCTTTACAGGATCAAGAGAAGATCGATGAGACAGCCTATGAAATGGAAAAAGCAAAAAAATCACTGTCTAAAGTGATCCATTGCAATTCAGCTGCTCATCCAGAGCTCACCATGTTTCAACTTTACTAATGGCAGGAGCACCACCTATGCTGGCAACACTCTGGGAGCCAGAGAGGATAATACTCAAGACAATGAAGCCTTTTGGAAAAGTAGGAGATACTTGCACTTTCATTGGAGGTTGAATACATTAGGTCCACCAAACTTAACTAGCCTACACTCTCCCAGTATTCCCAAGTTATCTTTTTATATAAATCCACATGATATTATAGGGATAGAGATACTTTTACAAGAAAAAAATTGAATGATGTCCGAAAAGTAACAATTTTTGCTGAGGGCAGCTGTATGAAGCTGCGTTACATAGACAATACATTTCTAGCTTTCTATAGGATACACTGGATTTACAGTGATCCCTGAATACAGTTTGCAGTAGCATAATTAACTGAAGTGCATTGTTTAACTGGTCTGAGTTAACAAAACACCCCCCCCAGAGCTGCTATTTGTATGAACACTGTAATAAGGAGGTTGCAGCTGAATTGCCAGGTTCCTTCCAACTGCGTGGCCTGAAAACCCATCTGCTTACAAAGCTGGGAAATGTAAATCGGAAACAAACACAGCTTTTAAGTGCGCTGTAATGGTAATGGCAATCCATACCAATTCATTACTTCAGGGTGATGGCATTAAGCTGTCTCCATTAATGTGCATTTCATACAACTGTGCAAAACACAAGCCATTAAGACAACGCTTAATGGAGCGGCCAGCGTCGCAGGACAGCCACTGCTGCTACGGCAAGCCACTACAAAGACAAAGCATTGGAAGGCAAGGAGACAGCTGGCAAATGAGGACATCACATCTTCCCACCCCAAAAATTCCTCACAAAGATCAGCAAGTCTCCAGCCACCACATGAGGCAAGTTTATTTTTATCCCACTCCCTTTCCCACTAATGAATGAGTAGCAGAGCAGGCACTTCCGTGAGGCACTGGGGAATAATATGCATCCGATAATTGAAAGATTTCCCATTCCATAAGTGAGAAACTCTTCTTTTAAAGAGTCACTAGCAAATGCTCTAGTCAGGCTTAAGCAGCTATCACCATCAAAATTACTTATGAAACACCACTTCACTAACTGCAGACAAGATTTAATTGTATAGAAACAAGCCTGGGAAGGTTTTATAGTCTAGTCCACAGCTGAGTTCCACTCAGTAGGAACTACATGATAAAAATACTGCCAAATGAACAAACACTGCAGCTCGGCAGTGATGGGCCAAACAAAATCCAAACGCACACTATCAGAGGAAATAATCTCTGGGTTTCATTTTATCACAGAGGTCCAGAGCTGAGTTCAGACAACAAACCTGGCAGAACAATCCTCTGCTTTGGGGAATCAGCCTGAGAGCAGCTCACACGCAAGAGCAGCCATACACGTGAGGCTGGCTCGCCTCCGCAGCATCTGCTCCCAGGTCAGGTCCAAACTTCCCACAGTTAATCCAAGAAATGCATGCACCTGGTGCAGGACTATCCAAAAGCAACCATGCTCTGACCCAGCAGACAACACACATGTGGTCACAGCCCAGCACAAAACAAACCACCTTTTGAGCCACACTCCTAAAGCAGGAGACCCAATGCCTGATCATTGCTTAGTGTGGAGAGGTGGATCACCTAAATTGTGCTCATCCCATAGACTGCTTTACAGAAGGATCCTATCAAAGACAGGAAATAAAAAGAGCTTGGAAGCAAAAACCAAGAGACTGACAAGATCCAAAAGAAAAGCTGTTGGTTTCAGAAAATGGGAGCAGCCTGACAAAACTAAAAACTGGTGTAGACCCAGGATTGATGTTTAATACCCCATACCGCCAAGCCAGCTTTCCAGGCCACTGGCAGAACATTTGCCCTAAAAAGTTTCTTGGATCCCTTACCCAAACACATGGCAGTATCTGCCACTAATCCACATACTCTCAAACACAAGGCAACAGTGGCAGACCTCCTCTCAACTCTCAGCAATTGGCAGCTGCAGAGACTGTATTTGTGGCCATACTCTTTGTCTTCCTCTGCAGTCCAAGTAAAAAGGCATTACAGAATTTGGGTAGCCTTCATTTTCTCAGTGCAGAACAAATCCAAGGGACACCCTCAGAGGAGTCCAAAGCAACCACATTATTTTGAGCAGAGAAAACTGCCCAAATGCAGAACTGCAGGAACTCATCTTGAACTGCATACTCACCTTGACCTCAAGACTAAAGCAGAGATAAAGAGAGACTTTAGTACACCAGGAAATAGCACACACCCAGCTTGCAAGCACATGAAGCATCCCAAACCAGCATGTCTCCAAGAGACAGCATCCATCCATACCGAGTCATGCTGCACCCAAATTGACAGCAGAGCTGCATGGCCTCCTGCCAGAGGGTAACTAACTGTAGGATACAACCTCATTGCAGGGCTGGGGCTGCCAGACCTCCCCCCAGACCCCACTGTGTACACTCTTCATGAGCAGATTAAAGCCATGCCTTGGCCTGAGCTATATGGCCGATTTTATAATTTTAACACTAGCCTGAAACAGTACTGCTAAGAGCAGCTTTCAAAACCAGCTACAGTTTGAAACTCATCAAGAACTAAGATACACTTACCAAGCTTCCCAAAGCACTGAAGCCAAGCAGAGGATTTTTGAAAACAACTAGAAAGCTTTCCAGGAAACTTTTATGTTCTCTCTCTGTAACTATGTCAGCAACTATCTTCACACAGTACAACTGAAACCCCAGGAAGATATTTGCCTAGTTCATGTTCACAAAATAACTTGCTAATGTTCTGATGACAACTGCAGGCTGAAGGCCTGTGAACTCAAGCTGACAAAATTAAATAGTATTAAAATAAATTCAGCTCCAATTTTCTGCTACTTTTTACTTTCCATATGGCCAAAACTCTGAACTGTTCAGCTGTATATCCACTTCCAATGAAACAGTGTAAAATGATTTAAACATGAAACTGTACAGCACAAACACACATCACTGCATCTTTCCTTTCAATGGCCATTTTGTGCAAGGCATCACTAGAACCTTTTGTGCAACTCAGCAGAATAAAAACATTTTTTGTCCTCAGGCTGGCGAGCAGCAGTTGCCATGGAGGCAGGTTAATAACAGCCCAATGATTTGCCCAGAGCTGCCTGTGATCTTGGCTACAGATTTAACACACTCTCAGAAGGAGGCCAGCTAAAACAAAGACTGAGATTATTCTCTGGGGAATGAATGCTATTAAACACACACACACACAAATATTCTTGCTAAAGGACAAAAATAAAGAGAAGAGAAAGAAACAGGAACCAGCTATTCTTTTCATCTCCTGGAAGCTATCAGTCACAGGAAATTGGTAAAGGATGAACCTACATATGTACATAAATTGGCAATTGGTTGTTTAATGTATGATGAACAATTATACAATCTGCTCAGCAGTGCACAGCCTACTGCATATATGCAGGGGCTTAGCCATTCAATTTCCCATGCCAAATGGTGATTGTGTGGCTAAATCTCCTTTGGTACTTTAACCACAGCTTTAAGATTTAAACTCGGAATGGCAAGGTAATAGAGAATTAATGGAAAATAATCTTAAAAAAAAAAAAAAAAAAGGCAGTTCTCACACATTACCTCATCCTACTAAGGTCAAATCTGTGTTTTGGAAATGACAAAAGACAATGCAATAGGATCAGGTAGCTTCCTTGAGTATTCCTAGGGCTTGCTTTAGGAAGATCACACATCAGTTCTTAAAGCCCAGACCTGAAAAGCTGACACAGGCTGATGTTCACAAAGCCATCTCGCAAAGCCAAGTATGGAAAACATGATGTAAAGAAGGAATATCCACAAATCCTGGATAGAAAACCAGCCTATTGTCTAATGTTCCAAACACCTCCTAGGTTGAACTAGTGCCTCAATGTATCTCAGGTTCTAACCACTGGCCCATAGTCAAGGTCATTATGGGACAAAAAAGGAACCAAGAAAACCTGAAAGGAGCTTTGAAAAGTTTTCCTCTTCAGGGAGCTAAACCTCCAGGATCCCATGGAGCTGTCTTTGAGTTAGTTCCCACTTTCTTTTCCTTAGAAGTTTGGTTTCTTCCCCTCCCATGAATGAAAAAGCAAGGAGCATCATTTTCTCCTTACTTACTTCCTGTAATTGTCTATAACATTTTAAGAAATGCTGGCCTGTCAGACACTAGTCCAGTTAATACATGGCAGAAATTGCACATCATGTTCCACCACAGAAGCACAATCTCTGTTGGCTTCAGCACCACAGCTCATGGAGCAGGTGGGGAGGAACTGTTTTAACAAAATTAAGGCTGCAAGAAATCCAAGGGGAAAAATAAGCACTAGATAACACCTTAAATGAAAGCATTAGATAACATCTTAAATGCAGCCATCACATGTAAATCAGGTGCATTAATACACATCCACAGGAGCCTAGTGTTGGTAGCATTACTCCCAATGCACAAATAAATGTAAGAGGGCAACTCAGTACTTGACATTCACCCCCTGCTTCCCCAGTGCTGAAGATTACCCAATACCAAGCATGAATAATACCCTTGGAGGCCTAAATCACCACGGATTTTTGTCAGAAAATGAACATTATGCCAGTGACAGCAAATGCCAATTTTACTGTCTGCCACCCACCATATTTTTTAAAATTTCCATTCTGAATGGCTTATGCATGCTAGAATGTACATTTTCCTACCTGCTGCATGATTGGCAGCCACAGGAGAAGCCATGAGGGATGTGGGAATAGACTAGTATCTCAGAAGCAAAATTGGAGTTTACCTCTTTCTTCTCTGCATGAAACTAAGCCAGTACCTTGGCAATAAAGTGACTCCTCACATCTGTCACCCACACCTGCAGCCAAGGGTCAGTAGCAACAACAGAATAAAATAAAATATTCAACCTTATGAGTGTAAGTTTAAAGCCTGTGACAAATTTCTCTCCACACTTTAATGAGGAACTAAAATAAAAAGGCTCTGCATTAAATCACATGGAAGTCTTGGTTCAAGCTCTATCCTTACCCATTCCTGTTCATCTTAAATTTTGCTGATTTACAGGACATGACACAAAGCTAAAACTACTTAGAAAAAATGTTCACTCACCACAGTTCTGGATTAACATTAAACAGACAAAATAAGTGATGAACTCAAATAGAGAAAATCCTTTCTTCTCCTCCCACAAACCTCTTAAGGATCTTCCACAGAAAACTTCCTTTCAAGTTCAGTATTTCCTAATTTTGCCTTTTTGTCCTACACAAATAAGAAGTTGTGAAATTAACTTTTACTGAAAATTAACTCATGAGACCCAGAAAACTTAATGTAAATGCATTTTAGTCAAGCCAGATTGATAATCTCCCTACTGTATTTGCATTGCCCTCTTCAGGGTTTTTAATCAATAACTCCGTCCTGGCCAGCAGAGTCCCTGTGATGGAGGGGACATGATCTTTGGAGAACACTGCCATCAGAGCAGCCACAAGGGATCAGACTTGAAATGCAGCAAGACAACCTCTGCTATCCTTCCAAATGGCCAGCACAAGATGCTTCTTAGAAGTAAAACCTGTGAGATCTGGAGTAGTCTGATCCATCCAGTAAACCTCATGCCAAGCTCTACTATTTAAGAGCTACCTGAAGAACAAGTAGCTCCTTTCTGAATGTCATGGGCTTTAATTGTAACTTCTGCAGTTATTCTTGATACTTGGTTTCAGCACTGTCATACAGCTAGTTCTCCTCTTCTGAGAAGGTATTTTTTCTCTGTCAGCAGTTAGATGCTTCTATATTCTTGTGTAGAAGAGAACTAAAAGTCCTTGCTTACATCTCCTATGCTGGAAACCAACACAGAGAAAGCAGGAGAAATTGGTGCACACTAAGAACAAGCATCTCACAGCCTGGAGGAACCATTAGCAGACCTTTTTTAAATTCCACAAAGCACTGATTATCTGTGGCACTGTATCAGTAATGAGTGGCTCCTGAATTTGTCTGCAAAAATACAGTAAGCACAGGTTTAAAATCAAGCACTTTTCTTTTTCTACCATGATTAACAAAAAACCTCACAAACAAACAAACAAACAAGCCCAAACAAACCAAACAGCCTTTCAGAGGTTATCAATGTTCATTCCACAGCAAAAGCTATTTTTTTTCCTCTCACTAAAGAAAAGATTATGTTCAAATTGGAGAAAAGGCTGTTTTACCAAGGCAAGATTTGTTTCTTCTGGATAGTGTTAAATGATGCAGAGAAGACTCTGAGAACAGGTAACAGCAATCATAACTCTCTTTTTTCCCCTCCAAATCTCTTCTTTCTAAATCAGCAGTTCTTATAGGAGAAAAAATGCACTCCCATTGCAGGAACCAAACCTGTTTCATGCAAAGATAGATGATGTGAGTGGGTTTTTTATATGCCTTATCTAGTTTACCTTCTTCAAATTTAGTGAAATACACACACTCCCCATCTATATCATTCCAACCTCTGCAAGGCTCATTAGGCTCACAGGTGTTCTGAAGTCATCTTTTTCAGACAGTAAAATCTATGCAATAGGAATCACTGCAGCCACACTTATTGCAAGTGCCTATCTCAGGTGTTTGCTGTATGAGAGAATGGAGTCAGACCTGCACAGGAAGAACACTGCTGCCCCATGAGATGGTGGGATGAGAGAATTGCTCTTGTCCAGCTTTATTGCTTTTGGACAAAGGTCAGGTTCATTTTAATTCCTGCCTTCTCTGTTTTACTTTTGGCCTATGAAACAGTGGAATCCATAGCAGAAGAAAAATACCTAATTTATACTTTGGAAAAGGCCTTACTTCAAACAGGTTTCCATGGGAATTCTTGAGGAAGGATATTTCTTAGCTCTAAGCTACTTCTGCAGGAAAAATTTAAACTAAAAAAGAGATTACTCACATAAGGGACAGATCAGGCAATATTGATATAAACTTTGGTGTTATTTCTCCTGGAGACTTGTTCTAGTATCTACTATCCAAAATAACCCTTGGGATTCAGTGCAGCCTGAGCATGTGGAAGTGCTCATTGGTATGCAGAGCTCAAAGCTCAAACACATTGCACCAGCAAGGGCAGCTGCTGGTCCAAACTGGGGCTGTAACTCTCAGCTGAAACATCAACAAGTCACTGCTCAACAAGCCTGAAGACGCTCCCTCCTTTTTGCCCTTGCTCTGGCCTCCCTCCCTTCCTTTTCCTTATTTTTTCCTTCTTGAAGAAATGCTCAGGAGGGTCAAAATGCAGGAACTGCTGCTTCAATAGGTGCCAGCCCAGGTGACAATTTTGGTTCTCAAAGGTACCAAAACTCAAGGTAGAAAGGTGAAAGAGATGAAGCAATGGGCAGACTACCAAAGATATCCAAATGCCTGAAGGTCTAGGCAAGCTCAGTGTGGAGATACAAAGACACACACACAAGCATTTCAGTTCCATGGGCAACTTCCATAGCTCTGCAAAAATCTGCAAGGACATTTGAGTTTCCTTGATCCAACCATCCTCCAGACCCACCTGTATCTTGGCTGACATGATTTTGAAAGCTGACTTTAAATCAAAGGTGAATATCTTACCTGGAAGACTGGAGTTGAAACTCTTAGCTCCACCTTTCTGCCAGCTGTAACTCACCTCCCCCTCCACCAGCCTTCAGCACTCAGCAGGAGAGCAAGACTTTTGTCACACTGGATTTCAGCCACCGCTATCCACCGCTTCCCCAGCTGACTCCTCCCTAAGCTATAAAGAAGCAAACAAGAAACACAACCTCTCTCTCCCTAGAGCTGAAAACAGGGCCAAAACCTGTATGTTTGTGTATATGTGTGTATGTATGATTACAGCCTGGCAGATCTCAGATTCAGAAGGTAAATTCCCAATTCTAGAGGTAACGGAAGATGCAAAGATCTTCCCAAATATTTACCCAACTATGGAACAAGAGGAGTAATAAGAAAACAGCTATAACTGTAGAAGTCCTTTGCCCTGCAACAGCTTTCATGCAATTATTTCCCCAGCTGAATCCTCCACCACATAATTTCCAAAACTTGAGCTTGTTTCAGCAGAGGAGCAGTAAGGCTGTTTCAGTGAGATACTCCATACTGCACATTCACATGCCCTTATGTGCCCACAGAGCAGCTGAAACACCTCTCAGCATCTGGGGGAAGCAAGTTAAAAAAAAAAATAAAAAATTCCCATGAAGCAAATAACACCCACCTAACCTGGAATAGTGCCTACAGCTAAGCTCGTGTTAAACAACTACTGGAAAGTTTCTCTTTCTAGAGAAAAAGATGGTACTTTGCTTTCTGGGAAAAAATTGTTTTAGCATTTTGAAAGGCTCATTAAGCTTGCAGGTGTTCTGGGGATGTCTTGGCTCCAGCACTGCAGTGAATCTCCCACACTGACTCTTCCCTTCCTGCTCAAGAGCTGGATGTAAGCTTAAATTAGGGAAGTGAGCTCATCTTTTATGTAGAGACCCTGGGAGAAGAGGTGGATGCCATGAGGACTGCCACAGAGGTGCCTTCATACTGATGTCCATTTGGACACTGACAGAGGAGACATAGGTACCCAAAAAAATCCTGTGGTTAGTCAAAGGAGCAGAGAGGTTTATCTCAGCACAGCAGCCAGTGCCATTCCATCAGTGGGGAGCTGTAGGCCAGTGCTGAAGGGAGGTGTCTTATAGCAGGGGTTTGTGTTGGGACTAAAGTGACATCTTACCTCCTGAGCTAAGGGACAAGAGCAAAGACCAGCACTGTCACAGAGGCTAATCCATCATTGGCAGGTTGGTTTTACTCAAGACCTGTTGAGAGAAGTTTCATTGTTGCAAAAAAGCCTTTTAATTTCTTTAAGTGCAGCCATTTAAAACATCTTCCCTTGAACTGGCATTTCTGGGCTCTGGTCAGGGAGGGAGGGGTTTACACCATCAAGAATGCTTTCATCCTCAGCTCCTTCACAACAGGCATATTTACCTACATGTTAGTTCAGAAAGATTCCCAAGGCAGACTGAAAAGGGTTCAGTTGCCTAAACAAGGGTTTCTAGCACCATTTTAGGTGCCAGACTCCCAGCTGCTGTAACAGAAGGCTGTGCATCTCCATGTCCTGGCTCATCTGTGCCAGCACATATGGAGATGTCTCATCACTGGGGACAGCTGAAGGGTCCCAAGACCCTGATAACCAGGATCTAGCCTGCTCCTTCTATGTCCTTCACAACCCAGGGAGGCAGCACTCAATCTACCACGAGTTCCTGAAGCATTTCTTTTGTGTGTAAAATATCCCATGTGCACTGAACGTGAAGTTTGGAAATGTCTTCTGGCAACCCCAAAACCTATCACCCAGGTAACTTGTCATAAAATATGGTCAAAATGAATATTGATACTGGAGACAGAGATCATAACTTGTGACCTAAGTATTTTGGGAGAGAAAAAAAGCCATTTGAAATACATGAACATTTGAATCCTAAAGCACAAGACTATGGAAATGTAATAGAAAGGGGAAGGATGAGGCAGCAAGCTTTGGTGAATATTTTCCTGCATTGCTATTAAAGTCTCTGATGCGGAGGCAGGCGTCTCCAGCAAACAAGCTGTCAAGCAGGCTTCAGTCACTCAGCTCCATAAAGAGAAGAGGATTCTGGATAGAGCTAGCTGCACAGGCTGTCTCTGAGCATATACATCCCTTGCTGTGCTATCCATCAGTCAGACTGGAATTTTCTAATGTGATCAATCATAGGCTTGATTTCAGGTGCCTTTCTGAGATGCTTCAAAACTCAATTCCCCCACAGACCCTTAAAATAAAGCTTTGTGAAAACTAAATAGTATCTTGACATCTCAAGCCAGATATCAAAAGGACAGGCATGCAGAATCACCAAACCTTTTTACAGCCTCACATGAAATCCTCCTCTAGACTCTCACATATGCACTTAGCGCTTCTAGCAAGGGAAAAATGCAAACCAAACCACAGAATATTGTCTAGGAAGCATATTGTAGGATACCAGTGAGTCAGATGTGCTGTCACTGCTCTAGTGTCATTTCTGCATTTGTGGCTGATGAGTCTGATAGATTCATCCTCATAAACCCCCACATTATTTCATCTCACCTGTAAACAGTTTTGAAGCAATTGGGAGCACAGTTAAAAGGAAACTGACCCTCACACCACCATTATTGTCTTTCAAGAATTAACAAGGAAATTCAAATTTATGTCAAGTATTCATACAAAAGAAGTGGACTCCTTACAGCCTTAACAAACAAAATGAAAAAAACAGAGGAACGTTTATCTTAAATTGTTAGGACTACTGCAAAGCATTAAGTTTTATGCTACTACCATTTCTGAACTCTTCATTTCCCTTTCACCCAGCCCTTTATTTACCTTGAATCCCCAAAGGACTAACATTGCCTCTCAATGCTGGCACATGATGGTACCGGTGTGGCCTTGAACTCCTGTACATCCAGTGGTACCTGCCAATTTCCATTTCTGGTCTGGTGATCACTGCCAATTTTAGGTGGTAAAAAGTCAGTGTCACCAGCAAGTTGTAGGTCAGTACTTTCAGTTATTTAACTTTAAAAACAAGAGCGCAAAAAACCCCACACTTGCAGTTTCAGAACTGAAACAACACAACCTTATAGACTAAAGGAAGAGATTAGGAGGGATGATCAACAGGGAAATGCTCACACAGGTGTTAAGAAAGGTTGAATAGCTGAAACTCCACCTAGGAGTTGAGTTAAAACACATAAGAAAGGGCTCTCTATTCCTTACCCCCACCCACTCTCATGTCTCCCTCTCTTTGTCCATGATAAAAAGCTCTGCTCCAGAAGTAAAGGAAGGTAAAGTCATGGAAAATCACATTACCTGTTTTTAAAAAATACTCTAATGCTGCCAAAGAAAAAAGTTATTGCTTTATGTACAGGTAGGGCAAACACAAAGGTTTGCTCTGATAGTTTCTTATATTAAAAAAATAAAAGTATGTGGGCTTTGTTTCACCTAGGCTCTGCTCACATCCAAAAATCTGGACCAAGTGTGTTAAAAATTATTTGTTCCCAGTTCATGGCCAAGAAGAGCAGTCCTGCTTCTCCTTGTCTTTTCAGAGGAAGCCCAGCAACAAGCCCGCCCATGCAGTAACTCACCTCACCCACTCACACACTCATTGCACACTCATTGGCACAGGGTTTCTGTGCTCCTGAAAGAGGCAGGAAACAGCATCAAACCACTTTTGAGCCTACATGTGCCCCATTACTAGCACTATGGCCTTGTCAAAGCTGTCAGGGTGAGACTGACAGACCTTTATTCAAAATGCACCAGAGTGCCCCTCTTCAGTGGCTAACTGAGAAAGCAAACATCATTTCTGGCTGAAGCAAATCCAATTCAGCAGCGTTTGGGCCATAGAGAAAGTGAAGGTTGTGAGGGTGAAAACCCCATCTACTGTAGACTAGATTGGAGACAAATTTCAGGGGGCAGAAGAAGTAGAAATGCCATAAATTTGTAGCCTATGAGGGGCTCAGAAGTCCTGGACCTAGTCCCTCTTGTGTGGTGTTGCTGCTTGTGCAATAAGGAGTTTGGCACAGCCATATTTGCATACGTCAAGAGGAGAAAAAAATCTTTGCCTTGAATCCAAATGTTGGATCTAGAGATTTAAAGCAAGGATTTGTCTTCTTTATCAGCAAACGAACTCCAATACTAAGAGTCTTTTGGGTTCTGTACATAAATTTAGCATCAATGGCTCTCTAAAGGATACTTTGTGCCTTAGTACTTTCCCCTCTCTGCATCTCACACACAAACCAGCAAGCAGGTATCAGTAAATCTTCCACAGAAGACGTTACTCTGTTTTGTATGGCTCACTCTTCCTCTTAGGAAAGACAAGTTCCACATCTTAAGAGCATAACAAAATTAAAAAGGTGTTGAAAGTACTGTTCCAAAATGACTACCCACTCTCAGGATGATATCATTTCCCTCTGCTCAGAGAGGAAGAATCCTGCTTGGGAGATCACAAGGAATGCTAGAATAATTGAATTGGATACAAAATGGGAAAAAAAATCCTTCACTAGTACTGCATACCTTCTCTTCTCTGCCTCTCCAATGTCTGCTCCCTGCCTTTTTGAGGCTACTTACTGGGCATTAGTACTGGATTCAGATAAAACAAACAAACAAAAAAAAGAAAACCAACCCAGCTGCAAAGACTTCCAAAGAGAAAGTAATTATTCATTTGCACTGTAGCAGCATCTAAACCAAACCTTCGACATCAAGAAGATTTTATCCTACTAGCTTGAGCCCATGGTTTGAGATTTCTCCTGCAATGGCCACAAAAAGCACTTGTTCAGAGAGGCAGAGCAGGCAGCTCCTTTTCTCCTATAGCCTGGGGGAATGCTGGTGAAGTCACCTGTCTCCTGTGGTACAAACATCAAACCCTGAAACACAGAGACAGCACATAAACTTTGTAGCATCATTTCTCTAAGTGAAAATATTCTACGGGCTTGGTTTCTTTAATTAGCAATTTCTGGTTTTGCAGTAACAGGGCTCCTTTCATTAGGAGGCAGCTCAAACTCCACAAGGAATCTCAGTTTTTCCACTGCTCTGCAAAGAGCTACTTAGCAATGGCTGTTTGGTAGCCCTTAGTGCACACCTGGCACAACCTTTGAAGCTGAAGAATATCTCTGGGTGATGTTGCTGGGACCTACCCAGGCCCACTCATGTAAAATCAACACCAGGTCAAAAGCTCCCCAGGTTTCAGTGGTGTAACAGCTACTCACAGAGTCCATACCCATTGGAATTTAACTCTGCACCCTGAATAGTTGAGAAAGGAAACAGGCTTAAGCGTTTCCTTACCTTTTGCTTTGTGAGTAAATAACTGCATGAATGACATTCCCTGGTCCAGGTTACAATACCCTCCACCCACAGCCAAGCTCTCACTGCTCTTGGCCTCCTGTCAGAACCAGGTTGTCCTCAATCCTGCACAGACACAGCAGCTACAGAACTGACAATGTTTTCCTGTCACAACATGCAGGCACACGGATGGAAACTGTGGTGTTCAATATTCATTGGGATGAATCATCTTGCACGCCTGTAATCAAATTCACATCCTCATGCTTGCTGCTTTTATCATACAGTTTTAGAAGAAACACAGTTTTGATATTCAACTGTCTCAGCTGATGAAGCAGTCCATGGCAGCAAAGAGAGGGTGTTGTTTGGTCATTGATGGCCTTTGGTCATTGATGGTGATGAACACTGGACAAGGAGCAAGGCTGGGCAGAAAATGGGGAAGGGTCAGAGTAACTGAAGGAGACTGTGCCCCCCTCTTTGCCCCCTTTGCTCCTGCTGCAAAATCCATTGTGCGCGCACAGTGCCATCTGGGTTTCCCCCACCCCCCGTTACCATATCCCATGGCACATATGTCTAGGTTTTCTGCTTTCCCGAGGTTGTTCAGACCAGTATGAGTACATTCTCCGAGTATTTTCCAACCCCCCTCCTATTTAGAAACCAAATCCTATTCATTAAAACCTAAATCACTAAGCCTGCCAAATTATTATCCCCGGAATATCGTGTGTCCCAGATTCTCCCAGGGCTGGACATCTCTTCCTACAGTTGTATTCTTCAGGGACTTATAGTTAGAGCAGTTATTGTTGTCAGTGGATCTGAAACACCAATCAGCTGCTTAAAATGAGGAAAAATATGCAGTGTACTATAAATCCCTGAATGGCTTGACAGCTCTGATACCACTGCGTGAGTCTAACATTAGGTGGGTACCTTTGAAATTTTGGTTGATGATCATAACACATACTTTTAAAAATACTTTTTTTTTTTCATTTTGTTGTAATAAAAAATACATCTGTGATGCATCAAAATATCATAGCTCACTGTGTAAAAATACCTTTACTAAAAGTGAAATAAACTGCATGACAATCTATTCCTTTCTCACATCGCACTTTACAGCTTCATTTAAACACAACTGTACAACTGTGTGCAATAGTGTAAGAGAAGCAAAGTACTTTCTTTCTATTTTTGACAAGTATATAGTTGCCTATTTAAAGCTTAAAAGCTGAAATGTGGCTTCATATACCATAAAAATAAGAAAGCTCACAGCTATTACTGAGCATAAGATCTTCTTTTATCAAGAGAACATAAGCAGGGAAGAGCCAATTAAAAAGGACCTTTGGTACAGCTGTTCAAACTGGTCTTCATTATTCCTCAGCACTGTATAGGCAATTTGAACATCACATGTATTCATATAAGGAACCTAAACCCTAGTATCATGGCTTTCTTCCATCCTGTGTGTAATTGGTGAATTCACCATGGTCATCCACAATTGGGGTTTATTTTCTTTATTTTCTTTTCTTCTTTTTCCTTTTTTTTTTAATTTTGCAACTTAGTAAAATTTTTCACATTTAATGAAAAGGGAAACTTCTTGTCTCTGTTAATGTGTATCAGGATCTATATCCTTCACTGCTGATGCAAAACGGCATTTCGTTTTTCTTATTTATTCCACCTCAGTAAATCTGCCTGCCCAGTCCTCACGTTTTGATTTAATTTAATGCCTGCAAGATAAACCCTGTCATTTGTAATAATTTGTAAACCTTCATCTTTAAAATGCATCCAATCTGTCCTGCAGCCCTGCAAAGTATCTGTTAAACATTTTGCTTCAGCTTTCATGGTGTTCTCCTCTGATAAGGGCTGCTGATACACAGCATAAAGCTGACTTATTTCTTATCTCCATCAACATGAGGGTTGTTCCAATTCCAATTAAAAAAACTGGGGCAACAGCCACTCATCTGGGTGCAGAGAAACAAATGTCAGATAAACACTGAATCCATCAGCTGGGTAGTATCGCTGCCTGAATCAGGCAGGGGATTCATTTAAATTACTAAAAGAAAGAACAGGAATTCTATACAGTTTAGCAAACTTTAAAAATCTAAATAATTTTCAATCATTCTAATTTATCAATCTGTAATTATTCATAAAGCACATTAGCTTGTGCAAATTGTCTCAGCTACACTGCAGTCCAGAATAGCTGGCCGTGCACGTTTGCCACAGAGGTGGGAAACACAAACCAATACTTGTGTGGCACCACCACTCACATATGATTGTTTTAGGTGCTCAAACTGAAAAGACCTCGCTGTTCATGCCAAGTGCTCTGGCAGCATTGCTCTCCAGGATTCTCCTAAGTATTGGGAGCCCTGCACACACACGGCATGTAGTCATAGCCCAATTTCTCCAAGTATTTATTCCACAAAACGGCAGCACATCACCAAGAAGGTCCTTGCAATGAAAACACACCCCAGAAACATGCAGTTTAAAATTCTGGTAAAGGGAAAATACCTCTAAGCTTAAAAGCTCGATTTGCTATTACTTAAATGCAAATACTTTCCCCAGAACTTGGCAGTGAAAAGCGTACTGAATGTGAACTTGAATACCCAAAGGAGAATGCTCATGGATCTTCCCTTGCTCAGTCTTAGCAATAGCAGTCTCTCCCAAACCCCTTCAGATGATGATTTATCTCCTTAGGCCTTGCAATTAATTCCTAGAAAGAAGAGTTAAAAGATCCTGTGATAGGACTTCAAGTGCTTCAAGCTGTGGCAGTTGCCTTGAAATCACTGGATCTAGAGCATCTCATAAAGGATGGCCATTACCAAGTCCAGTTGGGATCCTTGAGGAAGAAAAAAATGTTGCAAGGCTGGCAAGCATGTGAGGCATAACAAATAAGAGATGTGGTCCAGAGAGTAAATGAAGGACTCTTCTTCTGTTCTATACCCCAAAATAAAGCAGCAGCATTTTCCTGCAAGTTTCTTTACACAGAGAAAAAGCCATTCTTCTCCACAGGAGCTGCTGGTGAAAGAGCCCTATTGAAAAAATCTGACATTTGAGAGGTACCTCATGCCTGCTGAGCCCATCTGAAAACCCAACTGGACTCGACAGATTTAGCACTTTGGAAAATCTGCCCCTCAAAACCAAATATGTCTCCTCCATGACCACTTCACAGCAGTAACTTTGCAGGGGGATCTGGTCTATTTGTTTTGCTACAGAAATTAAGAGTAGGACTGTTTCAGCTTTCTGCATTTTAATTTGCTGTGAAGCATATTGAGAATTTAAGTGACGAGGAATACAGAGCATAATGTGAGAGACCATGTGGTACTTTCAGGAACTGGAGAACCAGCAAGAACAAAGCCTACAAGTGTTACATACATATACTTATGTAACAGATCCAAAGTACAAAATTATCATAGAAAAAACTAAGAAATGGTGTTAACATTTGGATAGGAGGCTCCCTGCTTGCATTTGATGAAAGCAACAGATCAACCACCTTGACCTGGAAGCAGATTTACTGTTCTACATGTTGTGCTTTCATCCTTGCCAAAACAAAAGGGAAGCCATAAACTCATCATAAATACACTCAGCAACACATTTTGTTTAGCGCAGCTGCTAATGCATACGGATAACTTTCTTTAGTGTTCATTGTAACATGAATTTCATTGGCTTAAAAGAAGCTCGTCAACCAGAAAGAAGAATTGCTGTAATTTTTGAAGAATGATCTATCAATTCAAGGTGGTTTTATAGACAATCTATTCGGGACATTTTGTACATTAATTACTCAAAATCTGCAGTGAGGTGGGTTATTGTCCACATACACTAATGGCTTTCAGAGTTTAATCTCTCATCACTGGACCTCCTTTTGTGAAATCCCTAAGGGATTATGTAGTACTATGTCTAATCACTTGACAAATTTCATTTACTTGAAACTGAAGCTCGTTTTATATAAAGTGTGTAGCAGGAGTCACATTCGAGGTAAGAAAACAAAAATCTGTTACTAGACACTACCGGGATTTATCATGTTTATATATGAACTGCGTAACAATCAGTGAAAGAATTCTGCTTGGGGAAATGCATTAGTTGTTTATCAGCTGCTTAAGCCTATGAGATACTCAGATGACATACTCAGATTCCTTATAAATGATACATAACAGGTTAAAAAATGTACAACGACTCAAGTAAAAAAGACAGCAGAATTTTAAATGATTTTGTTGCTGTTGTAAAATTCAGAAACAAAAAAACCCCAACAAACTGCTATGATCTGTAGGGTAGTCTGCTGCACTGAAGAGGAACGGTTATTTGAACACAAATCATAGGACACAGAAAGAAAATATCCCTTGTGAGTTGAATTTATGCTCTGAAGTTCAGCACCCCAGAGCAAACAGAATGAACCTGTAAAGCTGGGAATAGATGAAGCATCTCTCTTTCAGCGCTGCTCTCTACCACAGAACCATTACCATGGAATTGTTCTCTCCATTAAGAAGCAACTCTCAGTGATTAACACATACTGAAATCTAATGTTGCAAAACTCACTGCATTGTTCTCCCTTATCATAGTGCAGGCAGATAGCAACAAAAGTAAAATTTGCCAGGTGACACCATAGAAAAGGAATTTCAAAAATAAGAGTAGCATTTGGCATCGGGCTCACTGCACGAAGGTTGTGTGACATTATAATCTATTATATGTTGTTATAACCTAGGTCTCCCACACTGCATTGCAAAGCCTTGTACATGGCTAGTCTCGATGAAAACACCAGATTACGGCTCCGAAAACAACATACAAACACACAGGCACACGCTACCTCTGTAAACCAAATTAACCAAAATCTGTCAAAGACGCAGCAATAACATGACTTCTTTTGCAAGCATCATTTTGGGTAGGGTTAGGACAGATTCAGAGCAAATACAGACGCAGACAGAAAGGTTGATGCTCTATTAATTTGTTGTCAAGCCATGCAGGAAAGGACGGCTGAAAGCCCGAAGATGCAGTAATGATTGTTTAAGAGCTATTTGAAAAAGTGACAAAACTGGCCTAAACCTCTTTAAGCCCCCTGAATGAAAAGATTTAAACAGGCTATTGTTAGACCCCTGGGTACCTTTTTTCTCTTGGCTTTGTTCTGCATTTTCCTCCGCTGCAGTTTCCATGGCTGGCTTCATACCATCCACCAAAAATGCCGCCCCCCCTCCCCCCCCAGCAAGCACTTTTTCTCTTCGCCTCCTTTCTCACTCCCTTCCGTCTCCTATTTACAGCGGCGGTGATTGAGCGGCTCTGTTCTCCCCTACAGTAGATTACAGTCCTTTCCAAAATGCCAGAAAAGTCTTGTCAGCTTCAATTTCGCTCCGCTGACTGGTCCACGAGGAGCTGTGCCAGCTCGCTCAGCTATACGTCACCACGGTCCCCAGCTATAAAATAGCCATCCTGTGCCTCGCCTTGCCACACCGTGGGGACCAGCATCTCCCGATCGCGCCCCCTGCCTCCTGCCCTCCGCTCTTCCCCTCTCTCCCCGTCTCCCAACAAACGCTAATCAATTCTCCGGGGAGTGAATGGATTGGAGACACCGGGAGGGGAGATGCGAGTGAGAAAGAAAGGAGCCCCCGGCCGCGGTGAGGTGAGCCCCCCGGCCGCCGTCTCTAAGGGGAGTGCACGCCGGCACACAATCACAAGGCTCCCTTTCCCATGGGACCTTGTTATTATGCTTTGCATTTTGATTTATTCCACATGCCCTCTGCTCTTTCAAGGGGTGGGGGGTGATGGCTCTGTTCTCTCTGTTTGCTTTCTTTGCCGAGAGTTCCGCTCACCCACGGTAAAAGACTGTGTGAGAGAAGCATAAAAGCAGAAGTGGGCATATATATGTACATACATGGAAAATCCAAATTCTTTCTCAAGCACAATGGGGGAAAAAAAAAAAAAATCCAAGCAAGGAGCAGGAAGCAAGTTCAAGCGACCTAAAATGCACGTGCAACACTCCAAAGGATAAAATGTTTAAGAAAACACAACTTGGGCTTTAAAAGGAGGTCTGCCACTAGAGACCTAAAGCCATGCTTGGGAGTGAGCACAGAGTTGCTGTTCAGCACGTTTGATCACTCCCCTGAATTCAGACAGACTGCAGCGTGATCAAATAAGCTGCACTGGGGAGCAACAAACTCCAGACTTGCCAGAGTCGCAGTGCACGAGGTGACTTTAGGTGTCCCCAGCCCACTCTTGCGCTGGGGAGCCACAGAGCAGGGCAACACCACACGGGGGTATTGTTCCCCTCCCAAAACCCAGGACAACTGAAACATTTAAGGCTGTACTGAGGCTAATTAACCTTGCCCGTAGCTTTGCTTGTCTCACTGCCTTACTGCACAGGGCACAAGTGCCCAAAGGCACCCCTCTGTGTGTGTAGGATGGTGGAGAAAGAGCGGAGTAATGGCCTTTGTGGGCCAGCCATGCAGCCAGTTCTGCAGCCTGCAAAGACACCCAGCAGATTCAGCAAATGCTGGGGATGTTAAAACCTACACCCTGCATGTTCCCTGTAACAGATTCAAACAGGAGAGTGGGAAGAGGGAAGCAGTCCAAAGATTTGTAGCTGCAATTTAGTCTCTTCTGGCTGAAGTTACTACACCCACAATTTTGCTGTGCATTTTTATTTCTAGATGCCTAGTGAAAAGCCTAAAAGCCCTCAGACCTAACCATTAGAGAAAGTTATCACATCTTTCAAGAAATTAGTGCACAAACTCCCTTCTCTCACCAAAGCCAACACAGCTGTTACTTTGCTTTGGGCATCACTGCTCAGACTTCAGGCTTCAGCACAGCTGCCAGGAGGTCTTGGTCATATCCTAAGGTTGCGTGTCACAGCACCAAAACTTGATGTCAAGCATTTGCCTAAAATGCTTCCTTGGAGTCCAGGAAAAGTTTGCAGTTGAAGGTCCCACTTCAGCTATGATGATAATTTGTAGATGGCATGAAGTATCCTCAGGAGCCAACGTGGGGCAAGGGGTTGGGTTCCTGCAGGTAATCAAATCAGTAGCCACAGCAGAGAGTGGTGGCAAGGCGCATTTCCTCCATCTTCCTCTCCAGTGCTCAGACAGCAATCCACACACAGATTGAAATCTCTCCCCAGCAAGACCATGCACTAAAACACACTCCCTTGAAACAATCAGCCAAAAGGTGAAAGCATGAGTGATGCTATATTCTATTAACCATTACAAAAAGTTGTTGGTATAATGATTATACAAAGAAAAGGTTCTACAAAGAGTGCATTTTTTCCCCTGTTTAACATCAGTAAGACTGAAAATCCATACCAAGTACAACCTCCATGCTGAAAGTCACACAAATTTTAGTCATTGGTCAAAGCAGTTGATTGCTTCTGACATAAAATTCTCTTCTTGAAATGCCTCATTGTGCAGCTGGTACTTCTGTCACAGTCTAGATCTCTCTTTCTTAATGATGTTTGCTTTTAGACTGGAAGGTCTAAAACTTTAAAATGCTGAAACCTCCCTTCAGACTATTCTAAGTTATAAAAGGCTTGTTCATAACATAATTCAAGTGGTGCAATATCAATGCACTTATTAGTATAAATACACAGAAAATACGAGCATAATCTGGAATCTCCTTTATTTAAACAGAAAACACATTAGACATAACCCCTGGTTCCAGACTGTCACTGGAGGAAACACATGACTGTAGCCCTCCTCTCTTTACCAGTGAGACCTACTCCTTCAAACAGCTGCACACTTTCCTACTGGTGAGCAGAATTTGTTAGGCAAGCTCAGGACCTCAGAGTTTCGGATGTTTCAGAAACCCAAAACTACCAGGCTGGGAGACTATTCCCACCACTGTTTCCCCAGAATAAGCCCTTCCCTAAACAGGCAATGAAAAATCAATGCACAATACCAGAATCAACTTCACAAGAACTTGAACTGAACACTTCAAAAATCATCAAGCCAAACTACTCAAAAGCATTAATCCTACCCACTAAATCATCCTCAAAAAGCTGCAAGGGATACAGCTCTCCCTGTAAAAATCTCTCCCCTCCCTTACTATTTTCTGGACTGCTGCAATATATGATATGTTTTAAGCACTTATCACGCTAACTAATGTCTTGATTTTCAAACTTCTGCACCATCATTGGTAAATACAGCAAATAAAACAAACTATATAATTTCCTGTGGTGCTAACATGGGTGCTGATCTTGTGCTTCAAGCATTAATCTCAGCCAGCAAGTAGTCTCATTCAATGTTCCCTCCCTTTAACAGATACATCCTTGCCATAATATGTGATGAGACTGGGAAACATCAAGTTTATGCCTCTGACAACACAGCCATAAAGGCACACAAAGATTAAGCCACAAAGGAAAAAAAAAAAAAATCTTTTAGGACTGATATTCAGCAAAAACCTGCTTGTACAGACCAAGCTGATTTAGACCAGGGCAGGCACCTAGTTACATTTGAGAAGTTCAGCCCAGCATTCTATTTGTAGAGCAAGATAAAAGTGAAAATGAGGAGAGGGGCTGAGCAGCAAGGGTTTCTGCTGCTAAAGGACAGCTCTGAGACTACTGCCAAACCTCAGGATGAACAGCAGTGCAGGAAAGTATGTCAAGGCACTGCAGACCAAGTGACATTTACTGCAAAATACTTAAAAAAAAATTTAAATATATTCTATCTAGGTATTAAAAAAAAAAAAAAACACATATTTAATCATTTTGCTCAGTCAATTCAAATAGCACAATTGCAGAAGTTAAAAATTATATTAGAATCCCTATTCTGTTCATGTGCCAGTTCCTTTTGAACATCTATCTTTAATGTCACTGAATCTAGTTTACATTCCTGAAGGCTGAGAAGCTCTACCATAAGCTACAGCAAATTCTTCACAAGCTTTCAGGAGATGAATACACACTTGCCATTTCTACAAAGGCTTCACAGAGCTGTAATAAAGAGTGTTCTTACATAGCTGAAGAGCAATTTGAGATTATCTATGAGATCCAAGACTCAGAAGTTAAAATACAGAGACCATCCCTCAAACAAGACTGACACATAGTCCAAACAACTACTTTTAAAGACAACTTCTACAATACTTCTTTTTTTTTTTAATGTTTAAGAGAAAGAACAAAGACACGTGAAGCCACTTGGTGCAATGTAATGCCTTGAGTTCAGTTTTAAACCACTTACTAAAGACTTGCTTATAAAACCCAATCCAAATACTTATGCAAAAGCAGACAAACTTTCCATGTGGATAAAATCAAAGCGTGACAAGTTTTCAGTTGTGCACCAGTCATACATCTTGCAAGTACTTTAGAAAAAATTAAAAATTTGGGGTTGCTCTTTCAGATATACTAGGTTACTAGGAAAATGGAATCAAATTAACAAATAACAGTGGAAAATCCCTGCACTTATACCACAGTATAAAACACAGACATGAGTCTGCACTGCACTTAGGGGTCTCGGTCTCAAATTTCTGTAAGAAAGAGCAAAAATAAAGGCTTAAGCATGGATAGTGGTTATCTCTGCAGCCAAAGAAAATCACTGAGTTAACCAATGGAGCTAAGTCCAGGAGGGTAAGCAAACCTTAACAGTGTGAAGATGCCAGTGCTGTGACTCCCTTAACAAAGCCTTGTGAAGATGTCAGTGACGTTTGCCAAGCTAAATGTCTGGTGGCATGCAGCAGGCAAAGGAGGTGTCACTCACTTGTTGGGTTACATGCAGTTCTCTGTCCAGCCTGCCTGTTTCCAGCTGGACCACTGCAGTTACAGCCACGGCTGAGAACCAAAGGTAATAAACAGCCCAGATCCACAACATACACCAATGGCTAACATTTAGCTAAAACACAAAGGAAAAAGAAATCCCTTCAAAAGTGAATAGATGGATCTGTATGGCTTTTACAGTACCTAGGTCTCATCAAGTTCTAGTCTCAAAGAGGGCTCAGATTGCAGAGATGTGATGTCTCCTAAAGAAAAAAGCCTGAAGAACTATAATGGAAGTCCAAAATTAAAGAAAAAGTTTATGTATTCTTAAGCAGGTGGGAGCTCCATTTCTGCTTATTAAAGGCAGCCAAGAGCACAGAAGAAAATAAATAATTTAAAAAGCACTGGATTTTATTTATCTAATCTAAGGGCCTTAGTAACATATTCCTGGGTTTTAGAAACTTGTATTTAAAAAAAGAAAAATTCTGGGGAAAATAATACAAGACTCTTGACAGACAAAACACAGCAATCTCAACCATGCCAAAGACTTCTGAGGAAAGGCAATAAAAATCCAAACAGAATAGGATACATTTGAAACTAAGCTGGAAGCAACATCACCTCTGGCCTCCATCTCCTGTGAGGCTGCCTGGAGCAGCACCATACTTCTGGCAAGCCAGAAGGAAATACGCTGACAAACTAGAGCGCACTTAGACTACATCAGAAAGAGCATGGAAATACAGAAAATTAAAGCAAAGACTTTCTAGCATCTCCCCCAGAAGGAGCGTTCATTAGGCAAGTGTTCAGAGCACCAGCTCCAGTGGCTGGTGCCACTGTCCTCAGCTTCTACTCCAGCTCCACAATCTTATGGCATAGTTTTCTACAAGTGTACTGCAGACAGATTTCAAATCCTTTAACTTTACAATGAGGCAGCAAAATAATGCTTTGAGTTACCCAATCTCCATAAATTTTTCTCTTCATCAGTGGCAAGATTCTCACATACATGAGTATTACATGAAGCCCTCAACAGTATTTCAAAAGCTTCTCCATAATTTTAAGGGCTACATTTTTGACTTTGACACACATAACCACCCTTTTTGTTCCCTCTTTCCATCACAATGGAGGGGAGAGTCTCAGCTATCATGCCTCCGCCTTGTAGTGCAGCAGGAAAATAATATGCTTAAGTCTTTTGTCTTTGTTGCCTTGATTCTGCTCTCTGAAGACAATCCAACACACTTAGCTTTTGCTGTGAACCCTCTTCTCCAATACTGTTGTCAAAACTTACTGCCATCTCAGAAAGCTAACTGGAGCTTCTGAATACTTGGACATACTGAAATAGCATCCTAGATATTTATGTCGCACTTGCCAGCACTCAAGTAGAAGTGCCTCTTGTACTTGTAGAAGAGCTATTTCTGCCAGCAATTTAGAAGGCAGCAAAGGTATCATTATAATATACTCCTGTTAATACAGCTGCTCCATCTCAAAACACAAGAGGTTGAGACAGGACTGGTATTGGGAGGCTACCTGTGGATTTTTTTTCCCTATCTATAAATAAACATTACTGAGTTCAGCCTTGACAGAAGCTTAGCCTTTTGCTCCACAAAGTCAGATTTATTCAGACAATCCTCTGTTAACTTTACATCCAGTTCTGATTTTCAAAATTGCCCTCCCACTCTTCGCATAGACTTCAGCATCCCACCTACAATCTCTCATCTATTCAGTGCTCGTTTTGTTCTTCAGTCTTGGCTTCAGTCCAGTCTTTTCACAAAGCATGGAAAAAAGCAGGGAAATAAAAAGAAGTGCAAAACCCTCCAGCTCCCCAAAAAGAAACTAGAGGCTCTCACTGTAGAAGGGTACCTCACACTGCGTAGTGGGGGGTTCATGGGAAGGGATAAGGACGAAAAATCCTTCTAGAATGCCACAAAGGATTCCATGCATAAACCACGGATGTAGACATGTGTGTGTAAATACACATGCAGAAAACACGTATGTGTGCACAGTCATATATATATGAAGAAAATGCATACAATTATATATGTATTTTTACTGAACAGTAAATCATATGAGCATCATTGGAACAGCTATGAGGAATGCATGCTAATTTACAGAGTCATGCAATAGGTAATCAGTTTGATAGTGAATGCACAGCCATCCCACTGTACAGTCTGCTACAGACTCTTCCAGCTCAAGGTTTCAGAACAAGGAACCAAGTTACCCAAGATCACACTGGAGTTTGCAGCACAGCTAAACCATCCCTTGGGAGCACCGTTACCCGTTCACCTCATTATTCTGTGTTGGAAAACCAGCACCACAGCCCCAGGCTCCACCATACATTGCTCCTAGATGTACTCATGGATTGCTGGGCAGTTGTGTGTAAACTTTTTGAAAAAGCCCACCAAACTCAAAAGTCAAAATGTTGATGTAAAAGAAAGCATCAAAATAATGATTGGTATAACGTGCTGAAACTCACTGTCTGAAGTTTCAGCACCTTGTAAGTCACAACAACTGTAACTGTTTCCCCAAGACAGGAAATTCCCATTCCAGCGTAATTTAACTATACTTTAGGGAAGATCCTGGAGCAGTTGTGCCATGCAGTGCTGGACTGCCTGTTGAATTGCAAATATAGTCTCTCTTCACACATAAGACACTAGTTATGAAATCCTCAGTTAAGACACTAACAAAAGGGTCCCCAATTAATCACTGTATTCTTTGCAACAGCAGATATCCTCATTAGGAAAGCAGCAAGACATTAACAAGTCCCACATTGAGAGTGTCCAATTAACTCATCGACTAAATATGTGCCAAGCAACTTCTCTGGTCTAGCTTTTCCAGTCCCCTCTTTCCAGCTGCAGCGATTGGGATCCCCGTCATGTCTAAAGCAGTGGCTCTTTTGCACTTTGCAAAGCCTTTGAGAGCGCCGCCTGAACAGCAAACAAACGACGGCCGCTCAAGTGTTCCACAGGACTTTCACTTGAGCCCACAAAAAGCTACGTGTGCACTCAGCGAGTTCAGCACAATTAAGAAAGAAACCCCACCCCTCTACCTTTATAAACAGGGAATGACTTAACCTGCAAACAACGAGTGTGGTTGGAGCTCTGTCTGGATCATGTCACGCCTCGATTTTTGCCGAACCTCAGCAGTGGGTGATCCCGCATACAAAGTGAGCTCTGAGACAAAAGTGCTATAGGGTGAGTTAAGGACAAAGTAGCAGCTTTCAGCCTGGATTCCCAGATAGGCTGTCAAGTGAAATCCCTTGCCAGGGCAGGATAATTCCCTAGAGTACACATTTCCAACACTTTGTCTCGCCTGATTTTCTAAGTGTCTCAAGCCTGGAGCCTTTCAGTGTTTCTCGAGAAGAGCCATTCTGTGGCCCGGCAGGTTTTGAGGCTGGGCACAAAGGAGGGCTTGCACAATGGCCAGGGCCCCACTGCAGTCAGTGCAGAAGGAGTGGCTTCTCCAGAAGGAGCAGGGCCCAGCCTCCGAAAGGCCTCCAGTCCTGCTGAGTGAAAACCACCCAGACTCTCTTCTGAGCGATCCCTAGTTACATCCCCATTTCTGTTTCTTTCCAAACGTGACATTCACTTGTTTAAACAGCTGAAAGGCATCACTTCTGCACTTTGTCATGACTCAGAGTGAAATTCATTTAGCATCTACTTTTCTTCATCTGTTCCTTGTATCATTCCCATCCCGTTTTATTTCTACTCTCTGGTTTTCAGCACATTTGAAACTATTTCTCTTGCACTCAGAGCTTCCCAGGTGTAAACACTAAGCATTCTCATTATGTGCTTCCTCTGGAGGCTCTCACATCAGTTGTTGAAAATGCCCCAGGCATTTTTGATTTTAGCAGTACTACAGACACATCTTCCATATATCTCACTACTACTGATTCCTGAAGTGCAATTATCTGCTCCACCTTTCTGCATCATTTGGAGAGGAAACGAAAGGAGCTAAGGAACCAGGAAAAGGGATGTATATATGGAAAAAACCCCTAAAATTAAAAAAGAACACAAGGCAGAAACAGCACCCAAGGCTCTGGCTAAGGTTCCTTCTTTGGTCTGTAAGAAGAACTCTATGTGGAAAATAACTACTACGTCAAGTGTGCACTCACTGTCCTGGAGACGACGAAAGGCATGTTGTTCAACATGGAATAGAGCTCCTCTCATTGTAGCTCACAGACATGCCCAGAGCTTGCAGAAAAAGACCACAGTTTCTCATGCCCAGCCAAAATCACCCAGCCCAAACTGCTTGTTCACAAGTTTATTAGTAGAGAAAAGAAACTAAAGACCAGCCACAGCTTTAAAAGTATTCAAAAGGACTCAATTCCAGCCATGGTCCTCAGAAACTAATTGTGTGTTCAAGTATAGTACATACTATTACTGCAGACTGAACATCACCAGATTGCAAACATAATCAAAAGCCCATTTTCTTAGTTTAATTTGCCATTAGTACACTGCAGGTTTATAGAACCAAACAAACTATAACTAAACTTTCATTGCCATTTCAAACTGTTTCCAAGCAAATATCATAGCAACGTTATCACCTCGTCAAGTTCACTAAATCCCAAATTCTCTACAATAAAACAACACACACATGTTTAAAGGAAGACAGAAAATGTATTCCTGAGTAAACTGAGCATCTCTTTAGTTCCGGACCAACAGGGTCCTGAGACAAACCTCATCATTTAAAGACCTTTTCACAACTTTAAGAGAGAAGGAAAAAACCCCAAACTCTAGGCTTTTATACATATCAGTCAGTATGTAAAGACAGTATGTAAAAACTATGTGTTTAGAGATTTTTAATACATACCAAACAATACACACGTACAAACACTGATGAATGTATTTATTTCAACCTCAAATATAACCACATAGGTACGGTAACAGACTAAGTAGCATTTCAGACTCCCTTCTGTTGCATAATTGAGAAGAAAAAAGCCTCGCCAGTTGCAGCATCCCCCATTTCCCGAGCTGAAGGCGACTCTACAGAGGGACCTCAGCGCCACTGCCCTGCACGCATTTTGGAAAAGGAGCGATGGAGGAATCTGTTGTTCCAGCCTAAACTGCACTAAAGCGAAGGGAAGGGAGCTGTCGGTGCTGCCCAGCGGAGGCCGCGGGCCCGGGGCGGCGGCGCTGCAGCCCTCGGCCGGCGGGAGCGGAGCCCGGGAGCGCGGCCTGCGGGGCCTGGGAGTCGCCGGGCCTCACGGGACAGCGGCGCCGCCGCCCGCACAGCGCCCGCGGCCTCCCTGCTCCCCGCTGCTATCAGCCTTCATATCTCAGCGATGACAGCCCCGAAAGGGCTTCTGATGGGAAATGTGCTTCGAATTAGCATATTTCCTCCTGCATACAATGGAGGCATTAAGCGGCTGCGTTTTGCAAGTCCAAACAAAAGCAGCCCAGGCTGTTTTTAGCAGCGCTGTTTGAAGTATTATTCCTCCTCTCCTTCCCGAGCTGCAAGCACATTTAACAAATTTTCACTCTTTCTTTTAAAGAAGGAGGCACGAGCGATAAAAATCTTATTATTTGACCTGTTTCGGACTTTAAAGAAAAAGACAATCTTTCGATACTGCAAAGGGCAACACGGTGCCTGTGCAGTGCCTGCGCTGAGCTCAGTGCCGGCTGCCCTCAGCACTTGCGTGGACCCTGTCATCGAGGACTTCAGAACTCAACACATCCACAGTAACCCAGCAGAAAGGGTCCTGTATTCAAAGCTCAATGTTGCCCCCGTCTCCCGGATACATTGTTCAAAATACCTGTTTTGAAAATGAGAAACTGAACCACTGTGCTGTAAGGAGGACAAAAGGAAAAAATACAAAAGCAAGCGCCTTCCACCTTCCTGGAACTACCCTTTGGTTTAACAGGAGAGCTGAACCTCAGAAGTACCATCTTTATGAAATGGCTTCAACCTAGAAAGTGAATTTCTGTTTACCCAGGAAAAGAAGGCGAGAGGAAGGTGATGGAAATGAGTTCAACACAGAAGAGGAGGAAAAAGCACTCCTGCATCAAACCATCTTTGTGCAACAGCTGCCAGGACAATAAATCTACCTCAGTAGATTTGTACCAGAAGAATAAATCTACCTCAGTGTGTTTGTAATTGCTCATTAACACACTTGGACCATTAGGAAGCCGATTTGTGGTTTTCTTGGTAAAGAGGCATGTCTGCCTTCCTCCTACATTAAACAGAATTTTCTCTGTGAGGAAGACATAAGAGTACAAGTCAAAATGCTTCTTAGAGGAAGGGTTTGGTGGTTTGGTTTTTCTTCTTCATTTTCGCTCTCTCAAAATTTCCACAGTATTTATGTAATCTTCTATATGCAGCACAGCTAAGAAGAAAAATCACACTCCTTAACAACATGAGATTACAGCAGAAAAGCAGAATGCCAATGAGATCCTAGGCAGGCAGCTTGCAAGTGAGGTGGATATAAAAGCTCTTCAGAAATAAAGCCTGGGTTGCAGCCTGCAGGAGTCTTGTAGGAGAAATGTCTGCTTTCTTCAGACTCTTCTGTTCTGTTTCAGGAAACTTTCCTAAGGATGAAGATCCATCTTTTCTCCTTGATTTATTTTGCAGCAATGCTCAACAGTGTCGGCTGTGCACAAGCGCTTTGCTCTCAACCATCCACCGCCACCCTGCCACGTGCCAAGCGGCCCCCGCAGCACCACGCTCCCTCCCGCAGAGTGCCAGCCCGAGCAGATCTGCACAGCCTGGCAGGAGAGGCTTTTCACTCACTCATTTCCACCACGAGACAGAGCTCCTGGCACTGGCACGGTACGGTGTCCATATGGCAACTGCGCAGCAGCCACTGAGGTCTGACCACAGACATCCTCCTCCCTCCAGCAGGGACCCTTCCTTCTCACATGGTCCTCTGCAACACTGAGCCTCTACAGCCCAAGGGTCTGACCCCCAGTGACTTACACTCTTCTCTGATGCACCAGCTCTGCCAACTTGACTTCCAGGAAAGCTTTTTCAGTTTCCAGTAGCCACAGGTTCACTTTTAATGTGTTTGTTCAGGGGTACTTAGGAATCTGGCTGGAGGGGACCACACCTTATTTGGCAGCATTTCTCTACCACCGTATGAAACTTGCCTCTAAAGGCTGGACATGAGTTTTCTCATGCTCTGAGGCATTTCACAACTTGGTACCAAAACAGTAGACAAGGCCACCACATCTTACCACAGGAAGGTCTAATGTCAAAGCAAAAGGAGAAGGGACTTAAGAAACCCTTCAGAGGCCTTCATTAGGTCATTAACAGATGGGTGAGAGTAACAAAGCAGTCTATGCAGGAGAAAAGAGGAATTAAAGACCGAAATGAAGACTCATTTTCTCATTCACACTGGCATGAGAACTTGACTTTGTAAGCACTCCTTCTGAGATCAGTCCTTTGGAATCAAATGCCACAACAGCTTGACACAGAAATGAAATAGAACAGATCTCAGCTCCATTCACACATAGTTCTCCTTATCTCAGCCCTTGGGACTTGTGCTACATTTTCTCTGCACTACCCAGTTGAGGAGGGCAGTGGTTTTGGTGGGCACCTAATGTCCAGCCAGGGTCAACCCACCACAGCTGGTAACAGATATGCCCACTAATAAGGTCCAGTATAAACTCAGCAATGAGATTTTAGGCTTCTGAGGAGTGAAGGTCTATCAAAAGAAACTTCAGGTTAAACTGTCGTAACTCTGAATTTAAACCAAGGAAAGAGAAAGCTGAGAAAAAAAAAGCCCTTCACTTATTTAGAAATACTATGTCTCACCTGCAGAATTTCTCTTCCGCGTCTTGGGGGTGAAGAAGAAAGGAAGTGAAAGAACTCAGACCAGGGTAAAGCAGTGCCTTTCACGTTGCTGACATCCAATGGGACCTGATCACAGCACTTACCAATCGAGGAAATATTCTCAAATTTCATTTATTCTTCAGATTCTCTGGATTCAAACCAATGATGAATACAGAGCACATGCCGCCATCCGCTGTGGTGTTCTGGCACAGGGCAGCACCCTGCCAACAAAGGCACCACTCTTCCTTTCAGAGAGCCCCAGAAGGAGAGCTCTGTGTTCTTATGTGATGAGGCAGGCTTTTACAACTTGGATCACTACAGGGTATTGAACTCTGACAGTATGCTTACTGAGGGTTTGCTTGCTTTATCTCAGACCTCAACAGGTATGTGTGATATCTAAGCTAAAACAAACCACCCTCATCACATTCATTTTGGCATCATGAGTCACTATCTTGCTGAAACAAAACTACCTTCTCACCTCCACATGGAGTAAGTGCTATTAACTTTTCCTATATCCCACCTACTGCTGTTTTCTGCTGTGCAAGTGCACAGCATAGAAACATCTCAGAATATGCTTCACGCTTCAGCATTCAGTGAGAGGAGGAAGACACACAGAATGCAGGATATACTATGCCTGCTCCTGTAGGCAGAAATAGTTTCTGGCCTTCTATATTAATATCATAAAAAAACAAACCCCAAAACTATTGGCACTCACACAAGAGATTGATGTGCTATGAAGCAGGACAAGCTCCACACATTTCCTTTCTTGTTCTTTTAACTCAGTCTAACAAAACCGATTTCAAGGATCATTACTATTTTTACTACTTTCTAAACACTGCCCTGATTTGGGGAATCTTGCTGCAGGTATCAAGGCAGAGGTGATTTTCAGCTCTTTCAGGAAATGGTAGAAATTTGCTAGTCTAAATTTTCTGCTCTAAATGCAAGAGTCCCAGAACTTATTCAGACACACAGATGTTAAAGAAAGAAGTACCATGGCCTTCAAGTTTGCCCTTGGAGAGAGGATCAGGATTCATAAAACAGAAAATTCCTTTCAGATCAAGGTTGGAAAGCAAAGAATGCCAAATACTGAAGAGCTGAGCCACCAGCTACACCACAACCAAGATCAGGAGATGATGCAAACAAGCATAGAGCAGAGTGAGAGGAGAAGTAAATGCTTCCCCACGTCATCCTATGCACCCTACTGCATCCTAGCTGGAGAGCGCTGGCTGGACAGAGCCCATGATTCTACAGCACTGAAGTTTCTGCAGGGATCCTGCATGGTTCCTGATATGCTGCACAAGCTGATCCCAAACCAGGGAGAAATAGCCCATATTCTACTACAGAGAGACTTCCTCACGGAGTTGTTCCACGGTTTGAATCATCTGATAGTGTTATGCTGATCCATTCTTATAAACATTGTTTAAGATTTTTCCTTCAGGACAGAAAATATATACTATCAACACATAGTGGGCTCTACTTTCCACCCCTGCAAGCTGAAGCACTGTTATGGATATGCTCTGTAAATAAGCCCTGTGCAGTCCCACAGAAAAAGAAACTGCACCCCTAAGGCAGAGCAGATACTCAGAACTGCAATGGAGAAGGAAGACAAAAAAGCAGCCATTTGCATCTTGAAATATTTGCAATTGGTATCTCACAAATCATCATTTTCTTTTAAAAAATACTTCTTTGTGCTGGTGTAAGCCCTAAATTTAGAGACATGGGGAAAGAATTTCTATTCCTCTACAGTAAGAATTACAGAAGGAGTTTCTGCCTCCATTTCTCCTTTGGACCACATTTCAGCCTGAATTTAACCACTTTGCTATACAGAATGGTTGATGTATATGTAAGTAAATGAGAATTAAGAGGAAAGTATGTTTTTCCTTGGAAACATGCCATTACAACAGTGTTGAAAAAAGTAAGTACATAAACTGAATAGACTATCCTTTTGTGTTTGCTGAGGTACTTCACAAACGTAAGACAGGTGTATTATCCTTTTTGATGTATAAACTAGGCCACAAAAATTGCTTTCATAAACACTAAAATCACTTTATTGATCTTTCTCAGTATGTGCCTGGATTTCCAGATGGACTCTTAGCTGCAGGGGTCAATTAGATACTGCAGATATCTTTAAACTTAACAAATTATCTGAACAGAAAATGTTAACAAATCAAATAAGTTACCATTCATGTGAACTACATCTTTAAGGAGCAGGAAAGCTACTTTCAAGTTATGCTCAGAGAAACATTTCAGTAATACTCTGAATTTTTAGCTAAGCTATTTCTTTCACATTATTTTTGAAACTTTATAAAATTTTTCTAAACTCTGCATGCTAATAAGATTCTAATCCAATTCACCAGATGTGGGCAGTCATCACTACTCTTCACAAGACTTGTGATTTAAAAAAAAAAAAAAATCAAAGTTGCTTTAGTTCCTCCTTGCAAGGGAGCACTCTTCAGCATTTTGCTCTTAACAGTCTATCAACCAGGGCCAGAAATAAATAGCACAGGTTACATTTCTACCTCAAGTTTCTCCTTTCAATAGTTTTTGTATGATTTCCTGTTTATTTGTTTGTGCCTAAATGCAACATCAAAAGCATGAACTATTTTCAGCTACAACAGCAGTATTTTAATTCTTACTAATTTATTTGGCCATGCTCTTTTTTAGAGAGAATTTTACAGAGCGAGAGGCAAATGGAAATAGAGTTTTAAATGTGATCTGGTTAAGATTCCCACAGCAATTAGAAAATATCCATACAGCAGGGACAATAACTAGCAACTGTGACATTACATTTAAAGACTGTCCGACAATACTTACTCATTACCATCCTTCTGGAATTCTGCTCCTTTTAAGAAGTTTCATTCTTTTGCTTTTAATATAGCTATGATTTCCTAATACATGATATGCCTGAAACTCCCTCTGACAAGCTCTACCAACACAGTCAAATTTTTCCCACTTGCACTTTCACATCGTTTGAATGCATGCATTGTCAGCCTCCTCTGCCTCCACCTCTCCTTTCCTACATTATGTGTAGCATTCATTTGTTTCAGATTATAAAAAGCATCAGTGGATTCTGAAGCCACTAAAAAGAAGTTGCTGGCATATGGGATCTGTGGGAAATTTGATCCAGTAGGTGAAATAAGACTTAACTTTAGAACTGCTAAATAGAAGTTTCAGATATTACGATAGAATAGGTTGCATTTTTCCTTTTAAAGTTATGCAGAAGAACTGTGGCCATTGCCCTTGCAGAAAACTGCAAGAAACCTGGTTGTTGTTGTTGTTTTTTTTTTTTAGCATTGAGACAGATGGCTCTGGCTTCAAATATAGAAGACCTTCCTACACAAAACAGAGGTGCTGGCACATGATACGTGGGTGAAGGATATTCTGGATACTTGCCTGGGAATGTGTGTGCCCAAGAGGTGAAATAGCAGGATAAGAGATGAAAAAGGAGATAAAAAAGAAAAACCTTAGAAGGAAGAGGGAAGAAGGAAGCACCAAAGCAGCAGGCTCAGAAGGCATGGTGAAACATGTCAGTGACAGAAGGAAATGCAAAAATCATCACTTTCTGAGCAGATGGGGAGTGCATATATACCTTTACATGGGGGTTCAGATTACTGCACTGATCACTATTTCTGAATACTAAATGAGGCTTGAGAAGAAGAGCAAAGAAATTACTTTAGTTCAGATGCAGGAGGTGGCAGAGCGTTTTAGACTCCTTTCACCTCCCACACAAGTGGGAAAGGACACTTTGAGTCCTGCCAGCAAGGTTATGCCACACCCTCCGTGGGTTTCTCCCCACAACTGGCCCATTTCAGGATCCCTAACTGGAGGCTCTCCCATTCAAGGAGCAACTCCCAGCACTCCCTGTTCTTGCTCCCAGTCTTCCGCCCCTGTCGCCTGTCGCAGCCATGGGCTCACGGTCTTTGTCTTCCTCTTGAATAACTCCTCCTGCTTTCAGCCTGTGCTTAATCCTCCAGGAAACCTCATTCTCCAGAGAAGAAGAGTGCTTCTGTACGTAATCTCCAGACAGCAGCTGTGACCCCGGCACCCAGAAAGGCGATCATTGTGCAGAACTGTGGTAGCAGGGGTGAACTTCCCCTCTCCCCCCCCACCCCCGCCACTCCTTTAAGGGCTGCTGGAAGCGCCCTGTCACTTTATGCACACACACTGGCAGCAGTGATTTTCTGTGGCAGCTGTGGGGTACTTGTCCCTTCACCCTCATTGCAGGCTACTCTCGGAATCTGTACAACCATCTATTTTATTATTTTTTATTTTGCTTTTTAAGGGATTGAACTTCCCACCTGCCAACAGAAGGAGCACTTGTTTTTTTGCATTAGGTCCTCGAGGCTATGGCAGTATTACTGAAAAGTAACTTTGTCCATTTTTAATATCCAAAAATACAGAACAGCTGTGCTTTCTCGAAGTCCTTTTGTGTAAGAGTGGCTCTGAGATAATACTAAATTCAAGGCTGCCAAAGCTCAGACCTGAACAGCCTGAAAAATTGCCTTTTTTTTCTTTTTTTTTTATACTAGCTCTCAAGACACACTATACTACCAGCATGTCAGTAATGCAACAGGTGTTATTTTAGGGCAGAAAAATTTGAACAATGTAATTCTTCATGGCAGGCTTATCAGCCTTTTAGTACACTCAGCTTTTATTGTTCTGACACAAGGCAAACTTACGTAACAGTACAGTGTGTACTAATTTATGGGATAACAACATGGATGTTGAGTTTGGAACACTGCACTTTTGTTTCAGACTGTGGCTGTTTCCCATACTCTTAAGAAAGGCATATGCTACGCAAACACTTTTAAAAGCATCCAAGTGGAATTCAATATATTGAAAGAAGCTAAAGTGCTCTGGAGTGATTAACAAACACGCTTCAGCAGAATGGCACAAAAGGATAATTAAGAACTAAATCCACAGAGATACTGAGACAACTAAAATCTCTCCAATGTCTTCTGCAATTGATCAGAAAAGCCCACTTGCCCACTGATGGTGTACAGACAAGTGTAAAAGCGGTTCCAGATCCTGCCAAGTAACTACAAACCTTCCCATCTTCTAATGCAAATCCTCACTTTTGGAGGATTTAAGGCCTTCTGTACAGAGACAATGAGGATATATGTGGCCACAAAGCTGAACAATATCCCTTCTCTGACTCTTGCCCAATGCTGCTTCTTCACAGGCAGAAGAGCACTGGAAGCCATCCACCCAGAATGCTGGTCTCTGGCAAAATAAGAGTCAGAAGAAAATTGGTATTAGGAAGAGCTGTCTGAAGTGGCAAAAATACCAGGGGAAAAATTATGTGACATCTTAGTTTTCCAAAATTAGCCTGTTTGACTTATCTTTCATCCCAGAGGACAAATACAAAACTGCTCAAGGACAAAGAAATGCCTTTCTCCTCTAGCTCAATAGAATTTTTCCAGAGTCTGCCTATGCAATCCAAGCCATTATCTCCCCACTGAGAAAACACAACTCTGGTGAAAGGTAAATGGTCACCATTCATCTTAGCAAAATGGATCACAGTAAAATTCTTTTCTTTCCTCTGGCCCATTCCTTGAAATATTATTGGTATCAACGTCCTCCACCAGAAAAGAATAACAACAGAAATTACTCTCAGTGCCTTCACAAAGGCTGAGAGAGATTTCCAGGAGGGATTTTACACTGAACTGCTATTTGAACACCTTTAAGACACACCTTCCTTTGCCTCCCTTGAAGTATATTTCTAGCCTTCATATTGGGTAGAAGCATACTTAGCAGACACATACTTGCACACACACATTCCTGCTAGCTATGACACACATATTCAGGACTAGTGGACCTAACGATGAAAGACACTTTGCTCCCTCAGGCTGGAGAAAAGCTCTCAGCTGTATCTCCACATAGATGAGCCATTCCCACTCATGTCTGCTTCCCTTCTCTCCTCAAAAACAAACACTTGTACACTATCTGCCACATTAGTGCCCACACACAGGTTTCCCTGAGTATCCCAACATTTCTACCACAACCCAGCTCTTCTACAGATGAGGTACCCCCAGAAAATCAACATGCTGAGGACCCCATCCCAAGCGACAAAACAGTCACTAGTGGCAGGCAGCAACGTGCCATGAAAATTCCCATATTATCATGTACAATCAGTGAGTATCAGTGCTACTTCAGGCAGTTGGCATCAGCAGTGCCTTCCTCATCAAGTGCCTTGCAGTGAGTAAGCAGCTCTGGGGCAGATCTGTAATCTCTGCAGATGCTGTTTGCCTGTCTTCATCATGTCTACACAAATGAACATATGGCCTTCTAGCACAAGGCCAGCTTACACAGTCATCAATTAGATATAATTTCAGCCTGTTCGATGTATCTGATACAAAAATCTGTCCTCTGGCAGGAATGCCCTTTTGGTATAGAAACTTTGTCTCTTTGTAATTGACTCATCTGGAAAAGGAAAAGCAAAAATTTTGCCTGAGACCTTGGAAATATTTGTTTATTACAAATGCAGGTATAGCAGTGTAAACACACCTGAACTTACCAGTGGGTTTCTTCTCACTCTTCCTAGTTCTCACCACAATTAGAAGATGGGCACTCCTCTCTCTCCCTCCAGCATGTGATACCAAAGATATCCCCAAAAGCACCATCACAACTCAGCAAGGCATTACAGTGTAATTCAGTCCTGCTGCCAGGCTCAGAGAGCTAGTCACAAAACTCCTTGGAAAGTACATGGAAGCAATCATCCTATATGAAGATACACCTCATGGCTCTATGTACATAAGTAGACTTTGTGAATTGTTGCACTTTACTAATTTTTAAGAATAATCATGAAAGATGATTAATTAAGGCTGAATTTTTAAATTTCTCTTAGTAGTTCTTGATTACGTACCAGTTAAAGAACAAAATATGGTAATGGCTAGAGGTGCTTTTCTGTGGAAACAGATACTCAGTAAGATCTTTCCTTTGGAAGCTAGCTGGTTCACTAGTTTCCCCTTGAATGCTATAATGTTTGCACATGCTTATTTTTGGCTGAGTAAATAAACATACTTGAAAGTGCATTGATTCCCACTTTCATGTGAACCTTTGGCTTTCCTGAATTTTTTTTTCCTAGAGATACAAATCTCTCACAGAACTGAACAGTCACAAATTATATATAAATATTATAATTATGACAAAAAATTAATCATGCTTTCTCTGCTGTGCTTCATTACAATGGATTAAGTTTCAAGACTGACTTCCAGCCAATTCTCAGTACTAGCAGGAAAGTTATATTTTAAACATCTATGCTATATGGACAATGCTGTGCTTATGTAGTATATTTATCCTTCTTCAGTTCCTGATTTCACATTGATTAGAATTAACTTAACAGTCACTATTTTAATGTAATTCTTCACTATCAGCTTGTGAAGTTGGCAACAACCATCTCTGTTGACAAGCACTGGTATCTTCCTCACGCCTCTCTCCAGATGAGGCACCTTCAAGCAGGAGCAAGACAATGCTCAATAGTGTCCATACAATCTACTGTTCCTTACTGTTACCCATTTTATGCCCATAGACTGCATCACTGTTGCTATAAACTCAGAAATTCTGGGTTTGTTTGATGTCTTTGCCATTTCTATCCCTTTCTCATAAGAAAGTTGAGAAGAGTGATGACAAGAAGCTGGTAGAGAAGAATCACTGAACATAGTTGATATTCATGTGGAATGCTCTAGAGAAAGATTTGGCACCTTGAGACCTCAGCCTGTCCTAATAGGCAGGAGATAAACCAGTGCACATGCCCAACACCTGGTGATAACAGTGCTATATCCAGGCCAGAGTGTCAAAAGACAGATAGGGGGACAAGAGGAACTGCAGCATCAGGTGACCTTATTATTGGAATTTAACTGGAGGTAGAATGTCCACATAAAGACTCACCAAGCTAGACTGAGTCTGGTACTACCAAAACCCATAGGACACAGGCTTAAATGGTACTCCACGGTCACAAAGAAAACAAAAAGGTTTGGAGTACAAGAAATTTCAGTTTCCCTCTCAACATTTCCATGATTTACATTTTGCAGCTCAAACCATGTGAACCTGCCATGAGGGGAGGAAAGCCCCCAGGAAGTTGGGTTTGAGAAAAGTGGACACCTAAATCATCAGGAAATTAGCATCCATTTGGGTGTAAACCACAACATTCACATCTGACACTTGTGAAAGGGCAGTAGCCTCAAATTGGTACAGTCTTAAGCAAAAAGAAAGGCTTGTTGGACAAAAGGAAGGTAAAAGCAGACAAATTTCCCACCTCTAACCTTGGTGAGTCCAGTAGAAGCTACTCTCAAGCAAAGATGTATAACAGCTTCAAACAAGTCAGCAGAAAGTACCACATGATTTAGTGATCTTCTTCTGAAAGTTATCTCAAGAGCGAAACTTAACTGCAAGTAAAAGCCTCCAAAACCTGGTCTTACCCTCTCCACAGGGCACTGATCTGGATTTTTGTCCTGTATTTTCTTTTGTTTCCTCTGGTGCCCAAACAAATGCTCTGCTAGAACAGATTATGATGTGCATCATCCCTTCCTGTGGTGAAAAGATTATGAAGCAAGCCCACATTTCCCTTCACTGCCAAAATCACTTAGACATTCTGGCAATGCAGGACACATTCTTTATGTTATCTGGCAGCTAGTGTCTGACAGCTGTTCAGCAGCCTATCTGAAAAAAACCTGATGGCCTCACTCCAGTTCCTGACAGACTTATTCCAGATCACAAAGCTTCCAGATTATTATAGCCCACAAGACTTCATCCAGTGAGTCCTCCATCATCTCACTGTCTTCTACCTTTTCTACATTTCTTCTGGAGAAGCTGATCAACTGAAAGCTGATCTGGTATCTCGAAAGAATTGGCCAGATGAGGAACATACTAAATTTATGGCTTAGTTCTTTCAGATCTGAATCATCAGCATAATAAAGAGTATTGCTTATTAGTAGCATTCATTTTGTGTTCCATCTTACAGACATTGGAACTTGTTATGCCACTGCCTTATGAATCCAAATTCTATCCACTGGTAGAAATATTCCCCCACACAGAAACTGACCTGCTCTTGGATCATAACAAAACCTCACTCCCTCACAGCTTTTCTGCAATTACTGTTCTCCTTGCAACTCGTGTAAATCAAACTCTTTCACACAGTACTAAATCTTCATCACTCCTGTAACTGGGGATCAGCTGCATTCCTTCCTCAAGTGCTTTACACCAAGAGCTCATGATCCATCACAAAGTGTATGGGCCTCAAACTGCAATTTATCCCTCTCTTGGATTGTGACCTATATTTGGGTTCTAGACACAACCCGTTTTTCAACTGTATCAATGCTCTATCTTCATCACCTACAGCTGGTTGAATTAATTAAAAAACAGATTATCTTTCTCCTCTATCCATGCACCTCTTCCTCCACTTCAACATCTACCTGAAGCCCATTGGATTTTTATGAAGACATTTTATGTCATGTATAATTTATTAAAAATATCATTTCTTTATTGTTTAAATGGTGTGACCAAAATTTTCTTGTATTTTTTCCCTTATTGGTTAATAAGAATGTAACAGTCACCCTTAATTGGACTGGTTGGACTATGCAGCTTGGGTACTTCATGAACAGCTAATATTAAAGGAATTACTTTACCACTTATAAGGGTGGTGGCAGAGACAAAAAAAATCCAGGGATTTCTTTTTGAGACACAGCTAACAGCCACAAAGACTTTCATCTCAGCTCTGCAGTCTGACAGTTTTAAATAGCTTCTGCAACTTTATTCAGTGTAGAAGATACATCTCAACACTATTTGAGTTCTCAGAAAAAAATAATATTCTTCAGATCCATCTGAAAATGAAACACTTTGTCTTTCATGAACATTATGTAGTGCTTCCTGGAGTCTGTACCTCTCCTTGTCACCAACCACCTTAGAAAATAGGCATTAAGGACACCAATATGGAGAATATATCCAGAAATTAAATTGTCTTACCTATCTCCTTCCAGTCTAGACTGCACACCTCATTGATATAGAATTTCTTTTATGTTTATAGCTCAGAATTTCTGTGGACCTGCAACAGGATAGCACTGACACTTTCATGTTAAAAACTAAGATAAGCTGATTTAATCAATTACTTCAGAACAGCAAGAAAAGAAACATAGAACAGAGAACACAACTCTTTCTGGAAACCATAATGATTTTCTGTGTAAATATTTTAAAATAGTTGATGCCAAGGAATTTTCCCCTTTTGATCTATTGGGTTAGGAAGTAATATATAATATGTGCCTTTTTGATCATCTTGAATCTCTCCAGCAACAGGCAATCAATAGCCTTTCCAACAACCACAGAGTAATCAAAGATTACAGAGGATTAAAACTGACTATCCTTGATACTTTAAATGTTTAGTTTAAGTCATGTGAAAATTTAACATTTAAAAATTTTTTGAAGCACACACTTACTAGGAAAAAGTCCTGGAGTTTTGCTGGGAGAAGAAGCGTTAGAAAGAACTGCTATTTGTTTTTCCGAGCATACAGGGACTAGTGGTGTGAGACAGGATTCTTCTACATTGGTCCTGGCAAAGGGTCTATACTGGGGAAAGCAAAGCTATACAGTATTTCAAAGTCACCATTTCCATTCACCGACACATTTTTATGGACACAGTGGAAATCGAGGCTGGGAATACTCGTTCAGAGATAGTTACAACATGACAGTCCTCACAAAAATGGCCAAGAAGTGCTGTGCACACCCACCCCATCAATCCATGGCTGCAGGATAATATCCTGAATGAGCAGCAGCCAGCTCCACTGGACTCCTGACTCGACCTGCTCACCAGCTATCTGCTGCTGCAGACTTCTCACTTCTACCAAGACTACTCCCTCTCAATTTCTCTGCAGTTTTCAGCAATCATGCAGAAAATACAACTCTATAATAGAATGGCAAAATCATCCAATACCATAGATATTGCACATACAAAGAAGATTAATATCACGGAATTATTTAGGTTGTAGGGACTCCTGGTAGTTTCCAGTTCAATGCCCAGGCCAAAGTAGGGTCAGTTACAGCAGATTGCTCATGCTTTGTCCAGTTCTCCATTGAGTATCTCTAAGGATGTTCTCAGCCTCCCTGGACAATGTATTCCAACGCTTAACCACTCTCACAGGGAAAAGAAAATATTTCCTTGGATCTCACTGGAAATTCTTGTGTTCTGGCCTGAGGACATGTTTTTTTTATCCTAATGTCTCCAAGATGAACCTGGTGTCTTCTTCAAACTTGTTCAATTAGGGCATGAAAGATTATCCACAACTACGACAAAAAACACCAAACAAAAAAACCCCAACAACAAACTTGTTTTCTTTCCCCTGTTTAAACCATTTCAGCCAAATCTGAAACTGATACACTCTTTAAAACACTTTGTAATCACACATTTTTTATGGAGAAGTGGAAAACACTTGGGGAAAAAACACTTTAAGAAGATGTACAGAAAGAGCCTGTTGAAGATCTTATTCTGCATATTCACCAATTCCAAAAGAAAACTGACTACTCTCTACTAGAAAGAAAAGAAAGGAAAAATTTCCTTTGCTAGTGCCAAAATTTTCAAGTCTTTAAAAAAAAAAAATCAAGGAAATCACATCCTGTACTTCTAAAAGCTGCTGCAAGAATCAACACAGCATTTTTTTCTCCCAGGAAGAAAAAAGTTAGTTTCCCATCAGGCGATCACGACTGAAACAATTCATCCACATTGTGATTAAATGAAACTTTTAAAATGTACTCAAAAGCTACATTCATTGCTGCGAGGAAGAATGACCTCCCTCATAATGAACCCTGAGACTAGCAGCCAGCTTACAGAGGTTTTATAATGGCCAGTTTTGGCTTCAGAGTAACTACTGGTAGCTTCATTTTGCATGTTGCATAGCAGATCTGGGGGCCTGCTGAGGCATTGAAGAACCGGATTCAAAAGTCTGCACTGAGGCTGGGACCTTATTTTTATATTAAATATACCATAAACCTGAAATTTAGATTTTATTTTAATTTTGTATTTTGATAAACACTAGAACTGGATTACTTAAGGCAATTTCAAATGCTATGTTTTAAATAAGTGAGAAGATGTTTTAAATGAATGAGAAGAGAGCTCTTGATATACAAAAGAATATGAATTGGATCACGGGATCAGCAATGCTCCTGAATGTAGTTTGCCTACTAAGATCCTGATCCATTTAAGAGCCAAAAGACATCCTATCTGCACCAGAAAAGCATAACTTATGAAGGAAAGCTGAGGAAAAGCTAGGGTGATAAACTACAGGACCAGAGGGTCAGACAGATCAGCTGCAGAATGGACCTGCCATGAGAGGTGCACCTAGCACTGCACATCACACAATTAAATGTCAAGAATGGCTTTTTCTATAGATGGATGCACAGTTGGCAAAGTTGAGATAGTAGTTTGCTAGTCACAAATGTCTCTGAACCACACCTTTTGGGGTCAACACCAAATTAATGAACCTATTCCAGAGACCTTATTTTATCTTAATCATCAAGAAGACATTCCATTAGTTAAAAGACCATTAAACAAGCAAAGAAAGAGTTTTGTTTGTATTCTAACACCCAATGTTTAATTTTGCAAGACTCCTGACTAGAACAATCTAATGAACCAAAGAATGAGTCAAGTGGGAGTGAGGATGGCTGGAAGTATTCACAGTGACCTGTACAGTTTCCGTACATTTTTCTCCAGCACACCCACATTATTGTCAGAGGTGCAGTGGTAGCACAGGAGGACATGCACAAATTAGATTCTCTCTAGCTTGTGTCGTTATTAAAAACAAGCCAAGTCAGAAGAAAAGAGATGCAAGAAAAGCTATACAAATTTGTTTAATCTGAAATGAAGGGTGAAACACCACAATTTCACTGCAGTGCACATGAAACCAAATCTGCTTTGATGAGTTTGACTTGATGCTCTCATTCTTGTCTGCACCTTCTCTACAGGCCTATCCAGCAACAGGGACTGCCACAGCCTTTCAGGCATGACATCTCCCCTCCGTTGGCCTGTATCTGCATCTGTGTAACTACTCTTTGTAGCACAGTAATGGAGATAGCAAAACATTTGCCGTTTTTTTCCTCTGTAATTTAAATCTGCTTTCTGGCTGCAGAAGTAAGTGCATGTTAAACACATAAGCACCATAAAAGCCCTGAGACTTAGGCATGATGAACTCGAGGGGAGAATGTGATTCTGCACTAGCATAAAGTACAGTATGCAATTACAACTACAAATATTTTATGTAGAAGACTTATTGGCAAACCTCCACAGGGCCTGTAATCCCTAGCACAATTTCCTGTGCTCTTATTAGAGGAAGATAACCTTTTGGCAATTGTTTGTATAAGATGACAGTAATTGCTCATGATAAAGAGCTTAATTAGTGGAAGATAAAGTATTACATTAAAGGAAGTGACAGCAAAAAAGATTCTATATCATTCTCATTTTTTAATAGCTGATAAAACTAAAAAAGTCTTATAATTGAAAAGAGCACAAGAAAATATTTAGAGGATGGGGATTGCAAAAACACTTTCCAGACAGCTGCAGATAGCTGGACAGCACATTTGACTTTCCCTTGGGTTGTTCCGTGGTTTCTTATTGGAAATGGTAGCAACTGTGATATACACAGACTTCTAATGAAATGTTGCAATGGAGTCCTTTGTTACCGTGTGACTGGGACGCTGCACGACCACGTGCTTTGCTTTACTCAGAAAAGAAGCCAGAGGAATTTTAATCAAACACAATCACAACACAAAATACAGTGTGACCAAAAGTAATCTATGACATCTAGTCTTAGACAAACACCCTCCTAAAAACGTAGCAGTTTCTAGCCTTGGTCAAAAGAAAACCCCAGGTCCTAAAACATGGGATAAACTGAGAGGCACAGAAATATGAGGATTATGAAGCATGAAGGCAAGGATAGGCAACAACAGCTCCATGCCTGTAGGTGCTCCGAGTTGCCACAGCAACAGAGATAGGCTGGAGGAGGCAGGAAGCAGCAAGGAGATATCTAGGACCACATTGCACCCTCCCCATCCTGCAGCTCATACACACCACTAAGTGTTGGCAGCTCCAAGACATCTAAATTGCAGAGGGAAGACCACCAGGAAATATGGAGACAGACCCCCAAAATATCCACCCAATATTAAGTGGACTTTGCACTGGCTTGAGTTCTGCAAGTACCAGCTCCTGGACTGATTTCTAGACACTTCTACCCACCAAACAAAAAATACAGGCTTAAGAAACAGGGCAGTGAACAGCACACCTCAGCCAGCAGTTAAGTGCTGATCCCAGCTCTGCCTCAGGTCGAGCTTTTCCTACCAAACCATACCAGTTTGCACACAGGTACTGTGACCAAGTCAGACGCCTTAAACATAAGCATCTTTCAGGCAGCCAGAGACAGAATACTAAGCCACAGCTTGCCACTTTCTGGCCTGCCCCTTAATTACACGTCAACAGCACACACTAATGAAACACTGAGAGCTCAATTCCTTTGCTGCTACTTGTAACTGCTGCTCCAGGGTAGAAAAACAGAGTCAGTCCAATCCCTGTTTGTAAGCAGAAAACCTAGGTTTAAACAAAAACATGCAACCACGTTGTTCATTTGGCTGTGGGGGAAAATTTAAGAAGAAAAACTCTCTTCAAAACAAGAAGAAAAGTGAGGAACAGCAAAAAGCTAACTCATCCCAGAACAGGAGATGACATGTGTAAGAGCTCCCCACAGCTGATTACTACCTGCACAGCTGGCAAAGGAAGTGCAACTGGGAAACATGGGAAAGCAACAAACTTCAGGGAACTGAAGTCATAAGGATGCAGCTGAGCTCTGTTTTTCATTATTTAGATCCTGAATTGGCAAGGTGCAAAAGTGCAAGAACAGAACTTGGACACTTAGGTCAGGCATATGCATACACTTCAGCAGTGTAGTTTATGCAGTAGTTTATGCAACACTTAATCACAAACAGAAATACCATCACATTCATTACAACACTTGTCTGGTTGACCAGAAATATCCACCTGGGTATGCCATGGGGTAGAAGATGCAGCCCAAGGTCCCTTGCTGGGTCCCACTAAGAAGAGGCTCACCTGGCTGCCCTGAAGTGCCATCACCCCATGTGCAGGTAGGAGGATGCTGCTCCCCCAGCTCTGCCCCTGCAGCCCCCGCGGGCACCAGGAGCTCCGACCAGCAGCTGAGCAGAGAGCAACAAACATCCGGGTGCGGGACGTGGCCTGTGTGCAGGGTCCACATCTGCCTCTGCCCACAGGGAATAAGCATTTCATGGAAGCATTGTCTCCAGATGTAAAACTAGCTTCTAAAGCCAAAGAGAACCCGGAAATGCATCTCTCAGCTTGGCCTGGCCTCAGAGCCTAATGAGAGACACTCATGGCAAACCTGGGCTCGTGCCAGAAGCAGTTTGAATGTGGAACTTTTTTCCTCCTTTACATAGCAACAGGCTTGAGGTTTATGTTCATGATCCTAAGCACGCATAGACACAAAAAAGGAATGAGGAAACCAACCTAGTTAAGGAAGGTGGTAGAAAGAACTGGAATCCCATCCCTCCTCCCGTATGGAATCATCATGTCTCTGAGAAAACAAACTGGAAATCTAAGGCAACATGTAAGCCTTGAGACAATGATAGTATTGAGCACATACACAGAAATAATGCAGTCAAGGGTAAAACTCAGGTGAGTCCTGTAAGGCTACTAAAAAGCTCAAGCTTGGCAAACCTGCGAAAAACTTCAAGCTCTAGCAAAATTTTGATTTACAACAAAATAAATCTCGTTCATCTCTCTGTGTCAGTAAAGGCAGCCAGTCATATAAAGCACGATATTGTGTATATGGACAGCTAATTTTCATTCAGGTGCTTTCCTCCAACTAAATACATTTTTTTGTTCATTGGAAACCATGCAGAAAACAAGCCATAGTTAAGTACTGTTACTATAAATCACAAGAACAAGTTACTTCTGAAATACAGGATAAACATTTCAAGGCTATAGCACACATCATGTGTGTACACATATAGTGTGTACACTACATAGAGAAATCATTTTTTCAGGGACTAACCAGAAGTTGTAAATAATACCTATGCACCACTGAGCTGTACTGAGCACTTTGCAATCCCCCAGTTTTCCTCTCCTCCAGCCAAGAATCTGTTCAGAGCAATTCACTGACTGGGATCCCAGATGAAAAAGCTCTCTCCTCTTCACAATGTATCCTTAAACACTACCCTTGAATCACACTCTCTACAAGGCTTTGCCAGCTCAGAGGCAAACCAGGCAGCACAGGACAGTGACATCCTCAGTCTGCATATGCCATCACCTGGTTAACACATGGCCCCAATGTGGAAAGTCAGTAGTGCAGGAATTATTTGCACCATCCTCTGTGCCCCAGAAGAATTTGCAAGTTGGGCTCCTGTGAATGCACCTCCACTGGCAGGAACTTTGAAACAAAGCTGCAGGAAGTTGCAGAGATTGTTTCACAAGTCCTGATTGGAAACACAAGGATATTTTTCTTAGCAACTGACATCTCAAGAGGCTTGCTGCTTTCTGAAATACAAAGCATGTGTGCAGGGAAATTTGAGGTGTCTCATACGACCTTAATGTCTTTCATAATCATTCCAGGGGGAAAAAAAAAATGCATCAGCCCATGGCACATTAGGTGTCCTTTTTCTGATTAAGATGGGGTGTCTGTTTTGCTTTCTTTTAACAAGTGAAAATCATCATCTTTCCAAGCAATTGGAAAAGACCCAATCTTTTCAGTGTCCTTGTCTCTTGTGTCTGTAGTCTCTACAGTTGTAAAGCAAGGGCAGGTAAGTCATGGAAATATTAAATCCATTGCTATCCCCAACCAAAAACAATTGACTGAGCTCAGCTCTCCTCCTCAGAAAATTTAAACCAGCATTTTAAATTAACATGAATAATCATAACTTATACTGTGCTATCTGTCACAAGTGCTATCACATTTCTTTTTGAAACATTGCCCTGTAAACTGCAAGTGTTTGAATGAAGTATTTTACATGCACGACTCCCAGTCTTAGATTAACACTTAATGGCCATACTCCTCCACTGTTCATGTACTGTGTATGAGGGAATGCCTGTCATAACATGGTCCACACTTCAGGCAAAGCATAAATAAAATAGCAGCAAATTTAAATGATGTTCTAACTGTGCCATTTAAGATGAGTTGTTTATGAGTCTTCACTGAAGAAATAGGCCACGGTTTTAAATACTGAAAAAACCAGAGAGATCCGCTTAAGGAACATATTTGCCTTATTTTAAGGTCAGCATTTAAATATCTGCATCTGGTAAACATTTCATTTCCATGGTACAGCATACAAAACACTAAAGACAGATCCACTTGCTATATTTAATTCACTTTAAAATATGGCCGTATTTTGACACAATAATATGTAGTCACGTTTGATAAGAAAATAATTAGTAATGCTAAGGGGGTATTTCTATGGCTCTAAAGCAATAGTTGAAGCTCTTCAAAGCAGGTAAAACATGTAATACACTGAGCTGTTTATCTTTACATAATATTATTATAGTAATCTATAGTATTACATAAAATTTTTATATTAATCTATAATATTTTTCAGTAGCTACCATACAACTTAACCACCATTCACCCTTAGTTTAATCCTGTAGAGGACAAAACTCTTGAACTAATTGATACCTGAGCCAAACTTTTGACTTATCCCACCACGATCTACTTCACTACAATCACTACATCATTAGTGTACATCAGCCTTCATCACTACAATATTCCACCCTTCTGGAGATGACAGCTAGTACAGCTGCAGTCTTGCAAGTCCTTTGATTTACTCCAGAGGAGGCTGGGAATCCCATAGACAGTGGGTGAGTGATACCTCCACTTCAGGTACTCCCAGAATCACTTCAGAAGACCAAACCACCCAGGAAGCAAATGACTGGCAGGAACATGCACTAGGCAGGGATTGAAGTTAGGCTGCTGGGAGACCACTGAGCGTTATTCACACTTGCTTTGATCCCTGCTGTTCCTTGCCATGCCCCCCAAGCCAGCTGATGCTGCACTAACCACACAGCCCAAGCTGGCACCAGCACAGGGTGCTGGGCTGAGAGCTGCACCTGCCCAGAGGCAAACAGGGCTGTGAGAGGCCTTTGCACATGAGTGAGGTCTGCATGCACACACCTGGGGAACTGAAACACCTTGGCATCCCTGTGCTGGACATCTGCTTGTTAAAACCATAAGGAAGACATGCCACTGTTCAGCCATTTGTTCCTCAAGTTAGGAGAGGAGGAGGTGAGCTATCTTCACTTTCCTTACATTAACTTAGCACTTTTATAATGCACCAAGTCAATACAGGACACAGAACATTACCATGTGCAAACGTGGCTCACACTGTTGAGTAATACCGCTATTTTAAACCCTCTGCTGCTAAGCAACACTGACAGGATGGTTAGAACATTTTGGAAATACCGAATGCTTCAATTCTTCCCCCCCACACACGTGTAAAAAAGCTGCTCCCGCACTGCACATATATCGAGAAGCTATTCAAAGATGGGGGATTCAGTTTTTGTCAGGCTCATTCTCCTCAGCATTGCAAGGACCCTGGTCATATTTGTCCAGAAGCAGCCCCTTAAGAGGTAAACAGCTGTGGCTTCTTGGTTTGTATTTAGGTACTTCAAAGGCATCATACCTGGAAAGCTCAGCCATCAGCTTCTTGTACTGGATACTCACAGCTAACAAGGAAATGGAAAAAAATTACCAGTTCCCTTAATTCAAGAACAATGCCCAAGGCTGGGATCCTCTCCAGGTATCATACTTACCTAAACTGTCTGAAACAGGGCAGTTTATCTCTCCTCCTGTAAGAGCTAAAAGGGTATTTGTGACAAGCACTAAAACCCAAAGAGTAATTGTTGACAGCTAATATGAAAAATTTCCAATGCTTGCAGAACAACATGGATGGAAAAGAGCATGGGGAAAGAACAACATTTAATGTCTTAGGAGGAAAACTTGGTGAAAGACTTCAGTGAAAATGCATTTACTACACTGAGGAACACTTATTTTAAACCTTTCTATTTATTTACACATCAGTAGGAGAAAGGGTGAAACTGAGCTTGGAAGACTGTCACCCAGGGGCTGCCAGCATTTAGTCCCTTTAAAGTGATCTCACTTTGTGGAAGAACTTTGCATTTTTCTGTACCAAGAAGCACTGCAAAACAGCCCATTAATTGAGTTTCCTCTTAGATGGATTGTTTCACAAGGCTTGACCGTGTTTTTTCAGGCAGAAGTGTACCTCTGAGATATGACTGGTTCAGAAATGTTGCCCGATTCTGATAGAATATACTTCAAACTTTTCATAAGCTTACTCCTCTCATTGTTATTCTAATTTATTCCAGAGTATTTCATTTTGTCCCAGACATTAGTGAGGTTACAAATACTCATGTCTCTTCAGCTATTAATTCTATGGCATTTTTCACTTCATTGTATATTTACCCATCTATTAACCTACATGGATGATTTCATAGCTAATCATTTCTATTAACACCCTTTTAGACACTTGTGACTTCAGCCCTGAAGATGTAGGTGGTTGGAAAGACTTGCTTGTCTTTCTCCTCCCTCCTGTGATCTAAAATTAAAATGATGTGACCAGGACAACATATCTCATATCCTATACTTCTTTGACAGACAGCACAGGTCTAGACCCAATTTCCACACAAAAAAATGAATCACTGAAGAACAGCAAGGCACAGCGTCTCTTAAGTAAGCACATTAGAGCCTCCTGGGGAGAGAGCAAGCAAAGACAGATGTAGAGTACACATTTGGGTATCAAATAGGTACCGTTAAGTAAGATGCTTTGAAGAAAACAAAACTGTTTAGCTTCCAGTTGATTTTTTTACTGGAACAGACCCTAATTCTGTCAGATGAGAACTGCAGTGCTGTACAATTATGCAGAAGCTGAGAGAGGTGGTCTTACAGAAAAAGCATTTAGAAGAGTCTCTTTGGATCATTCTCTGCTTATTGCCAAATAAGATCCAGCACTTTCTGCAATCAACAGGAGCTGGTAATGCTAATCCCATCATGTACATCTCTCTGATCTGCAAGACAATTGTCTCAATGATCAAATGCTGTAGAAGAAAACATTGTGCAAGCACAGTGGCTTTCAACCTGCAGTATTTAAAAGCCCAGCTATCGAAAGCCAACTCTTTTTTCTTATTTCATCATGACAAACTGCAAAACAAGAGACTACAGCATGACTAATGAATCCCTCAATTCCCTTCTGCCAACACAAGTCAGTCAGTGTTTCACCTGCTCGCCTCCAGCCCTTTGTGCTCTGGAGCATCTCTTGAGCCTGCACCTGATGTGCCTCAAAACACGATGGCAGCACACAGCACACAGCCAAACCCTCCTGGCAGGGCACTAGTCACTCTCCCTTGCTTACACTGGTAGACAAAAGGGTATTTCTGATAGCTTTCTCTTCTCTTGTTCCATTGTCAAGTTTCATTTGCTATAAATCACAAAGATTGCAAAGAGTTCATCTTCATTTCACGTCCAATATCAAGGTTTACCTTCAGGATGCCTAGGTATGAGAAAGGCACAGATCATTAGCTAGTATGTAATTTAATGATTTGCTTGCAATTTTTCTGTTTTCATTAGAAATCTCTTTTTTTACATTAAACCCCTCAATGTCAAAGGAAAAAAAAAAAAAAAAAAAAAAAAAAAAAAAAAAAAAGAGAGAGAAGCTTCTTTCTGAAGCATTTTCTGCCAAATTTAAGGATGAAAATTTGAGCAAATAATTTAGATATGCTTAAAACAGTGTACCCTTAAGGTCCAAACTACTGAAATGGGAGACAGAGTGGGAGTGATGCAACTCCTCTGCCTATATCAGTTGTCACTCAAGGACCTGATTTGTGAGCTCAGTAAGTCAAAATGATCCTCAGCTCCTCTGTTCTCTCTCCCTTTTCCTCAGTTTGTTAGCAGTGGTCCCACCAAATCTGAAATCAAGCACTGCTACAGTTTCACTGAACCCAGAGCACAGATATTCCATAACAGCAGGATGAAAATCGCTGAAGGCACTAAGAAGAGGAATCCACAGCCATTCTGATGCAAGTTTGCTCCACCTGGTGAAATGCAAAAATGCACCCGATCTGCCCATCCTGCAGCTCTGCTGTGTGAGGGCATTCTTGCTCTGCTGAGAAGCAGCCATATGCTGTCAGCTGTCAGGATCAGCAAAGGTATTACTGCATTAATACCTACAGTGCTCAATTACAGAGATGGCTCCTGCTGTGCCAGGCAAAGAAAGCAGACTGCTGTCATCCTAGACTGAGTCCTCTGCCATACAGATAAGTGGAGCTGAACAAAAGAAAAAAAAATAAAACCAAACCAAACAGATGGGAGGGAATATCCCTTGACTAAAAGGACAAAGCAATAGTGAAACCAGGGCACATTTTATCAAAACCTGAGATTTCTGATGTTTGAGACCATGGCCTGATAGGGAAATGGGTATTTAGCTAAATATCACCTTTCCAGACAGGGAGCTCTTTCTGCATACACATGGCACCATTATAAAAAACCAGAAAGTCTCTGCAAAGCAAAACAAAACAACACAACAACAACAAAAACCCAAACAAAAACTAAAAAAAAAAAAACCCAATGAAAGCAAAGAGAATTGTCTGAGTAACAATCCAGCTCATGTCAGAATAGCTTGTTCCACAGAATATTTTAAGTTAGAAGGGACCCACATGGATCATGGAAAACATGGATTTCCAACCACCTACATCATGGATCACCCACAGTCCAGCTCTTAGTCCTGCACAGGACAGCCCCAAGAATCAAACCATGAGATTGTGATGCCTGAGAGCACTGTCCAAGTGATTCATGTCCTCTGTCAGGTTTGGTGCTGTGACCACTTCCTGAGAGAGCCCATTCCAGTGCTCAGCCACTCTCTGAATGAAAAACCTCTTTCTAATATCCAAACTAAACCGCCCCTGATACAGCTTTGTGTCATTCCCTTAGGTCCTGTCACTGGTCAGCAGAGAGAAGAGATTGGTACCTGCCCCTCCACTTCCCCTTGTGAGAAGATGTAGACTTCCCTGAATCTCCTCTTCTCCAGGCTGATCAGACCATGTGACCTTAGCCATCTCTCATACAGCTTTTCCTCCAGACCCTTCACTATACATAAAAAAATGTTTGTATGCACAAAAAACATGCAATGTTCACATACGTAAAAAAGGAGAAACAATTTAATAGACTTTAGTGCTTTTGGAAACATACTTAATAACAATACAGCAGCAAGTCAGCTAAGAGCAAGCAAAAGTTGGCGTTTTACCACCATAAATTCCACTAGTGCATGCACAGGATACAAGTTAGGAAAGGGATTGTTTTTTGCATTCATCACTTCTTGTTCACAATGATGCAAAGAAATCGTTGGTGAGAAAATGGTGCTAATAATGCCAAGGTTGAGGATTCGATCTCTGTTGGGCTGTGCACTTAAGAGCTGGACTCGATGATCCTTGTGGGTCTCTTCCAAATCAGAATATTCTGTGATTCTGTGAAATAACTAGAGGCTGCCCAATGCTGGCTTAGAGAAAGTCAATGGGAACACACTAGTCATACTGTCATGAAGGTACAAAGGACAAGCGAAAGACAATGGCAGTCATTCATTTTTTAAAATGACGTGCTGCTGCAAGACTTTTGGGCAATGCTTCCCTTAACAGAATGCAGCAAATATGATTGAATACCCATCCCCCGCCTCTTTCACTTGATTTTCCAAAGAGAACAAACAACAAATGTTAGGCAGCATCACCCATCCTCCAAAAACTCTTCCAAAAGCACCTGGTTATAGAGAATAATGCCTGGACTCTCAATTTCTGATGCATTGTAACCAAATCACAGAAAAAGAAAATATTCCTCCTATGAAACTGGGAACAATTTGTTTCTATAGCAGCAAAGACAGTGATGAGCAACTCGGGCAAACAGCTTGAGAATTATTAGGCGCACAATGTGGATCAGATGATTTACATACAACATAAATAGTGCAGAAGGTGACAAGAACAAGCAATGGCCTTTGAAGTATGAGAATTATACAGCCAATCATCACATCTAGACTTGTCTCTTTCCCTTTCATCCCTGTGCAGAGTCAGGAGAAAACTGTCAGCAAAGATGGATAAACAGCACTGGAGGAGCTAGGATGGCACGTCTGAGTCATAATGCTGTAATCCCAAATCACCCTTGCAACAGCCAACATCTGCATGAGAACAGCAGCAATTTTAACAATTTTCCAAGTCAGGTGTAACCCTTGTTTAATCTACATTCTGTAACACTGTCAACTGTTACGTGAAACAGTCTTACAGACATTGTACTGATCTGCTTGTGGAAGCTGCACATCAAAAACAACATCCATTCAAAGCTCCTTTTCACCAGAGAAACAAGTGTTATCCATCCCCAGCTTTGAGGGGACTGACACTTAAGTTCGACATGACACAAACCCACGAGGTGAACCCAAGTCAGGCTCCCAGTCATTCGTTCTTAGCACAGAATTTCACATCCTCCCTCCCCCAGTTTGCTCATAAATGCCTGAAGTTATTAGGGCATTCCACTTTAACATTGTTGTGTCTTGGCTCTTTAAAACCTTGAACTAGAATTCTGGTTCCAAACTAACTGAACCAAACACACTGACTGTCAACCAGCTGCAACAGATTCTGAAACAGGACATTTGCTAAAAAAACAGAATTCCAGAACACTTAAAACACAGAAAGTTACATATCAACTAAACACTTCTACACTGTGATAGATTAAACTCCCTGTCAAGTTTTTCTACATGAATTCACTTCATTTTGTTTATCATTAATGCTGAAAATTGCTAACAGGCACATTTTGAGAGCAATATTGTTAAAGCCATTATGACACTGCAACCTTGAAGCCACCTTGAAGACTGCGTAGCATTGTGGCTATGCCAAGGCTAATCCACTTAAGAAAATCAAGATGGAATTCCTCACTTGACATTTCTGAGAACAAGGTGACAAAGTTTTAACAAACCCGTCATTAAAGGTACTCTGTGTAAGACAACTCAAAGTTTTCATGGAGACTGTATCCAGCCTACAGTACAGATTGCATCCACACAGTCTGATGCAAAAACACCTAGCTGAAAAGAATTGGGTGGAGCAACTGGGAGGACAAAATTATTTTCTTTTATATGGAGCAACAAAACATTCTGCTGTCCCCTTTAGGTTTCTCAACCCCACTATACACAGCAAGAAACCTCCTCTTTAACTAATGAGCATTGGGCCTGAGACAAGCTTTGAAAGAAGCTAGACCTGGTATCTTGCTCTTTGGGGAATTATCCTTTGCAACTATCAACTAGTCTTGAAATAATGGCATGGGAAAATAAGCACTCTGAGAGTCCATCCATCCCCTAGGAAATAAACATGTCCATATGTATACACAGAAAAAATATCTATAGCATGATGTTTGTGGGAACACGGGAAGAGGAATTTCAAGTTGCTTAAAAACATAAGTAATGATGCCCAGCTGTGTCAGAGCAATAACCTGGTATTCTGACTCAGTGACAAAAGCAGATGTTACAAAGCGAATCTGGCCATTTTTCGCATCTCTTTCCCCTTATACTCCCTGAGGGTTTGGAATTGGTATATTAAAGCTGTCACAGGGTACTTGGAACATATATTGCTGAAGTTTTCCATGAAATCCTGAATCCTTTCCTACCTGTAAATTACAGCCTTTCCAAATTAACCCTCACCATGACAGCTCTAACAGCTTGAACAGTTGTGCACAAGTTTCAGTGACACAAAAAGCGCCAAAACAAGACACAGGCAGGTATCTGCAATTCATTCATATCTATAATGAATTTTTCTTTTGTTATCTCTGTCTTTCAAAGGGAGAAGAGTCCTTTAAGTTAATTCAAGTCCTGTTTGCTCATTTGGAAGCACTTGGGGTTGAATTAAAAATTACTGAAGCCAAGCCAACTGGGGATGTTGGCAGAAGAACGCAAGTGCATCTCTTTTTCTTTCTAAATGGCATGAAGGCCCTTTCCAGGAATATTTTTACATTTCATTGCTCTATTTCAACCCTTCATTTTTGTACTTGTTCCTTCTAGTTCACATTGTTAGGCCACGTTTCCATGCTTCCACAGTCTCACGGCAGTGCAAGGGACCAAGAGGCCACCACCGAGGTATCACACAGCCAAGCTCGGTCACCTGAGTTTGCCATAGCTCTGAAGCAGCTGCCACCACTGTGCTCAGCCACAGCCAATTCTTCTTCTCTAGGACATATTCGTGTAAAGTAAGGCTGTCGATTTCATGCAAAGATTCCATATATTGAAGCGAAGTTCTCATCCTTGCGTTCCCCAGAGAAGGCTGCCCACACAGCATGCAAGCTGTTTAAAAGCTTATCCCTGTGCCCGTTTGGTTTGCTGTCTAACCAGGAAATGCTTCTGCTTCCCCCTGCTCAAAGGACATCAGTGTTATTCAAGTGCAGCAAGAGCAGCCATTATTCCAGATGAAAGGAAAAAAACGTCGCCCTTTGAGGATATGAACTGCAAGAAAGCTTTGGGGCGAGAAGAAAAGACCCGGGGAAAAAACTCCCAAGTGCCTAAAGGGTATAGTTACTCTTTGATCCACAGAGAAAGATCCTGCTAAGGACTGGATCCTGTTTAAAGGGCTGCATAAGTAAGCTGAGACCTTTTTCAAACTCAATATGGAAGTACTGCAGTGTTATTACAGTGCCAGCAAACCACGGTAAGCAAGCAGCATGTGACACTGACTTCACAGAAACCTCTTCTGGTGGCAAATGTTAGCTGAGTCTTGATGTACCCGGCAAGCCCAGGGAGGTAGGGTCTTACACATTTAAATCTCAAACACTTAAACTGATAAAGCACTGCCTGCTGACGTAGTAACACCAGATAAGGGTACCCTCACACCCACTGGCAATGCCCTCCTTCAAAGCATGCCTAAATAGACTCAGGCTAAAAGCTAAGGACAGAAGCAGCCAGGAGTTTAAGGATCACTTGAACTTGTATGGGAAAGCTCTCTGCTCGTTCTTAGGCCAGCAGTGCCCTTGTGGTCGAAATGGGTTGGATTAAATTGGAGCACATGAGTCAAGAGGCCAGTCCCTTCAGGCGCTCCTGACTGCCAGCACTGCCAGAGCACGGCAGTATGGCAGAGCTGCCTCCTGCCACCCCGCACGGTTACATGGAGAGACACTCCTCAGCTACAAGGCTAAAGTTAGCTGGTAGCATGGAAACCTGTTCTCACTACCCACATCCCCAGATGTCAGATTAATTTAAATACATTGAACTATATTCAAAATCTAAGTGCTGCCAGGAAAACAAGTGCACTAATTTGTGCCTGTGAGAAATTCAACTGACAAATCCAGAAGCAATACAAAAGTGATAAACAGGTTAGATAGTGGAAATAATCATGCATTTAGCCTTGGCTGTAATTTGTCAATACACAGCTTTTAGCAAGCAAAAAGCATTTGCACAGAGACCTAGAAAATGAAGCACTGCCAAAGAGATCAGCTGCTAGAAGCAACACTGCCATCTCATGATTTTATTTCAAGTCTCATGATATTCAGTGCTTTTAACAGGGCTTCTGCTTTTCAACTGTTAAACATGAGCTATAAGTTCTTAAAACAAAATACAAACCCTAATTTTCTGGCCTGGATTTTTTTTCTGATAAAAGCCTAAGGATGTAACCTTTAACTATTGACCAAGAAGCAAAACTAATAAACTCAAAGCACAACATTCAAAACCAAACCATGTGCTTTTGGCTCATGACTTTCCAACAGCCTGACTTTCTGCACCAGACTGCCATCCTCATGAGCTAGATAAGCATAGCAGCTTAGTTCACAGACAAATTTGAGAATCTCTGACCTCCTTCTCAAACAGCTCAAGAGTCAACTTTTGGGCATCCAAGGGGAAAAAAAAAAGGAGCAAAGATAGAAGCCTACACCTTCCTTGGACTACAACTACCAGGAGGGACCAGAACATCCCAGAGCTTGGAAACTTTTCCAGTTCCTGGAAAAAACTAAAACACCTGATGGACAAACCACCCATAGGTCCCCTCTCCATCACTGACAATTCACTGCAAAAGGTTACAAACAGATCCCAGTGTAATGTTCACGAGCATGTGAAGAGTAATTTAAACCTGAAGTTAGAAGGTGTTTTGCTGCTCAGAGCAATACCTTGCTCTTCAGCTGAGAAGGACAGTGATAAAACCTAGGCACCAACTCCTCTCAGTGGTGTTTCTGGTCCCAGCTCCAGGTTCTCCCACCATGCTTCCCTTGGCATGCAAACCCACTGACATGCTTTCTCTGGCCTAGCAGGAGCAGGAAAGAGCCCTGTACTCACATCAATTCAAAGCATGTTCCCACTGAAACATGCTCAAGGTATCTCTTGATTTTATTAATTTTATTTCAATCACAATAGCTGGAAAGCTTTTAAGTAGCTTTAATGACTTGTGGGATTGAATTATTCTGGAATGGCAGGAACAGGTTAAGCCTGAGTGCAGATACTACTGATCCAAAGCAAGTAAGGCTCACCAGGGAGCACACAGGGCAGAGCACTCTGACTCCCCCAGCTGGCTTGCAGCTGCAACCCACCACCAAAGCTGGCAGGAGCTGCTTTGAGGCTCCAGATGAATTTCTCCCAGGCCACATCTGCTCTTGGAGGCAACAAACCCACAATGGTCAGCAGAAGAACACTCAGCTTTGAGAGCTGCACTCTTGGTAAGTCTTGATTCAAAGGGGCACAACAGCAGATGCACTAGAAGAGCTTTCCTCATCTTCCCCCTCCATAACTTCACTTAACAAGGAGACATCTTTCTGGACTATTATGTTTTCAAAGGAGCAAACTACAACTGCTGAGCTTATGACTTTTTTGCCTTGCAGAGGAACACCAGTAGAGGCCACCAGAAACCCAACTGAGCAGGCTTTCAGTCACATAGGCAGGTGTGTGGGTTCGCCCACACCAAGGGGAAAAGGGACTGGAGGAGACAGGATCAAAGTTTCAATTATGTCTTGACCAGAACAAAGCATCAAAGCAACCTTCATCACTGGCAGCCTTCAGAATTTCTTCATGTATTATTCAGCTTTGTTTTACCTCCTCTCTTCAGTTTGAAGTTCATTATTATACTCGGAAGAGCACAAGTGAAAAGACAGTAAATAACATGACAGTATTTCCTGGGCATCATGTAAAGTACTGTGGCATTCAGCAAACAGAAATCTCACTGAATCTTCACTAAGAGGCCGGGGTTAAGCTGTCATCCCTATATCCTCTTGCAGTTCACAATAAAGCCTCATCTACTGATGTCAAGTCCCATTTCTGATAGGAGAAACTAACAGAGGCCAGCTGTTTTCCCTCTGTTTTCTCCCCAGTTAAATCATCACCTCAAACTCCTATATGTATAAAGGCCCCCTCCTGACACCCACCCTCTCCTTAGAACAACTACTGGCTGATGAAAGTAGTTCTGATGATGCAGAAAACATGCAAGAGAGCACATCTGTACCCCCAAACAAGATTCTTTCAATTTAAGAGTTACAGTTTGTCACTGGACTAACAAATGCAGCTCAAGCAAAGACTTATTTCAGAGCTTATACACACCAGCGTAAACTCCACTCTGAACTGGATTAAGCTTTTGCTTAATCTGAAGGAAGCTTTCATTAAAAAGCCATTTTTTTTCCTGAGCAGGAAGATTTTCAGGCAACAACATCTAGAACTTCTGTAGGCAGTCTGCACTGTCCACCTCATTAATATACTTTCTAAAAAAACGATAAAACCACAAATCCTCAAGCCAGGCTCTTTGGCACTGTTTCTGGATCTTGGATGGGGATGCTTACCAGAACCAGCAGGCCTCTTGAGCCCACAGCAGCAGAAAGACCTCTCTTTGCCCTTTGCACTCCATAAAAATGACAACAGCAGCTTCAAGCAAGGCCAGATTAAAATCCCAGAAGCATTTCATTGCAGATGTTGTGGAGACTAACCCAGGCATGAAGAGCTGCTCAGGTCTGGGCTGGGTGCACAGCTATTGCAAAGTAAGCCCACCTCTCCAATTCACCTATAGGCAGTGCCCGGACTGGATAGGCAAGAATAAACAGGTAACTGTAAGAAACTACTGCTCCCAGCAGTTACTAAGTCATTCTTCTCTGTTGAGTTAGGTGTTTTTGAGCATTATAGGTCACTAACTGGTCATCATAGATTAAGGCCATGTAAATCAAGGTAAGAGTGATCAACAGGAAGAAAGTGTACACATCTTTATCCCAACTGTTTATGCTACATATTGGTTACTGAACACACCTGTGAGCTCTCAGATATCTTCACTTTTTAGACTCTGATAGACCTCCCTCTCTCACTAGATTGATAGCCTATAAAGAAAAGAAGGAAGCATGACAAATGATTGAGGGGGAGAGGAATAATGTAAAAAACAAAGACAAATGCCCACCCCAGGTGTAAGGACCAGAACAGGTCACCTAGGGCTGCCCACACTGTCAATCCCTGGAGGTTTTCCAGAAGGAAGAACACAAATGTGCACTGGAATTGCACAGAAACTGCAAGCAGCTGGGGAAGAACACAGGAATGATAGATACCAGTGTGTTTTCTCATGGTGATGTGATTACCAGATTTAATTCACCTTTGTTTTACAAGTGCTTTCACCAACAGCCATGTATCTATTAGAAAGCTGACAGAAGATTAGCACTTAAAGGAAATGCATTCACCAGAGGTGAATGGCAATCTAATACATTTTCAAAGGTCTGAAGAGAGGAGGAGAAGCTCTTAGCCTCAACAATTCACCCCTGCCCCATCTCATGTCTTGAACTACTACCTTGACAACATCTCCCACCCAGGAAAAGGGTAATTCCTTTGGTATTTTGTTGTTCAGCCATAAAGAACAGTATTTTGAAAGTATAACAATTATTTCTTATCAGTAAAATAAGGTCGATCATGCTGAGGCTTTTATTGACTCAAGAACAGTAAAACTAAGCTCTTTTTTTCCTGTTTTATGCTCATATATGCTAATCCTTTAAAATGAAATTTTGTAGAAGTTACTTTTCTTTGTTTAAATCTAAAGTTGAAGAAATGGTACCGTAATGCTCTGGTTAATGCATAACAGCTTTTGTTCACAGATTTTTGGCATCTCTGTCCTTAAAGTTGTCATAGAAAGCAATATAAAATAAAAAAAACACAAGACCAGTAATTTCTGAAAATCTTTTATAGTCCATTAGTGACCGGATCTTTCCAGTATCTCCTAAGACTTAAGCAATTCTTTCCACACATTGGTATTGGCTGCACTCCACAGATGTAAGTATTCAACATACATATTTGCTCTGTTTGGTCATCAGTTCCTTAAAAGCAATTTTTCCATTCAAGAAAAGCCCAGTTATGAACCTATAATACAATAATCTTAACCACTTAACAGTGACAAATTTCAGTGACAGTTGTCTAAAACCAAACAGATATCCTTTAGACACACCTTCACAAGAAGTTAAAACCGAGTCTCAATGGTTCAAAACACTCAGCAGCACTCTTGTGTATGTAAGAAAACACTTCAAGGAGTGTCTGTGGAAACACTTCAAAAATACGCAGATCTTTTAATCTAGTAACAAGGAATAATAATTTCAAATATTTTGTATGTCTGTGAAATCAGTTTCATCACACAACTCATACACAGAAGTAGTTGAAGAGCTGGGCAGTTCTGTGGTGACACAGAGGACTGAGGTGCACCAGGGCTCCCTGGTTTCTCCCCCCATTAGGTAGCTAATGTGCCTTATGAGAGACTGGTGGCACTGACAACTTCGATGTAGATCCTTTATGTGATTGAGCATGGAGAACAAGCTCCCAGCTACCAATCAGCACTGTAGTAGGTATTCAGTTTATTTTTGTTTTCTTTTTCTCTTTAACTGAAACACAAGAGTCACTGATTATTCCAAGTGGCAGAAAATTTAAAAAAACCCCTGAGCTTAAACACAAGAGTTTTTCAAACTGGGGAAAATGCCTAACACTGGCTGTACTACTTATTCTGGCTTCTTAAAATAGTGACCTGATCCTTGAGCAAAGACGGTCACAGGTATAGCAATTACTTTAACTAATACAGAGAAATAGCTAAAATTTCATCAACCCTTTAAAATAAATGTTTGCTATTACAAGGTGAAAATGGAAAATCGTCTTGTGTTGACTGATGCAATTTCCATCATCCATCTGTGGTTGCCTAGTTTCAGCATTATGCTGTGATCATGTGAATGAATACTCATAAAATGGCCTGACTCGTTATATAATGCTTAAACAACAAGCACTCAGACTAAATCTTCCATTAATGAAGTATTTGATGGTGTTGGCCATCAACAAAAAATAGTAACAGGATCTAAGTCTGTACGATAAGGGGGGAGGAGACACCAAATGTGTATTAAATGAGAGATGAAACCTCATTGCAGGGTCTTCACCTCACAGCAGGACACTGCAAAAAGTTATGTATGATAAATTATATATACCTATAAGGTCACACAAAGCTATTAAGAGTTATAGGAACGTATTCCCACTGATATTTAGCACCTATTTAGTATCTACTTAAAATTTGACTTGCATCTCTTTCACCTAGAGGGTGGTGACAAATCACAGAATTACGTTTCTCTGTGAAGTTTGGCGGCAGTTTGAAAGACCAGTTGTCTGACAGGACCTTCTCAAGTAACTGATAACAAGGCTGCAAAGTCTTTTTCATGCCAGGGATTTCTCTCCCAGAGTTGTGTGTCCATATTTCCCTGGAGGGGATGCAGGAGAAATGGGGGAAGAAACAGCACCATACACACTCCACAAAAGGTGTGTTATCAACTGTGCAAATTAAGTCAGAGTCATTTGGAAGGGGCCTTGGGAAGTAAATAAGTCCAATCTCTTGCTTACAAAAGGGACAGTCTTGAAGGTAGACTAGGTTGCCAGGCCATGACCATTTGAGTTTTGAAAATATCCAAGATCAAAGTTTTCATAACCTGAGTGACTTCCAGCACTTAACCACTCTCACTACAGTTTTTCCTCCTTATGTCCAATTTATTTTTTTTTTTAATGGCAATAAGTGACAACTGTCCCTTGTCCGTGTGGTCGGCACATATAAGAAGCATTTACGTCCACTTTGTCACACATGCCCATTATGATTTGGGGATTAGACCAGCCCCTTAGACCCAGCCTTCCTCCTTCCATCCAACTCCTTTCTCATACGCTCCAGTCCCCTAAATATTTCACTGGATTTCTGCTGGATTTCCCTCTCTGATCTCTCAATAAAGCTGTTACAAAGAAGTGACAGATCAAGGAGCAGAAGTCATTATTAATCTGCTTTGAACATTTCAGTTGTTTTTACACTGACAGAAGGGAGAAGCACCAGCAAACCCTACTCTGAACAAGCAGAGATCATAACAAAGTACCCCAAAAGGTGTGCTCTTATTTTCCTGCAACAGTGAGGTTTGTCAGTGACTTCAGTCTCACTGACCTCTCACCAAGAGCCACCACACTTGTCAAAAGTCTTCTACCATAACAGAGAAAAAAATAAATATAATTCCACTGTAAAAACAACCAAGAGCCTTCAAGATAACATTGAGATAAAAAACCCAAAATTGCTGGACATGAAGAGTTGATTTCTTTTTGTTATGAGCTGTAACAGACACCTAGCAAGTCCAACAGGAATTCACATAAAATATTCCAGCAAATCTAACATATGCATTTCACGGTAAAACAGAAGGATTACAATACTAAATAAATACTCTGACCATGCAGAAGAGATTTTTTATATTTATATGCATGTGTATATGTGCCAGTGCACATATGTGCACTAAGCATTTTCAAAGGCTTAGAAGAGGGAAAACCCAAAGACTATGTTCTGGCTGATTTTACAGGAGTAGTAATCTCTTGCAAATAAATACAATTTAACTGTTCGAGCCCCAACTCAACTCCATAAAACCATCTCAGAAACAGCATTCTGCCTCCTTCCCAATAAACAAAACATGACCTTCCACATTGGTATAGAATTTTTTCAGCTAAAAAATATATATATTCTCAGGAAATGCTTCTCTTCACATGAACCACCTCCCTATCAGGAGTCTGCAAAAAGCATGAGGCCTCAAATTGACCTAAACCAAATGAAATTCATGTAGTGGTCATTTATAATTTAAGAGTAAAATGCTTTTGAGTGATTTACTTAGTAAGTGCATTTTAATGATTTTAAGTTAGCAGTGTGCTAAGTTAGCTAAATTAAGCTGGCAAAGAGAACACACAAGAGTGTATATTGCTGAAGATATCATAGTCAATGCACTTCTGTTGTTTTGAGGCAAAGGGAAAATGCCTGTACAACAGAAATGACATTCACACAAGTAGAAAGTCTGTCAAGAGATTACAGACCACTGTAATATGTGTCCAGAGAGAATTCAAATATGCATCTTACACCATCTACTGCCTGATCAGCTTGGCTCATGAGGGTACAAAACAAACACCTCTGTTTCTACTTCAACTATCGATTTTCCCAATGGCACAATCAAAAAATAGTTAGGTGGCTTCCTCTTTGCTGGAACTGGATGAGGTATTTTTCAAAGTCATTTTTCAAAGCAGAATAAAATGGAGAGAGTTTTTGTTGGAGCTAACCTTGCTAGAGCTAACACCTCCACACGTTTTAAGATAAGACTACAGATAACTGCAGCAAGTTCTTCTCTGCATCCCAAGCAAAAAGGAGCAATACTGCACAATACCTTGTCAAATGACAAACAGAAAGTTATCACCACCCACACTTCCCATGGTCTCTCTATCTAGCACTTAGCACCTGTTTTGACTGGTTTTGGAAACATCGCTTTCTTGAACATATTATCCTCAGAACTGCTGAAGCAGCAAAGTGGTAACAGCTTGCACCAGCTGGTTCTAGCAACAATGCAGATAGAAATTGCTGGGGGAAGGGGGGACAAAAAACATTCTCAACCAGTCAACTGAGAACTGAAGAAGGAAGCAAAGTCCAACAATTCGCTGTAAAAGACACTGTCCCTTAAAAAATGCAGAAAGTTTACACCTCCATAGCACAGGTAACTATAAGCGTTCAAGTTCTTTGCTTGAGTTTAATGAATAAATGATACTTCTCTTATACGGATTCATGACCAAATTAATATGGATTGATCATTATTAATGAAAAACAAAGTAGACTGATCCTCTTAGAAACTGCAAAAGATAAAACAGGTACAGCCTTAACATCTTGACCCAGAGAAGATGCAAGAGGCAAAGACACTATCAGTGACAAGGTCAAAAGCTGAGCAGAGATAAAGATGCAATTGTGTCCAAAAGGCATCTTCCATTTCTCCTCCTTTCATTTATTACTTAGAAAGAAATACCAAGATCTAAACCTGCAAGGGAAAAGAAATACTTTCAGTTTATTACTGTAAGTCTTGAAAATGGAACTCTGCTGAATGTGAGCATCATTGAGATCTATGCCAGATCAGTAATTATCTTTGCACACACTCCCGTCTGAAAAATGGCCTTACTAATCAAAACACATCCAAGTAAAATTCTATGCGAAAGAAAGAAAAAAAATATCTAACTTTGCTTGCCCTGAATCAATTTCTGGCTCTCCCAGACAGTGAAAGTCTCTTTTCCTAGCTTTATTTTAAGAGTATTGAAACAGATTACAAAAGCATTCCTCACGTGCAGGACAGAGAAGTTGCTGGTACTCATGGGAATAAGTTCATTTTTTTAAATTTTTCTAAATTTCTGCAACGTCCAAAAGGTATGGAATTTAAATTCCTACTTAGTTTATTGTTTTAATTATATAATCTGCATCTTCAGCTCATGTAATAATTACATACTTGGTAAGCAGATGCAAAGACTAATACACAAGTTGAAGGATGTCAGACTGTGCAAGTGTCAGAAGAAGGGGAAGAAACATATCAGGATACAGAGTATTGCCATAAATCATTTTCACAAAGCAGTCACAAAGAAAGCATTTATCTGAAACAGTAATTTAGTGCTGTGTCTGTCCGCTTTACAGCTGCAAATTAAACTCTAGCACAGAAAAGAATGTACTAAACCTGTTCCAAAATGACCAGATGTGCACACTCAAACACCATTCATACCACTCTGGTGAACAGCTGGAGCCAAGTTTTGACAAGGGCAACACTGCAGTTTAGTAGTGACAGACAGTTTCATGTGAATTATAACTAAGTGATATGCTTCAGCCAAAAACAAACAGAAAGCTAGGGACACTGCAGTGATCCTTTCAATAGCCAGGGAACACTAATGCTAAATTCAACAGGCAAAATCAGCACTGACCTCTTACAACAACACACAGAGACTGAACAGCTGGGGAGCAAAAAGCCCTAACAATAACTATTTAGATAAAGAGATAAGTGCACTTCTGACACATCTCCCAGCCATCCCCCCTTCCCCACTCCTCTTGTCCCACACTGTGGTGTAGCCTCAAAGCACAGAAACTTTCTTTAGTCTAAACCCAGACACGTGCTTCACAAGCACACAAAGCACCCCAATCAGAACTAATTTGACATCACCCTCCACCCTCCAGTAAAATGTTCAGCAAGGACACTGGGACCTTATGAACAGTGGCTTTCACTCTACAGAACCAACCCTAATGAGACACAGTACTGAGGACATAGACACCTCTGGTGTGCACAGCCCTGCCCCATGCAGACCTGGACCTCCTGCAGAAGAGCCACAGATCCCACCAGGCCCAGCAAGAGATGAGGGCTTCTGCTGCTGGGCTGCAACAATCTGTGGCATGTCTCCATTTTGACTAAAATATCACAGAACCATAGAATGGTTTGGGTTGGAAGGGACCTTAAAGATGAATTAGTTGCAACCCCACTGCTGTGGACAGGGACACCTTCCACTAGACAAGGTTGCTCAGAGTCCCCAGTCTGGCTTAGAACACTTCCAGAGATGAAGCATTCACAGCTTCTCTGGGCAAGCTGTTCCAGTGCCTCACCACCCCCACACTAAAGAATTTTTGCTAATATCTAGTCTAAACCTACCCTCAGTTTAAAGCCACTGCCCCTTGTCCTGTCACTACATGCTCCTGTACAAAGTCTCTGTCCATCTTTCTTGTAGGCTTCCTTCAGGTACTGGAAGGCCACAAGTAGGTCACCCCAAAGTCTGCTTGTTACCAGGCTGAACAAATACAATTCTTCACAGCAGAGGTACTCCATCCCTCTGATCAGCTTGGTGGCTCTTCTGCCTAAATAAACTCTCTAGAATCTCAGAAGCTGTGCTACAGCCTATTCAACACCACCATTTCAGCATCACTTGATTGTTCTACTTGTTCATCAAGTCTGCTTTGCCAAACCAAACCAGAGTTTAAAGGGAGAACTGCGGAAATCAATTCAAATCAAAATAAGCATCAGCTCTAAAGGCCAGAGTGAAATGAGTCACGCTAACTTGACTCCCTTGTGATATAACTTTTACCTCCTGATTTTTTCACATGCACCATTTTCTTGGCACAGATATTACTCTGAACCCTGATCAGTTATTCAAGCACAGCTGGGGAGCTGTGGTGGGTGGGAGGGATGTGCCATAAAAGCAAATCAAAAACTAAATAAAATACTTTGTTTAGCTTTCCTCATAAGCAAAACTACCTCTGAAACTTTGAAAACCTATGCTGAGGTTTACACAGATTTATCACCTACATGATTATTGTGTGCAGCATATACTCAAGGAGCTTATGCTTTTGGTTAGGTTTCAAAGAAAGACAAATCAGATTAGCAGCAGTCACTAGCTAAGCACCCAGAATTAGAGACTACTGAAATGACTTTTTGTTTTTAAATTCTCATTTTCCTGCTCATTTTATTTATTTGCTAATCCAGTTGCTTAGAGAGAGTAATTCAGATTTGGAAAAAAAACCCTCCAACCGTAGCCACCACCTTGATCCATGGGGCCAGGAAGTGCTTCCCAGAGCTGGCCCTGCACACCCCCTGCCAGAAGCAGGACACTGCCAGGCTGCACCAGACAGCCAAGTACAAGTGCTGTAACCTCACCAACCCTGCAGGATTCCTCAGGATGCTGCTGAAGGCCACCAGGTGAGCGCATGCCTGCCCTGGCACCTACAGCCCAGCCTCACTGCAGAGAAAGGGACAAGTATGAGCTCCCCAGACCTCCCACTTCCTCAGAAGGGCTCCCCGCCTCCCCAGCTTCCCTCAGATGTGTATCTTCACACAAAAGACTTGTGCCAAAACAAGTGTGGATCACTGGCAGCATGTGGGAGAATCACATGAAGGTTTAAAATACAGCGTACACATGGTCAAGAGTGATCATGTGCAGGTATTTCTGCTTACTAGCTACACATGTGCTGGCAGATTTGGTCTACAGTTGTTTTAGTTAACTGATAAATACTGAACGTATTGGAGTACATTAAAATGATAGGGTCTTCATTCAAACCAAGTATGACTTTAAACTGATTTATTATTTAAACTGATTTATTATCTTCCATTTCTCAATAAATGTAAAAACTTAGATTATGCAGCTTCTGAAAACAGACCTGCATATTGTATGCATGACAAAACCACGTGCAAAGTTACCATAAAAGCTATCTATAGCTTTGTCAACATTTTTTAAGTGGAGATTCAACTGAAAAATAAACTTGCAAAGCAATAGGAGCAGACTTGCAGGGTGAACAGTCACTGCTGAGGTCTCAGTACCTATGCACTTTCAGGAGAGAGGAGGTGAATTCAAACCAACTCTAACCTGATCCCATGAACTAAGTAACCCTCAATGGTGGGGGAACATCCCAAGTGCCCTCGTGGAGGGCAAATGTCAGGCCATTTTCATCCAAAAGGAAACCAGGTCATGGACTCCAGGACTGCCCTGAGATTTGAACCAAAGCACAGTGCACAAGGATAAATATTGGAGATAAATCTGGAGATTTGCTCCAGAGCCTCGATCCTGGGTCAAAAATAAAATGCAAATGCAGAAAACACCTGCCATCTGTTATGGCCATTTACTTGACCATGGATTTCCCTTTGCTCCCTACACTGAAAATATTTGAGCTTATACATTCCTCTGGTACAATTTTCACTGTGAAATAATTTTGCCTGCAGTTCAAAAGAATTACAAGAATTCCGTTCAGCTTCACAGCTCTCAGTTTTCAGCTTTGTCTGGTGACTCCAGCTCCCATGAGTTTAGCCCAGCCAGGGAGCACAGAGGGCCACCTCCTCATTATCCCCCTCTCTCATTAAAGGGTTGGCTTATTTGCACACTTGTTCACGATTCCTTCCTCTTTGGAGTGCAGTATTGGATGCAGCTACTGCAAGGCAGTTGATTTTAGGAAGATATCCTCATTTAAAACTGAAATTTTCTCTGTAGGTAGGCTGAAATGACACACTGCATTATGTACCGGACAAACATTTTTTCAGCTGAGTAAAAATAGTACCTTAATGGTGGATTTGCAATCAGTCACACTGCTTGACCAAAGTAAAACAGGGTACCAGGGGGTCAGAAAGGGCTCTTCACCTACCGCTTTGTCAATAAGCTTACCAACAGTAGAAGAGTACTTGTCTTCATGAGTAACTATCTTTCAGGTCATCAGATAAATAAATTCACAGATCTCTTTCAAGAAAAATAATCCTTTCCGCTTGACACTTCCATTTATTTATTCTTCAGGAAATTAAGAAAAAGAAAAGCAGCACAAACAATAATATTTAATAAAATACTGTTTTAACATGTACCTCAAAGTCTGTCAAACCCTGACTTAGCTGCTATGCTCAGTAATGACTTGTATTCCTCACCACAGCACATGTTTGATTGCATACTCTAAACAAGAATCCCAGAATCACAGGATCAATTAGGCTGAAAAAGACCTCTGAGATCACAGAGTTCAACTGATGAACACCACCCTGCCAACCAGACCATGCCACTGAGTGCCACATCCAGTCTTTCCTAAACACCTCCAGGGATGGTGACTCCACCACTCCCTGGGCAATCCATTTCAAGGCCTAGCAAATCTTTCCAGGCAGAAATTCCTCCTGATGTCCAACTTGAACTTCCACTTGCACAGCCTGAGGCTATCTGTGACTTCTCATCCTGTCACTGGTTACCTGGGAGAAGAGGCCAACCCTGACCTGGCCAGAGCCTCTCTTCAAGTGGTTGTAGAGACCAGTAAGGTCTTCCCTGAGCATCCTCTTCTCCAGGCTGAACACCCCCAGCCCCCTCAATCACTCCTCATATGACTCACTTTCTAGAGCCTTCATCAGCTTCAGTGCCCTTCCCTGAAACGACATGTCAGTGTCAAATTCTCACATGCTCATGCCTGGGTACAAAGTCCTGGTAAATGAACATTCAAACATTCTGATGAAAACTGAGCTGCATTCTGTACAAAAAGTTGTGTTGCATCTACACTGTTAAAAAAATGCTTAAAAATATTAGAAGTTATACATAGGTAATCAGATACTCAGGAGTGTGACTAACTTAAAAAGTATGTCCAGCCCTCCAGCTCTTTTGACAAATTTGACAGCTGTTCTGGCATACATCTTCTCTGCCCTTTTCATCCCTTCTTTCTTCCCTATTTTCACTCCAACAGATGCTTTTATTCTGTTTGGTAGGGGTTTTTTTGTTTCTCCTCCTCTCTTCAGTGGCAGCACTGGGGGGAGGGAGGAAGGGAGGGAGGGAGGAAGCGTAGGGTGCTAATGCACAAAGCAGTGCTTGTTAAAAACTGGACATATCCAGGCAATTCGCCAAATTTAATTCCAAAGCCCCTGCTTGTGATTCGACGCTGAAGCGGAATATAGCATTGTTCTATCTGTCTGTAGGACACCGCGTCTTCTGTGGAAGAGGAGTTCAAAACAAAAGGACAAAAAACGGCTTGACACTCCCCCTAGCCTCCGAACACACACTTCATTCCAGAAAATACCATATTCATTGGCCTTCAGAATTGTTAGAAATAAACCAAGCAGAAAGAAAAAAGGGATTATCTCACAAACATGATGAAAAAACATTATTCAAGTTCACAGCAGACATGGTAAAAGCCAAGAAGAGTAAAATTCTGCTGCTTTTGTTAGATCTGCTACATTCAACCTCTGGATTTGAAGCTTTTTGCAGTGAAAACTGTTGATGAAGGAGAGATCTCAGAATCTGGCCTGAAAATACAATGATGACCCTTGCCCTTAAGAAATGTAAAGCATTGACGCAGCTTCCCAAATTCTTTTAAACCAGACTGTGAATTCTGTATTAAATTCATGAGGAATCCATAAGGCTACAGAAGAGGCTGCTCAGGTGAGAAACTGCTCATACATGTAAATCAGTGGCTCTAAAGCGAAAATTGAGATTAGTTTATGAAATGAGAGAGGGAGAAAGACAAAGAGAAATTAGCTACACTTAAAATTGCAATGAGTAATAGTCACACACAGTTTCCCTTTTACAATTTGCCATGTAGCCCAATTTGCCCCAACAGATGTTAAACCATAACTCAATTTAACAGTGGAAAGAAGTACTAAATTGTGAAATGGGCACAACATGAGTTTAAATTCCAGATGATTTATGCCACATTGCATTACTAGCATTACGTATCCAAAATAAAATGCATATACTGACATCTACAGCAGTAATAATATACTCAACTACATATAGAAGTTGTGTGAAGAGATAAATCAAGATCTAACTGACAGGGTCCCAAGCACAAATTTTAACTCACTTCCCGTTTAGACAATTTTTTTTTTCCTTTATTAACCACATGTGCAAGAAGCACTTCTTTTCCCACGACTTTCCACTTCTCCATGTGCAGCCTTTCTCATTTCTAAGTGTAATCCCCCTGCTCACCACCTGCTCCCTCTCCTCTTTAACCCAGGTCACTCAGCCACCAGTGGAGCAGGGACTAGGGCCTCACAGCACATGTACCTCTTCCCTGCTCCAGATGCAGGCTCTCTCCCTTCCTTTGAATGACGACTGACAGAGTACACTGCACTTGCAGAGCACAAGCAAAAGCTCATCTTTAAAGATGGGCAAAAAAAGAGGAAGGGACGGCATGTCTCAAGACCAGGAAGGAGGACAACAGCTTCTCCATTTAAGACTAGCCAAGCATACGAACTCCAGGAAATGCAGCTACTCTTTTCAAAACCCTAAACCCTGTCTGGCACCTCTTCTCAGTCACACAGCAGAGGCTGAGGTTGCTCCATTGTCTGGATGACCATGGAAGTCAGCCTTCCCATGTAAACACAGAAAACAACAACAGGCTGGCTGGTAGCTGGGACATGTTTCATATTTACGAAGCTCCAGAGGTGGCAGAACCCCAGAGAGCTTCAAGTCAAAATTCTGAAGTGGCAATGGACTTCTCCAGGTTTTCTTGCTTAGTTTTTGGGGGTTGTTTTGTCATTTTGTTTGTCCATCTCCTCTAAAATGATAAAAAGACTCTTAAGTCTTTCAAATTTAGAGAAGCATACATAAAAAGACAGAGAGGACAATGCCATGAGAATGCTGGAAGGAAACTAAACTGCAGGAAAAAATCTGCCGTTAGTTTCCTAAATCCAAGGCAATGCCTCTTCATCAGCTACAGCTCATTTTGCCTTCCAGTTTTCCACTTCATGGTTGCAAAAGAAGAAACCAAAGGGATGTGATTTATGAGCCTTTTCAGACATCACTCTTTGGGAGAGTGCAAACATACACACTAGCTGATAACACTAAGAACAAGTATGAATCAAATCTGCAACTCTAAGTCATGTGTTTCCACAGAGAAACTACTTCAGCATTTAGAAGTTTCACACCCTCCATTTAGGCAGTGAAGCATTCTGAAGACAATAATTGCCCACAAAGAACCTTGAATATGTAAACAAATGAATAAGCGGGCTAAAAGAATTCAACTCATTTGCTCAAAGCCATAAACCCAAGAAACAGGTACAGCTATGACTTCAAATTCATGTAAATCACATGAGACTGGAGGCTACAGCATCTTGCCTTAATGAACAGCTTAGCATTTTGCTAAGTCAATATGCTTGTTCTCATAAAAAAAAAAAGCTCTTGGGAAGATTCTCAAGAACATTTTAATCAGACAGCACTTCCTGTAGTCAAAAACATAATGCTCTCTCAATAACGGTAATGTGCAAAACTGACATTAAAAAGCAAGAAGGACAGAAAGGGTTTTACAGTAACACTACAAGTTATTCAACTGCTGAGTAAGACTTATGTTCCTCAATGTCCAATGTACATAAGATACTCTTATCCCTCTCACTGCCCTTTAGGACACCCTGCTCTTGACAATTTCAGCTATGAGGAAAACTTGCAGGTTGTCTTCTGAGGTAGTAATATTATACACTATTTAGTGTCCCATTTAATGAAGGTTAAACATCACTACAAATGAACCACCTTTCAGCTCATGTGTTCCAAATTCTAACCAACCTGGCTGTTAAGAAATGAAGCTTTTTGGAAAGCCAAGAGTTAAGAGAACTGTTGCACACAAAGTGTTCATTTAGAGAGGTCATAAATTCTGCATCCTCAAGCACTTTTTTAAATAACTCCTTTTGTAACAAGGCACTTACTTCCCAACCCATCATACAAAATAACTTAGTGGTTCTTCAGTAAGTCTACTGGACGCTTAAAACAAACTAACTTGTGTAACTTTGATCAGATGGTGCACTCTAAAATACTATTTGCTGTCGCCACAGCACAGGTAGCTCACAGATTAGATAGTCTCTTCACAGGTCTGGCCAGCATTTTATGCAGAGGAAAAACCTGGCAGACTGGACCATCACTGATAAACAAATCAGATTTGATCACAAATCACTGTGATCAAACAAAAAAGTCCCTGCTTTCAAAGAGTTAACACCCTGGGCTTCTGTTCTACAGGAGCACACTCACAATCAAAGTCTTCCCTCGAATATTTAATTGTTGTATGTACATAGGTGCACAAGGTCTGATAGGTAAATGACTCGACAGCAGACACTGAGAATGCCACAGTTATAAAAGCACAAGGTGACATCTCTCAGCTATTTTTCTTCTATAACCACGTAGATGGCAGGCATGCAACAGAAGAGTCTATTTCTGACCATTCAGACACTTAGAGAAAAGATACCATCAATAAAACTGAAGGAAGTTGCTTATTGTTGTTTTCCCAAAGGACACATTTCTGGCAATACAAAGGTACCACAATATTTTTTTCTTTTAAAGAAACCGAACAGTCACTACAAAGCAACACTGCTGCATTTACAGTACCATTTTATTTTGAAAAGGCACAGTTTCTGCCACCTAGCTGCTACGTGTAGGTTTAGGTATGGTTATATCTAAAGGAGTTTCAGCACTTCAGAGATGAAAGTTTATTCACAATATAACGCAGTTTTGTAATAGTGCACATATTACAGCATTAATTGATACCATTAGATGCACATACAAGGGGTACTATCTATAGAAGAATGATTATCCAGGAAGGCTGCAGTAAAAGTAATTGCTAGCACTTTATTACTGAAAAATTAACTCTACTTTGGGGGTGTTTCTGCATTTTTACAAAAGGCTGAGACATGCAACTCAGAAAATCCTGCTCCTGCAATCAGTACTGCACTTCTTGACACATATGTGACTGTTAGAAGCCCTGGTTTTTATTAATGTATTTTGCAACTACAGCATAAAATTTGAAATTATACTACGATCTCCATCACAGATCAAGTTTTTTCTTATTCTAATTCATTGTTAGATAGAAAACAGTAGTAACAACAGAGTTGCAAAAACAAAGTGTCGTGTGAGAAAACAGTAGTAACAACAGAGTTGCAAAAACAAAGTGTCGTGTGATTCTGGGGGGAAAAGAAAAGAAAGAGTTCCAAGTCAAAGTTTGTATGCACATTGCCCCATTACTAGGCTGAAATATCTGTTAGAGGCCAGTAACCATGCTTTCACAAATTATTTCTCTACATAATCTTAATAATTTCTATCCAAATTGCATTGTACTTAATTTCCATGGTGGTGATCTTCAATCACATTTCCAAGATTGTGCTCATAGCATAAATCATGTTTGGGAGATTTCACTGTAATCAGAAGTTGTTTCCTGGATTATCACATACCAGTGCATATTTCTGTAATTACTTACCTGAAAAATGAAGCTAAGGAAGTCTTTCATTTGGTCTTTAATGCAGTGTTTCAGCCAAATAAAAATTATTCCAAGTCATGCTTTATACACCATTCCAAACCTTTTAATTTTCCTGCTTCTAAGTCTAACACAAAATATGACTTTTCCTGTCCACTAAAGCAAGCAAGCATTTGCAATAGTAATAAATCACTACTGCAAAGTCTCAAATCAGCTAAATTCTGCCTGCTGTGCACATGTGTTTTCTGACATGTCTTTTAACACAAGCATGCACATAGAGACCCTGAGCGAGCAGACTCAGTGTATGTTCTGCTGCCAATACACCAAGCATTGCCTCTCAAGCTCAAGGCTGCTTGTTGGTGCATCTGAGGAGACACAGCTATCAGAGCATTTCTGAACTGGGACACATTTTCATACTAATCAGTATGTGATGCTAACAGATTCTACCCCAAAACATGGTTCTCCTCTGAGAATCAGCTATTTAAACAAATGTGCATTTGGTTTCGTGCTCTAGCATATTTGGGTTTTTAGGTTTTATCAATATGCATTTTATACTTCCACGTTCACCCACCACTTCTCTGCAGCTTGTCATAGGAAAGGAGAAGCCAACACTGAGCATTATGAGAAGACAGTTAGCCCAGGCTTTCAGAGAGGAGTTATCCACTTCAAAGATTGCTTCATTACCTTTAAGATTATTTGGCTTTGGAAGTTTCAGAGGAAACTGCCATAATATTCTGTAGAAATTAAAAATAATTACTGCTTTTATTTTTAAGCTCTTCACCCAAAACAAGGCAAAACGAAGTAAACTCTCCTGTTCTTTGCAGCAGTAAAGCAACAGCAGTCTACAGCTTTCTCATGAAGGAAAGCACCAGGGCAGGCTGTGACCTCTCCTCTCTGGTGACTGAATCCAAGGGAACAGCACAAAGTTGTTATACAGGATATTAGGAAAAGGTTCTTCACCCAAAGGGAGGCTGGGCACTGCAACAGTCTCTCCAGGGAAGTGATCACAGCACCAAGCCTGAGAGAGTTCAAGAAGTGATGAGACAACACTCTCACACACATGGTGAGACTCTTGGGGCTGTCATGTGCAGGGCCAGGAGCTGGTCTTCCATCATCCTTGTGAGTCCCTTCAAAGTAGATCCTCATAGTTATTTTCATGGAAGAGTGAATTACTTCAGAACTTCAAAAAAGAAAGTTACCAGTTTTTGCTCTTACGTTCCTTTGCAGCAGCCGTCATTTAGTATCCAGTAAATCATGATTCTTACCTTAAAATACAGCACAGACTCCGCCTGCTTTGGGTGATGAATTTAATAAACTCCCATTAATTGGAACAAGTTTAGCTGGACTTAAAAACTTCAAATCAAAGATGCTTGCACTATATGTTCACTGAGGCTTTATTATTGCAATGGACTTTTTAGAAGTTAAATTGGCCTCCATGGAGCCTTTTGTCAAAAAAGGCTTGTACCAAAGCAAATTGAAACTTATCAGGATAGCCCAATTAACACATAGTCTGTCGTGAAGAACATATAAATCATCTAGACTAGAAAGGCCAAAGCCTCTGTCATTCCTACCATGACATTAATTACATTTACCGGAGACTGAACAGGTGGCAACAGAGAGATTTGACAAAACAATTCCTTAGTGTGAAGCAGGCTAACACCTAAGGAAGCTGAACAGGGTGAAAAGAAATCTATGCAATTATTTCACAGCACTGTAAATTAAATGCACTTCCAATTTTCATGACACAGATTTATTGGAACTTTGCAATTGTTGTAAAAATGCAGCACAAAGTCTGAAAGGAAATTCTCTTTTTCCTTCTAAGCTGGGGCTTCAGGACCGCACACAGATTTTCATCGGCAGCTGCTTGTCCCAGACCACCAAAGCCACAGTGGTGAGAAGATGCCCTAACAGAAGCTATAGGCAGCTTCTCCTCCCTCACTGGTTTAGTAAAGGACAGATGTTGTGCATGACCCAGTTGAACACCCTTTTTTTTTTTTTTTTTTTTTTTTTTTTTTTTTTTTTTTTGTTATGGCTTTGGGGAAGGAAGAGAATGCTGCACGCAAAATTCAGCGTTGATTAAAAAGCACTAACATTTGGCTGAGCAGACCCCAATTTAGCCCCCTGGGCCTGTCTGACCCACTAACCACTGCTCCCTAACTGCTCTGTTATGGCAAAGTTTGCCTGAAAAATGCAGAGCTTGCAGAGCAAAAGAATATGACACTTACATCAGTTTCGCAACATTTCCTTAATGACACACTATGAAAATTTTGATTCTCACACTCTCAAATTTATAGGTTTTAAACTACACATTTGTAACAACGATGTAACAACTGATGGAGCCTCTTTAGTGACCAAACAGACACTGCACTGAAGTATCAGACAGACATATGGCATCACTCAAATATACACAATAAATAGCAAGATCTTGTTTGACTAGGTGGAAGAGATGGGGGAAGAAACTCAGAGCATTTTCAGAATTTAAAATGTACTGCCCCTGTGGTATGCTACAGTACTTCTCCCCCAGACAGCAAATAGGTACTACCTACCAAAAGAAGGGATCCCTGTTTTGTTTCGGCAAACTCCTTTCAGATATGCTTCCTTAAAGCATAGGTCTTTCACAGGCTCTGGAGGCTCAGGGTTTGCCTAGGCTTTGGGCTTTCCTACAGATCTGTAACAGTAATACCTGTACAAAAGAGAAGAGCATAAAAAGCAGGGGCAGGTAGAGTGGAACACGTTGAGCCTTTTTTTCCCAAAGCAACAGCAAAGGTAGAGTTATGTAAGAAGAACCATGCTAGCTACACTTGAACTGCCTCTTGCAATACCATCATCAAGTTTATCAAGATCTGGTGCCCAGCTCAAATCCCAGTTTTAAAGTATACACAAAAACCTTTATCTATTATTATGAAATGGGGGAAAAAAAGTAGATTTCCATTCATCACCACGGAAGAAGGAAAATTTGAAGTAAGTACCAGCCACTAAATGCTCAGAAAACAAACAGCAGACAAAAGCCTCCAAAATAATAGCAGGTCTTGTGATTTTTTTTTTCCAGCATTGAAGGACTACAACAGACAATGGCTGGATAGAAGCAGGGACCAAGAGGAAAGATTTTGCAGAACTAGGCATCTGCAGCTCTCTGAAAGACACTGATCCTTGCACAGAAAGCAAGGAGATAGCAGAGATGCTCTCTAGAGAACAAGAGACACCTTACAGCTAGTGGGGGTTAATGGTATCTTGCAAAAAATCTGATTCTTCAAAAAGGGAGAAGGGACTGCCATGTTTAGTGATTATCAATGCTCAATCATTTTGTAGGACTGCAGAAAATTATGTTTTGTGACCTCTAATTTCTCATATTTTCTAAGAACTTCAAAAGATGAATCAGGGAAGATTAGAGCCAAAAACACAGCCTCTCTGTACAACTCATATATTTGCTTTTCTTTCCAATTGTTCCCATACTGAGGGGATGTCCAGTATGAGCCTTCGAATCAAGGATCAATTTCATTTTACTGCAGAGATAATTCTTTCAGAGGGAAAAAAAAAAAGGCAGCATAACACAGTGTGCACATTAAACATTTTTTTCCCAAAAAATATTTTAGCTTTTTGAGAGAAAAACCCTTCTAATACGAGTAACCTGCTTCTTTGGATCAAAAAAAAATCCTACTGGTTTTTGTTTTTCAACCAACATCAATTTTTTAAACACTGTTAAAACAAAACAAAACAAAACAAAAACAAACAAAAAACCCCACAAAAACAAATAAACAAAACAAACAAAAAAACACACCACAAATGGTGAAAAAAGAAGAATATTCACTCGATTACCAAAGATCACAGTCATTGGGGGACCTTACCATACCACACCACTGTATGGCACAGCAAAACAAGGCAGGAGCAGCAGGGCATCCAGGCACTATACCAGAGAAGAATTTGGGAAAACACTTGAGCAGCTTCCAATGGCTCCCATCTGAAAAATGCCTTGGAAAGCAAGTAGCACAGCTATTATATGAGAGATCTTGAAACTGGCCCTCTGTAGTTGTGACCTGATGGAAAGACAACCCCATGCAAAACGCTCCTTTTCAAAAAAGGCATTACTGCACTTTTAAATGAAAACTCTTGCTCACCATTACCCAGCCAACAAAGAGGGCTTGAAGACATATTAAAATGGTGTCATCTACACATAAAGAAAAAACCATTTAGCTCATGGGAATGAATACCACAAGCAAGGGACTTTGAGGCTTCAAACTGATGAAGCTTCTATTGTTTGAAATTAAAACTCTGTTGCACTCTTGCTTCTCTTGAATTTCCCACACACAGATATAAAAGGCAATGCCCTTAAAGCTCAGAAGACTTAGATTTAATGCAGCAAACTCCAAGCAGCCCAATTATGTTAACTATTTTAGACACCCATAGAAGAACAGCATTCAGGTCAGTTATGCACACAAAGTTATCTTTTCACTCCCATTTTCTACTCCCATAATGCTGGCTTTCTGGAGATGGGACAGCATGAGACCCTGCCAGCCACTGAGCTCTGCAATCTGACAGAGTCCCACCAAAGCTTGTGCTTTATGTTAGCCAAGCCCTGGTCTCCTCCACAGAGATGAGGGGTCTCATACAAACAGATACTACCCCAGCTACTGAGCTGATAGAATGGCAGGAAATGAACGATGTGGGAGCAAAGGGAAAGCTTTAGCAGAGCCAAATACTGCTAGAGTTAATAATCATGCCCTAATTCAAACCAGGCTCTTCTAAAGCAGGTCAGGTTAATTTTAATTACTACGCAGTTTTTTTTCTTGGCATAAGCCAAAGAGGTTCACATCAGAACCACAGGAACCACTTGGGAGGCAGGAAGCTGCTGCACTTATCCTGTGAGTACCATGACCCGAATCAATTAGTATGCAGTGCTGCACATTTCCTTAAATCATCTCCAGTGCATACATTCCTGGTCTCACATCCAGGGTCACCATAGCTATGGAGGAAACAAAAGATGGTGGTGATGCTTGCTAGCAACTGCTGTCCTGCCTCTTCCATGTGTCTGCAGGGGAACACAGCTGCTGGGGCTAACATTTGGGAAGGTATTTCCTTGAGCAAACTCCTACCATGCAAATGCATGTAAGCTCACACACAGCTTCATGAAAAGAGACTAAAGAGGTGGCATTCCCAAGCAAAACTGGAAATGGAAAATTCTGCATGCCAGCGTGTGATCGAGTTAATGGCCAATTTAAGATTATGTGAAAGAGGTTAAGTTTAGGTTACTGTATGAACCCTGGGAGGGGAGAAGCTACACAGCCCAGGCAGAACACTACCAGATTTCCACACTCTGCAACTTGTGCCATAGCACATATGGGGCACTGTCATTACCCTCTGATTCAAAGCCACCTACTCCAGAGGGCTTGATGGAACCAAAGAGTGTCAGCAGCCTCCACAAACACAAAGGAGGAGCCTTTTATGCAATGTTACTGTTATATCTGAAGAAAGTATTTTCCTTTGTACTTCATTAATAAAACAAACAAATAAATAAAAGAACAAACAAAAAGACCAGGAGAAAAAAGAATGCTTGTCTTCTTTCACACTAAGCCCAGAAAGGTCATCTAAGCAACCTCCTCAAAAGCCCTTGCAGGAAGGATCACAGCTGTCCAAGCCATGGCCTACACTTTGTTCTGCAGCCACAAAATCTCCTGATCATTCTAGTCTCCCACAGAAGGGACACTGACAGTGAATATACAGCTAGGAAGTGCTGGAATCCTGATCTCCTCCTCTCAAGCTTCATGCTTTGTATCATTAACTTCAGTGCTTAAGAGAAACACAGCTGTCTTGGCAGGTCATGCTCAAAGAAGAAAGGCAGTTTCTGAGACAGTAAGTGCAAAAGCTCCTTAAAGTCATGATGACCTAGGGGAAGGATTTTAAATTAATTGCTAGTATCTCCTAGCAGGAAGCACTGGCATGGTACATCCCAAGTGCTGTGGAAGGGCTGAGATGCCTGAAGGCTGTCCCCTTCAGGACAAAGCAGGGCACACAGCTGCCAAGTCTGATGGCTTTAAGTGTCATAGTTCCATCTGTGTCTGCCACAGAAGAGCACAGGTTACTCCTGCATCACAGGTTACTCGTGATGTGGAAGTCACCTGAGTGCACAAAATGTCTCTGGCTATACTGAATGTCTGTAGGACCACATGCAACAGCTCAGGATAAATTAAATTTTGAGATACTGCTGTGATGTCAATGATTTAGCCTGAGGCAACAAAATAGCATTAAAATGGCAAACAAAGACAATCTTAACAAGTGTAAGGTCCTGCACCTGAGTCAGGGCAATCTCAACCATGCATACAGGCCAGGCGATGAATGGATTGAAAGCAGCTCTGCCAAGAATGACCAGAGGTGTTGGTGGATGAAAAACTCACTTTGAGCCAGCAGTGTGCACTTGCAGCCCAGAAAGTCATCTGTACCCTGGGCTGAATCAAAACCAGCATGGCCAGCAGGCTGAGGGAAGTGATTCTGCCGCTCTACTCTGCCAGAGTGATACTCCACCTGGAACACTGCATCCAGCTCTGGGGTCCAGCATCCTCAACACAGGACAGACATTGACCTTTTGGAGCAGTTTCAGAGGAGGTTACAGAGATATCAGAGGGATGGAGCACCTCTCTCCTGTGAAGACAGGTTGACAGAGCTGGGGTTGTTCAGCTTGGAGAAGAGAATGTTTAAGGAGACCTTGTAGCACCCTCTATTACCTGAAGAGAGCCTACAGAAAAGATGCAGAGGGACCCTTTACCAAGGAGTATGGTGATAGGACAAGGGGTAATGCTTTAAAGTGAAAAGAGGGCAGATTTAGATTAGATACTAGGATGAAATTCCTTACTATGTTGATGGTGAGACTCTAACCAGGTTTCCCAAGGAAGCTGTGGATGGTCCATCCCTGGAAGTGTTCAATGCCAGGCTGGATGGAGCTCTAATCTAGTGGAAGGTGTTCCTGCCCATGGCAGGGGAGTTAGAACTCTACAATCGTTAAGGCACCTTCCAATCCAAACCATCCTACAATTCCACGATTTTTCTCTTATGATAGGGAGAATAAATCTCTCTCCACATAGATCTAAGAACCACATGCAAATGCAAAGCTCAAGTGCCGGAGCAATGAAGCATATGTAACAAAAAGCTTGACATATTTTCTGAGTAAGGCAATAGAAAACACTTTATTTACAAGGTACAAGAGCCAACATAAGGGATGTTTCACACATGCAGAAGAAGACAGACTACTGACCATGTGGGAAGTGGGCACAGCAGTCACGCTCACTAACACATATGGAAGGAAAAAGGCATGCTTCCCTCCTACTAATCTTACCAGTCTCTTCCCTAAAAAACAAGGGGTTTAAGGATCAAGTATTTTTAAAAGATTATAGAAGACGAGAACTTAAACAAGTATGGTGGCATTTTCTGAATTGATAAACCTGCCTCATATAATGGGAAAGAGGAAGGAGTGCTTTGGGAACTCACATTTTGGCTGGAGAACTGCTTTTCCCCTTCTGTGTCTTCTTATGAAGTCCACTGTCCTGGTTTAGGACGGGCACTCCCCAGTACAGTACCCCCACTAAAAGCAACAAGCCGCTCCCCTCCTCCCCCATGCTAGTGGGAGACAAAAGGCAGAGATTATGGGTTGAGATAAGAACAAGCTACTAGAAACAGCAATGAGATAAGAAAATGAACAGTACCAGTAACAAAATTAATAAAAAAAAAAAGGTGTATAAAGAGAGGGTGATTTACAGGCAAACTGCTCACCAAGCTCGAGACAGTGAAAAACAATGGCAGACACCTCCACAGGCTATGCTTCCCCTCCCCACTCCAAAAGCCATGCTCATGTTCCTCCCTGAAGCAGGAGTCCCTTACTTCCACCCCTGGCAGTGATATGGAATATATAGAATTCTACAGTATAGAATAGCAACCCAGATGCATCCACACAGCTCCAGGCTCTGCCCCCTCATGGCTACTGCAAAGAAAATACCTCTGTCCTGGCCAAAACCAGGACATCCTCATCAGCGATGAGGATCATCTCTCTTCCCAGGAGACCTGCACAGGGAACCCAGTTAGCAGGCCAGAGGACAACTTATGAACAAAGTAGCTACACTTCCAAGTAACTGCTAGGGTTTCTTTGGGTTTTTTTCAACAGAAACTCAGGTATTGTTTCCATTCTCATTTCTCCATTAAACCCTAACAGCTCTATGGCAAATAAGGAACATTTCTAATTTTCCAACTACTTTGAACATAGTTCTTTCTAAGAGGGTAGGTAATCTTCAGAAAGTAGATAGATAGCCATCCTATAGTCATCATACAGACCAGTTTTGCAGGTATCTCTATAGCCAAAAATACCAATGCAATCTAAGATCAACTAATAAACAATACGAAACAAAGTATTTTTATCAACTAAATGTGTTTTTGTAAGGGGGAGAAGTAACTATTGCTGACAGTGACTACCCCGGCATTTTCCTGAACCCTTATGTTCTTGTAGGAACGGAAGACTCAGTGTGCAATAATTAACACAGTTATATGTCAGGCTTTAACAGCAGCTGGAACAGTTCCATTAGCCTTGGCAACAACACTTAATATTCCACATGTGCCATGCTTTTTTGTTACTGCAGAAATAGAAATCTAAGACTCCAACCTCCCTCCAGTAAAACACTTAATTTTGCTCTAAGAAAGCGTCTCCTGACTTTCTTTTTATTTTAAAGCTGTTTCTTTTAAAGTCTCTCTGGTTTTCTGTCTCTAAGAGAGGTACATCACTTACTTGGAAGCACAAGCCACAGTCATAGTCACACTCATCTACCATGTGTGAATCATATGCGTGCAAAACCAGCAAGCACTTCTGGACATCACTTCATGGAGAAAGTCTTCAGGGGAGGATCAAATGCCAACAGGAATAAGGGGGGCAAGGAACTGTCTACCCACACACATCCCCTGCCCACAAAACCTAGTGGAAAACAGCCTAGAGGGAAGGAAGGACAAGGTTTGACCATGATATCCAGCACTTCCTCTCTGCAAGTATAATGGAAAGAGGTTAGACCACTCTGGACAAGCTGGAAAGCTGATGGTAATGGGAAAACATTCAGTAGATTTTATGATGACAGCCATAGGAAACATCAAAAAATCCAGAAATAGTTTTACATGAAAATAAAATAATTTTAATGAAATCTGCAGACTGTTTAAGGATGAAATCAATTGAGTCTTGACTCGCTCTGCTACCTCATTTGTGTTTTGTTTCAGTTCCACCCACTCCTTGAATATCTACCTTCAGTCTGCCACAGCTACTTTAAATCAGCATTTTCAAGAGTATTTTTACTCCTTCCTTGTTCTTTTTTTAATTTTTTTTCCTTTTTTTTTTTTTTTTTTCTCTTTCCTGAGGTTTCTACTGAAGAGTAAGAGGAATTTAGTATGTGGTAGATTACAACAATTTCTTAAGCATGGTGTTGCAAGCATATCAGTGGCAGATAACATGAAAAATGTCAAAGAATTCCATGAGAAGGTTAAAGATTAAATATCTATTGTATGCTCCTCATAGATAAAGTTTGATGAGAAAAACAGGTATTTTCAAACTGTTTAAAAATAATTTAAAGGGAGAAACAAAGAATTGCAGGCTAAACCTGGCAAAAATTACTTGAATGGCTATTTATCATTCTACGTCATTATTTCTTTAAGTGTCCAGACATAATCTGAATTGGGGGATTTTCATCAGACAATTACCAAGCATGAAAAACCACCATTTCTATCTTAGCACAGTATGGGGGAAATGTCTATGGGGGACGTGGAGGTATACATTGCATGAGGGAAGTAACTACTAACACGGGCTACATCAGTCACACATAGCAAAGCCCCCTCTGCATTGCATTCCTCGCATTCGCTTCTGCAAAACTTTGGCTCAATGTAAGTGTTATCAGCTTTAATACCTAATAACTTCACTGGCTGGAGAGCAGGCAGTAACAGACAATGTACTGGATTCTGTTACATTCCCTTGACATGGCATGACAAATATCTCAGAGATTTCCAGGGTTTTGTACCTGTGCCTGTCACAGAGTGTGAGCAGATGTTACATAAAGTGTTCTTGTTTTTACACCTTGCAAGTCGTGGGTTCTTGACAGATGTGCTGGAGCAGATCCTTGTGCTTGCACCAAAAAAACTCCAAATACTCCCACTAGACATCTCTATTTCCTCATAACTTTTTTTTTTTTTTTGAATGCATGCCTAAATAGATCAAGAAAAGCATTTCATTTCCCACAAGGGACGTTCCATGTGGCAAACTTATTTTCAGCTGTGTGCTTAACAAATAGAAAAACTCATTTTATGCTTTTGTTTGGGAAAGTGCATGACATTTATGTCAACACAGTTTTGGTAACAAAAGCCTAAGTTTAGACACAAGTAGCAAGCTCTTAAAATCTTCCAAAAGTTATGTTTTCAAAAAAACAAACAAGCAAAAAAGAAAACTACAAATACAAGATGCAGAAAACACAGAGAACAAGAAAATTAGAACATCTTTAGTAAAGAATTTACAAAAAGGTATTGAAAATTCAGCCAGTGCTCTGCTCTAGTTCAGAGCTGCATGGTGCGTGCCAAGGACTCCATTCCAGAAAATCCTTACAGAAATTCACAGAATCTTGAACTTAAGAAATTTTAAGAAGTCTTAAGTACATGAAAGTAGTCTTATGCCATGAAACATTTGTATCCAATCAGAAAACACAAATAAACCCACAGAATTAAGAAAAAAAATTTAAAAAGGCATGAAATCTCTCTTGAAGAGATTGTAAAGACCCAACAGCACCCATGTGCCCAAGTGGGCTCCCAAAGGGTTCCAGCAGGTAACTGCAGGCAAACAATGCTCACCTGCACCCAGCAGCTTCACTGATACACACTCAGCATCAGCACCGAGATGCCTCAACGAATTTGTTAGCATGCAAGCTGGCAAAAAACAGACTAAAGGGTAAACCCAGACACTGGAGAGTCCCAGTTATACGTGCCTTGCTGACAGCATGGGGGAGTCGGAGTCCTCCCCAGTTAGCCATCAGAGGCAGGCTCCACCACTCCAGCTCAGCACAACAACCAACAAGCCCAAGTATATGTTTCCAATACCGAGAAAACCAGCGCACGACTCAAAACCTCCTCTGGCTGAACTCCTATCATTTAATCTGGGTTTGGATCTCCTGACCAGCTGCATTCTTAACATAAGGTGTCCTTTCTGTCTGTTTATCCACAAACCAGCACCTGGAAGGCAAGCCAGCTGCTTCCTTACTCCTTCCTGCACAACATTTGCCCTGTTTGCCTTCAGTGCAATCCAACTCTGATTTATGTACGGTTTACACCAAGGCAATTCTTGTACTTCCATTAGTGTTGAAGGAGTGTATTCAAAGACAAGAGGTTTAGGCTGCAATATGCAATGATTGCTCTATGCACTTTATAGACATTAAAAAAAAAAAAAAAAAACCAAACAAAATTATGAAGGCTGTATCTTACATTGAATACTTCAAATCAATTCAAGAAGTCCAGCCATGCTCCTGACCCAGGTGCCAGCTCTCTTTGAACCACAGTTCTTTTCAACATCTCCTCCTCAGGCAAAAAAAACCAAAAAAACAAAAAAACCCAAAATGCCCCAAAAAACAACAAACAACCAAAAACCCAAACGAACAACCCAAACATTAAAGTACAAACACATTTCTGAAAGACCTTTTCTGTACATATAACTTCAGGCTACAATTTCCAAGTGTGACATGCACACAACTATCAAATCATAAAATAAACACACCCAGAAGTGATGCAGAGAAAGGCACTGAGGTTTGTACCTATCGATAGCTCTGCAGCTGACACATCTTTCTGTTAATGAAACATAAGCTCTATTCACATTTTGAAATTTGCTGCTAGCCAAAGAGCTCCAAAACCAGGGAGAACAAAAGATGTTGAATTCTCATAGTTCTTTGTGTTGCTTGTAAATGTTTCCCAAGCCACAACTCCCCATGAAAGCTTTTGAGCCTAAAACCCAAGAGACAAATAATTATGGAGTGGAAGACTGCCAACACACCAAGACAGAGCAGAAATAAAAAGCAACAAACAGCAAAGAATTAAGTGGTGCATAGGATGCTTCCTATTTGTTACACTGAATGGTGACATCTCCACAGATGCCCACTGTGTTTACAGGAGAGGGGTGGCAGGATTTCGACTGGCACAGCCATCCCTGCACAAAGCTGTCTCAGGTTCATGCCTGCCTGCAGAATGAAGGCTGGGAAGGATCAGCAGATGTGGACTCCTCTCTGGGTATTGCCAAGCCAAGTTTGCTTCCTTTGGGCCACAGGCTACCTTGCACATGACCTGGAAGAAGCCAACTTACAAGATGGATGTGATGGGCTCTGTTTTGCCCTTTGACCACTGTGGGTATTGACCCAGTAATCTTCCCCACACAGTATTCTGCATCTGTACAGAGAGAGACTTGCATGCTCAGCAGGAACCCACCCCTTTAATACAACCATCTTCGATGTCCCACATGAAAACTAAACTATGTTTCCTTACATTTGTTCACACCAATGCAAACCCAGAGCCATTTGCACATAAATGGACTTTAAGGAACCAACCAGAAGAACAGAAAGAATCTTGATTTCTCTCAAACCAATGCAGCCGCAAGCGTGCTTAAGCGAAGTCTGGAAAATGACCTCCCAAATGTCTCACCACACACCTCACACCAGACTGGAACCCCAGCGAGATGCCATGTGCTCCATCATCTTCCACAACACTGTGGGGCCATGAAGGGATTTAAACTTTTTACAGGTGGGCTGGAGGAAGGCAGCTCCCGGCACCTCAGCGGGAATGGTGCGAGGAGCTGCACAGAGAACAGCGCTGTGCTGCCTGGGCAGGTGCAGGGCAGGCACTCATGGGGACCAGCTGTGTGCATGTCTGGGGAAAGGGCACACACAGCTGGGGTGTCCGTGGGGATGGTCAAACAGAAGAGAAATCCATCAGTGGGAAGAGCAGCCACTGTGGGGAGAGAGGAAACACAAAGACACACACAGCAGTTCCCTCAGAAAATGCTCTACTTCAGTGAAATTTCACCAGATACAATGTTCTCCCACTTCTGAAAAGACACAACACGTTTCCATCCACAAAACTATCAGTGGAAATACAACAAGAGGAGTTATTTTGCATCTGGCTTCAACAACTGTGTACCTCAGAGTAAAGAAAATCCTCACTAATGAAAAGGTGCACCACTCAGACAATGTGATGCCACTGTATTAGGGAAAGAAGAGATACCAGGAAGTGCACTTCACTGGGTTTGATTTCAATTTTTTTTTATTATCTTACCCTGAAATGGATGCTGGACTTATTTTTTTAGAGTAAAGACTTCAGCTATTACTAAATATTTTTCAGAGAAGTTGTGGATGCCCAGTCCCTGGATGCTCCTTCCCTGGAAGTATTCAAGGTCAGACTAAGCAAGGCTTTGAGCAAGAGAAAAAATGTCCCTGCACACAGCAGAGGGGTTGGATGAATTGATCTTTAAAGGTCAAACCAAAATATTCTATGATTAGAAGAGACCTGGAGACTTCAACTGGTTTTAAAAATTCTATAAACACTCTGAAAAAGAAAAGCAATCAGGCACTGAGAGTTCAGACCTCCCAGGGATGCAATCTATCATCCAGTATGTTCTTCTGAAATATAACAATTCAAGATCTGTCGGACATAGAATTAACACACAGGACAGAAGATACCCTATATTACACAACTACACACTTAAAAAGAGAGGATGAGGAAGAACCTGTAAATATAGTGAAAACACAAATTGTTTAAGATACTAGGAATACCTGAAATGCACAACATTTTCTCTTCCACCTCCTTCTCAGACAAGAAGGATTACAGTGAGTACCTTTTATCAGCACAAACAGGTGTTGTGGAGATAGAGGAAGGACAGCAGTATAAAATTTTGTATTTTACAGGTTTTATGAGAACATAAACTGAATATTAGGGGTTTTATTAATAAGAATAAGGTTTAATATGTTTAAGAGGTGTAGAATTTACAAAAATATGGTCACCACTTGGCAATTGAAATCCAGCCACCTTTAATGACCAAAGCTAATCAGATTTTACTATTAATGGTAGACACAATAGATTTCAGCCCCTACCTAAATGGAGTATATAGCTGAATAGAAGGAAAGAAGACTGATTGTCTTTCAGGATTCGCCCCCCAGCTGTTTATAAGAAGAAAGCCTGGTTTAGGGAATATTTGAACCTACTTCAGACTCATTTCTTTTAAAACGAGAACCATTTCTCTGGGTGGCAACAGCCCCTAAGCTGGAGCTCCTGATGATAATGCCTACAAGAAAGGGATGGTCAGCTCTGGGATGCAGGGAGGAAGAAGGAAGTTCTGTTGACAGAGCTGGACGTGCTGGAGAAGGTGTGAAGGACAGGAGATGGTCCTAGTGTGATACCTCTGGGAATTCCCCGGCTCCACAAGGCAGCAGCTCCTGCACTGGGGCTTCAGAGAAATGGGACAAGAACTCACCTAAAGACAGGCATCATTTCATCCTTTGTTTGCAGACAGTGTTCTCCTCCATATCTCTTTTCAAAAAAAAAAAAAAAACAACCAACCCAAATACAATATATGTACCCACACTGCTTCAACTACTTTTTTTTTTTTTTTTTTTTTTTTTTTTTTTTTTTTTAGGTAAAAAGCAACAGTTTGGAGAGTACAAAAAACAAAAAGCGTAAAATTACGAAAACACACAGTTCCCAAGAAATGACGTCGTATCATCCTTTCCAAACTTTCAGGAACCAAAATTTTTGCCTTTATTTTTTTGTTCATTTTGTAAAATAACAACCCCCCTTCTCTACCTTCTAAGTGAAGGACTATGTTTTAGAGAGTGTGTGCCACCATGTAAGACGCCCATGGGTGAGACTTCACACAGGAGATGCACAAAGCAATGCACTGGTCATTACTGAAGACCCTCCACCCAGCCAGTGCCAATCCTATCTGCTGTTGAAAATAGGGTGCCCAAGCTTCAGAAGTGCTGAGGGAGCCAAAAGAACAACAATGGCTGCAGAGGGCTCCCAGCCTCCAAAAAGGAAACAAAAACCAGCCTGGGTAAGCCAGTCCTACACAAAAGTTTTGTGTGAGCAAGGACAACTCAAACTGTCTTAATGAGAAGCAGTCCAACACATCCCTGCCATCAGATCAGGAAGCTCAGTAACAGCACTGGGGCTCCACACAAGGCCTGGAGACAATCACATCAGCTCCAGTCTACCTAATGCCAAGGCAACAGTTATGCAATGGCAGAAACAAAACGTTGTATTCATGGGGGACTGGATCACCAGCTGACAAAGGCTTCTTTTTGTGACTTCTTTTTGAAGTACTTATGAAATTTCTGCTCCAAGTCCCCTCTCCTGACTGACCAAACTGCCATTAACTCAGGCACAGCTCGGTCATCCAACAATGCTTCTAAGCAAAGAACTCGGTAGACCTTGGAATTTTGTGTTGTTATTACCATTATTATGAGCAAAATGTTCAAGAAAAGTTTTCTTGTCTTCACTCCCGTTTTCCCAACTGCTACATTCAGGACAACACGTTCTACGTGGGTATAAATTATATACTTGACACAGTGTTGCAGACCCATAATGTGCAAGACTAACTTTAGTGTTTCTGTAAGTTTTTAGGACTGAAATAAAGATGGGCTTCTCCTTAGAGGTGAATCACTCATGAAGATTTAAAATACCATTTTGATTTTGAACTGATAGCATCTTAATTCACTGAAGGAAAACCAATTTCATACGCTTAGTAGCAAGGACATTTAAGAACAATTTTATATGGAAATCAATACACTTCTCTTAATACGACAGTAAAAGCTTTCCTTTATTTCTATCCCTCTTCCCTCCCCATTCCAAGATTTATTGGACATCAACCCATACCAGTGAAAGTGTAAGTTAAGAAGAAGATAGTAAGATATAAACAAAAGGAGAGGCTGCACACTTTGCAGTTTCATTTAATATTAAAACTTCACCCAGGAAAAGAATAGTCTAAAAAATGAGTATCAGAATATGGACACAAAAAATATGCTGCTAATACAGCTGGTTGGTTTGTTTCAACCATCAGAGCTGCTGAGGCTACAGGAATCAGTATTTCATGCAGTAAAAGGGGTGTAGAAAAAAAAAAAGCCCTTATAAAAAACTTAGTAAAAAGAGATTAATACTAGAGGAGTCTGATCTTCACTAAGCTAGGGAACAAACCAGTTAATAAGCATTTAGAAATTAGGGAATTAGGTGATGCGAATTAATTTAACAAAGTAGCAACCATAGGAATTCTGTCAGCTTCCTTTAGCTTTGGCTGAGTAATTAATTTTTTTTTCTTCTTAATTAAAACCGGAGACAGTGCCAGCATCAGTATGTGCATATTAACACTTGGGCACGCACTGATAGCTCTGCTTTAGCAGTTGCAGCCTCTAAGCAATAATATGCCAGTGGCAAACCAGACCAAAAATACAGCTGTATTTTTCTATCTTCTCTTTTTCCAAACCTCCCAAGTTTCATTACTGCTTAATTGATTTGGATGTATTGTTGGTTGAATGAGAGCTGGCGAGAGGCAGCCCATACACTAAAAGTCTCACGCTGAAAGGATGGGAATGCTGAAGGTGAGTGCTGACTGCCGACGGACCCATGTGCACTACGAATCTTTTCCTCCCTAGGGCCCCATTTCTGGTCCTGTTAATACATTCAGCAAGCGCTACCCTCCCCATAAGTTTGGGAGCAGAAGTCGCCAACTCCCTCCACCGCAGCAGAGGGAACAGCGCACCACGTTATCCCAATGGTCCGCAGGATTCCCTAATGCTCACATCTAAATGCATCACGCCTGGCACACGGGAGTACCCAGCACTGCCCACCTCAAGAGGCACATTCACTCTCCTCTCTGTGTCCGGAGGCTATCCTCCTCCTCTCCCGACCAAACTTCGCACCCCGGCAAAAACTGACTCGCGCCTCTGGGGACGCGGGTCTGGCCAAGAGAACCGGGTCTGCGCGGCCCCTCCGCTCCGCAGTACCCCGAGGGGAAGCCGGGCGAGACCGAGCCAGTCCCCAGCTCCGGCACCGAGACCCGCGGAGAGACCCGCGGCCCCCCGTGCGCGCCTCTTCCTCGGCTTCTGAGGGACGGACCGCGGGATGGAGAAGCTCCGGGCCGGCTGCGTACAACCGCCTCCGAAACTACAGATTCCGCATTCTGCATCATTATTGTTATTATTATCATCATGATCCACATCAACGATTTATCTTCAGAGCAAGGGAGCGCTCTGCAGCTGGCGAGCAAGGTCCCGTTGTCCCGTCGGGCAAGGTGTCCCTGTGCCCGCTCCCGCTCCCCGCGCGGAGTTTCCGAGGCAGCGGCGCCGAGCGGGGCGGGCGGAGGGGCGGCCGCTCCCCCTCCCCGCGGGGCCGGGGCGCTCAACAGGCGGCTGCCGCCCGCGGGCTGCCCCGCACCTGCCCCCGCTCCCACCCTGCCCGCAGCCGCGGCTCCCACCCTGCCCGCAGCCGCGGCTCCCCGGCCGCCCCGGGGCGCGGGCTCTGCCGCAGCCGCCCTCGCTTACCCATGGCTGGCTCGCGTGGTCCGGGCGGTGCGGGGGACGCAGGGCTCGCTGTGCCGTGCCGGGCTGTGCCGTGCCGGGCTGTGCCGTGCCGGGCTGTGCCGTGCCGGGCTGTGCCGTGCCGGGCTGTGCCGTGCCGGGCTGTGCCGTGCCGGGGTGAGCGGGAGGCAGGCGGGCAGCGGCCGCAGCTCTCGCAGCGGCGGGCTGGGCTGGGCTGGGCTGGGCTGGGCTGGGCTGGGCTGAGGCGGGAGCGGCGGAGCGAGGGGCGGGCGGGGAGCGGAGGGCGGGGACTGCGCCCCCAGGGGCCCGGCCCGGCCGGAGGGGCAGCGGGCACAGCGCCCCCCCGCGGCCGCCCCCGGCCCCCGCGCTCCGGCCCCGCGTCCCCCGCCGGGACACCCATCACTCGGGTCAGAGGCTGCGGGGACGAGCAGCCGCGGCCAGGCGGGACCCCTGACCCTCTCGCCTGGGAAACCTTGGGAACCCGAGCTGCGGCACCCTTGACCTTCAGAGACACCTGTCCCTTAATGTGTCTCTGTGCCTTTGGCAAGGGCACCGTGCTCTCAAACGCAACATCATTTCATTACTGTCTATACCTGTGCTCAGCAATGCGATTCTTATCTTCACAGCCCCTTCGGAAGCGTCTCATGCCGCTTTCCAGCGTCACACAGCACTGCGGGAGCTGCCACTTGAGCGACGTTCCTGCCACACAGCCGTGCATGACGATGCTCGCAAGGACTCTGTCATTCTTTAAGCACTGTGAGGAAAGTGTCTTGGCTTCGGGAAAATTCAGTGAACGGGACCCTGAAAGTAACAGGCAGGGTAGTTTGGGGGCATATGTGTGGTTTCTCCCTTAGGACATTACCAGCAGCCCCTTCCCCATACCTGGACATGTTGGAGGTAGAAGTGACAGTGTCACACAGGAGTGATCCTTCACAGACACTGAAGATAGGTACGGAAGAGAGTGGCAAAGTCAGCTTTTTCAGTTTAGGTGCTTTCCTGAACTGGACTTTTACCATTAGAGCAATTTGATTGCTTCAGTTACAAAGGCCAGTGCTTTAGACAGAATAAGTGCATCTACAGTGACTAATATCAATCAGATTGTGCTGATTTACATTAACTGGGTACTTGGCATGCATTTCCTTTGTCTTTGCCACAATAATAATACACTAATTTCCTGTTATTTATGTGTGATGTAAGGATACATTTCATTTCCTCCTATGATCATTAACACACTAATCTATTCAATTATATAACTGTATTTTTCACCTCAAATTGATATCAATTGCTTAAGAACATATTACTAACATTCAAAGGCAAAAGAGTGACAAAAGTGAGAACACTAATTTTTAGGGAAATAAGTTTGTACTTTGGAAATTCAGGCCCCTGCTCCCAAAATAGGGTGTGCACTCATTATTGAAGTTGCAATGTTAATGTGTGGTTTCTTTCCCATTAACATAAAAATCACAGTCTCCTGGGCCAGAATGATCTTTTGCATTGATTAATGAACATATATGTTTTTCTAGTAAGGTCTGTGGGCTCAACACCATGCAAGCACCCATGGGATCAGGGAGTAAATGCCTCTCCTCTAAAAGGCAATAAGTGGATTGATGGAGTAAGCCATTTTATAAAGACAGTTAAAAAAAATCACAGCTAAGCTGATCACTAGCATGCTGCTTCCAGACCCCACTGGGAATTAAAGTAGATGAGCTATGCACCTTTGAAAAATTAGATTAATTATGGAAGTAGCACATGACCCTTAACTAGACTGGTGCTAAATAGCACTGAAATATGGCAAGAACAAGAGGAAAATGGTAAGAGCATCCCACTGTGTGTAGCACTATGTGCTGGTGAAAGTATAAGCTCATTTTCTTTTTTTAAAATAAAAATTAGTTGAAATTTATATTCTTTGAAGTTCCTACAACATACTGCTTGATTTATAATAGAATCAGCTGAAAAAACGTCCCTTAATTCTGACTGTACTTGCACTTATGGGGAACCTTGCATCACTGAAATCCATAGGCTGACTTCCTCAAGGGAAGTTGGTCAGTGCTGTCCAGACTGTGTTCACACATTTACACTGAAATATGAGGCAGATATTCCTAAGGCACTGCAGAAGAAGTTGTCCGTATCAACACACATTTGTGGTGAGAGGAGGGATTCACTTTTTACCATTCTCTGAAATGTTGGTCATTTTTCTCTCCAAAGAGTAAAGCAAAGAACAGCTGTCCAAATATTGGTTATGGCACAGCAGTCAGTGGGGATTTCCACTCACAGCGGTACCAAGTCTCTAAAAAGTGGAGAGAGAAGTTGACAGAAGTTTTGGTTCCTTAAGCAAAACTACATTGTAATATTCAATTGAGGTCAAGGAGACAGGAATATTTGAAATTTCTTCAAGGAATAGAAACTAATGGGCTTCATTTCAGAACCAAGCTATATGGAGAAACAGGTATTTCCCTGTTTGGGAAAGGCTTATGACTGGATTCTGGTCCATGCTCTTGCTCTTGTATCTGGCACACAATGTAGAGGAGAAAGGCTGAAGTGTGCAGCCTTTCAGCAAGTCTCCATATCTTAATGGCTCCTTGGGTGCTAGAGCTAGTAGCTGTAAGGAAGGGCTAAAGGCCTGCTGTGAATGATGCTGGAAGCCAGATTGATCCAAACAATCTCTTCATTAAGGGATTATAAAATCACTGTTGCAGATCTGATCTACAAAAGAGAAAGTGAAGGTTAGAATTCTGCATTGATTAATGTCATTGTCTACTTTGGGCGCTTAAAACCTTTTCCATAGTTTAGGTGACAATTTGCAAACATTTTTCTATATGCAGTTACCCTAATACTAACATCCTGATACCAGATGTGTCGAGAGACACCTTCACTCCCTGTAGCAATATGCTTGGATTACCTCCTACCTATTCTAGAGCAGTACATCCTCTCTGGAGATGTTTTAAGGAGGCCATTTGATGTTCAGAAGAAAATTTAACATCAAGATTATTCTTAAGATTAGTCAAGAAGAGGCAAGATGGAATGTGTGGGTCTCATTAGTTGTAACCGAGGGCATGGCATCAGTATGAAATATCATATTTTACTGTATTTGACCATTTCCGGCAATTAGTGGTGAAACTGATTTCTAGATTAAAGGAAGGCTCATTGCATGTAATTCTTTTTTTGTTGTTTTAGTTTACCAGACTCCACCTGTCTTTCCACTTCTCTACTGCAGAACATCCTAGCTCTAAAACAAATCTCTTTTTTTGTGGATGGAATGGTGTGATAGCTGCTGCTACCTGTTTGTCTCTGTTTTCCACTCCCACTCTTTCCTCAGGCTGTCTAACTAGACAGATTGCCCTAGGTAGGAAACCTTCCCAATTAAAAACAGAATCAAAGGCAATGTGTTTCCGCTTAATGTTTTAGCTTTGGCTAAACATTCTGGTGCATTAAAGACAATGGTTTAATAAAAATATATCCTAATGGGTTGCGTGTTTCAGTGGGTTCTCAGCTCCCACATCAGCTGTATGTGAGGCTCAATCGCAGGGCTCCATCTGCCAACAGTGAAGCTAATGGTTAATCATGATATTCCTTCATCTGACTATGACATAGGCAGTGTCTGTGGGTAGCAGTCACGGCCACTTTCCAGAGGATTAAAGTGAGTGTATGGGGTGCTACTCTGCTTTTGCAAAAATCCTGCAAATTTCCAAACCCCTGTAAAATCAGGGAACCATAAAACAGCCTCCTTTTGAATGTCAACACGAATGTATTTTAGCTTTATGGAAATCAGAAGTGATAAAAACTGGTTTTAGTTGGAGTGAGTGTTCTCTGAGGCCTTTCTCAAAGGGAGTTCAGCCATCCTCTCTGTATTGAGCTGCTGTGATTCCATGCACAGTTGAGGAATTCTGTGGTTTTTCTCTCCCATGTGATCTTTCTGTTCACAGAGGCCGTGGATGTTAAAGAGAAGTGAGGTGACAATTGGATCCCTTTGTACACTTTGTGCATTTTATATCTGTGTAAAGAAGAGGTGACCCGTGTGGCCATCTCTCAGCATTCTCGAGGTAGATCAAGGGGAATGACTCATGCTCTCCTAAGTCTTTTGTACCTGTTATGTGAAGCTGATCCACTTTAGACTCCAACTGCTACTACCAAAACCACTCTTTAGTGCTCACTGCCGAGAGCTGTTTGCAAAGCTCATCCAGCAAAATGCTGAACAAAATGGTTCAGATCTTTGGCACTGTTTAGTCTGCGGGAAAAGAGAGAAAGGGAAAGATAAAAAATGAGAAGTAATTTGATACAGTTTAGCCAACATGTGCATACTCCTCCAGGAATTTTACATTCAGGTAGGCTAATATAAGAAATAAATATTCTCAAAAATGAAAACTGCTTCTTATTACCAAGTAGGTCACATTTCCAATAACTGTTTCCCAATATGTAAATATAAGCAGTGATTGCTTTGAAAAATATATAATTATATATTCAACAAAATGCATATTTTTTCCCAATGCAGCACAGTTAATTTTATCTGAAAATTAGTGATTACCATTTTAGTGTTAATTATGGAGCACTAAATACAACTTCAGTGTTAAAAGATAGACTCATCTCTATTTCATTTACCCCTTGTGGAACTCACTTGTGGAATTAACAGTGTTGCTTTGTGATTTTAGGGGCACAAAAAAAATTAGGAGAGATCATTGGAAATGAAGGATTAATATATTGATTAGGACCTCTGCTTTTACTTAGGCCTACATGAGGGACCTTACCCTAAGCACCTTACCTAAATACATGCATGGATATTCTGTGAGTGTCCCTGAGAGATCCAGGTCTGAGGGGAACCAGAGGGAAGGTCACAGTATAAGCTGGTTTTATTCTGGATACACACACTTGCTTCTTTGCCTTTCTCTATGTCTGCATGCCACTGATATAACCCACACCTGGTAGGGAATCATGTAGGAAATAATATGTGGTCTGAGAGAGCATGAGTGGTTTCAGTGAAGCATTACATACAGCAGAAAGCTTGCAAGTGAAAGAGTACACCAACAGTCTGAAAACAGATGAGTGTTATACAGAAAAAAACCCACAAGTGGATACAACCTTTCCTTTCATGTGCAGCCCATCTCATTTCATCCTCCTGAATGGATCTGTGACATGCAGAAATGCTGACAACCTTTTCTCCAAGTGAGAGAGAGAAAAGTCTTACCTCCTGTTATGTGAATCATGATACAATAATCCTATGAAGGCATTCTTCCACATACCTCATTCTAAAACATTTGGGCTCAGAAATTCACTTGAGATTGATCAGAGATGATGAGTTCAGTCCAGACATCTTGGATATAAACACTTACTGAAGTGCTTTGCTACGTTCCTATTGTGAGGTATGATCATGTGGTCTGGAGAGGCCAGCCTAGGGTCTTTAGGAGGAGCTGACTCAAATGTATGGATTATCCAACATTTTCATTAGTACCACTGGGGAGATTTGAATGTGGAATAATTTGCGAATGAAGAAACCAGAGAGGGACAAAATGCATACCCAAGGAACATTAGTATTTGACTTCAGAGCAACCTCTGTGTGAGCATATATGCACTCACCGCAATATTCTGAAAATAATTGCATACATATGTATGTTAGCCCCACCCTCCAGTGGCATCAATAGGTTTAACCTCAGTTTTCTGTTGCACTGAAAATTAAGGGAAAAGACTTTATTTTGAGAGTGTTGAACACATGGCTGCCATCCAACAACTTCAGCATGGCAACCTCCCAAGAAAGCGCTCCAAGGCAGCCTAATCAGGACAGAATTCCTGGCAAAGTACGTTTTGAGACAAGGCTCTCTCTCTTTTTCCAAAGTAGAAAACTCCTTTGATGGCAGGCACTGAGAGCATTTAAGAACATTCTCAGGTGCTTTTTTTGAAAACTGAAAAATCAAACTCAAAAAACTGGGGAGGAAAATTGCAGGAGTCATTTTAACACTTTTCCTGCTCTAGTTGGGCAGTGGAGACTGAGAAACAGCCAGCTGATTTCACTTTAGTTCTCATTTTTTCACTTCTGTCAATAGGTACAAGCTCCTAACTGATGACAGAAGGTTTTAATGCTGCTCTGTAAACATGAATGGTGCCTTAAACTGTATCACAAAACTGAGTTAAATTCTCTCCTAAAGGGCCACTCAGCTTTAGTTTTCCACTAACACACATTCCAAAATGCTGGTTTGGGTTTTGTGTTGGGATTTTCCCTCCCCACACACAGTATGTTTTATTTCTTCTGTACTGCTCTTCCTGATTTGCACAGTCCAGTTCTGGCAAATGGTTATACCCAGAGCTGTGGTTTGTGGCAAAAATGTGATGTGTTGGAGGAAAGATGGGAAAGACTCCATTAGCCAGCAATAATAAAACATCCTGGGTGTGCCCACAGTGCCAACAGGATGCAGAGGATGGGTGTCCTGGGCTGTGGGAGCTACAGCAGCTGGCACAGCCCTACAGGTTTTTCACTGGGAGGTAAATGAAGCCGCCCTAAGACACAACATCCTCCATCCGGTCTGTGAAAAGTGGTTTTGGGAGGAAGGCGTGGCTTCAGATCTGCTGACATCGTGGAAATGCTTCACCTCCTTCTGACTTCACAGAAAGCCAGACACATTAGACCTGCCAGAAATGTGGCACTCAGGAGTAAAAAAGCTCGAGCCACTCTGGTCAGATGAGTGACAGCCCTCCCAGAAAGCCCAACCTGATAAATGCAACTGAGGAACTTGAAAAATAGCAAGATGACATTTGGATATTAAATGTTGAGTTTGGAAGATTAATGTAACTTCTCATTTCCTTCTCAAATAAACCTGATTTTTTTCCTAAAAAAATCCAAACACTTATTCTCAACAAGAGCATTTTCTTCCTACTTTCAGTACAGACAGCTAATTTTCTGCAAATGCACAAGTGCATGATTAATACATAAAAGCAGAACACACTAGTCACCCATACGTATCCATTCTTCAATTAGAAGAGATAAAAAAGTAAATGGAAGTGTCAAGTAACTTACATTGGTAATAATTTTATCCTTTATTTATAGCATACATAAGATAGATAGGAATGCCTGTATTTTTTAAACAAAAAACACTTTTTAAAGACTCCTGTTATTTGATTCTTGTTCTCCTGTATATCACGTTCTGCAAATAGAAAAATAATATTCCAAGTGAAGAATGTAATAAAACTTTTTATTTAAAATATATTAAACACGTTATACTGTCATAGGTGGATCTGGATTCTTACTTTTTATACTTTTTTTTTTTTTTTTTTTTTTTTTAAATAGAGTTCAGGCTGAACATAAGTGTTTTGTAACCTCCAGGTAGCCTAGAGCATTAATTCTGCCACCTAATATTCTAAGGAAATAGCTTCTTTGTGTTTAAAAGATGAAAGGGCCACAGGCAAACCAAACATCACAAGAATCTGGCAAACAAAATGACCCAAGGTAGTTAAAGAAGCTACAGCTTGTAAAATTATTCCTAAAAGACAACATTACTTCTAACACCCATTGGGCTGTTAAAAGGGACACTGTTTGAAGTCCACCTTGAAAAGGAAGCAGAAGTGCATGCCCAGGCCTTGAAACAGTGTGTAAGGGTTCATGCATATGAAACATCAACAGGGTGATGCTGTGATGAGCTCGGAGGTGACTGCCCAGAGCCCTGGTGGTAGACGATGTGCAGGAGGAACCGGGGACAACACCTGCTAGGGGTTAGCAGAGCACTTCCTGCAGTTCTGTAGCAGAACAGAGGCTGAGGTAGAGGTAAAGCCAGGCAGGCTGGCAATTTAGGGAACAAACCAAGCAAGAGCCAGGGCAAGGTACAGAGAAGGAGGCAAAGCTCTGCAGGCAAGCCCACTGAGAGAAATAGGGAGAGGAAGTGGTGAACAAAACAGGAGACTATGTATTTCAGAAAGGGAAAAAAAAAGATCCTACTACAGCAATTTCCTAAGGCACCAGGTGCTGCTCTATCTGCAGTGACATCTAGACACATCAATGAGGCAACTGGGCTGTTCGGCTCATGCCCTTTCTTTCCTATGGTTCCCACAGGTTTTGAACTGTTACAGACTTTCAGGTTTAAAAATTCCAGTGGTTAAGTTAGAAATCTGTAGTCATTAGAATAATGGGAGATCCCTAGAGAGAGCCAACACTGCTATGCAGAAAATTTATTAGCAGCAGGAACAGAGGCCTGTATCAGCACTTTACTGGTGGATAAATCAGTGGGTTCGCTAATGATGTTTCGGTTCTCTTGATTGAATTGGATTTGTAAGAGAAATGCAGCTGCAGACTGAATTGCTTTATATGACAAGAGAATAATGAATAGCCAATCCTGAACACCCAGGGTTTCTGTATATATGGGATAATTTAGCTTCCGTTCTTGTTATTATTTTATATGCAAATGAAATTATCAATGCCTTTATATAATAACTTCCTGGATCACATTTATTCTAGAGCTTTTGCCTGTTTGTGTGCAAGAGAAATTTCTTTCCCCCATTTTAGCCAGGGTTTAATACTAAATCCAGCTCCTGCTGGAGCCTGTGGGAGTTTTATTGTGTTATAGATATGACCCATCCAGAGGACATTGAAAGTGAACAGAAAATATTGAAACTGCCTGTGGTTATGAGAGTGCTATTATTTATTTGGAGATAGGGCCCATTACCTTATGCTATTATCTGCATGTTCATATACTGGGTTTTGCATATTTGATGTTTACTTAACATGCATATCAGGTTCTTTTAACAATAGTGTTTCAGAGATGGCCTGGCTGAGTGCCCTCATCAGCCTCTTGCTAAGTTGTTCTCTGGGGTTCCAGCCAGTCAGTCTTTATGTGTTTTAAGCTCTAAGTGGGCTAATGCTCCCACTCTGAAGGATCATGCCAAACTGAACCAATGCCTGCTGGAAAAGTAAAAAACGGGATGCCAGCTGGCCAAGAGGGCTGAAAAGAGAGAAAAAAGAGATAAAATCATTCTTACATCGAGAAACTGCCCTAGCAACGTCCTCATCTGCAGGTTGGGAATAAATCACAGTTGCCTGGTTGGTCTTCCAAATGGCTGAGCTCCCAAGTTACAGTTACTCCTTGCCCTTGGAGGTGCAGTTGACTGAGATGTACTGTTGAGACACATAAATTTAACAGATTGATTGTAAAGGCCAGGCACTGTATCCAGCAATTGTTTTGCCCACTAGGGGAAAGCCTTACAAAAGCTTTCCCTGGTGTTCAACAGGATTGTGGTTGTTCATTGCTCTGCAGCTTCAGAAAGGTTTAGGGTGATTGGCTGCAGAGTGGAGAAACAAACTGGCAGTGACACAATTCCCACCACTTGCACAGCACTGAGGAAATTTTCTTCGAGGTAGGAAAAGAGGAGAGAATAATTTTCTCTTACCCCCTGACAGGTCAGGGGCAATGCTGTGGGAAGGGTCTTAGTACTTTCTGCTTTCAGCATTTATAGTGCCAGAGGCACTGACCAGAAAATGTGGTCATCTCCATTAGTCCTTCTCATGTGCTCCACTGGCAACTGAGTGTCCAAGCAACAGTTTTTGTCCTCCCTGCGAGATGCAGACAAGAGCGTAGGAGCTGGAGAGCATCATCAGGCTGCAGAACAGTGTGTGCTGGGGTGGAGAGATACAGTCAGGAAAGAGTCTCTGCAAAAAGAACATGAGGGAACAAGAAGAGAGGTGTGCTGAAAAGAACTGAGGCAAGGAGAAGCCCAGGGAACTGCTCAGCTGGATTCTTGGAGATGGAAAGTGTTACAGATGTGGCCAGAAAAATGCATCACAGTGCACAGTCATTTTGTTCCAGGTAGCTTCATGAGGATGGCAGTGGTGGGAGAGGCAGTGTAGGCGTTTTTTCTACATTTGGTATACATTCAGATGGTATTTCAGGACTTGAAGTGTGTCTGCTAAGCCACTCAACATTTTAAAGGTTACTCGGCTAAGAAATATATAAAAAAAGCCTTAAATTTTAATCCTGAAAACCAGGAAATCAAAATAACGTTGGAAAATCAAGAAACACAACACAATTTTGGGACACATTTTCTTTACAATCATAATAATAATTTTTGGCATCCTACTAGAATGAAAAAAATCTGCATTGTACCTGAGAATCTGATGAATTTTTTTAGCATTTTAACAGTTTTACATAAATTCAGATTTCAAAGGCCTGTGATGAATGAAGCTGAACTAGCAAAACAAAATTGTTTAATTACTGGTTTTTAGTAAGGTATTTTAAAAAATTCAACAATATAAGCAGTTGGTATGCTTTATTCCAGTAGGACTGGATATCTTCCTGGATTCCATCATGCTGATAAGGACTATCACACTGCAGGCTCTGCCTGAAATGACAGTTTCTGAAAGTGACATCAATCACTAGTACTGCTAATTATTATCAATGTATTTACTACAAAAAACTTTAGCTCTAACCATGCCAGAGAAGCAGATTTCATTTTGTGAGACTTGAAAATGCAAGTAGCACAGCCAGACTAAAAGAGCTATTGAAGGGAAGAGACAGTAGAGCAGCTCTTTTTCTGCTTTTAAACAAGATTTAACTGCTGTTGACAGAGAAAGTACAGGACATCTTTCTAAAGCAGGTCTGCATAGTAAAATGCACTCAGGAAGGGCAAAACTAATCTTGTTAAAAGTTCTCCAGAAAGCACTTTTGCACTCTGGAAATACATGTTTATGCTCTCACACTGGAGCTGTAGGTGACCTGGAGAGGGATCTGCTCAACGGAAAAAGCAGAGAGAAAATTTTGTCTGTAATTTTCTCTATTTTCTGTGGTGACAGAGAAGAGCAGTTCTGGAGTAAGGATTTTCTATAGCACAACACAGCTGTTCTTTCTGATGTGTCCCTGAAAGAATTCACCATCTGGCATTGATGATATCACAGCCTGTTGCCATGGGACCATGATGTCATCACAAATATCCCACACTCAGCATCCTTTCAGAACAAGACAGTACAGCTGGCACGTCCAGCAGCCAGCAGAAAAAGGTGACAAGGACCAGCTGAGCTGCCATGAGCATGCTCAGCTACAGGGCTTCTCTGAGGAGGTAACAAGGAAGGATTTCCTGTGTCCTCCCAACACCCAGGGCAGTGACACCAAAACAGGACCACAAAGCAGCTGCGGCACTGCTGACACAACTTTGCTGCAGAGTAGTATCAGTGAAAATGTAATGATTTGCTCAACACAGACTTTCTTGTCTCTAGAACTGTGCGGTCTGGCATTACTAGAAATCCTAAATTCATCAACACATGTCGAGAAAACTGATAAAAAGTAGTGAATAATACCACCTTCCCATGATGTAGTCTGTTATTCATTTGACTGCTCTTGCTTTATGGCCCATTTCAGATTTATATTCTGCAGTCATGTAAGAATTATTGTTTGGAGAAACAGACAAAATTTGTGTGTTTCAAGTGCATTGCAGCATAACTAGCTCAAGTTTTAGCTCAACCTCACCACTTTTCATGAAAGGACAGAGGAAGGGGAGCCTTCAGCTATTACTCAGCCACTTAATGAAATATGCTACAGACCAGAAATGTGGCCTTTGATGTGTTATTGCTTAAGTAAAAACATACTTCAAGCATTTATTTCTGTTACAACAGTAAGTCCCTGCCTTCTGTCCCCAGGGAAGATATTACAGGATTTTATTTTTAAAAAAGCCCAAGATACATAATCTGTAATCACATTTACATTTACATTTTTTGCAACTCTCTGACAAAGGACAACTCAAATTTGTGACATCCCTGGTATTTTATCACACTTTGCAAGTGAGCAGGTCCCACAGTCTTAACAAGCAGACGTGGAGGTGACAAGAAATGGAATTTCCTAATTAGTTTCTGAAATGTGTAAGATGGTGGTGTTGCTAGAGGTAGCAGAAACCAGACATGATCATCAAGATCTTTTCCTGTCCAATGCAACAGATGGGAGTAACACAGCCATGTGAGTATCAAAATTGCTGAAATACAATGCAGAGACTTTTTCATGCTGGCTGCTTGTACAAGCCTAGACCAAAAGGGTTTACTGAATCTCAGGCCAAATAACAAGTCAACAGGATTACATTAAACAGCTTAACACTAGGTGTCTTCCAACTCAACTCCTTTTGACCTCAGTGACAGTAAACTTTGGTGGAGCTGAGTCATCAAACAGGAAGGGTTGCTATAACCAGAAAAGAAAAATGCCTGAGATAACTGAAAGCCAAACCTCAGGACTGGTGTTTCAATCTTCATCTTCAGTAGAAGCGTGTGGTAAGATTCTAAACATCCTTATAAACATATCAGAAATCTGGTTATTTTCCTATGCCAACACCTGATGGCAGCTGTCCAGGGGACATGAACGAAAGAGTATTTTTTACCCCTTCCCAGCTATCAGTAAGGTCCTTATTACAGACATCTGAAGGCAGTGGTGTAATTTATTTTTAATAGCTCTTCACAGACTTTTGCCTCACTTCTTACTGAGTCAAGAAGTTGTTACTTTTATTTAAAACAAACTCTAAAAGTTAAAGAGGATCACTCTATTTAGAAAAAATCCCCACCAATCATTTCCACTTTTCTCACTCCTTCCTCCCCACAAATTTTTGTCTTTGGGATGGCTAAAAACAATACACATGGGGGTAGAAGTCAGGTATATTTTGGTTTTCCAAAGCCTCTGCGGGCAAAAGATCTCAATGTAGTTTAGGGAACCAGCAGTGGTATTGGCATCATTGGGCTGAAAAGCATTTTCTTTTCAAAAACAATATATGTTTGCATTTACTCTGCTTGCTTGCCTTCTTAGAAGGATTCATGATTAAAGGGGAAAAAAATTATTCTGTGACTGTGTAATGAAATCCATACACAAAGAATCTCAATTACTCCCTGCAAGCTCAAGAGAAGCAAGTCTTTCTCCTCTCTTGGCCAAGCAAGACCACACCATTCCTGGCCTGTCAATATCAATAGTTGAGGCTGATGCCTGTATGACCAATTCCAAAGAATGGACTGAGTCCAAGCAACTCCTCTGTTATGACAGCCAGGTTTCCAAGACAACATCCAAATGGCAGTATCATGGCCCGTCACCTACCCACCCTGAGCTCCTCTGCACGTGTCACACTGTGTGCCCGCTCAGCTATGTGAGAATACAGGAAAAGGTGTAGCCTTGAAGCCTTGAACACACTCTGGCTGTAACTACCCTTCAGAAGCAGCTGAGACTCCCTTACAGGCTGCTATGCTACCTCGAAAAGAGCCCGTAAGAATTTATGTTCTTTGGACTATCCATGCAGGAACACAGGAGACAAGGTAGGTACCCATTAGATAGGGTAGACAGCTGATTGATTAACACACAAACGTGAAAAAAGATTTTTGTCACAGCATGAATGTATTATTTATCAAATAATACATTTTCCAGGAGCTAACACTTTTAAGAAACCAGAAGGAAAACAGAGTTGGGATGTTTCCTTTTGACAGACTGTATTTCACATTTTGGGCAATAATCTTGGCCCCTCTCTAATTCTTTCAGCCAAAATGTTCAGCCCAGCATGCCAAAAATCACACTTAAACTCAAAATTCAAGCAGCTGAATGTGTCTTGCTTTTCTCAATTTCTACACCAAGAGCTAGACTGCTATTAGTGCAACAAGAGATGAAGACACCATATTTACAGCATATTTCATGTAGTGAATGAGAAGCTTTTACTAAGAGAAAGACACAAGTGACCAAATTCGAGTGTGTTATGCAATGATGTTTATCTTTCATAAAAACTGTTACAGAAATTTAGGTTGCTTTTTATGAATGCTTTTTCCAAGTGTGAGATGTTTGCAGCCAGCCATTAATGAGACTCCTGTCAAAAAGGATGAATACTTACCCGTAGCGTTGATTGAGAAAACGATGCTCATCAAAAGGGTTGTATCTCTTCTCAGGTCACCTGCACACACAGGCACACTGAGCTGTCAGCTGCTCTATGGGGAAATAATTCTAAAAGAATAAGAGCCCTTGACAACGTCACCAGTGCATAAAAGTGAGCAATTTTTCTTTTAGTAGGAAACAGATAATTGCTTCATTTCTGCTACATTTATATCACACCAATTCTGGAAGTTGTTTTTTTTTCTTATTTCTTTTAATAATGCTTTTAGTAGAAAAGACCTATTACATTTTTCTCCAAACTTCAAAGCATCTTCAACCAATCACAAACTCCTCTGAAAAGAAGGCTCATTTGCATGTAACAAATGAGGAAACCAGTTTTTGAAATCAAGACTGCTTAGATGACAACTTGTGACTTCAGGGTATAATTCCTCCTACTGGAGCAGGAAAAGCTCATGAGAAACAGTACCAGCAGCAAGTGAAGAATTCCCTTTGGGCAGGACTCTACCAACAGCTGGCATAACTGGAAGCAAAGGTGCAACCTTCTGGAGAAGGAAGAATCAAGTCTGCAGCGCCACAGCTGCACTCTAGTCAAGGAACATTGTATCTTTGGGAGAAAACAGTGTACAAGTTCCCATGACTGAGGACTGCAGCATAATATACTGTGAAAGAAAGGTGAATGTTACAGGTGACTGAAGTGGCATTTTTGAGCTGCTGCTGCATTTCCTCCATGATCACATGCTTTTACGTGAGATATTTATAAGAAATGTAAAATGACATGGGATATAGAGAACTGCAGTACAGAAGTTTTGAGTTCTGCTGGATTTCCAGCAAAATGGGACATCTGGGGGTAGTTGGCCAGATGTCCCATTTTGCTGGCTCATCCCCTGAAATGAGATTATTTGGCAGCAACTCTTAAGTCTGCAGTAGGGCATTTCCCCCTTTAAGGAGTTAGTTCATAGTTCCTAGGGAACAATTCATTCAGTTCTCTCTCTTTCTAACCTCATAGCATATTAGGCATATTAAACCCTCCTAAAAATACATAGAAGAACCAAAGGCAAGGTAATTTCCTTTATATATTTATTTTACATTTTATGTGAAGTGGGAAATGCTTGTCTTATATGAGGTCTCTACAAATACTTTTTGAGAACAGAATTTCTGCTTCTGCTAGCAGAACCAGTCGGATGAAGAATCAACCACAGCAAGAACTGGAACTTGTGTCGAAAATTAAGAGCAGCCCAGTCCTACCCTACCCATTCTTCCTTTTTATTCTGAACTGAACTGCACAAGGAAAACACTATCACCACACTGGAAACATTTCAAATAGGGAGAGAGAAATTTATGCATGCTAATCTGTGACAGGGTTTTCCCCCAGTGGATACAGCAACCCTCCCATTCATTTTGCACCACACCATACATGTGTGGTATTGCCTGACATTGCTGTGAAAGTCCTGTCAACACTCCTCGTGCTTCTCCATATGTTAAAACCACTCCTGCTCTAAGTTCAATCTTCCTTAAACAATACAGCAGCTAAAAGAAAGCTTTACCATCTAAGAACTGAAGGTATTCTAAGTATGGAAGCTTGTTTATGTAAAAAAATAAAAGTAAATTACAAGGTGTTAAGAAGAAAAGTTTATTTGGTCAATGAAAGGAAATGCAAACAGAACACAGAGTTTTTGACAAAACCCGCCAATAACAAGAGTGAAGACAAATGCAGGACTGTTAATAATCCTTTTCTCTCTCCTGCCTCACTGAAGTTTTTCAGATTAATCACACCAAAAATAAGTCTTGGAAACTGGAGGCTTTTTAATTTCAGCGTTCAATTTAACTTCATCTTGTCACATCTGAAGTGAAAGAGGTGGAAATGGCATGGAAATGCTGCTTTGAAAAAACATTCTACTTCTTCTGAAGTAGAAACTACTTCAGAAACGAAACTACTTCTGAAACGAGAGCAAAGATATTCCAAACTGCACTGCAGACTTGCTTAGTTGCAGCTGGCTGCTACAGAGGGCACAGCAACTGCGGGGTGTATTACAAACTACACACGCTACAGAGAAACTGCACGATCAGTCAACATGAACGGAAGCTAAAATTTTAATTGTAACCTTCCTCTGTTGTCAGGAAGGCAGATGAGTATGTCACTATTAAACCAGCAGACAGTTCCTTTGCTCTGGCACGGAAATGCCGCAACACAAACTACAGCCCTTCAGTACACGATGGTATTTATCAGCAGAGCTTCACAGAGAGTCCTTTAAAGTGTTCAGGCTACCATTTTCTAAGGAGCCACTGGTTTTGAGGGGCCAGTTTGGTCTCTCTTACACAAACCACCAGTGTGCCTCACTCCATCTGGTGTTTGGACAAGCACAACTGGCCCAAAGTAAAGAGTGACAGAAGCTCAACCAAACAGCTAGTGCAGATGGATGAGCACACACACAGGCAACATCTCTGTGCCGATGGATGAGTACACATCTACTGGATTATGTTTAAATTTTGTGCATGTCCTGTGCCATTAGAAAGCATCACTTAAAATAAGACATAGCCCACAGGGCTACCTGGATTCCACAGCTGACATTGGTCAGACATAGTCCACCATTCTAATAAGCCTTCTTTAAAGCTTCAAGCCTTCAAGCCCATTGCTGCTTTTTATTAAAATAGGAAAAATCTCTGTAGGCACTGGCTCCAATAGTGCTATGTCCTCTTAAGTTTCTCTTCTGCTAAACAGATCTCTAACAGACAGGACCACATCAGGCTTCAGCCAGATCCTCCCACCCCTTCATTGAAACATTTTTCTATATAATGTTGCCTTAGAGTCAAACTCTTGCCAGACAAGTATCAGTCTGGAAGAAAAACTTCCTGCTTTATTATAAACCTTTGAAAAAGAATTCCAATGTCTGAGCTATGGTAATTTGATAAGCTGTATCTTGGCCAGTGGGCTCCTGGTTCTCAAAAAAATCCAAAATTAGCAGACATAACACTTCAAGCTATGCTGTGTGAAACAAGATCCTAATACTACTACATTAAGTAAGACTAGAAAATAGGATCACTCAAATTCCTAAACTGGAAGAGCAGACAATTCCTAAAGTCTTTTTCTTCTCTGCATCGCTTTAAGTTTTCCTAGTTCACTGGGTATGGACATTGTTATGTTTCTTGCAAGCATGGTCAAGGCAAGCGGGTATCAAATGAGTGAATTTTAAACAGGTTTGATATTCCTATCCCCTCTATTACTACTTGACAACTGTATGTGGGTTAAATGGATTGTGAACATAACAGACAGACACTGTAAAAGAAAAAAAAAAAAAAAAACCACCAAAGAAATACTTGCTGTCCTTGCCAGACTGTCCCCCAAAACCCAAAACCAAAATTTGCAGTTTGTTCCTTCAGCCCAACCTGAGGCACCTGATTCTGTAGCACTGTGCCACGTCAGAGCACAGTCCAGGCACTCACAGCTTAAGGGGAATAATGGGCCAGTATTTGGGCTGCTTTTTGTCACAGTTCCTATCAAAGACAAGTTGCATGGCAGCCTCCATGGCCTGGATTTTGGCAGCTTCAGCACCATAGAGTTTCTTCATTTCTGCCATGCGCCTCTCCCCGGGTCTTTCTGCAGGCGGCTCCACAGAACGCTCCACCCTCCTGTGCAGGTCCTGATCAGCCTCCACGTATGGCTCCTCAGCTTCCAGTTGCTGCTGCCTCCCTAGACAAATAAACCACAGGAGATGGAAATTACTGGGCTATCAACCAATCATGTTTCATTTGAACTTTTAAAATTATTCTATATTCATAGTTTTGCTGGGTCTAAAAGGCAAAAAAGCCACGTTCTAGGGTGCAGCTGTGCTCATTTTGCATAAAGGAAATTCCTACTAAATATCATGATAAAGCCAGGCTGGAATAAATGGGGAGAAATTAAAAAGATCCTGGAACTGAATCCTAAAATGTAGGAAACCTCTGTATTACTACTACTAAGCAAAAATCAACATTGCTCAATTTCTACCCTAAAATACACATGGCCTGAAAAAAACTCAAACAACAAAACACTAAAACCCCAAAACACAACCTCCTCCCCCTCCCAAAAAACCAGAAACAACCCAACCAAAAAATCCCAACCCACTCCCCATACCAAAAAATCCAAACAAAAAGGAAAGTTGTTTCCAAAATAATGACTTAGCAACTGAGAAAGGAAACAATGCACAGAACAATGCAACTTTAGCTGAATGATAGCCAAGAGAAAATGTAATCAGTTACTACTCCATGAAAATGAACAAATGGGTCTGTCATGTCTGCCATTAAGTGCATTCAATGAAACACAGCTGTAAGCATCGTGTTTAGATAAACTGTCCAAACTCAGTCATTTCTCAAGACTTGCAAAGTCAAAGCTAGCAGCAGCATTACTCTGTTGCCTTGAAAACAAACAAAGCAGCATCAACATAAATGCATGCATCAGGTCTTTTAAAGAGAATTAGAAACGATTAAAGAGGTGAAATATTTGGATTGATCTGCAACCAAAAATGCTCTGTGGTAAGCCTGATTGGAAGCAAGAACTTGATTGTGCATGTTCAAATTTACCTCTGCTTCCTGGGTACTGCTTTGATGAAACAAACAATGTTGTGTGCAGTTAAAACGCCCAAGTGCTACACAAAATTCCCCTCTTACAGGGAGATTTCTACAAGAGGGAGAGAATCACCCAGCAGCTGAATTCAGCAGTAACAAAACCGTCCTCAAAGCAGGCACAACAGCTGTAACAGGCACAGTTCACTACTAATGGCAGCAGTTGGGTTTTTTTAAACATCAAAAAGAACAGTGTCCCCAGGTCAGGATGCACTGGTCACACACAGGACATGCTTGGTGCCATGTACCTCTTCCCTCTTTCACCCAAAGGCAGAGATTTAGTTTCCACAACACACATGACATCTACAAACCCCAACGTTAAATATCCTGACATTTCTGTGTCAAACATCTGCAGTTTATTTTTATACTGGAAAGTACTGTACTGAGCAGCCAACCGACTGTCAGCCTTCCTAAAGGAATTATCCCCTATACACTATACACAGAAAACAGATATTTTAAATTATATGATCAGAAACTTCAGTTTTGGGATCTGTTTGTCTGACAGACACAGAAAGCTTTTGTCTTGTCTTCTCATTTGAAACACCATTCAGTTTTGTGTTGGTTGTCGACAGGCTTGAGGAGTTATTAGTAATCTATTCCAGAAAGCCATTTCTGTGACTCTGCTTTCAGGGCACAGCCCTGAATTAGGCTGCACTGCCAGAATTCACAAGGAAATATACATTAGAGTCCATATGTGTTTTTGGAAGAGTCAGATTTATTTGGTATCAGGCCATTTTAGCCAGAAGGTCTGAATTAAAGAAACTAGCACTGCCTACAGAGGGCTCAGCACTTTGAGGACAAGGTATAGTACCCAGGCTGTACCTTGCACTCCACTGAAACCAACTTCTGGGACACCACGCTGCCCACAGCTACATAACATGCTTTTAAGCACAAACTTGATGCAAATTGCACTGAAGAGTTTTAGACAGAAAAAAACAAACAAGGCTATGCTGGCAAATCAATGCTGGTCTCCCACTGTAGATTATACAGCAAAATTGGCAAGGCAATGAATTGGACTCCTATTGGTTAACTCTCTTGGGACACTGGATAATTCCTTGTACTTCTGTACTGCTCATGGAAATCTTTTACTCTTTAGTTCCATAGCTGCATGCTAGAAACAGCTGCTTCCTCGCTTGTTTGCTGTAGAATGCTATCTGATAGCTCACTGCACATGCTGATTCTTAAGGAAAAAAATTTTCTCTGGAGATAATGAATTCTTCTCTTTGGAAATTAAATGGATCTCTAGCAGAAGCTTCACGATGGATGAGTGGATTACAGTTTAGTGTGCATCAATCTCCATTTCTCAACACAGAGTAGTTCATAAATCTGTAGATCCTAATTGTAACAATCAAAATAATAATACCAATTTAAATTCCATTCTCAGAATTATCTGATATATGTCTGGAGTGTTTCACTTTACACTAATCAGATATACTGTCCTTACCTTTCTCACTTGACTTCTGCTATTCCATAGCTACTGGTTAAAAAAATCCCAGAGTGATTGTATTACAGCATTTTAGACACATAAATCAGGTCTAGAATCCAGGCAGAGGCTCAGGACAGAAGTGTGCTATAGTGACCTAAAGCTTTTTGCACCAAAGGCTGAATTTGAGCACAGAACATGACAGCTGTTGCTGGTAATACTACTGCAGATGTGTGGAATACCTTGCAGTTTCAAATCAATTATCTGTGCAGAGATACTACTGTAACAAACTCCACAGTCATAGACAGAATCATAGAATGGCTTGGCCTAAAAGGGGCCTTAAAGATAATTTTATTCCAGCCCCGTTGCCCCACTAAAGGGAGGTTGGAATAAAGGGACAGTGTCCACTAGACCAAGTTGCTCAGAGCCCCCTCCAGCCTGGCCTAGAATACTGCCAGGGATGGGATATCCACAGCTCCTCTGGGCAATTTGTTCCAGTGTTTCATCACCCTCACAGTAGGCAGCACTATTTGCTTTTCCAGACTATCAAGGAAAGAAATCATGAAACTAAATGGGCATGTAAACTACTGCTTTTCTAAAACCAGTATTTCCAGCCAAAAATAGACATAAGGAATAGATAGCAGAGAAAGTATTGTCCTGTTGAGATGCACACTAAACTTTCATTGGCTGGGGAAGGGCTGGGAAGTAGAAGTGCTATAACTTCCAGCAGTCTGGGTTCTACCCATTACCTCAGAGTTTACTTTAAAAACAATACAAAGCAGTACGACTTGGGCTAAATGTGCAACTACCTCTTCATCAAAAACATTTTTATATTATCAACCCTGTGTTGAGTGTAGATTTTAAACACTGCCCCATACCAGTCACTGTGAAGGAAATAAACTATGCCAGCCAAACCCAGCACATCTGCCTAACTCATGCCACATTCCTGGGCCATCATTAGTAACTCTAGGTCTTATGAAAGAAAGTTTTGGATTACTGTTTCTCCCTTCATCACTTTTCCCATTTGTTATGGATGACTTTTAATCTGGTGTATACTAGCTGAAAAGAAAAGTGAACAAATGCAGACAACTACCTCCATGCCCAGGGACTGCCAAAAGCAGGAGACAGTAACTAGTGTATTAGCCATTCACTGCACTGGGCCTTTACAGGCACACAAATGACCTCTTACTTTCTGCAAGACTGTGACCAAAGACATAAGGTATTTTCCCCATAGATCCTTAGAAACTCAGATACCTTGTTTCCTTGTTTCTCTTCTTTTATAAAAGAGAACATGTCACACACTTTTTGTAAGTTTGATCCACTTTACATTTCTTTCTCTCTTTGTAATATCCTTTGAGAAGCTTAAGTAGCAATTAAAAAAAAAATCCTGTCCGGAATGCATCCTTTTCTTATTAAAAACCCAAAAAACAAACCAACAAAACAAACCAAGTAAAAGAAACAACTTCAAAACCAAACCCCAAACAAACTCCCTTATTTAGAAAGAAGTCTCCATGGAGAGACTTTGCAACATTAAAAGAAGATAGAAGTAGGGAGGGTAATTATCTATGTCAGATTTTTAATGAAAGATTCATACTCAGCATTGTATGGTTTCTTGTACCATTTTTAGCTCTCAGTAGTTATACATCCAACCCTCAGCTCACTGCAGCCAGTGATCATATGCCATCTGACAACATTTCTTATACAGACATTTGTCTCCACACTCAGCAGCTTGCCATGTGCTGCCCCACACAACGGTGGGTATGGTAAGAGACCAAGGGCTTGATCCTCCCCAGTGTTACATGCCATTACTGACTTTCAGTTGCTTGCTTAGTTAGCACATTATTTTTCAAGGAAATATTGCACTTTCTCCAGTCTTGATGTGTTTTTCATTTTCCATGATTTCAGACTGACCTATGTGTTCACATATTTGTCTGCTTATTTCAAATGAATTATTTTCTGTTACTGCTGCGTGTGCACTTTGTGAGCTTTTTCATCTTAAATGCTACCTGAGCTGATCATGAGCAGCCCACACTAGCAGTTAAAACCACTACTCATTTCCACTGATTAAAAACTCCTAGTTCCCTCTTTGAATGCCACTTCCCACGAGCCTATCTGCTGTGTTAAGTGTTCTGCCCACACAGGTTTCTCCATGCAAAATGCCAGCTTCTTCATCTTCCTAGAAAAGCTAAATACCTTCACCATAAACCTGCAGAAGAGGTTTTTTTTTTGAGATGATAGAACCAGACCATTTTATTGTGCCCATACTTGGATGAACTTGGTATAACATGGGGAAAATCAAAATCTTTGCCTCAAGGAATTCCACCAAAACAAGGCTTTAAATCAGGATTTGTACACAGGATATTCAAGGAGTTTAATTTCTGCAGAACTCTGCAGAGCTCCGGATTTCCACAGGGCTGGAATCTCAAGTACTACTCTTTATCAAGTGCAAAGCTTTGCAGAACAAATTTCCATCAGTGGGAGTCTACAAGAGACAAACAATTGTGACTTACCCCCCACATCTGTAAAGATAAAATATTCTTGGTTGCTAAAAACAGTGTGGTCTTGCTTGCTGGAAGGTTACTATGGAACACTAAGTAACTTACTGAAATTGTGGAAACATACTGAAAGAGAATGATGATTTTACAGCAGAATGAACAGCCTCATTCTAGCTGTAAGCTGGCTTGGGGAAAAATAGACTTCTGTATTCTTAAATTTAAAATGTTGTGCTTCAAAAGATGTGACAAAGGGATTCCCCATGACACCACGTAACTTTCCCCTTCCCATTTCTAACAGAAGTCTGATCTCCAAGGACAGTTAGGCCCTATCTTACTAGGCAAGCAGTTTCATCTATACAGAAGAATGAAATGCTGTAGCTGACAGGAAAACACTAATTTGGAATAAAAATTACTTTTGGTGGGAGTAAAGTAATTGCCTGCAATGTGAAGCTTTCAGCCACTAGTCATGATGATCATGAAAAAGAAGTACCAGAAATCCTGAGGATATTAAAACCTCAAATATCTACACTGACAAAGTTTCCATCTGCTAGTTGAGGGAAGAATGAGTTAAAAGAAATGGACTATTTTACCACATAGATCTACAAGCAATGCAGTATTCTCAAGAAAAAGGAAAACGTTCCCTGACAGGCTTTGAAGTAAGAGCAGATGTGATTCCTTGGCAAAGCTTGTGGCAGTCTGAAACCATCGTTCCATGGACATTTTTCTTTCCTCAGCTACAAAACTAGCTTATGCAATTTCTCCTCTCCTTCTCCCTGAGTGCTCCAGCTCCCAGGCCCCTCATGGATGATGCTACAACTGTCTAAGGGGCAACACAAAGAATCCTACAAAAAATGAACAACCTCCCCAAACAAACAAAACCTCAACACATTATATTAAGTTCTAGTACAGTTCAGTGCCCTGGAAACATCATAGCAGGAGTGAGTGTCTAGGAAGAAGAATTGCTTAGCCTTGGTTTGGCACCAAGATGTGTTTACTGAAGCACAGCCCAACTGCAACCTATTGCTAAGAGCAGGAAATAATCTCAGGTAAGAGAGTGCACTCCCTCAGACACAGTTACAACAGGCTGTCTAAACAGACAGCAAACAGATTTTGCACATCTGATGTACTCCAATACCTTCTCTTTCACTGTAATCCAGTTTTTCTACACAGTTTGAAGAGGACAGCTCTGTAGAAACAGGATAAAACTACTTAGCAAGACAGCAAGTGGAGAAAATTACCTTTGAAATAAAAATGAAGAGAAACCACAGAAGTAAGATTAGGACTAAGACATTCCACTTTCAGGTTTGGTACTTAATGGCATGTGTCACTCTCAAGTTAATTAACCACATGCCTCACTGTAAATAACCTGTAAAATGAACCTAACACTTTAGAGAATTAATTATCTCACATTATTTTGTTATTTGGGTTAAGCAACTGGCAGAAAGTTATTCAGCTAACTGGAGAATAAAGAAGCTGATTTTCTCTTTTAGAAACAGGATTAAAATCTAAGGATTGTGTGGTCTCCAAAACAAACTGCCATGGATCCTACACAGAAACAATATAAGCCTTCATGTCCATGTTTACATTAGCACCAGGCTACACTGGTTACTGCCCAGCTAAACATCAAATTACCTTTCTTTTATTTTCTTCTACTACCTTCCACAATGAAACCCCTAAAAAGCAGTATTTTTAGCCCACGAAAATGCACTGAAACAATTAAACCCCACAAACACGAAACAATCAGCTAGTCAGTGCAACTTCAAGTGAAAGCCCGCTCTAGAAATTTGATTGCTCTAAATGAAATTCATAATCAGAGATTTGTTGATGAAGACTAAAAAACAGAGGTGAGCCCTGTGCAATCAGGGGTCTGTAGCACTCCAGAGGCACCAAGGTGTCTGAATGCTGGTGCCATCTGACAGAATTAAACTGATAGGAAGTTGCTGACCGACCACTGCTAAGAAATTAGAACAGGATCAGGCACTGGCAGCTGCCTCTCTAGTAAGGATCAAGTCTACTTCAATAAGATTAAACACAGACCAGCTGACTCTGCACTCCCATCCCCCAAAACAACTCCAATCTGTCACTGATGGCAACAATGCTGACACCAGACAAAGACAACACTGCCAGAGTAAACAGAAGGATTACTTAAACCTATATATAACTGTGTCTTCACATAGATTTATGGCACAGTCTGAGGAGACTGAACAAGGAAATGTTAAAATTTAAAAGTGCTACTTTAATAGCAAACCAGAACACTGAAGAAACATGAGTTTCACAATAATTTTTTATGTGTGCCCTGAATAGAAATTAAAGACATGCACTTGGAAGAACATGTTTCACGATGCACTGAGCTGCTAGACAGCTAAATAATACTGAGTTTGGTGCTTTCAGGAAAAAAAGAAAAGAAGAAGTCTGCATCAGTCTTCTAGGTCAACCTCACACATTGGAACTTCCCATTGAAACTTCTTTCTTGACTCCAGACACACCACAGCACTGAATTAAAGTTTGGTTTAGTGTTTGATATGAGAAAGCTACTTTATGAAAAACACTTGAAAAATATTTTTTGGAGAGCAACCTGTAGCTATGTTGCTGATTTTCTGGAAGGAAGTATACTCAGGCTATGAACTGACCTTTCAGTTAAGTGGCAAGTCCAAAATTCAGTATTACCACAGACATGCAGAATTAAATAATAAGGTCTAATCCAGAGAAAATTAATTTCAACAAGTAAATACATGTTTTCTCCATGCTGCTAGTAAACTACATATGCAGCCTGACCAAGCATTTGGAAAGAGACATCTGGGAAAATGGTCACACTAAAGGAATCAGTGAAATATATCACAATTTTTGGAAGGAAGGGCTGAATGGTAACCTTGGAAATATAAGTTTACCTCCGACCTTCTGAATTTCTCATTGCTTATTTCAGCACTCTAGTAAATTAAATCAAATATACTTAAACACATGAGAGTAACTGCTACATCCAGCTTTAAAAACACAACAAAAAAGACGGGGGAAATATGCCAGAAGAAACTTGCAGGTGTGCATCTATTGCAGCTTCCACAAAATGGGAAGGTTTGACTTGAGAAGTAGTTCCAGGGTCTGGGGCTGGAGGATAAGTCTGAGCACTCTCTTTTAAGAGAGACAGCTGGCATCCCACTTGTCAGAAAGTTAAGTTGTACTTCTTAGCACTTGGGAGCTCCCTGTCTCCTCTCTGTCACTAACAGGATAATTCATACATGAAATATTTCAGTGAGCTGATGAAGACTTTACATGAGGAGAGCCACCAGACTAAAAGCCCCTCTAGTCTGACAGGCTGCTCATGACGGAGGTCAGTACCTAATGCCAAGGGAAGGACTCAAAAGCAGGGAATACAAATCCCTACACATCACCACCATCACCTAGTGAGAAATGGAGAGATGAGAAAAATGCAAATGCTTCTTCCTGCTCTCCTCCAAAGCCAGCCAGCTGCTCTGCCATCTACCACCTCAACACCTCCTCCATCAGCATGTTGCATATGATGTAATCTTCACAGTCTGGACACTTCTACATTTACCAGTAGCCAAAAATCCCAAAGCAATGACAACTGATGAATTTTATAGTGATTCTGCCAATGCTCTGTTGAGCAACCATGTCAGAATTTGCAGACCTTCAAGAAATCCAGGTATTCTGCAAGGCTTATACGAAGTGAGAACAGCAGCATTGGTTTCAGCATTTGAACAACCACAGAAAAGTTGAGGCCCAGCACACTCTTTGGAGACTTACATTCCTTGGCAAAGTTTCTACAATTTCTGTGAATACAGAGCTGACTTTTAGAGCAACAATCACTTCAGCAACTACAAATGAAATTAAACCCAGGAGATTCTTATCCAGCTAAATGTACACAATAACACTTAATAGTGTAACACCCATGTTATTTATTTCAGTAAAAATATCCATTTAATATTTAGCCTTCATTTCTTTTCTTTACCTCCATGATTTCAGTGTACCAGAGCAGTGATCTGACAAATTCAGACATGAGTCCTTGAAAATACCACGGGAAATTCTGATAGTCACGTCAGAGGCCAGTGTAGGGGCATCTGTGGAGGGCAGGGACAAGCTACTCTGCAGACCTTAGATATTCTGGAAACACGTGGTTTTATTGCAAGGGTCATGGGTAAAGAGGGCTGCTTTCAGCCACCAGCCTCGGCTGAAGAGAAGCCTCAAAAAGAGAGGGAGAGAGGGAGGGGGTATGAGGTAAGGGAGGTAAAAAAGCTAAGAGGGGTAAGAGAGGTAAGAAGAGTGCTGGGGTCAGAGCGGTAAGAGAGAGGGAGGTAGAAGAAGCAGAGGGAGAGAGCAGGAAAGGGAAGGGGCAAAGAGGCAAGAGAGAGAGGTAAGAGGAGTAAGAGAGAAGAGCAGGGAAAAGAGAGCGAGGACCTTCTTACAATACATTTTATCTCCTTTTGTGTTGAATATTCTAATTTACAGTGACCAACCGGCGCCAGATACAAAACCTACAAACTTTGCATGCAACCTATGAGAACTACTAAATTACGATATCATCCTATATTCTAAACTCTAAAGACTACTCTTCTCATCTACTTTTTCCTTGATGCCTTGGCAGGGTGGAGAGGGGCTGCATTCTTGGGTCCTTTTGTTTTCTGTCCTTCAACCTATCTCCAGCTAATCACTGTCTTCCTGCCTGCCATGCCTATATCTCAAAGCTGGCCTTCATTTCTATTTCACTCACAGATTTTGTATCTCCAGTATTTCTTACCAGACAATCATAGCCATAAGCCCTTCCTGTCCCATCTTTCCCAACAGGCCAGCAACAATTGTAATAATTGTAACACTGATGAACAGCTGGACTGCTCTGTAATGGGTACTTCATAGGGTTACAGCACAAGTGTTTCTCTGTATGTTGCCGTATCAACCTTCTCTACTTCTCTGAGCAACAGGGAAGTGCTATCACCCCTGTATTAATGGTCTAAATAAACAGAAATGGACACAAATCCCTAGAGCAGGAGGTGTTCTAGATTCCTTGGAATGAGCATCACAGCTGATGACATCACACGCTGGCACAGGCGCTCAACCCTGTCACTGGAAAAGACAAGGACAGTGTTCCCTTGTATCCTTAGGGTTTAAGATGCATCATCCTTTGGGTATAAATGACTAGTTTTTCTTCTTGGAAGGCATATGTGGAAGACAAAGACTATTATTTGGAATATTTGTTTCTGAATTCCATCTATGTTGAAAGCTTTTGTGGATCTAATTCCAAGTGGCACCCCCAAGGCTGCGACTGAAGTCTGTACAGGCCACCCAAATCTGAGATGAATGGCCTAACAACCTCTGCCTGCCTCCTCTAACGTGATTTTTAGCATCCAAGGAAATGAGTTTTGAAAAGACCCAAGCAGATGGAAGTCTCTGAACTGTCAGTTTCTGCCACACCAGCACCCACATTTCCCTAATGACAAAGGATGTGAATTCCATCTGGATGCTCCTGATAAAACTGAGGCACAGCAAGAGATGCTGAAAAGCAAATGGTGCTTCTGAAGTCTTGGCATTAGCAACACCCAATTAATATTAGCTGGGGTCAAATACGTGTCTCCAAGCAAATCTGTCTGTAGAGAGGATTTGCTTTATAACAGAGAGACTGAAAATGTCTAACACTCAAGGTATTTTGCTGCCATGCTCTGTTGCAGGTTCTGAGCAGATTTTGTATGTCATGAGTGTAGAAAGGAGACATCATCATTACATCCATTTCTACTTTGGTCTCTGGCATTTGCTTTTTACTATTACTCTGGTGCTGAACACCCTGAACTTTAAACACTCTTTCTACAACAAAAGCCCTCCCCCAGTAGATACCAAAATAGGTGTGTTAGAAAACACTTAATTCAGAGCCCACAATTTCACTGTCCGCTTCCAAGGTTGAAAGTATTGCACTAAAGGCAGAGGAATTTAGATTTATCAGCAGAGAACTGAGACACAGCTCTTCTTAAAGTAAGATCATCTAGATATCCAGAAATGCTGCATGTGGCACCCATATGAACCAGTAATTGAGGAATTTTAGGGAAAAGTGCATAAACTGTGAAGACAGACAGCCCAAGCTGAGTGATTAGCAGAGAGATCCTTTAATGCCACTTTTCCCTAGAGCTGTGTCTGTCAGCATGGGCTCACCTGCTCTTTTCCACAGCAGCTGCAGCTGCTTTCACAGCCCTCCCTGCAAGGGCAAAGAATGAAGAGGAGACCAGAGGAGCCACTCAGAGCAGCTGCAGATGCTAATGGAATAACCAAGCAGGCAAACCTGCCTTCAAAAAATTACCAGCACCAGTTCTGAGTGTAAGTAGTGTCTGCATCTTCCCACACCAAACTGTTCCCATATGAAGCAATCTTCCATAACAGCATTCTGAAAGGAATTTTTGCTCTTACAACAAGACTGGGGAAGGATTCCTTGTTCCACATGCGGACTCAGCCCTGGGGCCCACCTGTTGGCTCTTTGCCAAAACTTTGCAGAACCCAAGTATGGCTCTACACCAATACCTTCAACCCTTGGAAACTCATTGACATAAAACAGACACTGATACTCTGTGTGATCTAAAACCGAATTACCACGTGTATTTTCTTTGTAAAGAGAAGGTTCCAGTGGCTGATCCATCAGAGCAAGCTACTGACCAGTTTCCATGGGATCCTTCTGCAACTACCAAGAAACAGCTATCAGATGGATCTCAGATGGTGAGGGACAGAGCAGCTGAGAGGAGCAATGACCTGTCTCTCCTGTTTTTATTCCCTTAGCCTCAAGACAAGTCCAGTCAGAAGGAATTTCACCATCGCACTGATTTACCAGGGCAACAACAATACAAGATTACCAGACTTCTATTACTGAGTCATAAATAACCCAGGGATAATAGCTTCCTGGGAGAAAGAGTAGCTCAAATTCTGTATTTGTTCAGCAAAGATGCTGTCAACAAGATGCATTTTGGTCACAGGGATGACATCTAAATTAACTGTTAAGCAAAAGGTCTATAAAGAACACTTAGATTGTATTGTTCATTATTCTAGCACTTAAGGCTTTTGCTTTCTTCCTGCTGAGGTCCTCAAAATCCCTTATAAAGATGAATAAACTGAACCTCTTAACAAGCCCTCTAGTGTATATATTGTCTCACTACAGTAAGAAGAACACATCAGGCAGACAAATAAAGGATGACAACTTCAAACACAGGTTTCTGAAGTTTAATTCATATGTTCATATTAAGACAGCATTCTTCATTTCCATCAAATGTAAGAGGAAGTAGAGGGGTTCAACATCTTGGCATTCCTCTTAAAGCAAAATCTACACTACAGTCACAATGAACCACATGAGCTTTTCGCACACTCCCAGCTATAAACCTCTGTTAACTGAAATACCAGTACTCCACAGCATGCTTAGAAAAAGCTAAGACCAGTACAGCCACTGGCAGACAGGGAACTGGCATTCCAGGTCCCAGCTCCGCCCAACTGTCTGGGCTGCACCCATGGGAGCCTGGTCCACAGAATCCCTAGATGCCACCTCGGAGCTGAGCCCGTGGCATCCCTTAGCAGAAAAGATGCCTGGCCTTGTTCTTGTGTGCTTTCAGGGGTTGCCAACACTGTCAAACAGGTTCAGCCTGAGGCACACACAAATAAGAAAGATTTTATATACAATTTCCAGGTCCATGTATTAAGTCCTCCACAACTCTCCAGAGCACACAGCTCAGTTTCCTCAGCAGTACCTCGAGCTTTCCAATGTCTCTCTTCCATTACTTCCTGCAGCAGCAAGCCACAGGTTCACAGAGTAAAGATACTTATTCTCCTAAGCTCAAATTCTGTCCCTAGCATAGGATCCAAGGACATTTTCTTGACAATATTTTACAAAATTATACGCTTTGGATGAAGATAACCTTCTCTGTCATGAAATGGGTGTAAAACTGCGCCCAACTCCTGCTCTCCAGACTGTCTAATTTCAAAAGTAGAGATTAGTTTTCAACATTAAAACAGTAAAAATTGTGGCACTTTTCCTTGGTGTAAGGAGGCATCTTCTCAGTTGTTGGCTTCCTGTATCAAATAACATAGCCTCTATGCTGGACATAGTGTGTGCACTTGAGAAGATTCTGCATCTACGTATGAAAGGTTCAATCGTCAGGGTAAGAGATGTGGTACAAAAGGAGTAACTTCCACATTTCTCCATCAGTTCACAAAAGAATGTGTTTCAGGAGCATCTCTCAAGCACCCACACACACATTGCAGAGTGCTTTTAGTTCACAGGCATTTCTCAGAAGCTTCAGCAACTCAGCTTCTACAGACTGTGGCTAAAGCTCATGCCAAACAAGGCTTTTTGGTTTGTCAACAAGTTTGTCAACCAAGGCTTTTAAAGGCAGGGAAGTTGAGAAGATATTTATAAGTTCACCATCCACACTGCTTGGACAGTCTACGGTAGGGAGGAAGAAAGAAAAAGAAACAGTGGAGACCAGGAGTCCGTAGTTCCAGGAATTTGACCTGCAGTCTTATGAAGAAAAAGGCGGATAAAAAACAAGGAAAAGCATTTACCAAAAATGAAGGGAAGAAAGAAAACATGGTGGAAGAAATCCCAAACCAAAGTCTATTTTCCAAGTGGCATGCAGGCCTTAAACAAAACCAAAAGCTTCATGGATCGGGTACGATTCAAACAAGTTACAAAACATGGAAAATTCCATTACTTCCTCTTCACAGAAGAGGCAGTGGCAATTCTCATCTTTCAGAGGAAAAAAAAAAACCTGAGGGGAAAAGCCTACAGATTGCAGTTTTGAAACAAACATGCTCATTCACCATTTCCGTTCATTTCTAAAAAAAATATTTTCCATCTAGCATAAAAAAATTTAAGTTGAGACATTATTTTTGGGAAAAGCTGGAGGCTATGTGTGGGCAATATAAACAGAGGCTTTGATGGAAAAAACTAGTCAGAGCATTAACAAATGACAGACTATTATCCTTTGGTAATGAACTGACATGATGGTACTTTCCCTTGCTTTTCTTTGTTTTTAAATAAAGGATTCTGTCTGTGTCCTGTTAACTCCTACAGAAGGGTTCTCAATGTACTTGCAATGCTGTATTCTATTATAGCAGTGGTTTTCCCTTGTATGCAAAGGAAATAAAGAAAAATTGTATAAGGACAAACTACATGTTTCAAAGGCTAAATTTAAAAGTGCAATAAATATATGCAATTAGACAATTTACAGAACTGTTCAGGTTGTGAATCTTCCTTTCTTGGTTTTTGTCCTTTTAATCCTTGGAAGTGTAAAAAGGCAACTTACTGCATTTTGTCCTTTACATCTAGGATGCATGGAGAATCTGCTACCATACCTAGGGCTGAGAGGGATGGCAACCAGGAAAACAACTTCATGCTTTTCAACTGCCAGAGGGAAAACTTAAATGCAACCATAAGCATTCCCAATATGCACAGTACACCTGGATTACCAGCTACATGAAGAACCAGAACGACAGACCAGCCTGACAAGAAAACCCTCTAAAAACGAGAATCAGTATATAATTATGATTGCATATGAAGAAACAAATGAAGATGAATTAAAACTGTCTGTAAGGGTTTTAACCAAATGCACCATTTATCTAAAATATGAGATAAATTTGTAGTGTATTAGTATGCCTGAGTTCACACAGCCTCAGCAAAACTTTGCTCATAATTATTGCTGGGCATTCCAGGAACATGCAGTTGACTACAACACATGATACAAACACAAAAACTAGTAAGAAATTTATGTGGCTTCAAAAACAAACAAAAGATTGTTTTAAAAGAGTTGGTTGTGAACTGTGTCATTGCAGAAGTGTTAAACCATGCAGCAAGTTTGCCAGTTTCAAAGCCCTTACTGTGCAAGTTAGCCAATCACTGCAAATGCCCACTGAGAAAACAAAACGAAAATCCTACAGAAGTTAGAAATCTTCCAGTTTGTGGCAGCTACCAAGGAATGAAATAAAGCTTACATGTTCTTCTTTGGCTAGTCTGACAACACCTTTCTTATCTGTGGGAATTTTCTCTTTGCAATTAGCATTAAGGTTTGTATGCCAACATCTAGGCTCAAATGCCTCTGCACAGAGCCACACAATCATAAAATCACTAAAGTTGGAAAAGACCTCCAAGATTGAATCATCTCATTCCCACCTACACCTCAGGCCTATTTAAGTCTTCCACGGTTGAAGTTTGCAAGATCTTATCCTTTGCTGTCTGTGATCATTTACGTCCAGCAAGCTCTAGATCAGGCATTATAAGTGAATCAGTTAGGACTCCTTTTAATCCATTTGATTATCCTTCTACATGTCGATGAGATATCTGTGGATCAGGTGTGGAAACCAGCTATATCTCATATGAAAAATCAAGACTCACTACACGTGTCCAAAATAGATGCATTAAAGCTCTGTATTATTTCCTAACTTTGGACGAGTAGAAAAGCACCAAACTTTTACAACGATTGGTATCCCCTTCCTTCTCTGCCAATTCCCATGCCTATTTGCCCCACTGATGCTCTGTTCCCTTGTGACTCACACTTCATTAGCGCGTATCTAACTCGTGCAAACTCTGCTTTCAAAAGAAGAGTAAAGCTGTGTGTCTTTTCCTAAGTGAATATCAAGGTGCACGGGTCAGAGCCTGTGAATTCCACCCGGAGCCCCTTATTGATGCCAGAGGATGAAAACATGAGATACAGTCCTCCCCTTAATGTTCCCTAACGACTGGCTTTTACTTTAACTGATCGTCAAGGTCCCTGTTGGTATTCCACGGTGGCACACCCAAACAATCTCATTTCGCTTTAAAGGCTATGTAAAACTCTTGCCTCACCCTTACAAATGTCTCTTTCAGACATTACTGAAGTTTATGCTACCCAGATTTCTCTATAAATCTGTTCCTAAGGTGGGCATGCTCAGGACATGAAGTTTGGGATTAAAAGGAAACGGCATTAAAGAGAAAATACTCAAGTAACCGAGGGCTTCTTTTGCAGATGCATTATCTCAATCTTTTCAAGCATCAATACAGAATGACAACTGCTAAACACAGTATGAAAGATAACATGATATAGCATCATTATGGATCACAGCTTAATGAACCTCTAACTTTAATTTTGTTCATAAACAGCAATCAGGAAAATTAATAAAACTACCTCTTAAAGTAGAGTAGTACTGCCTTCAACACGGTCTCCATACCAGCTCATCTCCACACCATCAGAGAAACAATGATTTTCCCCTCCTCCTGCTGCTTATGCTTCTTCTTTTGAGAAACTTTAACAGAATGAAAGATTTATTCTATCTTCCTTTTCTCTCACCATGCAAGAAAAATTATTTCCAAATAAGATCACACAGTGCTTTAAATTACTCACAAAATTAGGATTTAGAAAGCACTATTCAGCCTGTAACTATGTTGCTTTTAAATTTAATTTCAGTCAATTAATTGTTTACTTTTTCACGCATTGAGGAATTATAGATGCTTACTTAGTATACTATCCGCACTTTATCAGGGAAGCTACTAAAGAAACTGAGGCACACAGCAGTGAAAAACTAGAGCCTGCTTGAATTTGCATGAAGATCTTCAATAGTGCCACGGAAACACATGGAGTTACACTCATCCAGAACTAGGTTACTACACAGCACACAGCAGAGACCAGATCATTCCAAAAGACTCCAAGTAGTGCAGTGGTGGAAGGAACAAAAGTAAAATCTGTATTCTGAGCCACAAACCTCTTCCCAATTCACCTGCCCATCATAAAGAATCAAATAATATTTTTAGTGAGAGCACCCAGTGAGGGGTCAGGAAGAGACGAAATAGCTACACCAAGGTCAAACAGGGTATTTGCAACAGCGAACGTCTACGAGCCCTGATTTCCCAATTTCCAGGATACCACCTTTAATCACTCACATACCTTTAAACATCACTAATCAGAATAGCCACAATAAATAAAAAAAGAGTTCTGAATTCCAAGAAACAGCCCAGTGTCTTAAAACACCATGCACCTCATCAAAGGAACATTTCAACAGAGAACACCAAGCTGATTCTGTAAAAGCACAATGAGAAAGAGATTCATGTCAGGCACTACCACAGAGCTCCTTAACTCACCCTCTTCTGCTAACTAGATCAACTGTGCATCACACTGATGAGAAGAGTGAAGTTAAGCTGAGTTGTTTCAGCTCACCCTCTGATACCTGCTGATCAAAGAACTTAAACCAGTTTTTCTTTCCTTTCCAATCATTGCCTTTATTATATGGTTTTAGAACATTTTCTCTTACAGAGAAGTAGAGAAAGCTCTATTAAACATTCATTATAGGTATTTTCTACTGGATTCTTGTGAGGAAAGTTATTATCATGCTGTTTTCTTAAAACAGAGAACTTTATCTGCAACATCTGTGTATGAGTAAAGTGTCAATAAAACACAGCATAATCCTTTACTTCTTTTAAAAATTTCACAGAAACAAAGATGATCAATACCTCTGAGGATCAAGACCTGAGAAAAACCTTAAGACTTTGGCTTACATTCCCTACCAAAGGACTTGGGTCCAGATCAAGATTCACAACAAAGAGAAACTTGTGGTATAGTAGAGAATGAAAAGGATGCACAGGAAGAAGAAAAAGGTCACAAAATTTTACTGCCAGGTTAGCCAAAGAATAACAAACAAAATGGCTGCTCCATGTTTTAAAATACATTGATGCTTACTCTAGGGTTCAGTGATGTATTCAAGCGTTTCCTGTGAGTTCCCCCCTCCAACATATAGCACATTTACTAGATTTAACCACAAAAAGTTCTGGAGCTTTTTTCCTCAACACTGAAGGTTAATATTGTCTTCTGGACAAAAGTGTCATTCTCTTATTTGCCGTCATGATTTTCCCTCTCTCTCAGCAAAAATTTTCAAACATTTTCTGCAACTTATTTCTAATGAATGGTACTTAAGTGCAGCCATCAGTTCTGCCCATTTCAGACAGTTGGCTTGCTCACTTGCAGTGCCTATTTTTGTGAACTTTTACAAAACCTGTAAATGTTGAAGCCATCCAGCACTCAATGTTATAGCCACCAAACACCACAGAATACAGAACAAGCACGGACTTACGCAGCTCTTCTCGGTGCCTCTCTGTCTCCGCAAAAAACTGTCGAAGCTCCTCTGTGATCTCCATGTTACTCAAGTCATATTCTATCTCCCCTTCAGACTCGGAGTCTTCCTCCATTTCAGAGTCCCTTTCAGCATCCTCTTCCATTTTGGAGTCCTCATCAGCATCCTCCCTCTCCTGGTAGGCACCTGTGTACTGCTGAGCATGATACAGAACTCTGACATCAGGTCTATAGCTGGAAGAGTAGTTTTGGGTATGTGGGAAATCATTCCCATCCCAATCTGAGCAGTGGCTTGGAGAGGCTGCAGCAGGATGCCATGGATGCCACGGCAGGTGATAGCAGGACTCCATGGCTTTCCTGTAGGCTTTCTGGTGCCTGCGCATCCAGCGCATGGCTAGGTCATAGTGCCTCCAGTACCTCGCGTACACCCTCTGAGAGTACCACGGCTCCGTGTCCTCCTGCGGCCAAAACACACAGGGAGAGGGAAAGAACACGAAGAAATCAACCACACACCAGCACTAATGCTCCCCCACCTGAGAAAGAGGGTATAAAGAGAAATAATTGAGGGGAGCAACTCAATGCAAGCACAATACTGCCTTTTAATCTTTAGTCATCCTTTAGGAATGATAGAACATGGAGATTTGAAAAACAACATGTATGAGCACAGTGCACATGCACCACACCTCATTACTCCTACAAGAGACTGTTTTGGCAACTACCATTAAAGAACTAGAAATAGAGAAGCTGTAATGTCCAGAAGGTATTTTCCAAGTGTTCATGCTACTACAGTGGGAATCAGTTCTTTTTAGGAAATATGCTGTGTGGATATAACCCACAAGTCCTTAGACACTCACATGAGTTGTAAGAACTGAATCATTCCAAGGTGTAGATATTACAACCTATACCTGATTTTCAAATCCACAGACAGAAAACACAAGAGATTAAAATTCCTCTGCATTAAACAAATGCATTCATTTTATCCAGTAACATATTTCCTCCAGTAATGTATTTCCTCCATCTGCCTGCCAAAGCTTCTCAGAAAAGGTCAAACAGCAATTCAGACAAGTTCATATATCCACCACAGCCACAATCAAAAACAAGACTGTATTTAGCCAAATGCAAGCTGCCTTTTGTATCCATCACCAACCAAAACATGAAAAGAGGTAGTTTAGTGCCACTGATAGAGTCCAAAGAAAACCAGTTCTATAGAAAGAAACATAGTGTAACACACCTTCTCCTGTCTTCCAGCTAATCTTAGTTTTCCTTAAAGAAGTTTCACGCTGTTCAGATTTCACCAGTAACTACAAAAGCCCCACCAACAAAGCCCCACAGTCTCTCTAGCCTTAAGCTCCCTTCATACAAGGCATTTCATCTCCCCCCTCATCCTCCTCTCAGAAAGCAGGATAATAGAGGATCTTAAAAAAAGAGCCATGAAGTAGACTAGAGCCTAGAACAAGTAAACTAAATAGCAAATATTTTCTCTCTTTCCCTCATGTCTTAATTTCCATAGAAAATCTTTCATCTGGATTAAAACAGAATGCCTCTACTTTAAATAGGAAAATTTTAATTAAGCTGTGTTTTGGCAAAAACTCAAACTATGGCAAAACGTTTTCAGAGATGAACATGACATTTACAGTCTTTTATTAAGGTGTGTTTTTTTTTTTTTTTTAAGGACATACAGGACAAAAAATCATTAAGTCTGTTTCCTTGATCTGCACTGGCACCATTTGGTACCCTTAAAAGAATGAATCTCTGGGGAAGAGAAATCCCAAGACAAAACAGAAAACTCAAACCTAAAAAATACTTTCCATTTAACACTGTCCTGAGAGGTTAATTTAGTTACATTTGTTTTCACTTTCTGATTCTCAGACAATAAAGCAAATGCTAGTGAGTTTGGAATAACAATTGCAACTCTCATGCTGCCTTTCTTTCTGGAAAATTGAGCCCATTAATCCATAAGAGATCAATGCTGTATCTTTTTAAGGTCATTGCTAAGCGCTCTCAGGAACAAAGTATCTTCAACTAACAGAGACATGAAGAAAACTCGCCATGAAAAACTTGCATTCCTTAAAGTATTCCTGATCAAAAACTGCAGTTGATTTGTGAAGGGCTGTGTAGCTCAGCTATGTGATTTACAAGTGCAGACAATTTATCTTCCCTGAAAAGAAAGAATTCACGGAGATGAAACTTGATTGCTATTCTCCTCTTGGTCTAACACCGCACTGCTACAAGACCATGCACTTGGAGTTCCCAAAATGCATCATTCCCAAGATGAGTGGGTAGAAGGAAAGCATCTGCCTTCCATATGGAATTCTTCATCCTTAATCATCCAAATACCTAACAGCTAGGATGAACAATGTTTTATTTACTGTTTCCCTTTGCTTTAGAATGTCACACTGACTCCTCATCCTTCAGCTGACAGATGAGCATGTCCTACTATTGAATCTGATACATCAACAAGTTACTTTTAAAACATTTTGCGTATTTTTTTCCTTAAATATTAAAATACTTTAAAATCCAGTTTTAAAAGACCATGAAACTTGACAAAAGCAGGCATCTCCTACATTCTATATATCGGCAAAAAAGACAATATATTCTTTTAAAGGTCAAAAATTATCTCCAGTTCTTATGAAATGTTTCTAAAAAGGAACTTGATGACTTTTCTGAAAGCCCTGGAATCAAGCTGGTTGATTTGTCTGGCTGACTAGCTCCAGTTGTTAATTTAGGGGAAAGGAAGACAAAAAGGCAGTTCATGCAAACAGAACTGTGATACTGGTGCTTGTCCAACTACTTTTTGTGAGAGTTTTTTTGTTGAAAGCAACCCTTGAAAACCACTCTTACATTTGAATTTTAAAAATACATCTGCTAAAAAAGAAATTACAGAAATGTTTTACATTTGGGTGGAAAAGGGAAGGGAGCACTTTTAGCCTTACTTAATTCTGTGTCTGTGCTTTTTCAGCTGTGGAATCAATGGAAATAAGAGATTTCCTCAAGGAAACAAAAGCTATAAATCTAAGGCAAATGATCAGAGTCCCCTGTTATTCTCCGGTTATTTCTCTGGAGTCTTCCCAGGAGTAGACAAATCACTCATTGTTGTAATCTGAATTCTATTTTCAAGGCAATTTAGCCACTTTTACATCTAATTTTTACATGTCTGCACTCACAGTTCAATAAAAATGTTTATATGCATTTTATATATAAAATGTGACTAAGCTATCATGTAAAAACTTGTGAAGATCTCTTACCATCTCTTGTGGAGTTTGTTCTGGTGATGATTAAGGTGAACTAAAAAAGAAAAGAGTAGCTTTTTAATTCATAAAAATATATGTATTAAGGTGGTCACAAGCACTGAATATATCTTTGTTATATTTGAGTACTATGACTACAGCTGCTAAGCATCCCTTCTCTTTTGGGGCAAGTTAAAGTCTCTTACTGATAGATTTTGATTAGCAGCAAAAATCCCATTCCTTAAAATTCCCATGACAGTGAGAAAGTTAAAATGTAGCCTTGTACAAAATGTAGCCTGAAATGCTGCAACTGAACATTTCTCCCATTCCTTTTCTCCTTCTTCATGGTTCCACAACCTTTATTCTCCAAATTAATGCCAAACAAACTCCATAAACTTAAAGGAAAGAAATTATTCTCACTTTTTAGCTGCATCTGCACAGGCACCTGTATAAAATAAGCAATTGCCATAAAATTATTAAACTCATCCTGATTCCACTCATGAGGTGAGGCTTCTGTTTAATCTGTGGTGCACTTTTGACCACATACAGTCCCTTCTATCTCTTTGCTTCTCTTTTTTTTTCTTTCCTCCGTCCAGCACCTGATCCTGCCGCCCATAAAGAAAACACAGGTCAGTTCAAGTTGCAACCACATTTTTTAAATATGAGGAAAAGGCATAAGGAAGAGGGGCAACTGGACAGGAAAAAAATAAAAAAGGAAAAAATGGTTGTGGAGGTAGAAAGGTAGAACAAGAGCTCTATAACCACCAGGCAGGATTTATAATTACCAACATTTCCAGGGTGGTTTACCAGTATGTATCACTGAGGAATATTCTTAATCTCCTCTTATCTGACAATTATTTCATTACACTAATAGGTTAGCTGCTTCATTCACGTATTTCTCCTGACATTCTCACCCTCAGCCTGAACTTTATTTTAGGTGCTAGTGAAAGGTAACAGAAATAGAGTACACTAAACCACTTATTGCTACTCTTAAGATATGGTCAAATGCTATTCCCAGAAACACTGGAATATAGCCAAGACAGCACTTAAAACTGTTGTAGGCTTATACCTGGAAAAAGCCCGAGTTTTTCAAAATGCTTATGAATAAAGTACATAGACCAGCTGTGTTCTGCCTGATATTTAACAGTACTGATTAAAGAGCAACTTTCTGTTACTTAAGACAAGCCACACTGCATGAAAGGTGAACGGAATGGTCAAACAAATGCAGATCATGCAGCAACCACAAAAGCAAATGACTGTCCTTTCCAAAGCCCACACTAAGCTCAAAGCCACAAACCCAATCTGTTTGCAAGGAGCTCTACATCCAGGAGCAGTCCCATTGCAGTTGATGGAACAGCTCATGACAGCAAAGGCTGCAGATTTAGGCATTAGGCAGCTGAAGCATGTGAGTCACTCGATTCTCTCCTGCCTGCTTGGAGGAAGAAGGAAACCCAGCACTGAGATCACTGCGAAACACTGCAGTGACTTGTAACACCCAAACCCCACACATACACAAGATTGCTGTGCCATCCCTCCTAGTGCATTTCAAACATCTCATTTCCAACCACTGCCTTCTTCAAAACGTTCATCTCCACTCCCAGGATGTACACAGATAATTTTTGTCTCTTCCCCAGATACATCTGGATACTGTAAAGGTTGTTTTAATATCTTTCTCTCATACTTAAAAAACCTAAGCCCATGATAGCAAATATTCTCGTTTTCCACTTAAGAAAAGTAGGTGTGTGTAATTTTTATGTTTACTCTAATTCCTACCATGACAAAAATTTCTTTGAAACAGCTTTAGAATAAACAGAAATCAAGACTGATCTCAATGTAAATAATTTTTAAAGCAGTAATTGGTAAAGTCTGATACTTCATTATTAAGACAGAACATATACATATGTTCTCTGAAAGGGGAGGAGGGGAAAAACCCTGGCAAACCATCCAACTATATTAGTTTACCAAATATGAAAAACCTGTTTTGCCAAACACAGGAACTAATTATTTTCATAAATTATTTATGAAACATTAGACTACAGATATAAAACAGAGCATAAAAATGCTGCAAGGACACTAAATTAAAAAATGAGTTTGTTCTATTTTCAGTTGAATTACTCTTCCAAAATAAACTACATAAAATACGAAAGATGAGAAGCAACAGAAAAATAAATGTAATAGTTCTACTTCTATAATTTATACTTAAAAAATGAAATATGGAACCAACTGAACATATGAAACTCACCAGCAAATGTACAATTTAAAATGGGAAAGAGATTTGTTTGTTTATACTGGTCATAAACGATAGACATTTTTTCTACCTCCTTTTCCCAGGTTTAAAGTATTTCTCCCCTGATAATGAACCAAAGATGTACTCCCTCTCATGAAAACATGCCTTTCCCCCTTCCTAGCTTGAGGCAGGTAAGTGAAAATAAATTTATTAATTTATTAGTGAAAATATATCAATCTGATAAAAACAATGGCAGCATTTAATTCCCCTGGAGCCAACAGAAATTGAGGCAATGTCTGTCATACCACAGACAAAATCTCAGTGCACTGGGGTTTATAACTCAGTGAGTACATCCCACTCTGGGAGCAGTGGTATGCTGGATACAGCATGGCCACATGGAGGGAACAGGGACAACTCCAAGCCCAGTGCAGGATCAGTGAGGGTTCCACTCTTCCCAACATCCATCAATAACTAACCTGCTGCATGATATTATGGTAAAAACATCAGATGTTATTAAAGGAAGGTAGAATTTCAATAAATTCAGCAGGTTTCAACAAAGCACATTTATACAAAGCTTTCATGAAAAAGCCAACTACATTTGAATTGGAAATGCCCCTAACAACAGACAACCAACCAGCCCCTCAGCCCACTGCTGCTTTTGTCCCTGCCGTGAAAAGGGTCTTCAGTCAGGCCAGTGCTGCCTTAACTCAGTATCCAGTTTCTGGCAGTGATTAGTAGGAGATACTCAGTAAAACGTAACACTAACATAAAGGAATTACTTTTCCAGGTACATTTCTCCTGACTTGAGCAAGCTCAGACACTTTATTTTTTCATCTCCAAACTGGTTTTGGCATTTAAAGCCAAAATCCCCATGAGTAATAGGTGTATTCAATAAATCCCCTGGCAGTAAGTTTCACAGTTTAAGGGATTAAACATAATTTTGTGCTGAATGTTTTGAACTCACCTTAGTACATACTAGCTAAAAAAATGTGAACATTACAACATCAATGGTGTGAATCGACACATGAACACTATTTCATTTTATACTCCTGATGCTTACTCTGATGCAGAACTACCACCAGAAGAAGGAAATGTCTGAAAAGTGGTCTGACATTCTGTGCTTCAGATTAACTCTGTGCATTGCTGTGACGTTTAACTTTAATACCGAAGCGCCCTAGTTATAGTCACGCAGAAACACAAGCTTGTGATTGCTGGGACAGTTGGCAGAAAAGCTATTTCTCTTCAAAAGAAGGAGTAAAGATTCCCAAAACTATACACTGTATTCTGGTTTGCGAATGGCTGTAAATATGAGACTTATTCAGCATTTAGGATACATTTACAACTGCTTCTCATCCCAACAGGACTGCTGTGAATACCCACCTATCACTATGATGTCCACATCAATGTACTTAAAACAACAGCAGCAACTCCTGTGAACGGAAGGGAAACAAATTAGCATAACACAAAATAATGTTCTCAAATTTTAGGACATATATTACAGATCTTTTGGCCCTATCAGAAGCCGAAGCAGTGTAATCCACTGTGTCTCCCCAAAAGAGGTCTTTATTCTCTGAGCTCCAGGACGTAAACCCAAAAGCAATTTCAGCCAAAAATCAGAGGTACTAAAAGTTGTACAATTATCAGTTAGCCCAGTTAGCTTATGTTTCATATATATATGGACAATTTAGTCATAAACAAGGAACAGGATGGAACGTCTCTACCACAGCTTTTCAAGGCATAAGTGATTTCCTGCCTTCACAGATGTCGTGCCCAGACTCTGGCAAGAGACTGAAAGCCTCGCAGGAGGGATGAGCGGCTCCGGCCTCGGCACACGCGGCACACGGTTACACCAGCCAAGGCAGCAGCACAGGCCTGTGTCCGGCCGGCCCCAGCGCACGGAGCGCCGCTCTCGCCCGAGCTCGCTCATCGCCGCCTCAGGCTCCGGGCCGATAAACTGCAGGGGCACGGCAATGCCCCGCGCCCGTCCGGGCACCGCAACCACCGCCTGGTGCCACAGTCACCGCCCTTGGCCCCGCCGGGCTCCCACATCTCCCTCCGGAGCCCTTCGCTTTCCCGCTCCCGCCGCGGTTTCGCCCCGGCTGCCACCGCCCTCAGCTCGGTGCCCTCCCCGGGCGGGAGGCGCGGGCCGCAGCCTGCGCGGGGGCACCGCCGTCCGCGCACCCACCCGGGCGGCGCGGGGCTCCGGCGGGCACGGGCAGCCGCGCACGGCCGCCTCCGCCGCTCCCTCGCTCCGTTCCGGCGGCGCCGAGCGCGGCTTCCCCCGCCGCTTCCGCCCCGCGCTGCCCGGGCCCGCGGCGCCATCGCGTGGTGCTGTGGGGAAGCGCCGCCGGGCCCCGCTCCCGCGGGCGCCGCGTAGCTGCCGGCCCCTCACGGGGATGGCGCTGAGAGCTCACAGAATCTCAGGAGCGCTTAGGTTGGGAAAGACCTGCGACATGGTCGAGTTCAATCTATGGCCGAACACCACCTTGTCAACTAAGCCGTGGCACTGAGTGCCACGTCCAGTCTTTCTTTAACCACCTCCCTGAGAGATATTCCAATGTCTGATCACCCTTTCTCTGAAAAACTTCTTCCTAATGTCCCACCTAAACCACCCCTGGTACAGCTTATTATCTCTTCTCGTCCTGTCACTTGAAACTCGGGAAAAGAGCCCAAGAAGAGAGCTGACTACAGCCTCCTCCCAGGGAGTTGTAGGGAGTGCTAATGTCCCCACCGAGATTTCCCTCTCTCCAGGCTGAACACCCCCAGCTCCCCCAGCCGCTCCCTGAGCTCCAGACCCTTCCCCAGCTCCACTGCCCTTCTGAGTTCCCGCTGTCCCACCCGACCCTGGTCGCCATCTCAGCCCCAGAGCTCACACAGTGCTCACCAAGCTGAGGGGTTACTCAAAACATGCGTGTGCTGCGGTGGTGGTGGTGTGGGACTGCCATACTTTACTCTCTGGTTATTATTTTTTCCATAGTTAATCTCTTAATTTTCTGTTCAGGTTCCGTACTGAGCCAGTATTTTCACGGGACTGTAAATGAGCAGCCCCTTCGGGGACCTGTCACAGCTGGCAGAGCAGGGATTGTATTTTCCCCTCTGTAGCATTTTACACTCTCTTTATTAAATTTCCCAGCTATTACCCAGTGCCATAATGTTGTCGTGTGTTTCTACATGGTCAATAAACCCCTCAGCTGTGCCATATGAATAGTCCAGTATCCTCAAGAGACCTTGCTGTCCCATTGTCTGTGTCTTTCTCCGGACACCTCGTGGCTGGGCTGTAACACACGAGTATGGCTTGTGCTACTGATCCTGGCAAGAAGGGCTCCCCTAGGGCTGCTCTCCAATAAGGCTACTTCTCTTCTCCACTTTCTGTGCTTTTAAGTAATACTTTTCGTACAAGAAATCCACCCATAATTCCTGTTTTTCAGCCCTCCTGGTGTGCCTACAGCTCTAGATGCTTTGCCTGCGGAAAATTTCAGCAGATCATGTTGAGAGAGCTCCCCTTTGCTGTCTGCTTTAATTAAAAAAGCCCATTGTGAAACAAAATTTCATATTGAGTCTCATTCATATAGCAGATCTCTACATTTATTTTCTATATATCTACTAAAGTTATTTTTAACAATAATTTCAACGAATTTGCCTGATATGGTCATCACATTTAATAGTTCACAAGATTTTCTCTAGAAGTGGTAAAAAGGATAAGTGGTAAATATATTTTCAGCATATTAAGAGCACTAAGTCACCACTTACAAAATGCTGGTGGCTTCTCCATCATCTATGTATTCTTTTCTTCTAGCTACTGTGTCACTGTATAGTTTCCTATGGGAGTCAAGCATCTATGCAAAGCTGAGAAGTCTAGATACTGCAGTGGATTTTAATTGTGATCCCTTTCAGCCTCTGCATCCCAGGTGTTTTGTGATTTCCCTATGTATGGCCAAAAAAACCTCATAGAGAGCCCCTTCTCCAAGAAAGAACTGTTTTATACAGTTACCAGCCTGCTTTGTCTGATGAGCACTCAGAGACTCTTCCAGCTTTTCTTGCTCTGTGTATTTCAAGAGGCAGATTTGGGTTGCTTTATGCTCACACATTTGTATCTGCTTTTAGACATGGCCCACTGATGGCTAAAGGCTGTGGACATCAGCACATCAAGGTTATCTTGGGGAGTCAGTAGGTTAAAAAAGGAATCAGGCAAATCGTAAGTGGAGTACCTATTAGTCATCAGGACACAGTTCTCCAGTTCTCACCAGTTCTTAAGAACTGGTGCACTAAGAAAGGGCTATTCCATGCTTGCCCTGTTCATTCCTGAGGATACTGACATGGACCATTCTCAGAAAAAGTGATGATAGTCTGTGCAGATCTTTAGCTGGAGTAAATTATGTTGTTAGGTGATTATGAGATATATATATATATTAAAATCAAGGCTTGCTTTATTGCTGAACTGCTGCACTTTGTATGGGAGAAAGACATCAAGGCAACTTGCACAAAGGTATGGCACCTGTGTTGGTTTTGTTCAACTTATCAATCTCAGGCAAAGACTTCAAGTAATGTTGTACTGTTGATGCTATGAAGATATTGAAAATGCAACCAGTATTGTAATGTTTTGTAGTTTTGTGATATTTCAGTTTGAAATGCTACTTTTTTTTTGGGTAGTCTCACTTATAAAATGTACATTCTCCTGGTTCACTGCTTCTTGCTTATTTCCTTCTATCTCTCTTACTTATGCATATTTGCACTTGCACAGTTTTTGTCTGGAAGCACAGAAAAAGTTATGTTATGGGATCTATGGAAATATCACATTAAAGAAATAATAAATAAATTAAATAAACCTCTGATTATATAAATTTTTAAACTGTGAAACCAGTACTTCTTGTCTTCTGAAAAAAGTTTCTTCCTCTGTGCTTCACCTAATCACTTTCTCTGGATCACTTCTGAATCTTTCACTTCACAAGGTATCTGCTGCTGTATGAGCTGTGTTTTCCTTGGAAGACCACACAGATATTTAGTAAGTTTTAAAACTATCTTATCAGAGGAGAGGGAGCACCCTGGAAAGGTTTGCTTTTAAAGGAAAGCCCCTTACATGGTCCCTCCCATAATCCAGCAGTAGAAAAGGTCTCACATTAATTTTTGATTGGTAAATACATTTTTTTCTGCACCCATTAAACATAAAAAATATAAACTGATCTTGGATGAAGTGAATACCCCTGCAATTTCTTTCTCAAAACTAATGATTTGGTGATGAAAGTATAGCTTCTATTTACTCCAGCATGAGATCTCTCAGGGGCTGCGTGCCAGAAGCATCACAGGGGAGCCTTGATTTCATTGATCAGTTTTGTCAATGGTGTCCCATAATACAGCACGTCCCTCTTGAACTACTTTCTTCCATGACTGTGTTCCTTGCAGCTTTCAGTGTTGCTCCAATAGGCTAAAAATAAGGACACTGGGAAATGTTTCCTGGCAAGAAAACAAAATGTTGGACAAGCCTACCTATTAGAGTACAGAAATTTCTTCATAAGAATCAGCATTTGCAGTTGTCAAGTCTTAGAGAACATTTGTTGGCTGCTCAGATTCATTAGGTTGCCAATTAGCTTCATTAACTTATTCTTTATGAGTTTAATGACTGGAGGTTTGTAAAAAAAAAAAAAAAAAAAGGTGTAGAAAGTTTAAATCTTCAGCACACTTACATAAGCTGAAAAAGCGTTCTGGGCATCAGATCTGAAGGGGAGGTGGTTTCCAGCACACAGTGGCAATGACTGGAAGTTGGAAAGTAGACAGTAACCTATTTGTCTTGTTTCGCTGTTCAAGAATCATACATCTGTCACACCCAAGTGCATGGCTCTGTACAACATGTGCAAACTTGTATGTAGACCATTATTTTGCAAATATTGAGTTATTGAAGTGAGTTAAATATAATTCAAAATGAGTCACATTTGGAACTGCAGATCGTCCAAGGTGTTGCAATTATTGACTCCACTTGTTCTTTACTAAGACAAAATAATATTTTACATTATTTGTAGCAGATTTTCAATCATTGTATGAATTCTTTGTTTGGATTAAAAACAAGTCCTTCTTAGGTCTAGCTCCTGTATAATGGGATTCTACAATTCAGAAATTTACAGGACAAGATACCCCTTTTGGGGGGGATGGGGAAGGGGGGAGGTGTGTGGCTGTGTTTGTGTATGGGAAACTACATGTGAGACTTCTCTTATGTCTGGCTTTCTGAGGGACAGGCCACCAGAGGCAGAGTTGGAGAGAGGCAAAATATCTTTAAGACTATTTTACTGCCAAAGGAAATATGAAGTGGAGCTAGGCTTCTAGACCAAATGCCAATACTTTTATCCAAAGTTAGATGTAGCTCTCATACCTCTCTTTTGTAGCTCCTCTGGCCTCATTGTACATGGATACATGTAAATGAATTAAATATCAGGAGCACCCCTAAAAACTTCCCTCGCTGGGACAGGGGGCCTTTGCTGTCTTTCTGTGCTCACTCACAGTCTGACAGTGATATCTACACCTGAGCTAGTCACTCTTCAGGTACTATTATAGCCATGGGCAAAGCGCAGTAATGCATTTTGGGTGCTGCTCATCTAGTGTATGTTGGTTATCTACTTTGGGTTGAAGTGAATCGCAACTCAGAAGTGCTTTTGTCTTGCGGTGATTTTCAGGGAAGCCTGAGGCAATTCTCACATGTTGCTGTTATTGAAGGTGGGTATGTTTAGTCAGATAAATCCCATCGCGAAAAATACAAGCGCAAATAGAAGTGCGAAAAGTTGCAAAAGGAAAATACTCCCGCGGGTCGTGAGATAAAAGCCGCCGACGTCAATAGATGGCAGCATTGTAAATGGTAAAGCGGAGCCTTCTGCCTGAAACAGCGGCGCAAGGGAGACTGAGCTAGTCTTCGAGGAGTCAAAGGTCTGCCAAATAGCCCTGCCTCGTGTACCTCTGGCTTGCTAAAATGTGCTATCTCCTCTCACCTTTCAGATGGCACAAAGTCTACCTTTTCCTTGAAAGCTAACGAATCTTGAGTCATGCAGATTTCCAGAGTCTGAAAAGCAAAAGAAAACTGAATATTCAGCTAGCTCTTAAATTTCTGTTCCTAGACATTTAACACTGGAACATGTGGCATCGCAGCTTATGATGATTTAGATGAGGATTTTGTGTGGTAATTGTATTCAGTATGTACACACAATAAGACTTTCTAATCTTACATTTTCATCTTTCTTTGAGTTTTATTCTTTTGATCTTTAGTAATTGGTTTTATTTAATGTGTCATTGCTATTTTTCCTTTATTAAGTGACAAGAGCATTTAGCAATTTTTATTAGGAAATGCAGATGGCACAGTACTGTTTATATGAAAAACTGTAATAGTTTCACATTTTTTGCTATTATTTTTAGCTGAGAAAACATTATTAATGCTTTAAATTTAGGCAGTCAGCAGGTAACATGTGGAAAGATCATGGTAAGACTGAAGACTGTAAAGACATCAGAAGATGTGGCCAGGTTTTGATTCCTTTCCCTCCGGAGAGACACTTCCTTGGATCAAGTAAGAGTTGTGTAGCCAAATGGCTGTGACCACAGCAGTGAGGGATGGGACTGGATCTCCTGGTAAATCCTGTTTTGTCTAGCTTCCTCCCCTTCAGCAATTCTCCTGGCTTAAGTGCTACTGCATATGAAGTGTCTGATATCAGCTTCTCCCACCTGAATGTAGCCCCAAGAAGGAGTGCTGAATCAAACTGCAGTATACCTATCTTCATTATTCTCCTTCTCCTTCAGTTTTCGTAACATTACAAACTCTAAAAAGTTCCCAAATGCATATAGGATGCACACACACTGAAATACCACCTCCCCTAATTACTAGAATCTAGTCCACAAAGCTCATACATATTAATTCCTTGGACTAATATTTAGTCCACTCAGTTGTCTGTTACTGTTGTAAGAATTTTCAAATTACTTATAACCATAATAGTCAGCATTTTAATACAGCATTGGTCAGGTTTTTTTTTCTTTCTTTCTTTGTTTTCCCCACTCTACTTTGATAAACATGGCATATTAGGGTATCAACCAGCTTCCTGAAATACTTTATAGGTTTTTATTTGTTTTATTTGTGCTCTGAATGTCTTTATTGGTTTTTGAAATATCATGAACTGCCTGAAAGGTATATGTACACAGATTCCAACAAAATGAATAGGCATCTATGTATGGAAAGCGCTTGTACAAGTCCTGTGGCTTGGGATCAGTTTTCTCCGTTATTGTGCAAGTATTAACTTCTGCATGAGCTTAAAAAAATCAGCCTTTGATTGACCAGAAATTAGTCACAGAAGAGCTGAATAACACCTTGTATCCAATTAAAATCACTCTGTTATGTACTTTTTCAGGTCTTCTAGCTGCTTGATTTCTTAGCATTGCCCTCTATCTTTCCTCTTTCCTTCCTTTTTTTCTGTTATTTCTTGTACCTACCTGTTGTGTCGACATCTATTAACGATGGCTGCTTGTTTGTGAGCTGTATCTCACTCTCACCATGAGTTATTATTGCAGACTGTCTCACTGATGGTGTTTCCATGACCCTTTGAATTTCAGCAATTGTAAATGGCTGTGCTCAGTACAATGGGTGATAGTAATTCTACACAAAGCTTCACCAAAATCCTGAGGCAGACCACAGCATGCTGATCCATCCCCCTGCTACAGGAGCCCTTTCATGAGGTGTTATCTGTATCCTTGGCTATCAATGGCTTTTGTCACAGAGGCTTTGAATTGACACTAGAAGTGCCCTGGGAGGGAGTGCAGAGTATAGACTGTGTGTGTACTCATGTTCACCTGCCCCAAATAAGAGGAGGCTGCCTGACCCTGCAAATGCATTGCTCTCAGACTGAGAATGATAAGATGCTGGTTACACTGCTTCAAAAGCTACAGAATGTACTGGACACAAGGACAGGAGATGGCATTGGCTCTTGAGTTAGTTGCAAAGGTGGATTATAACCCAGCAAAGTCAGTCTCAGCAGCTTCTTCTAGCAGCCAAGGATTTAGATGACCCATTAGCTCTGGGGCCAGCACAGCCCTGGGAGGCACAGCTTTGATGTAAGTGTGACTTCTGAACTGCTCATAAGTATCCTGTAGCTGAGGAGCTACTTGTTAGTATCAGGGATCCTGAGGTTTTCCAGGGTAGTTCTCTAGGGATTAACATTAGATCTGTGAAACTTGAAGCTGGCTGAGGAGCTGACTAACAGGGAGGAGAGGAGAAAAAAAGACTGATGTAGTAGAGGACAGGTGCATGACTTTTAAGTCCTTGATTCATGAGGTGGGATCCAAAGCTGAAAGCCGTGTCTGTGGTTTTCTGTTCAAACCAGTGAGGTAGTTGGGTGTCCCAGGGAGTTGCCTGAAAAACCTTTGTACTGCTACCTGTATTTATTCTACTAACTTTCTAACCTTCCAGCTGTAGTGCCTGTACTTCCTTTACAGACACTGAAGTCCTGCATCTCCAGGAGACAGAGATCATGTCTAGCCTCTGAGCTAAGCTCTCTGGCTGCCTCCAGTGACCTTCAACCAAACATAGTTATGAGCTTAGGTACTTCTGCTGTGTATTTAGAAGTAGGTGAGAACAAAGTGAAGAAATTGCTGCATAGAGGGATCTTTATCTGCAGCTGTTCTCTCAAAACACAACACATCTCTTTCTTTTAGGTGGCAATGAAATGAATGTGGCTCCTCTGATTATTGAGTAGCTTGCTGGAGTACGTAATTTCTTTAGAAAATGAAAACCTGGGCTTAATTCACTTCTAAGCCTGAGAGGCTTAATACTACCCCCATGAGAACAAACAAACCACTTACCTCTCGTTGACCTTGAAAACCTGACTCCTGTTTATAGGCCAGCATCAAAATTTTGTTTTTCATTCCAGTTTTTGTATGTGTCCACAGGCATTATTTGACAAGCCATTCTACTGGCTTAGCCAAGGATACTGCAGTGCTCCAGACACAAGTATTTTGGCCAACACAGAGAAAAAAAAAATAGGGGAACAGATAGCATGTTTATTGCAGTAAGAATGACTAATGGAAAAAAGTTAAGTATTTTGAGCATCATCAGTTTGTTTTACTTCATTATTCTAGTAATGAATTAGACCTAGCTTCTCTGTACAATTACTTCCATTGTGTTATTTCAGTGAGAATTCTCTCCTGAGTTGTTGTTTGCATGGGAACTTTGGCTATTGCTCTTTCACTGTAGTTTGTCCTTGTGCAGAAGCAACTGAGGACCCATCACAGTGAAGGTCTCCCTAGGAATGAGGCTATAAGAAGGGAAACAACTTTTCTCAAAAAATACTTAAGTGAGGGCTGAAGGAGGTGAGTCACATCAACGTTGCCTTTAGAATATTCTTAGCTCTTAGCAATGGTGATCTATGGGAAGCTGATTTCTGCTTCTGGGCAGGAGAGGTGAAATCTGAGTCTTGGATATGTCAGAAGTACTTGTTTATGTATCACATAGGAAATGTGCAGGAAGATCTCTGCCACTGAGGTCTACTCAGGTTCTATCTACTATTTATGGGGAGACTGCTTATTTACTTGTGTATAGGAGCACCAAGGCAGCTTGGACATACAGAATTTGCTCTACAGCAGATCTCCAGCCTAGCTAATCTAGTTCTAGGGTTGGCTAAGCCAGTGCTCTGTAGTTGGGTTATGCACAGACAACAAAACCTCAGGAACCTTCACACTTACACCAGTACAGAAACTCCAGACAAATGGATCTATCTCTCAGACTTCCTCCACCAAAATTCCCAAATCAGAAAAAACAGCTTTTCCAAGAGATGCTAGCTGCATGCAAGCCCAAAGGAATGGCCTACATGTGCCATGTAGAGCCTCTTATTTTGAGCCATAAATACTCACAAATCCTGAAGGCTTCACTTGATCTTTCTCTTTTTGATCTGGATAAAAATTGCACAAGAACCTCAGGTATGGCAAATACTGGTATAGAATAGTGTTGGAAACTCTCAACATATTTTGGCATATCTAAATTAAATGTCTTTGTACAGAAGCTGGTTTTATAACACTAGAAGCAAATGTATTTTCCTTTGAGAATTCATTAATTGCTACTTCTGGGTCTCATTATCTGGGTTTCATTTGACTGAGACATTCTGAGGATCCTTGAAGGTGGAAAAATGTGAACTTTTAAAGAAACTGGATATATGTCACACTGCTAGGATGGCTCCTGTTGATCCTCTGTCCTTTTAAGTTTTTTGCCACATGAGTAATTCTGCTATTGTTTCCTTGATCTCTTGTTTCATTGTCTATGAAACCTTGGCATCTTTCTCAGAAACCAGTCTTAAATGTCTAGAAGCCTGAACTAGTCAGGAACAACAATGATCCCTTGATGTCCCTCATACACTGTTGCTCACTCTCTCAAAGCTCTGGCTGCGTGGACATCCAAGTGGCAAGTGGTTGAGAAAATGGTAATGCTTTGCTACTTTGCAAAGAAATCAGAACCAGAATATCTCCATATATACACATACTTCAGTTTTCTCCTTTGGAACTGTCTTTGGGCTTGGAGTGCCCAGAATCCTCTTTCTGCAGCAATGCAGAAGGAATCCTCTTTTCCTTCAGGGTGTCTGTTCTGACAGGTAACTGCCTTTCTACCTCCTCTCCCAGACTCATACCGGTTTCTATACTTGGACCAAAATCTTTGTGTCAATTAAAACTTTTATTTGCTTTCTCAGATTGCTCAGATCCCCACTCAGTAATTCCTTGCTTGGCTACTTCTCTCTCCAAGTTCAGGTTTAGGAAAGCAGATAAACAGTGTGCTAATGAAGATTTTGATCCATGAAATGTTCATGTGAACAGAGGATGAAAAAATTATAATGACTGGAAGAGTTCACCCATTCTGTGGTTTTCATGCTGACTCCTTCTTTTATGAGGTTAGTCTGGAGATGGGAGAGCCTTAACAGGACTGGATTAATTGCTCTGGGAGCTCATAGCCTCTTCCCTAACATTCTCCCTTCTGAAGATTCAGTGGGCTCTTCCATCTTGAGACTGTATATGAAATGCATTTATTGCAGCTGACATGCTCAGGATCTCCTTGCTGTGGTCTGAGGTGTGTGAGAAGTTGATTAAGAGACCAGATGCTTGTGCGCAGTCCCACCACATGGCCAGAAATGATATCTGTGATGGTGCATATAGTGACCCTGCTAGAGGACAGACCTCGGTAATGCTCCTAAAATGTTGCATATATGGTTTTATGAGAGACAAAGTTAGCAGTGAATAGTTGCCCAGTGTCTCCGTAACAGGTTATGTGACACATGCTGGCAGAAAGATGGCATCCCTGCTCAGCTATTAGCCCTAAATTACCATCCTTGAGAATTTCAGAACAAAATAAAAAGGAAGAGTTAAAACGACCAATGATGAGGGAAGGAAAACTCTGTATGTGAAGTGAAATTGCAGTCTTCATGAGTTAAACACAGGGAATTCATAATGTCAAACTATTTTCAAATTGTACCCACAGAGATTCCACAAATCATTGCATAACAATTTACAGCCAGTCACACTGAAATAATAAATAAGCACAAAGTTTTAATTACCTGGTCTTTTTATCCACAAAGAACTGAGCATTTAAATGATTAGTGACATCATCCTTCACAGAATTTCTGCAGAGCAAACAACAAAGAACTAATGACCTGACTACCTCTGTCATACTGTACTGGATTGGGCCAGCATTCAGTGATGACCCTGAAGACTGTAAAAGGCATACAAGTGCATGTATTGCCTTTGCAAATGTTTGATGATAAATTGAGGTGGCATTAATTCCCAAATAATTAATTATGAATTGTTCATCCATTCCCTTAATTAAAAAGTTCTTCACAAGTTTTATCTTCTCTGTTTGGTATCCTATGATTTACTGCTGAAGCATCTTCCTCTTAAAAGAGAGCTTGCTATTTCCAGGGAGACTTGTATAGAATGAATAATGAAGTACTTTTTATTAAATGGCTGTGAAAATCAAAATCTCACTACTAGTATTTCATAGAGGGTTTATCTTAGAAGAAAGAAGATGCACATGGGATTGAACCAGTGTGACAAGAAATCTTCAGCAGCAGAGATGATAATCTGCCTCTACAAAATGAAAGACATGCTGGTATGATAAATAATACTTGCTTTGAAAAGCAAATGCTGCACTTGCCTGTTCAGTTTCCCAGTCTTGAATGTACACATAGTCTTACCAAACAAACCACTTGCTTTATTTCTGATATTTCTTATTATACTTGTTGTAGGTTGTACCAAGAAACAGCATCAATACACACTCTACAGACACCAGATACACAAACCAACCATGAATATGAGCACTGCCCTATTGTGGAAAAGGAGACGGGGATTATTATTTGTACTGTAAGTAGTTGGAAGATGTTCAAATGCTGCTCTAATAGATGCAATATGACATAAGTAGATAGATCCAGAGGTAGTTCCAGAGATTTATTCCTGAGAACATAATTCCAGTCTACACATTAGCATTCTGTGATACACTTAAAAAAAAGAAAAAAAACCTTCTGCACTTAAATTGTTATTTTACAGGTTTATGGGGACATTCTAAAACTCCTTCTTTAAGATTTTTTTTTTAATTTTTTTTTTTTGTATTTCGAATACTATTCCTAGGAAGTAACAATTTATGAGAGTACAAACAGTGAAAATCCTCTCAGAATCTTTCTGGCTGGCTTAGCTTTTACAGAATTACCAAGGCTTATTTTATTATTATTGATTTAATAGCGTTAGGTTTTCAGAAGATGTTTTCATGAATGAATGGAACCATATTTCTAGGTTTTATCCTTTTTCAGAACAGCTAGGGCCTGTTCTTACTTTGAACAATACAGAGGCCATGTTGTCACCACCTAAAATTTTGGCAGTTTCTGTAGAATCTTTGCAGCACTGCATTAATCCTCAGGTAAGGTAACACTTTTCCTTCCAGCTGCAGTTACTCTGAGCTGGTGTCATTTACTCTACCTGTTTCAGAAGTTGTATGGGTGAGCCAGCCCTGAGGATTTGTCAGGAGAATGCAAAGAGGAGCAGCATGTCTACTTGCAAGTGTGAGTGTGAGAGAGGAAAAGGCAGCAGTGTGACAGCATATTTATAGGGCAGCAGTAGGAGATGGCAACTGTTGATGCTGCATGCCAAGGTCTGAGTTATTTGCATATGAGATGATCTTCAGAACAGTTAGTCCTACCACATGGAGCTGCTTGCTTGGAAATAAATAATTTTTGGTGCATCAGTCTAGTTCCAGGCCTGTGGGTTGTTAACAGGACACAGCCTGCACTACATACTTTGATTATCTTTGTGTCCAGGAGTTTCAGGGGCTGTGTGGCCTAAGGGTACCTCTGATCACTTTGTTGACCAGAAGAAAGACTGCCACTTTGACATCCTTTCATGCCATTACAAAGGATGGGTGCAGCTGCAATGAAGATGAGTTAGTGATGATCACTATCATGATCACATTCACTGTGCTGAGCAGTGATAATGCACAGGGCTGCTACTTCTCCCTCTGCTGGCCGTCAATCCAGCCTGGAGGTGGGCAGTCCTACTGCTTCCAAAGGACTTTTTACTGCACTCAAAGGGATCATGACCCTTGTTTCTGGAAACGGTAGAATGTGAAAGTGGTTAAGGGAAACTTACATCTTGTGTGAGGTTGTTCCAAGTGAGGCAGTGCTTCTGCTAGAGCATCTCCTGTACGAGCCCCCAAATGGAGCCCCCAAAGATGAGTTTCAAAAGTAGAATTCTAAAGTGCTGCTCTGACTCCTCTGTAGTCATATTCTTCCTAAAGTCTGTATTGCAGCAAGGCTTTATAGGTGGAAAAGTGCTGTACCAGTTTTGTAACATCTTTACAGAATTCCTTAAACTTTTCCAACAAAAGTGCTGGTAAAACCAGAAAAACTACATGCAAATTAGTGTATCATAAAGTTTTAAGAGATTACTTTCTTCCCCTTTCACCCCTTTTCTCTCATTTATCTCATTAGTATTTTCATTGCTCTAGAATTTACAGAAATCTGTAATTTGATGTTTTTAATTTTGAAATAGAATGCTCTGTCTTTTCTTGACATCTAAATACTATTCAAAATTCATTGTGTTACATTATCTGGGCATTGCTTGTAAGACATTACATTTTTCAAACTCTCAAGACACATAGCTTTCAAATTTTTTAGTTTAGATGAATTTGGGCTCATTATATCTTTCTAAAATAGATTTAACTGAGATCACAATGTCTTCATTATCTTGTAATGATTATAGAAGTCATTCCTTAGCACATTAGTACAAGTAACAGTCTTATTTATTAAAACTTTATTATTATTATTATAATATTATTATATTATTTATATATATATATAATATATATATTATATTATTATAATATTATTATTATTATTATTATTAAAACACATTTATAAGAGTTATCAACTAATGAGATACAGTTTTCACATGTATACAACCGAGCCACATTTCATCAACCTTCATTAAACAAGATAAATAGAAGGAGCACAAATCTAGTTGGGTTGTGCTGATGCACAGCCAGAATTTCTTCTCTTAATATTTCCTCCCTCTGCTACTTCAGGAACTTTGATGACAGAACTTAGATGATAATAATATAAACTATAATGAATCATAAACCTTTAAAAATAACTGTGAATACCAGTTTTATTTAAAATGTCCATGGTGTGAGTAGGGCCATGAGGGGCAGCACTGGTGTAGGATGGTGGTGGCAAGGGCACATTTCTGCTGGGGGATGTTGTTGCAGCTGGTTGGGCACACCAGGAATGGAAGAAGAAAGAGAAAAGCCTCAATGATATGTGGAAAAGAGTGGGGTTTTTTGAATGATCTGAATAATATAGAGGGAGCTGGCTAAAAGGTGAGAAGATGTTAAGATCTGGTGAGACAAAGTGCCAGGAACTCCTCCAGGAAGCTGCAGCCCTGACAGGGATGCAGAGTTTGGATAGATAGGGTTGGCACGGCTTGAACTGTAAGACTTTGTTTGGAAAAAAAGAGATAAGAGTTGCTGTATTTGAGAGGGCAGGGAGAGACCAGCAGTTTGGAGAGGCAGAAGCATAAGCCTGAATAAAGGTAACTATATTTATAAAGGAGGTGAAAGCAGGAAGGTAGACAAGCTAACACAAGGAAAGAGGAAGGGGACCCTGATGTAAATACTGCAGAACTTTGGAAAGGCAGTTGACAGCTCTTTAAAGTAGTTGCTATAGCTGCAAAAATAATAGCATGCTGGCTTTCATCACATCTTTTTTGAGACACAAATTGACAACAACTCAATTTCAAAGGTTTAATTTCTTTAAATTGGGAATCTCACTACTATATTTTTATACTTTTTTGAATGTCCAGTCCTTATGTAGGCTACTATAGGTCAAAATATCTTTCAACTCACATTGACAAGAGAAAATTTTCAGCTCTGGTGGTCATTTAAACAAATTATTGTATGATCCTGCAACAAGAACAGGCATAAAATATTCCATCTGTTTGCAGCTGTTTCCTTGACCATGAACAACAGAGCTGTTATGATCATGCTCCAAAACATAACAAATAAGCTGCACAGGAAACTTAAAAAAACAATTATATCAAAAAATGAAAGCTGTAAAAAAGAAAAAATCTTTATTTTTCAAAGCCTTATTATATTTAGCCTGCTGCTCAAGTGCTTGAAAACTGTGTGATTCATAGCTAATGTTTAAATACCCTCAAACTAAGCCATTTCTGAGAATATGTGTTCCTACATCAAATTCAAGGACTTTCACAAACAGACAAAAAACCCCCAAGATGATTCTGTATCTAACTAGCTGGGGGGAAAAGTTTTACAAAATATCCGTGGGAACAGCTTCCAGTCCGGGTAAAGAGGAAGAAGACATTGATGCACTTATCGTTTGATTTTCTCTGTGTTCTGCCTTCTGATTTCTAAAGAGCTTTTTTGCAACTGAGTTATTACTGGGGCAGAATTGATAAAGTCCGACTGTTTCAAAGCAAACAAACATGGGGAATTTCTATCACAAAAGTTTTTGTGGGTGTTTTTGTTTCTTATGTTTTTTTGTTTTTTTGTTTTTTTTTCTAGTAAAGGCATTTCAGTCTAAAATAGCATGATTCCTTTTTGTGGATTAAAACACCCATAGCAATTTGATTAAATGATTACAGTTCCTGGCAAGAACATGCTGGTGGGTGTTTTGTGTTTCAATCAGGCATTGCAGCAAACTTGCGAACTTGCAAGATGATCTGCTACAGAGCAATAAAACAAAGCAGAAATCATCCCCATCAGAATACCGTGCAACACAACCTGTTTTATTGGCATTACCAAAGCAGTGGTTGCAGCTTATCTACAAGTGCAAATGTGAAGCTGAGCTATGTTAGATATCAAAGTTGGAATACCTGGGTTATTTCTAAATGTTGCAGCACAGAGGAATTGCTCTGAGTATGCTCTGTCAAGGTCTGGGTTTCACTTTTGTTTCCAGTGTGGGATTATTAAAAAAAAATAAAATCTCCATTTGCTTCAGGTAAACACATCATTGGTTCTGAAGAGCTCCAATTTTCCACCCAAGCAGGCGATTTCCTTAATAAATATTTGATTTACTTTGGCAAACAACAACATTTAAATGGCAATCCCTCTACATCTATAAAAAGCGCAGCAACCCAGGGCTTGTTTTTCTCCTATGTCCCCTCCTGGACCTACCCTACTTTTTTCCTCTGTTCTTGCCTTGCTTCTCTTAGCAATAACTTCTATAACTTCTAGCTCCTCAGAAAATCACACTTATTCCACAGATGTTTCTCTCTGCTCTATAAAGAGGGAGTAGAGGCCATGGTCAGCACAATATACAGCATCCTCCTGAGCAAACTGCCTTGACTGCAAACTGTCCCCTGGAGCATGGAGGCATTTGAGAACACAGATGCTGAAGAAAATAGCACAGCTGAGTGCTTCCTTGGAACTGGGAACTTTGAAAACTGGCTGTATCAATCTGGTAGGAAATAAGGTTAACATCCCCAAGGGCATCAGTCCCCACTTTTTTGTGGTTCATTTACTCAGAGTGTAGAAGAGTGTAGAATACTGAGGAACTGACTTTCTTCTTACTAATGCTGATGAATATCAGAAAATCAGAATCAGACCTTTATTACTTTATCACATTAGATAAACCATGGTGCTCTGAACCATTTTTTTGCTATGCTTTCTGGTGATAATTACAGTAAGAAGAAGGTGATGGAAAACTTTGCCTGAAGCATTTTTCTCCCTTTCCTTTTTCTTCCTCCTCTTTATTTAGCACCTTTCTACAAACACTGACTATTGCATGATGAATTTTAAACAGCCAAAGAAAGGCTTATTTAGCTAGGAAATGTCAATAGAACAGTATTTATGTAGCAGCATAACATATATCTGTTCAATAAACACTCAACCAAGGGTCCTGTCTGCATGTGGAAGAGCAGTAGGTGGAGACACTCAGAGTTCAAAAATCAAAAAAGATCCTCTGAAGGCTGCAAACCACAACTTCTTGAAAGCCAAGGAATGTTTTCTCCAGCTCTGCACAACAGCTGTAAGAGAGGTGGTAATCCTAATAAAATATATCTAAAACACAATTTGAAAGAGAATGTGAGGAGCTGTGTTTACCCACGGTGCATTTTTTTAATAGCATTTTACTTCTCCCAGGGGTACAGAAATATGTAATTCTCTTTCTTTCTTGGTGTTGGATTTCATTTTGTGTACTCCCTAAAGAGGGAGTTCAATTTTATCTTAATAAAATTTTGACTTGAGGACTCCATATGGAGTCCAAAGTACTTAGTGTTCTCAAGAGTAGATCTGAAATAAACCAATTGAAATAAAGATGACCACGCAAATAGTCTCGTGACACATTCAGCTGACATTTTTTCTGGTTCTGATTTAATTTCTTGTAAAAACTTTGACCATAGACCCAGACCTCAGCACTGCAATAAATGCCAGTATCTTGCACTCTCAAACAGTGCCTTGGGGCAGAAATTCATCACCTCTTGCTGTCTTTCTTCAGGAGCAGAAATGAGGCCAGGCACAACTCTTAGGACTGAGCAATAGGGATGGAGCTTCCAGCTATATCTGTATCAGTTAATGGGAACTGCCTGTGAGTGCTGCCCGGTGCTGTTCCTCCATGTTGTGGGGCACTGCATCCACCCTCCTCTCTAATTCAAGCTGCTGTGTGCCAGCTGATTATCCCTTCTAACTTTTGAACCATAACTGGAAACTTTTGGATGGTCTTAGCTAAAATGTTCCTAGAGATCACTAACAATTTAATGGGGCAAAGAATGGAGCCTGGCAGTGTTAAACCTGAAATGTGCCTTGGTGCTGTTTGATTTACAAGAATAGGCATGGCCTTTCTGATTTTCTGCTCTCTACCATTAAATGCCTCATCAGTTAAATGTTGGATTTATTTGGTCGTGCTTTACTTCTAAACTCAGGAGCTTCCTGCTCTGTTTCTTTTCCCACAGATATGGCTCTTTTTTTTTTGTACGCCTTAACCCCAGTTCACCTGTTCTCTTTCAACTTTGACAACTTACTTAGCAATTGTTGAAGTAAAAAATATTTTTCCCCACATCCCTTAACGTATTCCCATGACCCATGGATAGAGGTGAACTTTGCTCTTCATTCACCAAGTTGCCTGGTTCTCAGTATATGAAAATGCTGAAAAAATCATATTTTTCCTTTCTTCTCTATTACTAGTAAAGTGGAGGCTGAAAAAGGCAGAGACATATCTCTTATTTAGGCTAACATTTTGTAATGCTGATTAGAACTCATCCAGAATGAAAGATAAGCTCTCTTTTAGGACGTTAAATAAATAATGGCACACAGTGGCCCAGCCCATCATCGTTAAACACACTTTCACAGAGGGTCATGAACTCCATACTGGCCTCATTAAAGCTGTGAAAACTCCATCAGTGCTTATGTTTCTGTGTAATGATTTAATTGAATTTTCTTATTGCTGGAGCTTGTCATTATGCCAGTGATTTTCATGCTGACTTCTTAAACTCACAGAGTTTTTGCTCAAGTCTAAATAGTCCAAAATTGGTTTTATCAGTGTGTAGTCTGCTGGCAACATATGAGGCCTGAATAAGCAAGTGATTATTTGGAGGGCTGGGGGAATTTGCTTAGTTTTGTCTTTTTACTTAAGGATTTAATTTTCCACTTTGTTTCTTTTATTCTTTCTTTTGAACAGAATACACAGTAGACTTTCCAACCTGTAACAGTAGCCTTAGGAAACTCCTGATATGTAAACAGGAGAAGCTTGGACTCATTAGTATGTGCTAGATAAAGCTGGACTTAATTTTGCAAAAAAAAGCGTGTGTGACAAGAAGCTGAGTGACACTGAAGTGTTGAGCTCTAATCTAACATTGTTCTGGGAAGGCACAAGCCTATTCAAGGCACAATAACTTCTACATTAATGTGGGATTGTGGCTGAGAATTTAAATACTGCAAAGCCAGAAGAATTTCCACAACAATCAAATATTAGACCTCTGTGGCACTGAAGATTAATATTAGTCTGGGCAGTGTTTTTCTGTGATGAACCCATTAAAATCTTGAATGAGGAAAGACAGTTGTGAGGTGGAATATTTGAAAGACTTGGTGGTTACTTGTGAACCAGCAGAGATCATAGACACAGGATGCTGACACTGAGGTGTACATGTCTTGGAACAAAGCATGAAACAATGAGGGTGTGATCCCCAGCAATGGGGTGATTCATGCCTCAGCTGGGCATGGATGAAGAGGCAAATCAGTGAGTCTACAGAGAGAAATTCACAGTATTTTATATGTTGGAGTTTGAGCCATGCATTTCAGTTTCATTATGTGACTATAATGACCAGACCTTCACCTAACCACAGCTCAGCTGCTGCATACAGCTTTAAACACCAGAGATGCCTTATAGATGATGGAGGAATATACAGCAATTGCCAATCATCTTACATTTATGACTTAATGTTCAAATGTAAATTTTCTGTATTTACCACCTCTCTAATTTGAATGGCATGATTTTAGAAGTTATAGCCTTCTATCTGCAGTAGGTGTGCTATTTTTTGAGGACAAAGCAACTTGTGCCACTAAGCAGGTGCACAGCTGAATTTGGTGTCATCTTGATTTTTCTTCCTGACTTCCGGTTCTTGTCCTTGATACAGTGAATTTTATTTATGGTGCCTATAAGATATTGAGTCCACAGATGGTTTTGGCCAGGTCTGTGGGATGTCTGTACTTGACAAGCAGACATTTATGACATCAGGGCATTTGGGAATTTTTGTGTTTGCGGATGAGGCTGGAGCCTAGCAAGTAGCTTCCTAGGAGAGAACATAACCTGTGGCCAAAAGCCATAAAATTATACAAAACAACTTTGATACTGACACAGATGTTTTGACTTTTTTTCTGAAAAAAAACCCCCAACTTTGCCAGGGAAGGAAATGATACTCCATGGGAAATATGAAGAAGTATGAAATTCTTGAAAAGATGCAGTGAGTGACTATAGGAGGACTAAGTCAGGACAGAGAATATAAGGTCTTTACTTTAGCAGAAAAGGACTGTAAATTCCATAGTCTTCTCTTTTTTGTCATTTGTCAATTTGTCATTTGCTGACAGCAACCTGAAAAATGTTGGTGACTTCATCAAATGAGCAGAATACTGCAAAAGCTTTATTAGGTGTTGATCCACATTCTGTACTTGCTAGTGGTGATATAATCTTGGAGTATCCATTGATTCCAGTGAATTTTTTCTATATTTGCCTATACTAACAGAGTGCAATTCACTTTGATATTTACAGGCTATTATTTGGCAGAGCAGCTTTGCTTTAGCGTGACTTGTTGTAACTACGAATGAAATTTAGTTGTACATTTTACAAATTTTTAATCTACAATGCCAGAACATTGCACTGAATAAGATTAGCCATACTGGGGAAACCAAATGAAAGTCACAAAACGAAAAAAATTAAATCAAAAAATAGAAAGATGGGATTGCAGATGCCACAAGACTTATGGTTGTTCTACGTTTATGTTACATTTATTCATGCTTAAAAATGCAAGCAGAGGAAGCAGAAGTTCAGTTTAACAGATTGCTTTATGTCATTCCAACTCTTGATGAAATTTGCACTGCAATGCTGTATTTTATTGAAGCCCATTATTAAATTTATTGATTCCATTCTGGGGGGTGGGGTCAAAGTTTTCTTGAAGTCTCAGGTGCTTTAAAGAATGCGGTCCAGAAAGTCTGAAAGCAACTTCAAATTATTATTTTTCAGAATGAGTAAGGATTCAGTTTATATATATTACTAATATAGAATTGCTGAGGGTTAGGTTTGTTCCTTTTTACTCTTAAGAATTTTTTCCCCATAAACTGCCAGAGAGACTTAAGTGTCGTATTTAACAAAAAAGAAAGGGGTGGTCAAAGCTCAGAGGGGGAGATAACACAAGTTTTGGGGCAGGTAAAGGACAGAGCAGCTTGGCACTCTGTTTTTTGGCATTCGGGGAGAAAGCAAGGCTGGGTTGCTGCTCACTGCTAGAAGAGTTGGAATCTGGAGGAGTCCAGTCCTAGGAAATCTACTATCATCTGCTCACCCTGGAATTCTGAGCTTCTCTGCCGCCCTGCGAGAGCTGGGCCAGCCCTGCCCCGCCATCAGTGCTGCTCCTCTGCTACAGAGTGACCCTGCACACCCCTGCCCTGCTGGGACACCCTGCCCCTGCCTGCCAGGACATCCTGCCATCCCAGCTACCAGCCCGGGACTTTTCCACTGTTTACAGCTTGGTGCTCTGAGGATCCTACAAAGACACTGAGACCAAACTACCCTGGGTTTTTGTGAAGCAAAGCCCACGAGGTTCTTGGTACTGTTTTTGTTATCAATGCTGTAGTTGTTTTTTTGTTTGCTTTGTTATATATACTAGTAAAGAACTGCTATTTCTATTTCCAAAATCTTTTGCCTAAAAGCTTTTAACTGCAAATTTATAATTGGAAAAAAGAGGGGGTAGTGGTGGTGGTTTACATTCTTCATTCCAAGGGAAGCTCCAACTTTCCCTGGCAGATACCTGTCTTCCCAAACCAAGACAAGAATATATAAATATTTATAATGAATGCAATAGTTTGTAACATATATGACATAATGTTTATTCTACATTTTATGTATTGTATAAATATATAGCACATATATTTGTATTTTGTGGTGTGTATATATAGCTGTAGACACATATATGTTTTAGGATGTATCAAAACAAGGTTTCATTGTGCTGCCAGTGGTGCATCAGCTCCTGGTTTGCAGCAGGGGCACTGATATTGTCTACTTCACTTATCCAACTAATTGCTTAAGGAAATCTATCTGCTCTGCTGCTGTGGTATGTGGGATGGTGTGAAAACAGGCTCTGCTACATGACCCTTGAGGAGGTAACAAATAGCACACCCCTGGCAAAACAAAGCAATGGGCTCAGGCCCTTTGTGACTCTGTGTTTGGGGCTGCAAGGCATCAGGTCTGGCTTACTCTGAGCCAGGCTCCACTCTGCCAGGGCACACAGGAAACAGAAACATTGGTGATGTGGCACCCACAGGAGAGGACTCCTCTTTCTGAGCACATGCAGGCAACGAACAATGAAAACTTCCAGAGAAACACCTGCTGGGAGTGCACCTTTTCCTCACTTTCAGGCAGTTGTCTATTCAGCTACACAGTAGTAGTCCCAAGGAAGCTATCAGGATTGTTCCTTCATTTCTTAGGGCCTTTGTGGCCCCAGGGGGCGGCTGGCATCCTCTTAATGCATTGAATCATTCTTCAGGAGCCTTCTTTCAGGCCTGCCTCTTTCCACTGGCTAAGTAGCCCTAATCTGGGTACTCTGAGTTATCTTTTTAATGATGTCTGCTGTGGACAGCCATCCAGTTTTGCAATCTTCAGCACTTGTGTTAGGCAAGTAAAGTAGTCAGTCTGAATAGATGCCATTGTGCCAGAGGACTGCAGGGACAGTAAATGCCAAGTTTAAGATTATATTCTACAAACAGGAAGCTTATTGCTGCTCTCTAGCTCAGCAAGCCAATTGAAAGCCAATCCCTTGAGCCAAAGTGAACCAGTTCTATTTATTTCTAATTCTGAGTCCAAGCACAGAAGGGAAGTAATTTGTTTTGGACTTGGATTTGGAGACGGGAAAACTGACATGCTGCATCTGGATGTTTGCTTTACATATTTGTCATTTTATTTATGAAAAGTCATGGAATCTGAACAACCAGTTAGTGAATGCTTGCAAAACTTGCTTTCAAATTTGTATGTATTTTATCTAAGTACTGAAGTATGGGTTTCAGCATGTTCCTTTTTCCATTTTCATTGCTTTGATTTATTCTGTAAAAACTTCTTTGCCTGTCCTGTAAAACCATACACTTGGAAATGGTTTATATGCATGCTTTCAGTGTTAACCTTTTGTTTTCTGTTTTGTATGTCTATGTCAATGCACATTGTGAAAATAAATGGTGTTTTTCAAGAGGGTCTCTCCTATTTCCATCCAGAGTGTATGCTTGACACTTCTGGGAAAGAGGAAGGGACAAAGAGAGAAATTAAACTGGACTACACAATAATAAAGCTACTTTAACTCCTTTTCGCTTCTTCAGCAGGCTGAATCAATTTTAGCCCAATACTGGAGAATCAGCATCACATGCTTTTGAATAAAACTGGTGTTAGCTGACCTTCCCCAGCTCTTCCTCTCCATGCTGCAAGGCATCTGCTATGGCATGTGGGGAGTGTTGCAATCTGAGCTCAGCATTTAATCCAGTCCTGCACAGTAGCATCCGCTGTGGAGGTGACAGATCCAGACATTTTTACTCTTTTTTCTCCTGCCTTTGAGTAAAAAACGGCAGTCCTTTCCCTCCTATTCAGAACTGTCCCAAAAGCTTTGTTTTGCTTTCCATGGACAACCATCTCTTTATTCTTGTGCAAATGGTGTAGCTGGGATTATCTGCCCTCTCTCTTTGCAGGTGTCATAGACACATGCTTGCAAAGGTGGGTTGGCAGGAAAGTTGTCCAAAAACATATTAAAGGAAAAGGTGACAAGATATTCACTGTGGCTTTTGGACAGCTCCATTTTTACTAAAAAGAATAAAAAAATTGGAAGAATAATGGTACTGGTGGAAGCTGTTTTTCTGATGGCGTGGATGATTCCCCATTTACAGGGTCATGTCATGACTGTAACTGTGATAAGTTACTGTAACTGTGTAACTGTGTTATGAGAAAGCAAGGGCTATCCAGGAATAACTTTACCACCTTGAGCTGAGGATTTGGTGAATGGGACTCACAACTGAATTTCTATGACTGAAGGGTGAGCTGGTTAAGGCTAAAAAACTGTAAAGGGCAAATCAGGCCTCTGACATCATCAAGAAATTCCCAAACGGAAAAACAGTCTAATTTTTTAATGGTTCTCTGTAAAATTAAACATTAATAACTTTTTTGCTTAACTTTCTAGATCTTAGCAATTCTTTTAAAAGCAATGACATGAGCTGTTGCAAGAGAGTTTGAGGTGAAATAGAGTCCACTGTGGAATCAATAGCTGGACATTATATTGTTTGCTTTCTATGCAACAATTAAAAGGTTTGTCCTGTGGTTACTGTACTGTTCCGCTGCCTTTCTAATTTGCTGTTGTGGAAACACCAAATTACTTGTCCAGTTTGTAATTCAGTGTACAGCAAAAAGCTTGAAATTACTTCTATTGAAAAAGCAATTATGTTTCCAGCAGGAAAAAAAAAAAGGCATGTAGATGTCATGGCCTTTTTTCAGAAAAAGCTGCTTAATGACACAGGACATGTGCATAAAAGAAGTAATAAGTCTATTTTACAGCCTTGTCGTACATTGGACTTCTCGCATTTCAGAATTCTTACTCCTGAGGAGCTTTTGTGTATGTGTGGGCATGTGTGTGTGGGTGTGTGTGAGAATCAAAGGAACATGATGTCCTTCACTTTAATAGTTTATTTTATGTTATTGCTTTGTGTTTTGCAGTCCCTTTAGCCAATCTGCATTTATGAACTGAAGAGAATAGGAGCCAGGGGCCTAATATTATAGTAAATTAGGTCCTGAATTTCTACTCAAGTGATTTCATTTTGAATTTAGCCTTTATTATAACTGCTTAATGTACAAAGATATCACATTGGGAGTTAGAAGGCTTGCCTTTTTCCTCAGCAACAAGAAAATGGTAGTCACAGAGTGAAGAAGAATGCTTCTCTTTTAAACTGTTTGATCTGGGCTTTTGGGAATCCCTTAGATCTTTATATGGTCTGCCTAAGAGTTTCAGTAGTCCAGTTACTAGGGCTACTGGGATCTTTAATTCTGCATAGAGAGGAACAGAATTAGTTCTTTCTGTAGAGAGGAAAAAACAGTGGCTGTGCTTTTCACATTCATTTGGAGCAAGAGACTGTTTATGTTACCAATATAAAAAGATTGTTATTCTTTCATAATTTTATTTTCTATGGTTGCTAAAAGCAAACTGGGTTAGCAGAGAGGAAATTAATGGAGTTTACCTTTTCCTGTTTCACAGTTTATGAGACACTTACTCTGTGTTCGTAATATGATCAGATTAGACTGCTTCTTCTGTTCCTTTTTCAGCAAATGCAATAAGATGTTTATGGGCCTGTGTTTATTCAGATTCTTAGGAATACAGCCTATTTTAAGGAAAAGTGTGCTCTTGTGTGACTGAGCAGGATTGGACCAATCTAAAGAATTGCCTCCTCTTTTTATACTATAAATATTGTAAAATTAACTCTATCAAAAATTCACTAGTTTTGATTTTTCAGTGGTATTGTGCATCGAGATTCAAATTTTCACAATAAATTGTCATGGTTTTTTTATATAAGAACTTTAGCCTCTCATTCTTACTGCTAGAGATCGTGTCAACAGGATTTTTAATTATATGAGATTTTCAGGGATTGGAGTAACATGTAACATTTCCTTCCAGACAAAAATAGAGGGACAGACACAAAACATTTGCATTTGAATCTCACATTGGGAACTTGGCTGCCTTGCATATTTTTTTAAATTTTTATGTAATTTAAATGTTTGTGGTTTAGTTCATTACAATTCTTAAAAGAAGACTCTTGAAGAAAAAGTTGGGTTTTATTCAGTGACCTACAAAAAGTAATTGCTGTCTTTCTAGACATTCATTAAAAATTAATGATCACAGTAGTCCAGTAACAAAACTATTCTATTAAAAAGTAGATAATTTTTGAAAAGTGCACACCACAGATACTTTCACGTGCTACTCAGGAGGAAAACAAACCACCTGTTTTGAGAACTTCACCAAGAAATGTAAATTGCAGCAAACAATGCAGTCCCTCCCGTAAGCCTGCTTCTGTTGTTGTTTTTTTTTTTTTTTTTTTTTTTTTTTTAATGCAGTACTCAAAGTCCCAACAGCTCCTTCCCTGCTCTTTGACAAGCCTCTGCCACCTGGAAAAGTGGTCCCTTGGTGTCCCAGCTCCGTTGGATCCCACTGCTTGCCTGGGGGCAGCTGCTCCCTTTTGGTGGCTGCACATTGCACCCTGGCAAAGGGCACATGTCCCAGGCTTGAGCTGAACTGTACTTCTCAGCAGAAAAAGATTTATGCCTTTTTATACATCAAAAGCCAGATACCAAAGCTCTTGCTTATGCTGGAGTAAGTCCCAGCAGCCCTGCAGGGCATGAAGGTGCTTGATCTACATGCATGGACAGGTTTGCCTCTGACCCCTGGGCACAGTCCCTGGCTGCTGCTTGTAGGGGACCACGCCATCCCTGGTCCCTCCTCCAGTGCCCCAGCAGGCTACAGCAGCACCTTCCAGCCCTCCATCAACTTGGGACCAAGCAAAGGTGGTTTGTTTTCCTGCAGGGCCCACAGGGGAGAGGAGCAGTGGTGCTGGAAGGCAGCAGCTTTGCTACCACCAGGAGCCCTGGCTGGGGCTGCATCCAGCGGGTTTCCTCTGGCCCTGGTGTGCCCATATGCTGTGGCACACTCCTGCACCCCTGCCTCAAGAGCCCAGCAGTCCAAGGCCATCTGTGCTTTCTCTGGGCTGTTAGGGATCAGCAGCTGGCCATGGCAGCTGTGTCTGCTCTAATAAATTAAGCAGTGCCAGGGCGCATCGCTGGACTTGATTATTTATATTGTTTAATTATTGAAATGCCCTTTGGCTTGTTTTTGGCCAAGTAGTGCTCTCCCAAATGATTCTCAGGCAATGTCCAAGGAGCCGGCTTGGGACAGGGACTGCTCCCAAGTGTGATGCAGCTGCAGCCATGCTATTTTACAGAGTAAGAGAGTTTAATGTATGGACAATGGCTGTTCCATGCCATTTGGTCTCAGTGTCACAGAGGAGCTTCAGGCAAGCTTCATTCAGAAATGTAGGCCTGGCTTTTGGGTGCAGATATTCTTTTTGCCAATAGTGGAGCATGAGCTTAAAATTTGAGTTCTGAAAAAGAAATCCATCTCATGCAAACAACTGGGAGTGTTTTTTCCTCATCTCTGTTTGTTCCTGAAATATCTGTCCTATTTACTTTGAATATTTTTTTTTCCATCTGCTCATATTGCTATTCTGTTTTTAAGAGTCACATGGAGGCATTAGCTTTTGGTCTTAATGTTTTAGGGGACCTCTTTTAAGATGGAAAAGTGAGGATTGAAGTGGCAAAAAGAATTAATACGCTTTCTTCCATCTGAGTAAAAAATCCATAAATAATAATGTCTTTGAAAATCCTGTTTCAAGCACATTATGTATTTATACACCATTATATATATATATAATATTATATATAATATTATTAATATATAATATAATATAATATAATATAATATATATATATGCATGCACACAAAACATTTATTTCCCTTATAGATGAAAAACATCTTATGGGCTCAATATTCCAAAGAGCACCTTAATGTGCTTACAGATAGTCATAGATCTAAGTTTTTCTTGGATTTCCTTTCCTTTCTGCTTTTTATTTCTCTGTTAATTCCTTTTTCCAAAGGAATAAATATTTCCATACAACACAGACATTTTTTTATAAAAAATACATTTAATTTATTCTCTCTTGAATCAACCCAACTGTTCAAGCTTTTCTTTTTTGGTTACTGTTTCAAGTCTAAAATGATCTGTGAAAATGGAAGATTTAACACCCACTCTTTTTTTGACAAACTTAATATTTTTCTGTATTCCAATCCAGGAATGACAAAGCAAGAGCAAACAGTTCTGCTTGTGTCCTTACTCCCAGCTGGAGCCAGAAGCTTGCATTTTGGGGCTGTGAATATTTTTATAGGGATTTCATCCTTATTTTAGGCATACATTTAGAAAACTTTCAACAAAGGAAGAGACTGCATCTTGTCAAGCCACAGCAGAGCATTCTCTTTATACTGACACCTAAGCTTCTTTATTGCCCTGACCCAGAGGAAAAGTTTCATAGCAAAAACCCTGATGAAATCATCAGAAGACAAACATGAGCTCAGCTTTGGTTTCCTATGTTCCCCCAGGAGAAACTTGAGTCTGAGTAACAATTCTGGGGTGAAAGAGGCCACTTCCTTAAGTTTCCTTGGGTTCATTTGGGAAGGATAAGTCTTCTAAACCTACCCTCTTGCTCCTTGAGTTCATCAGCAACTTCAGAAAGTGCTCTCAGCCCTGTGGATTTGGATTTCATCTTGTAGTGCTTCTGCTCTTGGCCATGGCAGCAGTGGAATATCTCAGGAGGCAAAGAGCAGGACTGCTGGCAGCAATGCTGAGCCTTGAGAATGAGGTTCCACACAGCTCACAAGAGAAGAGCAAAGGAGTGGATCTCCTTGACTGCACACTAGGGAAAGAAAAATAAATAATAGGACAAGAAGTTCAAGATCTATGATTGCATGATGCTTTGTATTTGAACAAACAGCCAGTTTAGAATGAAGTGCTTGGAGGGAAGTCAAACAAACAAACAAAAGTGCAAAATTTGGCTTCAAATATTGAGTCATGCTGTGGAAAAAATGTTATGCCTCTGATGACAAAGGAGAAGAAAAGGAAAGGAAAGAGACACAAAAGGCAGAGCAGAGGATTAAGAAGGAGTCATGCTTAACAGAAAACGATGAAGTCAAATCACAGAGTAAATTCCAAATCAGAATATACTGAGTTAGAAGGGACATTCAGCTCTCTTTGGAAAGCTCAGTGTTTGCAAAGAGGCTTCCAGGTGGGTAATGGGAGGAGAAAAGAGGAAATATATTGGGTTTAGGTAATTCTGAGTATATGAAACAGATGTATGGATAATTTAGGCTGGAGAGAGCAGCAGAGCTTTTGAGAGGCTTGGAAAAAGAACAGTAGTTTTGGAGAACAGAGATGAGGGCAGGAGCCTGAAGTTTCTTTCTTCCTCCTCCTATTTTCCCCTTAAATACAGGGCTTCCACCTCCCCCTGAGACCTGACAGGCAGCAGAGCATGTTCTCTGCCTCATGTGGTGATCTGCTGCTTCTCCAGTCCCCTTACAGGTGTCCCCCACTGCTCACCTGGCTGCTCCTCTTGGCCTCCTGGGCAGGGGATGGATGAGGAAAGTCAGAGATGCTAAGGAGGGGCTAGGGAGCCACAGCTTTCTGCTTCTCCTGCTGGAAAAGGCCACCTTCTCCAGCCTGTAAGTCCTCCCAGAGAACCAGGTGGTGGTGTCTTACCTTCGAAAATCCATTTCTATGCCACTGGCTGCCAGTGTGCATTTTATCTGGATATGAGTGCACCAGGGCAAAGGGAGTCATCATCAACTCTAGCAAGATCTGCCACTTTTTCATGTGTAAGTGTGGGGGTCTTATTTGGTTGGGGTTTTTTTTGGTTGTTTCTTTTATCAGCAAGAGTTAGGCTGCAGTTTGATGCTCAGGTGTTGAGAAATTTATTTCATTTTAAAGTAATATAGATGGTTCCAAGTTTCAGAGGAACACACAATATGTGCTAGAGAAAACTGTGATTAAGTTTTGTGGATCAACAGAAATAACTTACCAGGATGCTTTGGAGTCTTAGAATCACTTTATTGTCCAAAGTAAAATCAAAGAACACGATGGTATTATCAGAAAACAGAAAATATACTGCTTTTCTCACCCTTTACTTTAGAATTTTACTGTTTCATTTAAATTTGCAAGATATCAGAGACAGTGACTATAGGAGACAATGAACTAATCCAGTTGGCCTTACATCAAGCTAATATAAAGCATCTGATGATATTTCTATGCCCTGCAACATGGGCTTGGAAATATTGGAGTTTGATTTGACAGATGGCTTAAAAATAATATCATTCTTCTGTGTAAAAACTCTGCCCACCTTGATGTTGTTTTGATTCTTTTGAAATTCTGTGTTCAGCATTGTTACTAACTTTAGATAATAAGACCTTTTTCAGTTGCTTTTAACAGCTTTCATGACTGCAGCTTAACAAAACATTGCTGTTTGGTCATTTCTCCTGAGTTCCCTTTGATTTGAGGTAATATGATGTATCTATTTCTCCTTTAATATTTCTAGGTTTCTGCAAAAAGCATTATAAGCCCTTGTATTTCTGTTGGATTTTTTTCCCTGTTTGGTTATGCTTCTGTGCTTTAAGAAATAACAATAATTTGTTCTTTACAGAGATTGAAAACCTCTTTCATCTAAAAGCCAAATTATTATTTGCACCAGGAACTAAGTCATGGACCAAAATGCTATTGTATTAGGTGTTTGAAGTGCAGGCATAAAAGTGATCTTTGCCCAAAAGAATTTATGACCCGAGTTCAGAAGGAGAGGCAGTAGGTAAAAAAAATTACCTGGGCAACATGGGGAACTGATAAAATACCATTGGTTGTCATGGTAAGTTAGGCTTGCATACCTTTATGCAGAAAGGAACCTTTGTTTTCATTGAGACTTACAAAATCATATGACAAGAGGATTAAAAAATTCACAAATACATTTCCAGAACAAGTATGCATACACAGAAGCATATTTGCAAACATTAATATCTCTATTATTAAATTATAAACCCTCCAAAGTGGGAGACGATATCACTGTGAGGATCAAATCCTGGCACACTTAGTTTTCTTTCTCAGTTTGCAATGCAACTTATTTTTATTCATCCTGTACCTTTGATAAGATGTGCAAGCTCCCAGATTTCTAAACAATATTTGCAATGGGTAGCTAAGAGCTGAAATCTCTGAGTCTGGCTTTTGTTGGATGTTGTGGTTTGAAAACAAAACAAGTGAGAGGCTCCAAGTCAGAAATACAATTAAATGAGAAGAAAAGGAATAAAATAAAATAAAATAAATGCAATAATATAAAGAAACCACCACTGACAGAGTCAGAATACAACCTGAGCAGGGTGATGGAAGCAGTCCAGGTGAGGTTGTCTTCCTGAAGCAGTGATCTCATAGAAAAGTCTGGTAGCTCTGGTCCTCTGGGAATCCAGTGTGTGAGAGCTCCTTGTACTGTCCCAAATCGCTGCTTATATTCAGGTGAGAATGCTTGGCTCCTCCCTGTGGGTGGAGCATCTCACAATGGGATGATGAGTCATACAGGAGGTCCTTGATGGCCCATTAAAGAGAGATAGCTCCCAGAGGGAGTTATCTATGAGTCATGCACAAGGCATTGATGGGCCATTAACTGAAGATGGTGATAGAATACATCCTAAGCTACAACCCAGGACATTGGACTAGTGATTTCACAGTACAGTACAGAACTGTACGCAATGCAATTAGCTCCTTCTCATTGTCTGATTAGAGGAAAGTTCTTACAAGTGATGATGACCTCTGTCTCTCAATTAGTACTCTTAGTACAACCTGTATACTAGTGGGAAATGTGATCTAACTAAACACTGAGGTAAGACAATGCAAGGCATGGCCTGTACTCACGACTTCTGATAACTTGCTATTTTGCAGAGTGAATTACATGGCTGAAAGTGAGTCTTACATGCCACACTGGTAATAAAGCTCGAATTAGAGAGATCTAGTCAAGTATTCAGAAAGACTAAAGTAGAGTTCAGCTGTTTTTCAGAGAAGGATACCAGACAAGATAGGATGCCAGACGAAGTAGAATTACAGACAAGGTAGAATGCCAAAGCCAACAGACAGTCAGTCAAATCTGTTGATTGATACTTCCCTGCTTTATGTGGATTTGATGTTGCTCTCTTAAGAGGGATATCACCTGCCCTGCCTGGGACACTTGGCTGGTGCTGGCTGTCTCAGGGACATGCAGACCAAATGTATCTGGTGTGTTGGAGTGTTGGACTGACGTCCTTTTGAACTAGAGTGGGCAATAAATTCACCACAGCTGCAACACAACCATGGTGAAAGCAAAGCTAATACCCTCTAAGAACTAGCAAACCTGACTCTTTTGGAGAAGTATCCAACAAACAAGAACAAAAGGCCCTAAAGATTAAGGATGATAATAGTTTAGTGGGTTAGTCTAGAAAAAGTTTGGAATATACATAGAAAGATTTGCTATATGGTTTCTACTGACTAGAGGGAAAGAAATGCTTATATGTTTATATGGGATTAGTGGCAAATTTAGAGTGATATCTTTGCTTCAATTTGCAACTTCTTGGACGTAACTAAAGGAAACAGCTATGATTCTAATATTTTTTTCAAGTATACATTGTGATTTTTATTATTGTAGCTGTAGGATTGATATCTCCCAAGATAAAAAATCCTGAATAAATTAGTCAAGCTTATGAAACTGGCTCACAGGTAATGACATCTTAGCTGTACTTCTAGATATTTTTATCATCTGTAACTGTTCAGGAGCACAGGCAATATTCTTTGAGGTACTCAGTAACTGGAAGAGCTTGATTTTGTTCAGATTAAAAGCTGTATCCTGATGTAACAAGCTGGGTCTTTTGTCAGACATTGCAAGACTCACAATTGAGTCTTTTAACTCCCTTTGAATTGGGAGACTGACATCTTTTGGAATGAGATGTGCTGATCAAAGTTCTGGGGTACAAACAGATAAAATTATTGCATTTTTCCCAGTGATCTTGTAGGAGATCTTGTCTACACAGGCAAGGTGACAGAGCATTTTCCATCTGAATTTTTCAAACTCGAAAGGGAAGCCATCGTTCTCCAAGCAGCAATGGTGTTTTGTTTCTCTTAGCAAAGTCCCTCATGTGTGTAGGTCTTTGTCTGCCAGAGGTCCCCAAGGTTACAATGAGAGGCAGAGCAGGGACAGGACAAACAGCCTGAGTTTGTCTCAGTGGTATACCTGACACGTCACATAGCGTGGTGATTTATTAATGTTGCAGCACACACTGAAACAATTCAAAGTAGACTCTTTCATCTCAAAAGACAAGGTTTTTTTGGTTGTCAGTATCCTCTTGAAAACAGAGGTTCTAAAGGTGAGGCCAAGCTGTTTATGGATTGGCAGAGGCTAGTCTAATTATATTTTTGAGCTTGTATTCTGTGGTGATTTGATCTATTTTGTCTACTTGGTGGTGGCATAGAGTAGTTTTAAGACTCGATACAACATAGCAGGGTGTAATTTATGTGGTTTATGGACCTGGATTACATAAAGAGCATCAGTTTTTTAATGTGACTTAAAGGCACAGATGCTGGAGTGACTGAACCTTCACGATGGTTTCATTTCCATCAAATGATGCAGAAATCTTCTAGCTTTTTTTTACTTTTCTACTGCATCCTTCCCCCAAGACTAATGTGCATGAAGAGGACTTCACAGAACATGAAGATGGAGCATCTGTGATAGCTGATCCTAAAGTCAGCAACCAAAAAACAAAAGAGGCTGTCTCAAACGAAGTGGACCCAGCTGACAGAGCAGATGGATTTTTTAAAAAAATATTACAGCACCTAATATTTTTGTTTAATACAACTTTTCACAATGTCAGAGTTATGGAACTATATGTATCTAGTAATTTCCAGAAAGATGAAAACTGAAAAACAGGCAGGTTGGATGCTTTCAATTTCAACTTGAATGCTTCTCCTTTTCTGCTTATGATCACAGGCTATAAAGGAAATACCTCACTGATATTTTTGGGAAGTATAAAAGAGAAACAAGCCCCTCCTCAGCGTCCTTGGTTTGCATGATGCTTAGAAGAGCAAACAGGGAAGTTCCTATGTCTGCATCAAAGTCAGGGACAGCCAGTTGTGGGTTACTTGACATCACAGATCTGAAGACTCCATTGAAGAAGACACTAGGAAAAACAGGGAGGCATCAATAATTTATGAGTCAGGATGAAGGAGCAATACCCAGAGTGTAAAATATGCTTACTTGGTACCTTACTGGGGAACTTTTATCACATGCCAAGACCCCAGAGAATTTCAGTTTGACTGAACTTCCGGAAACCTGGGCCATTTTGCATCCGAGCAAGCCAGTCCTTGGAGTGCTTTATTATAAGAAAAAACTTGGGAAAGCTCTCAGAGAGCCAAAATCCCAGTGATTTGGCTCCTGATTTGTGATGTGCCAGCTCCATCTAAATAAGGCTGAAGACACGCTGACTTGTGATGTCCACAGAATCACTTAGGACGCATGTGACTGATGCTCCCTAGGCTGGTGTCTTTGAAAGTCTCTGTGGGGAACTTAACCTGGGAAAATCTTCTGAGGACATCTCTATGTTGACAATTCTCTGCACAGATATTTAACTTTGCTTACCACTCCCCAAAGAAATCCAGCTTTTCCAAGGTGGTTCCTTTTCTTTGGGAGAAACCTATCCACGTGGGAAACAGTGTTCTTGGGTGGGTATAGAACATGAAGTCTGCCCTACTGGGCTGAACTGGGTAGGATGAAAGGACATGGCATACCCATGTTCTCTGCATCACTTACAAGCTGGTGCTTGCAGCAGTGATTTATCCAGTAATGAGCAAAATAAAGATAAGGGAGTGTATCTTTGCTCATTACTTTGAAGCAATTGAAATTAATTTTGCTAATAAATTAAATATGTCTAAGTGTTAGAAGCCTAGGAGAGCAGAGAATAACAAGTAATTGTGAAAGGCTTGTGAAAAAACATGGGGATTTTCCCAGTGGAAATGGATCTAAACTTCCCAGTAGTTCAAGAAAACTATTCTGGGGGAAAATCTCTGGCTACAGTCTTCTTTCTCTATGCCAATTCTTCAACAGAAACTGTTTCTTACTTCTCACTGTGCTATGTGGGGCTTAGAGCTCCTGTCCTTAGTATCACTTCACTGATTGTTATTCTTGTAGGGATATTTTTATTCAGAACTTGTCTTGCTTTCCTCATAGCAAGTCAGTCTGGGCCAAGATGAGATGGTGCAAGAGACAACAGCTCCTTATACTTTCCTCCAAGAAATACTATGAGGGAAGAAGTTCTCTGCCTCTCTCTGTTTTTCCCATCAACTCTCTGACCTGGTTCATAAAGTAGTCCATGACCACTTGGTTGGACACAGATGTGGGTCATGCCACATAGAGTATGGCATTTCATTAGTGGCATTTGTCCCAAGGGTCTGCAAAACTAAAGTAGGTCTTGGTTACCTTAATTCCCTCTCTTAAGATATTTGACCCTTCCAGCAGCATTCTCTCTCTTTTCTGTACTTCTTTTTGCCCATTGATCAATAGTTATGTGTCACTGATTTCTCATCATTAAATGCTGAAGGACACTACAACTCTGCCTTTTTCTCATTATCTTCCATTTGTACCATTTTGTTCTCTTCTATCCCTCTGCCACCTTCATTTTCTTTCTCTTCTCCTCCTGTGAGTTTCCTCTTTCTAAATGCTTCCTGACTTATCAGTGCAGTGTCTGCAGCCAACAATACTGTTTGGATATCCTTTGTTCTTTACAGACACCTCCTCTCTGATCTCCAGACTGGTGTCCTTGTTGCCTTCTTCCCTGTTGTGCTTGGCAGACTACAGCAAAACTCCAGCTGGGAGCCTGATTTAAGTTTAACACCATGCTTATTCGTTATTCTTTCACTCTGGCTGCAACTCTAACATTGTAGTCACTATTGCAATTTCTTTTTGTAGCTACTGTGAGCCTGGGAGATAGAAGTGGGGTGTTTCTACACAATAATCCTATTATTTAGTGAAGTTTTATATGCCCAGCATGTTTTTGTTGAACAGCCTTTCTCTCATATCTTTCCTGGCTGTTCAGGAATGCTTCAGATCTCTTCTGTGCTTAATGTCTGCTGCGTGCCTACCCTGGGAATGGGGCTGCCAGAGGGCACAGAGACTGGAGATGTCCAGGTGCCTCTTCTCAAACTGAATTAAATTAAAATACAAAGTATGTGTATGGAAATGGCATATAAATCACTCAGACTCTTATCAAAGCTTCCACCCCCACTGCAGTTAATTACAGGTGAAAAAAAAAAATAGGTCTAACAAAGCAAGCTCTTGATTAAACCTAATCACACCCGTGCTCCTTGGTAAATGTGACCTACAGGAATTGTGAAATTTGCCTAGTTGCATTTGGATTCAGACATGTCTTGTTTCCCTCTGCCCTTAGCTTGTGCTACATGAGTTCTAAACCCAGAAAAGTTATTCATGGGTGGGATGTGGCTACTGAGGGCATTCTGAAGCTGAGGAACAAGTAAAGGAACATGGTGCCCTCTAAACTCCATAAACATGCATGTGTATGTATAAGTGTATATACAAATGTCCATAAGTGTGAATGTCGATATATGTCTGTAGGGACTGAGTGAGGCACAGGAAAATGTATGCCAATATTAGTTTCAGGCAGATGAGGTTGGTGGCAATCAGATGGTAATTAATTTTTTATGTTTAGGCTGTTTAGGTATCTCTGCCACCTGTTGCTTCCAAACACTCAGAAAGGTGGCCTACATCTTTTCCTGGCACAGAAATGATGAGTAAGGAAGAAGTCAGAAAGGTTGATAAAAACGTGCCACAGTCCCCAAATGTCTCGTGGCTGTTGAAACACAGGTCCTTAATTAGAAGCTAAAATAAAAAAAACCAAAACTTGCTGGGATCTGTAATGAGAGCTTTGCTTTTTCATCATCTGAAAGAGGATCATGGCCATGAATGGTTGATTTGAAATGATGCCAATATAAAGAATAAATTCATATTGATACTGACATTATTGTTAGCAACACTGGCAGTGACAAAAAGAATAATAACAACAACATTATTATAGTAGTAAACTTGTGACAGGAACTTTGCATGTATGTTACAGGATTTGATGCAGGAATTGTCATTGTAAAAGGCCATGTAAGTATTTAAATGTCAACATGACTTTTTAAACTAATGTGACCAGAAAGAGGAATGTTCACTTGATACAGTAGGTAAAGCTGATAATTATAACAAATAGTATAGAACATTTTAAACAGAGACCTGTTTGCAAAATGTTGACAACAGTAAGCAATATCAACCCTCAACTCCATTTATTTTTACCTTAGGTGTAATGGATACTGTGTAAAAGTAATGATAAATCTCCTCTTTAAAATGATCTGCTTGTAAAAATGCAGTTAGGCTATGCTGAAGAAATAAATTTAACTCATGTTTAAAAGCTTGCTTTTGGAAAAAATATACATTTTGGAAGAAGTCTATGGTATTTCTAATTGCATTTTGATTACCTTTTTTGTGTACATTGGTATAATCCAGTCATATTCCCCCTATTTTTTTTCAATTAATAAAGGTAGGACAGTGGCATTGTTTTGTCAATTCTTCATGACCTGTGAGGTTTAAAAATGATAACAAGAACAAAAAAGAAATTCCATAAGAATGGGCTCCTAATAAGAATTACATTTAGTTAAAATAATCATTGGTATTGGTATGACACATCTTGCTAGAAACCACACTAGTTTCTAGCAAGATAAAGAAAAAAATTGGTGCTTTAGCATGAGAATACCCATTTCCTTGATTTAGATGATAAATTAAAAATAAATATAATTTATCAAAATGATAAATTAGCCATCTTCTGTCTATGCAGTGGCACTCTGTTAACACTTACTTTAGTAAAAGTGAATATTGTGTTAAGATAACAAGTACAGACTTCCTGAGATAGAGCAAAGTACATTCTTCAAATGTCTGTGTACTTTCCACAGAGAAGCAAGATGGTCTATTATTCACATAATCTTCTGCTCCCTCACAATGAAACAAAATTCTGTAAAATGGGAAATGAAAGGCAATAGTAATGTAAAGGATAAAATGTTTTAAAAATATATTTTAAATTACAGCATTAAGAAAAGCAGACAATTTTATCATCTAAAAATTGCCTATTTTTCTCCAATATATTTTATAGATCTGTTTTATACTTAAACTGACATATTATTAGTTATGCATATTTTTGGCATACAGAAAGTATTAACTTCTTTCAGTAGAGGACCAAAACATGTATTTCAAAATCCATGTCCTTTAAACAGTAATATGTACAATAAATGCCATATTTAATATCTTTTTATATATTAATTTTCACTAAGTCAGGAGTCTTGGGGATTTTTGTCTCTGGAAAATAGAGCAGATGCTGTTTCACCCACACCTAGATATGTCAAGCTTAAAAAGAAGCAATTGGAAGGCAACAACTTTAAAGATTTAAATTCACATTAATACCAGGAAGAGGAAAGAAGACTTTATCTATTGCTTTGGAGCACATGGAAAACCTCAAGAGATGACTGAGATAAATTTCTGCAGGGAGAGTGTCATTTGTCACTGTTTCTGCCCTTTTTCCCCCTCTTTCTTGAAATCCCTTTTTAATATCCCATTAAAAAGCATAAAGGGTTTATTCCTCATGGTAGCAGACCAGTCTGCACTGAGTACAGCCCCACAGGACTCAGAAGAGCACCTTGAAGTACACAGGGCTTTAGTCATTCATTTTCTATTAGCAGGCAAAATTGATGGTTTTATTTTACAAAGAAAAATGTTTTTCTTGATGCATGCCATAAATATACCAGTGCAGTCCTCTTAGGAACAGAAAATATTTGGCTCATCCTAATTGCAGGAATGTGATATTTTTTCTTGTCATACAAATAGGACTTGGGCCTGAGTATCCCATTACAAACCATAAAAACCAAAGCTTTAAGCAGATCGATTTCTCTGCATCTTAAAATACAACCTCCTGACAGAAAGGTGGCTGCTTCCACAGACTTGGAAACAAGCCTACCTAATTTTTCTAACTGCCTGTATGTGTATAAATGTTTCTGCTTTAATATGCTGCCCCAGGCCTTGAGGTTCATGTTCTGCTTATAGACTTATTTTTCTAATTGCTGAAAAGAGGAAACTTTCTGTGATTCACTTGAAGTGGCAAAACATTTTCAGAATAAGTTTTTGTTATGAGTAATGCTTTTAGTGCTGCACTTAAGACAGCAGTCATATTTGGGATATAATTGCTTAACTTGTTAATTTTTTTCTTTTTTTTTGATAGCATAAATTTTCATAAAGTTTGAGTAACTGCAGGGGAAAATCAGGAAAAAAGACCCCAAACCAAATCTCAACAGATTTTCTCTGGACAATGTGAAAAGTAAAGTTCTTGAGAGCCTTTAGGGCTGTTTGCAATAGTGGGTTTTGAATGTGAATGCCATTGTTAAGCATTCTGTGTTTCTTTTGCAAATGTATTTTGCTTAGATATAGGTAAAAAATAAAATTTGAACTGTAAGTCTTCCCTTTATACAAGACCTTAAAAGGGCAGCTGCCCCCCTCAGTTTGCAGGAGACACCATCATGAGAGGCAGTCCTGACTTCCTTCCAGTAAATCATTTAGAACGATGACAAACAAATCCTTACATCTACAAGCAAAGCCAAAATAAAAAGGGAACCCCCCAGCTTGTTTTAGTGTATACCCCTCACACCCATGCCTTCAGGACCACGTGTAGGTTTAAATTCTTAAAAACTTGAAACAAAACACTTCTTCATTTGGGCTGTAGTAGCTGACAGACTGACAAGTAGCCAGCTTGTATGGTGCCTCTGAATCCTTCACACACTGAACACACACAGCTGCTGAGGAGGGGTAGTTGTTCTGCAGGATTTGTGGAGTTTTTGAAAATGCACAGTCATTGAATTTAATAGCTTTCTTTGGCTGTGGATTTTGTGTCATTTTTTAAAATTTTGTTTTGTTTTGTTTGTGTTTTGGACTTTGGTTTGGTATTGTTTTTAAGAATAAGTGTACTTTTTACTCTAAGGTAGAATGACCTGCTGGAAACAGCGTATGGTTTTCTTTATATCAGACACAAGATGTGGCTTATTACCTCTGAAGATAAGGGGTACACCATCAAGACTCTTTGGGAACATAAGTGAAAGTCTTCTATGATAGCAGAAGATAGAGTGCAGCAGTTTTTTTATCAAAACCCATCTGCCATTGCTTTTGAAGCATAGGCATGCTCTTTTCTCGTGAGCAGAACAAAGAACTGTCCCTTTGCATAACAAAACTAAATGTGCATGAGAAATGTGTGACTATACTTTTCTGATACAGGTTCTCACCTTGGACAGAAATTATATATATATATAAGTCTATATCTATATCTATATCTTTATATCTATACCTATATATATCTATGTCTGTATCTATATGTATATGCACATATATATGTATACATATATGAATAGACATATGCATATGAGTACAGAGATTTGAACTGTACATGGGAATATTTTGAAACTAAAGGAAGCTGCAGTGAAACACATTGTTAAATCAGATTTCATATCCTGTAGCGGTCTCCTTCTTTCCTTTGACCTTTAATGTCATCAACACAAGGCTTTGCCATGACTTCATGTGTGTCTGTGCCTCATTCACTGGTATTTACAGAAAGATTTCTTCCGTGACTTGGCCACACTTGTGGCAGACACCACTGTGGAGACTTTCTGGCTTCCGCGAATCCAGTATCTGGCTTTCTTACTTCCAAAAATGCTGGTCCAGGGGAATCTTCAGTCTTATGTACTATTTTCTTTGCAGTGTTTTGAAAGTCTCAGAACAAATTCCTGCACCTCACTGTCTGCCAGAGAAACTCGCATTTCCAACTTTCTGAGACCCAGTAAGCTCAGAATCAATTTTTTCTCTTTTTCCCTCATTGTGAAGAGGCAAGGGTTGTGATCAGGCTGTTCTGCCTGGGTCAGCATGTGGCTGCCCAGCAGAGCCATGACCTCTCTCCTGGGAGTCACCTTGCTTCTCTAGAAAACCCCAGTCAGGCCACATTTATCAGGTTTTAAAAATTATGCTGGAGGAAGTTCTGATTGATGACTTGAATCTCAATATAAAATGCTTATCAATGGGCAGATTACAAGTCAGGTTACTTGTTGATTAATTAGTTTTCTTTAATTAAATTAAGTAATTGCAATAGGAACAGCTGCTAGACCTTACAAGGGCTGGAGTTACTGTAGTACTGGAATATATTGGAGTCTTAACCCTTTGCTCTAGCACAGGACAGAAAGTATTTAAATGCATCCTATGAAAACTAAAATGTACTGCATCTGCATGCAAGACACACAGTTTCCAAAGAGGCAATTTTTGGAAATTCCCAGGAGAAGGATATTAAAAAGTTGAAACAAAATAGAAATGCGGCGTTTAGAACTCCTTGCATTACTAAGGCAGTGTTCTCCCACCTCTGTAAAAGAGTCTGCATTTATCTGCTCACCCCTCTTTTCCTGAAACAACCACTGGGCAAAATAAATCACAGAATCACACAATTAACTAGGTTGGAAATTATCTTGGAGATAATCAAGTCCAGCCTATGACCTAACACCACCTCATCAACTTTACTGGGTTGAGTTAACTGAGTGCCATGTCTAGTCTTTTTTAGACACCTCCAGTGATGGTGACTCCACCAGCTCTCTGCCATTCCAAACCATTCCATTGCCCAATCACTCTTTCTGTGGAGAACTTTTTCCTAATGTCCAGCCTAAACCTCCCCTGGCACACCTTGAGGTTGTGTCTTCTCATCCTGTTGTTGGTTACCTGGGAGAAGAGACTGGCCTGCACTTGACTACAATCAGTTTCAGGGAATTGTAGAGATTGATAAGCTCTCCCTGAACCTCCTTTTCTTTTCATTCTAAATAACGCCAGCTCCCTCAGTCGTTCCTCACAGGGTTTGTTTTCCAAGCCCCTCACCAGCTTTGTTGTCTCCTCTGAATGTGCTCAAGTGTCTCAATGTCCTCCTTAAACTGAGGGCCCCAGACCTGGACACAGCACTCAAGCTGTGGCCTGACCAGTGCTGAGTACAGGGGAAGAATGACCTCCCTGCTCCTGCTGGTCACACCATTCCTGATCCAGGCCATATGCCATTGGCCCTCTTGGCCACCTGGGCACACTGCTGGCTCCTGTTCAGCTGTTGTTGACCAGCACTGCCAGATCCCTTTCGCTGTCCAGCTGCTCTGTCTCAGCCTGTAGTACTGCATGGTGTTGTTGCAGCCTAAGTGTAGCACCACCACCTGGACTTGTTAAACCTCATATTGTTGGATTCAACCATCAATCCAGCCTGTCCAGGTCTCTCTGCAGAGCCCTCCTACCCTCCAGCAGATTGATACTTGCTTCCAGCTTGGTGTCATCTGCAAATTTACTGATGGTGGACTCAATCCCCTCAACTACATCATCAATAAAGGTATTAAACAGGATTGGGCCCAACACTGATCCCTGGGAGACACCACTGGTGACTGGCTACCAACTGGATGTGGCATCGTTCACCTGGATGCTCTCTCCAACATGCCTCCATGTGGCTGGGAGCTGGCTACTTTCTCTTGGATTCCTTATTCCAACAGTCATCCAGGATGAGCTAAAACAGAGATTCCAGCCCCTTTCCTCTTTTCTCCTGGTGTCACACTTGTCAGTGCCCATCTCACTCCTCATCCTTCTCCCACCTCCTCAGTCCCTGTCCCTCCAACTCAAAACTGTTCCAGAAGCCTCCTCAGGTGCCTCATGTGAACCTTACTCCTGGTGCAGGAGCAAAGGAGGGATCATCTTTGGGTTCAATTTGGCCTCTCTTCTGCAAGGACTCCCCTAGCAAATAGTGGTTTCCCCACATGATTTTTTTCCTAAATCTCTGGTCTGTATGGGTTCTCTGTTTCCAAGAAAAGAGTCTCCATCAGAAAGGTTCAGTGTTCATCACCTCAGTATGGGGTCTGTGATTTAGCAAGGACGGATTTTGGATGGCTTTTCATCTCTCACGAGTCATTGATCAGTGTTTCTCCTGCATGGACCCTTGTTTTTATTTCACCACAGATCTGTGAATTTTTCTGCTGCCCAGCCACGGGAGCTTGGTATATTTCTTTATGTCTGAGACAGTTCTTGGGTTAAGCTTTTCTCACATTTCAAATATTTATACAGCATCTCTCAGGTGAATTTGTTCGTGCTGTCTTGGGTAACATCTCCACTTCCTCTACAAAGGCTGTTTATGCAAAATTCCTCCTTGGGGAAAATCCCCCTATGCTGAGGAAATTCTGAGCTCCCTCTGCAGGTTTTACGTGAGTTATAATATGGATTTGATCCATCTCCTGTGCAATGGCTGTCGTGAACAGGGATGCCCTTGTGAATACTTTTCATGCTCAACTGTTTTATCTGATTTCTCCTTGGGGAGCATCTTTGCTGCTCCTCAAAGCTGTATTCACTCTGACAGTCTTCTCAATACCATGCCCTGGGGAATTTTAATTTTCAATTGTCTTGGTAATCTGTGTATGTGTGTTTTAATTGCATGAAAATTTCTTCTTGTACATCCCAGTTCTTTTTGCTCAGTGTATAGGCACAGTGAAGAACCCAGATTTCTAACAGGTGCCAGTCAAAGGAACTGAAAAAACATGTGTCCAGAAAATTTTCCTCCAGTCCCTGCACACCTTCTTGTCGAAATCCACATGAGCTCCACTGATGCTCAAAATACTCCAGAAAAATCAGCAAATGAGATAAGAAGAAACAGGATGTATTTCCAATTTCCGGATGAAGTCTCAAGGAGAAAAAAATGGCATGGTTACTGCTAGAAAGTATTTGTGATCATTAAGAAGACCAGTAGGAGGCTGAAGAAATTTGACTGAGTTTCTGCTGCAAGTGGAAAAGCAGCCATAAGCAACCCAGGAGTCCTTTCTTACCTCATCAGGGTATCACTTTCATGACCCACAAATTCAGTATTCAGATTCTGGGAATCTAATCTTCCCAGTCACAACGATTTTATTCCCACGATTTCACTTTTCATTCAGTGTCTCAGCAGCCAAACAGTGCAACTTGAGCTTGGTTTGCTCTGAGGGGCTGTTAAAGGAGTAAAGGCTGCTCTTGGTAAGTTGGTGAGATCACTAGCATGAGGACAGAGCTGATGAGGGACAGATTTCTTTGGGTTTCCAGAAGGAAAGAGCAGGACGTCTGAAAATACAGAGACAGGGCTGGGTCCATTACCAGCAGTTATCTTGTAGCGCTGCTTATGCAGCCTGATCAGCTGTGAAATTTTGGGCAGTGACTTTTTGAGGCTATTCACCTTTGGTATCTAAAACCACTTGAGCTAAGTGTTTAAATGCCTTTGATGATCAGTGGAGAAAACAGGCATAACTGGGTCAAGATTAAAAGTGTGCACTGCAAATGTCCAAGGACTGTTGGCTAAATCCCTATTGCTGCTATTTTCACCCACAGAGAGTCCATCCTCAGTTAGCAAGTAAAAGGCACACCCTGGTTGTGAAATAGCCCATGTCTATTTATAACTATGTCTATTTTATAAAGATGTCAGAGAATGAATGCCCTGTTCCCTGGACTTTTGGTGTAGCTGTTGTGCATGATTGGTCATATGACCAACTCTGAGCGATCACTCAAGCATTTAAAAGAACAGTTTATGGAAAATGAGATGCTCTGATGAAGAATACCCTTAGGACAGAGAGTTGACATAAACTGAACAAGCAGCCCCGCTCAGTCTCACCAAGCTGTGCCAATCCATTTAACCCCAGAGGGTTGTTAAACTTGAGATCAGGGGAGCTGTGGCTTGGGGTTCTTAACCAAAGCTGATTCAAGGTGAAGGGTGGTGTCAAAACCAGGAATCCAGAACACAGTAACAAGACTGTGTTAGAGAGACAGAGACAGATCCACTTCAGCCCTTCTTTCACTGTTCTGCCAAATATAAATATGGGGCTGAAATTTTTCTTAGTTTCCCAGCTCTTCACTCTCTACTATTGCTCACCCTCACTTTGCTTCCCTTACCCTCTTTTTCACTGGTTTCTTTCTGTGGTACATAAAGATCACAGGGGGACTGGACAAAAGGAAATCATCTCAGCATTTCTGGTCTGTTCAGTCCTTCTGTTTTTCATAAACAGGCATTCAACAAGGCTTCTTGAGGAACCTGACACAGACCACTCATCAAAGCCAGGTTTCTATGTAAGTTCAGAGAGACCACTACCTAAACCACCCTGCCCCTACCCAAATCCTGCTTTGGGCTGGGTATCTTCCTTTGAGCTGCCTGCTCCCTGCCACAGGCAGAGTGTAGAGTAAGCAAAGGGTGCTGTTTGAATCCCTGCTGCTGGACACAGGTCTGGGCAGTAGTCACAGGAGTCATTTCTAAGGCACCTTCATTTGAGGTTGCCCCAGTTAGTGCAGACACCTTTGGTACAGCTGCCAAAATTCAGAAGACAAGGAGAAAATAACTCTGACTGCCTTAAAAGTCATGGGAGACAAACCCATCGGGTGATTTTTCATTTAATCTTTATTCTGTCTTTTGTATTACCCTCACTGAACCTGATGGAAAGTGCAGACATTCTGCTCAGTTTAAACCAGGCCACTGGATTTTAGTCTATAAATGCAAGAGTTAGAATATATGCCTTTACATTCTTTAACAAATCTAAACCCTTTGGTATTCAAGGAAAATGTTCTTGTTGACTTTTTAAAGAAATGCAGTTGCAAAAAACATGTAGATATTAGAACCACAATATAGGAATATAAATACTTTTCCCAAAAGATATTTTTGTATTTTTCTCCTCTTAAAATTTTTTGTCTTGACAAAAAAATTACTGTTTTATTGGTATTTAATAAGTGTAAATTAAGCTTTTTACATAAAGTGAAATTTCATGGAACTCAAGTGAAGTTCTTTCCATTTTGGGAGACTTAGACGACTGGATGTCAGCCTCAGTCAGGTTCCTATTCTTCTGGGATTTTTTGCCACTTTCTCTATACCTCCTCTTTAAAGAATTTGTCCTTCTCATAGTCCTCCTGGTCTTTCATAGCCAGTAATGTAAAAGAGTCTTTTGTCTATTTCCTACACTGATCATTAAAAGCACCTAAATATTTAGCTCAAGTATGTTTTGGATCCCCAAAGTTAATGCAGTTAATAAATCTGTTGACAATTTCTGTGTTTCACCTTTTCCTGGAATAGCTTTACTTTGGCTATCATCTCCCTCATGCATAGGTTTATACAACACTTAGTCTGCTGGAGCTGAACCAGTGTGGTACCCTCAGCACCACACTGGGACAAATCCCTCTCTACACAGTTCCAAGTGTGCAAGTGCTTGCCTTCTTTCTGTTGCAAGTGCTTTCCTTCTTTGTGCTGTTTCACAGCTCTTTTCTACTCCTGAGTTGGAGATTGATTACCTCTTAATTCATCCATGGCAAAAAGGAGAAAGAGAATGGATTAATTCTGTTGAAGTTTGATTCCTCTTAATTGCAGAGGGAAAAGCAGTGTTTGTTTTGTTTGAATGGTTAGTTCCAGGTTAAGATCTGTCCCTTGACAGCTGAAGGGGAGTTCAGCTCACAACAGCTTCTGTATCACTGCTTGTTGTCCAGCCATCTGTGGTCAGAAGAGAAAAGTGAACAATTCTCCTATTCCTGAATGAAACAGCTAAAACAGATGATGAAGGCTCCCAAGTTAAACTCGTGTTAAAGTCTGGAGTTATGTAGATCATATTACCTCAGCAGTCTTTAGCTGTCTTAAAGAGAGGTTGCATTCTAGAGGAAATTTTTAAAATAGTAACTTCAACAGCAGTACAAATTCCTTGGTGCTGGTTACCCTTTTGCTAGTGTTTGAGTTTCTCTCAGGCTAGACAAGCAGTTTCATTTTGCCTAAGGTAAATCTCTCTGTGCAGCTCTGGTGCCTGCTAGTTCAGTCCTGTAACGCCACCAAGATGATGTTGACGGTTTTCCTCTCAATACATGGAGTTTATTTCCTTCATCCTCTGTCTGAACTTTGTCCAGACTGAATCAGAGGGCTGTCTACTTTGGTTTTACCATCTATGGTTCCTACTAACATGATATTTTGAGGCAAAGTTCACTGAAAATGTGACACTCAGAAGTTTTTATGGAAATTGTCAAAACCACTATGGAGCTCTTCCCTAGAGGATTCAGCCTAAATGCTCATGTTATACTGGAGCCTTTCAGACAAGTGCTTCCCATGCATAGTGCTGCTTGTTGGAAAGGACATCTGAGTCACTAGAGGAAAGTAAAAAGCTGAACCAGGTTCTGTCTGGGTGGAGTATGATGGAGCCCCACTGATTTAATATGTTTTAAACAGGGTTTAGCAGAATACTGCTGGCAGAAATGTGTTTCTCAGAATGGTGGAATAAAATCAAAATAATCCTCTGGCTGAAGGGGCAGTAAGTAATAACCTGGTACTGATGGCAGAGAAAAGAAAATACAAATGGATTATCATTTTGCCTTAAAAGTTGAAGCTGGGTGTTTTGCAGTTGCCTTTTTACTTGGAATTCTCTATAATTAACCTGCGCTCAAAAAAAGAAAAAAAAGAAAAAGAGAAATCAGTTTATTTTTGTTAGACGTGAAGAGCATCTGTGCAGAGCTACTAAAGTAGCACCTGTATTCCTGTCAAAGTATGAAGCCAGCAAGAAATTTATCTTCCAACTCAGCCACAAACTTGTTGAAGAAGCATGGGGAAATGGAGCTGAAGAGAGGTTAAGTAGGGATGCAATACATTTTTAAAGCACTTGATAGGTGTCTAAATGCTAATAGGAGATTGCTGCATGGCCTGTGGCTTAGGTGGCTTCCTTTCTTACTTTCTGCCTGCCACCACCCTGTGAGAGGGCATCTTATCTCTGCTCAGGGATCAGCTGAATAGCCTCTTGCCTCCAGATGCTTTTTTGTGCCTTGAGTGTTGAGAGTGGAAAAGTAGAAAACTTTTGTGCCTTTTGGAGAGCTCATCTCTTGCCAGCAGCTCATGCTATGCATTACCTGACTGCCCAGTACAGTGATCTTCTCTAGAGGAGCAGGGGAAGTTCTTTAACCTAAAGCTAGCAGGAGGAGAAAAGCTTCTTAGATTCTGCAAGTGTTTGTATTGCTCCTGGCTCTGTCTGTGCACAGCTGTAACCACCTCTGTTTTTCAGAAGGGCTACTGAAGTTTAGAGTAGTGAGATTGGGAAGTCACATTTCAGTGTGGACCCAGATACAGACTGACAAATTCTGAGTTCTGTTTTATTTTCCCTATCCCTGTGTCCCTCTTGAGTAAGATCCTGCCCAGCTTGGATGAGCTAAAGGTTAGCTGGATGTATGTGGAGGTGGACGGAGCCCCGGCTGCTCTGCCCTGGAGGGAGCCAAGCTGAGGAGTCAAGGAAGAATTTCGCAACTTCACCCTGAGCCCCTAGGACAGAAAGGCAAACATCCTAGCTACGGCGACCTGTCTGGAGACCCACAAGCCCCCTCGGGATTTTATGTAGATCTGTTACAATTGATTGGTTCTGTACCCTTTTCCTCCCACCCTGGTGTCCCATAAAAACCCCTGAGTTTCCTCTGGTCGGCAGAGGTTCCTTGTCCCTGGACCCCTTTCGCTGGTACCCTCTCAATAAAGTACCACCTGCGGAAATTCCATACGAGACCTCTCTCTCTCTCACCACGGCCGGCTAAAAGAGGGGCAACTCACAAGGGCATGAGCTAAGAGCACTGGGCTGAAATCACTGAAAGCTGAAATCACTGAGCTGAAAAATCACTGCTCTGCCCGATGCTGAGAAGCCCCTCTGTCCAGCTGAGGAGTGCCCTGACCCCCCAAGGAGCTGTTTCTAGCGAGACATCCTTTGGGGTGGCTGTGGCGCTCTGGGTCCCAAGCGGCGGACCCCATCCACCAGCTGGCATAGACGAACCATAGACATTTATGTCTGTTTCTCTCAAAGACCCACAGCAAACTCATAGCAAGCCTCAGAGCTGACACACTGTGAGCACTGAAGACCTATCCTCCTATTTTTTGGGCAGGACTTTGGAAGAGTTGGTATATTTGTCCAGACTGGCATATATCTGGTAAGCTCCAGACACATCTTGAGCACACATGCTGGATGACTGTGCTCTGTAAGGACAAAGCTAAAACTTGCAGTGAACATCAGACAGCCTCTGAGTGTAATGCATGAGCTGCTGGAGCTTAAATTCCCACGTGCTGAAAGCCCAGGCTCAGTGTGCATGCACAGACCATCTACAGGGTAGAACAGCCACATCTCCAAAGCCTTTGATTTGTTGCATGTGCTCTGCAAAGGGCTTATCCATATTTTCTTACCAACTATTGCAGCACCTAGCTGTGAAGGAATACTGGCAGCACTAGGATTGTGGGTAGAGACAGCACACTGTTCCAGGTGAGCTGTCAGAGCTGAGCAGGCTTTCTCAGGCATGAGGACTTCTTGGCTACTAGTGTACATTAGCCAGAACACAGGGATTCCTGGATTAGGATGCAGATTCCAGCACAAATAATCTGTATACTTGTCCAGAAGAAATATTTAGTTAAAGGAGTGTGAAAATAACTAATTAGAAGTGTGACAGTCTATTTTAGCTCATGCCCATCACCAGTATAACTAGGACTGATGTTACTCAAGTATCTAAATTCCTCTGAGTTTTCATATCTTTTTAAAAAGCCTTTCTATATATTTATTTTTGGTGCTTTTGTTATCAAATATTGTTTGCCAGCTCTAGGTAAAAACCTCTCTTTAAAGATTATCTGTTTACAAAATCACATGTTGATATTTGTGTATTCTTATCAGGAGGAGAAGGGTACTGTGTATTTGCTCTACTTTATCAGCAGAATCATAAACCAGCAGCTGTTATTAAAGCTGAATAAATACGCTGGCAGTGCTGCGATGGCTTTCAGGTTGAAATCAGACTTTAAAGTATTCAGCTGTTGGTTTTATTGCTGAGACCTCAGCTGAATAGAAATCTTTATGAAAATTTCTATAGAGAGAATTCTAGACTCAAGTTCACTGACACTTGGTGACGGAATCCTCTAATGCCTCTAACTTTACGGAGACAGCCAGCAAACATTGCCTGTCATCTCGGGAAATTGAGTGTGTACCTAATTTCATTGTTAATTAGTATCACTAAGTTAGGTGAGAAATATGGAGGAGAGCCAAAATTCATTTATGTTAATTTTATCATAAGCTTTTTGTTCTTTTCTCCTGTCATTTAGAGATATCCTATCATACAGAACACCTTTTTCCATGAAGAAGAGGTAAGGAAAGAATTAGTGAAGTATGATTTCCCTTTAGACAGGTCTTCTTTACCTTCATGGATGCCACTGGTACCTGATTTTCTGCCCAGGTTAAGGTCTCTCTAACCTTCCTGAAACGTTGCTGTAACAGTAGGTGTCCATTTATCCACTGATCTCTTAGAAACAGTCCTTTTAGGAATCTCCTTCTTCATTCATGCTGTTCAAATAATTGCCTGTACTAATAAATGGATTATCTAGATTGTATTTCATTGCATGCTTGTGTCTCACATCCTTACAAACAAATCTACTCTGACAGGAGAGAAGTCAGAAGGCTATTTTTAACACATCTGAGCAATTAACTCCCCATGGTACGTAGAGGTTATATTTATTTATTTCTCTTTTGAGAGTCACGCTGCGTGTAAATGTTGAGAACTGGGTGTGCTTCTTCATTTAAGTATAGATACATACTCAGGTGATATCTCAGCTTCATCTCAAGATGATACTCAAATATATAACCCTTCTTTCTTTTTCTCTGAAGGTTATTTTGGAAGAGAAAAGCTTTTTCTCTGTACAAGTGGAATTACTTCCATAATAGTTTTTGAAAGAGGTCTCTAATCTTCCACAGCCAAGGAAAAAAATATCAGTATTGGACAACAGTGCTTATAGTTTTTTAGTAACATATTTCATTCTATTGCAGTGATTGTTAATATTTTTTAAAATTGAAATCTTTCTAAAGCCAAGTTGATTATTTTATATTTGTCAGACTAATTCTCCCTCACATAACAACGACACTGAGTTTATCCTAGCTTGTATTCTCTAAAGGGTGTGGAAGTTTAGATCCTCAGGATTTTCTAAAATGAACAGAACCATGTTGATTACTCTCTCCACAGAACTGCACTGCTGGTTTTTTCGGTAGAAGAGAGAAGCCCAGAATTTAGCCCTAAGTCTAAAATCAGGGCAGTTGTTTTTACCTGGAAGCTTCTGTATGTTTGCAAATATCATACAGTGGCATGGAATGTAGAACAAAGCATGGAAAGAGATATTTATAACAAAGGATTTGCAAACCTTATAGGAAACAATAAAAAGCAAATATAGGTAGGAAACACGTAAGCAGCTGCCCTCCAGCCATACTAGTTGAAAGAATGTAAACAAAATTTAGATATTTAAATCATGATTTTGGTTTTGTGTTGGATAAATAAGCATTTCATTTGGATGGAAATACCATCACTTAGTGTGTGCACAATCCTCTCTTCTCCTCAGAGCTGGTAAGATTATAAATTTAGCTTTGACACTTTCAAATTTGACTTACTTGACAATTGAACAAAAAATATCATTTACCAGCTTCCCACAGAATGAGAAAAAAATGCAGAACCATTTAATTGTTTTAATCAGATAACATCAAGTTATTATAATGTAAAATATGTTTTCTAACTGCAACTTAATGGAATGGTAGTTTGCATATTTTACATGGCTAAGCAAAGCGAATCACACAAAGCAAATATGATTTTAATCATATCTGAAACAATATGCCCTAACTCAGAAAATAATGGAAAATTGAAATGATTCAAATTAATTTATGTGGTTTTTTGAATTAATTTTTTTCATTGACATATTCCTTTGTCCATTGATTTTAGTCTAGTTAAATTTTTTTAATGCAAATTTTGACCAGTGCTCACAGAAAAAAAATCCCCACCCTGTTCTTAGCTAGTGGAAATAATTACTGTGAAAGACACATAAGAAACATTCAATAAATTTCTTTGTAATCTTCTGTCATTGGAGGTATGTAAAGAGTAATTTAAATCATCCAGCAGATAAAAAAGCAATAATGATTTGGATTTTAAACATATGTTTTACTATTTGTGGATAGCCAGAGGAAAAAACTGTCACCTCCTAGTACCATGGAAGCCCTAGGCTCAGCGTTTCTGACTTCAGAACTTTTGGAAATTTGTGGAAGTCTTTGGACTTCCAGGCTCTCCAGTCTTTGGTGGAAGATTCCTAGTCTGCCTGTATCTGCACAAGAATAACTTCCTGTATCTGACCCATTTGAAAGAGAGAGAGAGAGAAAAAATTAGATTGTTAAAATTTTGATTTGATTTCTCCACAAGATAGCTGTTCAGCAGGAAGTTTTGGTTTGATGGCTGTTCAGAAGGAAGTTTCAAAATGTCTAAGTTATATTCTTGTAAAGCTCTTGAAAAGGGAGCAGCAGAAGTTGGCTGTTACTGGTATCCAAACTAACAAGTTGCCAGAACTAAAGGTTTCCTTGGTTTCAGTCGCTTATTTTAGGCCGTTCAAAGTTGTAAGGGAACTATCAGTGGGCAGGTGAAGGGCTGAGCTGTGTGGTTCATTAATGCAGGCAGTTCCAGAACAGACCTCTCCTGGAGAGAGGGTGAGCAGTCTGTAGCTGAGCTGACTGCTCCTGTCTGACAGCAGGCAGCTTGCTCAAAGCCAGGAGATGCAGAGCATCTTTTGTTTTACTCAGAGCACTCAACATCTCATTATCTGAAGATATGAGAATCCCAGCAGCAGCAAATTTGGCTGAGGCAACCAGAAGTCTGTGGTAACTTTTTCTGAGAGCTCCTGGAGGCTGAGGAAGCTCTGACAGATGAACAAACATGATGTCTATCTTCCGTCAGTGTAAGATCAGGCCACAGTTTTAGCTTTGATTTTGGCAATAAGCAGTAAACAGATAAGTACTATGACTTTAGGAAGATCTCTGATGCTGCCATATCATATTCTTCTAACAGTATCATAAAGAAACTAAGGAAATCTGAATTAGCTGAAACTACTGCAAAGTGAAAGCAGAACTGCAGAGCGTGCCACATCAAGAGAAAGCTTGATCATTGTAATTCACTGCCACACCAGGAGACTGTGCAGAGTGAAATGGAGTGAGGCTGTTCAGTATTTACATGAATGACTTCAATGAAAAAATAAGGATGTACCTTGCAGGTACAGAAATCACACTGAAGAATGGACTTACAAAACCAAGCTACCTTGATAAACAAGGGAAAAGTCACAAAACATATGAAGAAGTTGAGTGTACAAATGCTTCTAAAACTCAGAGAAACCTTTCGTTCTATGAAAACAAAATTTGGTAAGAATAAATTTGGCAGGAGTAAATTCAAGACAGAGCAAGGTGTTGGAGTGAATAAAGGCAAGATGGGGAAAACGGCTGCAGAAAATCCCCTTGTTATTTAGTGATGTACGTATTGAACATGAGCCAGCAATGCTCTGCAACAGGGTGTGTATTGTCGTGAGATATACAGCACAAAGCACATGGTCTGAGACACTAAAAATTACAGAAAGCTTAGATTAAGAATATTTAAAAATTTAATTTTTTATAAAGTGTTCAAGATAATAAAGCCCATCTTATATTAGAGCCCGTTAGCTCAGCACAATCAGGAGTTCCTGTGAAACCTGTCATCTCCTTTGAGTCACTCATGGGCAGAGGGAGAACTGTAGTGACTTTGTAGCAGCATAGGTTTTAATCCTGCAGTGAAACGACCATGAAAGAACCAAACCTCACTCTATGTGTAGGACAACCTGTGCACAATGAGCATTACAGCAAAGGCCAGACATGTCTGTGGGTTTACCAATGGCAGATGTAGCAGATCATTGCAAATACGACCTATACAGATGCAGTGCAGCTTTCCAAAGTGTTTCACTGAAGCTTTGGAGGTTCCAGTACTTGGAGCATATTTAACAAAATGTTTGGAAAGAAATGCAAACTATGTGCACCCAACACTTGTGAATATTTGAAGACAAAGGTCACAATTTATTCTTGAGATCACTGTGTTGCCTTCAAGGTTCAAGTCTGGTTTGGTCTGGCAGAGAGGAAAGGGTAGACATAAACAGGATACTCCAGAGGAGGTTCAGATTAAATATTAGAAAAACTTCATCACTAAAATGGGTGATCAAACACTGAATACCCAGGGAAGTGGTGGAGTCTCTGTTACTTGAAATTTTAACAAAATGTAGATGTGGTGCTTATGGACATGGTTTAGTGGTGGACTTGGCCATGCTATATTAACAGCTGGACTTGATCTTAGAGGTTTTCCTCCAAACTCAATGATCCTCTGATTCTCTGACCTGTGCTGATTGTTTCTTCATTCCTTTCAGAGCCTCTTTGGAAGCATCAGTAAGTTTTTCCACAGTAATAAAAAGATTAAATTCTCTCTCTTTTGATTCTCTATTGTAACATTTTGTGTGCGATGGGCTGTTCAAAATCTTGTGTTTGGTTATTCAAACACAAGGAGCCTGGGGAATAAGAGGATTATTATTAGAAAGATTACACTATTATCAGAAAGATTACACTTACCTTCTTCTTTTTTTTCCCTGAATGTGTTAGACATAATTCTGTAAGCATATTTTTTGCATCTTCTTATAAATATGTGGAATGTTTTTAATTAATTATGTACTAATTTTATAAAGACATAAATTTTCATATTATGAGAAATCATTGAAAAGAAGTGGAAAAATATATGTCACTAAGCAAAAAGCATGGAAAACAACAAAAATTGTTAACAACTCAGCAACCTCTGGTCCATGCAGATTTTATTTCCAACAGTTAGACAGATCAGCAAAGTAAAGAGAATAAGGGCATTACGTTAAGCTGTCGCTGTTCTTCTAGTGTTATTGAGACATTGGGTATTCACCTCATGATTACATAGAGATTCCTGCATTTTATTTCTGCTGTAGGTTTGTTGCAGAAGTTTTTATGTCTTCTTCAGTTTATGATTCAATGAAGTAAACATACAATTTGAAGTCTTCTGAGGTTCTGACTATTTGGGCTCACAGAATACCTACCTAAAGAGGTTAATGAATGAATACCCATAGAGATTCTCTGCCCTATTAAAGGATAAATTTCCTGTTCCAGCTGATGACTCCTATCTTCCCGTATGGTTTCTGCATACTGCTTGCTTAAACTTCACAACAGATTAATGTTTACAGTATCAGAATTTCACTATTGATTTCCACAGTTCATGCTTTTATTCTAATTGATCTGTCTGAAATAAAAGTGATGCCAGGACATTCCCACCCTGTGTGTACATACTACAAATGGAATTTTTGCTGTTTTCTCAAAATGAAATTATTTGTTCCAGTGGGTTTGTGCTTTAGACCAGTTATACACATCTGTACATTGCAGATCTTGTTGCTTCAAAAAAGCAATTCTGAATATTGTAAAAAATATTCTATTATGTTTTTAAGCTTCATTATCAGTATCTCCTTCATGTTGCTAAAAATATTATTTTTGGATGCAGTATAATCAATTTATTTATTTTTTCTTTGAGAGTTAGGCTTGAAAACACTGGAAAATGCAATGAAAATGTTTCTAAATTTGTAACAAAAAAGAAAGCCTATACTTCTGTTGAATTGTTTGATTTTAAACCCTTATTTAACTTCTCTGCCAAGACATGTGTACTAGAAGTCAATTATGATTCCCAAAGGAAAGTTGATTTCCCAAGGTTGTCACAAACATTTATATTTATGAAGGGAAAAGTGCAGAGACCAAAGTTTTCCACAGACCAAGAATTAAATCCATACATTTAAAACTTTTGTGTGGTGATATTGTCATCCTGTTTCATGTAAAAGGAGGATTAAGAATATTTGTTTTGGAAAATTGCTTCTGAGGATTTTATTTTTGTGAAAGCAAAGGCATTGTTGGGGTTGAATCAGCATCCTATGCTGGTTGAAGTTTAGAAGTAATATTAGATGAGTCATTCAAGATGAATTGCTGTAGTTTTAAAGAGGAACTCTTGGTTGTTATAGTAAAGAAACTGTACTTGTGTCCATCACATTTTGAAAGTAATTGGTTACTTTATGTAGCTATTATTGCTAATTGCATTCCAGGAGCTAATGTGACAGGCTATTTGTTATCCTTGAAGGTATGAAGTGGAAAGTTCAATATGTCAGCTGATAGCATTTTTCTGAAGTATATGACAATTCCCAACTTGTCTTCATAATTCTGAAGCTGACTTAGATAACATTTTATTTCTTAGCATTTTGGCCTAACCCTTGGAGGCTGAAGCCTTTTTGAATGTTATATGATGCACAGTGGATAGAACATTTTCACTGAAAGCTTTCATTATTCAACTTTTTATTCTATTTGATTGTCAGTAAATTTAGTTCAGTTTTGTTCTGTATTTTATAGAACTGGCAGCTCTTATGTGATGTAGGTAAAGATCCAGAATTTGTGGTTCTTTTCCCAGAATTGAAAATAAAGTTCCATAAAAGGATCAGGCAGGTTCTATGACTTTCTTAAATCCAAAAAGGCTTTTATGTAGAAAAATGCATAGCATGTGAAGGCTTAAGATGACTAATCTGTTCACCACAGACCTTGTACATTCCACATTCCATGTGGAATGGAATAACTCTTCCTTTTTCTGCCTCCTCTTCAAGGTTAACTTGCTAAGTGTATATGCATATATGGTTTAAAGTTCCTCACAGCATATGTTAGCAGGATTAACTTGGAGATTGGTTTTTCTTAGCACATGGGAATGTTTATTGGCCTGAACTCCAAAGGCTGAGGGCTCTGCACATAACTCAAATAGAGGGCACTTCTGGATGTTGGGCAAATATGGCAGACACAGGATAGAGATACAGGAACATCATCTTAGTCATGCCAGTGTGAATAATATCTGTGACTCTACAGAGTAGTGTTAGGGAATAATCATGTGAAAAAGCTAAGGTAGTCAATGAAAGGGAATGGAATCCAAGTGAAATGACTTTTACAGTTCTCTAAGTATGAGATATATTCAGATTCTTAATAAGGAGATTTAAAGCCTTGTGGGAAATAAACATCATTCTGAAGTCTGGATGCATTCCTTCTTATCAACCAATGTGATTATTGATAGTGAAGTTTCAAAGCCCACTGATGACAGAGGTACATGACTCTGCACTCCAGATCATCTGAAATATATGATGGCAAAAAAGAATATGTGATTGAAGAATACATTTCAAAGATGCTGTTTGCATTGGTAGAAAATTGTTTAATTTTCATATTTATTCAATAGAATATGTGTATATTTATACATATTTATTTAAAACCTCCTCATTCTAAAATACTTCTTAATTAAAATAGCTTGTAATTATAAGACATAATTGACCTCATAGGTTTAAACAATTGTAGTAGTGAAGTTCAGCTAGGAAAAAAAATACATGTAGTTTATTTGATCTAAACCAAAGTAAGTGGCCTAAGACCAACGGTGTTTGCTGCAATATGTGCTGTTATCATTCCCATCCTAACAGGTAGTCAATTCATTAAAGTGAGTATCAATGGGTTCAGTTCTGCAACTGTACAAACATTTCTTTTGCCTGAAAAACCAATTGTTTATGGAACTGGTTATTTGTTTTGGTGCACATATAAAATATTTTATCTTCCCCCCAAAATCTAATAGCAGCACATTTCATTGTCTGAGAGGGATAATCCTGGGCTCTTTATAGCCTTCTGTGCTGTCCAGAAGGTGTGATGGGAAATGTCAGTATCAGTAAAGAACCTTTACTTGTGTTATGCATCCTTAAAAGCATTATATCTTCTAAAAAGTACCCTTCATACACCAAGTTAGGGACAAAAAACAAGATAAAGTAAGACTTAATCTTACGATGCAGACAGACCCTTCAAATGCTCCTGAAACATGCCTTGGGTTAAAGAATGCATGGAAAAATCTTCCCATTAACTCCCTGAAACCAAGCAGAATCTGGCAGCCTTTGAAATATTTGTACCAAAATCGAAGCTGGAGTGTTGGTGCTCCCAATCATGAATGGTGAATTGTGAAAATGCTTGGTAAGAAGATCACACTGTATCTTACAAATTAAAAAGTAAAAGCTCCAGAAGCCAAGGATTTGCAGTGTAAAGCTAAGGGATTTGCTGTGGCTGGTGTACAGCAAAGGGAGATGATGTGTAGTGCCTCTTACTGTTTAGATGGGAAACTGTTCCAAGAAGCATGTTATGAGAAATGTTGAAGAAGGGATTGCACATCCAGCTGCTACTGCTTTTTTTAGGTATTAATTTGTCATGCATAATTTCCTATTATTTCATGTCATGACATATTCTATTCAGTTATTTTAGGACATAGGTTGTGACTGCAGCTGGCATCGTATGTCACATTATATCACATCAAGTGGCAGTAGAAGGTAAATGCTTGGTTTGAGCTTCTAATTTTTTCACAAATTGAACAGTTAGGACCATTCAAGTGCATGAAGTGTACAGGGTAAGAAATGAACAAACCACCTTGTGCCTTCTAAAAGGGTGGAGAACTCGAGGGCCTTTGAGGGTCCTATGCCCCCAGGGCTGTATCCCAACGCTGTCACCATATCCCTGTGGAACCCTGGCTTTGTCCTAGTTTGGCAGATGCCTGTCTCCCAGGCTCAAGTGTGTTTTCCTTTTCCTAGGAGCCCTCTTGCTTTGGATAAGGAAAGACAGATGAATTTTGAGCTTTGGAGGCTGCAAACTCAGTATGGTCCCTCCCTTTTTCCCACTGCTGGGTATTACAATACATTTGGATGGGCTCAGTGTTTGTGGCACCTCTGTCTGGACAGCTGAGCTTGCTCACACACCTGGGGCATGAGGAGACAGGCAGCCATCCCTCACCTACTTCCCAGTGAATTCCCAGGGAAGTGTGAATGTGTGAACTTGGGCTGATACTCCTTGATATCAGAATGTTATAATTGATTTTGTCCAGACTGATTTTAGACTGCAGCAAGCCTTTGGGAAGGCTCCAGCTCTCAGTGTCTTACTAAAGACACCAATCTTAGAAATGTTGCACCAGGACTGAGGCTGAACAGCCAGATTGCTGTCCTGGCTGATGGGTTTCTCTTCATACAAAACACTTGAAGGAGAGACAGCCACTGACCAAGTGGTTTCCCTTACTAATTCTCTGATAAAACTTCCACTTGGTTTCAACTGCAGTTAAATCCCTCTAGCAAGACCCCTCCACTGATGGACTTCTAAACATATGAATCCACACAAATCTCTGGAAATCAGGTACCAGGTGTGTTACTGTCCTGATTTCAGCTATGGTAGAGTTAATTTCTTCTCAAAATCTGTTACAGTAATGTGTTTTGTTTTCAGACTGAGGATGGTGTTCATAACACACTGGGTTTTGGGTTTTGCTAAGTTGTGCTTGTATTAAGTCGAGGATCTTTTTTCCTTGGCTCATTCTCTGGCAGTAAAGAAGTGTGCAAAAGAAACTGGAGGAGCATAGCTGGGACAAGTGACCCAAAGTGACCAAAGAGATATTCCACATGGTAAAACACCATGCTCAGTATATAAAATGGGGTGGGGGGGTGGGGGGGTGGGGGTGGGGGGGGTGGGGTGGGGGGGGGGTTGGTTTCCTTGATGAGGGATCTATGTGAGTTTGGGAAGGCTTGGTTTGTCTGGTCTGGCATTGGTCAGTGAACAGTGGTATGGTGGATCACTTGTTTTTTCCTTTTTATGATCATTATTTACCATTGTTGCTCTATTTTACTTTATTTTCAATTTATTTCAACTGTTCTTATCTCTACCTACAAGTTTTAATTTGATTCTCACCCCCATTCCACTGGGGTGGAGAGAAGGGGGGATTGAGTGAGTGGCTGTGTGGTGCTTAATTTCCAGCTGAGTTTAAACCACGACAGTCACTGACTTCATCATCCATGCTGTTTGTGAGATATTTTGCTCACAAATGATGATGTGGATCTACCAATGGATCCCATGACATCAGTAAAAGACCTTTTGTTTCTGAGTTGCTACCAGTCACAACTCTCAGCACTGACATTTTAATTCCCATGTATTTAGGGGCTATGAATAAATATAGGCTGGAAATTAGAAGCAATGAGGGCCTGTAACCACCTTCCTGAAGAAATGATGGGAGCAAGTTAGTTACTTTTTAGATAGAACAGAGCAGGAAAAGGACTGGATGGTGGGGGTGCCTGTGATGTTTGTGGGTTTTATCACTGTGATCAATGCATTTCCTTCCATTACTGCATTTTCTGTTTAGAGAAGAAAACAGGTGTCCTTCTGTTCCCATGTTTTCAGACTGTAAGTGCCTTATGAGTGTCCAGCGAGATTTTGAGTTGTTGGATGCTGACCTCTTCCCACCTTTAGCTCTTATCTAAGTGTGCTGATGCTTCTTATTTAGATCAATTAATCTGCTCAGTTAGGCTCAGATGCCACTTCCACTTATACTGGCTAAGTCACTCTCAAGAGCTAATGGTCCACTAATGCAGTCCTACAATTCCCCCTTTCCTTCCAGAAAGACAGACAAGTTCCCAAACCATCCTCAGTGAAAGATCAGAGTAGCTCAGCATGCTATACTATCAAGAACCACAGGAGATGTCTGAAGGCTTAAAAGATAACATGCATAAGCAGAGTACCAGAGAAGACCCATTAAATGGATTGTGACTTTGTAGCGTGATTAAAATCAGTTGGACAAGGGTAATCCATCTGTGCTGATGCAAGAAAACTCTTCGTGAGTTAATGGTGTGTTAAAGAACATGCAGCATTTTTTGTCTTCTAAGAACACAGGAACATTTCGTTCAGACTAAAGGGCTGTCTAGTCCTGTTCTCTGCCTTTGACTGCAACCAGCAGGCTATGCAGGACAAGGATACAGAGGGGCCCAGGGGTAAAAATGCTATTTTTTGTCATATGAACTGTGGACAACTCTGATGAGGAAATATCTCTGGGCAAGACAACGAGAGCTACAGATGACTTATAGAAACAAAACGGAGACTTCATTTGAGCTAATGGAAAATGTAGATTTCCATGGGGCTTGGATTTAAAAACAAATTTTCAACCTTTGAATTTTTCACAGCAGACATGTCTGATTATATTAAATCTCTCAGAATCAAAAGCTACTTATTTTTATCCCTCTAGGCTCTGCTCTCCTATTAAGAAAATCACCAGTGTCACAACTCCAAATGTATGCAAAACCGGCCAGTTTTCTTGCAGTCTAGGACTGCAAGTGTCCAGTTAGTGTTGAACTGATGCTGTATCTCTGAGATAAGGGTTGAAACAAAGTTTCATGTGTACGTACTTGAAGACAGCAAGGGTTCAATGATGCCTGCATGTAGCTGAATGCCCAAATGCTGGGATATTGTGTGAACTCTGTATCTCTGGTGGGCAAGGACCATTTTTGTGAGACCAGGAGGAGGTAGAGAGACTGTAAGAAAATGCCAGTCTATTGCAGCAACTAGTATGGAACCAAAGAAGACAGTGCTGTAATCTATCAGGCTCAGCTTCTGCTGTTTTAATTCTTTTTCACAAGGCGTGTCAAGTCTAGAAATCGTACCAGGTGTTTCAGGGCACAACGTGTGACAAGACTGAAAACCAGTCATTCTGCTTTGCTTTACTATTTGTTTTTTGCCCTGGCAGCTGTGCCAAACCTGGTTCTGGAGAGTCAACTTGCCTGGACATGTCCCCTACCCTTTTCAGGATTCAGACACTGAGTAGTTTCCAGTAACTTCTCTACCAAAGATTGAAGTGCTTTATATAAAGTAAGCAAAGTTATATTCAATGGCATTGAGAACTGCTTTTCATCTTATAATTTTGCCTCGTTGAACATTTGGAATAAAGTTAGTGCTTTTGATTTTCTTCTGAAATGAGTGCTTGTCTACTCCATTGAACTCTAGTCCTAGATCAGAGTAAGTCTTTTGGCCTGATTTTGCAGTGTATGAGACACACTCTTAAGGTTAAAATATTCAACAGTCTTCAGATACCAGAATTCTCTGCAGTAGAGTGGTGATGGAATGCATTCCCAGTGCATGGGACAGCTTATTTAATGTGTTAATATTATGGGCAGGCTGTTGGGTTCTACTGCACCTCACCAAAGGGTAAAAGTTACTGGTAAGGATGAAAAATATAAGAGCACATCTAAGAGGTGATATATCTAACTCAGCTGGCAAAAGAAAGGATTCTGTAACTTTGCAGTGCAATTCATGCTGATATGAAGGAACAAAAAATGAAGCTCAATAATGCTTATTAGCATCTTCATGCCCAATACCCCTAAGATTGATATTGCAGCAGTCTGAAATATGAACAAAGACAGTTTCTTTTTACGCCATTGAATAAAAACTTTGTCTTTTATCATCTATATGTCAAAACCAAATTAGCTGCTCATGTGAAAATGAGTGATTCAGAAGCAATTCCTAATTTTTTGGTGTTTCTCTAGTTAGATTAAAGGCATTTGAGCCTATAAGAGGACAAGGCAGTTCTTTTATCTAGCTATGAAAAAGATCTTTGCAAGTATTTTTTTTTCCTCTGGGCATATCAGAATTATTGGTGACTAATGAGGATCATGCTTTCAGGCAATGGCTTTAATAAAGTTACCTATCAGAGAGATCTTGAAGTATCTACATGCTGAAAGGAAGAAGTGGAGAATAGTTCATTACAGGCTGTTACGTGAGTGTTCTTTGGTAAGGATCTTCCAGTACAAAGGCCGTCACAGAGCTCTCATTGTCACTTCCAGAGTTTTTGTTTCCAGCCTTATCACAGTACCTGTCACTGTGTCCTGGTTCCAGCAATAACACGGTTGATTTTTGCAGTAGCCAGGAGGAAGAATGGCTGGAACCTGCAAGTTGTTCTGCACCACCTCACATCATTGCCAGGGGTAGGGGAAGAGAGTCTATTCCAGAGAAAAAGGGCTCTTTCCTGTCAAGTAAATGTGTTGGAGGGAGCACTTGGGTAACCCTAATTCTGACCATTTGCATGTGAATCACTTGCCTCTCTCTTGTACATTTTTTAAAATTAATATGGTACTGTTCATTTTCTTATCTCACTGCTGTTTCCAGTAAATTGTTCTTATCTCAGTCAATGATCTTTGCCTATTGTACCTCCAGTTCTCCTCTCCAGCCAGAGCAGGGGATGGGGCAGTGGGGAGTGAAAGGCTTGTGGTTTTAGTGAGAGCACTAGGGTGGAGAATACCATTTTCCAAACCATGACACAGCAGCACAAACAAGAAACAAGCTTGGGGTTCTTCATAAACTGGAATACATAGTGTAATTATTTCCTGTTAGCATAGACTGAGAAATTTGTTTTCTACTATTCATTAAATGATAAAACTCTCAAAAACATATCTTAAAGAATAAAACGGTGAATGCTTTGTTTTAGAATAAAGGTCTTTTACCTTGTTCTGTCTTCTATGCCTTCCATAAATAAATGTTAATTGTTAATACACATAATAGGCAACACTGTAGTCTAATCTGAAATTGAACTGCTTGATGCACTCTTAGTAATTTTGAAAATAGAGCATATTTCTGAATAAAGGGCATGACATTAGTTTACATATTCAGAATTCAAATCCTAGAATTGCTTAAACCCACACTTTGGACCTTAAAGAGATGTTGAAGCACCTACATGTCCAGGATGTCACCTAAAGTGGGATGCAAGTCAGATGGAGTTTCAAAATTGCAGCTAGGGATAATGCAGTATGGAAACAAATGGATGTATTTCTGGGGACCAGAAATGCTCCAGGTGAAACACACAGCAGATGTCTCTAGTTTGAAGAAGTCTAAGGAGATGAGTTTAATACTCTGAAGTGTAAGGTCTTCTATAACCATTGGTTAAGACTTACAGGAAGTCTTGGGCTATATTCAGATCCTGGATAGTCATACACCCATAGAACTCAGTAGGAATTTCATGCTTGCTCCTAAGGAAAGACTTAGACTTGTTATGCAATATGTCTTCTGACATTTTAGGCACTTCTTTCCTCTCTGAGTAAGGGGATTCACACATCAGAGAGCAATCCCAGCCCTGGCATGGCCCAGTGACCACTGCCTGTCAAGTTCTTCACTGATTACCAGAGAGCAATCCACCTCCATGGAGTAGGTAGATTTAATTTTCCTAAATAAAACCTTACAGAGTCAGATTTGAGTAGAAATGAAGAGGCATTTATTATTAATGCTTTTTGTTAAACATTTATGGGGTGCCATAACTCTGTGTGGTATTTTAAGTATAGTATTTAGAGATTTCCTGCTTTCCTTCTTTTGCCTCTTGGATTACTAACATTGATGTACTTTCATAGACTTTGGATTAGCTCCATGCCTGCAACAATTGCATTTCTTCAGAGAAAGCTTTGGGGTATGATTCAGCTGGACATGAGGGTCTTATTGCAATATGATATGTTGTCTGATGAGAGCTGATGAGCTTCTAGATACTGCAGATATTTCAACCTGGGCTAGGTCAAGGCTGTCTAAAGATATAGTTCATCACACCTTCCATTCCCAAACAAACTTGTAAATAATACCAAATCACAAAATCTCAGTGGATTTTGCAGTGGAGAGTTTAAAATCTGTGTTTGCAATCTCTTTTTATACACCATCCATTAATTTATATGCCCAGGACAGTCACAGAAATCACCATCTCTGGGGTCTGGGAGACAACCAGCTATACAGACACCAGATGTCTGCTTCAGAATAAGCTACTCTTGAGTCTCCAGTTGCCTTGAATATGTTGCCATGGCCTGAAATGGGAGTTTAGACAACCAGTTCATATTTAGAAAACACACATTCTAGGTTAAATCCCATCCAAAGTGTTCAGTGTTACCTTTGTTACCTTTCAGTACTGGTTTCAGTTGCCCATACACAGGTGTAAAGTGACATTTCAAATGTCCCTGGGGATACCACCTGGTCCAGGGGCCACTTCAGAGAGGTGATGCACTGATTCACAGAGGTCCTATTGCATATCACCCAGCTTTTGGTTTTATGTCACTCAGAACCTACCTGCATTCGAATGCCTGAATTCTGCTGTAAAATCCCATAATAATTAAGTTGCTCTAGGAAAATAGTTCTTTGAGAGACATGCTCTTCTTCAGTCATGCAAAACAGAAAACGTGTACGCTGTATTTTCAACCTCTTCATAATAACTATCTTATTACTGTTTTTTTACAGTTTTTCTTCTGGCTTACAATGTATTTACTTTGAACACATTCCTGCCTTTTGTGTCCGTGTGTGTGTTTTCCTTTGCTCTATCTACATTATGACTATCTTTTTTTTGTAACTAATAACAAAAATACACTTCCAAAATTATCCATAAGCTAGCTTTATTTTATTTTTTAATAACTATTTATTTTTGAAATGTGTTTGCTTTTTGTGCCAATGTTATTATGGTTGTTTACTTAGCATGATGCTATTCATTCTACTAATGACTGTTCTCCTGAAAGATGAGCTAATTTTGCATAACCGAGTGTGCAATTACAGTCTCTTTTCAAAAATTGTGAAAATCCCTTCACTTTCAAATTATGTATTAGATGATGTTGATTACATTTTATGCATAAAATTGAACTGAGTTATATGCATTTATTCCTTCAGGGCATCAGAATGGACAGAAAGCTCTTGCAGCTATTCAGCAATGTAAGCTAACTTTAGAGTTCATTTCAGCCCTAGTACTGAACTGCTTGAAAGTTTTTTTGTGTAAGGATAATGAGGTAATTTTTAAAGCCTGATTTTTATCCAGTTTCTCATGATCTGAATGAATTTCATGGATTGCCTCAAGATCTGATAATTAACCTGCTTATCATGATTTTCATACATTTGATTATCTTCTCTATATCTAAATAACCATTTAGATGACTGATACAAATTTTCTTGATGGGCAAGTATTGGTTGGAATATTTTTGTTAACATATAAAATGAGCCACTGCCACCATGATGATCAGATTTATGCATTGCCTGTTGATTCACTCAATTTTAAGCTCATACAGAAATTGCAGTTTTTTCATGGAACCTGAAATATTTTGAAGGAACAAGAGCTGACAGACTGCCTCGTCCATAGATGTGACATTATTAACTTCAGTCACAACAGGTTTAATCCCCAAATGCGGGAGAGAGAATAACATTGTGTTTGTGGATTTTCCTCTGCTTACAGGAGTGGAGAAGAGGTGCTAGAGTCATACTCAGCTTTGTTACAATACCACTGACTATGAAAGGCTGAATCTGAAGTCCTTCCTCAAAGTCTGTAGAATTTTTTTCAGGAACTTCTCCCTTACATTGGCTTCAATCTCATTTCCTTTGAAAAGAACTCCAAGTTGAATAGAAGATAGCTCATAATTAAAAATATTGCTACTTCTTTAATGATCTAATTAGTTTTACCTGGCAGGGTCAGCTTCATTGATTTCAATTAAAAAGAAAAAGAAAAGACCTGCCAAGTGACCTACTTTTTAATATATTCAGTAAGATCAAGGTTGGAGAAGCAAAATGTTTTAATGAACACAATCCCTGTTTGCTAAAAGCAAAACTATTACTGATTTCTTATTGATCTGAAAAAGGAAGGTACAAACTAGGTTAGAAGATATTTCATGTTTTTTTCATTAAAAATCAATGAAAACAAGACTGACCTGCTTTATTTCCCTTGTGTTTACACTTGAAACAGATTAGATCATTAAGGGAACAGTAATGGTCTAATTATTTAGACCATTCTTAATTCAAATTGTAGAAGTGGTTGGAGTTGCCTGACTATAAATAACAAAATGCTTTTACATAACAGTATCTGGGGAAATGGTGTGCTGGGAGTCAGATTATGGTCACAGAACATTATTATTAATTTATGTCATGACTTCAGAAGTACCATGTAACATTAGGTTGGACAGGAACATCAGAGTTAAGAAGAAAAAAAGCTTTCAGATCAGACTTTAGTAATAAGTATAAGTAATGAGTCTCTCCTCTCTTTGAAGTGGGATAATGTTGTGTGATGTACATTACAGCTTGTAAACTGCTTGTCTAAAGGGCCATCTCCAAGGCCTGTAAAGCAAATAACACACATTTTTAAGGCAGATATTGCATTATGGAGTATTGTGGTGATGGCTATGTCTCCACAGTTAAATTAAAGTGCCAAAAGGGGTGACCCTGAGCACTGGACCCCTGTTCTACTGTGGACCTCTCCAGTTGGCTCTTTCTAAGACCAAATTTGTGTAGGTGTTGGTAGTGTGGCTGTGAGCTTGCCACTGCCACTTGGTCTTGGTGCCCAGGATTGCTTCTCTGCATGTTTTTTGAGCTGGCAGTAGGAACAGAGCCAGTATAACTTCCCTGAAGCCCAGTCCCAATAACGCTTTCTCAAATGTACCATGTTCTTGCTGCACTGTGACAGCAGTGTCAGTAAAGTTCTTTTCCTGGCAGCGACAGCTTTTGTAAATAGGAAAAATTCAAGCTAGGCTTATAGACATGTTAGGGAGATCAGTTCAGCTGTTGTTGGCATCTGTCTGACCTTTCTGGATTTTTTGACCTAGAGGCTGCTTGTCTCAGTGATCTCAGTGCAGTTATATATATCAGAGAAATGCATGGTACTCTTTGTTAGTGATTTTCTACCCTTTAAATGCATTGTTTTCTATTTTCACCTTGAGATTTTGTGCCAAAGTCCCCTAGCACAGCACTACCATTAGTCTTAGCAAGGACACTTGTCTTGTCCTACACTGAAGGGCTCTGAAAGGCTGAGGGACATGGCTCACTATTCTATTCCTTCCTGAAGCACAGAATTTTCCTGGTGCAACTTAAAAGAAGCTTAAACAAATGATGACTCCAGCCTTCTACTTTAGGCAACCAATCATGCTTTGAATGACTGTTGTGTGGGTGAAATTTAATCTATTTTTACTGATTCTTGCTATCATGTTTTCCACCATTTGTGTCCACAGGGGGAAAGTACTCTTTTTTAGGCTTTATATATCCCTTTATATGACCCTAATGCTTTTAAACTTTTTGTCAAATAAGAATTACTCTTACCCATTTCAGTTCAGCAGCAAAATCCCCAAGTAATCTTATAACAAAAATATTTCTTCATGTATCTTCTTCAGAACCCTATTCAGTCAATAATTTGATTACAAAGCATTCACACCCTTTTTGTAACATTGCCACAGCCAGGATTAGACTAAAAACTTGATAATTATAAAGCTAAGGTGTTTGGATCATATATCATTGGATCAGTTTAATAAGCTCAACTTTGGAGAAAGCACAACAAAGTGATTAATGAAAGAGGACTTTCTTGTTCTATAATGAATTTTTACACCAAAATTCAAGCAAGAAACCATGGTCTGTTGAATTCTTGTTATTACTGTTATTATTACAAGTTCCATGAACATCTTATGTACATGACTGCAATGTCAGATACAAAATTGGGTAGGCAGATGTCCTGCTCCATGTATTTTGAAAAATGAGTTGTAGTTGGGTTACTTTCTTAGCAGTCTTTTGAGAAACCAATGCATCTTTCATGCAGATTCAGGTGCTGTTTAAGATCCTCAGCATCTTTGTTACTTAGCCCTGTGCTTGGCCAGGTTAGGTTTTGATTTGCACTTTGGTTTTTGCCTCCCTTTATTTTCTTGTGTTTTTAGACAAGATGAAGTTCAGTCTATTTGAGTTTCATTGATTAAATTAACACGTACTAATTTTTAAACAAATTTGTCCAAGAACCAGCCTCACCCAAGGCTTTTAATAGTCTCAAGGAATTCTGTCTATGAGCATTTCTTTCTATGTTTGGAGGAATAAATTTGGATGAAGGCCTGGCAGCAGCAATTGCATCAGGGCTTAGATGTGTTTTCCTGTGTTAATGTTTGGCTGGCACATGAGATGACAGGAAAGATGCAATGTGTAGTCCTTGTCTGAGGAATGCACTATAGCAGGTGTAGCTGAAAGGCAAGATTTAAGGTGTCCTTTTCTGAGCATGAATAATGTGGGCCTGAATGTTCTTCTTTTTTATTTGTTTTTTCAAATTTCTCCTCCTTTAGACCTTGTTTTCTCCACCCTTACATCCCCTTCTCATTAGTCTTTTCTGAGATATGAGAAAGCTTCAAATGCTCACAGGGCACACTGTCCTAATGTGTAGAGTGACTAACTGCATCCCACTCTAATTGTATCTCTAACACTGCCCCATAGACATAATTCACCTTTTTTGCCTGGAGAGGTGGATTGAGTTAAAAGTGTCTGAAGTGCAGTCTGAAATCTGTCTTGAAGCCTATTGAAGAGATTTTTTTTTAGTATGAAATTGAGGACGTGTCTGGCATGATTTGGGGACGTGCATTATGTGGAGTGGAGATGTTTGAAGGTGAAAGCTCATTGAGGAGGAGTTGAAGGAGTTTGGAGGAGCCCACACACAGAAGGGCTGTAAGAAGGCTGAGTAGTGCCAGCGATAAGGGGTCTCTAATACCTTCATCTCCTCGTTTTGGTTTTCCAGACTTCATGCCTTCCTTGTTATCTTCCCTCTCCTTCCCACTGCTGCAGAGTTCTTGAGTGCTCAGTGCCTCACAGTACACATTTCATTGGTATTATTAAAATATTTCCTTAGAAGAATTTGAGTTCCTTCTGAATTTTCTGCTATTTTTTTTTCTTAACAGCTTAAAGCCGTTTTCCCAAAGCCCTTGCTGGAGAAGATTGCATCAAAACATTTGTCTTTCTTTCTTCAGCATTAAGAGGCTGGGTGTGAATTGATGATAGGAGGATGAGAGGCAGCTGCACTGAATGCTGATCTGACTCACATACTACCTAGCTCATATTAAAGACCTCACAGTTAAAAGTTTGAATGACCTTTCATGTTCAGTGTGCTTGTAAAGTGTGATCCCTTTCCCTAGTGAGCACTGATGAGGACTGTGCTCTTTTTTTCCCTCCAGGTGTGCACCCATTGTGTAGCTGATATACTTATGAGACAATGAGAGCCATGGTTCATCCAAATCAATTGATCCCAGGTGCAACCAAAACAAGTCCATGAAACTTGCCTATTTAAAGAAATCTTTGTTTGTTTGTTTTCATTCGTTTTTTTGCTATGTGTTTCTCCAGAACTGTGTTTGTCAAGTGTCCCTTGTTTGAGTGCTCCCAAATCTGGAACACTGACAGTAATCATACATCCATATATATTTTAAAACATTTAGATCAGTTGATGAGGAAGAGTGAACGTGCTTTTAATTCCAGTACAAGTGGCACTCAGGTATAATAATACTCAAGGCATTATTGAAAGCATGCCTTTCTTTTAGTACAAGTATGCTAATTGCTTCTCAGTCTGCAACAACTCTAAGCAGTATTTCCATAGCATTTCTCATCAAAATTGGTTCAGCATTTTAATTAAACAGCATTTGTTTAATCTCCAGTGCGTGTCTTTTAAATTGGTGAAACACTCTTTAACGAGCGTTTTTCTGGCTCAGAAGAACCCCACTGGAACTGTTTCAAGGATGCAGACCTGGCAAGCAGAAAAGGAGAAGGCTGGTTACCTCCCAGGTGTTTTGCAGCTGCAGTGTCTTACACCAAGGGCAGGTTCTGAACCTGTCAGAGGGAACCACTCATCACTCATCAGTCATGCCAGTAGCTTACTTTTCTCTCTCTTTTCCCTTTTTGCACTAAAGTAAATTTTCTTTCCATATAATTTTGTGCTCAACGTTCCCTTACCCTGAATTTCTTTGGTATAAACAAAGTCCAAGGAAGCTACAAGTGCTTTTGGCAGCATTAACACTTAGATTCTTGACATTGTGGCAGAGCTCCTAGATTTACACTGACCTAGATTTATCTGTCCACTCTGAGGACTCCTATTCAAACAGAAGAATTGTAACATTGCTTTTCCTCTGAGTACAGCCACAAGCAGAGGAAGAGATCCACTTCATAACCTGCTAAACCCAGACACTCTTTCAGTGTAAAGTAATGGTGCTGTTGGGAAATGGACATATTTGCATAAAACACGTGGTTGTATTATGTTCTCTTGATTTCTTCCATTTGAGAATTCTCTAGTGTTGAGAACTGCTAGTGGATTGTAACACTGCCTGAAGTATATTGGTTACTGATGAGTCATCCCATTGAAAAAGGGCTGCCTGTATCATATTACTCCACTGCTACTCTATTACTCTCTTGCTGCCCTGTTCTCATGATGGAGGGTTGTTGTGCCAGGCCTTTGGGAGGAAAGAAAGAGATGAGATGTGAATTTAATAAAGAAGTACAGATACCAGAAATAGGTTTTTCATCTGGCATAGCACATGACATTTTTCTAGAGCATGTATTGAAGGACACCATCTCTGGCTTCTTTAGTATTTTTCCATTGTACTGATTTATATTGGGTTGCAAAAGATGGCATAATGGGATTATTTCTCATTCATCTATGAAATGACACTGGATTTCATTTGGCATTTTCTGTTGAAAGCTGTATCTGATGACAGACAGATTTCACATTCATAAAAGGCTTCTAAGTCTTATAGGTTGACTATGATATTCAGTTTTGGAAGAGAGATTATACTTAGTATAATTCCAAAGGCGTCGAGGTGAGTCACTTCTTTCTTTTAAATTTCTTGTTTATGTATGGTACCTTCCTGCTGTCGTGTTGAGGTTTATACTCCTGCCATATTTTGAAAAAGCATTAAGAAGATACCTTGCTGTGATTGCAGTCCAAGTTCTCTGCTACCCCAGTGCTCTGCTTCCAAAGGCAGTCTCTGCATGTCGTGTAACAGGTTTATGGAAACATATTCTCTGCAGAGGCACTGGTATTTCTTTACAAATAACTCCATCTTATATGATAAAAACAGGATTTTTAAAGAATTCTTTCTTGTTTCCTAGGAAAATTAGACAGAATCAGATGTAGATGTTATAAAGTTCTAAAGCAGGTGAAACATTACAGAACATTCAAACATTTATAGATAGTGTAATGAATGGCTTTAGAGAGGCCACAGAAATGCTTGCTAAATCACTTAAATATAAAGAAATAAAAACTTTATCTTGAGAATCCTTACCATCATCATACATTGTTTGGAGGACTCATGTGAAAAAATCATCACCTCTGACATTTGCGTTAATAATGTGATTTCCAGAGGGATATTTCAGTTCATTTCTTTTCCCTCTCTTTTCTCTAGTGGCTGTTCCTCAGGCTGTGTCTTGATACAATGGATAATATAAACCCCACGATTCTTAAATGTAGAAAGTGATGCTTTTCAGGTTGTATACACTTTTGTTCTATAAGTATTCAAAGGAATGTTTGTCTGTGTGCAGTAGGGACTCCTGCTAACCCTCTGGTCTGCATCTATCTGCTATTCAGGACCCTCCCTCTTCTTTTTAACTTTTCTTGGCCTCCTGTGTTCTCTCACAGAGCAAAAATTAATTAGTGCTGCTGTCTTGACTCCAGGTAGATCCCAAGGTAGCAGTTTACAGGGTCAAAAAAAAAAAATACTGCTTGGTTTTTATTATCTGTCTATTTTCAGGTTTGCTTAAAGTACTTTACATAAAAGGAAGAAGGTGGCATTTTTGTAAAGGTTAAGTATTCACGTGGGTTTAGAAGTGGCTCTGTTATTTATTGATCTCCATTGAAAAAGATACTTCAGATTGTCAGGAAAAATGGCCAAAAACCATCTGGACATACAAGCGAGGTAACCTCAGGAAGCTGTGCAGTCTTAGGGAAAGGGCAGGTAACTGTGGTGGCAAGAGTCTGCCTTGCTGCTCATGTTTGGGACCAGAAAAGCCTGTGGCAAGAAGGAGGGAAATACTTGGGAAATAATCCTCCTATGAAAGGCAAATGAGTAAGGGGATTTGTTTGATGAAACCTACCTCTACTGCATAAGTCTTGAGAGATTGCAGAAAGTGTTAAAAGAGGAGTGAGAAAACTTCACTGCTTGAGAGCAGACTGAGTTGACACTACTGGGATGCTCTGCTCAGGGAGCCAATCCTGTCCCATGGAGAATGGAGACCCTCTGAAAAATGCTTCTTTTTCTTTTCTTCTTCTTCTTTTTTTTTTTTTTTTTTTTTTTTTTTAGTCTTAGCTGGAAAGGAGTAGGAATTCAAGTGGAAAGTAGCAACATTGCCTACTCTGCACTCAAAGAGAAAGGATATAATTTTTGTTTTGTTGTATTTTTTCAGTGGTCCGGTTATTTTTACTTCTCTCTCTTTCTTTGGCTGAATGATGCTTTAGCTTTGATTAAATAATGATGTAACATCCAACCATTACAGAGACACATATAAGGAACCCATATACCTCTAAGATATTTCAAACATTCAGACAAGCCCAGAGCAAATTAAACAACTCTGTCTAATTCTATGCCTTTGAATTAAGAAAATCTGGATGAAGACTCTTCCCACACAAGGCTTGATATAATCAGATACGGCTTATTCCCTTGTTCACAATTTCTTAAACAGAAGATCATCCACAGCTGGATGCAAGTAGCCCAACTCAGTTTCAATAAGAACTGTCTGGGTACATCTCTGAAAGGCATCTGGCCACTAATGAGAAAATGGGCACAATAATAAAACAGATTGTTCCTGTTCCCCTCACTGACTCGGTACCAACATGTACAAAGCATTCCAGTTTGCCAAATGTCTCAACAAACCATTTTCTCAGAATATGAACAAAGACCTCTCAGAAATAATTTAGTCTGTTTCTGTGAGCTGCTGCATAGGGTGGATGAAGGTATTTCAGTTATCTTGAGTGGAAAACCACTTGCCATAGTTCTCAAATTTGATTAGATGGAAAATCCAGATGGCAAATTGACATACATTTTATTCTGGCATATGATTTTATCATAGAAGAAGAAATCTGTGTGTGTTGGAGGAATGCAGAAGACCATTTGTCCTGCCTGACTGTTTGTATAAGCACAACCAGTTTAACTACTATGCTGCAGCAGTACCATCTGTCAGATCAGCTATAAGGCATGTTTTTATATCACGATAAAGATCCAGTGGTAGTTTCCCTTTCATCTTAAAAGAAGTGGGGAGAGAAAATAGTGGGTTTGTCTATCATTTATGTCTAACTCCTTCCTCACAGGTGCCAGACTAGTTTCTATCTTTTTCCCAAGGGAAAAAAAAATACGAGCAAAAAAGTCATCAGCATCATCATTACCACCATCACCACCATTACCAACCAAAATCAAAAAGAAAAAAAAAACAAAAAACCCAGACAAACAAACCCCCCAAAAACCCCAAAACCACTCCCCACAACCCTTTTCAGCTTCCTCATCATTTTCCAGAAAAAACTGTGTGCCTCAAACCTTCTCCATTTTGAGAAGCAGCTTCTGAACTCCCTTTTCTTTGTGTGATGAGAACTTGGAGCTGATGGGAGCAGTGTCATGATACTTCTCTGTGGTTTCTGGCAGTGCTTGGGATGTGGTGGGTTCTCCATTTCTGACATATAACACCAAGGGTTCAAAGGCATTCCTCAATTACTTTCTGCACTTTTCACACCTGACTTTTAGACCCAAGTTTATTTGCTCATATAGTCCCATCGTCTGAGTTGATTTTATTTTGTTAATGAATATGTACTTAAAAATGTCAAGAAATTCTAATTTTCTTCTCCTTTTGTCTCCCCAAGAAAAGATAATTTATGTCATAAGACATAAGAAGCTGAAAAATTTTTCCCTAAGGGTTTTTCCTAGTAGAAGAGGAGTCTTGAATGAGAGCTCGACTAGTTCAATGTGCTGAAGTCATCACCAGGTTCCTACTTTGTAAATGAAGTCTAGAATTGCATGGTGCAATGATTTATGCCTGGCAAAAAATCTTATTAAGGCCATGAAGTTATACAAATTAATTATGCCCTAGGCTTCTAGGCCTCTTCTGAGTCTGGCTCCAGAAACAAATTCCTACAATGGACAGAGGCAAAACTACTTCCGTGCTTATAAAGGGAAATGGCTCCAATGTGGTTGGTAGAGTGGGGCATACACAAGGGCATTGGCACATGAAGCAGCTAAGATCCTAAACAGATTCCTTTGTTCAAGATCATTCGGTCTTCCTGTGTCTCAATTTGATTCCCAAGCAATTGAAGTAAGAGCTCTTCCACACTTTATTGTTCAGTAAAGTATTACAAAGTATTTTGAAGTATGATGAATAGCAGATTTTTTTATCCCCTGAGAATATAATCTTCAATAGATTATCAAATCTTTTAGTCAATCTTTTTGGCTACAGTGACAATGCTGAGTGACAATGTCTTTCAAGTCACAAGGCACGACATGAAAAGGCAGTTTGGGATATGTGAGACAGATGCCTTTTCCCTGGGGGGCTCATCAACCCACTCCCATTGTCCTGGCTCTGTGCTCCCCTCTGATCAGGGTGCAGCTCCTCTGTTGGGTGTGGATGGAGATGCCATGGCCCTTTTCCCTGAAAGTCACAGACCACTGCAGCTGTGCCTGAGTAAGTCATTGCTCCCAGTAAGTCAGCAGAAGCTTCCCTGCAAGTATTCGCTCTCCTGGGATTGCCAAATGTCACTGGTTGGTGACCTTTCCCAGGGTGGAGCTGAACACAGAGGATTAATCCCCTCCCTGCTTCTACTACAGCATCTGTTTCCCTGTAACACAGCTCCTGCTCACTCTAGCAGGCAAGTTCCTTCCCAAACCTTTTGAAGATGTTGTATTTCAGTTGCAGTACTTCATAAAAAGCATATTGGAACAAGCTAACCTTTAAGAGAATTTTGCTGACCTGCATTGAGTTCTTTTATAATTAAATCTGGCACACTCTAGCTATAGGTTCTGAGTCACCTCTCACATCACAGCAAGGAGTTACTGAGACCTCTAGCCTTTTGAAATTACAAAAACATTTTGTAAGACCATTTTCTATGTTGATTGAGCTGTAGCTACCTTGGGAAAAGTCTCTGGAACCTTTAAAAGAAACAATTTCTTGTCAGCTCAACGTGACACTCTTAAAAGACTGAGTATTAGGAAATGATTCCATTAAAAAGGAAAAGAATTCTTACTGAAACTTTTAGATGTGCGAAATCCCTATTGACAAGACCTTTCACTTACCACAAATGAGATAAATGGAAATATCAATGTCATATTAGGTAAGCAACTAAATGGAAAGAGTGAGTTTGAAGAGTCAAAGAACCCATTGGGAAAAGCAGAGCATATCTTCAATGGGCTGAAGAAATGAAAAACATTCTTCAAACGGCTGCTTTATCAGGATGTGAAAAGGCCAACCCTTTATGCTGCTGTAATTTATGGATATCTCCTGTTTGTAGGACAAAGTGAAATAGAAAAACTTAATCATATTTCTGCTGGAGGAATAAAAGACTCAGCCTCTCTTCTGTTTAGAAACTCAAATTAATTATAACTCAACTGCTGTCTGTATGGCTACCAAGTATGAAAAACTAGGCAGAGGTGCACAATGTAACTTTGGAAGCACACTTGCCAAAGACAATGGTAGCAGGAACTCAAAAAGCACATCTAAAATTAGGACATGGCCCTAAAGCCCCAGCTACCAAGCTCTTCCCTCCTTTGGGGCGTCAGAAGTAATTGCAATCTGGTCTCTTCAGCTCTTCTTTCCGTTTTGGCTTTTATACACATACTATCATCATGATTAATGAAGACATCATCATGCACTAAAAATGTTACATTTGACAAGTGCTCCAATTAATGCATCAAATATTATGCCCAGTTCAAATTCCCTGAACCTGTGGAGTTCACTTGAAAGCAAAGTCCTTCCTCTGGGCAAAGCTCCCAGCTTTCACAGCACTCTCCTGATTGCTATAATGGAGAGGGGAAATGATGACCACCCCTGCCCCCAGCTGCAATTTCTGAAGCTTTACCATTAAGTAATTTCTAGAATCAAGAGAATGTATTGGTAGCTTTATTTTTGTTCAACAGCAGTGACTTCTGGTGGGTCCTTAGACTCAGCCTAAATTAATTTCCCTCTGTGATATCCTGAAGAATGAATGACTTTCCTAGCCTGTTGAAAGAGCATTGTGAGAATTAACTTGGAGAACCAAGTCACTGTTGTGTTGTACTGCATATCACATGGTTTTCCCTGCTCTTACCAAATTTTAAATTATGACTTAGTCAATATTTAAAAAAAAAAAAAAAACAAAAAACAAAAAACAAAAAACAAACAAAAAAAAAAACCAAAACAAAAAAAAAAAAAAAAAAAAAAAAACCCAAACCCCTATTTTTCTTTTCTGTTCTTAGAAATGTGTGATAGAATTTAACCTTGGAGTTAATGGCCCACTTAGCCACTCTCACTCCCCCTCTTCAAAGGGACAAGGGGACAAATCAAGACAGAAAAGTTTATGGGTTTTGGTAAGGACAGGGATATCACTTACCCATTACTGTCACAAAACCCAGATTCATCTTGGGGAAGTTTAATTTAATTTATTGATAGCTAAAATTGATAGTTAAGTAGGATAGTGAGAAACAAAAAAAAAATTCTCATGCCTCTTCCCAGGCTCAACTGCTTCCTTTTTAATTCTTCTACCTCTTTCCCTCAGAGCAGTGCAGGGGAATGGAGGTTGTGGTCCTTTCATAGCAATTTATCTCTGCCACTCCTTTATTCTGTTCTGCTGCTCTGTGTGGGGCCCCTTCAATGGGCTACAGTCCTTCCTGAGCTGCTCCAGTGTGGATCCTTAGTATGGGGTTCTGTCCTTCAGAAATGTACTGCTCCAGTGTGACTCCCACATGCCAGAAAACCTGCTCCAGCACGGGCTGTCCACAGGCTGAAGCTTCCTTCAGGGCATGTCCACCTGCTGAGGTGTGGGGTCCACCATGGGCTGCAGGTGGATGTCTGCTCCACTGTCGACTCCACGAGCTGCAGGGTCACACCCATGGTCATCTGGGTTACAGGAGACTCTCTGGGGCATCTGCTTCCCCTCCTCCTGCCCTGACCGTCATGTTTGCAGAGCTGTTTCACCCCCTTTTTGTCTCACTTCTTGTTCTCACAGCTGCTGTGTGCCATATTTTGCTCTTTCCTAAACATTGTCAGAGAGATGCCATCAGTCTCTTTTTGGCCCAGCTGTGTCTGGGTCCATCCTGCAGCTGGCTGGGACATTGGTGCAGCTTCTCTTTTTTCCTCACAGAGCCCGCCCCTGCACAGTCCCCTACTATCAACACCTTGTCAGTAAACCTAACACATCAAGGTCATCTGAGAAACTATTGTTATCTGGTTATTAAAATTATGAGAGAGAGGCCTCTGCCCAAATTAAGGTGCAAAGGAGACCATGTGCCAAAGTCAATAGTATGGATTTTATTTAACAGGAATTGTGATATGGAGAGAAAGAGCGATAGAAAGAAATAACAAAAGTGAGGGGAGAGAGAAAGAGCGTGACAGAGACAGATTAAGTGGAAAATATCACCACTCCATGGATCCCAATAGTGTCACCTTTATTTCATCTCAAGTTCCCTTGGGTGGCTTAACTTGGAGTCCAAAGTTTCAGTCAGGAGACATGTTGGGATGGGCTTTGGTGGTCACAGCTTCTTTATATAGTTTTGCCATAATGGCCAAAAAGTTTGTCATAATAATGTTTAAACCATTAACCATGACATTCCAGTGTCTCACAGAATTTTGCTGGATACTTCAGATACGGCTTAAAGTGAAGAGATGATCCTGTCCATACAAGCCTCTCCCGAGTGTCAGTAGAGCGCATCACTAAATTTTCCCTTCACTTACATCTCATTATTTATTTTATAGATTTCCATTATTAAAAAACATATTATCATCTCTGTACTCTGAGCCAGCAGTCACTTGTGGTTTGAAAGGTAATGAACCCGCGCTGAATGATATTCACATAAGTTATAGTGGAGAGTTGGTATGATACTGGTGATAGGTGTAACAAACTGGATGGGTGATTTGTGGCCCTTATTTCCTGCAGATGCTTGCAATTATCTGGACTTTGCTCAATTTTACCTGGCTGTAGCTCATAATTCTGTTTCTTATGGATATTGAGAGTGTTTAATTCTGAGGTTCATAGACATTATGTGTCTCTTTAGGTCTGTGTTAGCTATGTTCTGCCAAAAGGAATTTATCTTGACAGCATGGCTGTCAGTGTTCCTAGACCAAAACAGGCTTTTGTAGAGAAGTGTGAAATGTGTGCCCCAATTTTCTAGGCTTTCCTAATGCTTGCTGTATGAAAGGCCCTCTGTGAGTTTGCCTATTCATTCTGTTCAAATCACTGCTCACAAGAATGGGAAACCTTTTTACTTGTCGTCTCATTCAGAGTTGGCTTTTTTAATAGATGAGCCTTACAGATAAAAGAAATCAGTTTTCTTTATTCTGTCAAAGTGAAGGTTAAGACAAGGGTTCACAATTTTGAAAACAAGACACAGGGCAATGAAATGAATTATTAACAGTGCCCTTGTATTTTGACTCACAATCTTTCCACTCCTGTTACATTTCCCTTTCGAGATATCATTTATCTGCTGGACTGAGAGTAAACCTTTGCTTCCTTTCCATCTGTGTAAGCTGCTGAAAATCTTTTTCTTTAGTATTTGACCTTTCTTTATGTCCCTCATTCCCTTCATCTTTCTCTCCTGTCTTTACTCCCCCCTTCCCATCCCTTTTTCAATCAATTGGTATACAGATTCTTTTTTTTTTTAATAAAAAGTGGGATCTGGGGAATACATTTCTTGCTGTCTAAACTCAGCTGCCCATCCTGGCTTATTCTGAACATAGATGCTAAAACAGGCTAATTTCACTGATCTAATTTCCCTGATGTTATGCCAAGCTAATGCATTGTGGGGTTTGTCCATTCCACCATACCAGCCCCGCCATGAGTTTCTGCAATGGGTTTTTGCTCACCCAGTTTGTCAGACCCACTCCAGATGCAGACCAGATAGCCTGCTAAGTCATGTGCTAATGCAGCAAGGCTTTGCTTTGTCTAGCTGCACTAATCTTATGCACTACAATCCTTTGTGAATAATACAAATAAGAAAACAAATAACTATACAAAGACATCTGTGCATTGAGCCTGAGAGCTCTCTCTCTTCCCATATTTTCACTGAGGGCGTACAACAACACAGAATAATTTGTCACAGAGTTTGATTTCAATCCCTTTTTTTACTGTTGTAGAAGTACAAGGCGAGCATTTGTTCCTCATATGTTCAAAGCTACTATTTTTCTGATAGTAATTTATGTCCACTGTGGAGAATGTATCTGACTAGAGCAAACAGTTATTTATATTCCAATTACAATCAAAGAGGCACAGCAGAGTCTCTTCCATCTCCTGCCTCTAACTTAGCTGTATATGTTGTCACTAAATACAACATTTCAGCTGCCATCAGACAAGCTGCTTTGTATTCTTATGAGTGTTCTGCTACAAGTAAAAATCCCAAGGAAAAAGAACTGCATATATGGAGCATAGCACTGGAAGCAATGATTTTATTTTTTGTTGCTCCGCTTGGATAAAAATTGGATTCATGTCTACTTCTTGAGTTTTCTTCAGCAGCTTTAAAGTAATAAATGAGGGCAGAGGCCAAGATGTTGCTATTGTTCCTTTTTATGAAGCAGAGCTCAAATTCAGCCTACTCTGTCCCTATGCCTGTTGCAGCAAGCACTGTGTCCCTGGGTCTTCCTCTGCCTCAGGGGCCAGCAGGCACTTGTGTTCATGTGCTAAACCCTCCTCCCCTCCAAGACACAGTGGCCTCATCTGTGTGATTTTCTGGGTACAGCGTGGGTATGAGCCCTGCAGGGTCCTTGCCCTCTAGTGAAGGCTGCTTGAGTGCTTGGTCTGGGCTAGCCAGGCACACCAGCATGCTCACAGTTCAATGGGATGGGTGCTCAAGGCCATGCCATGGGCACAGCCCTTAGGGCTTGCATCGGCTCCAGAACTTTCCATGGCAAGGGAAGACTTGGGCCTGCAAGTTGCCCAAAAGGAATATTCTGGCTGACATGAGGGCAAGGGCCTTTGCCCTGTGCATGGTGAACGAGCAGCACTGAATGAGTTCCCTAGTCCTCCTGTGACCACGGGTTAAGGCTTATTGAAAAGCCGTCCTTCCCCACCCTGATTCCTTTGGGCTCTGACTCTCTTAGTGGGGAGAGCAATAAGAGGTCCAAGGCTGCAGGGAACCTCAGCAGTGCATGAGTGCACTGGCAGAGCCAGGATGTGCCAGTATGTCCTCATTGTGGTGCTGTGAGGGGTGGTTGAGGCTCTGTCCACGGGAAGACAAGGTTACACTTTTGGGGTCAATCTGCCTTTCCCATTCTGGCATCTCCGAGTGGCTCTGGGCAGCTGGCCGTGTTCGCCTGCCCTGGGGAGACAGCTCATTACTGCAGAGAGATCTCTGCAGCCCTTTCTCTGCTGGGTTGTGTAAGTGAATGTTTCCTTCCCTTTGTTTGGAAATATGAATTTGTGTCCCCAGCTACCTCGGTGGTTAGCTTCCTCTATAATTAACAAGTGTTTATGCTTTCCCCATGGGGTACAAGTACAAGTCAATCTTTACTTTCTTTCCACTGTACACAGTATATTTTTGCCAAGGCTCAAATGCTTTCTAATGTAGTACACTCCATCTCTTTCCTTAAAATCAATGTTTCCAAACACAATTAGCAGTGCTGTAATAGACTTCAAAAGATCACAAAAGAACTGTGAACTAGAGGGCTCCAAGTTACCACTGACAGTCTAGATAAGAATATGTTAGCTCTACTGTTGGAGAAAGAAGTTCAATTTTCCCTCTTTCACTCACAAGGTCCAATGCTGCATGTTATAGAAATAATTTACATAATTACAATTGTCATTGATCTGTGCTGCTTTTCTCTGCTGTTGAAAGGAAATATATTTATCATAAAGTTATAAGATAGCTTTTTTCCCTTTATACAAGGATTATTTTTCTTTTCCATTTGCGTGCAACTAACTGAATGCTTCAGAAATTTTAACTCTACTATTTTAAACTTTTTTGACCTTTAGTAAGTAAAAAAAAAGGTGTTACTGATTGCAAAGTGTCTATCTAAAAGACATGTTAGTACATTTAATCTGATGACATGATAGACTATTTGCTTCCCAGTCTCTTCCATGAGCCCTAAATCACAGGTTTGGCAGTAAGCCTAATACAAAATGCTAGTTTGATGGGGATGGAAGAGTAACTGGAAAGCTCCTTCCAGGTCATAGAGAAATGCCTGTCATCTGCTACTTTTTTTTTTTTTAGAAAGGGGTACCTGAGGTTTGGAGGATACTTGGCCAGACTCACTCACTGGTTGCTAAAGGTGGGACTGGAACCCTGCAATTCTGAATAGCAGAAATATGTGTACTTTGTTTTTGAAACCAGTCTCTCTTCTGATGGTGATTGGTCTTTTCAACTCCTAAATCCATATTTAGGTGTTGTTGCTATCAGACTGCCTCAAATTTAAAGGACAAAAAGACAAACAAAAGGCTCTTCTTATCTCCCCTTTCCTTTTGCAGAAAATGCAGGATATGCAGAGCTTTTATTTCTAAATTTAGACATTTGAATATGGCTATAAGAGGACTGATCTGGCATCTATTTAAAAAAATAAATTGTGGTGAGAAAGCTTTGTGCATATTTTTGGTAGATTTGCTTAAGTACTCCTGCCAATGTAATAATCCTCCAAAATAATCCTGACAATTCACTGAAGAGGCCAAGAGTCTAAATAATTATTGATTTTATCCTTTAAATAAAATTCATAAATACATTTTTAATTTGCTGTGACCAGTGAAATGGAATCAACACATTGCAAAGGCAGAAATCTCTCACTTGGCTATAGCTGGGGTTTTGCTAAAGGCAAAAAAGGAACTGCATCAATCCATTGATTTCAGTAAGCTGTTAACAAAACTTGTGATCATTGTAGTCAGGTACATTATTTCCAGTCAGTTCACGGATTTTCACACCTTCACTGCATCAACATTACAAACAAAAGCTTCTAGCCTGGCTCTGAGAAAACATGATCTGGACTAATGCAGGAAGCTGTGCATGTACATGCAAATATTTGCAAATGCAACTTAGGAACACTGTATTTAATTTGTACATAAGGGAAGAACACATCTGTTAATAACTTACAGTGCTACAGCTGATCTTTAATAACTTAGTTGTGGAATTAAATACATTTCTTTTTCTTCTTGTCTGTGTTGGACAAGTTTCTATCTTCTTACAGAATCACAGAACAGTTTGAGGTAAAAGGGACCTTTAAAGGTCCCTGTAATGAGAAGGAACATCTTCACTTATATCTCATTCAGCACATACTGATATGGGGTTTTGATCCTACTAAGCTTCCGTGTGCCACCGAAAGCCAAATCAATCACTGTAACTTGGCATGGATCTTGCTTGCATCAGTGCTACCTGTAAACTCTGCTAGGGAATTTCTGTCAGCCATGGGCAAAGCCAGTAAGGCTTTCTCAGGTCAGGTACCTGTCATATCGAGCTATGATGCAGCAAAGAGTACTCACTGCCAGCAGAAATGCCCTGTCAGGTCCCTTTCTGAGCCCCTCAAGTGAACCTTTGAGATGCCCAGGGGTTTGCCCTTGCAGCTCTGCCTCCCTGTGATGCTGCTGTGGGGTGAGTTGTCACCTGGGCATGCTGAAGCTGCCATGGCAGCGCTTTGCTGCTGCTGCTTTTGTGCTGCTGTTCTTGTACTCTTGTGTTTGCACATCCTGAAGGGCTACGTCTCTTTTGCAATCTTTTTTATTTGGAAGTGATTGCCATCAGCATGAGTAAGAGTTTCCTTCTTCTTTTGTTTCTTTTTGTGCTTCCCTGAAAGTCACTTAAATCACTGGAGTCTATTGCACGCCATCAGCTACAGATTATGCAAAGACATTTTTATGTACTTAAGCATGTCTCAAGCCTGTCCTATTTTTTTAAGATGTACAGAATATCAATTTTCTTTCACTATCCGTGATTTACTAGTGAAGTCCTTAGACAAAGTATTGTTTAGATCCAGACACTGAGAGTAAATATAGAAGACAAACTGTAATACAATCCCTGAGGCACCGAGTTTTAAAATGAGTTTTTTTTTTAAAAAAACTCATGAGCATGAATCAACATTTGTCAATGTAGGCTTAGGCAGAGGTTTCTTTTGTGAACTGTTGCTGTTCATTATGGAATTTCTCTGAAGACTTTGCACCTAAGCAAAAATTAAGTGATCTGAACAGGAAAGGCCATCCACAGGTTGCTTAAGACACCAAAACAGGAGTGTTGCTAGGGCATGTTGCCATAGATTTTCATAGGGAGTGTTGCTTTAGAAGACAATTAGTGATGAAACCGAATTGCAAATTTTGAAACGGGACCCAAATTTAGAGGATATGGCTGTTTGTGTGGACACAATAATTCATTAATTGCATTTGGTGTAATTGCAAGGCTGAATGTTCTAATAAGGAGATGAAGTTGCCCCTGTCTCTTAAGTTCAAAGAATATTGAAGAATTTTTACCCAAAGGGCTAACTTTGCCAAATTTCAGGAGAAACCTTGTCCATATAAGCAGTTAAAAGCAGTCATTAGGAAAGTCTTGTAAAATGTGAGACCACTCTTAAAATCCCTTTTCTAAAGTACAGAAGGAGTTTTATCCTGGGGGTCAAAATGCAAGTAGAAGTATTGACAACATGATAAGAATTACAAATATATAAATATTAAAGCAGGAGGAAAGGAGAAATACAATCCTTTCTTCTTACCTGTTTTGTCTGGATTGGGTCCTACAGTGCTTAAAATTCTCCTTATAGACTTCCCTTGCATTAAAAAAAATCTAGGTTGTTAGTACCTCACCTTATTTATGTCATGGGTGCCTACTTTCTCTTTGAAGTGATGTGAATAAAATCCTGAAGGTCTCCTGTGAATTGTGGAGTTCTTTCAATTGCCCATGATTTCAGCAGGTTTGATGATACTGAACATTTCACAGGAACAATTTCTATTGCACCAGTTCTCAAAATTACAGAGCACAGAAAGTGCTGACAGGGTGTCGTGGGGTTCTGACATTTGGGTCAATTACATACCAACATTTGAGTGGGCAATAGCTTAGGCCCACTTAGTTTTACTAAATATCATGACAGAAATGGATAAAAACCACCCACTGCCTCTACAGAGTGACCCATTTCAGTTACAAGGGAGGGTGGCCTGGCTTTGAGATAATATGCATTTATGGGGAGTTTAGAAAATCAAAACAAAAACCTTAGTGATTGTAAGAGTGATATTCTGTAATGCTGAAAGCCAGAGTAGAGGTACTAACAAATGAAAACCTGTTTCTCATTGAAATATGTAGATTAGATGAGTAAAATGCAGACTGAGGTTGAATCTTCTTAGTAAAACAAGTTTAAATCCTGAAAATTACCAGAATGAAAATAACACAGCCAATTTTTTTTTTTCTAGGAAAGTTAGATCTTTAGTGGTTATAATAAATAAAAGGTTATTTGGAACCATCATACTATGAAACTTTGTCACTGTGTTTTGTCTGGGATAGAGTTAATTTCTCCACTGAAAGAGTGGTTAAGCAATTAGAGAGACTGCCCAGGGAAATGCTGGACTCACCATCCCTGGGAGTGCTCAAGAAATGACTGGACTGGCATTTAGTATGGAGATTTGTGCTGGAAACAGTGTTGATAATAACACTGGGATGTTTCTGTCATGCTGAGCAGTGCTGGCACAGAGTCAAGGCCTTTTCTGCTCCCCTCTTCATGAGAGAGTGGGCTTGGAGAGTGCATGATTTTGGAAAAGAACACTGTGGCAGCTGACCCCAACTGACCCAAGGGATATCCCACCCCATATGCTGTATGCTCAGCAACAAAACTAGGGGGAAGCCTGGCTGGGAGGCTGCTGCTGGGGAACTGGCTGGGCAGCAGTCAGTTGGTAGTGAAAAATTGTTTCCACTTGCATCACTTTTCTCTCTTTGCAATTTCCCTTTCATTAAAATTATTAGGATTCATACTGCTATTATTATTTTATTTTATTTTATTTCAGTTATTAAATTGTTCTTCTCTGAATCCATGAGTTTTCTCACTTTCAGCCTTCTAGTTCTCTCCCCTGCAGTGCCACTGAGGGAGAGTGGGCAAGTGGCTGTGTGACTCTTAGCTGTCAGCTGGGGTTAAACCACGACGAGCAGCTATATAGGCTTTCCAGTAATAAAGCCCAGTTGATAACAAGCATTGCTGTTACAGCTGCTGTCTTCCATTTCTGTCCAATTCATCTGTCTCAGTGCCTGAAGCTGTTCAGCAAGACCAAGGGAAACAACATTAGCCTCTTTATTATTTATAACTCATTTTTTTTCCTGATAACACTGCAATGCCATAAACACCGTTTCCATGGAAACTCAAATAAGACAAAATTACCATGGATATTGTTGTTTATACCTCTAGGAATATAGGTATCTAAAGTTTCAACCTGTTCCAGCATGACAAAGGAATGCAGAAGCGAGTGATATTTTTAATTACTGGGTAATATTGGCTGAGTTGGGGAATTTCTTGAATTGCAGTACTGTGTGTTGCAGTCTTGTTATCCAACTTGCTTCTCACCAAGTTTGTTTCCTTTGAAAGCTGTTCTTTTAAAAATGCAATTAGGAGTTCCTTGTGTCTGTAGACTTTGGTGATGCTGAATGGAACATTGCATTTATGTGATATGGAGTAACAGCATTTAAAGATTAAGAAACCAAACATTTCTGTGGGTTTTGTAATGGAGATAGATAAACCTGAGGCTGTATGGGAAATTAAAAGCAAAATTAAGTGATCTGGACTGTAAAGACCATCCACGGGTTACTTAAGGCATAGCTGAAAAGGGAAATACTTCATTTAACAGCTGCCTGGAAAAGTGAAGACCCTCATTTAAACTTCAAAGGGCAATTGCCTCCAGTTGAATGACCTAACCAAACAATGGACTCAATAATTCTATAGTAGAATCTGAAAATGGGCCAAAGGAGCAGCTTTAGCAATACCACAGTGGTAAGTATTGCTTATCCTAGTAGTAGGTAAGGAGTTCTTATCTCTTTTTCCATGCAGAATGTTATACAACTTCAAATGTGGTTTTTTTTCCAGTTATGTGATAACTAAATTCTGCTGAACTGGGTGATCCAGTCTATCACTTTATGTAAAAGAAAGGGATGTCTATCTCTTATTTCTCCTAGTAAGAGACTTAGTGCCATTTAGTAAGTAAACCAAACAAGATTTGGTTCAGAAAAGCAGAGCTTTGAAGAAGGATATCTGTCTCATTTGGTGGATCAGACACCTGAAAGGTGTTAACTGCTGCTGCACTGGACCATTCATTATTTATGCAAGGTAGAATTTTATTAAAAAGAGAGGATCAGAGCAAGTTGTCTCAGCTGTCAATAACAAGCTGTCAATAACAGTGGTGCTCTGAGCACTGCTCTGTGAAACAAAGCAAAAACCATTCCTGCAGAGATGAATTAAAGGAAAGTTCCTTGGTGAAATAGCAAATCAGAGCTGAGGCATTTTGGAGAAAGTCTGGGACATAGTTAGGAAATAAAAGCAGCGGCTTTTTAAATTGAGTCCATTCTTCCATTAATTTTCTTACCAAGTGCTTAGAACTGAAATATTTACTCTTGTGGTTTAATGGAACATGTCAGACTTGAACAGAATTTTTAACTCTGACTTTTTTTTGAGAATTTGGATTTGTTTGTTTGTTTTCATCAGAGCCAAATCTATTTTGCAATCAGCTGCTTTGCAGGAATATAAGCTATTGACAGTGCCAATCTGCAGAATAATGCCATTAATATTTCTGCTTCTCAGCCAGAATGGCTGCTATTTCCTGCTCAAGGAAACTGGAATAGCTCTTCTCTCTTTAGAGCAGAAAGCTGGGGTGTTTTGTTTTTGGTTTTGGGGCTTTTTTTACCTCAATAAAGGTATCTCTTGAGTTAAAAAATCTTTTTTTGTTGTTTTTCAAGATAGCACAGGAGAACTTCATTAGGTTTGTGGACTGGCTAGTAAAAAATTTTTTTTTTTGGTCTACAATAACAAGATCCAGTAAAATTATTTCTCTATTCTAATGCCACACTACTAATGACAGCTTTATGCTGGCAAAGATACATGTTTTGCTCTTCAGAACAAAATAGCCACAGAAGGATTTACCCATCTGAACAAGTCTTACTTCATAGTCAACTGCATAGTTGACTATTTGCAAATCGCTGCATGTCACTTCAAATTTTTTTGTTTCCTTCTGTTTTATGCAATGTTCTTCTCATTCACTTGTGTCTTTCAAAACAATTTTCCATAAAACCAAGGATGAGATCCAGCTGGATCCGCATTGGATTGGCAGATACATTACAGGACTTGGGGAAAACCTGTGCCTTTCTAGAATAGCAATTGAGTCTGTGGTGTTTGCTCAAAGAAGAAAAGAAGTAATGAATCTATGGACTGTAATGTCTTGTGATAAACTTGAAAAAATATCTTTTTATTGCAGAAAAAGCCTGCAGCACTTCAAAGTCTTGGGAAGAACTCCTTGAAACACATGTGTAATTTCTGCATTGGATGTGCTCTAAACCAGTGTACAAATGTGCCTGGGACCTTTCTCTGACACCAATGCCCACTGGCATGCAAACATTTCTGACCACACTATCAGCTGCCTTGGAAAGGTAGCCACACACAAGCTGTTCATTGGCAGTGTGTGAAGGTGTGTGTTGAGTGAAGCTGTGCCCAGGAATGGGTTGGCACACTGCTAACTGGGGCAGCCCAAAGCCATGACAGGGGCTGCTATTATGGTTGAGATGATTTAGTTCAGCTTCCCAGAAGTATTCCAAACTGTGTTTACTGGTGTACACCTAGCCTGACTTTACCATTCCATTTCTGTGTTCAATCAGAAAATAATTCAGGAAGAAAAGAAGCTCTGGGGGCCATGTGTTCCAATCCCCTGCTCAAAGCAGAGTCACTTTCTTGATTTAGAGCAGTGAGCTTCAATACAACTCCATACAACTCTGAAACTTTCTCCATCCGACTACTGAAACTCTCTGTGGATGGAGAAATCTGCTTGGAAAGTGTGTTCCATTGCTTGGCCACTCACTTTGAACATCTTTGTCCAAGTAGGCATAGGTCATGTCTCACTGATAAGCATCTTACTGATTCTTCAGGATGTCCCTCTGCAGGCAACATATTCTTGCAAGCAATGTCCTGGATTTTGTAGTGTGCAGGCACAGGTGTGAATTGCTGCATGTTCACCTAATTTTCCATTAAGTCACTTTGGAATGAGCTTTGGAATGGCAGGATGTCCTCCAGATGTTGGAGCTGAGATTCCCCTGCAGCCTGTGGTAAAGACCATGGTGAAGCAGCTGTGCCCCTGCAGCTCATGGAGGACCACAGGGATTTAGAAATCCACCTGCAGCCCATGGAGAGCCCTACACCAGAGCAGATGGATGCCTGAGAGGAGGCTGTGAAACCATGGACAGCCCATGCTGGATCAGGGTTCTGGCAGCAACCTGCACACCTCTGGAGAGAGGAGCCCATGCTGGAGCAGGTTTTCTGGTGGGATTTGTGACACTATGGGGGGCCTGAAGTGCTGCACCCTGTGGAGGAGTAACCTATGCTGGAACATTTTGTGAAGAACTGCCCTCCATGGGGGGAACCCCAGGGTGCAGCAGGAAAAGGACTCTTCTCCCTGAGCAGTGACAGAAGAAAGACGTGATTAACTGACCATAACCCCCATTCCCTGTCTCCTTGTACCACTAGTGGGGAGGAGGTAAATCTTGGGAAGGATCTAAGGGAGGGGGAAAGGTGATCTTGAGATTTGGTTTACTTCTCATTATCTTTTAATGATTTTATAAATTCAGTTAACATCTCCAAGCAGAGTTAGTTTTGCCCATGATGGTATCTGGTGAGTGATCTCTCCCAGACCTTATCTCAACCCATGAACCCTGGATTATATTTTCTCTATCCCATCCGCTTGTGGAGGGGAGTGATAGATTGGCTTTGGTGAGTGCCTGACACCCAGCCAGGGTCAGCCTACTACTGTCTGCAGAGCATCAGGGAGAGCAATCTCTGTAGTGAGTGCCTCCTGTTCAGTTGCCACCTGCAGCAGGTCATTTCAGCAAGCCTCAAATTCTGTGTGCTTTGATGTCATCTTGCTGCCACATGGTGAGCTGGCTATCTCCTAGATGGTGTCTTCCATTACATTCTGTGAAAACGCCATTCCTGGCTATTGTTTCCTTACCAAATGTTAGCATGGCTTTGGCTATTATTTCCTCTAGAGGGAAGAATTTCATAAACATCAGACCTTGCTATGGAACAGATTACATCGTTTACAGCGAGTGAGGGCAGAGGATTTTAATCATTAATTTAATTAATTACACTGGAAAACAGACTAGCAATGGAGATGTTAGGCCAGCCTCTTGATTTCAGCTGTAACAAACTCCTCTAATTCCCCGCTCCACAGGTAACATCTATCCCCATGCCAGCAGCTCTGCCAGGGCTCTGAAGGTAGCAGGGAAAGGTGGGACTGGGGCATGAGGCCAGGGACACTGGGATGGGGCATGGCCAGGCTCAGGCTCAGGGTGGCATTCGCTGAAATGTGTCACTCAGTGCCAGATTCCAGTGGTGCCTTTGGGGTCTGGCATGGCCTTGAAGGGCTGCTCTCAGTTCACCACCTTCTTCAGTGATCTCCTTCTCTGCCTTAGTCTCCTCTCAGGAATGTGCAGCCAAGACACCCCTGAACTGTGCCACATCCATAGAAACTAAAAGGAAACAAAAGAAAAACTCTGACATCGACCTCTGTATTTATGAAGCATCAGATTGTCTTCACTTTGTCATGCATTTCACTCCTGCCCCCTCAGTTTGGTTGTCTTTCAATATAAGTGATGGTTTCTCTGAGTTCATGTTTAAAATATCTCCGTGGAAAGAATTTGGATGATTTTCCTATCTCTAGACAAGGTTTAAGGCTAGCTCTGGTTTTTGTTTTTATGCTTTCTCTCTGACTGCATAGCAAAGCTTTATGTTACGAGATAAATCATAGTGGAGATCATGCTGTTTTCTTGTGTTAGCCTTCCTTATCCAGATTAAATAAAATACTATGTGATTAGGGATTGCTTTATGTTGTAGAAATTACTTTTCAGTTATACTGTGTGCCTTCTACCTTGGGATGTTTCAATACTTTGGTATTTAGACATGCTGAACGGTGTGACGACAGAATGAGAGGAAATAGCCTCAAGTTGCACCAGGCAATGTTTAGTTTGGATATGAGGAAAAAATTCTTCACTGAAAGGGTGGTCAGATATCGAAATAGGTTGCCTAGAAAAGTGGTGGAATCACCGTGCCTGGAAGTGATCAAAAAGCACTTGGATGTGGTGCTTAAGAACATAGTTTAGTGGTGAACCAAGCTGTGCTGGGTTATCAGTTAGACTCAATAGTCTTAAAGATCTTTTCCAGCCTTAACTCCTCTATGATTCTATGATGTTTCCTGTGGGAAGATGAAGATTAGGGTGAGAAAGTAAAAAATCTTAAAGGAGTTTTGTGAAATATTTAAAGTATAATCACAGAAGAAACAAAGTAGAAAGTATTTCCTGTAGCATTGCTTAATAATGGAAATTTTATAGACTACTGGCACAATTGTGACTAACCATTTCATTTGTTATGGTTTCTTTAGTCACATCATGGTATCATGACATAGAAAAAACAGTATGCAATTTTCAATGATGATGCATCTGATTAATTTGGTGCGGGCTTTTAAAACATTCTCAGTAGGTAATGATTTCTTCCAAGTCACTAAATTTTTTCATAGCTTTCTAAATAGTAGTGGATTTTCTCAGATACAGTTCTGTGGCAGTGTGAGTGAATGGGAGCATGATAGGTATAATACTTTGAGATTATTGAAAACACAGTTCCATTGTTTTCCAAATGTGATTGAAAATCATATTTCTTTACTTCTGAATAAATTTTATCTCACCTGTCTCTTGCCTCTGCCTACTAGTACTTTTCTGAGACATTAAATGGGTTTTTGAGATGTTTTGTCTATGAAAAAGAAATGAGCTTTATATTCAGGTTAGCATTGCGGTCGGGGAAAAACTGTCCTGAGATTATTATTTTTCCATAATTGCTTTTTGCTGGGTTGTTTTCGAACAGCTTTCCTCCCAACTCCCTCTTATTCAGGATGCTTGAGGTGGGAAAAGGTCCCTTAAATTCTGTGTGTGGCATGCCCCCGACGTCATCTCATTCTCCCGAGTGTGAATTGCTTGAGTCTGAGAAGGGATTCGTCCCAGCTGCCTTGCACTGCCTTGCATACATTATCCCTGTTGTGATGTAGTGTGGTGTGTATCACTGTGGTGTGTGTAGTGTGAGGTGAGCTGCAGGAGGCTGGGCAGTGCTGCTGCTGCCTGTTTCCTGCTCCAAAGCTCCAGGCAGTTTGTGTGCACAGTGAATGGGATGCCTTCCTGGGTCACTGACCCCTCATGCACCAAGGGCAGAAGCAAATCTCCTATGAGTCTGTGTAAAAGGCAGTGATTTTTTTTCCCCTCGGGTCTGTGGATCCCTGGAGGTGTGTGAAAAATTGTGTAAATTCAGAGCACACACAGCAATGCCAGTTCCAGAAAATGTGCAGGGCTGCGGTTTTTGGGCTGGTTGAAATTCACTGAAGTAGTCTGTGTTTGGAAAAGACTTTCCCTCACCACAGATAGACAAGTGCACTTGTAGGATTCTTTTGTAGGAAATTCTTCAGCAGTCCTTCAGCTTGTCTTACCGTCTGAGTGTTCCTTGGCAGGAAAATGTGGAAAGGACCAGAAAAAGAGTGTGTGGTAAAGTACAAGTGGAAATATTTGATAAAAATGGAAATGTACATCTTGTTGATCTGTGCTCTTTCAGGGTATGTTTAATGGTGTCTGATCATTTAAACTTCAAGAGACCAGACTTTAGAATAAAACATGTTTCATATTCATTATCATGACAACTCTCCTCCCTCTCCGCTTTCCCTGTTGAGGCTGCATGTACTTTGTTTAATAATAGAAATTCTGATAAGTTTTCCATGAGAACAAAACCTCTGAGAGCATAGTTCAATTCATAGTTACAACTGCTGCCTATGTGTGGTGCTTTTTATTAATTTTTGAGGCAGCAGTCAATTATTGAGTCCTCAGATTTTTTTTCCTTCTGTGTTGAAGGGCCACTGGAAGGTAGTACATTTAGCATCCCCTCTAACAATAAAGATATCTGAACCTCTCCATCAGAAGGGTTCTGTATCCAATTATTTGCAAACTCCTTGCAGATATGATTCTATGGAGTAATGGAAAGCATATTTCAGTCATTCTCTGTACTGATAGTAATTTAATAAAAATAAAAAGCTATTGATTTTTTTGTTAGCTGTGTTAAAAGACCACTGTAATCTTGGCCTCACTCTGCTGTTGGCAGAGCATTTGCCAGCAAGTAGATTTTTTACTTTTCCTGGGGCACCATTTATTAAATGCTATCTTAATGTGTACAGATGATTAGATTTGTTGAAGTGGGGGAAGATTTATAATACCTTCCTGTTATTTAACTTTTCTTAGTCAATTCAGATGTTAGAAGCATTTGCAGAGATTTATCTCCTGTACTTTGATTTTGTTTCTTCCATTCCTTAAGCCAAATGTGCCTCTGAGGTTACTGAGCCTGCACTTACTGGGCAGGAGCTACTATATTGATGGAGATAGAAAATAACATTATATTTGCTGGTACTTATTGAAGTAACCACTCTGGGATGACAGAAGAATGTCACTTAAGCTGTTCAGTAAACCTCAGCTTGAATAAGGAATTAAATCAGTAAAGCTTGACTCATGTAAAATAATTTATTTGTCTAAAAGAGTTGATCTACTCTGAATTAAACTGCTCAGGGATATGCCTTCTCAAAAACTTTTCAGATTATCTATTTCCTTTAGAAGTTTATATTCATCTACGCTGACCATAGCTAGAGTCTATACAATTCTTTATGTGAGTGGTGAATTTCAGATGTTGAAAAATTAGTTACACACTTTCATTGCATTTTAGGTGCACTTTTACCTCTCTAAACAATATTTTCTCTGATGCTGAAACAGAGGAATTTGAAATCCATTTGTCAAATATGATTAATCCTGATGAAGTCCCAGAACATTTATGTAGGGGCACGTCTTTGTTCAGGGAGGGGCAGCAAAGCTGATGAAGCTGTCTAGACGGTAAATTCTTTGTGGAGTGGCTGAGGGAGCTGGGGGTGTTCAGCCTGGATAAAAGGTAGTTTGGGTGTGGCCTTGTTGCTGTCTACAATTGTCCTAAAGGAGGTCATAACCAGTTGGGGGCAATCCCTTCTCCTAGGCAAATTAAAGGACAAGTGTAGGTACCAGTACATTCCCAAGCTGCACCAGGGGAAATTCAGGGTGTGCATTAGGAAGAATTTTTTCACAGAAAGGGTTGCCAAACACTGGAATGGATTGCCCAGGGACATAGTGGAGTCACTATGCCTGGAGGTTTTTTAGGAAAGACTGGACACAGCACTCAGTGCCATTGTATTGTTGACAAGGTAGTGTCTAGTCAAAGCCTGGACTTGATGACCTCAGAGGTCTTTTCCAACAGAATTGATTCTGTCCTTCTGTGATTTTCACCTCTGTTGCCTCAAGTTTGCCTGCTTTTTACTGTTTGCGTTTTGTTCTCACGCAGCTTCAAGTAAACGATGTATGTTTTTTGAAAATTATCTTTGTTTACATTCTTCTCCTCTCTAGGAGGAGAAAGATGATTGATGGTGATGTTCACCAACGAGGTCGAAGAAGTGGCTACCTCTGTAGCCAATCTTGGCCTGTCTGTAAAATTGTATATAATATGGAGTCAGAAAAATAAAGTAGAAGCTTTCCTGCTTGATCTCCTGCTGGCCTGCCTCGTCCTTTCATGCTCCTAACAGCAGCCACAAGTGTGACCCTCCGTCACACACCTCTAACTCTTTTAAAGATTTAGAGCCGTTGGTTGGGATCAGAGAGTCAATCTTTATTTCCACATTTGCTGATTTTGACTGGAATTGACTTAATTTTCTTCATAGTAGTTAGTAGGGGAGCTATGTTTGGATTTGTGCTGGAAACAGTGTAGATAATACAGGGATGTCTTTTTTTGTGCCTGAGCAGTTTTTGCACAGAGTCAAGGACTTTTCTGCCTCTCACTCCACCCCACCAGTGAGCAGGCTGGGGGTGCACAAGGGTTGGGAGGGGATACAACCAGGACAGTTACCCCAACCAACCCAAGGTATATCCCATACCATATGACATCATACTCAGCATATAGACCTGGGGAAAATGGAGGAAGGCAGAGACACTTGGAGTTCTGGTGTTTGTCTTCCCAAGTCACCATCACATATGGATGGTGGAGCCTGGCTTTCCTGGAGATGGCTGAACCCCTGGCTGCCCATGGGAAGTGGAAAATTAATTCCTTGTTTTGCAACAAGGGCACTTGCAGGCACATCTCACCACTCAGCTCTCCAGAGAGTTTCAAGGAAAGGGAGGGGAACACCTGGCAGGGTTTGTATTAGATACCCATTCCATCTCAAGGACAATGCCAATTGACTGTGATAATTTTCAGTGTCAGTGACATTGTTCTGAGGAATGTAATTTGTAGTTTTGTTTCAGCTGAATACACTAATATCACGAAATAGTCACAGGATATCATCAGTCTAATGCTCAGACCCAGGTACGTGGATGATTTTGTATATACCTCTTGATCAGTTAAAGACACTGGCACATAGTCCTCCATATGGGAATCACAGAAATGATGAGGTTGAAAGGGACCTCTAGAGGACATCTTGACCAACCCCTTGCTCAAGCAGGACCACCTAGAGCTGGTTGTCCAGGACCATGTCCAGACTGCTTTTGAAAATCACCAAGATGGGAGACTTGACAGCTTTTCTGGGCAACTTGTGCCAGAGCTCAGCCACCCTAACAGTGAAAAAGTGTTTCCTGATCTGCAGAGAAAACTTCATGTGTTTCAGTTTGTGCCCATTGCCTTTGGTCCTGGCACTGGGCACCTCTTCTGTCAGTTTGCTTTCCTGCTGGGTCACCCCCAGGTGCGTGGGATTGTTCCTCAGGTGTAGGCTGAAGAATAACAGGTTTGCAATTCTCCTTGTCGAACTTCATGATACGCCCTGAACTCCATCTCGTGTTTACTGCAGGCAAGACTGCCTTTGACCCTCACAATCCCAACAAAACCCTCACTGGTGCGAGGTCCAACACAGTGTCTTTCTTCATGGACTCCTCATTCAGAGGACAATGATATAAGGGACCTTCTGGATTGCTTTTGTCCTGTCCTGTTGTCCTGTGATCAAAGTTTCTCTGAGAGCCAGGGCCTGTGAATGTGAGGCTAAATGAATGGCTTGCAGTAGGCTGTGACTGCCAGTGTCCTTCCTGACCATATGTTAGGAAGTGGTGCAGGCTCTTAAGGAACAGGACACTTATTTCGATTGCCTCATTGTGGTCAGGAAGCATCTGGTCATCTCTAAATGGAAGCTGGCACTGCTATCTTGCTCTTCAGCTGTGGCACAGCAGTACAGTACTAGAAAGCCTGCTGTGACAATTGCTGTGATGAGTTATGCAAAACCCTATTGTATCTCCTTTGTCCTGAATTGACACTACCAGCAAGGATCTTAATTCTAGAAGTTTGCCATGCCCAGCATTATAAAGTCATCAAAATCACATCCAATGTTAAGTGTTTTCTGAGAGAAGCTAAGACTGCTGTAATAGTGAGAAATACTTTCTATCTTGCATTTGGAAAATCAGTGATCACACTGTAATTTATGCATGCTGATAATGGACACACTCACTGTGTATATTATGTCTGTGTGTTTCAGAAGTTGGGTATTTTCCTTCAGAAACTTGTAAATGCCCTTTCCAAATCATGTCACATGTAACAGTGAAACAAAGGAATGTGTATCTCTAGCATGGTGTACATGTATTATGCTGACTACTGCATCCCCAATGAAGAGTTCAGGTACAGCCCAGTTCCAGCCAGGTTTTCCTCTTCTATCAGTGAGGCAGCTGTTATGACACACTGAGGGGAGTCCAAGACTTGACTGCTGTGGGTGTTGCTTGAGATGCCCCACTAAGTTCAGATGGACACACTCAAAAAGGTGTAAAGAGATCAATATCATGTGACCTGACAGTAAAATTAAATGAGTGTTACCCATCAGATTAGGTAGATTTGGGGCTAGAATTTCTAGAGAAGAAAAACAAACATGGGATAAATTTTGTACTCGATGTTAAATAGTGTAATATTTGGAAGATAAAGACATTCAATAATAGGCCATAGACTTGTCCTGCTACTATGCAACATGTAGATCATAATAAGTATCTTTTTACTTCTTGTTGCATTGCAAATTTTCAGGAAGAAAAACAGAGAAGGCTTTCACAAACTTGTGTAGCAAAGGTCAAATTATGAATTTCCTACAAAGTTTAGTCAAAAGCCCATTACTTTCTTGTTAAGAGCTTTCCTGTTATTATCTCTAAAAGTACATTAGAAAGTAGTAGGAGTTGGTTAGAACATTTCCTACAGCATTTTAAATAAGAAGTGAAGTGTTCTTTTAATTTTTATGTCTGCCAGCTGTTTACTTCACTGAAGCAGGGTATAGTTTTTATGAATGATGACATATAACCCATTTTCTAAAAATGCTTTGGATTTTCCATATAATTTCAGTGCCCCTGGGTAACTGATAGGAAGAAATGGTATAACAGCCTTTTATTTTTTTTTCCTTGCTGCTGTGGTAGAAGCTGTTAGACCTATCAAACTGATAATGAGGAATATACCTTCCATCAGCCTATAACCATGAAAAGAAAACCTTCCCAATTACTGTTCAAATTCACTGCCTTCCTTTGCTTTAACCTAATTTCTTAGTACTCAGGTCTTTTTCTGGTGCACAGTGTATTTTTCCAGCACATTCCCAGCTAGGAGGGAGTGCTTGTGCCCCACCCTATTTTTCTTTCTGGTTCAGTGTTTTTCTCAAGGATTTTCCTCTGATTACAGCCAGTAATCAGCCACCAGCATCCTGGTTTGGTCCATTCCTGTCCTGCTTTCATTGCTTACACCTGTTATGTTGCAGAAGGACTTCTAGAATAAAAAAGTGACATTATCCAGGCTTTTATCAAGTTCTACTCAATATCTGTTAGCAGTCGCTAGGGCAGTTCGATACCTGAGCGCTAATGACCCAAAAGTAAATGCCTTAGTTTGATAACAATCACCAAAAGCATAATGATAATATGCAATTAAAATGGTTAATTTCTCTAGAAAATCTCATGTTAAAAATTTATTATTTTCTGGCAACCATAATTTTTTCACTGTTAATGAAACTGCTTGTGTGCATTTCATACCTTTCTTTTCAGGGTGAGTAGACAGCAGCAGAGACAGATCTGATGAGATTCTTACTTTAGATCTACCTTACTTTATATCTCAGAAATGCAGTTAATGAAATCTAAGGTAGCCCTCCACAGCTCCCATCAAAGTCTTTGGTGAGAAATAAGCATTTCTGGGACATGACTCATCTGGCTTATTTTAGGCTGCTCCTTCAGGATGACGTGAATCACACCTAAGTGGCTCTTTCTCTGAGCTGATTATAAAAGACACTGATGGTGACCAGGTCAGTCAAATCCCATCTCTCCTGTCCACACTGTGCATCATGGGTGATTGATGTGATTGCAATTCACACCAACTCAGCATCTGAACTTGACATTTGATTGCTGCTGTCTGAAATCATAAAATCATAGCATCATAGAGTCATTAATGTCGGAAAAGGCCTCCAAATCATCAAGTCCAGCCTTTGACTGAACACCACCATTTCAACAAAACCATAGCACTAAATGCTACATCCAGTTGTTTCTTGAACATCTCTAGGGGTGTTGACTCCACCACATCCCTCAACACCTAATTCCAATGCATGGCAACCCTTTCAGTGCAGAAATTCTTCCTGATGTCCAATCTGAACCTTCCCTGTACAGCTTGAGGACATTTCCTCTCATCCTGTCACTGGTTGCCTGGGAGAAGATGCTGACCCTCAGCTGGCTACAGCCTCCTTTTGGGAAATTGTAGAGAGGAATAGGGTGTCCCCTGATACTCTTTCTCCAGGCTGAGCAACCCCAGCTCCCTCAGCTGCTCCTCATATTGTTTAGACCCTCTACCAGGCCTGTTGCCCTTCTCTGAACACACTTAATGTCTTTGTTGAGATGAGGGACCCAGAACTGAACACAGGATTTGAGCCTCACCACTGCTGAGAATAGCAGGACCTGAGAATAGCACTGCCTTAACCCTGGTCACACCATTCCTGGTAGAGTCCAGGATGCCCTTTGCCTCCCTGGCCACCTGGGCACATGCAGACTCATGTTCATTGTCAACCAGCACCCCCAGGTCCTTTTCCACTCCCTAGCCACTCTTCCCCCAGCCTGTAGCACTGCATGGGGCTGTTGTGAGCCAAGTGTAGGACCTGGCACTTCACCTTATTTGATCTCATACAATTGGCCTCAGCCCACTGATCCAGCCTGTCCAGATCCCCCTGCAGATCCTTCCTACCCTGCAGCAGATCAACACTCCCACCCAGCTTGTTGCAGTCTGGGAACTTGCTGAGGGTGCACTCGGAAATCTTCATCTAGAGCAGAAAAATTTTTGTCTACACAGATCAGACAATTACCTCTCTAATATGGGCAATTATATTTTTGAACATAATGGAGGAAATTATATTAAACAAAAATATAAATAAACAAATGGGGTAATTGTATCTTTAAACAAAAAATTATGAGCTCTTTTTGATATGTTAGGCAGCTATACATTCTTCAGGATTCATAGAGAACTGCAAATAATAATTAGCTTGATGACTGGGTCACATATTTGTAGAATTTGCTAGAATTATAGATGCAAAGAATGCTCTCCCTTAAAAAGCATCAGAGACTCTTTGACAGATACAGTGAAAAAAAAAAAGGAATATTTTTGAGGGTGCTTGATGGGATGATAACAAAAATGATACCTCCTTCTTACCCCAAGGTGAGGTTTGAACTCAGGAAGACATTCCTGATAAAGTCTGATACATAAAGTTCTGAAACAATCTTGTCTGACTTTTTTTTTTCTTTTCTGTGATATTTAATGGCAGTTTGAGCTTCAAGAAATCAAGCAGACAGAAAATGCCTGCAGTTCACCTGCTGCTTTTAAGCAGTAATAGATGTAAGAGTGAATTATATTTTCTTTAGTACAGATATCCAGAAAGTTTTACCTGCCTCTGGTGTTGAAAGAAAACATGTAATTGGCACTTCTGCAAAGGAAAAGATACGTGTGCAGTCATGGAGGTGTGTTTTTTTTTTTTTTTTTGTTTTGTTTTTTTTTTTTTTTTTTTTTTTTTTTTTTTTTTTTTTGAGGGCAAACCATAAGTGGAGGGGGTGGAGAGAGTGGAGGGAGTCTTCCAAATCTTGTGTGAACACCACTATTCAGACAGTCTTCTGCAAACACAAAGACCGTATCACAGAGACCATTCATATTACAGAGGACAAAAACTGTTTCTCAAAATACTTGATGAATCCTCTCAGAGTAGAGCAGTACCAAATATAGAGGTTTTACTACAAAATCTCCTAGCCCTAGGCACTGAAATACTGCTCAGTTTTCTCAAATAAATTCACCTCTACGCATAGTGAGGTTATAGATGTGTCAAATTCATTTGAAAAAGGATCTGTGCCTGTGGTTGTCCCACATGGACATAAGTTCCTGCTCTGGTGTTGCTGTCTTCAGTGATGTGAGTACAAATCACACATACTTAATGGGATCCTAAACTTTCTCCCTCCAGTCAATAAGTGTGTCTTTTGAAAATAGCCCTGGTTGGAAGATTAAGGAAACCTAAACCTTTTTCCCCCCAGACTATTAATACTGTCTTGTCTCCATATAAGTTCTATTTCATCCACTTCCTTCTCAACAATTAAATTTTCATTAATTTCTTCAAAGATAAGACTTTAAAAAGGCACTCCAAAGGCACTCTTTGGACTTTGATTTCTTTATCTTTCTATTAGTCCTTTCTGATCACAAATACAAACTTCACATTTGTTTTTCTCCATTTTGCTTCTGTTATCTCCTAGTGTCCTCAGATGCTTTTCTTGGTCTTTGAATGTCAGCTGAGAGAATTTCCCCATGTTCCACACTTAGGATACCCAACCACAGCCTTCACCTACCATTCTAACTCTCTTCCAGGCCTTCTTTTTGTTACATTCCTAAGCTTGTCATTACTCTAAAATCTTTTCTTCATCCCATCTCCAGTCTCTCCTCTATCCCTGACATATCTCTAAAACTTCTTTCACCAAGGCCTTTGATGATGGCAGCTGCATCTCAGATCTTCAGCCAGTTTATCTTTTCCAAGCTGCCAGGCTCATGCAGCATGTTTAACCAGGCTTTTCTACTTTAATTCTTGCCCTTCCCCAGGGACTCTCTCCTCTCTGGGCTTCTTTCCTACTCTCTAATCATGTTTTTTGGAGACAATTCCTTTAATATTCCCTGGGTTTTTGGTAGCTCTTTCATTACCCTCTCAGCATGGACTGTCTCTGAATAACATCATCAGAAAACAAACTCAGCTCTGGTCCCTAAGAAGACAGACAAACAGATTTTCTCTTGTACCATTTTCTCTATTTGGTACTCCCTTCTGAGTGTTCAGTAATACACTTTACTTAACTGTGACTAAAAGTAAACTCCTTCTCTCAGGGCCAATTGGCAGAGACTGGTCCTGTTTATGCAGCCTTTAGTCAGTGGGGTTATGGCTAATAACTGGAATGCTGCAGCAATATGACAGTTCAAATAACAAATAAATAACAATCTTAGGGTTGAACTGGATGGAAATAAGTCAATATTTAAGTGTATGGTGTGTTACCTGTGAAAACACTTACATAAAGAATATTTATTTGGGTTAAAAAATCTGCATTTGAGCCTACTGTTCCATTTAGTTGAGCCAATGTCTTTGATACTTCCAAAACCAATATGTTTTGGTGATATTGAAGGAAAACATTTTATGTAAATATTGATCAACAGTATCAGATGACATGCATGCTAGGTTTTGAATACAAATTGTAAACTAAACTATTGCCAGTAATTTGCTTTCTTTTGGTTTTGCCAATCTTCTGAAGAATTAGAAGGTGTAAAATGGATTAGATGTTAAATGGAGATATATCATAGGGATATGGAGTCAAGGTGATGCAACAACGATCTCACTGTTCTTTTAGAATTACAATGTTAATAAAGTGATAAATACTCTATCCTCATCTTTATTTTAACACTAAATTTTAAAGTGGTGTACCAATAAATAGTAATGGCTTGTAAAAGATATGTTTAGGTCCAACTAAATTTCCACCTAGCTTTTCATTTCAAAATCGATAACGTGAAATCATTTGCACACAATTGAGTAATTCTGAGGGGATAAAATAGCCTATGAGCTTGCAGTGATCATATTGGATAAACAGTGTCTTTAACTCTCTCTATTGATTCTTCCTCCTTTCATTTACTTGATACTCCATGGAAATCTTCTCATCTAGGCACCTGTGTTTTCTTAAGAAGGTACAATCAAGGCAGACGAGTTTATGTCCATTTTCACCCATGCATGAAAGTACTGGAGGAATATATGCATTTTTCTATCTTACTCTTCTGTGAGGCTTTATTACTCACCATGTAAGACAGCTTCTCTTTGATGTCTCATCTGTAGAAAAATAACATATTTATCTTCATTGCCACCTTTTGATTTACAACGCATGTTGAAAATAGTTGTTGAGTGAAGCAGACTTCCAAGCTGATGGTTTGAAATCAGAGCCATAGAATCCTTTAGATTCTAAAAAGACCTCTTAGGTAATAGATTCTAGCCACGAACTTAGCACTGGCTTCCAAGTCCACCACTAACCAGGTCCTCAGTGCTACATCTACCCTTCTTCTAAATATCTCCAGGGATGGTGACTCAGCCACTGCCCTGGATAGCCTGTTCTGGTGCTTGATAACCCTTTCAGTGAAGCCATTTTTAAAAATATCCAATTGGAACTTCTCCTGGTACAACTTGTTTTCTTCTGTCACTTGTTACCTGAAATCAACCATCATCTGGCTACAGCCTCCTTTCAGGGAATTGTAGAGAGTGCTAAGGTCTCACCCTGAGTCTCCTTTTCTCCACAGGCTAAACACCTCTAGCTCCCTCAGCCACTCCACATCAGACCTGTGCTCCAGACACTTCCCCAGTTCCATTGCCCTTCTCTGGACTCACTCCAGCACCTCAAGTCTTTCAGATCTACCAGTCTTTCTTGTAGTGAGAGGCCCAGAACTGAGCACAGAATTTGTGTTGTCTTATGAGTGAGATTGAGCACAGGGGGACAATCCCTGCTTTGGTCCTGCTGGCCAACTATTGCTGATCCAGACCAGGATGCCATTTTCTTCTTGGCCATGTGGGCACACACACTGGCTCATGTTCAGCCAGTTGTCAACCAGAACCTTCAGGTCACCTTTTGCTGAGCATCTTTCCAGCCACTCTTCTGTCTGCCTAAAGTGTTGCCTGGGGTTGTTGTAACCCAAGTGCAGGACCTGGCCCATTGATCCAGTCTGCCCAGATCTCCTGCAGAGCCTTCCCACCCTCCAGCAGATCAGCATTCCCCCATAACTTGGTGTCTGCAAACTGATTGAGAGTTCCCTTAATCCCCTCACCCAGATAATTGATAAAGATTTTAAACATTAAAATAGGACTGAGCCCTGGAGAGCACCACTTATGACCAGCCAATGACTGGATGTACCTCCTTTTACACCTCTCCTGGGCCCCAGCTGTCCTGCCAAGCTTTTCCCAAGCAAGAGTCCACCCATCCACACCACTGGAAGTCAGTTTCTCCTAAGAATGCTGTGGTAAACAGAGTCAAAGGCTTTACTGAAGTCCAGATAGGCAATATCTACAGACTTTCTTTCAACCACTAAATGGGTCACCTTGTCATAGAAGAAGATCAGGTTAGTCAAGCAGGACCCACCTTCCTTACTGGCTGGGTCTTATCACCCAATCATCCTATTAAACTCTTTATTAATTAGAAATATAATAAACCTACTTGGTAGCTAGTGCTTCATCTGATTATCAATACTGGATATAAAAGAAAATAGCACTTACGATAACTTGCGCATTTCAAACTAGTTTCAGTAACACCTCATTTTTGATATCGCTCAATGGTGTGTACTGTTATCGTCCTTTGAGGCACAGAATGTTTCTTTGAGGCACCTTGTTTCTCTGATTAAAAGCATGTGGAAATCTTTATCTGGGAGAATCTAATAACTTAGATTAAAAAAAACTTCTATCATTTTTAATTAACTTGATGTCATACTTCACTCCTGTATTTGGGGAAAAACCCAGTCGTTTGCACTGAAATTGCTGGGCCGATGCTCTCAAGGCCAAAATTTCAGCTAGAGTAAGTTATGTGGGTTGAAGGAACTATGGAGGTATTTACCATTTGAAGGTATAGCTCTTAGCTTCCATCTTACAGAGTGTTTGTCTTCTGTGGGCTTCCTGAAATGCATGTTAAGCAAGAACTGGTGAGAGATGAAAGCACTCAGATAATCTTACATCTGTGCATATGGGGCTTTCCACGGGGTAGTTTAATGTCTGCAGTGAACACAATCTTTAGTCCAATAATGTCAAAGAATTTGACTAATATTGACAAGGTAGGCAAATCTTGTAAAATTTTACATATCTGTGGCAAGATCTTTCACAGTGTCTCTGCTAATGCTGACCAGTTGTAGACCATCTGAAGGTCTGAATGCTAGTGTTACATTGAGGTAGAAATTGAAAATAAATCTGCTACAAATATAAATTTCGAGCATCATGTGTTTCTGAAGTTTCTATGCTTTTCAGGGAGTTGATAATTTTGTTAGAGTGACTAATTACCAGTTTAAAGCTGCAGGGCACAGAAGAAACATCTTTTCAGCATTTTGCTCTTGTCTTGAACCACCAGTTATCTCTCAAGGTCCGAACTGTAGAACAATTTTCTTGTGAAATTGGGCAAAATCATAGCAGAATCATCAGACCTTCGATGTGTTTGGGGTTTTTTTTTGTTTTGTTTTAGTTTGGCTTTTTTGATCTGGTAGTGATATTTTGAAGAGCTGGTCACCATAGCAACAAAATAGGTTTTACAGGCTGCAAACAGTTCAAGAGTCTGTTGAACTGACAGAATGGCACGGTGCAGACAAAATAGAAAAATGAGTTGTGTGTCTTTTGGGACTGCTACAGGAAAGGATAAGCTCTTTCTGTTTGAGAAAATTTCGACCTTGGATACGATTTTTTTTTCCCAAATGTGAGTATAAAGTGTGTCTAAACACTAAAAGAAATGCTGATGCAAATGGCATTGTAGGTGGTGAATTCTGGCTTTGTAATGCTGCAATCTCTGTCATGGCTGTATTGGAGTTGCCAGGAGAACATGTCCAAACCAGGGGCTGGGGCTTGTAAAGGGTCAGCACAAGGACAGGTTTCTGCCCACTGCAAGCAGGGTGCCCTGGGGGCTGACCCTGGGCTGGGCTGGTGAGCTCAGTACACGATGGAGCATCTTGAGGGTGGCACAGGGTAGCTTGGGTACAGTCCTTAGAGCCAGGAGAGAGGCACTATGGCAACCTGGAGGTCCTCAGTAGCTGGAGTGGGGAATCAGGGACCCAGGATTCCTGAAAGGCTGGGTTAAGGACATCCAACACCTCTTGTGCCCCTTGGCTGGCTGTTAGTGGAGAAGCTGGGTACACATTTATTTTTTTCTACAATACATTCAACTGTGTTATGAATGTAGGTGATCAATTAAAAACCTGCCTCCTTGAGTGAACATGATCCTGGGATTTTCTGGTCTGTGAGTCTCTGTGATTGCTTTTTTTTACTTGACTGTCAGTATTTCAGGGAAGGTCATAAGTCTAGCTATACTTTTTCCCAACTCTTTGTCCTGGCTTATATTATTTTTTTCTAATCTCCTAACTAAAGTCCAGTACTTTCACTATATTTCTCTTTTTCCTTCTGGGGTATTAACTCCTTCTTTCTGATTCTGGCTGTCAGTGAAATTTGCCCTGGCAGTACAGAGGAGGGTTCAAGTGCTAGTTTCTGAGTGTACTTAGGCTCCAGACAATTACACTAACGGTGGTAAAGGTAGTGTTGTTTTAATAAAAATCTGTTGAGTCCATTGCTTTCATGCCCATAGTGAAACTTTCTTTCTTTTATTCTATATCTCGGGTTTAAGATTGCATCCACTCCTAGAGTGCAGAAACCTAAAGGGAGGTAGAAGTGCAAGGAAAGTCTTATCACACCTATATCATCAACTAATCCTTGATTAATCCTTAAATGAGATTTTCTCAAGTCCACTCTTCCTCTGTACTCAATTGTACTTGGAAGCATTCATGGAGAGGCAAGTTTAAATTGGATTCTGAAATATTCTTTAGGGGAAGAGACTGTCTCACCCAGTTCTTGTTCATGTGTGATAAGCAGACAAGACCTGGTCTGGTTGAAGAGGTGGAAGTCTGGATCACCAGCAGGTATCCTGGGCTCAGCTCACATTCAGCCTATTGGGGATGCAGTAGATCCAAGTTCAAGTTGAACTGTACCCAATAACCTGGGAAGTGGCCAGGGAATGTGACTGGCATGCTTATATATATTCCTGAAGCTGTTGCTTGCATGTCATGACAGATGGAGATGGGATTTTCCAATTTCCTGTAAGGGGCAAGTATCTGGGGTAAGAAGAAAAAGCCTAGTGAATTCCAGCATTTTGGAACAAAGATAAGCCCTGCAGTAAAACAGCCAAAATACAGGTATCCAGGCAAAGAATTGACCACTTATTATCACATTTCTATCATTTATTTTCTTGAAAGCAAGAAGGAAGTACAGGAGAAAAGAATAAGCAAAGATAGATGTCATTCAAACATCACTAAGAAATTCTGATCTAAGATGGTAATTTAGAGAAGTACTTAAAGTAAGAGGAATATGGGCTCTTAATCCAACTATTTCCTCTTGAGTTTTTAGATTCAGCAATTTATTTAAGTAGGAGATTGAAACAATCTGTTTTTGTTTTTCTGTGTGTATAGCTTTATATTTGGAGTCAGTCAAATAGCAGAAAATTCTTGACAGGTAACTCAGTCACTAAATTATGGAACAAAAGCACATTAAGAATACATATTATATTGCCGAAATGGTTTAAAATAAATTTCTTTTTGCCCAGACCCATCATATGCTTATATCTGTGTATAGAGGTATATTTATACACACACTCACCCACACACAGCCCCATACCTACTCCTTCAGGTAGCTTTTCTTCAATTCATCATCAAGTCCCTCAAGCCAAGTGACTCTGTGTCCATAAAGCCTCCAAAGGTCTGTGCTCAGGAGCTTTCATTTCCTCCCTGCATCCCAAGGCCTGTGCTTCCCCAATGATGCATCTCCATTCCAATCTCCAGACAAAAGTGTACCTGCTAAAGCTTGAAAAAAATGTGAGCTGGGACACAAACTTGAGACCCATGTTATCAACATGACATGGCAGCAAATGCATTAAATGCAAATAGGTTCCTGTTGCACCACAATTCTTTCGTGCCTTTCTTCTCCTATATCTTCAACCTGTATGCAATAACTTTACAGCAGCCTTTCCTCAGGCAGCCTTCTTGTTACAGAAAACTGTGGTGTCCTGATAGATCAATTACCTGTCCTATTCATGATCAGTTCTTGAGGTCATAACATATGTCTGCAAGCATATGGAGAGGATGAGAGGACATAAACAAGAGGTGGGTTGTACCAGTCACCGACAGGGCAATGCACCTCTCTGGTCTGGGTCAGCAGATGGATCATTCATTATTACCCAGAGAAACATCTGCAAAACTGCCGAACAAACTGAGGGTGTAACAAGCTGAATGAAGGCAGCAGTACCAGATGCACAAATGTATTTCTCAGAATGTTTTTTTCTTTGAATTTATAAAAAAAAACATATGGCTATAGTTATCTTGTCTTTAGTACGTTGCAAACATTTTGCTTCCAACATGTTCTTACTCCTCTGTCAGTACCAACTGGCAGTATAAATCACCTCACTTAACTTTGAACCCGTAACAGTTAGATATGAAATTTAAGCCAGCTGAAGATCAGGCTTGGCTGCCATGGACACCCTAACTGCATCTGCAGAGGAAGCTTAATTTTGCCTTTTCTGGATACCTATCTTAAGAAGGGATGGATTGCTATCCATCCATATTGAATCACCTCTTTGCTCAATATATAAGGAATCTAAGCTTTGGCTTAAAGTAATATGACTAATGTTAGAGGGCTGATTATAGAGAAGAGGAACCCTGTCTTAATAATCCATGTAAAGTCTCCCATGCATTGCTGTTCTTAAATATAGATTGCAGTTGGCAAGGGCAGAGCATAACTGTTCTGTGTCTTTTAAAAAGGATGTGGTTATCTTATTCATTTTGAGAATCAAAAAGACTTCCTGGTCCTGGATGGTCCATTATGATCCTTGTGAGAAAGGCACTCAGATTCCATATGGCGTCATTTAAAATACTATTTATTAGCACTGACACTGGAGGATAAAGTAGTATTGATAATCTTACATCCTTTTAGATGCTAGAAACTAGTTTGTTCAGTTGAAGGGAGCTCTGATCCATGAAATGCAGACCTTGCCTGCAGAAGAGGTCTGTACATTTTGATCATTTGAGCTATTTTAGAATTATCCTACTAGAAAAAGTCCCTATTCATAATTTCTACTGTCAGACTCAGGGATTTCTTGCTATATTTTTAGAGAAAGGTGGGGTTAGGCTTGTGGCCTAATCCCTGGTACCAAGTGGGAGCTGCCTGCACCTTCCTCTTTTACAGCAAACTGGCTGAGTTTATCCTGCATCCAAACCCTTTGTGTGGCCCAACACTGCTGAAGGCCAGGCTGGGCTTGCAGAGGAGCACTGCACAGCACAGCACGGGCCTGACTGCTCAGGCTGACTGCTGTGGGGATTGCTGTCTGCTCAGTGTACAATGCTCCTCAGTCAGGACCACCTTCAGAACACCTGCAGAGTTCATGCAAGCAGTATCTGTATTTGGTTTTTTGTGGAAGCTTTGTAAAGCTTGTCAGCCATACATGTATGTTATTTGGGGGCATTTCTGCTAAATGTCCTTGTTCCCCTACTGTATGTCCTGGGCTTTTGACTCAGCAGCTGCTCTTCCACAACAAACTGGTGCACACAAAATTTTGGAGGCCTTAGCAAAGCCTTACACATGATATCTCTGTGAAAGAAGCTTAAAACATTGCAATATCAAATTGACAGCTGGGGCAGAGCAGATGCACAGAGCAGTGATCCAGGCTGATCCTTTTAGCCCAGCATAGGAAAGGTACATTCTAATATAACCTTTATGTCAGACTTACTGTTAGGAAATTTTGCACTGAGGTGTGTGCACCTGTTTTTCGGAGAGTCCCAGGGTGACATTTTGAGTCAAAGTGACATTCCTTCCTGGAAGGCAGGTTCGTTTTAAGATGCTTTTGTATCTCAGTCTCTCCCAAGTAGAGATGTCACCCTTAGAGGTTGTGAGTGAATGGCTTTGAGACTGTAAAAATGTTACTTTTGCAGCTAACTAATTTAATGAGTAAATAGATTTTCTCCCAGTGAAAAATCAGATATCCTTAATGTGCATGGTAGTGTTTTTGCTTTGGAGGCAATCATCATGGCAGACGCTGCACAAAAATACAGATATTCCCTGCTCTGAAGCATATCCAAAGCCCTGGGCACCACCTGCCCTCACACCTTGTTTATGGCTCCTCATCTGGTAGGTATTTTTTTCCTGTCCTTGTCTTCAGATCCTTTATTGTACCTTGGGAATTTTTTCCTTGAAATCTTCTGGTGAGGTGTGTGTATTTGGTCTCTTTTAAGGCTAAACAGAAAGGAAGAATTGTTTTAGGGTTGCTCAAAGACAGCTTGACAATGACTATTTAGGGAAACTTTAGAGAAAATGCCAAATTTTTTGTTTCAGGTAAGATGATTCTTTTCTCTCTGCTTTCAGCCTTCCCAATCTTGAGCTAATAAAGTTCATCTCCCCAAAGTCACCTATTAGTTTTTAATTTTGTTGCTTGGCAGAATCTCAGCTATATTCGGTCCTCTCTATGCTCTAACCCTGCAATCAACAATTTCCCCCTGTTTTTCTCTCTGCAGTTATCAAATTACATTTTTTTCTATGTAGTTCCCATTTTTTCCTAGCCTTGGTGTCCAGACGGTGCAACCTCCTCTTCATACCTGGCTGACGAATTTCTTGCTACACTGATTCTATCTGATCAGGCAGTCATGAATTTTTTGTTGTTTAAGGAAGTTTCATAACTTTCACAAGGCTGCTTTTAAAGTGTTTCCAGTCCCTCTAGCTTTCTTTTAAAAGATCAAGGCCCTCCCATTTTGTATCTGGCTCTTTACTGTTTGAGTTGCCTTCAAAGATCTTCTTTAGATTCTATTCATTTTGATTAAGAAAGAGTAATTTTTAGCTTTAAATTGAATACATGCTCAGATTGCTGAGTGAAACCTTTTATTTTCCCTTAAAGCATTTATGTTACCATTCATTCTGTTGTGAAGGACAGCACAGAAGTCTCCGGTTTGGCTTTGGTGTAGGTTGAGGCTAACTTTAAAATATTGATTGTGTATGAAGGGTTGATTCAACCTTGATCTGGTCACTAATTACAGATCATTAATCAGAGTCCTTGACTTTTCTCACTCTCAGCTGTAGGCTCGGTCTGGATGAACACCAGGTGCTACTCCCAGAAAACCTGATAAATGCACACTTGGTCTGAGAAAAGGGGACACTTAAATAATTTAACAGCTAACAGATGGACTTCCTTAAATACAGAAATTATAATGATTCTATGGACAATGTCTTTTAGAACTGGGGAAGGGTCTGTGAAGAAAAAACACTGGAAGTTTCTTTGGCTATAGGATGTTGAGAGCAACTTGGCAATTATAGTTTGTGGGTAAGTAATATGAATTTGGAGGCATTTTCTTCTTGAATTTGACATTTCTAAAACTTCAGTCAGCTGTGACTGAGATTTTGGACAGAAAGATTATAGTAATTACAAGTGACATACTTGTTTATCCTTTTAACATAGTCAGAAAGAGGTTGTTAAGTCATTGGAATAATTCAGATAGAATGAGTAAAAATGTTTTATATAATTAAGAATGAATTTGCTGCTTGAAGGACTAGCATTTATTATGGAAAATGTTTTGTACTTATGTACCACGCAAATTTACAAGGCTACTTACAAATACATGCACTCAAGTACTTTGCATAACAGTAATGGCTGCAAACTAATGAAAATATACTTAGGTCAGACATTAAAAGCTACCAAAACACTCTTAAAGTAAATCTCAATAAAAATAAACCCCACTATCATCACCTGTGCTAGGATTTAATAAAATAAAACCAGATTTCAGTAATAATATTTTTATTTTGGGTGCAAAAAAAGATATTCAGACTTGAGTCTGTTTGACTGACTGTGATAACAGAAGAAATATACTATCAAAAGCAGCGTCCTCCTACCAGACCTGGTGCACTGAAGTCCAAATATATGTTGCTAAGATTATTGGTGGCAATTTTTGACGAGAACTTTTCATTTTTTTGAAACTGTTCATTAATGACACACAGTGGCTACATAATTTTTAAAATACTTGCATATTGAGCAAACTCAGTTACATAAACACCTTGGGTCTTGATTTTACCTTATAAAGAATTTGCTAGGAAAATGCTAGAGTTAGTTAAAATGACCGCTTTTTCCAATACTTATCTCTATGTACATTTTTTTTAATACCCACAGACTTCTGGAAATTACATGGTTACTATGGATATTTAGGAAAAGACAGGTACTATATCTCCCTCGCTAGCTTACATTGCATTTTGTATGTGAGTGTCTTAAATATCTTAAATATTACCATCTCTGATGTAATACTTTCATTTCCTCGGGAATATCCTTCTTTTACTGTAATTCCATGGTTTTCATATTGTGGTACCTCAGTCTATGTAAATCTGATTGCTGGTTGGGTCCTTCCTTTGTCTAGGTTTGATTTCACACATCTGGATCTGTCTGTACTGAAATATATAGACTCTTCTCCTTGGAGAGTAATAAATGACTCTAACTCAGCATGGTGGAGGAGTAGAAATTTCCTCTCCTTCCTCCCACTTACTGCTGTGGCTTATTTGGAACCTCAGAATTCACAGAGATCTTATTTCAAGTGTTCCAAACTTTTTCTGCAATCCATGTCATTAATTTGTGTTATTGCTTTTTTTGCCTTCTTTCTATTTATTATGCGGGTCTGGCCTCAGTATGAACTTTGAGAGATTGCCATCCAGGAGCATTAAAGAGATTTAAATCCCTTAATGTTCAATGCTTTAAAAACTATTTTATGATATGCCAATTAAAAGTGACATACTGCAATTCCTCAATTGTGAGTGGCTGCCTAAAGTAACAGGATCCCACAGAGTATATTACAGATATGGCTCAAGAGAAAATTGACAGTATGTCATATTTCTCCTCCTGCCCTTTTCTCATTCCCTGAAAAATGCAACTTTGAAAAGATAAGGAATTCAGTACGGATTATTGCTGGGTTGACAGATGCAGTTTTTGTTGTAGGAGAGAAAGTTGTAAGTGCTTCAGACAAAAACAATGGCCATCCAAAGTGGATAATTCCTGATGCAGGAAAAGTAACTCCTGGGATGGGAGGGCTCTCCCTTCATAAATATTTTCCAGAAAAAGGTGTAGAAAGCTATAAACTCAAGCATTTCTGCTAGAGATGATCAGTCTTAATGTTCAGGTGTTCTTTCTGACCTGTCTTTATGATCTACTTCAATTGATTGCAGCTATGACCACTAGATAATCATTCCAGGAGGGTGGATGGCAACTACCACATTTGGGGGACAAGAGAAAACACAATTGCTTTGGCACACTTCCTACCATGTTCTCTATGTTTTTGAGAATCATTTAATGCTTCTCCTGTACCACTCAAGCCACTACTCTGATTAAATGGAATAAAATTATGAAGGAAAATGTATTCTGGGCAAATCTGAAGCCCAATCTACCGTTAGTGGAAGGAGATGCCATTTCTCATAAGTTAGGAGAGCTGCACCCTCATATTTTACAGATGTATTTGATGAGTTGACCTTTTCCTTCAGTTTAATAAAATGGATGGATTAAAAAAGGCTTTACACACAGAGAAAGGGAGAAGACAGAAGTGCTTGCTTTTAGTGCTCGTGTGGGAAGTGCTATCCCCCCTAAACAGACATGGCTTATCTTGGCTTCTATGTGGCCAACAAAAGTGGCAAAACCCAGACACCATTTCAGATCTGCATATTCTCCACCTATTCACTCATAGCCATTGCCCAGTTAAACCACTGAAATTATTTCAGACCACCTATATACAGCATGGAGCTGAGCAGCTGACAAAGTTAACAGACTGAAAGAAGCACGAATGAGTCTTCCTGCTTCTAAAGTTCTTTTATATGCTGCCCGTTAACCTCTAAATATTAAAAATTTAGCATAGTTATAAATTCCATCTCTGTTTAATCAGCATCCAGGAATAGTATAGCTATTGCAAAGGGGCCTTGGCTGAGCCCTAAACAAGCTGCTCTTTCAGAGACGTTCTTAGTAGGCAAAGCATGTGCCTGGCTGTTGGGTTTGGGGTTTTTGTGTGTTTTTTCACTTAAGGTCATATAATGTATTCATTTCATGTATCTCTTATCTTAGCCTTGCCTCATGCTGGAAGGCTCTCTAAGAAAATAATTTAAAGCCCCCTCTGTATGGGAGGAACTAACACAACTTGCTGTGAACTGCAGAATGCCAGCGTATCTATGGTTCATCTCGCAGCACTGGATAGCACAGGGGTAGAGCTTTGTTCTCTTCAAAACCAGAATGTCATTACAGAAAGCACTTCATTGATAGGAACATTTCCCACTTTTTGAAATGTAAACAGGCCAAAAAAACGTAACATTTTCTGTGCTGTGGACATCTCTCCTGTTGTCTGGGGGAAGAGCTGATAATCAGAATGTCCATGTTGCACCTTATCTGTGGCTTCAGTGAAATGTCTTGCAAAGCAAAAGCCAAAATCTTGAAATTTGCAGTTGGTAAAAACAAGACATTCACTCACACATTGAGATAAAAGGGACATATGTGGATAAGAAGAAAGTCCTCATCACATCTAACCTTTTTTCTCAAGCCAGAGACCCTCTGTCAGGCTGTGATCTCATAGCATCACACGGTTGAAACAGAGACTATATTTGGTTACTGCTCAAATGAGAGACTTCAGGGGTGAAATCCCTCACTGAAGAAGAAGCAGGGTATCAGGTGTCACCCTTCCCAAAGCAGCTGAGATCCAAGAAGAGTTCAAGGCAACAGGGGTAGTTTCATTTGCAGCACAGTAAGGGACCTGAGTTCCCAGGGCAGAGGTCTGCATGAAAACAGTCTTTAGTAAAACCTGTTTGAGACATGATCCTTTCAGTTTCTAATTTCTGCAGCACTTTGTGACCCTCCTTAGGTCGGTGTAATCATTAGTTGGGCCTGTATAAATTACATCAAGAAGAGGTGGGAATGAGAGGGTAAAGCAGTAGCATCTTAAAGAGATTTTTGCAAACAGAGCTATTTAGCCTTCAGGGACTGGACACCAATATAGTCATTATCAACTACATTTTGCAAGAAGCAGAAGGATCAAATTGGGATACCATTGGTTTTACTTTGGCTTTTCCACCAAAAAGGCTGGAAGAATTTGGTAATAGAGAATGGGGTCTGTGGTATGGGGAGCTGGTGTATTTTAACAAAATGATATTTTTATAAAATTTATTTCCTGCTCTTATGAAAGCATTTTAAAAAGTTATACTGAAGACTAAACCATTTTGCTAGGCTAATGAGATTCCAGTACAATGCAAATACAAATCTCTAATTAATTTCCTGACTTTGGGTGTCCCTATATAGATGTCTGTGGAGGATCTAGGGTCTTATCTTCTTCACACAAAGGAGCCCTTTACATACATATTTGATGCACATCACAATTTTACACAATTTTAAGGCAAAGCTGTTGGATAAGCTGATTGGAGCTCATGTCCAGTGGGCAGGAATGGCTTCAATGTATCTTTGTAAATTGGATAGGGAAATAAAATTCAGGTCAAAAAAGTCAAAAAAATTGATGAGAAGTGATCTTGCTGCTGCTCTACCCCAGGCAGATCCAGCTGTGAGCCATTCAGTGTAGTTTCTTCACACTCACTACAAGAAAATGTCAACAAGAGGCTGTGAAGCCTTCTGACCAGGGGCTTTGCCTATGAGGGCTTCAAATGTAGCCACATTCTTAGTCTGAAACTTTTTTCAGTAATTTATTCATTAGTTGTTTGCAGTAAAAATAAGCACAGAGGCATGCAACTGATGTGCTATAAAATGTGGTGTGCATTATTTATGTGCCCATGTTTCTCACTTGCTGGTCGGTCTGATGAATTCTGAATTTGTTGCTATAAGGTTAAAAAAAAAAAAGCCCCAAACAAACAGGAACAATAAAGGGTGACTGGGGTGTTTGTGTGGTTTTGCACTTCTTTGCTGCCATTCTCAAAGCCCTGCACTTGACACACCTGACAGAAAGATAGGTGATTTGGATGTAAACACTGTAATGACAACCAAATCACTGCTCTCTGGCCAATCACTCCTTCAGTAGAGATGCAATAAGAACAAGAAATCACAGACATAGTCTTCAGGGGTAGTATTTCAAACATTTAGGTATTGCCATGGCTTCTGTTTTAAGATGAGATCAGAAAAGATCATCTTTTCTTTGTATAATGTAAATGCAATAATTTGAACAAAACCACAGAAAAGAGTACTCTGTAAGGCAATTATACTCCACAAGATTTTCTGTAAAGGACAGTTTCAAATATCTTGAACTGGTATTTTTCTCATGTCTGCTTACTTTTACAGTAATTGGTATCTTCTAGGTCCACAAACAATGTAAGATTCTGGCCAAGTGTTTTGCTAAAATGCCATGCAGGAGACAGCTCTGCACTGAAGTAGCACCTATTTTGCAACAAATCTGTATTTCTCTCTCAAAACATAAAAACAGCCAACGGCATGACTGTTGAAGAGCCATCTTAGCATCTGGTTTTCAAAATTTTACTATTTGCACAGATTGATTAATCCCTGGGTTTCTGCTATTTAAGTGCTGACCATAGTAACTTCAGAGCTGAATTATGGTGAATGAATTAGGTGTACCAAGTAATTTGCCAGAAGATACTCTTCCATCAAAGGAAGGTTGCATTGAACCATAAGAAAAGAAGATATATTACTAGTCTAATCAGCCTAAGTGTGGTTAAAAATCTCTTTTCAAGGTTTCTTTGAGAACATCTGTGTTTGGGTGATACATTTCAAGAATAAATTTTGTGAGAATGTAAGTGATCTACATGTACAAAGCTAATTAGCTATCATACAGAGCAGACTATGCAGTATTTTCTGTTTTAATGTTGGAACACACAAAAACAAGACTTCATGTTTCACTGCAAACTCTTATGTCATAACCTTGAGAAATATGCAACTGCTCTGCAAATCAATCAACAGAATTATACTCTCCTTTTAATATAGCTCACTCTCCTCCTTGACTATGGCAGAGAAAGGACATTTTGGATTAGTGTTTAATCAGTAGGTTCTCTGACTTGGTCTTGAAATGTCAGCCCTTAATCTCCCTTCCCTTGAAAAGTGAGGATATTGGGATTTGATATTAGGATTTGATATAATTGCTTTGTCTGAGAGGTATAGTCCTTCTGTCAATACTCACGTCACAGAGAGGCTTGCTCATAACTCTGGGCCCTGCTTTCCTACTGCCCTGACACCAGGCTCTATTTCCTGAGACTCAATGGCAAATTCAGAAGTTCTCTCTGTGCATTTTTTTCAGCTTTAAACATATGAATTTTCAGCCATTTAATTTAAACATGGAGTCAAGAAAAAAAATGATAGCAGTAAAATACTGGTTAAGGAAAATTTCGTGAAGGATTTATTAACGGTGTGTGTGGTAAAAGTTATCAAATCACAAAGGTGAATTAAATCCCATATTTTTAGTGTTCTATTAAAACCAGGCATTTTCCTCTGTGCCTGAACACATCTTTATATAGACAGGGCAGTTAAGTAACTGATTTCATGGAGGAAGTTGGCCACATAAGCAAGGAGAGAGCTGCCAACCTCTAATGACTTTTCAGTGAGCTCTGTGGTAAAAGTGGAAAGACAGACAAAAAAGTGAGTGGGATCAGCAGAAAAAGTAGTGGCTTCATGCATTTTGAATCCAAATACTAGTGCTTTATAACTTGCTCATATTGCAGTAAATCCTAAACTAATTTCTTAAAGGCTCCTCTGAAGCCTTAGCTGGTCATTCTCTCACTGTAAACTATTCAGGCAGGAAAAGTGGCAGCAAATATAGATCACTGATATGATAACCTTGATCAGGTGTTGGAGTGACCATGTCTTGCTAAGGAGGACTTATGAAGCAATTCTGTTTTCCATGAGTTCAAGTGGTACTAAATCTTTCTTCCCAGCTGTACCAGTTTTAATTATCTGAAGTGTTTTTAACAGTAGTTAAGAGAGTGAGTGCCCTATCCAAAGCTGAGTTGCTGAAGCTGAGGAAAGATTCACAGATTATGTGAAGAGTGTAAGAGTCTTTGTGGGCACCTAGCACAACCATGGTCCTCACACCTCCATGTTGGAAGACTGCCAGGGTGTCCTGCTGCTGCCTTCTGTCCTCTGAAATTTGCTTTTGTCCCATTGAATTGAAGTAAGGGATTAAAGGTGGAGATAAACTGCTCAGTATTTTGTCCAATTAAGCCTTCTGGACGAGAAGAGCTTTCAAATCTTAGCATGAACCTATCTCTAATGATTTCAGTAGACTTTGTGGATGACAATGTAAAGTCTGAACAAAGAACATGAAATTAGTGCAGGTTATGCAAAAGAGATTATTTTACCTAATACTTCATAGAACAGCAATAACACATGCATCTTATTTCCTAGGTATCATAAAAGTGTTTTTCAAAGTTAATGTTTTTCTCATTTCCTTTACAGTCAGGTTGACAGTTTCAAATTATTTCAGATCAAAGTGCTTTTTCTTTTTCCTCACATGCTGATAGCAATGGCTTTAGATCTCATACCTAAAAATCCCACACATGTTTAATCTGAAGGACATTAAGCCTACAGAAAAATATATAAGAATTAAAAAGCACGTCCCTACTTACACTTAGCTTGTTGGGTAGAGTGAAGATAATTTATGCTGCCTCCTGTATTTGTTTATATTTTCCTGTTAACTCTGGGTAACAGAAATGATCTAATTTTCTGCAGAGCATTTCTATACTTAAATTCTTTGTTACCACCCTTCCCCTCTTGTTTTCCTTTTTTTGTTAAATATTACGAAAGCTTTGGGTATCAATGTCATGCTAGTGAAGGTAGACCACATAGACTCAACAACTTGAGTCTATGTTGCCATCAGCTGAGCCCAAGGCAACTTCAAACAGACCATGAAGGACATCTCCTGAAGAATGTAGGCTAGGGCACAGTAGAATCACATGGTCCTGCTGCAGGGCTGTCACTGGGAACATCAGGTGTCCAGAACTCCCAGATTCAGTCCTCATGGCATTCAGGTAAAGCATCATTACCTTTAGAGAGAATCTGGAATCTCTGATGTAGCGATTTATTTAAGAAAATTTGGAGTAAACATCTTAAAGTAAATTCCTTAAGGTAAACTCCAGATTGAATTAATGTTGCCTTTGATACAAAACAAAGAATTTTTTTGCTTAAGAGATAGCAGCCTTGAAAAATTAAACTCTCTTGGTGTTAGATCTTTATATCTTATCTGGGGGAGGAATTCTGTGATTAGTAAGATGGTGTGGGAATATCCATTACTTTTACTTGACAAAGTACCAAGAAGATGAAATTTCAGAAAAAACTCAGATGAAGAATCACATAACCACTGAGGCCGCAAGGGAACCTCTGGAGATTTTCTTGTCCAACCCTTGCTCAAGCAAGGCTAGCTCAGGGCTGCATCCAGTTGGGTTTTGAATATCTCAGAGGTGGAAATACATCTTTGGACAGCCTATTCCTGTGTTTGGTCACCTTCATGGTAAAAGAAGTGTTTTCTTGTGTTCAGGTGCAATTTCATGTGTAATCAGTTTGTGCTCAGTGCCTTTTGTCCTGTTATTGGGCACCACTGAACAGAATCTGACAGTCTCTTCATTCTCTTCTACCAGGCATTCTATGCATTGATGAGTTTCCCCTAAAATTTTCTTCTCCAGTCTAAACTGTCCCATGTCTCTCAACCTCTTCTCAGATGTTCCAGCCCCTTCATAACTTTCATGACCCTTTGCTGGACTCACTCCTGTACCCCTGGGGAGCCCAGAGCTGGACCCAGCATTACAATTGCTGGTTCCACTAGTGCTGGAGAATCCCTTCCCTCAGTCTGCTGCCTGTGCTGTGTCTAACACAGCCCAGGAGGTTGTTCACTGTCTTTGGTCACAAAGACAGATCTCTGAATCATGGTCAGCCCAGTGTCCCTGAGGATGCCCAGATCCTTCTCTGCAGGGCTGCTTCCAAGTCTGTAGCTCCCTGTCCTGATGCCTGGGATTATTCTTCATCAGGTGCAAGACTTTGCATTTCCCTTTGTTGGATGTTATGACATTCCTCTCAGTCCAATTCTCCAGCCTGTCGAGATCCCTCTGAATGGCAGGACACCTGACTGTTACAGTAACCACCTATCCCAGTTTTGTATCATCTGCAAACTTGTGAAGGGTATAATTTCTTCAAACACAGCTAATTAATTAACTAAGGTGTTAGTCAATATTTGCCTCAGTATTGATCCCTGGGATACTCTCCCTAAAAAAGTGTGTACAAGGCACTAAATACATTGAGGAGGACCTCTGTTCCACCACATATTTTCCTCAAGCCTGTAATACGGTTTCAGTTGAACTAAAATAAAGCTTAATCATAACTTCCCTAAAATCAGAAATTGCTGTCATTACAGTGTTGTTAGGTTATGGTGCCAAGGATGTTAACTATGTTTTCCATGTATTTCTACCTGGTCTCATGTTATTGAATCCTAGCTAATTTTATACTACCTATTCCTTGGTTGGTTGGTTGGTTTTTTTAAACATAAACATAATTGTCATGTGTGAAGATGGAAAACAAATTTTACCCAGTAACTTTGTATTAATGACAGCATGCCATCCTCATAAAATTTGTAGGGTGAAGTAATTCCTTTTTCTGGACTGCCTGGGAAAAAAATATAGAGAAGCTATATAAGGCCCTTACAGATCTGAAATGGAAGATGGGTGGGGCAATAGGTAGCACTAACCTTCAAAGGTAAATACAATGTGAGAAGAGTTGCTTTGGCTGTATCTGAACAGCAGCAACCAGTTAAGGAGAAGTTACCTTGGAAGCAGAAGAGCAAGGGAAAGGAAGTGAAATTGTTAGAGTTCAGATCACATACACTGAGAGAATAATTTCCAAAAATCACATGTGAGATTCTTCTGCCAAGTGAGAAAGTATCATTGATTTTACTCACAGAGAGTTATGGCAGAAATAAGAAGAAGTATCATAAATCTCTACTGAACACTGTAAGTGAATTCTGTTCATCACCATTTCCTCCACTCTCCATCAAAGCAGGTGGGGCAAGAGTTCTCAAAAGACAGAAAAGTGGGCCAGGAGCACTTAAGGAGACAGTACCAGGAAAAAATGAGAGGGTATTGAGTGATTTACCTCCAAGCGTGCATGTGCTGCCCTACACAGCCACAAACAAGTTGCAGGGATTAAACAAGTGAATAATGAGCTTCATGGCAGGTGCTGGCTAGATTTTTTTTGTGCCACTCTCTCTTCTTTGTGCTCTGTGTGAGCAGTGAGAGTGAGACAGAAACATCACCTGCTTGCTCAGTAGGAATTAAATTGTCTCTCAATCTTAATGAAGCAAAAGCTGGAGAGTATTTGCTGCTTCCTCATAGCCAGCTCAGGGAATGCTGTGGGCAAGGAGTGATGGAGCCTAAGGACACAAATAGCCTTTGGAGAGCCTGGCCTCAATTGTCTCTGAAAGGAGCTTTCCTTACTATGGCAGTAATTGGTCTACAATCACTCTTATCTCTGAGCTAAGAGATGTTGCAAAGAGACTAGAAGCTTGCAGTTCGGCTTTGAGGGTCATTAGGAGGGTGAAAAGTGAAGAAGTACCCCTGTCTAATCTAGGATAGGTAGTCTGTCCCTCAGTCATCTACAGGTTCATAGTGGAAAAGATTTCAGTTTGTTATTTCTCTTTCTCTGTGTCTCCTTGGAACGTTTTTGCCCTCCATCAGCACATTCTCCCTCATTGCTTCCCTGTTGTACAGGAATGGACTTGGGACATGACAGGTTGTGTGTTGTAAGGGCCTGGTTTCTATGTGGATCCTCCAGTGCTGGTATGGTCTCGCTCCAGCCTCAAATTGCAGAATACTTCCTACATCTCCTTGCCCAGGGAAATTTTTTTCACTATTTATTCACAAGTGAATATCTATTCTCTATTTATCTATAAATATCTACATCTATTAGATGCAAATAAATATATATAATTTGTCTATTTATTCACAAGTGAATTTATTTTCTCTTGTCCAGAGTTTTCCTCTCTGCATTTCTGATCTTTGATGATTTTCACTAATGTTATACTGGTGAAAAGCTCTGGGAAATATTTCTTCAGCTATTTTTTTGCCTCTTATAATCTGATGTGTTCTTCTGATACAAAAAAGTGAATAATCTGCTTTCTCTTTTGGTTTGTCATAAATGTATTTGGACACTTATTTAAACATCACTGCAATTTACACCACATATTTGTACTCAACACTTAGAGATCAAAGAAAATCTTTTATTCAATCAAATGATCTTATGGGGAAAAGGTAGCAAAATCCCACAGTGGAGGGGGGACAAGGAAGAACAGAAACAATTTCAGTGCTTAGGACAGGAGCCTTAGGATTAGACACCTTTAAGATGGAGTAGGCATTTCTGTGAAGGTTGGAAGAGACAGACAGAGGGAGAAGATACTGACAGGTACACAGGATGAGAACAGTAATACTTGTGGCAGCAGCCAGGAGAAAAAGGAGGCTGAAAAGAAAGCACTGAGAAAATAAAGGAAAAAATGTAAGAAAGGAGAGATACAGTTTCCCATCCCTGAAATTCCTCTCTCTACATTATTCATTCTACCCATAAGTATGGTGCTACCAGGGTGCATTGCTTCAATGGTCGTTTCATGGAATCACATTTGCTGAGTTGGAAGGGAGCCATCAGGATCAGTCCAAGTCCTGACCCTGCACAGGACACCCCAGGAATAACACCATGTGCCTGAGAACATTTACCAAACTCTCCTTGAACTCAGACAGGCTTAGTCCTGTGAGCACTTTTCTGGGAGCCTGTTCCAGTGCCCAGCCACTTTCTGGGTGAAAAACCTTTTTCTAATATCCTTTCTATTAAATATAACTTATCTCCCTTGATGTCAATCTCAGACAATCAGGCAGCAAAAGCCTAAGGCATACAAACATTGAAGCTCCTGTGAGAAGAAAAGTCATTCTGTCCCATTTTTGTACCATTCCTCACAAAGGCCTTGAGCAGGTGGAAAACAGGGCTAATCAAGGTACACACAAAAAATCCACAGTGGCAGCATGAGGATATCAGATGGGGTCTCTCACACCCTGACAGTGGTTGGATGAGTGTGACATACACAGAATGACAACCCCCCAGCATTGGCAGAGGTGTGAGTTCCTTGAACATATTTCACACTGAAATCAGAGGAAAGTGTCTTGACTAACTGCTCTGTGCATACTGGGATAGCTGGCTCCCAAATCCAAGTCTGAGAACATAGAGTCTGATGAGCACAAGGATATCAGAGGCACTTCCCGAGACACTGGGAGGTAGGAAGGAATGACTGCACCCCAGTGGAGCCTTTCTGGTGGCCTCTGCTCTGGGAATGCCACAGCTCAGAAGTTCCTCTTCTTGCAATAGAAGAACACAGAAAGTGTTGACAGGTGATGTCACAGAACATCAGCTGAGGTTCCTATCTCTACTAATGCTGACAGGGCTGAATGAGCAGGAAAAACAACTTTAACAATGAGGGGTTGGAGACCCCAGAGTAAATACTCCCCAATATTCTGCCACTTCAAAACTGATATAAAGGAATTTCCTCACATAAGTATTCCCATTTATTAAAATGGGATTGCTCATGTGAATGCATCAGGTTTTAAGCAATGTTTGGGGTAATTTTTTTCTACATATAAGGCTTTAATATTACTATTGTTGTCTTTTCTTATAAAGTTAAATAAATTTTTAGCATAGTCTGTCATATTGTTACCTCTTTCAAGTTAGGTTTTATAAATACTGCTTTACATGATGTTTTTGGTATTTGCCTCTCTTACTGTATCACTGCTAACGTCTACATTTGTTTCAAACTTGTGAGAATGTTTTTATCATAATTTATTTTACTGATTATATTGAAATGAGTTGCAACCTTATCATGGACAATTTCCTCTTATATCAGTAAATTCTCATTCCTTTTAATCACTTTGTATGACGGCTTACTTCCTCAAATCCAGTGTATTTTGTTTCCTGCTTTTATCTTTTTCTTTTGTAGATATTGCTGACCTTCATCCAAATGCTGTTTTCATAATCAGGTAATATAGCCACAAACTTTAAGCTTCTTCCCAGCTTTATCCTTTCTCACACATGACGGATGAGCTCCGTTTAAGCCACAGCCACCAGTATCAGCATTCATGTCCATGCACTGGAGATAATGGGGAGCTTTACTGCACCTAAGGGAGCTGAGATCCAAGGGAATGAGGCAAGCTGAAAAGAAGAGCTGCACTAAAAGGGTTTGGCAAACTCTTTCACAGGACAATGACAGTGACCTGCTCAGTGCCTTCTATTTAAGAATCACCTGGAAGTAGGCTTTGCCACAGTGCTTGCTTAAGCTCTTTTGAATTAATTGCTATAGCTCTCAGCCTTATTATTAATGTGTACTTTGTCACTGATAATCCAAATCATGTGTGTTATACCTCCTCCTTAGCTCAAAGTCTCATTAAATCTCCAGAGAGTTGTGTTGTCTTCCAGAGTGCTTACATATTTGTGTAAACCTCTGCAAAATCAGATCCAGAGTCCCTGCCTTCAAAAATTTTTACAGACAATCTGACATACAATGGGCTTTCAAAGACGTATTAAAAAAGAATGAACAATTTGTTTAAGGAATATTTAAATATATTATTCTGTCATATATGCACGTGTTTAAAAGTGTTTGTAGAACTATGATACATGAAACATAATATTTTATATATAAATCATGCAAACACTGCAATATGTATAGACTATATTTCATTGCAATATAGACTCCAAACAGCAAAGCAGGATATGAATATTCTATCTGACTCAGATGAATCCAAGTGTTTAAGACATGACTAGCAAATAATGGGTGACTTTTGGGAAATTAATTGATGATCTCAGACATTCTCCTTCTGGACAGTTAACATCATCGTATAAATGAAATCATTATTCTGCTGTTTTACAAGCTCAGGAGAGAGATAATGAATAGGACAGGTAAAATAGCTGAACGACACCTTGTCTTTAAAACAAGGTGGCAGCTAATTAACAGGATGCTAGGATGATAACTTTTATTCCCACTGCCCTTGCATGTTTTCTTTAGCTTAAAAAATAGAGCTCCTAAGTTCTCTGAAACAGACAAAAAGATCCACACAGGTTTTTGCAATTCCTACATGAGCTGATCATTTTCCCATCAGAATTTTATACTAAATGTTTTCTAAACACTTTAGTGATCACTGGAAAATGAGGTTTTATTTACAAACAACCTAACCCTTGGAAAAAATAAAGTAATTTAAAAAAAGAAGAAATAACAATATGCAAGAATGCAGGTTTAATTAAATAACTTACATGGAGAGAAAAACATTCTAGGATGTTTTTCATCATATCAGGACTGTTAAAGAAGAGCATATTCTACCAAGAAGGGTTCAGCTATTTTTCAGTACCTAAACCAAAATATATATATATCTTATAAAACTGAAAGGTCAGTAGATGCCTTAAGATAACATCTGCTCTATCAACCCCTTGGAAGGCAGTATCAAGATGTATTATTCTTGACCCTTGTTTGTCTAACCAGTTCTTGTAAGTCTCTAATAATGGAGATACCCTTTATCCATCCAACAGCATACCCCAGTGTTTAATTTAACTTGCATTCTCATTTTTCCTCAATGTCTGCACAAACTCTTCCTTGTATCAGCTTAAGCTGTGTCTTGTCTTACTGACTACAGATTTGGGAAGCAGTTTATTTTGTTGTTCTTTGGACAAACTTATGTACTTTTGTATTTCTCTCATATACCCTGTTCAGCATTCTCCTCTTACTGCCAAGAAATGTGGGTTTGCTATGTTCTTCCTTGAAGATAATGTTTCCTTTACTTCTGAAGTGTTTTCCTATTTTCTATTGATTCTGCCCTCAAAACCCCACTAAAGTTAATTTATATGTTAACCACTCCTTCCCTTTTTAACCACAAAACCTTGTCCTGTGATAGCACATTTGATTTCCTTTATGAGATTTTTCTTGATGAACTCATGACCTCAGTCATGACCTACATACTTATTCTTTACAGGGCAAGACATCAAACCTTCATCTTTCTCTTCTCGAAAGTATAAGCCAGATGTGAAGTTTCTCAGCATTGATTAATAGTTTTTTTCATCTTTAGTATCGTGGCAGCACTCAAGGGACAAGGACATAAGGTTATAGCATGGAATGTGGGGTTTGAACATTCTTCTGAGACCTGTCGATAAACAATCAGCCCAAGTATTGTACATGAGTGTCAGTGAAACCTGTAAAAATTCCTGAAGTGCTACCTGTCTGGTGAGCTTGTCTTAGAAGATATTGTGCTCTTATCATGACACACAAAGAATTTGAGCATCTGTGTCAAGAAGAGGTAAAAAAGAACTCACTTCTGGGTGGCCACTGCCAGGCTGAAGGTTATTGCTTTCCTGAGGACTCTTTGCTCAGTGTGGCACTGATGAAAGGTCAGATAACCAGGGAAGATCAGCAATAGTGTGGAACTGTGTAACCAGATAGTCCTAAAGCTTGCCAGGTAATAGGACAGCAAAACAGACTGGTCTTATCAATAAAAAATTGTGACGTAACAGGAAACTTATAATACACATAAGACAATAATTATACAAGCATCCTGATAATTTCATTTTCATTTAGTAGTTTCTCCTCCAAAGTTTGTTTTCTCATTGGAAAACTTTTCTCATGGGTTATTATAAAAAACACTTATCTTGCCTTTAATAGCGTTTCTCCTCCCACACATTTTCATAGCCTTCTCCCTGGATATCTCTCCTTAGAATGTGAATAGGAAAAATAGAACAACAGTAAAGCCAGTCAGACTTCGTGCTCCCCCATGAAAAACAAAGCATAGCAGCAGATATAGATGATCCCTCTCACTTCCTTGCAGAATAAAACTAACAAACATAGAGTTGCATGAGGGACTGCTCTCCTCAGTTCCTCTGAAGAAAATAAAATACACGACATTAGTAATGAAGTCCTGCTTTGTCACTTAGTACATTTTCAAAACGTGCTATTGTTGCTAAGAATCACATGGAATAAAAGTAATAAGGCAATAAACAGCCCTTACGGGTTTTGGCACAATTTCATCCTTGAAAAGTCTCCTTCAGGGGGGCCCCAAGCAGACATTTGTGCAACGAATGGGAGTGCTGGAGCTGGAATGTCACATTTGCTGCACAGTTCATACCCTGCATAGCACTGCTGGCAAGGAGGCACAAAGAAAGAAATAATGCAGTGCAAATGTGGAAGGTTCAGGTGGGATTTAAGGGAAGAGGGAATTCAGATGTTATTTCAGGCCTCCTGTGGATGCATGTTGGCTGGCAACCGTGTACCTGTAATCCTCTTCTCCCCTTTCACCAGACCACCACTAGATTAATTCTCATGTCTGTTGCTGACAGGTTTACGAATTACCTCATTAGTTCCTGTGAGTCTTTACTGTGAGTCTGCATTCAGTGTGAGAGAACAAATAAGCAAAGACAAAACAAAAACAAAAATTCCACAGCAGCCTGGAATTCATGTGTCAGGCAACACAATAATATGGTATAAGGAATTAATGCAACAACAACAATAACAGAAGTCCTGGTCAAAATAATTACATTTCATTTATGCCAGCTGCAGAAAGGACTACGTGGTTTGATTATTTATTGGAACACTATATTAATCAATCTTATAGTCACATTTTCCTGGAGACCATGCACTCAAACTTTACCTGCAGGTACTCTCTGTGTGTTGACCTGCTATTAAATTGCCATGAAATAATTTTCTTCTTCTTCTTTTGGTAATTGTTTTACAGTATTATGCTTGTTATAGGAAACTCCAATTCTATTTGAATAAATGCCATTGTAAAAAACACATATTGTAGAAATACATATTAAAAATATAAACAATAACTACAGCTGTGCATATGTTTTCAAGATTAAAGAAAGGGACATTTTTCCCTCTATAAAATATTTAAAATATTTAAAATATTTAAATTTGTTGACTACATATTAATCTTACAATTCCTAGATGAGCAAACCTGTTTTGGGGAAGGCAATCCTGCACATCCATTTTTAAAACTAAAAACCTACCAAGCTTCCTGAAGTCTTATAAGCTTGTCTTATGGGAGCTAGTTTTGAGTCATATATTTATAAAGACCATCTCCTTATTGCCCCTGCTCTGCCGAGTTTACAGCTTAGCCTGAAGAGTGCTATTGTCTGCAAAATAATGTGCAAAAAACCCATGTTCATTTTTTGTGTGATTTTCTCTGTTCTGCCAAACACAAATGCATAAAGTCCATCATTAAGTGCCTGGAAAATTAGTTTTCAGTAGCACAGTCAGCAACTCTCATGCACATTTGTGAGGTATTTTGACACTTCTGAAACACACATACTAATTTTTGAGCCAAAGCATGCCCCTTTTTGGTTTTTTATTTTGAGATGACAGACTTGGACTGCAAGTCTGAATGTTAGAAAGGGTGAAATAGGATGCCTGGATTAAAAATTGCTTTGTAGACATCTTAGAAAGTAAGTGGGAAGCAGAATTTCAGAAGGACAGTACTAACAGTACACAAATAATGCAGGAATGAATAAACTACAGAAAGTATAAATGAAATTAGATTATGTAACTAGGGATTTTTGTGTGTGGAAATTTTGCTCCTAAATGGGCAGAGAAAAGTGTGAGAGCAGTGTGAATGACAGCCCATGTAACCAGTGGAGCCAGTGACTGTGGAGAGCCAGCAGCCATGAGATGCTGCTTATCATGGAGCCATCCAGATGGAAAGGGGGTTTGGAATATCTCTGTGCCAAGGTATGGGCACCTCTAGTGTCAGACTGCCTTGCTCAGGGCTTTGTCCTGTTGAGTGTTTAAAAACACCAAGGACAGAGGTGGCATAGCCACCTTTCAAAGCTAACTGAGCATGGCCTTGCAGTGACACTGAGCAGCTCTTTAGCCACTCCTGGGTGTATTCATCAGACACCATTGGCATGGGTATTTTGAGAGTTCCTTAACTTGATTTTCCTTGAGCAAATGTGGCCTTTCTTTGTTTCAGGCTTTCTGACTGACTCAGCAAACTGGGATTCATTCCTAAAGGCCAGTGTTGCTAGGAAAGACTGAAGCAATAAAAACATTGAGAATCTCAGGCTTTTCTGTGTCTTTTCTTGCTGACTACAGATGGGGCTTGCTGCCCCGTTTGGAAGCAGGAACACATATTCCCTCATTTTCCTTTTTTTGCTTATGTATCAGTAGAAGCCCTTCTTGCTCCCTTTCATCTGTTGTTTTTTTAAGCTCCTGTGCTTATCCTGTTTATGTTAGAGCTTAGTGAAGACTCCTTTTTCATCCACGTTCATCTCCTGCCACATTTGCTTGATATTCTGCTCGTTGGTTTGGTCCATTCTTGAGCTTGGAGAAGAATCAACCCACTCTGCTTGACCCCTCTTCTCTCCAGAGCTGTATTCTATGAAATTGTTCCAAGCACATCTCTGAACCTGGGTTGTGATCCTGCTGCTTTTTGTCCTGTCTCCTCAGGATCCTGGACTCTGCCATCTCATGGTCATTACAGAAAAGGCTGCTCCTGACCTTTACATCCCTGACTAGCTTTTTCTAAGTATGAGGTCCAGAAGAGTACTGTCAGTTTTTGACTTCCAGTTCAGCTGTGTTGGGATGTTGTGCTTAATTCCATCCTGGATGGTTTTTCACACTATATCACCACTTTAGCAGATATTAGGGTCTGAAAACCTGAGATTTCTTACAATTATCTGAAGGACTCCAGTTGTGCAGGCTGTCCCACGTGCCAAGAAGACTGTTTGCCTGCAGGTGCACACAGACCTCTGTTCCTCCCGTTCTTCACGCTGCAGGCAGTGTTGTGCTGCTCTTCAGAGAGGCACTCAGACATGCTGATTTCCCAGAAAGCATATGAGACTTTTCCCCATATGCCTGGGAGATATTTCAGCAGTCTGAGGCAAAGAAGAAAACACAATATCAAGTGTTTGTAACTTTTCAGGTCTACTTCAGATTCAGAAAATTATATCACCATGACACATTGTTAGAGTGCTTGTTTTTCTACAGGCAGGATAATGTGCTCTAAGGGGTACATCTAATGATGTTTAATCTTGGACAATCTACAGGGTCTGGTTTAAGACAGAATTATTAGTCACCTCTAACACTGTAGTCAGATTCGATATCCTCGTAAGTGAAAAAAAACCCAACACCAAAAAGTATGTTCTCGTAAAACTACCCAAAATTGAGTAGATTAAGATGATTACAGTAGAAAGTGGCTAAAAGCATAAAAATATTGCAGACAGCATGGACACTGTTAGAAGGCTCAGACTAATTTTTGTGTCAGTTAATGAGCATTGAAAATCAATGTTTTAGGTTTAGACTAAGTGTTTCGTAATTCAGAAAGGAGATTTGAAGAGGATCTTAAAAAGAAAAAAGACCATGCTAAAGGAAGAGAAAGGAGGAAACTCTTGAAAGTAAGGAGATGTCTCTAAAACTCTGCTCAAATGAGGAAAGTACAAAGAGACATAAACTCTGGGAAGTTAAAAGTTAATTCACAGCAGGGTAAGCCAAAAAAGATTTTGATGAGAAAATTGCTGAAAGCATTTAAACTAGCCATAAAAAGACAACTTAGAAAAAATTATCGGAAGCAGGAAGTCTGCCAGAGAATCCATGGGGCCAAGAGCTGGCATAAGCATAGAAGCATTATTCAAGGAGAAAAAGTCATGAATTGTCTGTGTCAGTGTTTGTTGTACAAAAACTTAGCAATATTCCTAAATTAGTTATGATCTTTAGTGCAACAGGAGTTTGAAGAACCCACTCAAAACTAAGGCATGGAATATATTGTAGAATAAATTGTCAAAAACTTGAATGAGATGATATTTGCTCACAGGTTTGTAGGGAGTTAGCAGAGAGAACTGCTGTATTGCAGTGGATAGCAGTATATTACCTCTAGTCAAAAGAACCTCAGGTTCAGGCAAATATGAAAATGGCATTAATTTAGTTAAAATGAATCTAAGAATAGTCAACCCCCCCACACATTATAAAGAAAGGTACCTGTCAGACTGTCAAAAATAATAGAAAAATATAAAATGAAAAGACACACAAATAAATATTAGAATAATGATCAGGAGTTTTGTAAAAGGAGGTAATACCTTACACCATCTCTCAAGTTTCGAAAGGCTCGAGAGATGCAACAAAAAAAGAGGATCTGGATAAAAGAGAGTCTAATATGCATGAGTTTTGAAAAGGCTTTGACAAGACTTGACAGTAGAGGCTCTTAAAGAAATAGTCAGAAAATGAAAACAGAAAGGTGCTCTCATGAATTAATAACTGTATAAAACACAGAAAACAACAAAAAAAGATAGATGGATTGTTTTCAAAACAGGAGGAAAGACTGAGCATGATCAGTGACATCCTGATCTGTGCCACTCAAAATTTTTATTAGTGACTAGGAAGATGACATGAATGAAGAGGTGGCAAAATCTGATGACAGTATAAAACTATTCAACATAATGAAAATTAATGCTATGAAAATTAAGTCTGTGGAGATCTACTGAAGGGTCTTGCAATATGGAGACTGTAAAGATACAGTGGCAGACACGACTATGCAGAGAGGCTGTTAGGAATAGCAGTTAGTCTTTTAGTGATTACTGTTTGTTACTTTTTGACTTAGTTAAATGATCTTGATCTAAGATGAAAGATAAACCAGACCAGGACTCTGTGGATGAAAACTCTGGCAGAACATTACCAACCTTTTCAGTGTTACCTGGATGTGCCGTGTCAATGCTTTTACTCAGTGGAGCAATGTGGAAGTCAACCAAGGAAAGAACATTTTCATGCTTTCCAACAACAACAGTTAGAGTCCAAATCAATTTGTTTTGATTTAAAAAAATGTCCCAAATGATTGGTGCAAAGATCAGAAACTGTTTCCTATGATTTACTTTCATCTCTTGGCAAATTATTTGAAGAGGAAGGGGTTTTTTTTTGTCACTTAGTAATTGGCAAGAATTTTCCAGCTTGCCTCACATTGATCTGAAACTCCCTTTTGAGAATAAAGGCACTGTAGGGATATGTTTGTGCATTATTGCCTTTCAGATTCATTATGTAATAAATTTAATCTGTGTGCATCCTCAGCAGAGATTGAATTTTAACTGTCAAATGGATCCACCCAGGGCACAAGCAACTGGAAGAAGTTTTCAAAATATTTTTAGAATGTGTAAATGCAAAAATATGTGAATTCAGTAAAATACCATTAAAGTGGTTCAATGTTAATGATGATGATTATTATTTTGGAAGATTTGCTCCTAGTGTAGGTGGAAAGGTCCTGCATTTGATAGTTATCTGGGTAGGATTTTATGTTTTTATCTTGAAAGCAACAGAAAGCCCTTGTGTGTGAATTTTAGCTCTTCATAGACAGGAAGAATTTCCTTGCCTGTCTCAAACCTAACTGTTCTGGAAATGTAACCTGTGGGTTGCAGCATCAGCCAACCCCCTTGAGGCAGTGTACATCCTACTTTACTAAGTATAAATGTTAGGCAGTAAAGTGTCTTTCTGGACAGGGGAGGGCTGGTACTAAGAGGACAGCTATCAAAATCCTACTCCTACAAAACCTTTGACATGACTGATATCCTGCAAATGCATTTGTTTTGCAGATGAGAAAAACATACTAGAAAATGTAGACTTGACTGTAAGTGGAAAATTCATAGGAAAAATATATATTTTTCATAAAGTATAGAAAAATGTGTATCATTTTCTCAAAGAGCGAAAAAACTAGTTTAGCACATCCACTTCAGCAGTGAGTTTGAGGAGGGAAATTTAACAATGTTTTAGTATCAGCAATATATAAAGCATATGTAGTGTATCAGAGAACTTCAGTCAAAATAATAGAAAGTAGAATATTGTTTTCAAGGTGCAATAACCAATAACATAGTTACTAGGTCCTCTCCTATATGAAAGAAGAACTCACTCTTTGAAGAGCCTGGCAATCTTTAAATGCTTTTAAGAAGCTGGTGGCATGGAGCTGCTCAGGCATTCAGCAAAATCCATGGCCTTGGTATGTTCTGCCCTCTGCATAAATCTGTAATTATTCTGCAGATTAGAGCACTACACTGAAGAACTCAGAGCAAATTTGCATCTGGAATTTGGCAAGTCCAAACCCCACTGTTTCCTTAGAAGTCAATAAAGCAAACCCAGAAATTCATCATATTCCTTTGTCTCTCTCCGAAGGGCACTTACAGGTATCCGGAGCTGTGAAGACTGTCACAGACAGAGAATCTTATACAAGGTATGGGCAGTTTCAGGAGGAAGATTTGCAGTGTTTTGGCCTTCCAGCTGAAAAAATAAAAAGCCCATTTCTTTCCTTAATGGGTGCAATTCATTGCACCACCTTCACAGGAAAATGAACTTCACATGATATTAGTTGCTTTCAATATCTCAATATTGCTTTTAATTTCAGTGAAATTGCGTTTCTACTGTTCTTGATGCTACAAGTGGTGTGGATTCATAATTTAATATCTTTTCCAGTGAAAGACCTGAGACATCAGATTTGTTGTCTGGATAAAACCAAACAGAAATAGTAAGGCTAAATAGGTATGAATTCTGAAAACTTAATAGAATTTTCCACGTCAGAAAACAGAAATGAACTCTTCAGGGAGGAGAAAAATAATTTGTCGGACATTGCTCCTTTAAAACCCTAATTAAACCAATTAATCTCCTCATCATTCAGACAGAGTTGTAGAAACCTTGGCAAAAAAGAGACCACTGGAATGAGGATTTTTACTTGATGAAATAAAACATCTACCTATTTTTTACTTCTTGAATGAGAGCCATTTTCTTCACTCAGAAGAATGTCTCCACAGTGATTTGATAGCCCAGGGTGTGTAAAACTGTGCAAATCAGCTTTTCTGGCAGGCCAGATATCAAAGAACTCATCTTTTCAGTGAGGACAATGTGTGCAAATTATGATGTTAGTACTGAAATTACTCACTTCCAAAATGTAGAATATTGCTTTTTTTAAAAAAGGAAAACTCTTCAACTTTCTTTCAGTGACTGTTACCATTAGGTATTACCCTGATTAGATATCCCTTTGATCCATGTGGCCCAGTAGAAAACACATGTAGAGATAAGAAAAAATAATTTTCTTTTGATCTGTGGGCCATTGCCTTACATATTCAGATGTCAGTGCAGGGTGTTTTAGGTTTGTGGAGGGTGTGAAGGTTTGTGTGTTTCTACTTGAAATTATCATTTTAAGAGATGCCTTTCGTAGAAGTCAGTAAGTGCTCAGTAGCTCTATAAATACCTATCACCTTTTTTTTTTTTTTTCAGGCCCCCATACCACTCTGCTGGTGTTTTTGGCTGGGTTAAAACCATGGAGATTTTGTGCTGGAGTGATGGTGCAGAAACCTTTCCACCCATCTGAATGCCAGGTGAATTTTCAAATCTTTGCATGTACAAATTAGCTCTGGTAATATTGTAAGATCTTTTTGCAACATTTATCAGCTCTTCCGTTGTTTCACCATGGAGCTGCTGAACTTCTTGAGGAAATTAGGGCAAAGCCCATGCTCATGAGACCCTGAAAAAAGGTGGTGTGAGGACCCTGACTGCCAGAAGAAACTCCATCCATTCCCATAAAATGTCAACAGGAAAAACAAACTGCTACTGCAGAAAATCAGAAAGAACGTGTCTTTTAAACACCGTAGACTTTAAAATCTGAGTAATGTTTTGAGTTGGTGCTTTGTAGAACTGGCTGCCCTGTTCTGTCTTGATTTATGATGTCAGTTCTGGAACATGGTAGCAGAAACTGAGCTGCCCTTGAGCATAGCTTCTGGCCAAGATTTCTTTGTCCCTTAGGAACATAGACAGTTGTCACCTGGCAGCTATTATATTTTTTAAAAAAATCTGGTACAGAGAGAAGCTCCACAGTGATAGCGCAAGTTCATACCATGGACCTCTATATTTTGTGGCTCTTTGGTGTCAAGCAGTTGAAACTGTAGTAAGTGGTGGTGTGCCTTTGTTATTTCACCAATGGAAAGGATCCTGTCTTTACCTGGACTTTGAGCTGGGAGGAACTGGACCAGTCTCTGTGTGGTTCATATATTCCTAAATCAGACCGTGGATAAGTGCTCTGCAACAGCCAGAATAGTTACTGAGAAGAACAGAAAAGGGTTAAGTTCTGCTCTTGGTGACACAGAATGCAATCTGACTTTGCTGACTTAATGCATTTTAGAAGTGTTCACTGTTGAATCTTTATTGAGCACTGGACTTGCTGTAATTTTGTTGCTATTTCTCATAACCCAAAATTGTGGGGACTTGAGGATTTTAGGGGTGTTATTTAACCACAAGCCCCCAGTCTAAACTCCCCTCACCACCAAATCTCTACCCAAATCCATTGACTGGGCATGATTATTTGACAGCAGAGGTATAACTACGTGGGAGTGATAAAGGTGTCTTTGACAAGCTGGACAGTCTCAGTGAGGTTTACTCACAGTGAGTGTGATCTCTCATTCTCCTGCCTTGTTGTATTTTCTTGGGGGATGAGTTCTGCACACACCTACAACCAAGATGGTTCCAAAGGGGAACTAGAAAGGTCTTGAACCTTATACAAAGTCCAAAGCTTGCTACCTGGAAAATTTTCCAAAGTGTTCCAAACGCCCACAAAAGCAAAGTAAGCAATCTGAATTTAACTGTTGTCAGAACATTAGAAGATAGGGGAAAGACTCAGTGCCTGCATTTTCTTACCTCTGAATATCTACTGAAAAGTTTAATGACAGTGAAGTGTCACATTAGAAAGAAGGCATAGGTGGAGGTTAAAATCAGGATATTGTCACGATGAAACTGACAACAGCAAGAGATCTAAAAAGAGACTGCTCTGGAAAACAATTTCAAAGATTAATTGGTAGAAAACAGTGTTATTTTAGAAGCTCCTATCAAGAAAAACAATTCTCCAGAAGATGTTAAAAATAGAAAAGTATGAGTTTTGAGATTAACATTTCCAGCTGAGGGAATACCTAAAGAGAAGAAAATTTAAATGTTGTTGCCTGAAAGGTTTGCAGTTATCTGTGCAGATTAAAAAAGGAATTGAGATTCTGTGTGAGGCTCTAGGCTCTGCTGCTCAGAAAGCCTCTTTGTAATGAGACTTCTGAACGTTCTGCTTGCGATGCCAAGGCAATTATCCTTGGTATGAAGGCAGGATATTCAGGATCCTTCTGAAGCGGTGAAAAACTCTGAATTAGGGAATTGGTTGGGAGTCAGAAACACCTTAGTGTGAGGGTCTAGTTTTCTCCAGACTTAGACCTATTCAGAGACTGACAAGTGTTTCCTTTTCCTTGTGTAGGAGGCAAAAATGTTGTGAAGGAAGTCATAGTTTCATTCACAAAGTCAAACTGGGCACGCAGCTGTTGAAAAATCTTATAAATGTGTCATACCACCACTTCAAAGAGATACACCAACACTTTGATGCATCAAGTATTAGGACAAGTTGCAATACTCGGGGCAGGTGTTCCCACCCTGGTACTTCTGAATTTGCACACCATCAGTGGCTGGTGAGGTGGGTGCTGTCGTGTGAAAAAGAGGTCATGAAGCATCATTAAGGATTATTATTCCATCCCGGCTGACACTGTGTTATACTTTGCTAGGCATGTGCTTTATCAAAGCCCACGTTCCTTGAAAGAAATGTGCCTTTTCTCAGCTGCCTTGCATGAAGAGCTTGTGGGACATAGTGCTATTAAGTATGATTAAATGTGAGAGAACCTGTTCCCTCTTTAGAGGACATAGTGTACTTTTTTTCCCCTTCATTTTGAAAAAGCAGTAGAATAACCAGGGAAATTAGCTAGTCTGATAATGATCAGCTTGGTGAGTGACTGAGACATGTCAACACACTAATTAGACCTCCTTCCACTTGTTTGTGATTTGTTCCTGTCCTCACAGTTCCATGAAGTGTTTGATGTATACACAGAATGGAAGAATGAAATAGTACACAGTGGCTGTGATTACCCTTAAGGGTAAATAAATAACACTCAGTCCTGTAGCAGTAATCATCACTTCAAAAGCTGCCCTTTCCTGTTAATTAAAGGCCCATTGGAGTCAGTGTCATTACTGCTACTGATTTCTGTAGGAGCCAAGCAGGCCACGTTTTTTTCTGTCCTGTTAACTAGAGGCTGCTTTTTCCAGACAGAATGATAGAAGGTGTGGCAGGAAATGTCTAACCCTGGCTCACAATTCCCACCATGTTCAATGTCCAGAGTCGTCCAGAAGCAGAAGAGTGACAGCAGATTTTCCTCTCCTTTTTCTGAGATCATTAGCTCTTGTCAGATGCACTTGGTGTTTCCAATTCCTGCCCCTACAACTGTAGGAGTCTGGATTTATCAAGAAACCAGTGCAAAATTCCTGTCTATATACCTTCTGTGATGGTGGAAACAGTAAGGGATTTAGTTATCGTAGCACAAGATAAAAAAGGAACAACCCCCAAACCCTTATTATGTTGGAAAATGGCACAAATATCACTTTATTTACTGCTTTAAATCCAAGTCATTCCTGTAGATCTCTCCCAGTAACAGAATATCATCATGTGCTCATGAATCAGCCTTGTCCTTATTTTCATGGAGTGGTTTGTATTTGAATGAGTAAGAGGCACATCTTGTCTGTGAATGTCTGTGGTGTCTGAAAGAATTGTGAACCTTTTTTTGCTCTTTGTTAAATCCACTTTTCCAGATTCCTTGATGGTATTTTAATACATCTATAACAGTTTTGTTTTTGGAGCACATTCCTTTTTAACACTGTGCTAAATTCAACTTGATACCGCGCAGAGCCCTTGCTGTCTGTCAGGAAAGACTAATTTTATGATTGCAGATTAGACCTATGGTATGGGTAAAACTTACTACTGCCATAAGCTCTTTGAAATCAACAAAAGTATCTCAGATGTGCGCTGTGAATCTTCTTATTAGTAAAAATAAATTGCAGCTGAGCCTCTGCAATAATGGGAGTTTATCAGTGGGAGAAATAGGGGAGTGTAAAAAATGAATATTCTTAAGTAAGCTGTAAGCAAAAGAAGTCCTTGCTGAGAAACCGACCATATGTTTTTCAAGGAAACTATTTTTTTTTTCTAATTAAGATAATCTTATCAAAAATGAGCAAAATAAACCTGAAGACAGGCAGTAAGAGGAGTAGTCTTCTTCCCCTGTTTAGTTTTTGATTATCACCTTTCAAATCCTATTGCCATGATTGTGGCAATGGACAGAATCCTACTCTGAATACCTTAATGGAAAAAACATGTCACATGCAGAGTGGAGCAGTGAGGTGCAGTGATGGAGATACCTGAACTGGGGACATGTCTGCAGCCAGATTTGTCACCCACTTTCACCCTGTGAACACTGCTGCCTTATGAAGGGTTATCAATTGTATGGGTTTCTCCTCTAGAGGTGTGTTGAAAGCACAGAATTTCTCATGAAAGGGAACACTCCAGTTCTCTTCCTTCTTCAAAGGAAGCCTGAGCTTCAGTGAGCTAGGCTACATCATGTTGCCCAGCGAAGTCCCGACTAGTTCTTCAGGAAATAGATTCCACAGTGCTTGTGGGAGAACTTCTAGAGTTTGATCATTCTTCCTGTCAGAAGATTTTCTCCTAATACCTAAGCAGAAGTGTCTTTGTTGCAACATGTGTCTTTTGCCTCTCGTATTTTCACTATGTATCTTCAAGACAAATGCGACACTTCTTTTTTCTAGCCTCCCATTAGATGGTTGAAGACTGTAGTAAGGTCCCACCCTTAGACTCCTCACCTTGAGAATGGTCCAAGACATAAAAAAAGACAAAAAGAGGCTTTTGTAAGACTGTTCAAGGAAGGTCATTGATACGCTGTCACATAAAAGATGGAATAAATGGTTATAAATATTTAGTTATAGAACTAAAAATGTCAATATACCTTGATTGCAGATTTAATGTTGTTGTTTGTCAAAGTTCTGAGAAAGAGAGAAGAGTTCTTATTTTAATCACATCTTGCTGTGTAGCCCTACTTGTAATACAGATTTTCATGTCTCTTAGTGTGCTTTTGTGTCTTCCATGTACTAAGACAAGGGAGAGTTTATAAAATACATTGGTGGTATTCTACTTTCAGCAGTTTTTCACCTAATAGAAACATTCAAATCACCTCTTCTTTTCTTTTCACAGGCATCTTTCTTCTGCAGAAGTGCTTCGATATGTATGCAGTGTAGTAGCTGATGTTTGCCACTGTGATAAACAGCAGATTTTATCTCCTTGATATGTGTTGCAGGACTCTCATTCCCTGCAATCACAGTGCTTTATACAGCAATATTGCATTGCAAGCAGATACCTCTTTTGATTTTCAGGCACAAGTTGTCATATTGTTAATGCTACATATTTTAAAACATTTCACACAGGTAAACATCTATGTTTTGAATTATTCCCATAACATTTTACCTATTTAAAACCTGACCCAGGGCTTTGGGTTTTTTCCTCATTCTTTTGTTATCCATCTTCCCTCCATTATTTTAGTGATTGCAGTGTTTTCTATTCTAATATGGCTAGTAACATGCTGTTGACTGATTCATCTAGGTATGGAAGATTTCAAACAATTGAATAGCATTTCTTGCACCAGCTGGAAAATGCCTGTCTTGTTTGATACTGACACCTTGTCAATCTTTCTTCTTTTTGGTTACAGTCCTTCACTGACTTCATTATTCCTCTAACCTGTCACTCCATGCCAAACAAGCCATAATAATTTTAATTGTTCAGAACAGTTATCACCCTGTATTCTCAGACAGAGAAACACCTTGAATTGTGTCGCTATAGCAGCCAAAGCAGATAAACAACTGCTCCAGTGCCCACCCCTGAAGGATGATGCTGGGTGTGGCTGTCAGCTGGACTTTGCACCACTGGTGGCAGCAGTTGGCTCCATCACCTTCCCAGGGATGGAGGTGAGGCTGACCAGCCTTTAGTTAGTTACTTGAATCCTCCTGTGTGCTCTTGAAGAGAGATGAAGAGTTGCTACAAAGATTGCTGCTCCTGCCACATTCCCACCATGTTTTAGAAGAACTATCTTAAATAAATACTATTTTTAATTATTGTTTAGACAAGATTAACTGGTAGTGAAATACCATGATTTGTGATTCACTAGACTTCTGGTAACTTTTTTAGACTTTGAACAGTTGCTAACCTGCAGACCTTCAATATAGATGCTCATTTTAATCAGAGATTCCATATTTTTTAAACTGTATTTATAAAATATGTCTTCGGCAACTGTAGTCTTTAGGTAGATATCTTCTAGTCCTAATGAGTCGTTGCTGTTCAATTTGCCAGTGCGTTCCAGTTTCTCATACTTCTGTTCATGGTTATCCTCACTACTCAAAATTTCTGATACTGGATTAGGGACTGTATAATTTTGTTGTGAAATGGTGGGAAAGAATGATTCAAATAATTATTTTAATTTATTTTTATTGTTGCTTCATTTTAGTTTTTGCTCATCTTGTCTTGAGATTTGCTAATTCATTAAGGATCATTAGGGTAGGAAAAGACCTCCAAGATCATGGAGTCCAACCATTGACTGAATACCACTGTGTCAACTAAACTACAGCACTTAGTGCCATGTTGAGTGGTTTTTAAACACTTCCAGGTACAGCGACTTCACTACATCCTTTCCTGTTTCTGTATAAGCTGAAGACATTAGTCAGGTTTCTGTTACACCTGGTAATTATTCTCCCTATTCCCTTTTTTCTCTTCTATCTTCTTTTCTCCACATTGCCAGTGGTGGTTTGCTATTTCCCCAATTTTCTTCTCTTGGGTCAGATTTCTTTCTTCTGAATGAGGTCAACTGCACTTCAGTAGATTTTTAACTTTGGTACGTACCCAGATAATTTCCTTCATTATTGGACTATTTTTTCTTCTTATCACATAATTTTATCCAGAAGGATAAACTTTTAAGACATTCTGACTTAAAGAGGAATTCAACTTTAAATGATCTTCTGGGAAAACCCCAGGTATTCATTAGCTGTCTGGAAACCCTGTTGGTCAGTTCAATAGGGGCACTTCTGTTAATTAAGGATAAGAATGTACTTCACCGATGGAAACTGAAGAGGAAATACCAGGAGATGAAGAAATGAGAGATTTTCCAGCATGGAGTATTTAAAGCAGTGACCCTAAAGTGAACTTTAACTACTCCTACAGAAGGCAAAAAATTCAAAGCAGTTGACAATAACCTTTTAGGTGAAGGATGACTGCTGAGGGAAGAAAAAAACCCCTCACCTAAACCACGTACACATAAAATCAGTTTCTGGATTTATAGATTGCTGCAGGGTTCTGAAGGTGGCTAACTTGTTCAATTTCTGTAAATCTCTCTAGGTGGAATAGTTCACCCAGACAGAGAATCAGTAATGCTACTTCTGTAGTAGCTCTACAGTGTAAAGTACGAAATAACTTTCTTAAAGGTTATTGATAATATTTTATTATAATTACTCAGAAATCCACATATATTTGTGATTTCTGAGAGTAAAGGAGCTTGTATTTTTACTTAGAAGAGAATATTTTCTTAACCTCAACCCCTCAAACCTACCCTGAGAGGTCTTTCTTATTCCTGGCAAGAACAGAACTCCACAAGTGCTTCCTTCTTCATAACCTATGGGTTTCTCTACTCTGCAGCCATTCTGAGTACTTAATGAGCTAGTTTCTGAGTCAGATGTAGGAAGGTGATAGATTTACAACAAAATAAAATTGCCAGTGGAAGTCTGAAAACTGAAATAGTTGTCACTTTATTTCTCTCCCCATTTTCATCATAATATCATAAATTAAGTTACCTTTTATTCTCTTGGAAAGGCCTTTGTAGCTACAAATCCAAATGGTTATAGCATGAAGACAGTTCATTCCCCCTCCTAGCCTTTAATTCAGTTTACACCTCTGCCACTGAATCTCAGCTGAAAAATAAAGCATGACTGAAAAAGTCACTGAGGTTTTTTTATATTTCTAAGTTAGAAACAAAATTTTAACATTTTGAATGGATAATCAGAACTGAAAGACCTTTTTGGTAATTTTCCTTCCCGAATTCTCAAATGCTGAACCTTTGCAGCTCTCAGCTTCATTAATTAATTATGTTGAACTTGCCCAGAACCACAATCTGTGCCTCAGGATTTTCCCTGACTGTGTTTGGGAGCTCCCAGATCCCAGTGCTGCTGCACTACACTGCATCTGGTAAGTGCTGGCCTCTGTGATGCCTGCGAGGTTCTGCCCTGCAAAAGTAGTGCTAAAGCTACACCATTTCACAGGCAATCAGAAAGTGGCTGCTGTTCAGGAAGGGTGAATGTGCCAATATTCATTATGCTGCATACTCAGTGTTCCTCAGTCCATGGGAGATGCCATCTGTGCTCATGAGAAAATGGAGGCAGAGCTTGTAGCCAATCACTGTACATGCTACACAAAGTGGGAATGTGCTTTGCACACCATCTCCCTTGGATTCATCTCTTCTCCTGGAAAGTGTCACTTAATAATGTTTTGAGTTGTTGGGTTTTTGTTTTTACTCCTGAATCTAGAGCTTGGAGAAATGGAGGTACCATCATGAAGGAATCCATATAGGTTTTTTCCCCAAAAAATCAGAAAAAAATCCTGCAAACCCATTTTCCTTGATTTTTTTTTTCTGATATTGCAAGAAGGATATAGCCACAAGAGTAAGTTGCTTCTGATAGTATTTCTAATTGGAAAATTTGTTTAAAAAATGCATGCATGAAATGGCAGTCTTCTTCCTTTTACATTCTTATGTGAAAAATTACCCTATTAATTTTTAAATGGTAGTGTATTTTACACAAATATTAAAGATCACAAATTGAAAGAGAACCTTTCAATTATTGACTGGTGGAAATTACATGTTTTGAGCACTTGTTCCAATCAAACAGCAATTCAGGTTTCCTTCCAGACATCCTATTTCTTCTCCTTTACTGGTGGAATCATGCAGTATTCCTCTCACAGCCTCTGCAGTCTGATGTGTGCACAAGAGAAGAAGCAGAATAATTTCTATGCATCAGGTGAAATGGCTGGGATGGCTGGAATGAATGATGATTACCAGGATTTCCATTGTGAAGGCAAATGAGCAGAAAATACTGTGGCAGAAAGAATCATTCAATCTAATGCAAGCACTGGAGCCATAGCCTTCAAAGGTCCTTATTCAATTATTCTAATTGTGTGACCACTGCCTTATCACCATTTTTGTTCATTAATGTTCTAGGTCTGTGAAAAGCTAAAAGGTACCAAGGCACAACCTATTAGCATGTCTAAAAGGCCTAATGTAGGGCCATGTTTCAGCACAACAGTGTGGTGCTCCCATGCAATGCTCACTGAAGAAACTACTTTGTTGTGGAAGAACAGCCAGCTGTGCTTTCTGAGGAGTCAGAGGGGTGGAATAAGGAAAAACCAAACCTGTCTGTGAGAACACACATGCAGATGTTCTGTCCAAGTGTTGTTTGAATAAGCATCTTATTTTGCAATGAAGCTTTCCAGATCATAAATTCTTTCCAGCAGAGATACACTATTAATTTAATAATTTATACATTGTTTTTATATTTCAAGAAAATGGTATAAAGCAGCTTGGCTTTGTGTATATGAGCCAGATAGGGCTATGCACCCAGATATGCATATGCACATCCCAGTTTAAGTATCTCTCATGTCATTCTAAAGGAGGGGTAATAAAAAAAAAAAGACATTGTTTTAATTTAATGCTCAATGTTGTCCAGCTTTATTATTTTTTAAAAATTAATTTCTCAAAGCTCCTCTTAAAAGGAACTATTTTTATTTTAATATTTAAATTTTACCATTGGAGTTAGGTAAGGTCAAGATCCTTCCTCTCCAAACACATTTTTCCTATCTAATTGCAGGCAACTCTACCATAATCATTTTTCCAATGATTTGTCTTCTGTGACCAAAATTAAGAAACTAGTACACACTATCAACTTTCTCCTAAGATGTTGTGGCTGTGCCTTCTAAGAAGTAGGATATCCAGTCTCAGCTTGTGCAGTCTTTCAGGAGGAATTCTCCAGATTCTCAGGTGCTTCTTGTAGATCGATTCTTTTATTGATTCATTATTCCCTGAATGTAACACATTCCCTGCAAAGGGTAAATAGCATAGTATACTAATGCATCTCCGATGCAAGAGGGAATTTCCTGATGTGTAATCTGTTTACTCATTCACCCCAGCTAATGCCTAAACCTAAAATTTCAAACTTATATAAAATTAATGATAAGGAGTTTGATGATATTTATGTCATTCACAGAGCATCATATGAACTAGAAATGTTTCTGTTGTTTTGCTATTGTTCATCCTTGCACCTTTTTGTTGTTGATGCTTTGAATTTAGAAGTTGCAGTAGCTCTTACAATGAGAAGTTTACTAAAGACACCATTTCAAGATGTTGATAGCATTTACTTGAACTCATACTGCTTTGCATGCTGGTGATTGTCTTGGTTTGGAAAGACAGGTGTCCACCAGGGAAAGCTGGAGCTTCCTTTGGAATGGAAAATGTAAACCCCCTCCTTCCAAATTATTATAATTTTGCAATTAAGGGGGCTTTCAGGCAAAGAGATGGGAATAGGAATAACAGTTCTTTGCTAGGAACATTAAAAATACAAATGTAGTCATACAAAAAATCAAGCAAACAAACAAAAATCCTAGAAACACTGACAGAGTAAGAATGTAACCTGACACCCTGCTGATCTGGGTGTTGGTAGCAGTCCAAATAAGTCTTCTGGGAGTGACAGATATGGTTTTATTGGGGTAGAGATGATTCTGTAGAAGGCTTCAGTGGTGGCGAGATGGGTCCAGTCTTCCTCCAGTAAATCCAGTGGAAAACAGGATGTCCTGCAGTTCTGAATTGCAGGCTTTTATCCAGGTAGGAATGCTTGGCTCCTCCCACTGGGTAGAGGATGTCACAATGGGATGACGTAACATTATCAGTTGTGTGGCGAGCCTTAATGGCCCATTAACATAAAATAATCCCTCTGAAGGGAGGATGGGTTGTGGAAGAGGTAAGAACTCTGCCCCACCTGATTTAACAGCTGGAGCATTGACAGAAGGCACCTGCCCCCTACCCCCTACCCCCTGGAGTTATGAGTGATGGGTTATACAGGAGATAAAGAAAAACACCTCTCCAACCAGTTTCAACATATGGCAAACAGAATACACATTTTTAGTTACATATTGCAACCCAAGACAGTGGCATATTTCAAGACAGCTCAAGAAGTCAGAATGAACCAACACAAGACTTTCTCTACAAATTCATCTGAGAGAACAATCAAGCCCATATTTTTAATTTCAGACACCTTCAATTATCCTGCAGCTTTAAAGAGATGTTATACGGATAAGAAAAGTAAATTTCCAAAAAAAAAAGTTTTGGTAACAAAGACTTTTGATCATGTTTTTCTTTTTTGACTCTTAGGCTGCCTTACCTTTCTAGTGATGCAACTTCAGTGATATTTAATATGGACATTGTCTAGATTTATTTGGAATTCTGATCAACACCAACAAAACTTGGAAGAAACCAAAAGGGAAAATCTTTAGAAATACAAAAGAAACCACTATAGGCCAGGCTGGTGCTGCTTCCTAGAGCTCCATTTCAGAGAAGATGGTGATAGCTAAAGGGAAGCTGACACAGTTAATAGTTACTTGCTTTTTCAAAGCAATGGATAAATGGGGATGTACAGAAATGAAGCCAAAATCACTGATAAGTCTGCACTGAGCCATTCTACCCATTCAGATTGTCTTCCCATTTTGTGAAAATCATCACAGAGAACATGCTATTACAAACTGAGCCAAAATTAATGCTCATAAATATGTGATCAGAGAAAGCCAGAGTCCCCAGATAAAAGATTAATAATGGCTGAATGGCCTTAACATATTTCCTTTGATTCATGGGAGCATGGTTATAGCACAGGGAAATGCCATTGCTTTCAGATGAAACAAATGTCTTTGTATTGACTATCGAAAGCAACAGATGTTCTGCAAACCAGTACTTCCACAAAGGGACAGCCTTGGAACTATTTTGTAAACAACCTAGCTTAAATTTTAATACATGCACTTTGAGGATGGCTGTGTGACAGATGGGTTGGGCAAGCTCTGTAATGAAAAAGGGCATCTAACTGAATTTGGAAAGCCTCAAGCAGCCTGGTTTGTTATTTGGAAAACAAAATCTGAGAGCCTTTTCCTATGCTCGTACATTTCTCAGTGTGTGTGTGTGTCTTTTTCTGTGTATATATTTGTGAGAAAATTAGAGCTCTTTCTTCAAAATGTTTCAAAACCATTGCGAATCAATACAGATACATATATATGTATGTAGTTTTCTGAAAACATTTTTCCACATTTGATTGTTTTCTTTCTTTAAGTGATGAGCTTACGAATAGATACTTAATGAAAGCATGGTTTAAAAGCAGCTGGAAAACTCCAGTGATGCTGTGAAATTAGTGTCCTTAGAGTCTGTCCTTCAGGTGTAATTCCTGCAGTGTGCAGCTTACAAAGGCACAGCAGAGCACCGTGAGGTTCTCATCAGCTGAGCATTTTCTGGCACCTCATAATGAGAATGGCAAAAGAGAGGTGCCATTTCAGGAGAACTGATGGGATGGACAGGTGTCCAGCATGTACACATACATCTGTGGGATTGAATTCCTGCCAGCTCTACTTCCTTATTGTCAGAGGACAGTGCAGGCTGCCCACTGCTTGACGGACCACCACTTGTGGAAGCATCACTGGATCAGGGATGGATGGTCCCAGACTGGGTTGAAATGGGACTCCTGAGCCCCTGAAAGGTGGAGATGATGATGGGAGCAGGTATTCAGGCCCTGTTGGTACCCTCAGGGCCCTGACACTTGGTGTATCACTGCTTTTGGCTCTCACTTTGGCTCATACTATTAGTGTCGTTCAGGAAGACCTTCTATTATAAGGACATTTTCTAGTTCTTGATATATAAGATGTTTCCCAATATACTTTGAATGGTTCATGGGTAAAATAAAGACAAATCTGCACCTTTTTAGTTTTACACATTGGGCCTGATGGCACCAGGCAGCTTTATTTTATACAAATCTTTGTGTCTACCTATCATCACCATTTTAAGTCATTGTCTTACCTGAAAACTTCCACCCACCATTCAGTTTCAAGAAGAGAAGTGATTAAATGCTATTAAAATGTCCCTTTCCAAAAATACCACACTGAAGAAAAGAATAATTCTCTTCAGGATAAGGCAACTTTCTGTGTTTTAGAGGGATTTTTTCCAATTTTCTTTTATTTTTTTTTTTCATTTTCAAAGGCAAAGATTGCAGAATGACTAAATGTTTTCAAGTTTTGCATAGCCTATGCACCTCTCTCTTGCAAAAGAGAAAAAAATTATTGAAGATATTTACTTTTAAAGTCAGTGAACTCTGATTTGCTTATTTCAGCATTTACTACTATTGACAGATATTTCCAGGCATCACTCTGCTCTTCTGGTACACATATCACTTAAAGGTCAAGCTTTAACAGGGCTTTTGTGCATGTATTTCAAACAGGAGAAATGGTCTGTTAGTTGAGACTATACACAAGCATGTATGGTTATCTGGCCTTGAAGATGGTGTTAATGCTTGCTTTATTGAAAGGGACATAAACCATACTTTTAATTTCACTGCATATGTTGGCTTTAAGAATGTACTTAAGTCCCTTTCTTGTTGCTATCAGAGCTGAAGGGTTTGAAAATTAATGATGCTGACTTAAGTACCCAGGCAAAAAAAAAAAAAAAAAAAAAAAAAAAAAAAAAAAAAAGCTTATTGACCTGTCACTTGTGAAGTTGGTAGATGAAAAATACCAGGCTGTTTTGGGTAGATTGCAGTCCAAGAGGAAGTATTAAATCTCTCTTAATAAAAGTAATATGTATGAAAAATGGGTTGCTGCCTATTTTGACTGATTTGTAAAAGAAAATATGTTAAGCTGAACCTGGTTATTGTCTTATATAATACTGACTGAATTCCAGTGAGATAATGTACAGGTAAAAAAAAAAAAAAGACAAAAAAAGATAGAATAACCTCCAAATCTGCATTAAAATGCCTAATTTCCATTTCCAGAGAAACACTGTTTGAGATATATTTGTGTGGATCAAGAAAGTTATTGCTCTGCTACTGCCCTTTTGTAGCACATGTAGTAGTGTCTTATTACCTCCAGGGACAGCTTGAACAATTGCTGTGCTAGTGCCTTTCTCCTTCAAAGATAGAAATTTGCATTGGATTCACATAAGGTTGCATCCTGAATGCAAATATAATCATAATTAATACAAGGAAGGGACAGGCATAGTACTGCACTCTTATGGTTATACTGTAGAATCCATTATGTTTATAGGAAGCTCCTGACAGAAATAGCTTGCCTTCTTAAATAGCACTAATGAAAAAGAGGACAAAAAGTCATTGATAGACTGCCACCACCCCTATGTCCTTGCAATATATTAGCCCAAAATAGCACACTGACAATGTATAAATCTATGGAATTATGATGGAGAAACACGAAGGGTACAAAAGCATGGGTTTCCAAGGGCATTTCCATTATGCAACCCACTACAGTGAGTCAATAGACTTAATATGTCACTGTCTGATAATTAAAAGGGGAGGGTTACTCAGGACTTTTTAACTTTATTTGTTTATCAAAATATCAATGGTAAATTAGCATAATAAGAATTCTGACACCCAGAATTGTTTGTCTTTCATTAAAGTTTCTCAATGAAACTCTTTCATTAGAGTTTTTCTCAGTGAAAAGTTTCAGTTTCCCTTGACAGGCACAGTGGTGAGTCCCTCAGCTGCTGTTCAAGTCAATGGCAAAGTTCCCACAGATACAGGAACTAGATTTCTTGAATAACATTGAGGCTGATGCTGTTATATATATGTCTCTTTTCTCCTGAAGACAAATTACCTTATATCTGGGCCAGGAATCTTGGTGCTTATCCAGAAGATGCTGCCAGTCACTGTCCTAAATCTTGCCCAGTGACCTCAAGAAGAGACAACCTGTCCATGTTCAGTCCTGGTACCATGATGCCTCATAGCTCCTTTTGGCATTACCCTCACCTACACTAGGGATGCTTTCAGGGTTTGCCTTGTGCCCACTGATCCTTGTGAGCCCCAAACTTAATTCTGTAGGATCAGGGTGGATCCATGGCCGCTTCAGGCACAGAGCTGCTCTCGATGGCGCAGTCTGCCTTAGTGACTTCTGCACTGTGTGTGCTCCTGAGGTCCTGAAATGAGCTTAACTGAGCTTGGTTTTGCTGTGGTCACAGCCAACCCCATGCAGTAAATGAAGAGTGAACAGATTGTGGAGGCACTGCTAGCAGCTGAATGGCAGGCTGTGGTGGCAGACTGACGTGGGGTTTTGGCAGGAAATGCAGGAGAGAGACATGTGAGTAAGAAATTAATTGCTGGCCCTAGCAGGTGCCATGCTCTTCACTAATAAGAGTTAATACTAGTTACACTAAATAAAGTAATATTAATCTATCAAATCTAGTTTTGAATAAATGTCTTAAATTTTAAAATTAAATTAATTTTGATTTAAAACAAAACTCTGCAGAATCTAGTGAGGCTTTTTGCAACTAATTTGAGGCATTCTGTAAGAACAAGGGCTCACAGCAGCAGCCTCAAGAGCACATTTGATTTAATGCGTTCTAAGTATTATTTGCTTTCCCTCTGGCAGATATAATTAATGTCTCCCTAACACCCTCAGAGTCTGATTTGCCTTAATTTAACATAAAATCATGAATCAATTATTTTTAACTGTGTCACATATCTATAATTCTGATCAAGAACAAGCTACATGGAATGAGCCTGTACTAGTCGGTAAATGCTGGGTGCAGACTTTGCTTGCTATTTTTCTCTTTGTGTGTTTTGGTTTTCTTTTTTTAACAGAAGGCTCATATTGGCACATCTTGATGTTTTGGGCAGTATTCCAGTGGAATTTGACTGGACTAGTTGCATAATTCAAGTGGACACTTTTTGTTTCAGTCAGATCTGTGTGAACACTCAACATGAAGAAAAAAGGTTCACCATTACAGTATGTGCCTGGGCTTACAATTTCTGGGAATTGAAACAATAAAATCTCCATCCTATTCTGCTTTTTGCAATTGCCTGTCTTTACAACCCTGACTGTTCTGACTAAACATAATTTGCCCTCCTAGCCTTTTGGATTGGTCTTTTTCAGTACATTTTATTTCTTGTTTTTTAAATCTCTTTTGTGTGCTACAAGACATTCTAGGTAATCTGACGACAAGGTGAATGTCTCTCAGCAGGAATCAAACTACATAGCTATTCCACGACACACAATACAGACAGTTTTCTGAGGGTTTTGTTAGGGATGTTCACAAGCCAGTGAGAAGCCATTAAACCAGACTGGCAATCTAAAACTTAATAGAATAGGCACCCAAAACTGAGCTATACAAAATGCAAGCTGAAAAACAAAGGGCTAATGTTATTTACATGGACAAGAGCTGATTCAAGAAGGCCCAAATTTATCCCTTTTCAGAGACAATGAAATTGTCTCATTAGTACAATGATGCCTAAAGTCTTTCTTTTTTGAAGCCACACTTAGAATTAAATAGTATCTCTTCTTTGCTCTGGCTAAAGTTAATTTTCAATTCAGAATTTCATTTTACCATGTTAAATCTTACCAAATCAAGTTAAATATGTTAATACTTACTGATAGTACTGTATCCCACACCACTCCATGAAGCGTTTCAAGTTTAAGGTGGGTTGATTACATCGTGGCAAAAGCCATTATTGTAGGAAGCTTTCTGGTAGACCACCACCAGTCATGGAAAGTATTTGTGCATGGTATCTCCAGACAAGGGATTGTGTCTATGTCCAAAAATTAAATAGGAATTGTAATCTGTGGATGTTGGTGGGATGCCAGGAGGCCTGAAAGTGGAACACTGACTCCAAAAACTGGGTTTAGAGGGAAGTCTTGCGAATCTTGCCATTTACCAGATGCAGATGGAGAGCCAAGGAACTACAGTAGAGAAGTTATTTGAGACAGGAAAGGCACCTGGAGAAAACACTGCTGTCATGGCACAAGACAGCAATGAAAGTCATGAATAACCAGCTCTTGTAGGGCACAGGTTTCAAAACGTTCACTTTCTTGATTCTGAAGAGACTTGATACATCTGGCTTCTTTCAGCAAATCAAAGGGGAACCTGGCAAAGTGAAAGGGGGATGGAAGTTGAATCAGACCAGAGGAACTGAAGGATAATTTTGCAAAGAAGGGGCATAAGAGCTCAGCAGGACTAAGCATTTGGGCCCTCAGGGCATGATATCTCTATACAGCTATGCACAGATGCTCTCCCTGTCACTCAGTCTGGAAAACTCAGACAGCAGGCCTGGCATATGTACAAGCGCCTGTGCTCAGTTTATTTAAATATATACTTAGAGGATTTTGTGTACTGATGGCTGCAAACTTGCACCATGTTTTGGAGTGGAAGAAAGAATGGATCTTGTCAAGATCCCAGCATTGTCGTGGTCTGGCTGTGCCCTGGGGAGCAGTGCAGATGGCCCTTGTCATCTGTGAGGGGACAAACCACCTTCCCAGCACACCTGGCAGTGGCTGTGCCTGTTCACCCGGATGCTTAGTCCTTGATGGGGGCTCACTTTGTTTCTGCTGCTGGGAGATGCTGCAGCTCATTTCAACCAGCAGACTGCATGTACAGCAGGCTGTAAGCAGGATTCATTTCCTTTTTACTTCTCCAGTTGGTCTTAAACAGAGGGGTCTTTGTTCTCTACACTCCTGTGCATACAGGTATGCATGAAAACACGTTCGTACATTTAGCGGATGAAAGGCACAATACATCAGTCATTCTTGCAGGTCTACATTTAACGTATTGAGGGAAAGGAAAATGTGTGTTAATGGCAAAGTGCGTGGGAAAAAAAAGTAGGATGTGATGACTAAAATACTGCTTTTTCAAGGAAAGAAGCTACCCTATGAAATATTTCACAATCCAGAGGAACTTCACAGATCTCAGTTTATCCCTCATCTCTCAAAATATTGTACGTGTAAATCATCTGCTTAAGATATGAGTAATTCAGCTTGTGCTTGAACTTGTTCTTCACCTTGTCAGTTGCAATATGGACAGATTCCAGAGAAGTGAAAATATTCTGTTGTGGATATTCTACAAATAATTTAAATTATCATGTGCTGAAATTTGACATAGGACATGATTTCCAGTAAAAATTCTGTTTATAAGATTAGGCAAAGAGAAAGCACATTTTCTCTCTCTCTCTCTCTGTACGCATGTATGTATTTTGTCAGGGATTGTTTCCTGAGTGACTGTCTTTTCTGATGGATCTCATAAACAAATTTAATTTTAAATATGAAATTATATATGATATAACTGTTCCAAAGTGGCAGACTGGTGTTTGTTTGTTTTTAAATGAAATCTGATTTTAATCATCCCCCTTGTGATTAAACTTTCGAAACAGTATTTTATATAGTCTTGAAAAGAGACTCCTCAATCAAGATTTACAGAGTAAGACATTTCCCGTGTTCTGTTGCCAATATGATAAACTTTCACATGGTCAGAAATCATGCAGTTTTATTCAGAATATAGTAGCATCCACATGCTTTAATGGGTATCTACCAGATCTTAACGGCAATTCTTATAAACTGAACATAGTTTAGAAAATATTATTATTATAAAATACACACACACACATATATAAAGTACTATGTACAAAAAAATATTGCAAACCCAGAACCTTTTTCCTAGTCGCAACAGTGAGTTGTGGCTGCTTTTCATGGCTAGCGACAAAATGGCAAGGAGGACTATGAATCACATCAAGACATGGAGAAACAGAGGAACTGTGAAACTGAGAGGCCCCTCACACACTGATAGAAAATCTGAGGATGCTACCGATTTAAAAGCTTACATAAAAGAGCTGTGGGTCAAAACATGCCCTGCATTACAAGACCCAAGTTAGCTGGACTTTGTTCTATAGAATCTTGATTTTTTTTAAAACTGATTTGAGGCCTAATGATAAGAAAACAGAGTTATTATGTATTATAAATGAAATCAAAATAAAGTTTGAGATGGTGAATTTACCTTTAGATCATTCTCTCTCCTGCTACAGGTTTAAAATACTACAGGCTTGAGAAATGTTGCATTACAACAGTGACAGGGAGTCTTCCCATACCAAGTCCTCCCTTGGGTGTAAGCATGATTCCTTGCAAAGCTCTTTATAGGAATGTGATCTGTGGCAGAACATCAGCCCCAGATACTACACTTTATACTTCTTAGCAAATAATCTGGGAAAATCCATTATTATGATGGTTGTATTCTGGGAGTATAACTAGGTGCACATTCCTGTGTGATAATAAAATGCACATTAATATTGGTTGTCAGCAGTGTGCAAGAAGGTTGCCAACATCATGGAAGAGAAAAAAGGTTATCTTTCATTTGCACAAATTGATTTTAATTAATCTGATTAATTTGCATATCCTGTTGTTCCTGGCAATAATGAAGACTGAATTGTGCCAAACATACCATGAATCTGACAGAGAGAGCTTTGGCAGCTTTGCATTCAATGATTCACAGCAACATGCTAAACCTTAACAACTGTTCCTTCTGAGATGCTGTAGTGCAAACTAGAAAGATAAATTGGAATTTAACTGGGCTGGATAAATGAGCCCATTACCAAGGGTTTAGTTCACTGTCATTCTGAGATGACAGATAAAAGATCTGTACTTTACTTCGTATAACAAATAAGTCATCATTTCAGAATTTTTCAAACACACATCCTTTTGGAATTATTAATTTACTTATTCCCATTTTCTTGGTGTGTCTGGGCAACATTCTGCTGGCTGCATTATCAGCAGAAACACAAACAAGCAAGTTGCCTTTAGGAGTCCATTGCAAGGTCACGGAGAGCCATAAATTCACGCTTACAGTTTCTGTGCTTGCATCACTTACCTTCTCTGGTTTTTGTCTTTGTCTGCCTGGAAGGGTTGTCTGGGTAGAATTCACATGCTACAGTTGACAAATCACATAAAGATGACTTTGAAAAATGGGTGCCACTGTGCCATCACCATCATGATATGTAGTATAGCTATTTGGAAAATTCTTCTTATTCCCCTAATTTCCAACATGTCAGCAACTGCTAAGCAGTTTGTCTATGACCAGTCATGAAGGGTCCATGCTTTGTAGGAATCCCCTATGACAGGTTTATATGTTATCAGGTATTAAAAGAAATGTCTGAATTTCTCCTCTGGAGGGAGCCTAAGTCCTGAGTCATGGGTTTGTTTGATTTTTTTTTTCCTTTAGTGAAACAGAGACCAATCTCTTCAATGAATTATCCAATTCCCAGAATGGTTTCTGGAATCAAGAAGAAAAAAACTACTCTTAAACTCACTTGAGGCAGTGTTGGCTGATGGATACATATATCAGTTTCTCAATGCCCAAGACAGTTATCAATATACCCATCTCTCCATACCATGGACATTCACAGACCCAAAGCCATGACCAAAGCTGATGGATGAGTAAATACTTCTGACAGGTCCAGAAAATTGCATTGTAGACCAGGAAAATACGTGCTAATAGAGGAAGTTCTTCAAATGGAAGCCATTACCGCCAAATGCAGACATATAACGTGTAGGTTCCCTTCAAGCAACCATCGTAAAATCTCTGAGCACTTATCACTATTAAGAAACTCTCCTGATTTCTGTAGTTTTATACAAGTCTTTTAGAAATCTTGGACAGTCATTTAAATTATTGCTATAGAAAATTTTCCAAAGGAGAATTACAATTTTAAGTACTCACACATCTTATGCATTATCTTTTACAACATTTCCCAGAATGTTCTTTACAACCTTTCATCCTGAGCCATCTTTTTGAACCCCAACAGGTAGCCAGGTCAGCATCTGATTTGCAGGCACTGTGACTGACCCTGAAACCTGTGCATCATTCCACAGCTGTAACAGAGCAGGCTTGAAATTCACCTCCAGTGTGCTCTCCTGACTCACTATAAACAAATCAATCACCTGCTTGCCTTTTCCCTGAAATTACAGTCACCCCTGAAAGAAAAGGATTCTGCATACATTAGATCTTTTTTGGAGCTTGGCTTTATTACCCTGACAAGAACATACCATTTCTGGCTGTCACTTCTTGCACATTCAGCTGTAGATGGGTTTCCTAAAGGTCAGGCTATCTCATCTGAAAGAATATCAGTATGGATTGAAAAGCATGTAAGAGTGTAGCTGGCGTAGCTCTCCAGTGAGACAGCAAGGCTGACTGAAGCAAAATTCAGAGGTCATTTTCTTCTGGTGTCAAAAATATGCCAAATCAGAAACCTGCAAAGCAGTGACATGGTGTAAGTCATTAATCTTTACGGAATGTTAGGAACTGGATCATGTGCCAAGTTCAGAAGGACAGTACAAGAATTAGTGTTCAGCAGAAACCATTAATAGCCCCTTCTCTCATCTTTCTTTCTGAATATCTATAACAGGACATATGCCTAAATGTACCTGCAGAAAAAAACCCTCTCTGTAGCAACCATGCTTCTTCAGTGCTCTGTATTCCCCAAACCTCTGCCTTTCCTTGCTTTTGCAGAACTGCAAGGATACAGGGAAATCAATCCAAATCCTTACACAAGAACACATGGAAGCTGAATACACTGGTTAACTAAAAGGAGTTTGTTTTTTTTTTTCAAATCTTCAGCAACTGCTGCCTGCAGGGCAGCATCCTAGTGACACTAGAAAGAGCAGCAGGTCATTCTTAGAAGTTGCTTGATACTTGTTTTCACTGACTTCACGCATAAAAAGTAAATCAAATTTCTGTATACCACTGCTACCTTTGTGATTTGAAAGGTATCCTTGGGAGATTGGAATGTACTTATCAAAGAATCATTTAAGGCACAGAGACAATCAGAGTTCATCTCTGTTCTATGCACAAGCTCTAGGTGAGGTTTGTCTACTTGGTACTTTTGCTCAACTCCACAAATAATTCTGATCATGCAACTCCCATCAGTGGAAACTGATGAGAGTGGTCTTTGTGAAGTGGGAGTGGAAAAGCCAAGCTGAAGAAGGAATATGCGTAAAGAATTTTGTGCTTTTTGTTCCCTCTACTGCTTTTTGCTCTTGTTCTGACAATTTCAGACAACATCCAGTATAAAACATAAATACATGATTTCTATATATAATGTTGTATAACATATAATTTTCACCCCTAACACGTTTTTTTAATGCTTTTTTTTTTTTTTTTATTTTTTTATTCTATGATTAAAAAACTGTAGAACAAACAGGAAGTTCTTGCTTACTTATTTTTCAGGAATTCATCAGTGATCCATTAGTGGATTAGAATACAAAAAAAGGGAAGATGATGTGTCTTGAGCAAGGGATAATGATTTGTCACTCTCTGCGGTTCAACAGCAATTGTACCAGAAACCAAACCCTGTACTATCAACAGGATAGACTGCTTGGAAAGGGCAACACAATAATATTTGAAATAGCATAGCAGAACATTGTGTTTTAGGAAGAGTAAAACTGAAGTAATTTAATTATTACTGTGTTACTATAAGAAAATATAAGAATGTTGGATCATACAGAACACAAACTCTTTATTTTATCAGAGGTCATGTAGAAACTTTATCCAGAGGAAAATCTTTCTGAGTAGCAGCTGGTGTCTAGACTGCTTCTCCCCTCACAGAATTTCCTGCTGAAATGCTGGAACCTTATTGATGTAATTGCTCCTAAACCTGATTTAATTCAGAGAAATGAAAGGAAAATATTGGCAAGTTTAGCATTGTACAGGTGAGTATGGCCTGGAGGTCAGTAGGCCTGAAGCTAAACATGCATTAGCATACTTTTTTTCTGAACTGAAGCTGATAAATCCACCAAAAATGGTTAATTTCCAACATTTTGGTATATTTACTGCACTGATAAACCTAAGATAGTGTTTATAATTTAAATGCCTGATAGCTACCAGGCCTGATGATGTTTTGCAACTTTCTATTTGCAAATGAGAAGAGAATATGGTTCTATTTGTGCATCATTTATGGAATAGTTGGTTTAATACAGATTTAATGTGAAGCTGCTTATTCATCCACAGACAAGAGCTTTGCTATTTGTTGTTCATCATTCCTTAGCTTAAAATATGGGAATAAGAACCATACCTTATGAATTCAGTTATCTGTCAGATGCCTGGAGCAGTCAATTGATCATGTTAGAACACTCATTAAAAAGGATTGAGTTCTTAACTCTGTGAAGATCCAATTTGAATAAGCAAATCCTTAACACAGATTTGAAGGAATATGGCTGGTTTCCATGTTTTATATATTTCTGAAAGGCATTTCTACTCTTTAGATGTAAAGATTCTTTCTTATCCCCCTCAGAATAAGCATTGCTGCACAAGTGGAGAGACGACCAAGTCATCTGTAAGGTGTCAGGAAAAATTGCCCCTATCCTTCAGGGTGACCCAACAGGATATTTGGACTATGGGATTCACTATCCAAATGGTTAAGGGTTGCCTGGAAGGTACTGAGTAGTTCAGTGCTCACTGAGGCATATTGACCTCAGTCTCCATTATCTTAATGTTGTTAGATTTGAATGCATCTTTAAAGTGAGGGAAGCTACTCTCTTTAAAGCATCTTTAAAGAAAACTTGGACACTATGAGAAGAAGGAGTATTTAGCACCCTTTGGAGTTGGCTTCCCTGCCATTTTCTTTTTTTTCATTGTCACTTCATCCTGAAAATAGGTTAATGCAGTTCCATATGGAGATGATTTTATAGATATAAAAATCTATAAAGAAAATTGCAGAAGGACCATGAGCTTCAGAGATCAGTAGAATCACAGCAGTGCTCCTGTACAACTCACGGCGTGGTGCAGCAGCGGGTGCCGTCGCATGCAATCCAATTTCTTTGGAAAGACGATGGATGACAGGTTTTATCACATGCATGCCACTTTACTTCTCAAATGCAAATATGGATCTCCATAATTTATAGCTTAGACTTCTCTTAAAGTTTATTTTTTATTCTCTCTCTCTCTGTACAATTGTGCAGATATGCCATCTGAGTAACTGCAAGAGTGGAGTTTTTGTTTGAAACAGGGATCTAGATTGTGCTGTGAGGCTTGCAGTAACTCAAGACACTGTGATCGTTTCACCAACTTCCATTTCCAGTTGTCACATGGAGAATTGTGTTCTCCACATACACAAAAACTCAGAAACCTTGCACAGAGGTTGTCTGCTTTCACTAACAGCAAGGATGGGAAAATTTGTTCGGACAGACCTGGAAGAAGTGTTTACTGAAAAACCACAGTCAGCTTTGCATATGGCCATTTGGAAGGTAGAGTTTCATCTGGTCCTTCTGCTAGAATTGCTCGGGGACACCTCATAAATCAGGAGGAAGACAAGGGCTATGTGCCTTGGATGGATCCAATGTGTTTTAGCCATAGGCTTGGACTAGAAATCTAAAGGAAATAGCACAAAGTGCTCTGAGAAAAAAATGATGATGTTCTCAGAAAATTAAGTCATTAGCAACATCATACAAAATCTGTTCTTGTAACTTTTTCCAGGGGATTCCTTAGAACAAAGCTTTTTGAAAACATGTATAACAGAGGAATTATATTGTAAATAAGTGAGAAGAATTGTCTTCTAACAAACAGAGAATTGCTTCCTTGGCTTTCTTAATAGCCTAGAACAAATTATCTAGGCTCCACTTTCTTTCAGTAGAGCTGTTCCTCTTCTACAGCCAAAGTAATCTATCTTCCTGGCTATAAGTATTGTGAGGAGGTTTAATGTGCATCTCTGATAAATAAATCCACCTTCTCTGTAGGATCATGTAACCTCCTGATATGAGTATTTTGTTTTAAAAGGAGGATGCTATTCATGGAACATACAACTCTCAGAAATAGCACTATGGAGTGAAAGCTGGCCTTGAAAATAGCAACGACATTTGCAGCTTCCAGTAATGAGGCAATACATGACAGATGAAGGGAGTACCTGAGAAAATGGCAGGATGGTGGAGGATGGTTCTTTTGCTGTCTCTGAGGAACAGTTGCTGAGGTCAGCAACTCAGTTGAGTGCTGGGGAGGAGCGAGGTGCAGAGGAATTCAAAAGCCTATTGACACTCACTGTGCCTGAGGAGAAGACATTTTGTATTTGCCTGTGGCTGGAGTCCAGCTGAAAATAAAATTGCTGATAAAAGCAAGCAATAATTTACCTTCCTAGATCATCCACTTGCTGGTGCAGCATTGTTCTCAAAAAATAGACCAATTTCTGCATTTTACCATGACATAATTTTGGAGCATGGATGATTTTGCTTTTCAAGGAATTACCTGTAGGGAAAGAACCCTTCAACTTTTTGACACAGCCAAATTTACTCTGACTATTATGTAACAATTTACACTGCTATACCGCTAAAAATCATGGTTCCCTTCTCCCCTTCACCCAATGTACTGCTGTATTTGGTATATTTTGGCTGCTGCTACCACGTGGTAGCATAGACACAAACACAATGACCCCAGGCATTGAGGAGCTCTGGAGCTGAGGCAGACCCCTGGCTAGCCTCTGGCTACAAGCACACAAGGTCAGTCCAATAGGAAGAGGATACTGAGCCTTCCCTCACATGCTTCCCTTAATCTTCCCTCGAGGGCCGTTACCAATACAGACCCGATGCACTGTGATCTGAGCAGCAGGAAAGACATTTGTCTTTTACTTTTTTCCCCTCTCAGGCACATTTTTAACCTTAGTCATTCGTTACATCATATACTGTCCTATCACTGATTTCAGCTGCAGCCATGGAGAGGCAGGGGAACCCCTTTGACTGACATTGCAGGAGTACAGCTTCAGGATGCCTGGGAGGGCAGCCAGGGTGCTTCAGTGTGTCTGAGAAAGCCTTGAAGGATTAAGCCTTCTGGTATCCCTGTGCATGGCAGGAAGGTTGAAAATAGATGATCTTTAAGGTCCCTTCCAACCCAACCCATTCTATGACTGTATGATTGTATGATTGTATGATTCCATGATTCCATGATTAGAATGGCAGACAGGACTCCTGTTGAGGGCCCTGAGTCCCTGCTCTCTACTGCCTTTGTGTCCCAGACCTCAAAGCCACAGCTGAGTAAAACCCAACATGTCTCCAATGGAGCTGAGAGTGCTTACACACCTTTGGGACACATGGTTGTTGCAATGCAGTGGAGACACATGAATTCATATCGTTCTGAAAAGCTTAAGATGGCTATGATAGAGTGTCACTTTTCAACTTTTCATCTATATTCTGAGGAGGGCTGATGACTTTCCATGTCCGTGTCCCTGACAGGCAGACCCCAATGGGATCTGAGCTGATCCTGGAGGAACATGCACAAGCTCAGCTGTCACTGGACTCCACATCCTATTAGCACTTCCAGCATTATCTGCTATCTGCCTTCCCCTCTACCTCATGCATTAAAGAAGATAACTCTGCACTGCTGGAATAAATATAGCACACAGCTCTCCTGTCAGGGTTCTTACTTCATTAGTCAAAGGGAAAAAAAAATGATTCTCACAGTTTTTATCCTTGAATTTTTCCTGAAAGGTGCTTTTTTATTCCTGCTGGAGGCCCTGTATGTGCAGTCAGCCATAGCATGTATTGTCTAAACCACTATTTGAGCTCTCTGTAAGTAACCCTTTCAAGAGCATTACTTATTTTGGAAGAAGAAATGAATGATACCAAAAGGATTGAGATCTGAATTTTCAGACATTTTAAAAATAACTTTTGCAGTTGTATTGGATTATATTTCAGTGGGCTACTCAGCACCGGGTTTAACAGCTGAATTTTATGATCTTAAAAGTATTTTCCAAAAAAAACAATTTTATGATTCTATGAATGGTAGATAGCCCTTCCACACATGATTTAGCTAAGAGGAGAGTCACTTGATCTTGGACTGAGTCAGCCAAAAGTGAATTTTGAAAGTAGCAGTGAGATTGTGCAGTCAGGCACCAATCTCAGTTACTGGTAAATGTGTCTGTTCCCAGTCAGAGCACATCTAGGCAAGCTGCTGAAAGGGTGATCCTTGCCTGTGATTTTAATGTCCCTGATTGTCATTCATTGCATGTCAGGACCACATGGCCACTATGGGCTGCAATGGGCTCTGTACACTTGGACCCCACCCCTCCCATTTCCATCCTCGGGGGCTCACGGATAAAAGGCCCTCCTGTAACCTGGAGGCTGCTGAACACTGCCACCGGTCCACAACACAAGGAAAACCTTTGCAAGGGCAGTTTATTTTGAATATTTCAAATTTTAAGAGAGTTTAAATGGGCACTGCGTCTCAGTCATGTGATCTCCTTTCTGTTTCTTTATTTAGAAAAAGTAAGTCTGAAATATTTATTTTGGTTTTTTGTTTTAAATAATTTGTATTCCAGTTTCCCACCAGAATACAAACACAGTCTACTCTCTTTTCCCAGAGGACTCTATGGATAACCAAAAACCACAAGTTTTTACTATTGGAAGAACAAAAGCAGTGAAAAGTGCAAAGTGAGAAAGAGGACATGGATTTTCAGTGAGGTTACTTAAAACTTTCCCGTCTGTTTTTTAACTCTTGATTAATTTGAGCACTTGCTAGAACCTCAAGTCTTGAGAAAACTCCAGAGACAAGTTTCTCAGTCCCCCTAGTTAATCATTAAAAAATTGAAGGAGGCAGCAGATTATGTCTCAGAAATAAGAAATGAACAGTAAGCAGAAATCTTTAGAGAAAAAAAGAAAAATTGATTTTTGCACTTCCTTATGCAAAAGCAAGCTGAAAGAAGGCATGTGTCTTCATGTGTCTATCCAACGCTGAATGATATGAAGTAAGACATTGGAGGCCAGGAAACTTGTTAAAAAAACCTTAATATGTAATGGATCTTGATTTTAACAAAATAGTTATGATTAACATTGCTGATCAGGAGTGGAAGGTGCTTCCTCTGCAAAAGATACTGTAGAATATTCCAAGTGGTAATACCAACATTTAATCAGAATTTCTAAAGGATAATCTCATAGAAAAATACTAAGTAAGAAACAGGTTCCTGCAAAACTGAGTAGTATGAATTCTCTTGCCAGATGTGGTTAAAGTGTAACTTACGATCAGTGGCCTGCATATCACTGCTTAAGTAGCTGCACTCTCTTTCAAATAATAAGTAATAAGGTCACCTTTCTTTGTCCTGTACTGAAAGGGTCTGTCTCTGTTTTGATGGCTGATTCCTGAGCCAAAACCAGGGAATTTTCTTGATGCTAATAGAAGAGGGCAGAAGATAGCATGTGAATCCAATTTTGAGGATAATGAGTCTGCTTTTCACTTTCCAGAGCTGCCAGGCTGTTTTCAGATAGAGCTGCAACAGCACATTTTCCTCATCCTCTGCCCTTTCCAGAGGTCGTTTGACCTGGCATACACTTGTCAAATGGTGCAGATTGCCGGAGAGCTGACACATATCCAGAGTGTTGGGAAAGGTATCAGGTGGATTTTTCCCTCACAGTAGATAATATTAGCAGGATTGTTTGGGACTCCAGACACAAAAGCACATGACCATAAGAAGAGTCAGAGCAGAAGGCTGGATCTGAAATGGCAATGACTGTGGGTGATATCAAGCAAACAGTAGGAGGAAGGTGCAGAAATACTTTGAGGCTCACTTATTTCTTTTCCTAATCTCTGTGAAGTTTTTGTATCAGGAATTTAGAGGTTATTCTCCAGCAAAGAGTCAGGGGTGTTTTCTACACAGATGAATGCAACCTGCATCCCAAGAGCTTTTCCTTCTCTCTGTGGTCCCTCTGGTTAGGTTTAAAATTCAGAATAAATAATCTGAGGATGGAGATGCAGCTGCTAGGACCTATAAGTTTGCCTCACATGGACACATGGCTTTTGCTGAGATACAGACAGAATAGAAGACAAAAAAAACAAACTAAAGATTAGGTATAGCTTGAGTCTTATTCCTGTTCCACAGACAGTTTCAGGGAATGTTTATCGTGCATTTTGGAGATAAATTCTGCATTCATATTTAGCTTGTTGTCAGTTCATATTCTGTCACAACATAGTCCTCCATATGGAAATCATGTCCTATTTTAATGCAATTTATAGTATCTCTCTGAGATTAGTCTAGCAAACTGCCAGGTTTGCATGGATGAAACTACTGTACTAGAATAACTTACAAGAAAACCTAGAAATTCACATAACCAAGTCTTGACACACAGTTGGCTCTGTGAAGTACTTATCCTTAATATCCCAGAATGTGCTTGTACTAAGTTACCAGCTATATCTTTTATTCAGTTATAACTGAGATGCTACAGTGTTTCTCAGGGCCTGCTGGTGAAAGAAAATCTTGAGGCTTGAAAACATTTATAAGCAGAGATGGTTAATATAAAATTGTTCAAAAGCCCCATGTTTGGCAGGCTGCTCATCCTGAAAGCCAGGAAGCACTGACATCTCCCTTCTGGAGTTCCAACAAAAACTGACAGATTGTCAAAAATGAAGTAGCAAACTAAGCATAGTGTTACAAAGAGAGCCTTTGCTAACCAGAATATATCCATGTGATCACCACTGCTGAAGACTGGATACATAAACCTTGGACCAGTTCTGTGCCCTTGCTTCATGGGGAGAGGTGTTTGTCTTCATGGGAGATGTGCTCTCTGGTCCAGGAGTAGTGTCTAGACTTGCTAACATTGGACTCAAGAACGAAGGAGACATCTAATGTCACTTTTCTTTGTGGTGTAATGCACAATGCTCTGGAGAATTTTGCTGAGGCCAGCTCAGTGATAACCATGCCTGTGTGAATGGACATCAGGGGGAGATGTCTGTGTCTGCATTTTAATGAAGGACTAGAAATATGAGGAGCTGAGAAGCACCTCCATATCTGAAGTTCTTGTACTGTTGCTGAGCTCAGTCTGTGGTAGAACCAAGAATGATAGTGGCAAAGAAGCTGGGATGAATTCTGAAGAATTTCAGTTAAAAAAAAAGGAACATTTTAGAAAGAATAGATGAAATTAGGTGTCTAACAGACAGTCCACCTCCTCTCATGGTTCATAATTGTGCTTTAAAGGCAGTGTAAATTTTCCTTCTTTGCCTAAAAATTATTGTACTAAAACTGAGATCATATTGCAGCTGTACTTCTGAATCTCCCACCCAGCTTCTTGTTTAATATCATAGACAGGGTTTCTGCCAGTGTTTTCTCAAGAGAGTAGCACTATTTAATGAAACAATTAAATTTAAATTTGTTTGGTGGCCTGAAAGTCCTCAACAGTATTTCAGGCTTTTAAACACAGTAGGAAGAAAATGATTCTTGTGAAATGAGAATAGAGCCGAGTTGGGGATAAATATCTTAAATTATAATCTCAGCCACAAATCCCATTTCAGGAGCACAGAGCAGCCTGAAGAGGTCATGATCCAGCCTGACAAGGGATGGAATTGGCAACACAAACATGTTAAATAGAGCCACTGAAAAGAAAAGAGATGCTGGGCTGAAGCGACAAAATCAGACAACAACTGATTTGATAACAAAATCCATAAAAGGTAGAATTCCCTCTTAGGGAGGAAAGTTACCAAGATAATAAATTCTGTGCTCAGTTACTCACACTGTAGTAAAATGGGTAGCAGTCATTTATAAACTAAATAGCATATAAGAATTAAACACAGTAATTGCTAACAGAAGTAAGTAAAAGCTTTTTTCCGGGCTGATATAAATGTCATGGACTATAGGTTTGAATGCTAGTAACACTGTAACTGTTTTAAGGTGAGGATCACTTCTGGACCCAGTGTCCCATTTACTGTCACAGTGACATCAATGCAAGAAAACACCTGTGTAACTTGAGAGCTAGCCCTGATCAGAGTGTAAGCCAAGCCTTATGGAAACTGTGCTAGCACATCTTAACAAGTGGATAACAGGGTACTGAAATGTATCTGAGATGTGGTTAGGAGTGGTCAACTCAACAGGAGTATTTATCCTGAATGCCTAGATACTGAGAGGGTCAAATCATCCTCAGAGAAGGTCAGATTGGCTTAGAAGTCTTTTTCTGATTCAGAAAGATGCTCAAGCACCATTAATAATTTTTGCCTCCACTTGCTCCACTGACACAAAACTTCTCAGTTCTTCATCACCTTCAGGGTTTTATGCTTCTTCTCAGCACTGCACCACCAGGCAGCTAAATTTGGAGTTGAACTATTTTTGAACACTAGTTTTTAGAAGACACTTTGTCAATGTCTAGCTAGTTTTTGTTTTGTCTTTTGGTCTTGAATAGAACGTTAAATAGTATATACCGATGAGGTGACACTGTATAGGTCTCCCCTACACTGTGTTCTATACTTGGCTTTCTCTTGCTGGTGATACCTCATTCTTATCTCCAAAAAATTCCCTACCAAGATTTCTCCTTGTCCTGATTCAATGCCACATGGCCTGCATAACTTTGTTGACAACTTTTTTTCCTCATATAGGCTCAGTGGTCTAATTTGCCAGTTCAATGGAAAGGACAACCAGGTGCAAACAGAAAGAAGAATTTTCTCTTTTTTGGATAAATTTTATCCCATGCAAAGGACAGGAGAGTGAGGGAGGCTTCTCTCACTGCAGCTCCACTGAATCAGAAGTATTTCTGATGATGGTCATCAGTGAGTGTGGAGAGATGATGCCCCAGCAAGAGCAGCTGTGAAAGTGTCTTGCCAATACAGCCCCTACACAGGTGGGAAATACAGTGAGAGAGACAAGATCTCTGTCTTGAGATAAGATGTCTGGAGTTCCTTCTGTGAATTTGTCAGATTTTGTTTGCTTGGTTTGTTATGTTTTATTTGTTTGTTGATTGACTGGTGAAATTTTGTTTTTTGAATGTAAATGTTCCTACTAAAAACTCAGGAAATGATGGACAGGTCTAGGATAGCAGTTTATGGATAGATGGATAGGACAGATGCTTGTTTGTGAGGAGAAAAGACAAAGTAAACTCTTGTCTAGTGAAAATAAGAGGGTTGGGGCAGGGAGGAGAAGCCTAGGGAGGGTGAAGAGCCATCAAAGATTTCCCAGGTGGATCTGTCAGGGACAGGCTGCATGTGTTTGTCCTTCTGTACCTGCTTTCCCAAACAGGAGGCAGAGCACCCCCTTCCACACACCCCTCAGATGTGTCCTGTGTGTCACCCCTGAAGGGCAGCAGTACCCACAGATGGAGAGAGACATCCTTCTGTGCTTTCCTGGGAATGCTTGAGCAGATTGTGTTCTTCAGGGTGATTAGTATTCATCCCAAATTGCAAACAACAGCTTTATGAGGTTACTCAAACAGTGGTTTATCCAGAGGAAATCTTGTGTAGCTTGTGACCTGATGGCATTTTGACTGACTAAAATGGATTTTGAATGCTCACATATGGTGTTACCAAGTCTGGATTCTGTAATCCAATGCAGTTTTATTTCAGTAGGAATAGTGCTGAAACTGTATTGCCACACATGAAAACAAGAATCTTCTAGCTACCCCCTTCCATCTCATTGTGTTTATTTAAGCATAGTAAGAAACAACATGAAGAGAAGATTTTTTCTTATTTATTTTGCTCTATTTAAAAATAGATTTATGACAGTGGTGGTGGTCTAGGCTTGGCTGGCAGCTAAGTCCTCATCTTGTTTACCCTTCCATGAGATGGAGGAGAGAATCTGAAGGGCAAAAATGTAAATAGTATAATATATATTATTTGTATTTAAGTAAATAAAATTTAGTGGGTCAAGATCAAGGCAGCTTAATTAGTGAAGGATAAATGCATGGACAAACAAAGAGATTTGTTCTCTGCTTCACTGGTGAGAAGATGTTTATCCAGTTCCTGGAAAACAGCACCTCAGGAGGAAAAATGGTTATTTGGGAAGGCAGGTGACATGAAACACCGGGGACTTCCTCCTCCTTTCCCCAAAATTTATTTCTAAGCCCAACACGGTAGTATGTGATATCCCTTCAGTCCATTCAAGTCAGCTGTCCTGGCTGAGTCCTGTCCCTCTCAGGGTGCTGGGTACCTGAAGAGAAATTGTTCTTATTATTAAGACTGAGGCAAAGAAAACATGAAATATCTCAGCCTTTTCCTCATCCTTTGTCACCACATCTTCTTCCTGATTCCAGTGAAGGGGGGAGATTCTCTTTAGCCCTCCTTTTCCTGCTAATGTATTTATAGAAGCATTTTTTATCGTCTTTTATGACAGTAGTCAGATTAAGTTCTAGCTGGGCTTTGTCCCCTCTCATTTTCTCACTGCATAACCTCACAATATCCTTGTAGTCCTCCCAGGTTGCTTGCAACTGCTTCCAAAGGTCATAAACTGTCTTTTTATTCCTGCATTCCAGCTTCTTGTGAGGCTTTTCCTCCATTTCTTGCACTGGTTTCTTCTCTACTGCTTCCTATTAACATACAACATACATACACCTTCCTATAACAAACAACATACAAATTGTGGCTTATGAGAATTTAAAGGTGTGTTGAAGAGTAAGTTTTCTATATATTTCATGACATAAAAATGTCTTGGCCCTGGGGGTACTACCACCTGACCATTCCTGGTCATTCAGCTGGCTTCCCCCACCTTGTCCATGGCTCAGAACCCATTTCAATCCCTCCAAATCCTCCCTCCCTGCTCACAGGAAGGCTTCTTTCCCGCACTTTCTTTTCACTTTTGTTTATTTTCTGCTCTATTCAAACTGAGTTTCTTGCTCAAACACAGATCTTAGACATGAATCTTTCTAAACAGCCACAAGCAGAAATATTTCATGGTGAAATTGTGATGCGTTTGCACTCGTGAATACATTGACTAAAAGGTCAAGTTTCAAGAAAGGGAAAAAATGAATGGAGCACAAAAGAGTAAGGAATAGTTTGTAGGCAGAAATACGGAACATAATTTACTTGTAATTGTGAAAGAGATTGTTCTAATGGAATATGGTGTATGGATATTAATAAAGGATGACCCCTAAGAAATAACTTACAAAAAATTGCTTTCTCCAGAATCATTGGTTTTGATAAAATTAGCACTTTTGAACTTTTTCTGTGTTCTAGACTGATTCTTGCTGCCTTATTTGGGTTGGACATTTGAAACACATTCAAGTACTCTTTCTGCTAGAGCCTGAGTGAATGCTTGCACTCAGCAAATGCCCAGTAGTAGTAACCTTTTAAATACTCAGCATTTTGTTGCTGCAGTGAATTTTCTCTGCTATGTTATGTGTGTAGTTTTTCATGCCTACTTTTTAAACTCAGAGTGTGAAGGGTCAGGCTATGCCAGGTCCAGTCCTCAGTCAGATATAAATGCTGCTGTGTTTTCTGATGGCCTGACATCAGGAAGAAAAATTACCTTATTCATGTTTTTAAGCAGCTACCTTAAGATTGTTTAGTGGGAGGCACTTGACCTCTTAACATGGGTATATAAGAACAGGGTGAAGATGTAATTCCAAATTAATTTTTCCTTCCTCTTTCAGTACTACTTACCAAAGTCTCTGGTTACTGTGATTATTGTTGTAGACACTTTACATTTCTGAACAAATGTCCAAAATTCCAAGCCACCATTTCGGGCAAAAAGATACCTTCCTTCTAGTGTTGCAGGAAAGTTTAATACAGCAAGTTTAAACAAGAAAGTTTAATGGCTTGTAAGCTATATGGAGGTGTACTTTCCAAACAGTTTTTTCAAAGGAGATTTTGTTGTACTGACAGGAAAGTTGAGGGAGGTACTTGTACCACTACATGCAAATATAGCTTTATTCTCAGACAAAGCTTAAGCAAACATCATATTTTAGTGGAATTAGAAAGTAACCAACAGTCACATTTATTTCTCTGTGTGCATTCAATTTCTGTTTTGAATGAACTATTAAAGAAGGAATTGAACAAAGATATGACAATCTTTTCCTGCTGATGACAAACAAATCTATAGTAGAAGATGCAATAAAATTGACAAAGCAGCATGAATGAGGAAGAATGGAAGATCAGACTCTGGCAACTTGAAGCTAGGATGTACTCAAAATTTTAGAGCTGACGTAATTTGACAGCTCTGATGAAATCCTAGGAGTATGTATGCACATTCAGCAAAAAAATATAGCCGTGAACTCTATCTGTCTTGACAGGTTGCCACTTGAATGGATACTTGATTAATATTATCTTTATTCACAGTGCTACCTGGCATGAGCAAATGAATTTCAAAATATCGAGCTAAATGCTTTCATGAGTCACTATCGCAGGAAGGATACAGTGTAAATGAGACCTGGAAAATTAGTCCTATATTAAACACAATCCATCACTTTTCCAAAGGTTTGGCTCATTAGTGTCTATAGGTAGACTTGTACATTACAATAATCACTTGAACACATATTTTATATAAGTGCAGATTAAATTATTATTCATGTTAAAAGATGTTTTATGGTTTGCTGAGTTGGGTCTTTATCTGCAAAAAATACTCTCCTATTTTGTGGACTCTAGGCTATCATTTATTATAATTTTATTTACTGTTGATTACAATTCCTAAACAGATTAACTCTCTCTTTAACAACTCAATCTAGAGCAAAAAGGATGCAGCACAAAAGCTGTCCTATCAGCCGTCTGTAATTTTGCTAAGAAAAGGGTTCTAAGAGTAAATTTTGGAGCACTTATTTTAATGTGTTTTTGTTGTATTTCTTCCAACATCCTTGCTAGCAATATTTTCCTGTTTCTAGGGATCCATTTAGAATATGATGGACCTTTCAGTTACAAATTCCCTCTCTTGTAATTTTTGTTCCATAATTCAACTTGTTGTTATTTGGCTTGGCTTCTCCTGGAACTGTCAGTGCTGGTTTTGGTTGCAACCAGAATCATAGTATTGGAAATACTGACCTTCTGGCTTAAAAGGAAGGAATCCCATCTAGGATGTTTCTGTATTCTCTTGGGTACAGGATGGCAGTCCTTTGGCACAATTTCAGCTGTGTGAGATTTGGAAAGAGCTGTGTTAAGGCTTCTTTAGTCTGTACTTGAAATTCAGCTCACAAAAGTACTCAGGTGCTTATGCATCAGTGTCATTTGAGATGCCTTGGGACACCTGATACACTCATGAGGCTGCAGGAGTCCTGCACCCCTTTGGCTGTAGTCCAGCTGGAATGGGGAGATGTAATGGGCACAAGATGTACAATGTCTGTTTGGTAGATTTCTGTCTATATCACCTCCCATCTGAGTACCCTGTGGCTGTTGTAAGGACAAGGCAGAGAACAAAGAAGGGAAGTTCACATTATGTACTCTTAGAATGTTCTGTAGGTTAGAGAAGGAGCACCACATCTCTGCCACAGCTGCTAATACAAAACCTCATGTTTTACATAGCATTTTGTGGGTGTATCTTTCAGTATATGAGTTTTTCTTTACCACGGATGCTCTGAAAATGTGTTCCGGGCCCTACATGGGTTGTGAACTGGAGCAGAAGAATCTTGAGTGCATCAAGGCACGGATATTTTGTGAGTGAGCAGATGTGTAGATATATGTTTGCCTTAGAAACTGAAAGGTGTTGTTTTACACTTTGAGAAGGATTGATAAAGGTGGAGATTGCTCATAGAGATGTTCCCTAAAAGCAAGAAAACTGCTACTAAAAGTGAAGTGACTTAGTGCATCTTTATTCATAAAAATACATTTAAACATAGTTTTCTTTACTGCTCCTTCTAATCCTCACACTGGCACAGAGTCAGAGGCAGACTGGTTATAAGGAGGTTCTCTATTTAATAGAACCAATAGAAGAAATTGTTTACTCCACAACAGCTTAATGGTCTAAAAAGCATGTTTCCTTTTGTTTGCTTGTTTATTATTTTCTATTGTTTTCCTATGTCATGTACCAGAAAATTCAAGAGCATTTTTTTTCATTTTTTATTCTGAGAACAGAAAATGTTGTTGCAGTTTTTGTTTGGACATGTGTTAATTTCTCTTCCCAATCTAGGAGAAGGTGGTTTGGAAAATGCCATAATAGACAGCCATAATAGACAGACTGTTTTCAACTAATGAACACTATTAAGTAGCCAGATCTAGTTCAAGGATGATGACTTTGGTAATTCTGCATACGGGAACATGCTGGTTTTGTTTTGCAGTATAATTAGTGTCTGCACCTGCTTTATTTTAAATGTATACCATATGCTTTGGTTTATGAAAACCAAACATCTGCCACAGAGTTGCTAAAATATGTGCCTTAAAATATGCTTCTGATATGCTGCTATATATCTTAAAGGAAATAAAAAAATGCATATTGGTATTTTGAGAGTGAGTTTATGGTTGCTCCTCATTTAATTCACAGCTTTTCTCAAGAACTGTACGTTTGACATGAATAAGTTCTTTTGTCTAAAAATGCCTTTTAAACTTTGGAATCATCTTTCACATATTAAGCGAAAAGCTTGCTTCTCTCCAGAAGAGACTAGATCTCATGAATGTCTCTGCTTAATAGTACTGGGAATGATTCCTCTTGACCACTGCCTAATGAGGTTTACCCTGGAAAGGTTTAAGCCAGATTTAATTCCACACATATTTGGAAGCTGCCATAAATTTTCTTAGCAATGGTATTTGCAAGAAAAATACTAAAATATACCAATAGAGTAGATGAATGTGATAGTCAGATGGATTTTTCTGCTGTAGCAGAAAGCTTAATGCCCTAAGTGGTGATAGCTTTTACTAACAAGAAGAACTATTATCCTTCATGTTCTGAACAGTGTATTAAGTTTGCTGGAAGTTTCTAATTTATCTTTCCTGCTTATTATGACTAGAAAATACAAGTAATACATTTTATGATTAAAGTATCTAGTCCATGTAAAATTTAACTGAACTACTTCTGGTGGTGTTAATATCAGCCACCCATCAAAAGATCATGATAGTATTTTCAACATTGTTTTAAAATGGCAACTTAGAAAAACAAGCTAAAACATGCATGGTGTTTTTTTGTCACTAAACAGACCTTAGCCAGTAACTGATTCCTTATACAGAGTAAGAGCAAGAGGGGAAAATTTGGTCTCTCAGGATCCTAAAGTGCAGGGTCCATGTTTTCCATGCCTTTCCTCTAAAATGTAATCTCCAGTTACAAGTGTGGTCTCCATTATAGGTATACCTAAAGACACGGCTGTTAAAAACAGCCTGGATTTCTTCTAGTCAGAGATGCATTGTATGGGAGGAGTAAGTTCTAAAAATCACCTGTTTCCTTAACAGAGTTTGGATAGCAGCATAGGACAATGTTGATTCTATTTCTTCCCATACATTCTCTTCTTGGGTGTCCTGGTTTGGAGTAAATTAGGAAAGAACCTCCAAAAGGAGTCCCCTAAACCAAACCTCCACCACCCCTTCCCCCCCCAGCCCTGGGTTCGGGAAGGAAAATACCTCAGAGGAAAGTGGAAAAACCGGTTTATTGACAAAAATACACTCCCCAATACCGAATAGTGGGAAAAGACGGGTTACTGTGATGAGGAGGAGGGTGCTGACGCGTCTCTGTCTGGCCCGGGACTTCTCCAACTTCTCAGGTCAGGTCAGGTCCGGAGCCAGTTCAAACCTTGGGGGGCGGGGGGAAGAAGGAAGGAGGGAAAAAAAACCAAACAGAAGCAGTGGGGGGAGAAGAAAAACGGCGGCAGGGGCAGCCAGAGAGCAAAGTGAAGTAAAGCGAAGCGAAGAAGGCAAAAGCAGCCGAGCTAGCAAAAGCCAGAGCCGAAAGCAGCCAAGAAGGAAAAATAAAGAAAGAAAGAACTGCAGGCTCCCGCCCAAGAGGGCGGGATTCAGCTGCGAGACATAACAACATATCCAAGATATGGGATGGATATATGGGAGAGGAGGCAGCTCAACCCAGAACATTGGGTTTGGGTGGAGGTTTTTTAAGGGTGTGGGGAGAAGAGAGAGGAAGTGATGAGAAGAGTAGATGTCTTTAAATAAGGCTGAAAAATTAATGACATCACTACAATGAAGTATTCATCTTGCCCAGCAAACAACTGCATGGATTCATCTTCCATTAGAAAATGGAGATTGTTAAATCAGAAGAATTTCAGAGGGATTTCATTAATAGCGTTATGAGAATAAATTACCTTAAACTTCATTTCCAATGGAAAGTAAACAGTTTTGTATGCTGTGTGCTAACAGTAAACTTGAGATACACACCACATTTAACATGATTATATATATATAATATGACATTGTTGAAGTGTTTCAATGTTTAAAAAAGAAAATTGATTCTTAGGGCTGAGGATATTCTGGTATTCCCATTCTGTGGAAATTTTTTATTTTCATCACAAGATTTGTGTTAGGAGAGAAGCAATGAACAGCTCTACATGTAAATAAAGTTTTGTAGCAGATAGGGTGGTTACCAAGCCTAAGAAATATTGTGTAACATTAGGATTGTAATCTGTTTGTGTTCACATACCTGGCAGTCTTCAAGAAAGGTATAAGCCAGCACTATTCAACTTGGAAGTCAGTGTTTTTTCCTAACACAATATTTTAACGTTAACTAAAGAGAGAGAAACAGAGACAGAACCTACACCCAAGTTGTTCATTTTTCTGTCTTAATACCTTAATGCTAAAACATGGTTTTATTTTGTCTTATCCACTTTTCAAGGAAAAGTAAAAGTTTAGGTTTGTGCCCTGTTTTTGAAAAAGCAGCTAGCAACTAGTACATGAGGGAAAAACCTTTTCATCTAAATGGCTTTTCAGTGCTTATATATGTTTGCAGAAAATAACATTTTTCCCTAGCATCTGTCTGCAATGCCATCTGCTACTATGCTTCAGGCAGCTTTGATTGTGTAAACTTAGCTTTTCAGTTTGCCAAATGTAGTGACTTTGAAAATGTATCCCCATTCATCCTCTGCTGAGACATTTGGTGCCTTTAGGAGACCCAGTGCAGAATGTACCAGCCTCATCTCCAGTGAAAACATTTCTTGTTTCCTGACTTCTGCTTGAGCATTCTCATGTGCCACAGCCATCAGGTCAGGCATTAGGGACAGATAACAGTATTCTGTCTGTCATCACAAATTTGAATTTAATACACATCTATAGTGATTTTTAATTCCATTATTGGGTTAAGAACATTCACAGTTTTTTTTAAATCTTATAACGTTATTTTTCTCACAGCTATTAGTGTCACAATAATGAGCAAAAGTTAGTATCTCAATAATGAGCAATGCTACTGCCAGTACACTCTTCTGTGTTTCATTGACCTGAACCAAAAACTAAAGTCTTGCCATTTTTTGGACTGCTTGTGTAGCCATCTCTTATGCTGTGCTTGTACAATTATGTATCTATTCCTCCATGGGCTGTAGTGAGACAAATCCTTTAATTACTTTCTTTTTCTTCTTCTTGAAAACTCCCGCCTTAAAACCCCCTTCTAGAAGTTGTTTTAGCCCCTATGATGGCTTTAGTCTACATGAGCTTCCTGCATTTTATTATATGATTGTAACAGTGTGAAATAGCCAAGAACAGAAGGTCTTCAGAGACAAATCAGACAAAGGCTCAGCTGTGTCAATATCATGTTACTGAGAGACTTTCTGCACTTCATAGAGGCAACGTTTGAAGACATGGCTAGTGTCTTTCTTTTCCCCCTAGCTGAATTGGAAAAAAACACATAAGATTTTGAAACACCATAGCCCTCCTTGAGTTTTAAAGGAGGAGGAGCATCACACTTCAAGCTAAGAGCAAGCCGGTAACAACTGAGCTTAACTTAATTACGGTAATCCATGTAAAACTGATAGAAAAGGAAGATTGGTACCTTTAGAGCAGAGACATGCTAGCAAAGACAAGAAAAGTCAATATATTTTAATATTTTTAGCAATTTTAACATAGCAAAAAGAAATTTGGGTAATTATTACCAGTGGAAGCAAGACGTTATGAGAGCTGAGAGTAGGAGTAAATATTTGTGTGCCAAAATAATCTCCATGTGTGCACAATTTTGAGTATGCATTAGAACGATGAACTGAGTTTCCATTGTCATCCTGTGGGTTTCAATCCTCGAGACTCAGGACTGAACTGTCCTAGAAAGAGCTGGTTGTTTTGAGAAGCACCTTTTCCTGTGAACAGCCACGGGACTCTGCCCTTCAGTGACCACATGAGCTCATCCCTGTGAGTGCAACACCCCTGTTACAAGGACTGTGAAAGATGTGTTAGACCAAAGAGGATGTGTGGTGTCCCACTTGGTTTCCTTGAGATGTCTTGAGCTGTGATCAAAACTGATCTCCATTTGAGTCCCTGGATGCTCTGGATGAACAGGGTTGCAGACCCTGAGAGAGAAATATGTTGTTTTGTCCTGTCTATGAATTTCTCTCAGAGGAATTGCATATCTCTGAGAAACCTGTGCAAGGAGCTTGCTCATCCTTCCAAGACCAGAATGCATGAATGTGTTAGTTTGAGACTGTACCTGAAGGACCATGTTTAACCTGAAGCCCTAGCAAATGAGCACAGAGTTTTTAACCTCATGGGAAGAACCTGGATGTGCACTCCTACTGCAAAACCTAGCAAAATATCTTTGTATCCTTTAGCTTTCTAGCCGGTGTGGAAGATATGAGTGTCTTTACTCACTATATGCAGCGAGTTTGGGACTAGACTCTTGAGGTATTATACAAATACCTGGGTAACATTTGCACTACAAAAACTTCTAAAGAATTATGTGAATCACAAGACAGCTCGTTATGGCAAACACAATGTATTCAAGACTTTCTTCAGCTTCATCACATGATTAAAAAAAAAGAATTCGATATATTCCTATGTCAGCAAAAGCCTGGTTTATGCATTTTAGTTGCTACAATGAAAAATGGTGGAGAAAATGTAGATGTGAACAAAGCTGTGAGAGTTGGTGGAAAAATGCAGAGATCAGAAAGAAGAAAAGCTCATTAAATTCTGATGAGTGAACATGGTTTTAAATGTAAATATTTTAAGTCCTGGTAAAGTACCAATTTTCACTTTTTGAGACCAAAGCAAAATAAATAGATGTATATTAATATAAAAAGGAACATCTATTGGAAGTCAGTAATACGTTCTATGGAAAAGGTAAGTTTTCAGAAATTTGCCATATGAAAGTGATTGTGAGATGAAGGGTCAAAAATAAACACTAGATTCTTGCTAACACCAGGAATTAAGGACACTGAGGCTGATGTTTCCTCAAATTAGCTGCTCTGGGGATGTATAGAGGTGAGTGTCTTTGAGCATGACAGTATATACAGAGGAAAAGGCACATGAAGTTCTATTAAATGAAGCTGGATGTGTCCTTCAGAGGTGACTGTATGGCCTGAGACAGTGAGTGAAAGGAATGGTAATCTCACATAGCTGAAGAATTAAATTCCCTTTGAAAGTGATGACAGTGCTATTACTCTAAAGAGCAACAGGTGGACTAAACGTGATGATTTTTGGCCTGGAGGATCCTAGCTGAGTGGAGAAAATGAAACAGTGTGGAATAACAGGGTGTTAATGATATAATTTTCATAAGCCATCCAACAGTCTTTTAAACTGCTACAGCTGGTAGAAGCTCTCCAGGAGCCTGCAGAAACCATGTAGAGGCCTTTAGTCCCTCTCAGATTCAACAGAGAGTGGAGTTGTGCCCATATATACAGAATATGAGAACATGTCTGTCTTCCATTGAGTATGAAAAGCATACAAAAGCAGACGAAACCTGCCCACACCCACATACATGCCTGAATAGCATACGGAACTCTACAGCTTATGGCAGAGGAGATGAGGTAGCAGTGATTATCTTCATGGAACAAAATGTACTTATTTGTACAAAATGTACATATTTGGACTTATAGTAATAATACCTGGCAACAGGAGGGATAAGAGACCTTGGCTGGGATGGAGGATTCTGGTTCAGCTCAATTTGACTGCAGAAAACTCCTGAAGTTGTAGAGCAATACTTTGCTTTGCTTCTGGAAAAGCAGAAGCTTAGAAGGACTTACGGAACTAAGCAAGGACCCAACAGTTTTAGCACCCACAGGGAAACCAGGCTCGTGGGAGCTCCAGTTTCCCTGAGACTTGTGCTCAGCATCTGCATGCTTAATTCACTGAATGAATAGATTTCCAGGGGGTTTTGTTTGCTTACCTTTTTTAATTTTTTTTAAAGCCTAACTTCTAGGGTTAAAAGAGGCCAGGCACACAAAAAAGCAATTCAGTGATTCTCTGTGATTACAGAAAATGATGGCATGTTTCTTTGGAGTCTTTCACATGGGATTAGGGTAGTGGTGGGAAGGGTAGTGATGATGGCATATTTATATCTTAAAATTATTTTTCACACTGAGATTAAAGATTCTGAATGAAAATGAAAGATAAAGTAATCAGGGATAAAATCAGCCCCAAAGAACCAGACTAAAACCTTACAATAAAGAGGTCAGAATTGCATTATTGGGGAAATAAGGAATGCCAATGTCTGAAAACAGCTAAACAGCATTTATCTCTGCAAGAGAATAAGTATTCTTATCTGGCTATGAAGTTCATAGATTATTTTTTTCAAGCATTAAAAGCATAAGGACACATGGAGGAAAAACCTGGGACTGTGGATATCTCAGATCAAAGCCACCAGTCAGACAACATCACTGGGATAATCCACCCTCCAGTTGATCTTTCCAGACTGCAACAAAGCATGGTGAATTCTGTTGGAAGTGAAAGGAGCAGACAGAGTAACAAACTGCTGGCAGCTGGACCTCTGCTGCTTCTATGATGCATGTGAGCTGCACTTAAATTCTCATTCCTAAAAGCATTTTTTCCCCCATCAGATATGGACTTTTTAAAATAGGGAAAACAAGACATAATTTTCTCAACATTACTGGTTTCTCTCTTCTGATCTCAGACTGCCCCTACTCCTGTGCTTTTTATTATCCTATCATTGTTTTAAAGCATAACATCTCTTTCTCATGACAACAACATAGAAGATAGCCAAGAACTGAGAAGGCTTTCAGATTAACACAGCTGGTAAGGGTGTTGTGTGAATAATGCACAGCAAATATGCTATGAATCTTTTTGTATTTACTAATTGCTGACACTTGCAAAAAACTGTCCTTGCCACTGGAGATCAAGTTGCCCCTTCCAATGCTGTGTTCCCATGAGTGTTACTGGGATATAGCTCATTTAGCATACTTGAGCAAATAGCTTCTACAGACAAATATTTTAATGCTTGTTACCAAAATTTCTCTATATCATTACTTTTTTTCTGCAGCAGAATTTGTATTTCCAGATTATATTAAAATAAGTAAATTCTTGGTGGATTTTACTGGGGTTGCTAAAATATATTCATATTAACTATGGTTAATTCATAACTATCATTTCTTTCATCACTTGGGATAATTTAGAATGAAAATATGTCATTGCTTTTCAAACTGAAACATCCTTGGATTACCCAGTATGACAGATTATAGGATTTAATAGTATTTAACTACCATAATATTGAATTCTCCCACTTACCTCTTCTTAGTACAGGCTCTCTTTCTCCAACATTGAATAACTTAAATTATTTCCCTTGATATCAAACCCAGATCAGTCAGATGTGAGAACAAAGAAGAGACCTTCTCATTGGCTGCAAGTAGCCCATGTCCTGCTGTTGAGAATTTATCTGGACCATTCAAAGTATGTCAAGTTTGTAAGTGCTAGCTCGTTGTCTAATTTTATTCCAGGTAAAACTTGCAATTGAAATAAATCACTGCAATAAATGCAACTATTTGATACCACTGTGTTCAGCATTGCCTGTATCATATTTTTTAAATGTCTGCAATATAAAACACTCTAAAGCTCTTTCTGGATTTAAAGGTCATGTTTGATGGCCTTTATTGGACATGTGACATGTTGGAGATATGTATGTGCTTAGATCAATCAAAAAAAAAAAAAAAAAAGGCAGAGAGATAAAATTATCAACTAACTGTGGATCTGTGAAGCTACTGCATTTGTCTTTAGTGCAAGTAAGAGAATAATTAAGGTTATGTCATTTATACCAGTCAAGAATGACCTCTATCTGTCAAGAAGGGGGTTAGTTGTAATATAAAATGGTTTTCATATTTTCCTCTGGATTCAGGTAGAATGGACTTGTTTAAAGCTTAAATATGAGCTAATCAAATGAACAGAACCCACCCCCACCAACATCTGATAACACTGTTGTGCAGCACTGAGCTATGAAACTTCTACAGCTGCTGAGTTTCATGTGATACGTCAGGTAAAAACTTCAGTGTGACTGAATTAAATTAGATCCCTGTTTCCTACCCCGTAAACTCTTTCCCGTGTCAGTCATAAGCAGCTATCTAGGGAAGTGTGAAAGAAAATGGATGCATGTAACACTTTGCCGCTTATTCTGCTGCTGTCACTGTGTAGATCTCTGTCATATTGCCTTCAACCACACCTTTACCTGGCAAGATCTGATTCAGAAATCTTCATGGAGAATTAAATCATTCTCCATGTAGAAGCCATTGTTTGTTTCTGATCACTCTTCTTGCCCTTCTTCAGTTCATCTCTACATTCTATAACTTTTGATATACAAGGAGCAAGACTGTATTAAACAAACTATGCATTACATAGGGGCATAATAAAGTCTGGGTGGTTTTTTACCTTCTTCTATTACTTTCCTAATTAATTTGAATACTGGCCTGCTGTTTTGGCAGGTACTAAAGAAAAGTGTTCATTGGATTATCTATGATAAAGTCAAGATTTTTCTTCTGTGTCATAACAGTCATCCCAGAGCCCATCATGTCCAGCACTGAGTTTTGCATCCCTTGAATATAGAATGAAATGTATATAATATAGAATGAATGTAAATTAAATTGGACCTTTATTTACATTCGCTTGACTTTACAATGTTCTGGACAGCTAACACGTATCTTTGGAGATGCTGTTCAGTCTCTGTAAACTCCAGTTTAGGTCCAATGAGCTTTTGTTGCACTGTTCATGTTTACAGGCATCTGAAGTGCTTTATGCTATTTGCTTGTTTCCATGCTGGTAGCTAGGCTCAGGAATGATAAAAACCTTTTAGGTGCTCTGAGTGAATGAAAAAACTCTTGATTTCACTACATCTGGGCATCAACTGGTGCAGAGACATCTGTGGATGGCAGGGAGAAGGAACTCTGCAGACCTGAGATATTCTAGAAACACGTGGTTTTATTGCAAGGGTCATGGGTAAAGAGGGCTGCTTTCAGCCACCAGCCTCGGCTGAAGGGAAGCCCCAAAGAGAGAGGGAGAGAGAGAGGGGGTATGAGGTAAGGGAGGTAAAAAAGCTAAGAGGGGTAAGAGAGGGAAGAAGAGTGCTGGGGTCAGAGTGGTAAGAGAGAAGAGGAAGAGGAAGAGAGCGAGGACTTTGTTACAACACATTTTATCTCCTTTTGTGCTGAATATTCTAATTTACAGTGACCAACCGGCACAAGATACAAAACCTACAAACTTTGCATGCAACTTATGAGAACTACTAAATTACCATATCAACCTATATTCTAAACTCTAAAGACTACTCTTCTTATCTACTTTTTCCTTGATGCCTTGGCAGGGTGGAGAGGGGTCCTTTTGTTTCTTGGGTCCTTTTGTTTTCTGCCCTTCAACCAATCTCCAGCTAATCACTGTCTTCCTGCCTGCCATGCCTACATCTCAAAGCTGGCCTGCCTTTCTATTTCACTCACAGATTTTATATCTCCAGTATTTCTCACCAGACAATCATAGCCATAAGCCCTTCTGTCCCATCTTTCCCAACAAATAGGCCTTAACCAGTAACAGTTTGTCCTGTAGCAGATTTTAAAAGCCATTCCCATATCTAACACAGCAAGATAATACAGGAATGTAACCTTTCAAATGGCAAATCAACATGCTCTCATGTTTCAGCCTTAAATATTCGTTAATATTGTCCTCTTGTTTCTTTAAAGTTTTGGCATTTACTTAAATAATTGCTGTCACCACTAAATGGCTTCCCATATTTTGTCCTTCTCCAGTATTATTTATGCCTTTGTTTCATCTAAGCTCTTTGAGCCAGCCTTTATCGTGTCTGCCAGGTGTACTCTGCACACACATGCTGAATTAATCTTCCTAGTCTGCCAGAGTGTAAGGAACTTCATTTATTCAAAGGAGAAGGGGGAAGGGAATTCAGCCCAAGACACCCTGGTCTTGGTCGTCTTTGAGAGTTACTTACACTGGGCAAAATGCTTTCCATGTGAATAGTTTCAGTGCAAGCAAAGACAATGTCAGACCTGAGTAGCCTCAAGTCAAATCCTTTGCCATCAACATGCCTCAAAACAGCTGATTAACTCTTCAAGCTCTTTTATTCCAAGAGCTTTGCTGCACTGCACCACTTCTATCATGCAAATTCTCATGGCAACATCCTTTCCCGTTCACGAGTGAGATGGCAGCCCTGATTCAGCAGCTGGGCACTTTGCTCTGCAACCCATCTCATACTTGTCTAAGTAAAAGCTTCCTGAGAGTTTAGTGTAGCTTTCCATAGTTGGGCAAGTAGATTTATGACAAAATGACATGAACACCAGTGCAGTTGCATGAGCCTTCTCTGTGGAGCTGGTTGATCTGACCCTGTGTTGGAAGACTGACTGTCTGGGAAAGTTTGGGGTGTCATGTGGTGAACATGTAATTGATGGACTGGGAACTCAGCCCTGGTACATTGGTGTTAATCAGTCAATATTCACATATAAAAAATCAAGACTGCAAGATAACCTGGCAAGGAGCTGAAAGAAAACCGACATGTCTTCACTTTCAAGTCAGGCTCATCTGGACTCAGTGTCAATCCTTCCAAGTAATTTGGAAGCACCTTGCTCTGAAATTAGAACAAAGAGTGTCTCCAAGTGACAATTTTCCCCTTGGAAATGAGAGGCAAAAAGGAACCAGGAGGAAAGTAATTATAAGAGTGTACTCAATAAACCAAAATTGCTATTTAAATTTTAAAAATGTTGAAGAAATATACGAAGCTAAACTACTCACACAAATTGGTGAAGACAGTCCTGAACAGATTTTCCCAGTGCACAGTGGGAGCTGTGTAAGAACTCTTAGATCCTCCTGAGAAGGGAGGTCTGTGGGAATGCTTTGAAGGCAGATAATGAATACGGTCAGGAAGAAGCAACTGGGAGATGCTAGGAAAAGCCCACTGAGTGCTGAGAAGAATCACGCCGGATATCCATCATCACAGGCTTTGTGTTTGATGTGTGCTTTGGTACAAAGCTTTGGGAGAAAAAGAAAATATAACTAAAGAAGAGAATTTAAAGAAAAAAGAAAAAAAAAGTTTAAGTTAGCCGCTACGAAGTTAATAATTTCTGTCTTCATCTGATATGACTGCTATGCCAATAGATGTTCCTAAAGGTGTAGTGAAGTGATCCATGAAGTCCTCTCTCAGTTTAACTGTAGTTTAACTTCAAGCCCAAAGAGAATTTTAACCAGGGAAACAGACAAAAATAGTTTAAATATTTTTGAAAAGTTGTTTTTAAAATAAAAATAACATTGCAATTGCATTAAAATACAGAGAGAGAAAACCAGTTTGAATTCTTCTGTGTTACAGTTGGCTGAATGGTGTCTGTAGGTGTATGACCTATTTGCCTACTGGGTACCTTCAAAAAACACTTAATAGCTACTGAAGAAAATATACTTATTACAGTACTTACTGAAAGAACTTTAGATTCTCAACTCATAATTCAGAGAAAATTACTCACAGTCTTTTCTGCTTTGTTTTGTTTTCCCTTTCTGTAGATATGTTATTAATTTTTCTTCTGCCATAAGTATTTAGGGAAAATAAAACTTGCTCAAACATTCACTTAAAGCAAATTTAATTTCTTTTCTCCATAAGCAATTTTCTCATCAGATAGACATCAGACTTAGCATCTCTCTTCCCTGAAACCTTATAATTTGTTAACTAATAAGCTAGTCCCAGTGGCTCAGGCATGCTCGGAGCTCTGGGTTTATTTACCAAACAGACCAAACATAGATTTCTTCCCTGTGCTGTAGAGTTCATATTAGATACTGTGCAGTAGGCTAAGATTTTCTCTGCAAGAGGAAAGAGATTTTTTTATTATTATTATCATTTTACTGGTTTATTTGAGGAATGCAACTCCTTCCATTTTCAAAGGATCAAGACAATTTGTAAGTTAATAGACCAGACATTATTGTACTAAAGCAATTTCAGTTTGAGTTTATGAAAGTAAGCCATAGTGGCAAGTATATAAACCAAGAGATCATAAGGTTGCAGTGAACTGAGGCTGCAAGTTCGTTGTTTCTGCGCTGAGAAAATTGCCCAGCTTCCATTGGAACTCTCAGATATTACTGCTGTGACACCATTGTTACTTTTAAAATGTAGGCCCCAAATGTTTGGAATTTGTAAACAGAAATGGCTTTAAAACTCTGCAGTGTCAGTTTGAGACTGGACCATGATTGAGATGGAAAAAAAAAATCTTGTAGCACTCCGTCTCTTCAATTTTGTATGCAATGTGTAGGAATGGAAGAGCCTTCCTGGAAGGGGTTCAGCCTCCCTGTTGACTCTTGCTTTGTTCTGTGTTTAGGAAGATGCCAGAAACTTACTAGAGCAGCCAGTTATATCTCAGGGGTTTTGCACAAAAACTAAGTGGACCCCAGCTGGGCCTGTGCAGTTTCTCCATGAGGCTTCTTTTTTTCAACAAAGGTCAAGAAATGAAACTCCTGTAAGCAAACACAAATAAAAGGATTATAGTCTTTGCTACACTGTGAGAAAGGGGAATTGCTATATCTGATTCCTGCGGTCAGTTTGTGTCCTTGCACCATTCTGGGAGTAGCACACAGCTGCAAGCCTGCCCAGTTGAGCATGGCTGAGGCTGCTCTGTGCTTCTGGAAGAGTGTAACCACAGCAGAGCTGGCTGGTGACTGCAGCATATTGTAGCTGTGAAAGAAATGCAATTTAACAACCAAAATTGATATCCCTAACTATGTAATGCCCGTCTGCGCTTGTCTGATGTTGGGCTACACATATTTCTCCTCTTAGTTGATTCACATTTCAAGATGTTACCAAAATGAATTAAATAAATATGGAAATGAAATGGATTTAAAAGTGCTGGTATTTTTCAAGCACAAATTTAAGTATTTTGGCCCCTTCAAAAACCATACTAGGGGGTTCTAGCTTCTCAACTTGGAAGCAATTCCATGATGTCTCATGAAGACTGTAATTTTGTTGCCTTAAATTTCCATTCCTCTCTATATGCAACAGAAACAAGAGTCACCTTTCTGGTGAGAGAGGAGCCCTTTTCATCATGACTGTCAATGATCTGAAAATGAGGTTAACCACCGAGCAGCCAGTAGGGGAGAGCTAGTACAGGAGATGAATGAAATACAAATTCTCCAAACTAGAAGGAAAATATTTCCAAGTCATTGCAATATTTTTTTGATTAAGGAGAAAACATGCATTTTGCCAAAACCCTGTGGGGTACTAAAACCAGTTTAATCTGAAATTTTCAACCCAACACGCCTGTGCAGGTTGACACAGTCATGACCAATTTAAACTCCAGACTTATAACACAGCTATTAACTCTCTTCTTTGCACCAGTCACTCCATGTTATCACCTTTTAAAACTTCTCTTTAGAAAATTACAGAGTTTCATAGAGCCCACATTCACATGATGTAAGATAGAAATTTACACTCCAAATTTTAATTATAGATTCTAATCTCTTCTCTAGTTTTTTTTTTTAACTGAATTATAACTTTCAGACGCACAGTGCAAAAATTTCTAACATTAACTAAATGTAATTAAATGAGTTCTCTGAGTCTTTAAAAGATTCTTTTACAGTTGTGTTTGAATAAATAAGATAAAAGCTTTAAAATAAGCATTTCATACCTCATTTTCATAATTATGAGACTCATAAATCCAGAAGAGCTCAGTGAAAACTTTTCAGTCTTAAAGTTGTCAAACATTTCATACAAAATTGCCTACCACAAGCAGGTTAGAAATTATCCACTATCTCTTAATTTTGAACTAAATCTCTCTTCTTCAGTCAGCTAAGTTGCTAACTGTTTAAACATCATACAGGTGCTTCAAGTCCTGGGCTTTGGCACACCAATGACATGTTTGTATCTGTAGTTGACACATAGGAAATGTTTTGGCACATAAATGGATGCAACAACAATTCAAGAATGCTTGGCTTTATTCCAAAATTCCAATCTGAGAAAAGCACACCAAGAGGTGGTTGAGGCAACTGATCAGCTTTTAAGAAAAATCAGAAGTAAATCAATTTTTGCAACGTTTTTATGTGTTATCACCCTTTAGCTCAACTGAGGAATCTTGAGTCTGTGGATTTGGCTTTTTTGAGTTCTTAAGTCAAATGTCTTGGCTTCAACCTGTTCAAAATTGGTCCTTGAAGTACAGATTCTGACCTTCTCATTGCCTTACATTGTATTTTGCTCATGGTTGAATTAACTGTAGCTGTCATTGGATCATTAAGGCTGGAAGAGACCTTCAAGATCATCCAGTACAACCATCAACCCAGTGGCACCATAATCACTCCTAAATCATATCCCCAGGTGCCATATCCACATACTTCCTAAACACTTTCAGGGACTAACTCCACCATTTCCCTGGGCAGCTTATTCCAATGCCTAACCACTCTTTTAGTGAGACAATTTTTCCAATATCTCATCTGACCCACCTTTGGCAAAAGTTCAGGACATTTCCTCTCATCCTTTCACTTGAGACATGGCAGAAGAGACCAGCCCCCACCTCACTACAACCTCCCTTCAGGTAACTGAGAGCACTCTCCTATTGTCCAGACTAAACAACCCAATTCCCTCAGGGACTGTGAGAATCAGCCTTCAAATTTAAGGCGTCTTCATTTGATGCCTGAGCTGGACTCCATTCCTGCTGCTTTGAAAGGATGTAAAATTACAGCCTGCCAACAAATATAAGGTATTACCATATGCTGCATTTTGTCATGAAACATTAGTGATGTGAGGAATTCAGGGATGAAAAAGAAATGTGTAAATATATCATAGTTGCACTGGAGACAGATCCACTTAGAATAATGAGATAAACTTTCACACTTCAGGGCTTAACCAATTCTTTTTGATCACTTCCTGAAAGACATTACAAGCTGTGGATGCTTAAAATAGCAAGGGACTGGATTCATAGATCAGTCCTTGTTTCTGTTGATTAGGACTCAGAGCCTGAAAGATTATTTCCTCCATGAAGAAATAATTCTCTTAATTGTCCATGACAGGCTGTTTTTGTAACATTCTCTGAAACATGTGGCACTTACTGCTCTTGGAAATAGGGTATTGAACTTGATTAATCACAGCTCTAGGCTTGGCCACCCCTATGCACTGCATCCAATCAGCCACTTTTGTTACATGGAATTTATTATCCTATAACCTTCAGGTTCTCTTAAGCAAGATAAAGCAAACATCTTATTTCGAAATGCTGACGCATAAGGCTGAGTGGTGGTGGGGCCAAGGGACCTTGTTCTCACTCTCATGACCTTTCTCTCTGTAATACTTTAACACAAGCAGATGTCTGCATCACTGGTGAACCATTCTGCCCTTTGTATATTTTTGCTCATCTGCTTTTTTTTGCAGATGCTTTTTTCCCTTTCTTTTGTGGGACAGTAAAGCATTTATACCTAGTACTGATGCCCGAGAGACATGCTAACAAAGTCCTAGTTTACACTTTCACTGAGAGTTCACTTAGAGTTTGCAAAATCTTCAGCTCTAATGGCTGTATGCCACAAACTTCATGATATTTGCAAGGAACTTTTAGAGGATCTTCCTGTTTCAATTTAACATCCTTTTCTTCTTGGAGCTGGTATGTTGCCAGTTGAACTTTTGGTTATTGAAGGTGTGGGCAGATATTGAGTACATTTTAAACTCACTAATAATAGTTTTACTTCTGCACTGTAAGTTTTAGCATTTCATGAGACAATTATGGCATCAAAATAAGTCATAGCTGAAGGCACTTACTGACAGTCAGCAGACTCCTCTGATGCTCACAGTAACTATGGGAAGGCTGCCATTTCACCTTAGGACAAGGGACTCAATTCCCACTTGCACAAAAGCAGAAAGAAAAACAAGCATGAAATTGTATCCTCTACATGAAATGTAGAGGATAGATCCTAATTCAGAGGTGCAGGAAGGAAAGGCAATACAAGTAATCAACTTCTTGATGGCCCTACATCCTGCCACCATGTTCTGAGACAAGTGCTGTCAGAGCACTTGATGGACTAAGAGATGGACTTTGTATGTGTGCTACATTTAGTCTTTTTATTTTTCCTCAAATAATAATAGTGCTAAGGAGATAAAATTGGAATTTCTGCCTTGTATTTCAGCAGAGTGGAGTTTAGTTTTTTGATTTTTACTGTTATTATTTCTAGTTGTAGAAATGACAAAATCAGAGTCATGGGGTGATTGAGATAGGAAGGAACCTCTGGAGGTCCAACTGCCCTGCTAAGGCAGGAATACCCACAGATGATTATCCAAAACCATGTCCAGATGACTTTTGCAAATCTTTAAGAATGAAAACCCTTATTTTCTCTCACTGTCACTCACAGTTCCATCTCCATATTTAGTTCTCACATTCAGAGGGGAATACACCTGCAGTATTTGTATATGCATGTGATGTATATATGTGTGTGTGCACACTTTATACTTCGCCATCCATTTTTAATGCTGTGAGGGGATCCATACAAAAGACAAAACTCTGTATATCCTTCAAGACCCTAGAACTTTTTGTCTTTGGGTAGGACTTGGTTCTATTTGATCTACATTAAAAAGCAACAATACTTAATGGTCTAGTAAAAATCTGTTTGGTGTCCCTGGAGAACAGAGGCAGATGAATGAAGCTGCAAACTCATTAAGATAGTAAGAGCAGCAGACTTGTCAGTGAGTCATTATTGATTGTCTTAATTAGTCGTCAATATACGTGAAAAGTTTATGAAGTATTTTACATATAAGTCAGTTTTTTCATCCCAGAGCACAACACAGAGGAATAACTTGATTTTGGAGCTGATTTGTAATCTCTCCTCCCTCTGTTTGTTTATAAAAATGTTTTCTTTAGATGTCCCACCTTTTCATAGAAATAAATGTAAGGGAAAAGTTTGGCATTTCAGCAAAAGAACAGTTGCAATTCTGAATATAATTTTTTGATCCATTTTCAGAGAAAATCCTGTAGGCTGAAAGCAGGCAATGGTCCCAGTTCTGCAGCAAGCTCCTCCTCCTTGCTGCTAAACAGTGAAAGAGAGGGAAAGCTTGAGCCTGCTGTGTATTACAAATTAGTCACTTGGTTCAGGAGGAACTGAGATTGTGGACACAATATGGAGAAATCTTCCTCAGGTTTTTAATTACTTTTCCTGTTTCTTGTGTATAACTGCTCATACTCAAAAAATACAATGCAACTGAGATGAGTGGGGAGAAAGAATGGCATACTATGCACTAACCAGGGCATCAGACTCAGCAGTGCATCCCCATTCCCACAGCTTCAGCTCTGGCAGGACCCAGCACTGCGCTGTCTCCATTAGAAGCTGGAAAATCAGCCCAAGTTCTCCTCAGTTTGGTGACAGAGTTTCTAAAAGGAATCAAAGACCTTAAGAGACCCTCCAGGCACATCACAATTTTATTTATTTTGACATTATTTAAACTTTTGATTTGTATGGATTTATGATTTCGAAAGATGCCAAAGGGAGTTAATGTCACATTGAAGCAAAATATTAAAACATACAGCTGCAAGTTTGAGACATAATGCCTTGACTTAGATACAGGTTGCACTTAACAGAACTTCTGAAGCCTCTTTAAATGTCATTGTGCTCTATGTGATATCCTTCAGAGCCTGTGACTGCCTGCCTTAAAAGATTACGTTTCATTGTCTTCTGAAGCATGTCCTGACGAAAGTGCCTTCAGAATTACCTTTGGCAGTAGCCTGCATGAAAAAGTCTTGATGCTGTGTGTACTGGAAAATTTTATTCTATATTTGTGTTTGCATTGCTCTTTGATGAGTTCTAAAAAGTAGCTATATTTATAGTAATTGTAGTATAGTAACAAAAGGAATGGACAAAGAGCTAAAGACAACTATTTTCTTAGGGGCACTGAAAACTGAAGAGATAAAAGTGAAGAAAATATTTTCTTTTCTGCTACTCCTTATGTTTAAATTTCAGCACTTAACCTTGAAAGCTGTCAATACCATAAGCACCTGAAGGCCTGTAAGGACTCCTTTCTTCCTTTGAAGGGTATATCTGAAGAATAGAACACAGAGAAATACATTCTTGAACACTGAATGTGACAAAATATCTGGAATCCTTACAATTACTTCTCTGAGTCTGACATTTTTAAAGAATCATTGAAATACATATTAGAAGCACCTGGTGAAAATAACTTCAGTTATTTCACATAATCATAGAATATGTGAAATATATTCACATATATATTTCATATATATATGAAAGGACCCTTGTAGAATTCAACTCCTAGCCCTGCCCAGGACTCCTCAAGAATCACACCCTGTTCCTGAGAGCATTGCTCACACAGTCTTGAACTCTGTCAGGCTGGTGCTATGACCACTTGCCTGGGGAGCCTGTTCCAGTGCCCAACCACCCTCTTAATGAACAACCATCTCCTGATATCCAACCTAAACCTCCTGTGACTCAGGTTCCTGCTGGTCCTATAAGTCTTGTCACTGGTTGACAGAGTGGAGATCAGCACCTGGCCCCTCCTCTTCCCCTCTGAGGATGTTGAAGACCACAAAGAGGTCTCCCTTCAGTCTCCTCCAGGCTAAAAAAACCAAATTATCTCAGCTGCTCCTCATAAATTTGTCTGAATAAATTTTGGATAAGAATTTTTATCCTTAAAGTATGACAAAATATGTTAAGAAAAACCCAAGTGCTTTCAGCCACTCTACATTTTCTTTGAATTTTTTAGTCACACAAATTCAGTGAAATGCAGTAAGAGAGACAAAGTAATATCCTTTCATATACTCAAACAAAATTACACCACATTTAGGAAGAAAATTTACACTTTATTTAGAAAGAAAATACTGAGGGTTTGTGTGATACAATATTTTACAAAATAAGGTGAGAGAGTCTAAAAGAAGGCACAAATTAAAACATTCTGAGTAGAAATCTTGGGATCAGCTGCCTCTTTTTGGTGGCTTTTCCTTTCTATTATTACTCAGGAGAGCACATTTGATGGTAACATGAAAGAGATATTTTGCTGTGTGAATTACAGGTTCATTTTTTATGTTTGTGGCACGGTCTTCTGGGTGAGCAGCCCATGTGCATCCAGCACGTTGTAGGTGTGTGTGAGGCAGAAGTGTATAGAAAGCTGCTGCTGCTGCTGAGGAGTGCTGGACCTGCCCTCAGATGTGCCAGGCAGACTGCTGTGTTGCTTTCAGCCACAGATACTCTCTGTTCACATGTTTATCTTGCAGGCCTAAAATGCCCCTTGACAAAGAATCTTTGCCTTTCTTATGGCCCCCTTCTTCTGCTGGTGGTAGCAAGTGCAATTCACCAATCTTCTCTGCTGTTTCATGTGTAGCCAGAAAATTTGGATGGAACCATGCCCCCCTTCCCTAGGACCAGGCAGGAGGGACAGTGCTCCAGTCAGACTTACTGAGACCAGAAAATACACAAGCATCTTTTTGGTGTTGTCTGCCTCAGGAAGTAACAGCAGGGTGAAATACCAGTTCTCAGGGTCTGAGCTTCTTCCTACAGTGGATATCTCCCTAAAATTCCTCATACTTCAGTTTCCATGGCCTAGAATGTGTCCTATTTAGTTTGTTTGTCCTATTTAGTTTGTTAGTCCCATTTCCATTGTCTGTTCTCTAAATAGTTCCAATCACTGTGTGACAGCGTTATACATACTTTAATTATATGTGTTTTAGAACAGGTTACAAAAGCATGCAGGAATGACAAGGAAAGGGGGCTTGGTTGGTTTTGGTCAAATAAAATATGTTTAGCTTTAGAAACTATTCTTGGTTTAGCTCTAGCCTTATGGCTCTTTCTGCAACACTCATTTTTGCATGATATGCTGTGTTTCCTGTCTTGAAAAAATGTCTGATAAAATGGTATGCATGAAAAGAAAATGCTTGCCTGAGTGTTAACACTGTTTAATTGGGATGAAATTTGAGAGTTTTACTTGAGATACAAAGCACACATTACCCTTGATTGTACCCTGATAAGAAGGATAGGATCAAGTCTGGTCTGAAGAATGCAGGCATTCCCCAGCAATATCTGCTTTTTGTCTTCAGTGATGCTTGAGTAGCTGACAGAGTGGTAATGACTTTAAAAGTGCAATGTCTAATTAGAGTCATGTTTGCAGCAAAATTGCTTCAGGATAATTCAGTAATAAAATGCTGTTCTTGGAGAACATTTTTTCTTCAATCCTTTAAGAAAAACCTAATCTGACTCAAAAATCGGCACATTTTTTCCTTCCTGTAGTACACAACATTGTGGAATCTAATGGGACATTGGAAAAGCATAAATAATCCATCTAAAGCTTCGCAGCATGGGAAGTGACTCAATATAGAAGGAAGAAGAACCCTTTGAAGGCTGAAATATCAATGTACAGCAGCTGGTTTATATCTGTGGGATCTTCATGTTCCTGCAAATAACTGTAAAATCAGGCATTTTTTGGTTTTTTAAGTGAGTCTGTATGTCTTCTGTGTAGTGACAGAAGGTTGGCTATCTTTGTGCTCAAGCAGTACTTTGTATAACCGGGGAAAAAAAGTGCAGACATTTGTTCTGCCACCCTGATGCAGTCTGAGGGCCAGACTGCTACACAAATAACTGAAGTAGCAGTAAGTCTACTAAAGTTTTGGGCTGCCTGTCTTTAAAGGTAAGGAATTAGTCTGACAGAAAAGCAGTAAACAGTGTGCAACACTTCCCTTCCTGCTACAGATAGACGAGTGAGAGTATAAAATGGAGATTTTTGAGATCCATGGATCTTCACCTGCACAACTTATTTGCCACCCTGGAGTGATATACAGCAAGTAGCCATCCCCATAGGTGAGGAGATGAGTTATAACTGGCAGAAGCACTGTAATTTAAAGTCTCAGCAAACATTTTGGGAAAAAAACAAGGACTTATAAATCAGGTGTCTAAATGCAACACCTAGCAAACTAGCATCTCCTATGCTTTAATTTAAGTGGTCTCTCTATAACTACTCTTCACAGGGAATGGACCTTAAAACTACTCTTTCTTTTGTTTTATCAGTTCATTCAACTGCAAGATGCTGCAGTAATTAGCAAAATGCAGATATAAAAGTAAACCACATTCCACTTGTAGTTTTCTATCAACAGGTTAGTAGATTTTTCTTCACAAAAACAGAAGAATAAATCACGTCTTCTAGTGCCTTTGGACAGCCAAGTCTTGTATGGCTAGCTTGGGTATTAGCAGAAATATAAAATCTAGGACAAAATAATACTGAGTTAAAACAGCTTCAGGAGGAAGATGTTCCCATGGAGACAGGGTTCTGGAGCAGATATTCTTCTGGGCAACTGGCAGGGCAGAATCAGTGTATGTGTGGTCTTCTCTGAGATGACTGTATTTACAGTAGAATGTCATTCTTCATCAGATCTGTAGTTTGGGAACTTTTTGACAAATGTTCACTAAATATTCTGCAATAGCATCTCCCTTGAAACATTTTTCACCACATTCTACCATATCCCAAGGCAGCTAGAAGAATTTAGTAAGATTTACTTTAACAGTTCAATGAAGCTGGACAATGCCAGGAGAAAGTGAAATTGCTTTGGCTCTGAAAGTCCGTGCCCTGGCTTGCAGTAAGGGCATAAATACGTGTCACCTTAAAGGGATCTCTGACATCACCCATAACAGAAATGTGTGCAGATCTGTGGCCTCTGAGCTCTGAATGAACTCTAAAGTACATTACAAGCTAAAATCCCTTTCAGAGCTCTGCACAGGGAGTGTAGGCTGCAGCTAAGTTGGCATATGATAAAATAAAACATTCTGTTTCCAGCATCCACTTGGGAAAAAATATCCGCAATCAGACCTTCACAAAATGCCTGAGATAATTTTCTCAAGGACGACGCCAACAAGTGTTCAAACGGCACAGGGGCCTGAGAGTTCAGCCCAAGGCTGGGAGCTGATAACACAGCACAAGAGTGAGTTAGTGACACAGTAAACTGTGGGGAAAGTGAAAAAGTGAAAGTGTGGGTCGGGCACAGCATGCCTGCCTACTTATCAGAGTTAATTTTTCATAGGTTTGACATTTAAATCTTTACCTCAGATAACAGCTAATGGTGTCCGTCAATTATCTTTGTTTAAGTAAAAGGATTGTATGTCTTGCATGAGGAAGTGTTAGGACTTTTTTGTGTTTTCCTTTTTCTCCCCCCGCCCCCTCCCCGCCCAGCAGATAATAATGTTCTTTTATCTACGTCACAATTAATGATGGTTTCTAGAATATGCAATATCAGGGGACTGTGAGGCTGTATCAAGTTTTGGAAAGCCCACAAAGCTTAGATAATATATTTACCATACTGCAGGTATGGTAAACGCTGAAATAATGTTTTTGTCTAGTGGTGTATAACATCAGTGTCAGGCACGTTATAGCATAACATAAGAATGCTTCAGATTATCCTGGTACTTGCACTATATGGTCTAATGAAATTAAATCTGTTAGAGAATTCTGGATAAAAGTCCTTTTTTACTGACATGAAAATTGGGGGTCGAGCTATGATACTGATTGTATCTTGTTAAAATTTTGAGGTGAAACAGAGAATATGTGTAGAATATATATATTTCTAAATTCATTGTGAGAAAAAGCTTAAATGTTATGACAGCAGCAGTGAAATGAATAAATTCATTTCAAAACCATTTTAATTTAAAATCCTTTCATTATTCAAAGCAGCAGCCCATTTCTTTTTAACACACACAGAAGTATGCACGGTCCTTACACACTGCTTGCATGTGTAGGGTATATGTGCTCTGGCTTCTGCATAAGACAGAAAAAAGACAGATGCATCTTTTTCTTAGTACGACACCAATTTAGAAGAGGAAAGTAGGTGCTGGTGAGAGTAAGAGAGTAAGTAGTTATTTAGAGGAGGATCATTGCTACACTCAGCTGAGCGCAGTGGGGAAGGTGGACATCTGTTCAGAAACAGATTTTGTAAGAAATGTACACTATTATAAACAGATGATTTCTTCTTTTCCTTTATTCTCCATCAGAGCACAGGGGTGTGCACTGTATGTGGTAACGAGCTAGAAGTGAAGGATAGGTGCAGGCAAGTACTTCCCTACCTCACCCAGATACAGTGAGTGTGCATTCTCTAAGTCAGATGGCAATGGTACACGGTCAGCTGATTATAGGAGAGGTGGGAAACTCTCTCTCACTGGAATACTCACTTCTCCTGGCACTAACTAAGGCCCACTACAGAAATGCATTGCTCCAAATGTCCTACTGGTTGAGAAGCTGATCAGCTCATGGCCAGCCTCTTCTGGGAGATGATCTGAGCAGTATCTGAAACTATCACTGAGGAAATTCTCTTCTAAGTACTCAATGATGGTGTAGAATGCTACAATTAAATGCTAAAGCTACAGCTGGATGAACAGGGGAATAAGGGGAAACTACTTCTCAAAATTAGACATTTTTAATATGACCCATATGAATGCATAGTTCCAGGGATGTAGTATTTCTCAAAACGATCTGGGTTTCTGGTTTTAAAAATCAATCCAGCTTGCTGGATTATTGTGTCAATTCCCAGCTGTGACAAGGAAGAGGACATTTAAATAGCAGTGTGGCATGTAATGAAAAGTGATACTGAGCACTTTCCCTCTTTAGGGGTGCGCAATACTTATTTTTATATATTCTTATTCTTCCATTACACAAATATACAAGAGACTCTCCTCAGAAAACACTGTGAGAAAAAAATGCAGACTGTGTCCCCTGAGCACTATTCTCAGTGTGAGAAGGTGGAATGCACGTGGAATGAATTTCAGGCAGGTAAGTAGCTCTACTGCCTGTGAGCTCTGGATGTCTGACAGTATGGGTAATCTGACTGGCATCAACCAAGCTCAATATACATTGGGAAAATGAATCACAATGGTGCAAGAAGAACGCCTTCTGAAGAGCAAGTAAGCAAATGGCTTTGAAATTTGTTAAAATAATATCCTGGTTTTAGCCAGGACAGGGTTAATATTTAAAACAGTCTTGAAAGGGTGGAACCTGGAGCCATGTGAGCATGTCTAGGTTGTTATTCTATACCATCTGTCACCTCTGGGGAGTGGGAGTAAGAGATTCTTGCTGCTGGGAAGAAAGGGGTGGCTTCAAGTTGAAAAGTGTGGCAGGAGGAGGAAAACCTTCCACCATTGTTTATGGTGGGGTCCTTTTCGAACACTTTTCATGTAAATCACCTCCTTTGCACACTTTTGGTTTTAATACTGTTGGTATTGCTGTTTGTTTTTCTTATCTTGTTTCTGTAAATTGTTATTATCTCAATTAATAATCTCTGCCTCTAGTCTCTCTCACTGGAGGAGGAAGGGGAGAAGCTCCTGGTTTCCCTTTAAGTGGAAATACTAAATTGGGGAATACCATTCCTAAACCACAACAGCCTTAATGTGGTCCTTCTTCCCAGAAACAAGAGTCCCTTATTTCTGTCCCTTATTTCAGTGATGTGAGTGAAATAGAATTATAACCTAGACATGCCCACATGGCTTCAGGCTATGGCCCCTCACAGCTACTGTGAAAAATTTAACTCTCTCTCCTGGACAAAACCACGACTGTTGTAATTCTATGTAGTAGAAGTAAATACTGCTTTATCCATGAAGACATAATAATGTCTTCGTGTTCAACATGGCAAACTCCAGATGTGTTGTGAGTATACTCAGAGACTGGTAATGAAGATGAAAAATGAGACCTTGCATTGTATCAAAAAAAGCAGATGTTAATATATAGACTGTTCCTGTACAGTAATTTACCTCTTGGAACTTACTGGCATTTAAAGTACTAGTGTTGGAAATAAACTTAGCATGCTTGTCTCTAGCACTGTCATATCTAGCTTGCTAATAAATGGGAAAGCCAAGGATTAGTGTTAATAACAATTCAGATAATTGGAAATAAAGTGTAGCCCATGGTAACTCAAGTGTTCATTACCACGTTTTTATTCCAAGAAACCAGTTTTTAATAATGGGTGCAAAGTATGTGTTACTGTCACAGTTCATTGTTTAATTAGTTTTCTGATCAAACACATTAATGAAGGAAGACTTAATAAATCATGCAAAAGCAGAACGAAGTACTTAGTTAATATGTCTTGCATTGATTAATGATGATATGAAACCACAGCAATTTTGAAACAGTGGTTATATGTGACCACACAGAATTACAAGGGCACCTTCAAACATATTGCAAAAAAAAAAAAATAAAACCCACCAAAAAACAAAAAAGGTGCCTTGAAACTCAAGTGAACACTGGATCTCTGTGGTTTCCTATCAATGCTGCTGAGATCAGTGCAGGGTGGTGCAGGGTGGTGGGAAGGGGATGCAATGGATGCACTCGTCCCCTTTACCAAATGAAGTGTAGTTTGGTTTAGGCTCCAAAGGAGGCAAAGGCCTTTGCTGTAGCTGGGCTAAGAACTCCTCTAGGAAATCCACAAATGATCCATGACATGGAGAACATGCATGTGCTTGGAACTCTGATTTGTGCATTAATGCATTAATAGCAGGTGGCTTCTTCAAGATTCTGTGAAGAAAGAAGAAGGTACAAGGAGTCTCATGCATGCCTTTTCTAATGTATGCAATCCGACCACAAAGAAACCTCTTATCCATAAGGATGACAGACTAAGGGAGGTGCCTTTGAGCTCTCCCAGTCAGGTATCCTGGTTGAGGGGCAGAGCTCTACCCTCAAGCTGGAGTGCCTCTCCAGGTTGCCCTTTAGTCTTTCTACTAATGACAGATCTTTTGAGTTCCTGCTAAATTTCAACTGGACTGCACTCTAGTGCCTCTCCCCTGGAGCTGGGATCTCTCCCAACTTTTGAGATACCTTACCTGAGAACTGAAAGATTTTCTTTACTCAAGGTGGAGAGGTGCATCATCCACAACAGATCATTGAGAAGTGGCTAAGAGCATGCTAAATCAATGCCAGTGAAAACCATGTAACTAATTGCTTTAGACATAAATCATTGTCCTAGCCTGAGACTAAGATTGGACCCGATTGCACCTATGCTCCATCAGGTGTTCATTGTGCCCAGTCTGAGGCTCAGGACTAAATGGGAGTGTCTTTGGTTTCTGTGTAAATTATTCTAGCTCAATTCGAACTTGATTTTCCTTTGTAAATTTCATTAATTGTAGTAACAGTCTGAACTTTGCCATCAAACTTTATTAGGTAGAACTTTTACAAATTTATGTTAAAACCACTTTTGCTGATGCCTTTGTCCCCTCAGCTGCCACAAAGTCGGTGGCAGTGGGGCACTTGGTTAAGTAAGCTACCTTGGTGCAGATGAAATTTGGCCTGCTAACTTGGATCTATATCCAAGGAAGGTTTCTAGGACCATCTCTTTCCCACTTAGCTCTGGGCATTTGTGGGTACATAATGCTCAGATGATCAGACAGATTTACAAGTTCTGAAGCAGCAGAAAAAGACAGGAATTTCCAGTAAGCAGGTGTAAAGCACCTGAGTTGCTCCAATGCTTTAGAAAATCCCAGTGGCCTCTGATTTTATTGTGTGCTGAAATATTCTGAAAACTCTTGCCCTGCAGAGCTTCCTCCGAGTCCCACTGCTGGGGTGTGTTACAGCAAGGTTTTCCTCAGCCTACCCTCACCAGCCAGGCAGCTGTTTGCCTTGACTTGCCTTTGCAGAATATCCCAAAGGGCTTGCTTCCTGAAGCAGGTACTTGCTTTTCCTCTCCTTGTACAGCCCCAGGGGAGATTCCCCCACAAACTGCTATGATTAATGCATACACGATCAGCTTCCTCTCCGAAAACTGCTCCTTTTGATTTCCAAACAAACAACAGAAAAAGGATGGAACAAGTTGTTCACCTGCCAGAGGAACAGAGGGAGCTGACCTGGTTTCCCTCAGACACAGCCATAACCGGGAAGGAGAATATGACATCGGTTGGTTGAGCCTTCACAAGCACTTTATTCATGCATTGCAATCTCCACTGCCTTCCAGCTAAAAGTGAGGCTACAGTTTTCTTTCTGCAGAACACCTTACTATACATCTAAAAGGATCTTCTCTGCAGTTTTTTATTTTTAATTGATTTCCCATGAGATGAAACTGACTGCTTACAATATTCTTGGACAAGGCAGGAAAAGGAAATTAGATTTAGGATTTTGCTGTTGGAAAGGGGAAGCTCATAGTCATTACATTTTCTTCAAAAGGGGAAGCTCATAGTCATTACCAAACAAAACATAACTTGAGATGGTTAAAAATGTTTATGGATGATGAGAGAAAATTTAGCAAAATGATAGTAAGAAATATGCATATACACTATATTACACAATTGTGCAACATACACAATCCTCAGCAGAATCGTGTATATTTGATTTATTTTAAAGAGTCAGGAGAAAGGCAGAAGCAAAAGAGAATCACTCAAATTACCTTTTGATTGACAGCCTTGACAGAATTTTTTCTTTGAAAAGTTAAAATGAATTCATAGAACCTGACATGATTATGAAACATAGGGCCAAAACCCCAGGGTCAAAAAATGGAAGAAATGCCATAAGCAGAGAATTTTAAAGTTTATCTTAAAGTTTATATTAATTGGTAGAATTTTTTGGTTTTTAGTTAAATAGGAATCAGCTTGTAAACCATGGCAGCCTTGTCCTCTGACACTGAGGTAAATCAGCCCTGTGCTTTGTCTTTCTTACAGCTACTACACAACTTTCCATTGTATGTGTACTAAGGATGGAGTCCAGAAATAATTTTCTAGATTTTGTCATCATTGCAGGTTGTGCCACTACACAGATTTAAAGGAGGTAACATGCAACATCTTCCTTAGAGTCAAAGAGAGATATAACAAGAGAAATAATGATTTTATTAAATGGGATGAGGGAATTTTCATGGTGGGTTATTGTGGCAGCAACTTTGATTTAAGTGACAAAAACTGAACCTAGTAAGACTAAAGTGTGCAATCTGTAATCTCACACTACCTCAAGCAGGAATAACAAATATCTGTTATATCTTTATGTTTAGACAGCATTCATCAGGTAGCATCTCTCCCCATCATATACACTTAAAGAGACTTTGGAGATTCTGTGTCTAAGGGTATGAGCCTTTGTTTCTGAAATGGAAGATTGAAAAGCCAGCTCAGAAGAGGTTTCCCCTGTGTCTTTTAGAGGGATAAGGGATAGAACAAACATTCATTGTTCTATCCCCATTTACAACAACTTTTGCACGGCTGTAGAATTCCCACTGACTTTCAGAGAGACAGAATTTCACATTGGATATTTGATCTCCAAATTATCAGATTTTTTTTCTTGAAATGGTGCAGTAATTTTAGATAAATTTTGAATAACAAGAACAGTAATTGCAACTCAAGAGAAAAGATATATTCAGATTGAATAAGAATTTTAGAGAGGCTTTAATCAGAAGTAAAAAAACCAGGCTTTTCAAAAGAGTAAACTTGAACTAAGCAAGTGAGAAAAAAATGATTTTTTCTTTCTACAGCTAATAGTCTAATGTGAGCAGAAAGTTTTGGAGATCCACCCTTTCCTTCATGGAGACAAAATAAATTGAACTGAAACTAAGTATTGAAATATTTCACGTGAAGCAGTGCAAAGAGACACTTGTCAGTGGAAAGAGTTTTTCAGTGCATTCATTAGTTTTACTAATTGTTTCCCCAGTCCAATTAATCATAAGATTGTTTCCTGCTTTTGTTTTGTTTTTCCTGATGAAAAGGTGAGTCTTTTAAAGGCTCTGTTTTGTGCCAATCAGAAAAATCAGGTGCTACATTTTTCCTTGATCAAACCATCAGTTCACATACCCTGTGGGAATAAAAATGAAGATAGAGCTTCCCATTGAACCAACCAAAAGAGCTGGTTCAAGGTGAAGTTCCATAGAACCCCCCAAAGTCACTGGGCTGTGTTAAATAGAAGCAATCATACTTGGCAGAAGCCCAAGGTCAGAACAAAAGACAAATATGGCAAGTGTGAACAAGATATAAGTCACTTGTCTTCCTGTCCACTTGGGCCACACCTGAAAAGGTGAAGGTGCTCATGTACTCTGGGTAAGAGGAGCAGCTTCCCACACCCTCATCTTACACACTTCTTGAGGTGAATTCTGTTAGCAGTGAATAAAAGGATGCTACCCAATGAACAAGAAACCTACTTTCTTTGCCTAATAAAAGATGATTATCCAAACACCCTACTTTGCTTGCCACTCCATGCAAATGAAAATCCAAAGGATTTTTTGAATAACCTTCCCAAAGACCGGAGAATCACAGAACATGGGTCATACCTGTAGGGGTGTTAGATCACTCAGAAAAATGATATATCACAAGGTACGAGATCTGTTACAGTTTCAGACAGCTGAGTTGTGATTTGAATAACCATTTTTTTTTACTCTTCACCTATTTTAATAAACTTGGGAGTTAGAGACATCAAAGATATTTGTGCCCTGTGACAGTTTGTTTTTAGAATATAGATGGTGAGATCTGATGCACATTACTTGGATGGAAGACCACAAGGAGCCCCTGCAATCTCCAGCTATCTGTTCCTTGCTGTCGAACTGGAGCAACAGGGAGCTGGTACACCCATGCCCTTGTAACTGTCTTTAAAGGTGCAGATTATGGTGGAACATGTGTGTTGCTTTAGGGCACCTCAAGAACAACGTACGTAAAGCACTGTGAAATCATTATGACCCACAATGGTACAAATTAATTCAATACACTCTAAAGCTAATGCATGTTCTGCCTTGGTGCCCACAGGGTGAGAGAGACTGAAGGAGGTCACACTCCTTTCTTTTCACTGACACCCTCTCCTATTCCTGCACAAAACTTCAAAGGCTTTCAAAGGTGTCTAAAGCTTGTCTGAGCCCTTGCTCAGTATCCTGAAAGCTGAGCGATGTGCCAGTGTTTGCAGGAGGGGACAGGCAGGACAGTGCTGTCACACTGATGGCTGGGGATGCCTGACTGCATGCAGGGCTGAGCTGCCTGCTGAGGTCAACCAGGAGGGGTGCAGTGATGCTGCTGTGAGTGTAAGAATAAACATTCTGAGAAAGGAATGGCCCAGCAATCCCAGAAATGCTGTGTGTTTCAAACAAGGCAACTGTGGAATGGAGTTGGACCATATGGAATATGGTGCCACTGCTGTGAATGGGAATAGGGCTAAGGCAAAGACAGTGACACATATTATGTGTTTCTTACTGATTTTATCCCAGCATCTGTGTGGAAGGGGTGCAGGATTTTATGCATAGTTGCTTGTGAATCTTGCACATTAGACTGCATCTCTAACCATTACTACCAACATCTTTCTTCAGGATGCACAGTCTCTGGGATTTGAAGCTCTTTTATTGCTGTCATTTCAATGGGACTTGGCTATACATTAGGACTAAGTATGGCAGCTACACTGCCTGCCTACTTTCTCCCTCAATTCTGAGCTTAGATGTCTTCCATCCATGCCACCTTCAGCACCCAGAGGCTATCCACCTCCTCCCTCATAGAGTACTCTGCTGGAAAGAGATATTTTCATTAATGCTATTCAGTCCCAAAACTTTCGTGTAATATGAAGCTGTAAATTGTATGGAAATCTTAATTTAATAATTTTTTCCCTCCAAGAAGTGGAAGAATTTCACTAGCACTGACTTGAGGGCTCCTTGTTCTGAAACTTTGCCCAGTCTAATGGAATTGTTCTGAGCTCATTGTCAGTGGGAAGCAGTGTCTGTTGCCTGTGCAGCTTTCCAGCTTCACCTTTCCCTGATTGTTGGAATTGGGGTCTGAACCCACCCCTTGTTGCTCCCAAATCTACTCCTGCACAGTACTTATATCTGCTCCTTCTTCTATCTGCTCCTTCTCTCTGGGCAACAAAAAACCAAAGTTAAGATCACTTGGTGGTAAACTTTAGAATCCCAAATTCAAAAAGTTATGAGGATCTCTCTTGAATGACATCAAAAGCCATTGAGAAAAATGCTAACATTTACTTCTGTCTTGACAAGACTGAAAACTTTTGATTTGATAACACCAGAAGGAAAGTATCTGATCAGTCCAGTGTATTGCAACAACTACAGTGGGCAGGTACAGATCAGGGGTGTGGTGATACCCTCACTGTCCAAGGACACAGAGCTGAGCGTATTGGGGACCTCCACATTGCTGCTTGACATGAAAGGAGGACTACAGCTGCTGCATCCTCCTCCACAATTTCCCCGAGAGCTTCCCTTTTAGTTTCACATTCACATATTGAACACTGTGGACCTTGATTTACATTCTTATTTGAGGTTAACAGGAAGAATTGCTTCACTCTTACTAGAAAGCATTTGAGAGTGTATACTCTACCTTGCAGTTGCAACAAGGTATTTGCTGAAATGAACTTTTATCAGAAGTCAGGCATCAACCAGTCAGACATCAACAAGTGTGTTGTTTTAGGAGACACTTCCTGAACAAAAAGTCTGTTTAAAATAAAGTGGTTACATGGATTGTGGCTAAATTTACTGTCGTTATTCTTTTTGAGTACTAACTCATTTTGAGCCAGATTTTCTCAACTTTGATGTAAAATCCTGAAATTCAAAGCAAAATTGAGATTCTGGATCTTAAACTGTTTTAATGGTTGAAGCCCATCTTGTTCACAGGGTAAAGTTATTGTTCAATGTTCCATTAATAAAGGTAGATTTTGTCAAGATTAGAAAGTGTATGCTGGTGTCAGTAGTGGTAAGTTAAAAAGTTTAAGCATATCCCAGTAACTAATCTTAAAAAGTCTGGTTTTTTATTTCTGTTAATGGGCATGCAAATACTTTACAGCAGACTGACATTTTTGATAGGGGCCATGACCAGAAGTTTCCTGAATAATGCTTCAAATTGTACTGCCAGCAGCAAATTTAATTGTTGTATGCATGTGGCACATTAACATTTATTCGCACTTTGTTCCATTCTCCAGTTGCGCTGCAGATGCAATGGCAAACTGTCACATTGCAGGAATTAAAATAAATGTCATGGGCAACAAACTTATGCCATGTCATACTAAGATATCTGCAGGGCAATATGCAATAAAGCTTAAAATCATTTAAAAGCTCACTCTGAATGCCTTTCAGCGTGCATTGGTTTATGACAGCATGCAGAGGCATGAAAAACAGTTTTCCAATGGTATTTTTTCTTCTGGTAGATCATTATAGGCAGATGTTTTCCTTTTTTACACTGAAATTCTTTAATTCATCTGCCCCATCTTTCACTACCTTTGGCAGCAACAGTTTCTGTGTTATCTGGTGAAGAGTCAGTTATCCAGTTAATCTGAAGAGATGGAAGGATGAGCTATTTTTTTCAGTCACCTGTCCTTGCTTAGGTATGGGGATGCCAGCTGTTCTGGGACTCTGCTGAAAACGAGCTGGCATTGTTGTGCGCTGCTTGTGTTGCTCAATAGACAAGTATCAGAGAAGAGCAAGCCAGAGCAGTTATCTCTATGGCATGAAGCCAGTGTTTCATCTGCTGTTAACAAGTAAAATGTATAGATAGCTATTTTCTCCTGTATAATGTAGAAGTAATATTCCAGCTCACTGAAAAAAAGGGATAAAATTGACTTCTGTTCCCAATGGTTTATCCTAAGCTTGTGTAACCTTAAAGTCTTTTCTCTGTACAAATAGTTGCAATAGTTTCCTAGCTCCTGTCCCTGCTCAAGTCTGCTGACTATTTCAGGCTTGATTATTTCAAGTATTTGCTTTTTACCCGTGAATAATTTTTCCTGTCCTGAGAATAGGAAAGGGAGTCTATTGTTAAATCATGTAGAGAATGGAATAAGTTTCCAACAAAAAAAAAAAAAAAAAAAAGGAGGAAAAGGAAAGAAACTTCTAGAAGTAACTGGGATTGAATCTTGTTTCTTTGTAGCAAGATTTATAAAATTTCATCGTGCTTTATATAGTAATATAGTGTATAGTGCATCTGGCTCTCAATGGTGACTGTTTGGGTTTGAGTGTGATGGTGTGTGATCTCCTCTTGCTCTCTTGCATCTCTGTATAAAGCACATGTTTTACACCGTGACTGAAAAATAGCATGGCTCTCCTTCACGGTGCAGCTGGAAGTAGCTCATCTTCCCCCTCACAGGATGGTGACACAGGAGAAGAAGTCAGATCATCTCCCCGAGGCCCTGCTGTGCTCATCAACAAGACCAGGGGAGGTATCATAGGCTGGGGCTTTAGGAGAGTCTGTATAAATGCCTTGAGGGCTGAACTATCTGATGGTGAACAAGAAGATTCTGAAGATGCCATTGGGTGCCATGGCAGTACAACAGAGGCTTATGGAGTCAGATACTGTAGGACAGAGTTCACCGAGGTTCAGATTTAGTACATAATGAAAAATTGCAAAATTTTCTGCAAAGATGAATTTTTTCAAGGCTAAGTTAATAGCTAAACAGAGAACAACGTGAAAAGAGAATATCAAATATGCAAAGGTCAAGGTAGAGTCTAGTTTGGGCTAAAGGGTCCTTCATTCTTCTCACCTAAAAATTCTAAAAGTTGGCCTTCCCTGATGCACTTTGCTGCTGACTGCTGCTTCTTACAGCTGTGGCCATCAAATGCAGTATGAGTAACAGAGTGTGTTGAGAGCTGTAAAACCTTTTAAAAATGTTTTCCCAAGTGCCACAGTTCAACCCCAGGAATCAATTAAGTACCACACAATCTTCACTCACTCCCCAGCAGGATGGGGGAGAGGAACAGAAAAGATAGAAAACTCATTGTTTGAGAAAAAGACAGTTTAATAGGGAAAGCAAAAACTTTGTACACAAGCAAAGCAAGGAACAGAACAAGAGGACATAAGCTGTGCCAGGGGAGGTTTAGGTTGGACATTAGGAAGAATTTCTTCACAGAAGGAGTGACTGGTCATTGGAATGGACTGCCCAGGGAGAAGGGTGCCTGATGAAAGTCTGGACATTGCACTCAGTGCCATGGTCTGGTTGACAGGTGGTGCTGGGTCATAGGTTGGACTGTATGATCTCAAAGTTTTTATTCCAACCTAAAGATTGATTTTATGATTCTTACTTGAGGCATATACAAATTGAAGACTTGTCTGCTGTTGGGTTTTATCTTCTTTTTTATTTAATTTAATTGCAAATACATCTCATGTCTTCAAGGTAAGATCAGCTAACTTAAAAACAAAGTACCTGGATATGATGAGACACTGAAAGTTTGTTGCTTTTATTTCAATGTTAGAGATGTTTTTTTTATTTATAAATCTCATGAGACCTCTGTGTATAGCAAAACAAAAAACTACTTATTTACTGTTGTAGACAGAAAGAATAATAGTCTGTTACAACCCTAAAAAAACCCAAACCATTAGAACTGGGGTTTGAAAAATGAAATATCATTAAATGTGCAATTTCATCTGTTTCTCAGTTAGCCAGAGCAAAAGCATAACTGACAAAGAGTTTGCCCACTATCTGTTTTTTTTTTTTTTTTAATATAAGATCTCAGTACTTGTGATACTTGATTCTTTGATGTGACTGCTGTTTTTCAGCTCTGTAAAGAAATGTGTTATCTCTGCTCTTCATTTCAAAATTGGTCCCCTCAGTTCAGTTATCAGTAATCCAGTAAGACAGAAAATGTGGTATTCTTTGCATTTTTATGCCTAAGGTATGGTATAAAATGCAGCACCTGGAGCATTCTTTGACAGATTGGTGCTACCACTGCAGTGAGTACAACCCTGAGGGGCTGAGCAGAGCTCTCCACCTGAGGGAGGCTGGGTGTGCAGGGTGACTGCATCAGACTATTGGATACTCTCCCGTGATGGTCTGCCAGCTGCTGGGCACTGGCAGCACACACAGGAGCACCGGGCAGGAAGGGTAGGTGAGGGTCTGGAGTTTTCCAGGAGTCTGCTACCACAGCTGGTCTCAGTGTGCTGGGTCTGCAGGGATCTGCTCATTGAGCAAATGTCCACGCTCACCTTAGGACCAAGCTCTGTTAACAATGCTGAGTCAAAGCATCAAGTCTAAAAGTCGAGTCCAGAAGCAGAGTTGTTTCACAATCCACACAAAAGCCCCCCAAAATCCTCCAAAGGAACAGCCTCTGTGAAACAGAAGTGCAGGGAAATGGGTGGAAAATGAAGGGATAATCTTCCCTGTTACATGTGTTGTAGTGAAAACAGATGGCAATGCACAAATTTATGAGGATTAAAAAATAGCAATTAATCTTTCCTCAAACATGGATCAATGCCTCCTTCCTTCAGCTCATCACAGGAAGGCAGGGGCTCACTGAGCTCAGTCCCTGTTTACCAGAAGGTGGTGCTGGCTAACCCTGCCTTGCAATTAGTCATTGACAGGATTATTCCAGTGTAAATTGTTGTCCTGACATGCAGGAATTCAGCACTCTACATTTTTAAAATCAGTTCAGAGCAGCTTCTACACAGAATTACTTGGATGGCACCTAGCAACTGCAGAAACACAGTGGTACTTGAAACTTGGAAATTATATTAAGCAGGATGCCCACCTATGTATTAAAAATGAGAAAGAAAACCACAAGTCTTTGCAGGCAATTCGAAATAATTTTAGGGGAAGAGTTGATGGTGTTGGAATTCAGCTATTAGAAATGCCAATGATAGATCCAGCATAAGCTGTGAACTCTTCTGTCTTTGCTATGATGCTAGGGACAAGTCATTTCATGCTTCCTTGCCCATGCAAAACATGTGAGCAAATTGCTTCTGAAACATAAGATATTGGACTGGTCATATGAATGCCAGAAGGCATTAATTTCTCGTTTAATATATGGCAAAAAAAAAAAAATAAATCTCTTCATACCTTTAATATGAATCTGGAGATAGGGTCATGATAATGAAAAGCAGAGTTTGTCTTTGGCAGTAGTCAAACTGTAAAGGGTGTGACTTTTTTTAGTAGAAATCTTAAATTCAATGCACGGATGTTATGCAGACTGTGTTTACACTGAACACCCTTCCCAAAGGAATTAAATAAGTTCTTTCAAGAGCAGTGGAAGGTGGAAGAATTGGATTTTGGCAGTAAGTGGAGAAAACCCTTGAGAGAAGAGAGCGCATCATTGGTCAGTAAATGGGATTTTTAAAAATTTCTTGGAGTAACATATCCCCATAGAACTGAAACTAGTAGTCTGCAGCTTCAGAACTGAAATTCTACTCATTACTGGCACAAAACCCATTTCTGTCATTTATTATTTTGTTATTTATTTTTAAAAATCATGAGATTATATGGACAACAAGAAAGAACATCTTGGCAGAATAAAGAAGAAAATACCTCAAGAAAAAACCCCTATTGAAATCCATGATAATGATTTCATTTATTTAATGGATTATGCCATTCATAATCATACCCTTTTGTACATGTGTTTTTTAATAATTTTTTGTTTGTCTATGTGAAACTTTAATTATTAGAAAACTAAGGAGGCCTGTGGTGTTTATCATATTTTCAATCTTGGTGTTAAAACTTAATTATTGTGTATTTAATTTGATAAATTAATCGACTTATGATTACACATTTATTTACTTCAAATAAACAAACAAAATCCCTCACATACCCCAATCACTCTTGGCTCTATATATTGAAAATATCATTTGAATTTTGGGACCATTTTTCTAGAAATGTTATTTTCCATTTTTTGATTAATATCAGCTTTGGGACAAACAAGCAAATATCAACTGCTTATGAAAAGTACATAAAAAGCTAACAAGATATGAAAAAACACATTTTTTTTAACTCTAAAGGGATCAAGCACAATCTGTTCTCATAACCACTGTCCCCCCACACCCCTTCCAAAAAACCCTGCAAGACAGGTCCTTGTCAGTTCTCACTGGAATTGAAATTTCCCTTCCATGGAAAGGCAGCTCTTCAAGTTCTATTTTGCCAGTCCATGCATAGCATTGCTGTTGTTATCCAAGCCCAATACAAGTCTGAATAACTCCGGCTGGTTTCAGAAGTGTGTTTGTCTGTTTCCAGACAACATACAGAACATCACGGTTCTGTGCATTTCTTTCTGAAACACACCTACAAATTTTCAGTGAAACATCTCTCCTGGACTCACTCTTTTCAAAGAGCTGAACAAGGCCTGTTTCATCTCTCTGGCTCGGAGGTACTGCACAGGCACAGTGTGCAGATATTATCTCAGTCCCATTAAAAGTAATTGCAGAGAGTAAAGCAGATAATTATTTCTGACTGACTGAGTTGTTGATCTTTTTGGTTCAAGGAAAAAATAAGAAGATCATCTGCCCTTTTTTCCCTGTCTTGTCCTGTTTAATTGACAGGTCAGCATTAGAGATTGCAGTCTCCTGTCAGATGACATTCTGAGTTAGAGCATAGTCTTACATTGTTTTGCTGCTAAGGTTAATTAACACTTCTTTTTGCTGATACCAGAAACAGAAATGTGAAGGAAACAAGAAACTGGCATAAATGGAAATCTGCCAATTATACTCAGTGAACTTGACTTTAGATATTGCATAGTGACAGTAATGAGAAAAACAAATGTATGATTTCTATTTTGTAGAAAACATTTTTTTCACATTTCAAGTCAGCATGTATTTGTAAAGCAGAAATGCCATCCTTTTTATGGTTTTTAAAGAATTTTTGGGACAATAGCTTAATTAACTTACTTTTGAGTGACCCTTATTTCTTGACTATTTCCTCTTAAATATTCTCCAAAATAGTTCCAGTGCATGTCAGTTTCACTTTTCATTATTTTGCCTTAGTAGAAGTCCTCGTCTTCCCTAAATGAATTCTCACCCTTTTAATGAAAATTATTTTGAAGTTACAGTTCCTATAGTTCCATGAAGTTTTATCACAGGAAAAAAAATCACCCTCAACTAAGTTCTGGAGATCCACACTTGTATTAAGGCCCATCAAAAAAGCTGGTTCCACTGAAAGTCAACGTCAGCCTCCCATTGGCAGGAGGATTAGCTGTTTTTTTTGGAAAAAACCCCAATACTTTTGAAGCCTTTCCCTGAATCCATCTCACTCATGGACATAGTGGTGGATTGATACATAACATTTATAATAGCTGTAAGAGTGGAAGTCAAGGATATATTTAAGTTAAACCTTGAATTGAACTGAGGAGGGGAATTCACAGAAAGGACACTAAGGTCACCTCTCCTTCTCCCCAGTACTCCCTTGTGCCACACTGTATGGATGTTTGTCTGCTGTGATTTCCTCACTGTGAGAGGGCCTTATATAAATACAGATCCCTTTTTCCTTAAGAGCTGAATTGTTCTGCTTCTCTCAATCTATGTTTGTCCGCTGGCATAGACATTCCTCTTCTCCTTACCTACAGGAACTCGAGGATGGGTGTAGGACCAGTTCCTGAGTGAAAAGTCAAGGTGGTGTTGACCAAGGGACATGCTCCACAAACACTCCTTTAGGCATAGCCATAAGTGAATGTGGGAGCACTGACAAAAGAGCAGCCTCATGGCATCCCACTCTGAACAATTCACTGTTTCTGGCAGATTGTGGGAACTTGATGTTCATTTGAAACTTAAGTTCATTTGAAATGCAAGTGCACTTCAGAAATCCCAAAGGGGAAATGCACCGTGAGAAAATGGGAAAATACCAAGAAATTGGTCTACAGAAATCAACTTTCAGTTGGAGGAACTGAAACCCAAAATCAATGTGCTTGTGGAAGCTATAGAAACCCAAGATGTTTTTTTAGTATCAGCCTCAGACTAATAGAGTAAGGCTGCTGCTGGCAAGACTCCTCTGTTTAATTACTTCATCATCATCACAGATAGACTTTTATTGGTGGTATTCCAGAATGCCCCAGGGTATCCTTCTTTGGACAACACAGATTGTAGGAAAAATAAAACCATTTAGGATGTAATGCTCTCTCTGTCATAGGAAGTGGAGAACTATTTAATTATTAGAGCAAAAATATTTTTTCTCTTCCTTTTCTCTCTCTCTCTCTCTTTTTTTTTTTTTTTTTTTTTTTTGGTTGGTTGGTTGGGTTGGTGGTTTTTTTTTTAGTATTTAACTAGACAAATCTACTGCATCAAAATGGTATCTACAGAAGCAGAGTAGGATAGATTAATTGCACTATTACTGTAGGATGGTACAATGCAATTATCACTTCTGATATAATTTAGAAGTGTAAGTTCACAGTATATTACAAACTATTGTAGAATCCCATGACTGGTAAGAAATAAACCATGTTCAACATTGTAATTAGGAAAAAAATAATTTGTAGCAATAATGTTGGCATACCTCCAGTTTCTTAAAAATACTAAAACTGTTCTTCCTAAATTCAGTGTTCTTCAAATTAAAAGTAAGTTCATTCAAAGTGATTCTGTCTCTTTGGGACTATATAACTCTGCAAAAGGTATAATATTAATGGTAGAATACTTTGAAGACCTACCCCGAGAATACACATCAAATTAGAAAGCTGAAAACTCTGTAATAGCCCATTTTTTCCTATGAGACGAAGCATATATCAGATTATGTAAATCTGTGTGTTTTGGAAATATCATCAAAGATTTGAAGGGTTGGAAGCCCAATCCCTGTCTCAAAGAACAGGGAGAAAGTTTTCACCTTTCATCATTCCTAAGTGACATTTATCTTGTCTATACCCAAATATAATGATGAAGACTTTAAGGCATTCTGTAACAGTGCTTACCTCCAAATTTTAAGAATGGAGGCTGTTGCCTGAGCACTGTCTAAGGACAAACATGTTGCAGGACTAACTTGGCTTATGCTGAAAGTCCCAAAAGTGCTGAGGGCCTCAAAACTGCAGGGAAGGACATGGTGGGTGACTTTTCTTTCACACTGAAAATCAGGTCCCTGTGTTCCTCAAGGTGAGAAGAGAGCAAGTTTTAATCCCTAACCAAGCTAATCTTTAACACAGAAAGCTATCATCCAACTAGAAACAATTGTCATACATTTCATGCTGTCTGTGAAAATTTGAGCATTCCCATAACTAAACATTTCCTTTCCGTGGTGTTCTTAATAATTACATTACAGATGTTATTGAAAAGGCATGGGAAGGCTTTGAGAAAGTATTTTGGTTGCTGGATGATAGCTACTCATATTGCTGTGCTCTGAAGTTCCAGGCTCCAGTTTAACTTTGGTGAAACTAATGGTTACAGATTTTGTATTTGTGGATGAATGTATGCTAAAATTAACCCTGTGTTATCCCTAATAGCTTTAGAGTTATTTAACATTTTGAATAGGGGGAATTACAAAAGCTGTTCTCAGAGTGCTTTCTGTCTGGTGTTTGTAGAACTGAGCTGTGTTTGAAACTCAGCAGAATCTGTCTCTTCTCAATCGTTTCTGTTAATCAAGCAATGGATATTTCTAGGAAAAGCAGTTCACTAATTGCTGGAGCTGCTCCTTGAAGCTCTGGTATTCAAACCTGTTTCTTTCATAATATGAACATTGCAAGAAACATTCAGAAAAATAATTTTTCAGAAATCTGTTGATTTCAAACGTTTCTTCAACACATCATGAGATTCAAACTACTCACTTAATAGGAACTTTGACAAACTTTCTGCCTCCATCTGCAACAGTGTCCATTGCTGTTGCTCCAGACTCAGGAATCTGAAAATGCATTTACTCATGTGCATGGATTGTGAAAGACAACTGTCCTTTTCATGGGTATGCCAGTATATAAGGATACACTAAGTTTTGAGTTATCAAGATTCCCAGATGAAAGATGGAGGAGACAGAATATTAATGATAGAAAAGACTACAGAAACCATGATGGATACTTTCCTCCTCAAGCAATGAGAAAAAAATAGGATCCAAGGGGTCTCAACAAATAGGGCAGTTGCAATATAAATTGTCATTGTTTGAGCAAGTGAATGGGACCAGATGACCTACAGAGATCTCTTACAAAGTAAACTACTCCTTGACTCCATAGGAGTTTTTTTATTATATAAAAAGCATAGAAAAGTGCTCTGCACAAGTTTCAGGAAGCCATTTAGTCCCTCCTCTCCCAGTTCAATGTCACTTGTTCTCAGTTGTTCCTGCTTCTTGGGGCTGAAGTAATGGGAATTTTCTCTGTGCATGGACATGTATTTTCACAGTCTCCCAGAAATCTGTTCCAGCATCCAAAAATTCTTACTATTTGGAACTTTTCCTTGGCATCAAATCTAAATCTCTCCTGATGTAATTTAAGCTGATTATATTTGCCCTAACCTCAGTGCTGGCAAAGAAGAGTTCATTAATCATTTGTTTTGCAGCTACCTTTTCTCCAGCTGAAGCCAGATGTACATCACCTTGGGGTTATTTTCCCTAGACTAAGCAACCCAGATTTTTTCAGTCCACAGGGCACATAGATATCTGAGCATTCTTGTTTACTCCCCTTGAACCCTCTCCAATAAGTCCATAGATCTCAGGAAAACAAAGCCCAAACCTGGACCTAGCTCTACAGGTGAGACTTCCTGGTGATGAGTAGAACTGAGATTTTGAAATGTCATAGCAATGAGCTTCCACTTAGTAGATCACAATACAATTTTGCCACTTTAAAATCAGCAAAATATCACTGACTCAGCTTCAGCTATAAGCATTTTAAAGCATGATCCTCAGTCTAAGTGTTCTCAAACATTTTTCAATTATCACACTGCTATTATTATGTTTTTTGGTGAAACACAGCTCTCTAAAACAAGGAAAAAAATTATAGAACACTGGTTGGAATGCTGTGGCACTCAGAAGGAATGTATTGCACAAGAAAAGGACTCTCCTAAATACCCCCTTTGCTAGAGAAATATATGACCTCTTCTGAAAGGAAGCAAGGAATACTTACAGTTAAGTAATAATATCTTAGCATGTATTTTCAGTTAATTATTGTTAACACTTTGTGTTGCTTTGTCATCTGTTATCAAAAAGAACATCAGGTTGCATTGAATTTCCTACTCATTGGAAAGGAGTCAAAAAAAAAAAAAAAGGGCAAAAAGCAAAAAGCAGAGTTCCTGTACTTGGTTCCTTATTAGCTACAGTACTTTTTACATTGTAATTTCAATCCTGTGCTCTGTGTAATGAGATACAATTGTTAACAGTCATATTCTGAGGGACATCTAGAAATAATGAGGTACCTTTGGAATTCTGCCTTCCCTACCGACAAAGCAAAACACTGTCACTTAAATGAATGCTTCTAGGAATGCCTCAGGAGTACTATGCACAGGATGGATGATTTCAGATTATGTAAAATAATGATGCCTTATAGAAATCATTTTTAGTTCTTTCTATCGCAAACTACAGTAAAAAACAGTGAGACATCATCCTTCAAACCCATCAGATTAGTAGTAATTGGATGCTTTCTTGCATGAGGAAAACTGAGACCAGGGAGAATTGTGAGGCCAGTCTGCAAAAGATCTACGGCAAAATGGGGCACATCCAATGAATCCTGGTCTGAAAGGTGCACAGCTATTGCTTATTTATAGAACTGAAGAACAAAATGTGACTATTAAGCTACAAAAGACATGCCATGTAATATTAGGTTCAGGTACTAACTGTTTTAAAGGTATACAGGTGAAAGAAGCTTGTGTTAAGGAGAGCAGGAAAGCCACCAAATGTCAGGAGTGCTGGCACTGTGCGCCTCCTACCAAACTCAAGGCAAAAGCAAAGCCTCCCATTCATCTCCTAAGTTGTCTATAACAGCTATCCTCAGAGTTCTTTAATAAATTACTGCCAACTTTCATGACTTTTCATGGACTAATAGGCATTCTTTATCTCAAACTTTTAAGTAAAAACATATTTTTTGACCATTTCGTAGACACCAGTGGACTGCGGACTGTAGTTGTGGAGTAATTAATACAAGGAGACATAGATCACAAAGCTCTTGCAGTCTCCTGTGGGTATAAAAGGCAAAATTAAATTCAAGTCTGAACAGATGTGTCACATTTTCACATACTTACACCAGCAATATGGATAAGATAACTTCCAGGGCTTGGCATCAAATAAGAAAATGCTTAGCACTTACAGCTACAGTTCAGTTTGTATTAGAGAGGTTTATTTTCTTTGTACACAGAAATAACTCTAGTGATCATTTCAAGCTGTTTGATCCAAAATCCAGTGCCGACTGCTCTTTTTTCCCCTGCTATTTTTGCCTGTTGATTGTTGGCTGTTTCAATTCTGTCATAAAATCCACTGTAGTAATTAGTTTTTCCTGCAATATTAAGCACCTGGTCACTAAACCACTACAAAGCCCAGATAAAAGGAAGACTATATGATATCTGACCCTGACATATACACATGGGCAGAGTGTCCCAGGGTTGTTACTGGGAAAAGAACTGTGAACTGCAACTGGGGAGGCAGGATAGAAAATACAGGGCAGGAGAGCCCAAGAGGAAGGAGGTGAGGATGCTCAGAGACACAGGGAAGACCCTAGAGGGGTAATGGACTAATCTGTAGGCAGGGAATAGTCTGAAACATTTCAGCAAGCCAGTCGTTTTCTCCCTCATGATTTCACTGCTTGATTCCACTTACTGACCAAGAAGAGCATTGGGTGTCAAAGTTAGTGTTTTGGAAAAGAACATGTGGCAAAGTCATAAGCTGAATATATATGTAGATACATCCAAGAGAGTGCATGGCACAGTAGAAAATAAAAATAAAAGAAGAAGATATCTGTTCTTCTAATTTAAAAAATGTTCATTATTTGATAAATTAAAACTTTAATGCATAAGTATCACACTACGATTTTAAGTACTGTGAAAATTAAACTGGTACATGTTTTTAAACATCAGATCAGAAAATTCATTCATTCATGGAATGAAAACTCTGCAGACATCTTTCATTAAACATTATTTATAGCTACTAATTTATCTGCCTCCTGAAAGATGGTTGTGGTAGCTTTTTCTTTCTGCATCTGTGTTTTTCCTGCCACATTTTAATGAAAAACTTCATTGGTTATGAAGTTAGAACTTTTTGTTTTAGAGGTATGATGAGAAGCCAAACAAAAAATTATTTGATGGACAGGTCTTGATAAACTACTAGTGATTATAAGACCCTCCCCTATATCAAAGTATACTGCAAATGTCACTGAGATTTCATATTGGACATGGAAGATTTGGATTTTTCAGTGTTCCCTGGAGAAACAAAATTTCTGTTGGAAAAGTATTGCACTGATGAACCAGAAGCATTCCTCTGCAATCTGACTGTGTTCATCAGATTTAGCAATGACAGAGTCTGGAGAATACTTACAGATCCATACAGGATCCTACACACAAATTATACTCACTTGTTTATCCATATAGGATTGCTCCCTTCTAGCTTGAACACCATCTTCCTTTTAAGCTGTTTATATTGTAGAGTAAGTCTAGATTTTTCTCCATGGGGAGCAATCTTTATAGCTCTGTATTGGGAAAGGGGGAATTTCTTATTACAGGTTTTTGTCACTTGTTTTGATCATGGACACAGCATTTCAGCAATGTCCTAAATTTAGTAATGAAGCAGGAGGCCCTTGATGAAGTTCACAGCTACACAGGAATTAGATGATCTTTCCTGTGAAGATTATTTGAGGAAATAGTACTTTTTGTGGGACTGAAGCAGTGTCTAGCATATGAATAAGTGAGAAGTCACTCTGAGAACTTGTGTTAAAAAATGAAAACCAATAATGGGGAAGGACTACACTTCTGTGTGAATTTGTTGTGAAGTGTCAAGACATCATGAGTAATGTTTCATCACAAGAAAGGAAATTAAATGAAGAAATCCTGTTCCAAAGAAAATACAGAACAAAAAGGTTTTGCTAAATGGCTGCTCACAGACATGTTTGCTAAATGGAAAAGACTAGTAGACTTCTTTGTAGATATTTCCAAAAAGTTGCTTCAAAAGCAATTATACAAAAAAATTCATCAAAGACCTGAATTCTCCCTTTCCTTTCTTCACATTTTTTTCAGCTTTTCCTAATGAATATTAGTTGTAATTAAAGCCAGAACAGACACTTGTTTTGATTGCATTAGGAAGTAACTCAAGTCTTAAGTATTCACAATTCCCCTTGATACCAATATGAGTTCTGTATGAAGACATGTAGAAATAAGGGAAGATAATTTAGGTTTAAAAAAGTCCCAAACTAAGTGAATATGAAATTTTTTCCTATAAGTGGTTCTGGGAAAAAAAGAAGAAGAAGAAAAAAAGCAATACTGATTCATGAGCTAGATAAGGAATATGTTCATGAATTTAACTATGTAAATCTTTCCTTATTAATTAAGGGTAGTCTTCTTTTCCAGAAAAAAATTAGGTAGCCGTGTAAAAGAACAATGTGGTCAGATTTTTTCAAGGCTTTGCGCTGATTATTTATAAAAAGCTATATCAATGTTACAGAAAAAAAATTTCAAATGTTAAAAACAGGTTGAGTAAACATCTTCATTAGTACTCTAAAGGAATCAGTTAGGTCCACTCTATAAATTATTCTAAATTTTTAAAAGTCTGCAAGTAACTTACCTACTTACTAAGCACACTTGGTACAGTATATCACACTTCAGTTTGGCCTGAAGCACATTTGATTATCCTTCTGGGTTACACACAAGAGGGAAGATGATTAATTAATTATACACTGATTACCATTTATCTCAAGTTTTTGACATGTTCTAGTTACTTTGTGATATCCCAACAACTGATCCCAGAGGATATGCCCATATTAAGGTTCCAAATAATCATACCGCCAAAAGGATGACCTCAGCATCCTAGCAAAATTTTCTTAGAAGATGAAGGAATAGCGAATAAACTGAAACACATAAGCTTTTGGTTAATTCAAAGACACCAATCATTTTTCAATACATACTGGGAATTTCCAGTTCCCCAGCCCTGAAACAGTAGGAACATGTGCACTTTGTGTTGAGCTTGGAGTGCATGAGGATTCATCAGACACAGCTGAAATTCACAGTTTGCAATGGCTTAGGTGGGACAGCTAAGGCAAGCTGATGCTCACTTAAGTTATCTGAAGGTCTTTTAGAAGTCTGCCTTCAGATGCACAAAAGTTTCACATGCAAGTGAATTGCAGTTCTGAGCTTAAACATTGGAAAAAATTGACACATTCATTGTCTTCTGCTCCAAGATCTCTAGGTGATGCAGTGGAATAGCTACACATTTGCTGTGAGGGTGGCATTTCCCCTGCATTTATCTTGACCCTTCTCCTAAAAAATCTTTGGTTGGCATCCAAGAGATCAGAGTTAGAAGTGCTGAGGAATTGTTGAAACATCAGATCTGGCAGTCAGGCACAAGAGCTGCTTTGGCTTGCATCAGCAGAGAGGGGTTTGAGGATGTAAGAGCATTGCTACTTTTTCCTGGGTGAAAGAAAATTTGCTGTTTTCTGAGTCTCAGTAAAGCTTGACAGGCTTCAAACCTTTTCTGCATCCTGTTTTGCCAGATCTAATTTGGAGGACAGTCTACACTGTACTGGATCTTTTATTCATATTCTGGGGAGGCTTTCCTTAAAACAAACAAGCAAACAAATATTTAGGCTCAATAGTTTTTTTAATGGTGCCTCCTTCTCAGTGTCATTAACAAAACCATAATTTGCAGGACTTGGTCAGTATTACTCTAAAGGTATTTTCCCATGGTTTTAAAGTACTGTAGAGTTCATGTGGCTGAGTCATGCAGCATTAGACAGAAGATTGCATGTTTTAACTTGGAAGAGTTCATGTTTAAGAGAAAGGATAAAGATTGAGGGTGCTGGAAGTCCAGGGTCCTGCTGCCTCTAACTGGATCATGGGAAGAGTCGAAGTGTATCACCAAGGCTCTGTTGCTATGCTTTGGGTGTTGAATACTCCTGGATGTCTATTTGCTTAAATCAATATGAAGGCTGTCTTTCTGTATTGGTGTCAACCTTTAGCTTGGTAACAGGATTAATTCCACAACAACATGAATTTAACTACTAGGTAGTTAATATCTTTCTTTCAAAACATCAGTGCTGTTTTTGTCTCTTTTTTAAGCATAGAGATCAACAGCTGCAAGGCAATCTTACTATTTTAAGATTATGTTGTTAGGAAGGCTTTGGGTTTGTTATTTTTTTCTTTTTGTCTTCTGTTGTATTGTAATAATTATTGAAGCAGCAAAACCTGAGCACTCCAATTTTGAAAAAAATATATATTCTTTTATGAATAGGAGATTCTGAGAGCTACTGTTAAGGTAAACCATCATCCAGATGATCTTAGAAGTGCCAGGATCTACTTAACTAAAACTATGGAGATGACTGAAACCTTGGCATAAGCAGCTTTTATGGAAGCTTTTATTGTTTTACAAAGAAGACCTCTTTTGTTTGTTTATTCGTTTAAGGTTGGGGTTTTTGGGGGATGGAAGAGAGGTTGCTGTTTATAACATCTTTGAAATAAACCTGTTTAACAAGCTGAATCCTTAGGATGTCTGAAAGCTCCAACGAAACTCCAATTGACTTTAATTTGGCTCATTTTTTGGCAGGAAAGGAGAAAAGCCTGGGAGAATGACCTTTACTTATTCCCCAGAGTGTAAACAATTGAGAGATAGAGATGAAGAGATCCACATTCTCTGTAGGAGCCTTTCTCTCCTCTCAGTGAGTACTGTGTAATGAATCCGTAGCTCACATTGGTGTCAATAGTAATTAAGCACATGCACTGGGAAGGAATGAAATTTTAAATTGGAAACTCTTCCTAAAATCTTATTACAACAGTTCTATAGGCCACTATTCAATGCAGTGGGTTAATAAGCACTAATTCCTGCCAGGGCAGTAGGATTAATATAGATAAAATGTTTAATAGAAACTTGTTTTTTAATTACTTTCCAAAGCGAACAGAGAGTAGCTAATATATATATGTTTTGTAAAAAAATATTCTTTTATTGTAGCTCTCTGTTACTTAGTAATTGTTTTGTCACTGAATACCACCAGATGTGGGAAAATCATTTAAGCCATTGGAATAACAAAAATTTCATATAAAAAGCAAGGTGAGAGAATATAGACCTGCATTGTTAAGCCTTTCAGGAAATGTATGGGCAATCTTTATTTTACCCCATAATGAACAGTGCATTATGTTATAGCCTTTAGCTATATGATTGTATAAATAAATTCTTGAATAAAACAATTTTCTTCAGCATGTTTTAAATACCGGTTTATGCAGTTTTTCTAGTGATATCTCTTATTCAATATATGCTAGAAAGAATGAAAGAAAGTCTTTTATACAAAATGACTTGGCATGCTAATGCTGCTCAATACATTTACAAATAAATCATGCCTCTCTGCAACACTGTTTTTCTTTGGATCTCAGACAGCCTTACGGGGCACTGAGACATACCTCAGCAGAATTTTAGATCCTCTAGGTCCCAAGAACCTGACGCCCTCCACAGCATGCCTTATTGGCATAAGCAAACACACGTTCTAATCATAGTTCTAACATTGCTAATGACTTAGACAATATCTTGCAGATATCTTTATTCATAGAGAAAACCTAATATGAATATTCATACCAAAAATATGCAGCCTTATGAGGCTGCAGTCAATACACTGCTAGGTCTTTTCTCTGCTTTTGAAGTTCAACAGGCTCCTGATCACAGGAATACCCAAATTCTGCCTGCTGCAAGGCAGCTGCAGAGCCAGGAGTGAGTCACTGGAATGCAGAACTCCCTCTCTATGCTGCACCACAGAAGTTAAAGAGATTGTCAGCTGAGGTAGAAATTACACTTTCCCTCCTAGCAAGCAGAACCACTGAATAGATATGGGCAAAGAATTTATACACCCACACATTCACACATTTGCTCTTGATACTCCTCTCTAGTAAACACTAGGCCGAAAAATAGCAATAAGACTCTTCTGTGGCATGGAAAATCATGAAATGAAGCTTTCAGAGTGCACATCAGTATTTGTTTTGTGATGCTGATACCTTATTGCATACTCCATGCAATAGTAGTTCCTATGCCACAGGTAAGTATCCCAAATACCACCTGGGATGAAGTATTTTCCTCTTTCCATTATGTTGGGTTTTTATATGTATTAGCAGTACCAAATATGAATATCTACATTTTGGAGTTGCTAGAGAGTAACTAATCCTGACAAGGTAGAACTAGCACAAGCATAGGACACATAATTATCTAAACCATCTTTGTTTTGTATCATGATTATTTTCATCATTCTCTTCAGCAGGCATATAAAATGAAAAGATCAATTTTAAGAAACTCTTGTAATCTATTTATAAATTAATTAAGCTTTACAGCTTTTTTTTTGGTCTGCATACATAATTGTACCACTCAAGATCACAGCATCCTTATGGCTAGATCAGATACCATATTGTAAAATCTATTAAAAATGTTATTTTGAGTAAGCTTGATAAGCATTAAATGGGGTAAAAAAATTGTTTTGTTGCAATCCAGGAAGAATGCATACTTGATTAAATATCAAAGATCAAAATTTACAAAATAATACCATGAGAACAGAAGCAAATTTAGCTTGCAAGCATTAAGGGAAGACATGATTAAACTGATTACTATGCACAGCATTAGTCATTGTTACTATACAATTCTGCTGTCTGCTGAAGTATCTAATCTACAGTAGAATTAAGATATTTTTATCCATCAGGTTAATATATAACAGTTGGCACAAAATAATTACTGCAAATGAAATCGAGATGTATGATGGAATTTTCATGTATTTATACACATATATAGGAAGAAAATGTTCACCAGATAAATAATCTCAACATAACAGAGCTCTTTGTTAAGCAGCCTATCAGATATACATTAGCTAAAACTCTTGTATAGTTTCTTCTTGCTGCTGTTTCTGTTACAACATAAAACAACTGAAATACTAAAGATGAATGAATGTTGGTCAGACATTTAATTTTTGCTACTGAATTCTGAGAAATGAATGGCATGTTGATTTTCTGTGAAAATAATGTCTCTCATAGCTGCAGTTACTTCAGAGAAAGTAAACAAAGGAGGTGGGTAATAGCACACATTTACAATAAAGTTGTTGTATACAGGTTCCTATACAGTAAATGTAAACACAACTTAGCTCACATCATTGATTTTGCTTTTGAGTGGCCCCACTTGGCGATCACAATTTGCACTTGATGTGTTTTGTAGCAATTGTAACTGATGTTTCCATTCAAGTGAGATCAAAACAAGAGTCTTTATCTGTTTTCCTGCAGCAATGATGATCTAAGGGTGGTGATCCAAAGCCTAGATTCATTCAGAGGAACAAGAACTTATCTCACAACTCATTTAACTATATTCTGGGTGCAAGTGTGCAGAAGCAGACTTATTTTTCCTGGACTCAACACAGAGACAGGTAATGGACATTACTTTGTCAATTCATGCCACTTTCTTTGCCTCCTGGTTATCATGAGCTGAAGTATCGCAGGGCAGAGAGGGAGAAATGCTCTGCTGGAATCACTACTGACTGCTGGAATCCCTTCCTCTAAGCCTGCTAGTATGTCTGAGTAAGGAGGTTCTGCTTCACAAGAGAAGGTTTAAAGAAACAAGACACCAGTTTAATGTTTAAGACAGATTTTCTCATCATGACTAGATTGCCTTGGGTGAAAGGGTCCTCTTTGGACACTTTCTTCAAATACAATACATAGTACATGTTGTCTTAAGGAATTTAAGTCATAAATGACACAAAGTGCTAGGAATTATTCAATTCATATCTAAATTGCCAGGAGGAAATATGAAAGGGGAAATAAGACAATTTTGTGCTGTTTCTGACTACTGTTTTTTCTCCTGTTTGAGTATCTGCCAGCCCTTCCCAATACGAATCACATACTGGGGCTGAAGGTCAAGGACTGAATGAGTTGCTCATTTTAACCTTCCTGCCTTCTCCTACAGTAAGATTGAAACATAAGTAACATTTTATTCATATTTTCTTCTTATTTCCACTGCTATCAAATTCCAAATGCCAGATATTTTTTCTTTATTTGTATGAAATGCTCCCCTATTCGGTAATGGTACCATTGGTACCACAGGAGGAGAAAAGTGTTACAAATCACACAAATCAAGAATCTAATAATGCTAAAATTCAGTAGCTGGATCTACTTGAACCAGCTGGTGAAATTGATGTAGTTTCCTACATAATTCCACACTGTAAAATTACCAGACCTTTAATGGAGGAAACAAATTTTCAAATGAGATATTGTTCATTATTTATTACATTTGCAGTGTAAAAAACACACCAGGAATTGACATTATAAGGTACTTTATAAATTTACAAAGATAAATACAAGCACATACTATAAATTTTTACTTATGTAATATATAATATGTATTCAAGATTTCAGAAAACAAAATTCAGATACAGGAAGGAAACTCAACAGAAATAGTATATTTAAAATAATTAATTCCATTAAAGGTAAATTTGTTATTCTCTCTTTCCAGCTCTTTTTGTTACTATTTAAAAGGAAAAAATGCATAATATAGAAAAATAAGGGATTTTTACATAGGCGTTTGGTATTTTTTTTTTAAATTTAGAGATAGTAAGGCAAGCAATAACCAATAAAAAAAAAAAGAAGAAAAAATAAAGAGGGAAGGACATGAAAATATTTTGCACATATACAAAATGGAGCTGTACTGACAAATGCATTGTTGTATCTGTTAATGCTAGGTATAATAATGGTGTAAATAAAACATTTGTTTTCATATTGGACAGCTGAAAATCTAGCTAGTGCCTTTTCCTGACAACTAAGGCTACCACCATCATTCACTGAAAGAGACTTCTTATTAACAGAGTTTCTATAATCAAAAAGAAACAGGATTTAATTACATTGTTTGATCCTTTACACAGTCATGGTCCATACACAGTTATGTCTGGTTCAAAATCCAGGCCAGTTGGTTTTTTTCTCCTTAGCTCAACATGCAGTCACATTAGATTACTCTCAGGTTTTTGTTTTGGCCTTTTTTGCCTTCACTGTAATTGGACATTTTACATAGAGTCTGCTCTCGATTAATTTATATTTGGCACTATATTGAAATACACTTGTCATTGTTAACCAACATCCAACAAGTATGATAATTTGACATACCGTTTTGAGAGTTATATTGAATTTTTTCTTCTTATAGACACTAATTGCATATTTGAAGTGATGGATCTTGTTCTCTCAGAAGCATGTGTCTGGATCCCTTATTCATCATAATTTGAGAAAGAGGTATGACCTTATTTCTTCCATTTCTTAGGTTTTCAGAAATGCACAAACAGTGAAAACAAACATAAATCATGTTCCATCACCTAACTGTTATAAGACCATTTGCATGGAAACAGGGTAATTCTGTCCTATTTTCTGCCCAGTAAGTTAGTGCTTAAGAAACTCAGGTGGAATAGAGAAATTGAACTGAATTATCTCATACTTGAAATAATATGCCGTATTTGGCATGATTATTAAACTTCTGTATGTGCCTGGGAAACCATAGGGATGTGTTATTTAGCCTTTTCACCTGAAAACATTTCCATCTTGTCTTCATGCACATCCCTGTGCCATTTTACAAGGCTCCCCCTCAATCCCAGGTGAGAGTTTTGACTCCTATTCATTTGCAACACTTCTGCTGTCAGAAAGGTGTTGTGGGAGATAACAAATGAGTGACACTAAAAAGAATCACATCTGTGCAATTGAACATACGCAGCTCATCCAGAACCTGCTGCACATCAGTGGCACTGCTCCTCATAGTGGTGGCTCTGGCAGAGGAGGGGAACACCAGAAAGTGCCACGTACATCCAGGCAGCTGCACTCCCAAATGGTTCCCTTGCTCTGAATCACCCGCTGCCATCAGGCACACATTTAATAAATGCCATTTAATTGTGAATGAATGACAGCTCGGAGACTTACAGTACTCAAAACAACTTTTTCTTTTTTTATGAGAGGAGAGTGAGGAGTAACTGTGTTGCAAGAATAGCTGAAAGTAAGAAGTTCTTCATGCATGTGTCAATTCTTGAAAAAGTGGTGATGGACTAAAATCTCTCTTCCTTTGCCCCCAGTGTACACAGGAGCTTGACCTGGAACCCACTGATTAAACATTTGCTTTGAGCTCCCAGGATTGCAAGCAGAGAACTATATGAATGAATGTTGCTGTTACTTAAATAAGCATCAGTAAAACACTATTTTCAACTCTTAATAATTAAGTTTTGCTTTGCACTTTCATGTAACCACCATGCTGAGTAATATCTCACTAAAGTCTAGACATTTGGAGGTGTACGGAATGGTGGAGTAGACACTTTAAATTTTCATCATGACATCTCTCACCATGTTTTTAAAAGCCTACATCAATTAAGGGAAGTATACTTTGAAGAACATCCTGCAATTTTTATTTAGCTTAGAGATATAGTTATTTAGCATTTCAAATAAGCCATGAAATGCAGAAAATGGCCAGTAGCAGCTAAATCCTGGAAAGCAGAATTTTAAGTAGGTTTTCTCCACCTAGAAAACTTAAGAAAATGTTCAGTTACTTGCAGTTACCAAGAAGGGTAATGAACATTTATAGGTCTTTAAAAGTGTGTCATGTCACAAAATCCACATTAACAGATTCATTGGAAGCATATATGCTGTATTCAGTGACTTCTGCATTACGAACTCTGCAAGCAGTTCTGAGATTCCCCACACTTTTAAGCAGGTGGCAGTGTAGGTTAAAGAGACATAGATTTTTCCGTAGCTGATAGAAATCATGCTTTCCAATTTTCCCATTTATCTCAACTTAAGGTAAAAATACATAGAACTATTACTGGGTTCCTATCTAGATGGGAACAGGCACAAACTTTGAAATGCACTTCTTTGTTGACTCAACAGTATTCCATTATTTCCAGATGCAGCTTTGTGAGCTTTATTTCTCAGAATAAGACACTGCAGTAAGAGACATAACTCAACCTCTCTTCTTTAATATGACCGTAGGAAGACCTGTCCTTTTTGAAGGGGTTAGGTGATGTTACAGTGCAGTGATTCAACATCAGTGCTCAGTGTCTAATGATAAACCTTGACAGTTTTAATAAAAGCAAATGCAGTGCCCCTCCTTCTGCTGGACTTTAATTTCTGTCACTGACACAGACTCATCAGATAAGGCAATAAGGAATTTAGTTTACATTTGCAACTTTGGGCTGCTCTTTCAGTTATTTCAATTTTTTGTGCATAAATTGCTGCATTAGCTAGCATTTGTGCCTAAAGATCACTAATAAGGTTGGTTTTAACATCTCTGACAGCAACATGGATGGTGGGATGGAGTGCATCCTCTATGAGCCTAAGGATGACAATCAGCTGTGTGGTGGGGTGGACAGGCTGGAGGGAGGGGATGCCATCCAGAAGGTTCTTGAGCAGCTTGAGAGGTGGGCTTCATGAACCTTGTGAAGTCCAACAAGACCAAGAACAAGGTCCTGCATTGGATTGGGGCAATCCCAAGCACAAATCCTGGCTGAGCAGAGGATGGATTGAGAGCAGCCCTTGGGGAAAGGACTTGGTGGTGTCGGTGGACAGGAAGCTGGACCTGAGTTGGCAATGTGTGTTTGCAGCCAAGAAATCCTAACACATCCTCTACTACCCCAAAAGCAGCGTGACCAGCAGATTGAGGGAGGTGGTTCTGCCCCTCTGCTTTGTAAGGCCCCTCCTGGAGTGCTGTGTACAGGTTCAGGGGGTCATCCTGAACAAGAAGGACATTGACCTGCTGAGGCAAGTCCAGAGGAAGCCATGAAGATGATCAGAGAGAGTTGGGATTGTTCAGCCTGGAGAAGACAAAGCTCCAGGGAGATCTCACCTTCCAATCTCTAAAGGGAGCTTACAAGAGAGCTGGAGAGGGACATTTTACAAGGACATGTAATGATAGGCCTTCAGCTGAAAGAGGGCAGGTTTAGACCAGATATTAAGAAGAAATTTTTTGCCATGAGGGTGGTGAGGTACTGCAAAATGTAGCTCAGAGAGGTTGTGGACATCCCATTCCTGGATGTGTTCTAGGTCAGGCTGGGTGGAGCTTTCAGCAACCTGGTCTACTGGAAGGTGTCCACGGCCATGACAGAGGGGTTGGAAGTAGATGATATCTAAGGTCCCTCCCAACCACAATCATTCTACGATTTTCTGTATTTTTTTATTTTATATATTTTATTTCATTTCTATTTTTTCATATAGATCCTACCTTATTAAATTAAAATTAACAAAATGCAACAAGTGACTTTCATTTAATGAACATAATGAAAGTATGTGGCTTTGATCTCTTGCTAATGTGTGAACGGAACTTTTTCAAAAGCATTTTTTTGAGATGACTAGACACATGGTAACAGTAGTTGTCATGAAGTTGTAGGTTTTTTACTTGGAGATGTGAAAAAATATATGCATGTGCAATATATTTTTTGCAATATATATTCCACTCTTGTGGAAGTGAAGCAGTGTTCAGGTAGACTGGTTCTGTGGCAGGAGAATACAGCTGGACTTAAAAAACACAGATGAACCTAAAACTGAAAAAAGAACAATAGTTCCTTTTTATTTGGCAGCGCAGGATGGATAAAAATCCCAACTTCTTTGCAGGAATTGCTTTCCACACTGTTGAAAGTAAAATTCTTCATGTACAGGTGGAACTCCTACATCAGCTTCTGCCTGGTGCCTCCCCTCCCAGCGGCTGGCACCACGGACAGGAACCCGGCACTTCCCTCTCCACACCCGCACTTCCCACATGCACGCGCGGGGATGAGGTCCGCTCTCAGCCGCCTCTTCCCGGGGTAGGGGGCAGAGCAGGGCGGAGGGAAGGGCCGCAGTTCCCCGGAGTTCCCCGCAGTTCCCCGCAGCTCCCGCGGACACGCGCGGACCGAGACGCGGCCGCTCCCGCCCGGGCAGGGCCGTGCCCGCGGCGCGCCAGCGCCCCCAGCGGCGGGAGCGCGCCCGCACCCGCGCCCCGCTGACAGCGACACTCCGCAGCCCCACGCGTGACAAACAGCGCGCTGACACCCCCGCCACACACACACACACACACACACACACCCGCCATCGCAGCCCCCGCTCACACAGCAGCGCCCCGGAGCGCCCCGCAGCCAACACGCCGCTCACAGATACCCCCCGCTCGCAGACACCCACGGCCCGCAGCCCCCCGCCCGCCCCCCGCAAACTCCGCCAGCGGCACCCCCGCACCGCCCCCCGAACCCCACTCTGCACCCCAAATCCGCGACCCGAATCCCGTACCCCGCATCCCGAGTCCCGCACCCCGCACCCCGCACCCCGAGTCCCGCACCCCGCACCCCGAGTCCCGCACCCCACACCCCACACCCCGCACCCCGCACCCCGAGTCCCGCACCCCGCAGCCGCCCCGGGCGCCCCCCCGCAGCCGCCGCATGCGCAGCGCGGGCGCGGAGCTGTCCGAGCGCTGAATCCGTGACTCCCGCCCGCCCCATTCCAGCACAGCGCCGGGGTTCCCCGCGGCCCCGCAACCTCCGTCCCCACAGCCCACCCCTCCCGCACACCCGCCCGCCCTCCGCGGCAGCGCCGACGCTTCCCTACCCAAAGAGGGGAAAAGCAGAGCCACCCAGTAGCCCCACCACCGTTCATAAATACTAATTTCCAGCGAAAGGGGAATAAAACATATCGACAACAGAACTGCTCTCAGCGCTGTTCCCTTTTGCCTGATGCTCCTCGCATAGTTGGGTTTTCTCCTCTTTTCTTTTCCTTTTTCCCCCTTTTCTTTCCATTTCTTTTCTTCTTTTTGCTTGGTTTTATTTTTTTTTTTCTTCTTCCCTCCATCATCAAAAGCAAGTCGGGGGAACAACTGTGTCTGATGCCTTACCTCTTTTGTGCTGACTGCTGGAGATGAGCCTAGGCTTGACCTGACCATGATTCCAAGGACTGGCACTTCTCTTTTACCCCTACTTTGTAGAGATCCAGACCTTCTCTTCCTGATTGTCAAGAAAAATAAATTATTGCTGAATTTGGAAATCTAGGCAGCAGCAGCTTACTTTTTCCGTGCATCTCTCTGGAATCATTTCTGGGATATTTCCAAATCATCACAGAAAGCAGGAGGAATGAACCGGCAGCTAGTGAAAATATTGACAACCTTGTTTGCATTTTTCTTAGAGACAAACCACTTCAGGTAGGTGATAACACTCTGTAATAATATTTGTCAAAAGGTTGTGAGAATCATAACTATAAAGATACTACGTCACAATAACCTAGTTTGTTTGCTGTATTTGAGTGTTTTGTGTTCATTCTATATAGACTATCCCTTTTACACTCAGAGACTCGTTGCTTGGTAACAAACACAAAAAATAATAATCTCAAGTTTGGGTGATCTATTTTCCATTTTCTGATGCAAAGATGTGGGTTTTTTCACTGTATATCAGTACAGCTAAGAACATTTTCTTCGGCTTTTCTTCCTAAGCGTAAATTCTCTGCTCCTGGCAGAGCTTGTTTAGGAAGTTGCTTTGGTTCCCTCCTCTTCAATCTTTGGAAATGATTGTACCAGTTTTGTCAGGGGTGTAGTTATTTGAAATTAGAGAACCCAGCCCTCTGATTTTAGGAAAACCCTGGATCAGACTAGCATTGTGTTCACTTAAAGTCCCAATGTTTCTGATTTTTTTAAACGTTTCACGAGCTTTTGCTTCAGCTATTGACTTTTTTGTGGTATTAAGCAAACAGGTTGATCTTTTTATTAAGAACAGCATTTTAGATGAGATTCATTATTGAATTGTATGCTGCTGTGTATCTGCATGTACAGATGTATCCAAGAGTAATGAGGAATACATAAAGTGTCAGAGTGAAACAGTGTTTATATTTGTGAGCCTGGGTTCACAGCACGACTCATAACTAGTGGGCTCTGGATGAAAACAGAAGTAATTTATATAAGAACAAGTGTACTATCTTAATTTTCCAGTTTTTATTTCCTTAACTGAATTATTTAATTATCTAAGTTGGATATATCATCTGCTGTCTATTAAATATTAAGAATATTTGTAGTGGTACTCTGTCATTGATAAAAGCAAAAGGAAGCAACCACCTCCTATAAATGGAACCTGGAAAAATGTGTGGAATCACACCATGAGAATTTACTACCCCCTTGCCCTTTAACAATTCTGTGAATTGTTTCTCTTTTGTAGCAAGAGAAAGGATTTGATATTTGCTTCTCATTTCAGATGATCACATGTATATCTGATTTTTTTATACTTGCACGTAGATGCATGAAAATACCTCATGAAACACTCCTGAAACTGAGGGGTTCTCTTTGGGCAAATATTTAAACAGAGAGTGGCTAAGAAGTCAGAGTCGGAATTACTTTTAATTTAGCTCTAAGATAAAGTGGAAACAGATACAATGAAATTGGTTATTTAAATCTAAGTTAATGTTTTATTATTAAATCTGTGCCTCTACACACCAAATATGACCATTTTCATTCCAGTTTCTTTTTCCCTGGGGAACAACCATGGGGAACTCCTAAACTGTCTTTCTCTGCAATGTATTATGTGCTTGCAATAGGTAATGTGCTATGTACACAGCATTTCACACACACATGATATGGTACCAGAAATTTTCTCTTCAATCCGTGAAACGTGTTCAAAGAGCTTGCATATAAATACCACCTGGTGATACTAAATTTTATTTTTCAGTGCTCGTGGAGTGGGGGCGAAACCCCCCTAAGATCAGTTGTGACTGACTCCAGAACCCTTTTTGCCATGTTGGGAAATATTCCAGACACTCACTAGCATGATTTAAATCTTTGCTGTAAAAAGCAATTTTATTTTTTTTTCTATCCCTATCTTTTCCAATACTAAAAAATCCAGTGTTTTTCAGTGTTCCTTGTTAAGTATTGCTGGCTGTTGTTTGGAAGTTTAAGACCACCTTAACCACCTTAAACCAGTGTTAACATAACATTTAACAGCACCCATGCAATTAAATTAATGATATAAAAAAGGATATCAAAATCACTCTAAGACGGCTTTACATGTTAAAGTGAAGAGTAAATGGAATCTGGTAAAGTCTTAAAACTGTAAAAATTTTTAAAGCTAAGGTTTTTTCTGAATAGAAAATTGTGTTCATGCATAGTACTAGAAACTCATCTTTAGTTCTAGAATAAAGTTTTCAAGTGAAAGGAAGAGTATGTTGCTTTTTAAAAATTCTAATTTCTACCTTCAATGAGTTGAGGCAATCTTATTTAGTGATGTAATTTCTCCATGACTTGAATACAATGCAAGCTAAATATTAGCTAATGGTGGCTAATAATTTATTTAGGACGACTTTCTGTAAAGAACATGATTCAAGATCTGGAAAATCCCCCTCACAGACCCTGTCTCCTTCAGATTTTTTGGACAAATTGATGGGAAGGACATCGGGATATGATGCTAGAATCAGACCAAATTTTAAAGGTAAGTTTTCTAAGACTTCTAATAAATTAATTGATAAAGTTTAGGATAAATTATAGGTTTTGAGGGGGTTTTAACCACTGGTTTTAATCTATATTTTCAATAACTTCACATTTCTAGTGTTATACTGCCATGGAAAACAGCTGATCCATGGGGTGGACTAGGAGACAGAGCAGTGTAGGAGTCCAGATAGTAAGGGTCCAGAACTTGAAAACCCTCTTTTGACATAACAGTAATAATGTTCAGCTGTTATAAAATGCTTCTGAAGACCTTACTAATTTAATGGAATGAATAGGATTATGGGCTTCAGACTAAAACCAAATGAGACTACTTGTTCCTGAAATTTTTAAACCACAAAGACAGTATCACTAAAACTTCCATGCCAAGATATTGTCTTCTCTACAGCAGTGTCTGAACAAAAACTTCTATGTTTTCTTTCAATTTGAAGAAAGTAAAAGCTTCTTCCCAAAGGTAGGGGGAACTCAAGAAATATACACAGAAGATTTTATCCTGCATATGCAGAATGAATGATAAGAACCAATGTCTCAAGAACCCTATAAAATATAGAAACTATATTCTGTTTGGTATTTCCATGAAAGCCCCCTTTTCTTCCAAAATTTGGATTGAATTGTGGAACATTATCACCACCATCCCAGAACAAAGAAGACTGTGTACTGGAAGCTTCTTTTGAAAACATTATTACTCAGAGCAAGTTTTCCTTTCTGTAGTCCCGTAAATCCCTATAGAAAAGAGAACAGAATATCTTGCGACTTTCTGTGAGGGGGGTTGGGAGAGAAGTGTTCGTTGCCCATAATTAGCATTTTGGGAGAGTCCTATAATTCCACCAAAATCATCTCCTTTATGCCAATTCAAAACTCAGATATGGTTTTACTTTGAAAACTGATAGAATGCTTTCTCCCCTAAATCTCATGGCAACCTACATTTGCAACTCATATCTATTAGCTTTGGCCACTGAAATGCATTTTTTCCTATATTAAGCCTTTTTAGAAGTGCTGTGAAAGTTGATAATGGCTGGAAAAAATAATAATTTCTTAGCCAGTGAATGAACTGTTAGGAGTGAAGAAGCTCACATGTCAATGAGAAAAGTGTTTAATTAAATTTAGATCAAAGATCAGTTTCTTCTCTCTGTTCCACATGTGCAAATTACATGATTTAGAACAAAGTGCCTTTTTTGACTGCTTCCTATGCCTGAGCAAGGAGCAAACCAGTATGGATTTCAGATCCAAAGGTTTGAAAGCTGACAGGTTAAGAAAACTGAGTCAGTAAAGTCTGAAGTCTTAATTTCAGAGTGTTTTTCAAAGTGCTTATTGAGTTCCTAAACTGGTGTCCACATCAGTTTATAGTAAGTAATATTAGTCTCTCACATTCATTTTGTGGGTTTGCATGAGTATCAGTGAGATTTTAGAGAATGTAAATGAAGGCAGAAATTGCCTGAATTGAGCACAATATCAATCCTTAGGAACATTTTTCTGCTCTTTAAATGGGGGGGGGGGGGGGGGTCATACTAAAAAATCTTCATCCTTTATATCTCAGACAAAAACCCGTAATAGCAACAGTCCCATGTGCATGCATGACTTAGAGACAGCTCTCTCTTGCTCCCCAGTATGTGTCTACAACCATTTCATGAAAAACATAGGAGCCAGGCTGGGAGCTTTGCTCCCCTGACACTCATGTGTGTAGAGCAGATATTGTGTGGTGCTTGCTGAGATGTTTGACAGGCACTTCTCCCCTCTGAGTCCTGTATTTTGTTTGCATTCCCAAAGTGAAGTTGCTGCCTCTTGACACATATGAGAACTTACTGAGAAAGCTTATGGCATATTTTGGGTTTTGATATTTTTATTAAGTCACACTCCAGAGCAGGATGGTACTTTGCAGCAGTTTGAATTGATAAGTAGATCCTCAATGCTTTCTCATAATTTTGTGTCTGTGAGCTCTCCCAAAGCTCTCAGTCTTCTGGTGAGGGGCCTGAAAGTTCTTTTTGTTTTTTGCTTTGTTCATTTGAATGGTATTTTGGACCTCAGAGTTTAGAACTAGAGAGTTAGGTCAGGCAGTTTTGAACTTCACATCACCAAGGTCAAAACCATGTCAGCTAATAACCCTATTTATTAATCAACATCCATGTTTTAGTTGCCCAAGTCAAGGTTTCAAAAAAATTTAGAATACTTATTTTCTATATTGCATACTTTTTCCTTTTAAAGAATGAGGACAGCTGAAAAGGAGTCAAAATAAATTTATTTTGCTTGAAGTTAGTATGATAGAGACTATATTTTTACGGAGTCTTTATTGTGTCCATAATAGATTGTTCTGGTTTTTAACATTTATAAATATGTTTAAGATAATTTTGGGGGTAAGGCCTATTTTACAATACTGATATTCTAAATTGTATAGATGGAAGAATGCATGCAATGCTGAACTAGTACCTGACTCATAACACTTTTCATGTCTTAAGGAAAGAACTTTTTATCATAAAAGAGGCTACTGAAATAATTATTTAAACTAGGGATCTTCTATTTGGCTTTGATTTTAGTCTGGGGATATTTGTTTACTATGTTTCAGAAAAAAACCATTGTGAATCAAGATATTTGTACCACTATTCAGCCTCTCCTTGTAGGCTCTTGAGGGACAGCTGTTTGACGAGTGGCTGAGGACACTTGGTCTGTTCAGCCTGGAGAGGAGGAGGCTGAGGGGAAACCTTATTTTAGTCTTCAACATCCTCATGAGAGGAAGTGGAGGGACAGGCACTGATTTGTCTTCTCTGGTGACCAGTGACAGGACCCAGGGAATGGCCTGAAGCTGTGTCAGGGGAGGTTTAGGTTCAATATTAGAAAAAGGTTTTTCACCCAGAGAGTGGTTGTGCCCTGGAACAGGCTTCCCTGAGAAGTGGTCACGGCACCAGCCTGAGAGAGTTCAACAAGCATTTGGACAATGTCCTCAGGCACATGGTGGGATTCTTGTGGCCCCTCTGCAGAGCCAGGAGTTGGGCTTGATGATACTGATGGTCTCTTCCAACTCAGTTCGTTCTGTGATTCTTTGATTCTACTCATGCATTTGTCTAGCTTTTTCTGCTTTAGACTAGTTACACAGCTTTTCCTGAGTCCACTACAGGCATTTTATAGTGTCAGAAAAGTCTGATTTCATGGAAATGCAACTGAGTAGAACATATTTATCTTATGCCACTGATCATACAATAATTAAATATACTTTTATGACTAGTTTGAATTACTGGAAAACAGCAGCTATTAGATTAATTTTTGAAATAAAGGCTGTGCACTCTAAAGAGAGAGAAAAACGCTACTTACTGGAACAAGGTGTTTTATCCAGATAAAGCATTTCTTCATTAGTGACTGCTTTTTCCTATCTTGTTCTTGCAAATTAAAAAATTCAGGAAGATAGTGGGAGAGCAACAGGTGAATATATAAACATTTAGACATCAAAAACAGGGGGTTTTGATTGTGATTTTTTTGTGGGTGCCTTTTTATTTTTTTTTTTTTTTTGGTTTTCCGCTTGGTTTTTTTCCTAGCAGTACTGTATAATGAAAGGTACTTTCTCTTTTGTATTGTTCTGTCTTATACAATCATTCAAACGTAGAGGAACATATTTTTCCTTTTGATTTCAAGTGGTTGGATACAAAACGTCCAGACACTAAGGGGGATGTCCCCCTGATGAAAAGCCAAAAGGAAGTACCAGAGTGACAGCTCTCAAAACTGCCCTTCTTTAATCACTCTCTGTCAGATATTTAATGCATACTTTTTCATCTTCCACTTATCTCTCACTGAATTTGAATAGGCTAATAATTTGTGTAAGGACACAGAGGGGAATACTTTTAAATGTAAATATGAAGACTGCAATCTACTACTAACTGAAGTCCCTGAGAGTCCTTCTGTTGACAACCAGTGTATGCTCATGGTCCTATGAGTTGATTTGCAGTTTCTTCTTCAATTATAACATCAGTTGAGCATGGATTTTGAAATATAATAAAAAGTGAGGCTTGCACAATGCATTTTTACTTTATTAATATTGATTTTCTATTTTTAATGGTAAAACACTAGAGAAGCAATGCCTTTTGCTTTCTCCAGTGCTCATTTTGCTTTCAAAGTTAAATAAAAGCCAGAAATAGCAGTGTAGGGCACCTCTGTAATGAAACTAGCCAAGAATCTTCTTTCTCATTGCTAGAAACCAGGGATGGTGAACTGGAATCTTAGCTTAGTGTGCATTCAGCTCAGGCTCAAGAGCACTGCATGTAATACCAGGATACAAGGTATCAATCTAAAACTGAATCTCAACATGAGATCTGGGGCTACTGGAACGTCAACTTGAATTTAACATTTCAGAGCAGGTGTTGATCTTCAGAGGTTACTAGTCATTTCGACTTTTTAACATTTTCTTCATCTGCCACCACTGAAAATCTAAATGCAATCTAGAAATTTTCAGATAGAAAGAAAATACCATTACCTATAGGCACTTCTGTGTCCCTTTTGCCAAATACTTTAGGTATTAGGCTGGCTGTCATGCACTGGGTACAGAACAAGGGAGTTGGTCAACAAGAACTGCAGAAGTGTGTTATCTTCAGGTATAGAAAACATTTGCAATGAAAATGATAGTGATTTTCTTTGTATTGAATTTCATTCTATGTTTTAAATTCAATCTTTACCATTGAGTCATTGTGTTTACTAAAGATTATTCTGATTTTTATGGAATTACATGGAAGTGTGCAGCAATAATGCCTGTTAGTGTTACCCTCATCACTGGGTGGTTCAATATGTTGTGAATTAACTTTCTCAAAAGCTGCTCTTTTGTTAGTGATGCAGTTTTGGGGGTGTAGGGCCATAGTTGTAAAAGATTAGTCTGTGATTACAGCAGTGTAATGCCATTTTCATGCTGAGTCTGTGGGTTTATATCTGAATAATAAATGCATGGACTAAGTAATTTACTGACAATTAGCCTGACAACTGTTACAGGAAATGGCTTATGCACTTTAATACTTTAACTCCTTGGCAGCAAGGATCAGGTTTTCCCATATGTTCAAACCCATTGCTTACTTACTTACTTGGCCCCTGAGTTGATCAGTGCTGAAATGTTTAAAAACATGAATGGAAAGCACTGAATGGCATTTAAGGGTGAAATTAATGGCATCAAGCTTAATAAATGAATGCAGTTTCTATGCACATGATAAGAGGATCTGTCTGCAAAAGTTGACCTTAATCTAGACACATGAAAGTTGAAAAACATACTGAAGATAAGCTGCGGGATTGTAGCAATTTGTTCTCCAGTGGTTAACAACCTTCCCACTACCCTTCAGTTGGTCATAATTACTGGCCCTGAAGTCAGATGTGGTCAATATCCCATACTGGGCTATTCTTCACAAAGGGCCAGATTCAAAGGCTCAGAGGGCTGAGTCCTATGGAGACTCAAATCTTCTCCAGGCAGAGCAGTGTGTAGTAAGAAAGGGCACATTATTGGTGCATTCAAGTTTTAGGGCAGGGGATGAGGATTCATCATTGGAGAAGGGAGAATACCGGGCCAGTTTTCAGACCTGGCCAGACCATTGCACTCCCTAAACATAGTTGCTTGAGATGTCCAAGCGTACATTGTTAGGAAGGTAAGCTTCTGGTTTATTTTCTTTCTTGAAACACATCTAAAATTTGCAATGCTTTTATATAAAGTCATGTACACCCACCTCATTGCACAGTAAGATGCTGCACAAGGATACTTACCCACAGGACATGGGGTTTATTTGGTTTTCATTTATTTTTCTTCAACTGCAAAAAATGAAGCTAAGGAAATGATGCTCAGGCTCTGCCCTAGGTATGCACGTTTTCAGGCAGAAGGATCCTTTTAATTGTGTTTCTTTTAAAACTGCTAGGGGGAAAAAAAAGGGCTACGGACCTTGCACTTCTTCCTCTCTTATTTTAATATCAGGTTCTTTCTCAGAACATGAATAGGCTGGATGAGTTGCATGGCTAGTTAGATTATGTCTAGGCTACTAGACAAATGGGGCCAGACAGCAAGCTCAAGGCACCCCTGATTAGCTACACTGCTTGGCTGTTTGCTCATTCCCTGGATCTCTTTCTAAGCTTCCCACAGCCAGCTGCTTCCAAGGCAAACCAGAAAGGCTGTGAGCATGCAGCAGGGTAAAGCACAAGCTAACCAATGCTGCCTGTCATCCAAGCTGAGGAGCTGTCCAGGTCTTCTTTAATATATAAATGTTTAGCAACAATCATCCATATTGTATTGTTGTGTTGCCATTATTCAGAAACAATTATTTAATTAAAATATATCAATAGATTTGGCTGTTGTCATGGAATATTATTCTGCTACTGCATAAACTGCAAAGGGGATTTATGAAAAACAAATGTCAAAGCAGAGTCAAAGACCATTGATATAAAAGGAGAAGATCCTATTGTTTTGATAATGTTCTAATATAATATTTTTATCACATCCAATGTCTTGTTCACACTTAAATTTTCTATGCAGAAAGGCCCTTGGGTCACTCATTAAGAATCTTGTCGTGTTTTGTCTGTTTTAGAAAGCATGCAGTTTATATTTGTAACATATAAAAACATGTACATTGAATTTACTACAAGTATAGACATTTATAATCTTTAAATCTATTTCACACACTTAGAACACAATTTACATATAAAAATTAGCTCATAAAACAGAAATATGCAGTTTTATTAAACAGATTCCTTACTTTATTTTTTTCCTCTGTAGATTTCCACAGAATCCTAGAATGGTTTGTGTTGGAAGGGACCTTAAAGATCATCTTGTTCCAATTCCCCTGTCACAGGAAGGGACACCTTCCACTAGACAAGATTACTCAGATCTCAGGCCAACCTGGCCTTAAGAACATCCAGGCATGGGTCATCCACAACTTCTCTGGGCAACATGTTCCAATGTCTCACCACCCTCGCAGAAAAGAATTTCTTTCTAATATCTGGTCTAAACTTACTGTCTCAGTGTAAAGACATTATCTTTTGTCCTATCACTACATGTCCTTGTAAAATTCCCCTCTTCATCTTTATTGTGGGCTCACTTTAGGTAGTTGAGAGGCTGCTGTAAAGTCTCCCCACAACCTTCTCTTCTCCAGGATGAACAATCCCAACTCTCTCAGTCTGTTCTCATAGAAGAGGTGCTCCAGCCCTCTGTTCATTTTTGTGGCCCTCCTTTGGATCTGTTCCAACTAATCCATGTCTTTTCTGTGCTGAGTGTGTCAGAGCTGGAAGCAGTATTTCAGGTGGGGTCTTATGAGAGCAGAGCAAAGGAAGATACTCCTCTCCCTCTCCCACACTGCTGCCCACACTGCTTTTCATGCAGCCCAGGACAGGGCTGACTTTCTGGGCTGCAAGTTCACCTTGCTGGGTCACATCCAAGCCCTCCTTCTCAGGGATGTTTCCAATCCCTCCTCTGCCCAGCCTGTACTGGTGTTTGCATTGCCCCACATTCAGACCTTGCCCTTGGCCTCATTAAACTCCATGAGTTTCACACAGGCCCACCTCAAAATCCTCTCAAGGACCCTCAGGATGGCGTCCCTTCACTCCAATGTGTTGATCACACCATCCAGCTGGGCGTCATGAGAACACCTGCTGAGGGTGCACTCAGTCCCACTGTCCCATGTCACTCACAGAGTTTATTAAGCCCAGTTTATTAAGCAGCAATACTGACAACGAGCTGTTAGACTCGGACATTGAGTCGTTGGCTGCTACCCTGGCAGGATGGTTGAAAGGGGTTCCTGCTCTCCAGAGTCCCTTATCCCCGTGCCCAGGGCTCTCAATCTCTCCTGGTACTCCTCAGGCTGCTCCTGGCTGTGTCACTGGTACCTGCAGGAACCAGTGGGTAATAGCGGGCTGTACAAGGGTAAGCCGCTCACCTCTCTTGGGAGCACACGGGTCCTCCCTCCATACCTCATGGAAGAGTCACCCACTGTCACCTCAGCAGCACAGGTAGTTACACAGGGAGCAGATGGAGCTGCCTTACTCAGTTCCAGCAGCAATCCTGATCTGACAGGTGTTTACTCTCCAGAGCAGTGAAGTGCTCCTGTGATGCACCTCAGCCTTCAGGGGAAGTCTCATCCTCCTGCAGGTCCTTGTCTGTTCAAACTTCCATTGTTCTCCATTATTGCTCCCCTCTCTCTGTGTGTGCTGGGGTTGGTCCTTGACTGTGGGTCCATATAAATCTCTGATTAAGTCATCAGAAAATGTGTTTGACAGTTCAGCTTTCAAATATGCATTTCACAGTCTTTCAGAGAAATGTGTGATTTTAAGTCTGCAGAGAGGAGCCTCCCAGATGATGCAGACAGGCTGGTGCAGGGTCTGGCAGAACTCTAAGATGAAGGGTGCACCATATATGGCATAAGTAGTGACCTGCCAATGTCATAAACACCAAGTCCATGATTAAAATTATAAATTTGTAGAAGTATAAAGGCTCTGATACTGGAAACTGTGCAAGATCTAAGCTGTACAGTACATGAGAGGAGAGTAATTCACCAAGCATTCAATTACTTATGAGGGTTAAATAAGAGCAGCCTAGTGGCTTATTTGAATTGTGCCAGCTACCAGTAATCCTCAAGTGCTGCTTGGGAATGAAGACATAATGATGACTCCTGATGCATCAATTCCATGTTAGCACTTCATGAGTCAATAAAGGGAGAAAGCATTTAAAATTGGAATATGAGCCCACAAACAGAGCCCATGTCCCCTCTCCAGAAATTTCTGATTTACCTGATTTGTAACACTTTGCAGTGTTTTACTGTTTAAACATTACAGTGATAAACTATTTTTAAACATTACTGCTTTACTTAAAGTTCCTCAGATTCTCTCAGTTTTGCTCCTAAGTGTCCACAGAACTGCCCCAGTCTGCTTCGCAGAGCACCCACCTCTCTACTAATCCAAACTCAAGCTCTGATGAGACACTGGTCCACCTCCATCTCCCTATATGGACTAGGAATCTCAGACCCTGCCTTATATTTTTCTTATATACACAGAAAAAATACTCCTCTCAATGTGGATCTGTAACCACTTAATGTGCCACGCTGCCATCCCCAAACAAATGGTGTCTTCTGGGTGGCTTGCCATCCTCTACAATACATAGAAGATTTCTGGTCCAGTTTTTCCTCAGATTAAAGAGTTCTCTATCTGATCCAAATGAGTATAAATGATTCTGAGAGGTCTATTTTGAAGCAAAGAGTTCAAACTTGACTAAGCCAGGGAAAAAAATGCAAAGGGAACATGACTTTTCAACCTTCCAGTGTAGCTGCTTGTCTGAGAAAGGAGAGCCTTTACTCTTGACCACTTTGATGAGATGCACAGAAGCGCCTGTTGTAGCCAGTAAACCTTAGGGGCAACTGATGTTACAGAAAATGTTGCAAGGACAGGGTTTGAGAAACGTCACTTCTCTCACATTTCCTGATTGCCCCGACCACTAAGATAGAAGTATTTTTAGCAGTGACCACAGGCTGCACTTCAGTATGAATACCACCTCCTCTGAATAAGAGACAGTGAGAGATATACCACCCCATTTTCCTAGAAATCCACAGCCTTGTATTCTAAGAGCTGCAAGTCAGTATCCCTTCAACCTGAGACAGGCAAAGAAGCTGTTAGAAAAGACCCTTTCTGCATGAAATCTCCCAGTGTTTTGTTACTGGCCACAAAACTGATCGTGTTTTAGAAGGAAAGGCTGAAATTCTTGGCTGTTTTTTCAGTGTAAGGTTGTATATGCTGATCTGGTGCAGTGGATCCTGAAGCAGGTACCACAACCCTGCTGAGAATCACAGTTTCAGGAGGGCTCACACAGAGCCCGTTGCAGGTTACTTGCTCTCTGCAAGCAGAACCCTGCTGTGCTAAAGGATCATGTTCTGCCTCATGGACCACATGTTTCCTCCACAAGGGCCTGGGTATTCTGCAACAAAGCAGCAGCCACTGCAACTCCTTCAGCCTGCCATGGGGCTGAGGTGGTTTTTTTGGGCTGTAATAAACAGTGGGCTGTCTGGGGAAGCACAGTAGCAGAATGATGCTCCTCTCCAAAAACTAATAATCTCTACCTGTGTATTTCCGTGTCTCCAAAGCCCAGGGCTGCAGAGAAGCAACTGGGCACAGGTGTGACTAGCTGAATTGTGGGCACTCTCCATTAAAGAATGGTAACCAAACTCAATCAATTCATGCTGCACGAACAAACTCATTGCTCCTCCACCCCAGGAACACAACTACAGGATATCTCCCTTGCTTTTGTCCTTGGGGAGATATATCTGAGAAAAGGCTAAATACTTTCCTTAAACTGACATAATTAGTCAGAAAACGTAGGATTTAAATTTACCAGATCGATGCTCATTATGTTAGGCTGCCCCTAATGACTACACTCCCGATGTGTGTTTTTGTGTCTGTGTCTCAGGCTATGAAGCTATCGTATCAGAACTGCTCTTGCTTCTTGCACTGTTTACTATGCCTGATAAAAAAATTAGTCCTAAATAATAAATAAAACAGCAGAACAGCTTGCTCAGAATGCTGCTATAAACTCTCACACTGCAATTTAAATCAGCTGTTGAAGAGATGCAAATTACTTGCATGGTGCCAAAGCAGGAGCATATGTAAAAACTTCTTTTTTTCCCAGTTGTAAATTTGCCTGTTGCCTGTGCATAAATACATGTGTATATTTTCTCTCTTTTTAAACTAAAACTGAAGAATTGTTTACTCCATATAACTTTCAGGCTTATATAAGTTTCAGGCAGCAATTTTCCTTTCCCAACAGTGATATCCCATCATATGGAGCAGTCTGAGGTATTAAATCCTTTGGTCAGTCTTGTTATAGGAAATATCACAAAAATAAGCATCTGGGAGAATTTTTCAGCTCTTTGGCTGTGAATAATACTCCTGTGAATAAGTTTTCAATTCTTGGCTTCATACCACTGAGAGTTTTGGTTTGTCACACTTCAGAGGTGTGTTTTGTGTGAGGTAAAGCACACACAATCTATTAAAACCAGACTTTAACTCCTTGATTTTTTTTATAAAACATAATATTGACTTATCAAAGTTAAAAATAATTAGGGATAGATTCAATTTAGATCAATAAGTTTCTCAGTGTGGACACAGTCTCATTTGGATGACTTTGTAGAAGACCTCTGCTCAGCATGACTGTTGGTGGTAGAAGCCAGAAAAAGATCATATGCCCTGACCCTGCAACATGGTTTATGTCAGCAGAGCTCTGGGCCTATGTGAAAGCTGTGTGATCTCCTCACAGCAATGCAGTGAACATCCTGCATCAAAGACCAGATTTGGTATTGATAAAAAAGTAAGGCAGTCAGTTTAGGAGATGCTTATTTTTAGGCTGGCAAAGAGTTTTCATTCCCCTACCATTCTTCCAGTCATTTTATGTATACAAAGAACCGATGACAGAAAAAATGCTAAGGTACCCAATGAGTACCTTAAGGATGTCCTGCAGTAAAAACATGGATTATTCTTTGTATGGGATGTGCGATTTGATTAAGGAGATTCCCCAAAAGAAGGGAGATGAGTGAAGGAGAGGGATAGGAGGCTGAGTTAAGCAACAGATCAACTGATGGGAGCATTGAAGGTGGAAATGAGTGGAATTGTAAGGAGGTAAAAAATAGGAAATACTTAAAAATAAAAGGAAAATTTTATTTTCTTAGTGCAAGATGTGGTGGGTGTTTGAATCGGTGTCTGACCTGTTGCTGATTGACAGCTACAACAGCTCTTGACCATTTCTGTTGTCGTTTGTCCCTATCAATGAGCCATCCCATTTGTCTAAATCCCATTGTTCACCTCTGTCCCATGTATCATTTGGTGTATAATTCCATATCAGCCATAAATCAATGTCTGCTCTCTAATATTAGTCACCCAAGCTGCTTTTATAATTCAAGTCCTGCATATGCTTTCAGACAGTAAAACAAAGAATATTATGGAGGAAAGCTGGCAGAATTGTTAAATAAAGTGAGTGTCTGAGGCTCAGAGGAACAAGAATGGAGTTAAAATCGATTCTGAGTCCTTTCTGTAGCCACAGAGACAGGTATTGTCTAAGCCCTGTATTTGAGACTATAGCTATTGACACTTATAGCTGAGCTTCCATTAATTTCTGTAACACAAGATCAGAATAACAGAGAAGAAACAAAGTAAGGCATATTTATAGAGAAATGAACAAAGAAACATTTCTTTTAAAAGAAATATTTTGAAATGAGTGTGCCAAGAAAAAGTAATCAGTTTATTCTGACTGAAAATAGAAACCGAGGCTAGTAGCAGCATTTTAATATTATTAATATTTTTCTTTTCTTTCTTTTTTTTTTTTTTTCTTTCATTAAGTAGATCTTCCATTCTGCCGTCTCTTCTCAGTAAACATCTTTATATCTTGTGGTTCCATGCAGTGTCATAGATGAGTTGGCCACCCTGGCTTCATAAAACATTATAAATAAAATTAGCCAGAAGGAGTTTGTCTGACCCTATGCTGGAGTGCAGATTTCATGATTTCATGACTGTAGATGTAAAACCATCTTTTATTTAACCACATGCAGGGGTGTGCCAGGCCTCTGTACATTATGCAGTTCACATGTTAATCAGCAGGGAAGAGCTCTGTTTTCTTCAATGCAAAACAACTGAGCAGTTTCTCAGGATCAGGTGTGAGGAGCAGCTCTGCTGCCTGCTTCTGGAGAGGCTGAGAGCCACTTCAGTGAGCACTGTTTCATGAGAAGAAGAGAAACAGGGGTCAGGTTTTTTCATGTCAGAAGAGAAGCAAACAACTCCATTTGCTCAAATACTATCCATTGCTCTTTTGCTTTGGAAGAAGGAAAACTTTGAAAAGAGATGCCTTGCAAAGAGGTGCTTGTCAAGAATCGGAAATTTGAAAGATTAGTGAAAAGTTCAGAGAAAGAAAAACAATTTGATGGACATATGAAAGATTAAAGGATTGATTTGGATATTCCCAAAGTTGACATAAATTCTAAATAACTTTGCACTCTAATCTTGTGGTTCCAGTGGCAATTTTCTAGATATAAGATTTCTGATTCACTGTTTTTTAGAATTATTTCCACAGTTTTATTTTCACATGGAACATTTTAGCTCTGGGAGTGGCTGCACCCAGTCACAAGTGTTGCTGAGGGTTGTGTAGAAATATCTGAGCGAGCTTTCAAGTGATTTGCTCAGAGATGTGCTGGACAACACTGTGGTGATACAGAGCTCAGCACAAGCTATAATGTCTGGGGTTAATGGCCTGCCGTGGCTACATTGGTACCATCCCTCAAACCACCTGCATGAAAGCCAGCTCGAGCACATTACACAATTCATTGTGACTGCTGTGGCTATATATTCCTTGCAGACTAGCTCAGGTTATCTGGGTAAATCAGGAGCATGTCAACTGTTTAATGGGCTTTCCTTTTCCGAACTCCTGGTTTGTGAAGCGAAATGAAATAGTGCCCGAATATTGTTCTTGTTCAGTGTCTGTTAGATAACCTGTGTGGATATATCCCACTGTAACCCAGAGCTGACAGTAATGTATGTTTCTGTTATCAGCCTCGGCAGAAAGAGTCAGGGAAGAATGAACACATCACATGGACTATCCTGTAATGCCAAATGCAGAACTGAAGGGGCTTTGTGGAGTGAGACTTACCTTCCTCTGCCAGAACTGGGTCTATGGACAAAAGCATTCACTGAATGTGAAGCATGCCAATCCAACAATTTTCACAAGAGCTTTAAGGCACAAAAAAGTGCATCTTAGCAGGGATTCTCCTTCCTTGAAATGTTGATAGGATTTTACCAGCTTGACTCCAGTTACATTCAGTGATAGTCCCACAGCTGAAAACTCACATACCACTTCAGAAATTGACTATTCACTGTTTGAGCTCAAACTGTGTCAATGTATATATATATATATAGAGAGATGGCTTTAGCAGTACTTACTCTAGAGAATTTTCTTTCTGTGGATCTTCCTGTGATCACCTGGACTTGACAATCACTGGAGTGTTTGTCTTGGGAGGCCTCAGTGGTATTTTGCTGAAGAAGAACTTTAAATTCTGGAACATCACATGCCCTTTTTGCATCCAGGTCATCTCATAGGGCCACATTCTTGCTTAGATACTTTCTCAAGCTAGTGCAGGGAAGCAGCTGAAACCTTGATGTAAGAGTAGAGTTCTCATTTTGTTTGTTCATATATATTTGCATGTGTGCCTGCATGTGCACTTCTCAAAATAGGCAGTTGGAAAAACTGTGCTTTCTGCTATCTGTCATGCTGATTCCTCCATCCAGTAGTGCCTCTACATCTCACCTGCTATGGGCAGGGCATGTTGTGTCTCTCCCAGATGGAAAGATACCATTTTCATAAATAGTATTGCTCACATGTATTTCTAGACACTTGGTAATTCTTGGACCGAATGATATTGACGGGAATAAGAGTCCTAAAAAGATTTTGGACACCTAAAGATCTCTTCAGGCTTTTCTCTGGTTCTCTGAGTGCTTTTGTGACTCTTAGCCTCAGCCTGTTGGTCATAAATATATATTGATTACACACAATACGATTCTGAGTCTTGAATGCAACAGTAAGCACCCAAAATCATTGCCATATTCCTACCAGGGCAAATGGCATTCTCAGCAAGCTAAGTTATTTTATATGACAGATGAACTTTCAGAGGATGTTGGTTTTAGCTTGATGAAGCAGAACAATAATTTTGTCTTTATTTGAGTTTACCGGTAAATTGAATCAGTTCAAAATACTGCATTTATTGAGACCTCTGGCCTTATGGATTTTTGTGTTTTGTTTTGTTGGTGGTGGTTTTGTTTTGTTTGTTTTGGGTTTTTGCGGATTTTGGCGTGGGAATTTTTTTGCTGCTGTTTTTTTTGGTTTGTATTTTTTTTTAATTTGAAGGGATTTTTGTTTGTTTATTTAGTAGTTTATTTAGTGTTGAACACTTCTACGGAAGAAGGAATTCTGTGTTTACTGGATAAGAATATACTTAAGCAGTCAGAGTCATGAACTTGACAGAAATCCCATAGAAAGACAACCTTATAGAAGAAAAGCATCACCACCCAGAAAAAAATGTCACCTTGATTTGTAAGCCTTAGGGTAACTATGTTTTCCTGGTGCCATTAATTTTGCCTCCTCTGACTGAGCTGTTAAGACTCTAATGAGATGATGATGTTTAAATAGAGGGAAAGATTGGTTTTGCCTAAAGGCAAAATGATAGGGGAAGAGAAAAATCTTACCTAAGTGCTTGCAAAAAAGGCTACCCATGGTCTGCCTCTTGATTTCTTACTATAACCTTAAGCAAACTCATTAAATTGTGTGAATTTTCTCATCGTGGTTTGGACTACACATTTCATGGGCCCTTGGAAACAAGTGTGTAGCTACACTTCTTCTGGAGTAGCTGCAGGTTCCCCATGTCTCAGAGAAAGTTTTTCAGGGCATCAAAGCCACCTTTTTGTCTCTCTGGACCAATACCAATGGTCACTGGCCACAGGACTGGCTGAGCTGCCTTTGAAAGCACTTCTCCAGTCATTTTCCTGTGTGCTACACTCTGGGCAGGGAAGGAGCTGGGATGATGAACAACTTATCCCTGTCTAATGACCATGGCCAGCTGAGGTGTCCCAGCAGCAGTTTATCCTTGTCTGACTTATGAGGATGTGCCTGCAGGGCCATGGAGAGGTGCCTTGGCAAGCTCTTGAAGTGGTAATTCAGGCACCTGTAGTACTGCAGCTGCAGAAGCAGAGGCCTCATAGGGGTTAGCTCTGTTTCAGGTCTCATGAGGTCTCTGATGGATGTTGGAGGCTGTTCAGTTTGGTTGGGGATAAATGGTTTCTAAAACCCCAGCTGTTGTCAGAACTTGCATTTATAAAACCATCTCCAACAAGTGCCTCTATCCTCCCCTTCTGTCTTAGGATGTGTATTACTGGTGCTCAGGTCAGCATGCGGGTCTTTGTCCTTCCCCCATTCACATTTTGATCACCTCCCTTGTCTGAGCCCTGACATGAAATTGTCCTCCTACAGACAATGGGATTCTCAGTCCCTGGTGGGATCACTGCCACCCTACTTAGCTCCTTGGTTCTGTTCTTGGATTCCTGCTCTATCTCCACACTCAGGTGGGATTGATTTTAGTCTTTTCAAATAGTCCTAACTATCCTGCTCTCCATGGCAAGGGGAGAAGGGAGGTTTGGCTCATCTTTCTCCTCTGTATACACAAAATAAACCATTTGAGATAGTGAGAAAAAACTCTCTGCATTGGCACAAGGGTCGAATTGAGAAGACAGATCAGAAAATACTACTTATAGAAAAAGATAAAAGATTCTTCACAGATCTGTAAATATCTTGCCAATATTTCCACTGTCATTCATAAGGTGGTTCTGCCTTGTTATCTTTTATTTTTGCTTCCACATGTCTTTGCTTTGCCCATAGTTCTCTATGTATACTGTGCTTTAGTTTGCCTTACAAAATCCCTTAATAAATCCCTTAATAAACACACATATCAAAGAAAATTGGCAAGTGCAGAGGTATAATTTTAAATCTCCTGTATGATTATAATATTCCCTTCCCACTAAGGACAATTTAGCTATATGTTTTGAATTAATGTGTAGAGCAAAGTCTACCAGGTGTGACCTGGAAACTCTACACCAAAAAAGACAAGAGTTGGGACAAACTTGAGGATGTAGATATGATTAGTTGCAGTTAAGATCATCTTCAGGGAAAGAGTACAAGTTAATCTTCTCAAGAACATACCCAATGAAGCAAGATTTGTGACTGTGTGCTATCAATACTGAAAAATATTTAGCAGAGGCTGGAGTTAGGAGCTGGATGGGGCTCAAATGTATTTCTTTCAGCACCCATCCCTCCATATGGGAACTGTTCCGCACACTGGGATGGATTCACCTCCTCTGGCAGCTGATTAGGAAAAGATTCATTCTCTTGACAGATGGCAATAAGATCACAGACACCTTGGGTACAGGAGTTTTGAGGCAACATGCTGAGCACATTCAGGGCAATATTCTGTGTATTCAGGTTTCTTGTGGGTAAGGCGAGCAGATGAGTGCCAGGGACTTTCTGTAAGTGTTAAGTGCCCCGAAGTCCCAGGGGGTGTGTGACACATTCCAATGTCAGGGTTTTTCAAGAAGGCAGTGCATCAGAGAGCCCTGTGGAGTGGCAGCAGCAGCAGCCCCAGCCCCTCCGGGGAAGCAGGGGAAAGGGAGCTGAAGGGAACAGAAGCCATATCTTAGCTGTTTATCAGAATACCAGACATGTACTTTCTGGTTGATTTGAGCATAAGCTGCCTGGTTTGGTGGTTTTTTTGCCTGAGTCCTTTTGAGAAACATTTTCCTTATGACTCAAAGGACATTTTGATTATCTTGAATGTCCCCGAAAGGCAACCTGGACTGTTACCTTGTTGCATTGGAAGTAACAAAAAGAAAACTAGGGAGAGAAAAGGATTTAGTTATAAAGTGTACTTTGCTTAATTTTTTGTAGGTAATGTCAACTCTTTTTATATTTTGGGCAGTTAAGTCAAATTAATTATTTCCTTTGCCTTTGAAGATTTTTAGATTGTGTCCTGAAACCTTGGCTATGCTTCACAGAAGTTTGCTGCTTTCATTTTAATTGAACTGTTAGATTAGAAAAATCTTATAGGTTGAATCTTATAGGTGTTTTAGTTTATCATTACCCTTTGTCCTGCTGCAGAATGCCTCACTAAAAAATTTGTTCCCATCTTTCTTACAGGCTGCTTTAAGTATTGAAAACTCACTATAAGGTGTCCCTGGGACCTTCTCTTCTCCAGGCTGAAAAAATTTTACATACCTTTTCAATTTGTAGAGCAAGATGTTGTGGGTGACTGTGTCAAAGGCCCTACAGAAGCCCAGATAAATGACATCTGTAGCTCTTTCCTTGACCACTGATGGTTACTCTACTATAGAGGGCCACTAGGTCGGTCAGGCAAGACGTGTCCTTGTTGAAGCTATGCTGGCTGTCCCAAATTACCTCCCTGTCCTCCATATGCCTTAGTACAGCTCTTAGGGGGATCTGTTCCATGATCTTCACAAGCACAGAGGTCAGGCTAACAGGTGGGTAGTTCCCAGGGTGCCCTTTTCTCCCATTTTTAAAATGGGTTTGCCAGTCACCAAGAACTTCCCCTGATTGCCAAGGCTTTTCAAATATCATGGACAGTGATTTGACAACTACATCAGTCAATTCCCTCAAGACTCTGGGATGCATCTAATCAGGTCCATAGACATTTATATTCAAGTTCCTCAGATGAGGAAAAAAAACTGATCTCTCTATTTCTTTTCACTGAGTTTACTGAGTTCGTATAGTTCTTATAGTGTTCCACTTCTACCAGCAGAAGGCAAGTAAAAGACATTGTAATTAAGTACAGAAATGGAGGGAGGTATTTAATTTATTATTGTAAAATGCGATGCTCTGGCATGTACCTACTCCTGCACATCTGGACTGCAGTCTGTGATGTGGCAGCATATTTCCTAGCATATGTAAGCCATATTTTCCCAATGTAGTTAAGCATATTTACTAGGTTCTGCTGACACTCAGAAGCTGGAACTGTGATGCTCGCATGTGATGGCCTTTGCAAGACAACAGCTGTGAACCTCCTTCTCCACAGTTTTCACTGTCAAGAATGGTCTTCAGGAATCCCATGCCACTGAAACCTGCAAAAAAGTCCAAATCAATAAAAACTTAGTGGTGAAGAGCTAGGCTACAGAACACATAGGCAAACTGGACACAAACAAGTACATGAGACCACACAGGAAACACCCACAAGTGCTTAACATAGCTGTGGAAACTGGGTGATTGCATTCTTTACTATCTTTAAAAGGTCATGGTAACTGGTGGAGGTTCCTAATCTTGTGGAAAAAGAAATGTCATTCCTATCTCTAAAAAAGAGAAACAGGACAATACAGGAGTAACAGGCTGGCCAGCCGTACCTTAAAGCCTGGAGCAAATCCTTCTTGAAGCCATTTCCAAACATGAAGGACAGCAAGATGATTTGTTATAGTCAACATGGATTTTTGAAGGGGAAATCATTCCCTGGAATTCTAATAGCCTTCTATGGCAACTTGAAAGGCTTCATGAATCAGGGCAGAGCAGTGTATAGCTCAACTTTAGCAAGGCTTTTGTTACTGTCTCTCACAACGTGGAGCGGACTATTGGAACAGACCAGCCAAATGGGCATGGAAAACTGACTGAATTGCAATGCTCAAAGGGCTGTGATCGGCAGAACAAAGTCCAGCTGGTGGCCAGTCCCTACTGTTTTAACACAAGCACAGTACAGGGCCAGTACTGTTTAATATCCTCATTCATTACCTGGATGATGGGACATGGTGCACCCTCAACTAATGGGCAGGATAAAGAAGACTGTAAGGAATGGTTGATGCTCTAGAGAGTTTCTTGATATTCAGAGGGACCAGGAAAAGCTGCAGAAATGTGCCAAGAGGACCTCACTGTGTTCAGCAAAGGGAATGCAGTCCTGCACCTTGGAAGGAACAATCTGGGAGATGCCCAGCTGGAATGCAGATTTACAGAAAATGCCGTGGGGCTCATGGACACCAAGGGGAACATGAGCCAGCAGCATTCTCCTGCAGCAAAGGCAGCCAATGGACTCTTGTGCTGCATTAGGCAGAGCATGGCCAGCAGGCTGGGGGAAGGGATCCTTTGCTCTGCTCAGAGCTGGTGAGACACATCTGGAATGCTGACTCCAGCTCTGGGCTCCCCAGTATGAAACATGGACTTATTGCTACAGGTCCAGCAATATGTTATGAAGGTAGTTAAGAGGCTGGAGGACCTGTCATACAAGAAGAGTCTGAGATTGCTGAGGTCACTCAGCCTGGGGAAAAGGGTTCTGGGGAATTTCAGCCATGTGCAGGGATAACTGATGAGGTGTAAGTAAAGAAGAGGTCACCAAATCGTTCTCAGTGGTGCCTAGTTACAGGACAAGAGGCAGTGGACACAAACTGAAACACATGAAATTCCGCTTTAATATAAGAGAAGCATTTTGCTGTGAGAGTGACTGCACACTGGCACAGGTTGCCTAGAGAAGCTGTGGAGTGTTCATCTCTGGATACATTCAAAGTCTGATGTGGCACAGTCCTGAGCAACCTTCTCCTGATGATCCTGCTCTGGGACAGGAGGGACTACGCAATCTCCAGAGGTTCCTTCCAGCTTTAATGATACAATGATTCAGTGTGTCGGGATGAAGAGAAACACTTTGTTCAAGGTGCATATCTAGTAGAAATACCATCAATTCAAAGAACAAAAATGATAATATGGAGGGAAAATAGCAGACTACTTGTCTTCTTTTTAACTTGGTATTGGAAATGAAAACACATTTGCAAGATAAAAAGGAAGTGCTTTAAAGCCAATACTTGTAAAAAACTGAGTTGAACAACACACTTCATTGGAATTTAACAGCCTCAAAACATGCTACTGTTGTGGTTTTTATTCCCAAAACCAACATGATTCTTTCCTTTTAGGTGGATAGTCTAGCAGTCAGGTGGTTGACAATGGGTTTCACTGGACTCATTAGCTTATTCTTCCATTTTTCAAAGTAATAATATTTTCATCTTTTGAAAATAAATTTCATATCTGAATTATAAACCTAATGGGGATATTTATGTTCTCTGCACTGACATTTTTTCATTTATAAGGAATTTGATGTGATTAAAAAAATAATGGCAAAAGAAAGAAGAAAGTACTTGATACTCAGTGCTTGTACCAGCTTCTGTGTCACTGAAATTTAGGCCTTTAGCATTTATCCTTTTTGATTCTGTTGAGAACCCTTGTTTATTTCCTCACATCTAAAAATCAAGGAGGCTAATAGGCAACCAATTAAATATTAAGTCCCCATTCGTTCTGTCGCACGTCAGTGACTGCTGAATAACAGCAAAGGTGGTGAGAGGGAAGAGAAAACAAATGGCTGTTTAATGAAAGCTATCTGTTCAAGCCAGAACAGATAGTTCTAAAATATTTGGTAATGGCAAGGCAGACACTTCCAGACCTGGTGCACAAATTGCTGCTTGTAGACTGGAGTCAATGTGAAAATTTTCCCTTGCTGGGAATTTCAGAGGCAAACCTTTGCCTACAGTGGAATAAATGTGGAGAGATAACCTTTATGTTCTGGAGGAAGGGAGAAGGGAGAGAGGAGTGGTTGCAGTGCTAGAGTACATTCTGCGCTGGTACTGTGGATAACAAAACCCTCGCTCAACTCTCTTGTGAATCTCTAAATGCAAGGATGTAGTTCTGTGCATTTATATGACAACCTTCAACGAAACTAGGTTAAATAAATTAGTGTTGATAACGTTTTTCTTTCGATCAAAATTTACGTGAGCTGTTTGGGAAAACTCACTTTCTACTTGTTTCCAGTCACATCTGTACCAGACTGTACGGAGGCTGAGGGATCTGTACTTTTGTTTCAATGTATATTGCAACATTTTTATTGCATTCCACAGGTCCTCCAGTAAACGTTACTTGCAATATTTTTATCAACAGTTTTGGATCAGTCACAGAAACCACAATGGTAAGTGCTATGATGCCATTGGCAAGAGAACAACAATACTTAATATATGTCATGAACACAACCTGTCAATTTTTCTATTTATTGTTCAACTTGCAGGTCCTCCTGTAAATGTTACCTGCAACATATTTATCAACAGCTTTGGTTCAATAGCAGAAACTACAATGGTGAGTGGGACTGATCATTGAAGCCATCTTGTGAAGAAGTGGGATGTTATGTAGAATAGAGATGCTCAGGATGCGGGGACATTTACTAAAATGAAGCTACTAAAACCCTACTAAAACCAAGATAAAATAAAAAAAATAAAAAATAATATCTATAAAGATATAAAATAGTGTACATATATATATATTAAACTTACTTATCAAGTCTAAACACATGCAGTCTGTAGTGACTGTGATGGCAGCAAATATAGGTGTGTGCAAACCTGCTTTCTCACATTTCAATAGCTCTGAAGAGGCAGAGGAATTTCTGGGGCTCAGCTGTGTGTTTCCCTGCCAAGTGCACCGTATTTGAGTGTGTCTTAAACCACATGCTGAATTACCTGCTGCTGCAGAAAGTGGTCTTGTTTAACTGAGATAGATCTCTGTGCACTGCAGCCACGTCAGTCACAGAAGTAAGTGTAAAACTTGAGTCAAACGACTAGAACATGAGGGTATAAGACTTAAGTATTTTGGGGTTAAATTGGTACTAGGAGATGATGGGATTCCACTTCACTGAAATTTGTATTTTGACTGAATGCAAAGAACACAGTTAAAAAAAGAAGTTAGATTTTCATTTTAAAAATTGCAAAATATAAGATAAACCAAATCAAAGTAAGAAAAAAATTAAAATTTTAATCCAACTTATTTAAAAAAAAATAACCTAGAAGTCTATAAGTTTACTATCTTTTTTCAATATTTGCTAAGAAAAAAAAATCTGATTCCATTTAAAAAGATGATTTTTTTTAATCTTTTCCAAAAGTGAATAAAAAAAAATCTATTTTTTATTCAAGCTTACCTGACTATGTGGGTTAATCCACAGAGATATTCTTGACAGATTTATCATAATAAGGTGATAAACCCATAATAATTATTATGTGCTCATATCTATGGCACTTTTGAAGAAATTGCAATGTAGTTTCACAGCTCTGTTTTCCAGAGATTCCTACACAGCATCCAGGTCTTTCTGGATTTGCTGAAGCCAGAGGCAACAAAGATGCTTGGTGTCCTGTAGGACTGAGAACTTGGTGATTAAAAATGAACTTTCTACCCACTTAGAGTAAACCAAAAAAGTAGGTTTTTTATGAAATGGAATAGATACTGCACTGCAGGCTTTGTGTTTTGAAGGAAGAGAAGATCTTTAGCGTAACTTATGTATTTTGTTTAATATTAATTTAGATTCAATTGTAATTCATGCCAGCATTTTAGTAAGTGGTGATTAAAGAATGTGGGAACACAAATCTTCTGCTCCTAGACAATTTTATTTAAAAAAACCCCACCCTGTTATTTAATGTTTTCTAGATATAAAAGGCAAGTTATTGCTAGGCCAGGTTGTTTTCTTTAACAGTGTGGGAAAGACTTTGCTATAAATGGCAAGCAGTAACATACAGAGCTATAAAACAGATAAGTTAATGCTTTTGACTATGTATCTGTAATATTTTAAAAACAACTTAAAAGAAAACTTAAATCGATTTTAAAATGACTGGAAAAAACATATATCAGGATGTAACATAATTTTCAACAGACTTAATTTTCATTATTTTTGGAAAACATAAATTGTTTTCCTGTGTTTTAAAGATTCTGAGAGGATAGCTGTGAATGTAGCACTTTTTCCCAGACATGTCTGTTGATCTCAGTGTGCAGAGACATCAGCATAGCATTAAGTAGTAAAAATCCTGCACGTCACTAGCTTTACAAGATGGCATTCAATGAAAATATTTGCACGACCTAATGCTGATTGCATTAATTAGACTCCTTCATTGCTTTGATTAAATCCCCTCATTGCATTTTACCTTCTATCAAATATGTTAATGTGCACCTTTCCAATGTTCATTAACACATTTTGCTGAAAGCAGCCAAACATCCAAGTAGATGAAAACAAAGACTATTGGCTTTCTTATTTTGCTTTGTTCATTATATCTGCTGAAAGTGTGGAAGGATTTCTCTAAGATGCTGTTCAATTATTTGATATTAATTTTCTTAATGTTGTTGCTTCTTTAATGACTATTGTGACAAGTTTTAGGGGTCTGCTCTGAGAGGCAGACATCAATTACGGTTCCAACTACTTTGCTTTTCTGAAATAATCATGTGGTAAGATTGTTGGCATCCCTTGTGATAAATAGCAAATATGTTTGAGTCCTAGGAATCATTTTTCCCTATAAAATACTCTTGATGTTTTTGACATAAAACTAAATGATTCATTTAAAAGCCTGGATTGCAAATTCAATAGAGACACTCCTGTCTCAGAGGAGAGGAATGCTTAGTGATGCCATGTACACACACTGAAGGGACATTGTCAGAAAATGACTTGGACCATCTACAGCAGTTCGTTGGAAACCTGGAAGATGAAAACTTGCTCAGAGAAGCTTTCAGTAGGAGAAATTAACACGGCAAACAGGATTATAGGCCCAGACCTACTAAATTCAGTAAGCCAGTTTCTCAGTAACATTATCAGGAGTAGTTTCTCTTCTCTGACTAAGACACACAGTACAGGATAAAATTCCCCCCATGTGAAAGGCCATCACAGCTCCAGTGTCCAGCACACTCTTCTAAAAGCTAAAACCTTACATTAGGAAATAAGAGAGGATTTTATGTTGATTCAGATGGATGAATTCCATATACTCTTCATGAGTTTTATTCCCAAAGACCTGGAGAAACAAAATGCAGGTGTCTTTCTGCTCTGTAATGCGCATATGGGACAGTATCCCAGTAGATTATTTTTCCTGCAAAAGAAATGTTTTTCTTCCTTATTAAATGACATATATACTATACCAAAATGAAAATAGTAAAAAAAAAATAGGCCAGAGTGAACATGATATAGTTGAAATATTTCTTTGATTTATTTGTTTTTAATATAAGCCCTAACTTGCACAGAAAGAGAAAAAATGTTTCTGAATAACTTCACTGAATAAAGCAGTTATGAGAGTAAACTGTATATCTATTTTTGGAAGTATTTACACATGCAGTATTCAGCAGAAAATTCACTGTGCAGAATGACTGCAGTTGAGTATCACAGATGAGTAATCTACATCAGCCTGGGCAGCATCCCAAAGAATTCAGATGTTCAGTGCTCCTAATGACCAGGATTTTTTAGCTATCAGCTGTAGGAGAAGTTAAGAGTGGTTTGTACATTGACGAGCTAATTGTTAATTAGAGAAATGGCTAACTGTGAGGACATTATTATCGTTGTTATGCCCTATAATCAATGACTGACACTGTGAAGCAGGTTGTCTGTCAGGGTATATGTTTCAAACTCCAGTTGTGTTTTGAGTACTTACGTTAGCATAAGAAATTGCCATTTCTTAATTGAAAAAACCTTGCTGTGGCTGGCTGTATGGTACTATCTCCCATTCAGAGAAAAACCCTCCATAATTACAAATAAGCTTATTAGATCCTGATTAATTCACAAATGTACTTTGAACTAAATAAAAGGCTCCCACTGAAGCCATTGGGGACGCATTGCATGCTTATGCCCATAGGTAGCATGGCCTTGGAATAGGTAGTCAAACCACTACATTTCAGTTGGCATTCATCTTCAGAATTTAGAGAGAGAGGTAGTCTTTTTGGCAAACCTCTCCTATTGATGGAAGGCCAGCTAAGTATGCTGTTTGTTTCAGAATCTCAACCCAACTCCTGGGCAATCACTGCTGTTGGAGGGAAAGGTGGGAGGAAAGCTCAGACTGAAGACAAGTGCTGGTTCTGAGACAGAAAGTAGCACTGAACAGGGCAGGGGCTCCTCTGCACTCCTCCTGCCACAGCCTGAGACCAAAGGGATCCAGCTTTGCTCTGGGCAGTGAATCTGGATTTAGATTTGATGAAAAAATTATATCTATCTACATTCCTGTAGTACAAACTAAGTATATCTGTGGATCAAGTCCCTCAATCTTCAGATAGAGCTACTTAATCTAATCAGATTAATATTCTTTCAGTATGTTTCTAGTACTCTGAGCTTATGGCTTGAGAACAGAGGAAAACTGTTTATCTGAGTTGCCTTGAGCTATTGCTGACACTGGTATTGCATCTGAGATTGAATCTTCAGGTCCACTCTCCTTGTTCAGAGTGGTGGTGCTGTCAGAAAGAATTTGCAGGGTAGGTGTACTTGTGGTTGTGTAGGAGTGCATTACTACAGTCCACCCACTTCTACCCTCAGGACCTTGCAAAATACACACTGTAGTGTCTGCCTCAACTCCATGTTGTTCTACCATTCTCAAGAGAATTTTCCTTCAAAACATAGTTACACTGGTAGCTCAGGAAAAGAAAATTCAAAATCCTGCACATGATTAAGTCTGACTGTGTAAACACATATCTCTCTCAAATGCTTATACAGCAAGCACAGGAGGAAAAAATAATGCTGTTCTTGTGATGTGCATGTTATATTTACATTTCTATTTCTCATTAAAATATCTACACATATATATGCAAAGCCTATCAGACGTAAACAAAGATTTCAGTTCTTTTTGCTTCTAAAAACAAAGCTTGCAGAGGGAAAGTATTTCTAAATTTATTGGTGTGATGACTCTGATAAATTTATGAAAATACATTGAAAAATAGAGTGCAAACTTATGGGCACATTTATGGTTTTGGTATAATATATATTACCATATGCAATCTCTTCTATGAATAAAGGTTTTTTTCAGATTGTTTTTTATCATCTAAATCACTAACCACTGAACTTCATCAAAGCAATTTTTAGGTATTTCTATATAATTACTGATCTGACTTATTTATGATTTCTATGTCATGGGGAAAAAAATACCACTCTTTTCCATAGATTTTATTATATAACATATTACAATGAAGAATTAAAGGCAGCCTTACAGCTAGCAGGAATTTTATTCTGTCAGTAGTTGCTCCTATCTTCTTCTCTGCAGAATTAGAATCCATTTCTGGATTTACAGCTAGAGCTGTCCCATATAAACTCTGACACGCATATATACTTAAATATAAGCTTGAAGACACAGTATAAACATAACACACTCTCAGTTTTTAAGACCAAGAAATAAGGGATAGTATGATTATGGATGGTGTATCCTCACAAGATGTGATGACATTTTACAAGCTCAGAACTGCAAGGAGCTATTTGATATTTAAATGTCTGAAACAAGATCACCATAAAAAGTACAATGACTTGTGAAAAACAGATACAGGCTTTTGTAAGTATCTTTAATAAATGCTGTTCTTGAGACCTCTCTCAGGTCTGTCTTGTTCTGATTAGTCAACACTCCTGTTTTGAATCACATCTACCCAAGAGCAAAATGAATATGAAAAACAAAGAAAGAAAGTTATTCACCTGCTGAGATTGTAAAGCTCCCATCGGGTTCAAAATCTGCATCAGTTTGGATATCAGAAATGTTCTGTCAGGGCAGCAGCAGACCTCACTGTCACCCCAGGGAGCAAAGGGGGTGAAAACTGAAGCTCAGAGGGGCTCATTCACAGAGTCTGCATCTTGGGCAAGCTGCTTTCTGCAGCCCCGATCAGAGTGAGAATGTTTATCTGCATTTCAAGGGTGATAACTTCTTTTCTATACAGTTCAGTTACCTGACTAAAAGCCAGTCAGCTCATACATTTTTCCAAGTCAAAAGCACAGTGTTTCCATTTTAATGTACGTCCACTACCATAAAGCAAATCCTAGATGTTAATGCTTTGTACGATCAGCAGAATTATCTGATAAAGCATTTCTTCAGATAACATAATCAATACAAATATTATTAAATATTTTTCTTTTAGAGGAAGAGTAGGTGGTATTTCTAAGAGAATGTTCATAAACAAATTTAAAGTAGCAGTTTCAGGGAGACGAAGATCTTATTTGCCAACTTTGGAAACCTTTTTTTGGGATAAGGAGAGTATGCATTTGCTTCTTTCCATTCCCTGCAGACAGTTTAGAAACTTAAAGCTCTTTTTGCAGTCACCTTTAATAACCAGCTCTTGACACAGAGTTAATGTTCGTTCTAAATGAACCTCTAAGTAATGGCTGCCTTTCCCAGTTGTGACTAGCAGACCACCAAGCAGAAGAAAAAAATCAGGCCAGTTATAATGGGATGCAGACAGGGAGGAGTAAATGAAGGAACAAACACAAAAATCATACAGTGAATAGGAAAAGGAAGCAAATAGTAAATAAGTAGTGGTGATTTAATTTTGTCTATACGATTTTGGCTGCACTGGATTTGAAAATTATTCATGAGAACATTAGATATAAATTACTTACATATTGGAACCAATTTATTTAAATCGGTAATTTTACAGATAAAATTTTGATAAAATTGTATATATTTAGCTGCAATGCTTTTTGAATTTCCATATATATCTCTTAATTAATCCACAACATTTGAAAGAGGGTTACATTAAATTGTGGAGATTGCAGATAATATTTTTTTCATCACTCAAGGAATTTTGATTTGGAAAATGTATCAGTTGTGTTAGTATGGTTCATTGCAGCATTTTGACAACTTTATTTTCAAAGGACAACTCTGATGTTCAAAGGATAACACAAATGTTTGCTGTAATGCTGGTACTGCAATAGGTCTAAGAACATAAAGAAAGCTTAAGTGGGCTTCCAGTTTTGGTGGCTTAGTAACCTTTTTACATGACATTTCTGTAGGACTACAGAGTGAACATTTTTTTGAGACAGCAGTGGAATGACTCACGTCTGGCTTACAGCGAATATCCTGATGATTCCCTGGATTTGGATCCCTCTATGTTGGATTCTATTTGGAAGCCAGATTTATTCTTTGCCAATGAGAAGGGAGCAAATTTCCATGATGTCACAACAGACAACAAGTTGCTGAGGATTTCTAAAACTGGAAAGGTGTTATACAGTATCAGGTAAACCAGTTAATTTTTTTTTTCTCTTTATCCCTTTCTTTCCCCTCCCTGTTTCTCTGAATGCAATGTAGATGTTTAATTTTTTGTTGTCTCAGGTGCACAACCAAAATGAGACTTAGTAATAGCAGGATAGTGGTAAAAATTAGCCTGTGTTTCTTTGCTAATATTTTACTTCTTGCAAAATAGTCTCTAAGTGGCACAGTGGTACTTCTTGGTCTTGTTGAAAACTTGAGGCTGTCTAGAACTTTAATGGGATGCTTAATTCCCATTAACATTAGCTCAAGTCACTCCTCTTGCAAAGAGGGAATCCTCTCTTCAGTAGTCTGTTGGTTGCAATTTAAAAGTAAAGGGGAATATTAATTTAAATAACTGCTCAACACCTTAAGTAAAAACATGCTTGAAATGCAATAAATTCGACATGAAAGTCACTGATTAATTGGCTGTATCTAGTCACATTTAAAAAAAAAAAACACCTGGAACTATGGAAAGGATTTGTTTTTAATACTAAGTGCAATGAATTGTGTGTCATGGGACTAGATTTAGCTGGATCAATAAACACTGACAAAATATGATTTGATATGACCTGATGAAATGGGACATAACCAGAAAAACAAAATTACATTCTACAGGCATAAATAGCAGCAAACAACCTGCAGTATTTGTTTGACATTCAGCTTACTGTGAGCCATTAATTGCCTGATAGTGGTAGCCAAAGATGCAAAACACTCTATTATTGCTCTTAGGATTGTGTAAAATGAAGTCATTACTGGAGGTTCTTTTTCTTCCTGGGAATGCTTCTTGGCTTTTGCCTTTCTTGCATTGTGGAAAGTAAACATAATAGTATTTGTTTAACAGGTTGTTTAGTGAATTTGCTCATCTATGAAGCAGATTAGGTTAGAAGGCAGTTATTTCTGATCGGGTATGGTGGTTTTAACTGCATTTTCATTAAGGAATTACTATTGATCCAGGCTCAGGATAGATGTGTTTTTTAGGATGTTAAATAAATAAATACTAGCATGGAACTTCATCCACTTACATAATTCTTGTGGAAATTCCTTGATAAGAGCCCTGCAATATTTGGACAGATAAAGTGAGGTTACTGAGCAGGGTTTCAAATTACTCTACCTGAAGAGTCTGAGAAAAATAATAAGATACAAGGATGGTCCAAGCACTGACAGAGTGACAAATATGCTGTCACTTACAAATATTTCCTGTTTCACCCTGAGAAAGAAATGAATGCATCTGTTTGTTTGAATGACATCAGACACTGACTTAGTGGAGGAAACAGTGCAGTTTGGCGCTGCTCTGAATGCAGATGGAGAGTTTTCCTGACATTTGCTCATGCAGCAAAAGCGATACCTTGAGCTGCCGTATCATGTTTGTAAAATTCCCACACCTAAATGCAAATTAATTTGAAGCAGAGTAAGCAGTATTCCAGGAGAGCACTAAACAAAGCTCATTGCTTCTCATTTGTATGGCACAACAGTAACAGAGTAACCTGGCACATCTAATATGGCATATAATTTTTTAACACTTTACAGTGAAGAAAACTTTCTGGAGTATGGAAACTTGAAATCAGGAGCAATTAGAAATACTTGTGTTTACTCTCTAGATACTGGGCTAGATTCTTCTATTAGATGTCAGCTACTTGTAGTTGTGCTATGCAGAAACAAACAAGAATATTTTAGTGGTTGGTTTCAGTACATTGTGAATGTTCACTACTTCACCAATAGCACTTTGCCTGTCAATGAGATATTTAGCATTTAGCATTTAGTGTCTTTAAGTATTTAAATCACTTCACCAATGCCTCTGGGATGTAGTAGGTAGGCTGTCTTGTTGTATGTCCAAATTTAACAAAATCAAGACCAAATTAATATTGCATAAATACGAACCATTCTTTGCATAAAGTGAGTTTAGAAATGCTCCTGGTAATTAATGGGCAAGAAGCAAGGTGTGTGTATTATATGGTAGTGGTATCCCTCTTCCCTATATACTGCACCAAAAACATAAAAATACACCATGCAGGAGGCTGAACTGGCTTGTGCTGTTAAATGCTCTCGGAGGCCAAGCCTGCCCTTTCTTGAACAGAACTTGGGAAGTCACTTGGGACAACAGTTCATGGTCCATATTTTACTGAAATTAGACATTTGGTGTGGGATATGGGCACTCAGAAAAATCATGAAAGGGTGATTGAGAGTCTGGGCTGTGTATCACCTCCACTGCAGTGCTTGGCTGAGAGAATTGTCTCACCCTGTGGTAAGCATGAGGCTCTTCATTCTTCTTCTGTATAGGTGGTCAAAGAAACAAGCCTAACACAGCACAGAAGAGGCATAAAGTAGATCAGAGTTTGCCTTATAATAATTGTGATGCTCATGCTTGCAGATTCCTACAACTATATTTAATTCCCTGGGAGTTGTTACAGAAAATAAAAAGTTGCTGATGGTTCATGTACCCACCATCCACTTTAGGGATCCAACCCCATGCTCAGATACCATGATACCTTTTTTGATCTCAGGTAGCTTGCTGTATACAGCCTCAGGCTCAACAGCTGGGTAACGGGTCTGCACCTCTGGGTGCTGCAGGGAAAGCTAGAGCCTCGTGGAGGGAACCCAGAACTACTTAATACTGCAAATATATGCCATTGTCACTGGAGATGAACCAACAGCTCTTATAGACACATGTATTTTGAGAAGTCTGAAATTACAGCAAAGTTATATTCAGCAAGCAACTTCACTTTAGTCAGGATCAGTCTCAGTTCCACTCAAATATAACAATTCAAAACCTGTTAAATAGCTATAACTTTTATTTTATAGCACTCTGTAGAGAGCAGTCAACAAGAAGTCTTTGTAATTGTGTTTATATTGTATGCTGAAAAAACGATAAGAGTTCAAATCATAACCTACACAATGTCACCCCCTAGATACTTGTGACTCATCTGCTGCCAGTCCTTGACTGATTTCTGCATGGATGGGGTTTTGGAGGAGGTTCTGCACTTGGAAAGCGTTGCAGCACTGTGTGATGGTACCAAGAATCCTGTTCCAGGCACTCACATTCTGTGTGACACCTGCACTTTGCACTGCACACCCCACTGCACTGCTCTATGTTCCAGGGACAAGGATTGTGTCTTCTCTGGCCCCCTGAGGACACCTGGGACATCAGGGAAATGCTAAATAAACTCACAGAAGGCTTTATATTCCCTCCGAGCCACCCATTTGTGCTACCTGATTCCCACAAACTCATTTCAGGCTGCCAGCCAACTCAGAATATTAGCATCTGCCTAAAAGCTTATTTTAGCAAAGTGATAGAAAGTGGTTTTATTTAAGGTTTGTGGCTTTTTTTCTGCATTAATTGCCTCCTTCTCTTTTTAATATTTTCAGTGCATCTCAGCCATATGAGATTGATTCAGAAGGTGATATAATTCAACCATAATATTGATCCACAGATTGAAACTAGAATTTATTGGTCAGGAAGGTAAAAGCATTGTAAATATATATATACATTTTTTTTTTTTTTTTTAATACTTGGTGCTCCAGAAAACACTCTCAGTTGAGCTTTGCTCTGAATTGTAGTGCCAGTGTATTTAGCCAGAAATAGTTACAAAGCAGATTACTACATATTTTTTAAATATGAGAAGATTTTAGAATGTGTTGCATAATTTGAGAAGAGAGACACTTGGAATTCAAGGGAGGAGATCTGTGCAAATTCACAAATTACATTTCTTCCCCTATTTTTGCTATTCCTGTTTAAAGAGCAATTAATTACCTAGGAAGAAGTTCCTCAAGTCTTTCAAAGTATCTGTTTTTCTGACTTTCTTTTTCTTTCCAGTGCCAGAACTGTTATGCAGAGAATTAGCTCCTTGTGGTTTTAACTATCGACCTAGTTTTAATTGTAAATGTTACTATAGCTGAGGGCAGAGTGCCTGCTAGAAAGCACTTCTGTACTGTAGGGCACTAGGAAACAAAGAAGGCTCAAGCTGTTGGCTTGCTCTGCTTGTGGAGCTGTTCTGGGAATGGTTACCAGCCCTCCATTCCACAGCAAGCAGCTGACAGGGGGAGCTGGTATATCCCAAGGCCCTCACCTGCTTATGCAAGCCAAGAGAAGTATCTGTGAAAACAGTACATCTATTTGCAACGCTGCCTCCCACAGCAGCTGCCTTTCTCAGGAGTTTCCAAAATCAGCTCTTCCTAGCGTGGCCATAGCTCTGAGGGACAGAGCACTGAGCCAGCCCCTTCCTGCACCCCACGACCCCACACACGACTTGGTGTTAGATCAGGAGTTATGACTGGCATGTCCACCACACAAATCATCAGAAGTAATCCATAGCACTTGTATAATCCAGCTTTTCTGAGAGAAACTTCTGTGTTTTGTAGTCTCCACTGTACTCGTGTTCTTTGCCTTATGGGAAAGAAAAGCAGATTAAGGAAATACACTGCTGGTCCCTCTGCAACAGACTGCTCACGGCAAAAAGTTCACTATTCTGCTGAAATATATTGTTTAAAATAAGATACAGTCTTGGATTTTTTCAATGACTATTATAAAATATGTTACCATGTTACAGTGAAGTCAGGTGTAGATTTTCTAAAGCAACTTTGGGGTACAGACTTTATCAGCTAAATGATAATAAGGATCCATTAATACCCATTATGTGTAAATCATCCATACCTCACCACAGTCTAGCCTAGTTGAGTGATAGAAGATTTTATGTTCTACAGCTCTGTGTGTATTTTGTGCTTTAATGACTTCAATTTTATTTTACAATCTAGTGTTGGGACTTAAGAGGATTTGGGCTTTACTAGCAACATTGTCTTTTCATGGGACAGATTGACAGAGGTGTGGTCATGGAGATGTTTATCAGGATTGACATGTCTGTTTGCTTATTAAACTCCCACCCCACACAAACATATCTATTACCTCAGGTCCTATCAGAAAAACACTGGTATTAACAAGGTGTTGTTCTAATTTTCTCTTGAAAGTGAATGTCAACAATCACAGGGACGTTTTCATTGAAAATTATTTCATTCTTGCACTGGCAGAGCTTTACGCTACCCCATTCTAAATGCTCTGACTTTCCAAAAGCATAAAATGTCTTCACATACCTCAAAGTAAATTTCCTGCATTTAAGCCAAACCAAAACATTGAGGAATAGTCAGTGGAAATGTTAATTGAAATAGAGAACATCTAAAACATTTCAGTGTTTGGCAGCTAATACGTACTGTGGGCCGAGGCCTTATAAAGCTACAATCACTAAATTTTGTTATGCTGCATGATGTTACTGGGACACAAACACTTCCCAAATTGTGGCTGTATGTTATGTGAATCCAGTGAATTTGACAAATTTGTCTTGCCATAAGCATGATTACAATAATAACAATGGTTTCAGAAGCTAAAAAATTGCAATCTTTTGTGGGAAAAGCAGCCGTTCTCGTAACAGCTGAACCCAATGTCCTTGGATTATCATTAGCTCTCTGTTTTTCACCCTTCCTTTCTCTCTCCTTTTTGCCCTCTCTCCTGCCTCTCCTTCCAGCCCCACTCCAGGCCCTTCTTTTGGGGCCTTTTAAATAAATTAACTCAGATTCTTCTCATCCTTTGGGGTTGTCTCCAAATACTCTCTTAAATGAATCACCCATTCCCTTCTTTCTCATTTCCTCCCAATCTACAAATTCAGTCTGAGGATCTAATTCCAGGTTTCCAATACCTTTACTTTCCTGTTGTATCTAAAGTACTTGCTTTGAATAACAACAACAACAAAAATCTACTAAATAAATAATAAAGCCTGATGTGGGTACTTTGTTATGCAACTAACATAGCTATAGTGAAAACCCCATTGATTATACTGCTTAAGAAAAGAATGATTTACATTTTAATGACAGAAAATTAGTTGCTTTTCACTTCATAAAGCATTTAAAGCAAAGCAGGGATATGGGCATTATTTCTGAGTGTGTACTGCCTCACTACTTGCTCTAATGTCACACAGATCCCCAGAGGAGGCAGAGAGCACTGGAGGGAAATACAAACACAAGAAGGGAGCTGCTTAGACCAAAGGACAACCCTGCCAGGAGAACAAATGGCTCTGAACTGGCCATAAGTAAGCTCACAGAGGAAGTTACAAATTTAAAGCCATATACACCTTGAATTCCTGCAACAATATTCCAACAAAAATGGGGACGCACACACTAGATACCATGAAATGAACTTGGATCATTTTTTAAATGGTTGAGAGGATGTGACTCTGGGTGAAAGCAGATGATCAGATTTGATGGTATGAAATGTCACTTCTACAGTCCTATATTCCTGTGTCTCAATTAAAAAGGAAGACTTTGTTCTAACTAAAAAAGTGAGAAATGCTTCTGGAGACCAATTTGTACACATGAAGTTGATCTTGGCTGGCAGGATCAAAAATACTGGCAGGTGGCTACTTTTGAATGTCTGTGCCAACGGGATGGTTGCACAGCCAATACTTATGAGTGTGTCCACCCTCCTTATGGCCATTGGCAGTGCCTGTCCTGCTGGTGATCAATCACTTCATTTAACCATTCGCACTGAACAGTTAAAGGTTAGGTGTAAAATGATGTAGGTGAAGGAACCCTTCCTAAATGGCAAAAAAAAGCGCCTGTTTTCCTAGAACATGGTCCCAGGAATAAATCCAATGTTCTTTTGCCAATTGGATTGAAATATATGGCTTAGAACAGAGATGTCATTATGCCAAGAGGAAAGTAACACCGTACCAAACACACACTGCAGGAAAACTAAGATAGAAAATGACAGAAAAGGAAGAAAAGGTGAAATACTGTTCCTCATGTAAAGGAAACAGGTGATTACAGAATTTAACTGTTACATACAATCACATTTGAATCTAATTTCATAGATTTGTTTAAACAATAATTGGAAAATCATTTGCTGGCAGCTCATGTGCTGGCATTGTCTATCTGCAGACAGTGATTGCATTACAATGAGAAGTGGGATGCCTGAAATGAGAAATCCACCATCCTCCTCTGTGCCAGCTCCTGTGTTGTTAAGCAGTACATGAAGCAAAGCAAAGCACTGAAGGGAGTGAGAACATGCTCAGAAAGAGCAGTATGTGGAACTCCAACTTATAACTCTCATTTTGCCATAGCAGAGAGAGTTCCACGTCTCCTCAAAGCTCGACTCCAGCCCATTCCCACCTGGCAGAAGTGAAGCTGCAGAACATGACAAATATTAGAGAGGAATTCCAGGACTCCTCAAAAATAAGGAAAAGAATCCAGTCAGTTTGACTGTTCCATTTAACAGGACAAAGCCTTTAGACTGTGAAAATTACCAGAACTGACATTCAAAATGATGAGTCAGGTCCCTGAAAAAAATAATGAGATGGACTACAAAATGAAAAGACATTTAAAAAAGAATGCCACTGGGAAATTTTTTTTTCTTCTGATAAATGATCAGTGTGTGTGCCCTTCTTTCAGGCACCCAAGAGAGGGGGCTGGGAGGAATATACAGAAATTTTAGATTCTCCTCCCTGTTTCAGTGTCACTAGCCTAAATGGCATTTGCTCCTGTGTCATGCAATGCTGTCATGGTTGCTGTGCAACTTCATCTCCCCTGCCAGTTTAATAGGGAACTTTGTCTGCTTGTGCTTAGGTGATATTCTAATGTTATTTCAGCAGCTAGAAGGATCAGGAGTTTAATCTTTCAAAGAAAAAAGGTACCACTAAAATATCCTTAACTTAATTGTCAGCTTGGAGCTTTAAGAAAAAAATACCAGAAACCTTGCAATTTACAATAGCATCTTTAGATTTAACAATGCCGGAAAAAAGAAATCCCTCTTGTCTCACTAAATCCAACACTGAGGGGTTTGCACAGGTATTAGTCTCTTGATAAAAATGGCACAAAGCCAATGCTACCAGTGTTCATGCATGTGCTATTTATGTTCTGGTATTTGCAGCATAAAATCCTAGATTGTGAAATCTCTTGTCCCAGCAGCAGATGAGGTGCAGATGGGCGTAGTGTGAAAGAATGAAGGGATAAGAATGGAAACAAAATGTTATTTTTAACATGATGCCTACTCATGCTGAGGCATTTGTTGCTTTTCATGCTAGTGAGGAGATAATCATGGGATTTTTTGCAGACGGAAGGGATCTGTACCCTTATCTACAGGACTTTTTAAATTCCCAACAGTATTTCTCTACATAACAGGACTAATACCAGTTATTTATCATCAGAAAAATCTCTGTGAGGAGGCTGTTGTTCTGTAGCCAACCAAAATCAACATTTCTTGCAGAATAATTGATGAAAAGAATACTCTCCTGTCATGATCTACAGTGTATTACAATCCCCAGGGCCCTTCTGTTGTGGAGCCAGTGTCCTCCTCTGGGATGAGATGTCACGGAGATCAAGGGAAATTTTGGGTGTCTTGAAAGATATCAGGCTAAGGAGTGATAACTCCTTTTAAAGGAGTGGGAAAGAATACAGTTCAGTGGTTGCTGCAGACAAGGCAATATGTCAAATCTCAGTTAAAATTATATATTCTCTTAAATTTATTTAAAAAAATAATCCTGGATTACCTAACATGTGAACCGAATTCCCTAAGTGTTCAACCCAATACTAGCAGTTCATTACTTCAGATTTGTGCTGCAGACCATTCACAAGCAGTCTGTCTGAGTAATACTCTGAAGTGTTTTTGTTGCATTGGGAGACTATCAGAGAAGTGGTGTGATGGTGAAGAGCCCCAACATTCAAAACACTCAAGCGAAAGAACAAGATTGGAATAATCTATTTACAAACATTTTATTTCTATTGAATTTTTTTGTTTTGGCCTTTTTTTTTTTTTAACTCAAGATCCTTACCCTCTCCTGATGCTGCTGCTTTGGGGGTTAGTTGTCAAAGGCAGACTGCCCTCAAGACAATATCCTGAAAGCAGGTGGGAGTGGCATTTGACAGGAATTGGTAAACAGGAGAAGGAGGGGGAAAGGGTGTGAGGACAAACCAGGAGGCAACAGAAAACGTCTGGGCTCTGTGTCATGTAGGTGTCTCTGGCAGGGATGTAGAGTAGATGGACAGACCCAGGAGGGTCTGGGGAAAACGTCTCCAAGCTGGAGACAGAACAGTGGTCTGGAGTGGTCGAAGGGTGACCAGGAAACACAGTATCTCAGCCCCAGTGCTGAGCCCAGGACTTGGTTGCACTGCATATGAATACCTGAGGCCCCTTGGCTGCCCGTGTGTGTGAGCCCTGCGCTGCCTTTCCTCTGAGGATGATGGCTGCAGGCAGCAGCTGTGCCTGTGCTGAGCTCTGCTGCTGGCCCATCTGGGCCATGGCTGCTCACACCAGGAGGAAACACTGACACTGCAAAACGTGTTCAGGTGTGAAAGATAACCAGCATGAGCGTTTCTGATTAAGCAGTCAGGCTATTTAATTTTTCCCATGAGATGCCTTATTCTGACTTCTGTGACAGAAGCCACAGCCTGGAGGACTTTGCCTTCCTGCCTGCAGAAATTGGGGGATGCAGACCTCTGAGTGATGCTGCAAGTGGGTCTTTGAGTTGACCAGAAATTACAGAGTTTGAGTGGGACTAGGAAGAGGGACCGGCCCACAACCCAAGTCTTAGTGATATCTCAGCACTTTATAGTGAAACCAGGGGATGAAAGAGGGGAGTTTGAATGAAATGCTGAGTGAAGAAATCCCAGCAGTGCCTGCTGCACTTTGAAGGCTGTCAAGGTGTCAGCAGACACTGCTCGGAAGGACCTGCTTGGTGTGTGAGGGAATCCTCAGGAAGAGGGTCCAAAACATAATACAGAGAATGCTGCCCTGGAGTACTTGGATTGTAGCCCTGTCTGTGCTACAGTACTGTTCAGTGACATTATTTATTTAGTTAGTTATTATTTTTGTCACAGTGACAGCAAATTGTTCATTCTTTGTTTTCTGGCTCTGCTTCTGTATTTTGTCCTGTTCATATTCTTATTTGCATTATTCCAGGGTTTGATTCTTCCTTGGCTCTGTGTTGGGCGAGGGAGCAGGGAGGGAAAGAAGAGAAGAGAGCAGCTTTGCCTCTTCTCTGAGGCAGCTTGCTGTCCCTGGCACTTTGCCTGGTGTGCTGAGGCACTGGAGACGTGAATCTCTGCTGCTCCCTCATGAGCCCTCTCTGCTCAGCTGGAAAACACAACGTGCTCAGCCCCGGAGCTTTGTGAGAGCCAGCTGTGCCACCTGGGGCTGGCTGCCGTGGGCTGGGGGCTGCTCAGGTGATGGAAGGCAAAGTCAAGTCCCTGGTCAGCTCCTTCTCGCTTCAGTTTTACAGATGGTTCATAAGGCACTTCCCATCAGTGTTTTATGGTTCTCCACCACCAATCTGTTGTTTATGCATCTCAACTGCCTTGGTGGCAAGATGCCTGGAAAATAAAATAATTGTTCTGTAGCAGTTTGTTCTGTTTTATTAACGATTAAAGTATTCATCAGTGTAATTCCCCATTAAATTTGCACTTTGCTCCAAACCTCCAGGGCCCCTTCTTAAATTTGCCAAGTGTGAGACATTCAGTTTGCTGAAATATTTTCTGTCAGTGACACTTATTATCACCAATGTGGATAGCTGTATCTACCTAACACTTTCCATTTATGACCCTATGTCCTTATTAACATAGATATTGAAGTAGTGACATGGCACCAGGGTTTGGAAACATTTGCAGGCTCATAGTTTTTCTGAAAAAGACTCGGTATAAATTAACCCACTACCATGGACTTCAGCGGATCTATTTCAAATTCCAGCTGCTAAACATCTAGTATATAGTAATCTTGTTGAAAATCAGTGGATCTGTGGATGATATAAGGCTCTAGCCACTTGTTTCAACACTTGCATTACTGCTGTTAAGAGAGGTTAGAGGCTAAGATGTTAATTCTGAATGGCTACTCTGCTGAGGTAAACAACCTGTTTGCCTGTTGGTAAAGGTAAAACTATAAGGGCATGATGTCTTGATCTAGGCTCATCAGCAGAGTAAATAGAAATTATTTTTCATTTTCAGGGTGATAAGAGAAAATTAAGTCTTTTTGAAAGACAATGATTAGGAAGAGAAAGTAGGACATTAGGCTTTGTGTGGACCTACAAAATGAGACTACATAATTTTCTCACATCACCTCCAGGGAAAAAACTTATATATCTACCTTATATCAATGGAGATAGATTATTTTTTCCTTGTGAATCTTGAAAGCTACAACTGGGTGTGTCTGCCTTCTCATACCTTTGATATAAAAATTTAGGGACTTTGATATAAAAGTTAGGGACTTTCCTGACCATGTATGTAGTCAAATCCCCAGATTACTTGAATTTTGGGGGTGTAGAAAGGGATGAAGGAGAAAGGAAATTAAGTCAGTGTGCAGTCCACACCTGACAGCCAGTAAAATCCAAGGGATGAATAGCCCATGCCTACTTCAATGAATGCAAACAAATGGCATATTTACAAAGGCTGCATTTGCATAAAGGCCTGTTTGAAAAGAACTTAAAACATCTAAGCCATATTTAGAAGGTGACTGAAAAGAAGGGAGTTTGATATAGCAGAGTTTCAGGGAAGAGACAGAGGCAATGTTTTGTTAATGCTGGGGATTAGCAACTTAATTAGCTCAGTCTTTAATGCAGGAAATTACCTAGCAAAAATGAGACTAGTTAACATTTGCAAGGACTTAAATATTGAAATCAGGGAAGGACATATTTTCAATGACACTTACATGCCTACTAGATAAACTTTTTTTTCTAGATGACAATTTTATTTTTTAAATATTTCTGCTATTTGATCCCAAAGGTTAAATGTGAGTTTACTTCCTATGGTGATGTTGAGAAGGGTACTGGGGACTTTTCTTTGTCTCACTGCCTCCTAAATGTGATCTCTCATTTCCTGATAATATCATCTCGTTTGCTGAAGACTGTGTCAAGATGAAAATAGTGTTACTTTTTCTAGGTAGCCCACATGTAGGCAACAGCAGTGATGTCAAATGTGATCCTAGACCTGGGTGAGATTTTTTGATCTCAGTTAACCTAAATATCATCTTTTTGTCACAGTGATTTTATGGCTAGAAGCTCCAGCCAGGTGGTCCCCAAAATTTCACATGGGGAAGAAACAGACTGAAAGACTTTGAATTAGTTGTAGGTGATAAGAACCACAGAATGATCATGGGAGACAGAATTTAGTCAAGTATTTCTCTGTTGAGATCACATATGTTTATAGGACAACATAGTTTCAAGGTTATACTTCTAAACAGCTGACCTGTCAGTTCACTGACAACTAAAAAATTATTGTCATTTTACTGTATTAATGTTTCAGTGTCTCTTCAAATCAGAGAGTCTTGTTACTGCCCTCCAGAATAAATGGGCACAGAGGGTTTGGGGTTTTTTTGCATTCTTTGTTTCAGAGCGGGGGTTTTTTTGTGCTGAATGCAATCAGAAATAAAATTAAAATATTATTTAAAGCAAAATCCTAATCCAAAGCTAGTTGTTTGTAATTAGGCCATCCCAATATCTTGGTTAGCTAAAAATGGTTTCTTCTCCTACGCACAAAGAAATCCGAACAAACCAACAACAACAAAAACCCAACAAACAAACAAACAATTCCAGAAGAGAAAGTCTTGAAATAGATTTCAGTAAAATGTTAAAAGGTTAAATCTACTAAAAAAAAAAAAAAAAAGGGAAGAAAGAAACAGTACAAGTATTCCCATTTAAGTAAAGTTATGCTTTATCTGGGACAATAACAACTGAAAAATTAAAAGAGAAATATATTTTGTATGATTATGTTCCTTTAGGCTTACTTTCTTCTATCTGTACTCCTTTAATGGAATGTGATGCTTTTACTGTATAATGTTTTTTTTCCCTTATTTTAGTGGCTAAGCAGTAAGAATGAAGATTTGGAAATGGGACTCATTTCTCCAACAGAACAAAAGCACTCTGTTAAAAAAAAATCCATGGTTGTTGTTTCCTTTTTTCTTGGTTTTCCCAAAATAAAACTTAAAAACTTGTGTCCCATGACCAGGCATTTCAGCTTTTGGATTATTTGGTTCAGTATTGTACATAAAACATTTACTGGTGCATTAGTGGAGAGCATGTGTTACTAACCTGATGTTGTTTTCTCTGCCTCTGCTCAGCTCAGCCAGGGCAGGCTGCGAGTGCCCCGTTTGCTCACACATTTTGTCTCCACAGCTCTCACATGCCTAAAAGCTCAAAGGGGAGATGAGCCCAGCCTTTGAGGTGTTAAGATTTGGTCTTGATCTTGTGAATTCTAAGTATGGGGCTTTAAATGAAACCTGTATATGCCTAACATATTCTTTTTCCTCCTCTAATTTTAGGCTTACTTTAACCTTATCCTGTCCCATGGACTTGAAGAATTTTCCTATGGATGTACAGACATGTACAATGCAGCTAGAAAGCTGTGAGTGCTCAATTGCTTTATCTATCAAATAACAAGCTTTTCCCCTAATATTCAGTGATTAGGTTGTATTTACATTATCACCTTTGTGTGGTGAGACTCAGTATTCCTGTTTTGTAAGGGAATTATGTTTATCACCATAAATTGAGGGTTGCCTGTTTCTGTGCTGTTCCTACTCCCTTGTCTTTCTCCCTCCTGGGTCACACCCATCAGAGTTGCATCACTTCCAGGGGTAAATATGCTGTGTGGGAGAAATGACTAAATCTCAGGAAAGTGAGAACAATTATTACATAGCCAGGGATTTGCTGTCTGATTGAGCTAGGCTCACTTTTGGAAAATGGAAGCGAAGTGCCCTATGCAGCCAAAGTCCTGTTAGTGATGCCTAAGCTGGTGTGCTAAACACAGGCAGGGTATGGACTGGGCAGCCAGCACACACCACAGCACTGCCTCAGCCTGCCCAGGTAACAACCAGGCAAACCCAGGAGTGGCTCACACTCTGGCAGGCGCCAGCAAGTGTTCCCAGTATTCAATAGGAACCAGTCCACCCTGTTGTTGTTGGTTTTTGGTGGTGGTGGGTTTCTTTTTTTTTTTCTTTTTTTTTGATTGGGGGGGGGTGGGGAGAAAAGGTTTAGCTGTATGGCTATGAACTGTGGGCTGCCACCTGCTTTTGTGCCCAAGAGAATCTCAGACTGGCTTTGAGCCAGCAAAATTAGTTTTTGGTGGCAAACCAGGGCAGTATTTCAGAATATAACAGTGTTTACTTCTTGCTTTTAATAGAGTAATGGTGTAGTTATAGCAACTATGAGGGATCGTGCTGTTGTTAATTGAACAATTTGAAAATGTAACTGAGATAAAATGAATTGCAATAAAAGATGTGCTTCCCAGACATAGGAACTCTTGTTTTTTTCTGGTCAGTTGCCATCTAATAAAGTCTGATTCTTTTATTGCAGTTGGCTACACTATGAATGATCTGATATTTGAGTGGCTAAGTGATGGACCTGTGCAAGTTGCAGAGGGCTTAACCTTGCCACAGTTTATTTTGAAAGAAGATAAAGAACTTGGTTATTGCACAAAACACTACAACACTGGTGAGAATTATTCTGGTTTTTTCTATCAATTGTTCCAATGGTATCTATTCTCAATTTGTAATGGAAAAATATGGGTAAAATGAAAAAAAAAATTAAATTGAAATTCAATTCAGTCACACTTATTTTTAAATCTGAATAGAAAGAATTTTTTTCTCTGTTTTTTTTAATGATTTGATTTCAAAATTTCCTTTAATTCCCTAAAGTATTCTAATGTCCTTAAAATCATTGAAGTATTTAAAATACTTAAAAACTGATTAAAAATCTAATTGTTTTGATATCCTTAAAATGAAACATATTAAAAAAACGAACTCTTTATTAAATACTGATTCATCACTTTTAAAGTACTGAATTTTCTGAACCTAGTTTATTTCTCCAGCAGATCAAATTGCCAATAAGGAAAAATATTAAATTTTCACCAGCTTTTATGTGTAATTTATGAGATGTAGCATGTCAAAAGACAATTTTTCATTGCTGATCCGAATAGTGGACAGACATGGAAATTGAGAAATTTTTTGTTAATACTCTAAAGTTTCTTTCTTTCATTTGTTGTTTAGGAGTTTATAATGCTGTGTTTTCTAGCTTTAGCTTTAAAGAGAAGAGGAAATTCTGATAAAATTTTGATTTAGCTGCTTGGAGTTTATTTAATGGGGACAGCATTTAGAGAACAGTTTTCTGGGATCTTTGTGGGATTAAATATAATCCCTCTCATCTAAAATAGCTTTTTCATCATTTCAGCATAAGAGCTGATCTGGTTGCATCAAACACATTTGTTTCACTGTATGAAATAATACAATGTGAGAGGTTTTGCCTCTGCCAAAAAAAATGTCACATTTATGTCCCATGAAAATTGCTGGGTTTAATTTTTATAAATGCAGTCTTCTCATTTTGGAGCCCAAAATACTGAGGAAGGAGAATTTTGTGATTGGCATCCCCACTACTGTCCTCTCTGTAGTTTGCTCCTTCAGGTTTAGTGTGAATTTAAAATGTGGATAAAACGTACTATTCAGCCTTCTCCTAAACTTACTCCAGTTAAGTGAGTCCAGGCTGAGCCCCAAAAGTCTGGAGAGTCTCTGAGAGATGGTGCTACCCATGCCATTGCTGCCACAAGTGCCACCACACTCCTTCCAGTCCCCTTCTGCATGGCCAGGAACAGCCTCTGCCCAGCTCCCAGAGTCTGCCTTTCAAGTCACAGCTCCCTCATTTTAGAACTTCTGGACTGTCAGAGGATATGATCCAGTCTCCACTCCTTTGTGAAACAGCCTCTGCACTCCCCTTTGTGCTATGTCTTGCACCCGCCATTCAGCATTGTAGACCACCAGAAAAATACAGGGACATCACAAAAAGGAGAAAACAATCTATTTTCCCCTGAAAGGGTGAACGAGGGAAAATGCACCTTCTTCGTTTTCCAACCAACACAAAAGAGGTCCTTTGAAACCATTAGCATGGTACTTCAGGAATGAGAGGCTTGCCTGCAGTCTGCCTGGAGCGAGAGCCCTCACAGTACCAACCCAGAGTAATTTTGAGAGCACCTGATGAGCTGTTACAGCTCAGGACTCTGCATCTCCTGCTGCACAACTAGTTCCACTGCCAGGCAATCCAAAACCTCTGTCCTCCAGGACTGCTGTGCAGCAGCTATCAGTTATTTGAAGAATCACTCACCTCCCATGAGAGACTGGTTTATGTTTCCTGGAATTGGACTTTCAGCAAAATTCAAAGTAGACTTTGAGTTGATTCTGCTGTGAGACATAATCCACAGACAGAGGCTCATTAGCAGAACGAGGAGGAGTGTGAACTACCCTAGGACTCTAAGACTTGTAGTTCACAGTTTGTCTGTTCAAACTCGATTGCTTAATCTCATGCCTCTAAAATACCAAAAATGCTGTCCCCTTTTAATACCTAATATTATATTCGACTAAAGTAAAAGCTCATTGAATTTTGAGAAAAGAAACATTACTTTCTATTTTCTGCAGGTGAAACAATTGTGCTGATATTCATTTTCTCAGTTAATATGAAGAACTGGGCACAGTACACTTCAGTGGTCCCATGCTTCCCCCAAGCTAGTATGCAACAAGTGGTTGAGAAGTGTTTGTGTATCAGGATCTGCTTGCAGTATTAGGTTAGGAAACATATAAGAAACATATGTTTCCTAACTTATGTTCAGAAAACAAGATACAAATGTGCAAAAAGCATTTATGAAAGTAATTTCATGTTCTAGGAAAGTTTACATGCATTGAAGTCAAGTTTCATTTGGAGCGTCAGATGGGATACTATTTAATCCAGATGTACATTCCTAGCCTGCTGATTGTCATTTTATCCTGGGTTTCTTTCTGGATCAACATGGATGCTGCTCCAGCCAGAGTTGCACTGGGTATCACTACAGTTTTGACAATGACCACGCAAAGCTCAGGATCGAGAGCTTCCCTCCCAAAAGTAAGGAAATCATTTTGTACCATGAGTGTGTTCCTAATAAGAAATGTTTGGGCTAGTCTTCTTAATTTCAGAAAGGTTGTGTAAGTATGCATCTGATACGGATATGTGAGAAAGTGGTAACAGTGTGATGTTAAACATTCAGTACCCTTGCATTTGGATTAAAGAATGTTTCTGCTGTTTTGGTGGATAGCTGAATGGTGCAGCAGTATGAATTTTTAACGAGTTTATACTAGTTTTGACACTTATTTGAGTGTTTAGAAACCAGATTTTCTGAGGTATTTAGATATCTTACTGGATTTCTTTCAGACTGGGGACTTTAAAAACACTGGACTGTTAGACTCTCAAATATCTTGAGGTTTCTAGATACGGCACTTAGTCCAATGAATATATATATAAATGTATCTCCCAAATGATAAAATGAATATATATGTATAAATATATCTCCCAAAAATATATATATAAGATACATGTATGTAACATACATGCAACTAAAGGATTTCTTCGGAGAAACTTTTTAGTGTCGAATTGCTGATGTCTTTGTTTCACAGCAGAATTTGTCTGTATTCCATTCATTCAAGTGTCATCTGAAGACTTTCATCCTATCTATGGACAAAAATATCCTCTCATTCAAATTTTGTGGTCTTTTTAATCCTGGCCAGATGCTGTAGATGAATTTACAGATTACAGACTGGATTCTCTGTTTAGTCAGGCTGACAGCTCTTTTCAGCATAGGCACAGACCAAATGCTTCTAATAACAGCACTCCCCAGCAGAATTTAATGTGCAAGCTCAGGTTTTATACAATTTTCTGGAAGGGAGCTCAGAGGCAGGTAAGTTTCCAGTAGTCTAAGGAGTTATGAGATACAGTCCCTGAAGAGTCCTTTTCCAGCAGTTCAGCATCAAAGGGGCTGGGATTACAGTAACAGTGAAAAGCACAAATTTTGAGTGTTTGTGAAAATCATGATCCATTCCAAGAAAGCAGGCTGTATATTGTGGTGCTTCACCCCCAGTATCACATTCTGCCTCATTCCAAATATGCAAGTTGTTCAAGTGGAGGGCAACTTCAAAAATATAGGGCAACTTCAAAAAGTGCACAGACTGTGTTACTCCTTTGTTAGTAATGAGAAAGTATCAGTTAAAAATCTGGTGAGTACAACATTTAGTTCAGCTTCACTTATTCACTTGGAGATATGCATAATTTTCCATGCAAACAGAAAGCTTCTCATTCAACCCAGAATTTCAAATTGAAAATTTATTAAAAATTTGTTCAGACAATTCAGTTGATATTACCAGTGAGCATTCTGAAAAGAATGTCTGAAAAAATAGTCTTGGCAAGAAGCATACAGGCTCTTTAAACAGCAAATTTGGAGTCACTGAAGACTGTATCTAGATGGCACAACATGAATCCATGTGAAAGATTCCAAGTTTCTTACAAATTATCTGGCTTGAGAAGTATAGATAATACAAGCACTGTGGTGGAGAGTCCCATCCACATTTCCTGCTGGGCAAACAAACCCTGACAAAAGGCTCTGCAGTGTTAGTGTGCCCCAAATGTTAATGCTTTAGAAGGTGTTTTCATCATAGGCCTTTGATCCAGCTCAAATATTTTCCCTTTTGCATTCTGTTGTGTTTGAGTAGAAAAGGATTTGCCGAGTGGAAGAAATGTGAAGATGCAAAATATGTTGACCGTGATATGTTGATTATCAGAGAGGTTCTTCTCCAGCCTCAGGATTAAATACATTTACCTCATCAGCTGTCAGAGAATGGTGGTGCTCTGCCCATACTCCATCTTCTCCTATTCTGCTGTGTTTCTCTGCTAGAAAACAGGCACTAAGAAAAGTATCTCACCTGAAAGCCCAGCACACTTATTTCAGTCAGGCTACACGTGGCTGTTGCATTTTTCTCTGTGTAATTCAGTTGATCTTTATTTTATAGCTTTGATCTCTAGATGTTAGTTAATCCTTGTGGGGGCTTTTGAAGGTGTGTCAGTTGACTTAAAAACGTGGTTCTAAGTAAATGCCAGCATTCCAGCCAGCTGACTCCCACCCTGAGTGACTCAGGGGCTTGGAGAAACATGGGCACCATTCAGGTCCACACTGAATCCCCAGTACCTGATTCCTTATACACAGAAGCAAGATTTTCTTGTTATTGCTGTTGCAGGCACTTAGCTGTCTTAAAACCCCATCTGTAACTTAATATCAAAATTGTATTTATTAATAAAATCTGTCCAGCTGAAATGCACTTAGAAATAAAATATGAAAAGAATTGAATCAAATCAGTGTCATAGCTGAAGTCTCAAAATCCCTGTTTAAAAATAATGGTTTTCTAAGCCCTGTCTACATATTGCTAAGACACAGGAAGTTAGACTGCCAATGACACATCCATTTAAAAGTTGCTCCAAGCGTGAATGTCTAACGGAATAAGATATTTCAGGAGGGTTATTTTTGCAAGAATACTGAAAAAAACCCAGATGCGACTCTGCTTTGTGAAAGCAGCCTAGGATTGAATACAAGAGCTATAATTTCCGCATCCTTCTTTGTCTCCTATTCTTATTAATATAGATTTATGCAATTTAACTTTAATTTACCCAGTTTCTTGCCAAGAGTTTCTTCCTATTCTTCTCTATTTTAATAGAGCTTTACTTCAGAAAACAACAAAGTATCAAAACTTGCCAACTTTAAAGGGAATAATTCCTTTACCTAGAGAAAGGCAAAGAAGAATTGTGATAAGATTCCTTAGGTTTTTTTTGTCTGTTTCCAAGTTACTATCTAAATGACTAAAGTGTTACTGTTTAGAAGTAATTACCTACATATTGTTCTCAACCTTGGTGTAAGATAACACGACAATGTTCTGTTTGCTTCAAATTTCTCTTTTCCATATTAATAACTAACATATTCATTTCCATACACAGATTTCATAATAGTAAGTCATGGCCACACAGACATTAGGCACTCAGCTGCTGAAAATTAAACACAAGATTGAGATTGCTGAAAAGAAAGGAAAATGAAAAGAAATTAAAGAATGAAGTTAATTCAATCTGAAGCTCATATTTGCTGAATATAAGAGAAGTATCTAGAATACACTCTTCTAAATGAAATATATTTCTTTGGTAAATTTTATAGTATTTGTGTAGAATTACTATATTTGGAGTATTTTTTAATTCTATCTAAGACTATATGGTTAAATTCCAATATCAGCAGCACAGTAATAAAGTAATCAGTTTGCCTTTTTTCCCTTATTGTTCTGCAAAGTCAATTTCTTCCTTACTAAAAGCAAGAGTAGTTTGTGAGACAGATTACATCACAGAAAAACTACTGTTCTAGGAAAGGTGACCTGCAGTGCCTGTTTCAGAAAGCAGAAAGGTTATCTTCCCCCAAAATTTTAGCATACACTGAGCAATAATGCACTGTGAGTCCATGAAATAATGATTTTCTGCGTAGGGAGTATCTGCAGAAAATATTTACCTTGGAGCCAATATCTTTTAAAGTGATGAAATTATTTTATGTATGTTACAGAATACTTGTTGAGGGATCCTGTAACCAGAATTGCCTTGGTTGGCTGTGTTAGGGGCTGGTAAAGAACTCATCCAGAAAGCTGAGATGGAATTCCCTACTTCCCATTTGACTAATCCATCACTGAGATGCCCAGGAACGGTGATCCAAAATAGCAGGATTCCTATGATCCATTCCTCTTCCCACATGTTCATAGGTCTTACCCACATCTCATACTCTTATGTCTGAATTCCCTGGTCACATCATCACTTTCCACTTCTGAACTCCATCTGGGTAATGTTTGCGCACCCAGCAGCACCAGTGGCTCCTGCTGATCAGCCAACTGAGCAGAAATCCTGGGCACCAGCTGGGTGATCACTGTGACCACACAGCCACAGGGAAATCTCCATGAAACCCTGAGCCTTCTGTGAGTGCTGTGCATGAGCCAGGGACATCCCCTGTACCTGGGCTGTGCTGGGCTTTACCTCTGCAGAGAAACTCCAGGGCTCACCAGTTAAGAACCTGATGTGACCTACTGTACATCCATGCAGGGCCGAGCACACGCTTGTCCTCTGGAAGAATCAGAGCCATGGATGCAGAGGGCACTCTGTATCCACCAAAACAGGGACTGAGGATTATGTGGGCACCATAAGGGACACCAGCACCTCTGTCTTTGCTTACAGCACCAGATGTGGATAAGCTGGGCAAGTAAAGTGGGGGGAATTCAAGGTCCAGCAGCGCAGAATTGTTAAGTGTTACAAAACAGTTCTTTTCTTCAGAGCTTTGAAGCACCATTTTCTTGCTATTCTTTTTACTTGTAAATGGCTCTCCTGTTGAATCAACAGAATAAAAAGTTTGAAAGGTTTTTCAAAAGAGGCATTTGAAAGAATAATGAGTTCTCTGCTGTGCTAGTTGTGTATTTTTCAGACTGCTTTCTTCTTAAAACACTTACATAAACCAAACCTTAGCAACAACAGTCCAAGAAAATGAGTTACTTTTAATACCATAAAGCAAAATATTTCAGGATATTTTAAGTCGAGTTATAGCAACTGTATTTTACACAGTTGCATAGCTTTCATATTGTGTTACTTTAATGCACAGTGCTTAATGAATGCATTTTCTGTCCCCAGGGAATAATATCTGCAGGAAAAAAAATCTCATTCAAAGCTCACTGAAACTTCTGGGAGTCCTTTCATTCACTTCATTTTGCTCTAAATCACTGCATATATTACCAAATGCAATAAAAGCATAGGTACAGAGACTTACAAAACCAAAGATGTTTATCCCCTTTGGCAGTAAGCGACTGTTTTCATGTGTTATCCACTATCCCCCACATATTTGGAGATTTTTAGAGATTCTTCAGCTTCTGGCAGGCCAGTCTCCTTTTTTTGAATGCCAGAAGCTATCAAGGAAAGAAGATACAAGAACATTGCACTTTTTTTTTTTTTTTTTTTTTTCCAAATTAAGGTTAAAATGGTAGTACAGTTAAAAAAAAATTAAAAGGAAATAAGAAATAATACCAAAAAAAAAAAAGGAAAAGGTGCTAATAGAAGTGATGATTTTGTTCTGCGTACATTTGTTTTCATAGGAAGTAGAGGACCAAGGTGATTGCTTACTTTTTCATTAGTAAAGCACAGAGATGATACATTCTGGTGCAACATTATGGTAAAAAAGCAATAATGGAGTATGTTGGAATGGAAGAAATTTTTTGACAATTTTCTTTTAGTTTAGTCTCAGGATCAAAAGAGGAAATAGGGAAGTAATTTGGCAATCATGAGATTTGTTAATTGGCACTTGGATTATATGGGTGCCTGAACATTTTACACTCTGCTTAAGTGATTAAGACAACCCTATTGTTATAAGCTGTTTATAAATTCCTGTTGGAGACCTAATGGTCTTAAACCTTGATACTTTAATGTGTCTGGTCTATATCACATATTTATATATCCTGATAGTGTTACTGTAAACAAACTTCCAGTTTTAAAAAAGTTGTTCAGGACCCTTGGGTATTTTATTGGTTGTCAATTTTCTCAAAGAGTGAAAGAGGGTTTCTTGTCCAAACTCTTGGAAGTCAGGCTGCACTGTCAGGTAAACATGAGGAGCTACTCTTCAATCATCTGCCTACATGGAAATGTTTTAGGGCTCACTCCTTTTGTTAAGTTCAAGCATTATATAACTTTCTTTTCACTTATATAACTTTCTTTTCTGTTCACATTGCAGTTTTAATGTGCAACAAATATTCCTTTACTAATATTAAAAGATCTTGAAACAAACTCTAACTCCTTTACTGGGGAGGGAGTGAATTTTTTCCATTCAATATTCCATACAGTATTTGCATCTGGATGTAGAAATATGTTCTACTCTGTATGATGAAGGAAGTCATATAGAGAGAACCTAATTTTCAATAAAAAATGTTCTGAAAGTAAAAAAAGCTCTTAAGTAATTGAATGTTTCTTTGCATACTGTTATTTATTGAAACAATTAAATGGGTACAAAATGATTGGGACTAAATAGAGACTTTTGTGTGTAAATAAACTGTCTTACAAAATGCTAGAAAAAATTGTTCTTGACAAGTAGTTTATAAGCACCTACTCATAACTTATGGTTCAGGAAAGGTGTTTTCTGGTTCTGCTCTACAAATTTTCATATTCCATTTCTTTATTCTTACTTCTTCTCCCTTTAATTATGTTTTCTCAATAGTGGTTTTGAGGCAGGGGATTGTTTGAACAACAGTGGGAGGGGTGGTACACACATCAGATGATCCCTGGAGTACCAGGGAGAACTTCCCAGCCCCTTCAAATATTGATAGCACTGTGGCCATGTTAGTGCCACCAGCATGAAAATACATCCTTGGTCTCAATTAAAAGAATCTGTGGTGCCCAGAAACTTCTCTGCCACTTCCAGCTATAGCAGCTGGTCTTGTTAAAGACACTTTCTTTTCTTGCAAATTTTGCACCTTTGAGATCTAGGTAGATACTTACAGAGCTAGCCTGTGCAGTTACAGCTTCACTGGGAGCAGAAATCTCAATTAAAATTATGTTTGGTCAGCTTTGGCACAGTTATATATGCTGTGATCATGCATCCATAATAGGAAGAATTCTTTTTCTTCCATTCCACAACTGTGTCTAGTTGCATAGAACTGAAGTCTTCAATATTCTGCATAGATAAGAAGACAAAACCCAACAGAATCTATGCTACTTGTTAGAAAAGCAGGAGGAAGAACGATATAAAAGTTAAACACAGCACCTCAATCTGGTGCTAGAAATTGTCACATTATTCTGTTTAGTTTGGCTGCAGATGTGTGGTGCCTTGGACAGTCTTTGGGTCTTACAATGTGTGAGTTCTAGAGTTTCTCTCTGTCCTCCATTCTGTGCAAAGCTGAGTGATGAGATATGATTGGAATGTTGTCTGATTAATACAAATACATTAGGATCTATAGCAGATTCTACTCTATGAAAGTAAAAAATGAATGACTGAGTAAATCAGTCACCTTTTCCACTGCACTCATCCAAACTTCAAAGTTTACTTTTCTGTAGAGTGGATGCTGGTATTTACTGTACAACAAAAGCAGTAGTTGCTGTCATGTGTGACAGCTAAAAATATGCAATAAGATGTGCCTGAATACCTCTGGGATGTAGTTTGAGTACTCCTGGCACTTCCTCAGTAAGTTTTATAATGCATTCATCTGGGAGGGCTGGCATTCAGCAGAGCCTATTTCAAGCATCAAAGAAGGGTTGAAGTTATTGTGCACACCAGTCTGCTGATTGTTTCATAACCCTGGCACGATACTGGAGCCTTCAGCTTCATTGTCACACCCTTCAGGACTTTCTGGTGGCTTTTAGTGTCTCTCTGAGGAGTGCCTTGTGCTGCTGTCTCACAGACACAAGCATTGCAAACCCACTCTGAAGCAATGACCTGCTCTGTTGTGGCTCATTCGTTTCAAGTAATTGCAAGACTTGACTCTATTAGATCATCTAGAACTATTACTTATGAATATATTCTGTTAATATTTCATTTGAAATAATGTTGATGGGACCCCCTGGAGTCTGGGAAAACCACTTTAATTTGCAGTTTACCTCAAGGCTGCTGGCTTCCAGTCTGAATATCAGTGCTCACTGCATGTGGCTGATGAAGCAGCTGGGCCATTGACATCTTACTCCCAAAAGTTGTCTTTGAGTGACAATGGAACCATTTGAATTCTGTTACTTGAATGACAGGTTTTTCTTTTCCCTTTGGGAAATATTTTCATGGGAAAAATTAATTGTTTGTGGATATTGATACCTAAAAGTATTAATTCTTTCCTCTCCTCTCCGTCTTCCCTGTAAAGAAAATAGAGGAAGACAATTTACTTTTTCATGGATGAATCAAAGAAACTTCTGTAGGATCAGGAACTAAATGACTCAGTGTGTCTTTTTTTTTTTTTAAATAAAATATCTCTATTGTGATAAAACTACTACTACTTAAATTCACCTATAGTGTGGCACAATTGTCTGCACTGAAGTAAGATCAGCTTTGGAAATTAAACAGTTCTTACCTAGGTATTGGCAAGAAGATGATATAATTTTGGTTCTTAAGGCATGGTCATGCATTCTAAAATGTGTCATTATTCACAAACCCTTGCATTAAAGTTTTAAACTATGATGAAATAGTGCCTTTTTTCTTCTTATTTCCTCTTCCTAGAAGCTTGGAGTTAATTGAGATATCTTGTCTCAAAGAGAAGGGAGCATGAGAATAAAAAGCTTTGATCCTCAGTAGCTTCTATCTGGTGTTAGGCTGCCCTGTCTGTGAGAAAGAGACATAGTGTGCTGTCTTCCCTCGTTTTACCAAAGGTTAAGGCCCTGGAGAGTGGAGCCAGAGCTTTCAGTACGTCTAGAGGAACATAATGACTAAGTCACAGCAGAAAATGTAAGTTAAAAAAAAAGGGAGACCACATAACAAATGTTGCTCAGTTCAGTGATTCATAGAAAAGATAGTACAATTATGTTACAAGTAGTTATTGATAATGACATTGTTATAAGGAGAATATATCAATATTTGTCACTTATTGGAGAAACCCTTTGTGTTATAAGGCTGTCCACTGAGAAACTAAAAATTGCCTCAAATTACTTCATTGATGTAAATTATTGCATTTTCTGTCTCTTTTCTGCAGAAGGGCATTTTCCTTTGTCTGTGTAATGGCAATTGAAACACTTTATTGATTGATTTGTAGTAAAATTTTGTTAATAGTTCTACTTTTTAAATTTATCTGTGGTCAGGAGGCATTGATGCCCATCCATTTTTTAAAGGATGATCAACTTAAAAATATCACTTAATTTCTGAGGAAACTATATAGGTTGGTGATAGACAGCAATGAGAGTACCACCCTCCTGGACCACACCACTCTATGCTTGAGTGTGCTCTGCCCATTAAAAAAATGACTTAAAACCACTTTGATTTTCCATAGAACTGACAAAGAAAATATGAAAAATTAAGAAAGTGAAGCAGCCCAAATGTCAGGACTATAATAGAAGCTCTTTAGAGTTAGACACTCTGTTCTCTTTCTTTTTCAAATTCAAACAATAATGATACTTGCTTTTTAAAGGAAGCTGTAGTTGTCTGACAGGATTTATTTTATGAGTTTGTTGGCTGCATTTTGCTGTCTCCTGAACCTTCTAGCACAAACAGAATCTGCTCAGAATGAAAACAAAATCCTGTCACTGGGAATAATGTGACTTAAAGCATTCAGATGCTCAGGCTTTACTGCTTCCCTTACTTTTACCAGGGCTCCCCAAAGTCAAGGATGACAGAGTTATGTTATGAAAATAGCACAGATCAACTAATTTATGAATATATCTATATCTGGATATGAAAAAACCCACCCCAGCATTGTTTGTATGTATCTCAAAAAGGATAAAGTACCACTCTAGGAAGCAACGTGGCTTTTTTTTTTTTTTTTTTTTTTTTTTTTTTTTTTTTTTTTTTGTACGTTGCTTTCTTTATCTGCCCCATCTAGTAAGGGGAAAGAAAAACACATAATTATTCTCTTACTTGGTTAATTATTCCCTCTGACATTGGTTCATTTGTCATGTTTTAGTAATGGTGTAGTGTTGATTTTAACTAGGTATGGTTGGGGATTTTGATATATAAGAAATGAGAATTCTTTTTTCCTAGCAATTTTCCAGTGCCCTGTTAGAATCAGGATAAGCACTGCATTGCTCATGCTACAAGTGTTGTGTGTGAGCCACACAACTGGAACAGACTGGAACAGTCTTCATTGATTGGAACAGGAGACAGATGCTTCACAACAAGTTAAAAATGTGTCTGCTACACATCCTTCCAGGAAAGACCTGTAGCCTGGCAAACGATTTCAGGGTGAACTGTTTAAAGGTAAAATTCTCTTGGTGAGTGCAGTTATAAGAGTTGATTAGCTCCTCACATTAATGAGGTTTCAGTAAAAGCTTTTCCCAAATTGAAAGACATATCCAATTAAAGGCTGTGCATTGCCTGAATATGGGAACTGCACTTCATGGCAGTTCATTTGGACAGTTCCATTCATAATTTCCATGATTAGACTGACTTCCTCCAGATATACCTTCCTCTAAGTAAAATGCAAGGTGTTTTCAATAGCAGCTGTTGACCACAGTAGAGCTCAAAATCATCTTACCCATCTCTTCTGTCCGCCATCTGTGAAAGAGACTTTAAAAATACATCCTTGGCACTGCTATCTATTGTTCTCATTGTGATTTTTTTCAATTTATACTCTTTTGAGATGCTCTACTAAAGAAAAGGCAAGTGAAAATCACCCTGAAGAGAGAATGAAAGTGAAGTTTCAGATATGCTATCTTCAGCTAAAAATGAATTCTGCACTTTACAGCTAAAATCAAATAAATAGTTCTTCCTATCTCCTCTTTGTGTGGTACACATTGTATTAGATCTGTGCTCCAGCAATGACAAACACTTTATGTTGGGTCATGAGGAACTGAAGAGCTGCTTTTTGTAAAATGCATGTCCCTTTGTTGAAGCTATGAAAAGGATACTTTAGCATAATGTTTTCATTTGCTGGAAAAAATTCCCAAATAATTTCTGTTGACTTCCAGCCATCACTGTCTGATTTCCCCAAAACATAATAATAATAATAATAGTAATAATAATTATTGTTATTGAAATGTCTTGATACCTGGAAATCAAATGTTAATCATTCTAAAAACATCTGAAAAGTTTGACACGAAAATGGAAATTATAGAAATTATTCAATTGACATTATTTAAAACCCCCAGATTTGTGGTTTGTGACTTTTTTTGCATTTTCACTTTTTGTTCTAATTTAGAAGACATTTCTGAAATGTCAAAAATCTTGAGAGAAGGGGAAAAAATCACATCCTACTCAGATCTAACATTTGCTGAGATACTGGTAGGTACTTTTCAAGCATGAATAATAGTAAGAGTTCAGAGAAAAATTGCTCTAATTAAAACCTTACTTCACAAGATCAAGCTCAGAAACACAAATACTGAGAAGAAGAGAATAAAATCCAACTGCCTCACATTGAGCTCCAGCCATGCTCATTTTAGCCAGCATATGAAGCTTCAAGTCACTGGGGCATAGTTTGGCTTGTTTGAATTCTGATGTGGCTTTAGTGACCTGTAGAAATAATTTTCCAACTCCAGAAGGGACAATGTGACTTTCCAGGATAACACTATTTTTTCGCATCCAATTTCTCCTACAGTCGGTGTTCTATAGATACTCTATATTTGGCTTAAGCTTGTCTTGAAAGTGTGCAGCCTTCTTTTGAAAATGGAGTTTGGAATTCTATTTCAATAACTACCCAGGCACACTCTTAAAGGGAAGTGTTTTTTAAGGCAGGATTCTTTGGCTTTACCTTCAAGCCAGTCTTCCTTGCCATGCAATTCTTGTTTGATCTGCAAATGCTGTCCAGACCCAGTCTTCTCATTCAGGAAATCCTATGATGAAACCAAGTGACCCTTTGAACTTTTTTTTTATTTGTAAACTGCAAATTGAGCTTCTTTTGTCTCTCACTCATTCAATGTCTTTGTCAGCCTTCAATCTTGTGTCTTTCTCCCTGTGCCAATATAATCTTTTAAAATATAGCAACCACAACTACGCTACCGTGGAAACTCTTGATATAGCTTTCTTCTTCCTTCTCCTCCTCCTCTGTTCTGTTTATAGTCTCAGTAGTCACATTCATCTCTTCCCCACAGCTTTCAGGAGCTGATGCTCCATTGCCAGTCCTTTCTGTACCTCTTGAAATAAAAATGGAAAATTTTGATTAAAATGAGTGGTGACTTAGAAGGACTATCAGACAGGGTTGTAAAAAATGGTAATTTACATTCATTTTAGCCACTTAAATAGCAGTAGAGTCTAGGGCAGCTGGGAAAAGTGTGATTGCCTGAGAGCCTCCCAGGTCCCAGCCAGACAAACAAGTGATGATTTGGGTGTGTGGGGGAGGTGAAGTCAGAATTTTTAAGGACTCTTTGTATCGTCAAATGGGAACAATGTGGATTTGTATGGAACAAATAAATGTATGAGTTTCTTTAATTATAAGACAGAAGAGTTCCAGTGACAGCATTAGTCTAAGAGGGAAAAAGCTCTTCATGAGCAAAGTGGAGAGGCAATAATTTCTAATACCAATTAAAGTGAATAAGACAATGTTAAGAATGGTAAAAAATTCAAAATGTAGAACTCCTTTTGGATTAGAGGAACTGTACTGATGTAACAAGTCACTTGCTCATTCCTGCAAGATAAAAAGGAAAAAGAAAAACCTGTTTGACAGATGGGACAGGATGAAGAAGGGAAGAAATATATAACAAGACCTTTAATAGTTTAAAATCAACTAGTGATGTCCATCATTAGTGATGTTGAGGCCACACATCAAACCTCGTGTTCAGTTTTGGGCCCCTTGCTACAAGAAAGACATTGAGGTGCTGCAGCATGTCCCGAGAGAGAACTGGGGAAGGGTCTGATGTGGAGTAGCCAAGGGAGCTGAGGCTGTTTAATCTGGAGAAAAGGAGGCTGAGGTGAGACATTATTGCTCTCTACAGCTGCCTGAAAGGAGGCTGCAGCCAGGTAGGTCAGCCTCTTTTCCCAGGTAACACGTGGCAAGACAAGAGGAAATGACCACAAGGTGCACCAAGGGAGGTTTAGATTAGATATTAGGGAAAATTCTTTTTGCAGAAAGGGTTGAAAATCTTTGGAACAGACTGTCCAGGAACCTGTTGAGTCACCAACCCTGAAAGTGTTCAAAAAACTTGTGGATGTGGCACTTGAGGACATGTTTAAATAGTGAATGTGGTGGTGGTGCTGCGCTGAAAGTTGGACTTGATGACCTTAAAGGTCGTTTCCAGCCTTAACAATTTTATGATTCTATGATTCTAAACATGCACTGAAAATAGTCATGTGTAGCTCTACGTAATTATGAATAGAAGGCTATTTTTTCAGCAGTGGTTTGTGGAAAGAGTAATTGAGAAATTGAGGAAAGAGTAAAATAGCCCATAATGGAATGAAACTGTGCTCCATTTGCATTTGAATTTCTATAGTTGTCCAGAGAAAGTCAGAGAATTTTTCTCCGTTTTTACTAGTGGTGGCTATTTTTTTTTTTTTAATATCCATCTGATTTTAGCAGAAATTTTAAATCAGAAAGTAAACAACTGACTTGTAAACCTGAAATGAGATTCAGCTGTCAAACTGAGGTGGCTGAAAGTCATTTTGGACTGCCTTTCTAGCCACCTGAGAGGAGAGGCACCTCCACTGCCAAATTCTTCTGACACTCACATAGGTATGTGAGGCAGGTTAGATGACCTCTTTTTTCTTGTGTCAACCAGAAATGCCAGGCTGACCAGACTGAAAGTCAGATATCTGAAGCAGTGTGAGATAAATCCCATCCCAAAAATGCAATATGAAAAGTACTAGAAAGCATATCATAATACAAAAAAATTCAAAACTGTATATGTTTTTTTTTTTTTTTCCAGACAAGTAGCTATACAAGAGTCTTCTTACCTACATCTACTATTTGTGTGTGATTAAGCTCAAACCTCTCGCATTTAGGAAAAGAAATTCAATTTTCCTTCTCACTCTTATTCACATGCCATGCCATGGGGATTAGAAGAAATTAATTCTAGATGAGGTGGTATCCAAACTCTCATTTCATTCCAGTCTGTTACATGTTTATTAATCTTAAAGACAAATAGGTTACAGGAGGTGACTGTAAGACCCTGCACAGAGACAGTGAGGCTGCCCACAGGGCATAATTCAGTCTCCAGTTCCAGTTTTCTGGGCAAAGAACTGCAACTGTGCTATCACAAAGACTCAGTTTGACTCTTGGAGCTGTAAATTAGAAAAGAAAATTGAATACATACAAAGTAAAAATAATTCAAACATGTGACTTTACAGTGGATTAAAAAATCAATTCTCAACATAAACTGGCATTCTAGGAGGAACTCAGAGGCTGATATTAGTGGTTTCTTCAATGCATGAATTTCTGGATAAAAATGATTTAAGCATTTGGAGAAGAGATTGTCATCAACCAAACTTAGCAAATCCCCCCACTTATAAAATGGTCACATTTCATACTGACCAGAGCCAATATTGTTTTCCTTACACCACTTAGAGTTATGTACCAGTGTGATTTTTACATTTATGTATAGATCTGTCATGCATTGAGCACTTAGATGATGTTCTATGAGAGCTCTGGGTTGCATTTATTCGCATGGTAGACTTTCAGGCCTTTGTGGACGTCACTGTTATTCTGCACATTTGAGGAGGGAGAGGCAAATGCAAGTCTGAGTCAGGAGGTATCTTTCCCTCTGTGATCAATGCTTGTGTCCAATATATAATGTTGGAGCTTCTTGCTCACTGGGTTCATGTTTTGCTATTTTTTGTGAAAATGCATGTAGAGGACAGTACATGAGCAAGGTTACAAGTGTGTCTCAGAATCCAATATAAAATATTTAATTGAGTCCTTTCCTCTAGTGTGCCAACAGGCTGCATGGGGAGATTTTACAACCCAACAGAAAATGAAATCTGAGCTTTGCTGGTTAAATTCTGCAGTATTTTGTGTAGATCTATGGATTTTTCATATGCATGGAGCAAGCACACACCTTAAAACCGAGATCTGCTTTTCAGAGTGGAGGCTAAATCTTCAGTTCCTTTAAAATGACACAAAACCTCTGACTAATTCACCAACTGGAGAACTTATTTGAGTATATTTCTTTTATAATGGAAGATTTTTTTTTCTTTAATTAAATCAGCATTCAGCAGATAATTATCTTCTTTAACTGCAAAAATTAGTGGTTCACAAGTAACCCAGGAGAACAAAGAGCTAAGCCATACCCCAGAAAACATGTGGTAGTCCTTCTTTGTTGAATGACTTTTGATTTGTTCCAAATTTGAAAGCTGACACATGTATATTGTTGTGCTTGTGCTAGTTCCAGTGCTGTTCCATTAAACAGAATCTGCTGTCAGTATTTCACCACTGTTGACATAACCGTTTCTGTAATTTATCATCTCCCCGTGTTGTCTCTTGGTCGCTTCTAAATCTAGGATTCCAAAACAGCAGGAAATTTTGCTGATTAAGGAAAACAGATTTGTGAAAGCACAGCTAGTTCCCAGTCTGCTATTCTTGTGAAAATGTTTGCTTTTATTTTATTCTACTAGATAATCTACAGTGCAATAATTTAGCTCTAAAACTAGCAGTGGTCACGTTACACCTTACTTTTCATGTGCAAATATTTAAATTTTCAGGTGTCATTGTTTATGTATGAATTTGGTGATGAAGGCAGAATGTTTTGTAATTCAGACTCTCAAAAATGGATTGAAATGTAAGAATTCTGTGAAGAGATTAAACCAGAAGTGAAATTACATTTTATCTAACAAACAAGCACATACTTTGCCAACTGCAGAAAGCATTCCCCTCCTCTGAGAATTTTATCAAGGCTATTGTGCATGTTCAACAATTCTGCTTACTGCTACATCACAAAAAGCCTTTAACTATTTCACCATTGCTACCAATGCCCAGAAATAATAGTAGATAAGAGCGCTGCAACTGGGACTTCTGTGTTAGAATAGAACTGAAGGAAAGTAATCATCCTGCATGCTTTTTGCTTTTAACTGTCATTTCTGATTCTAGAAACATGGGTGAAAATCTGCAAACTGGTGGTTTCATAGAAAACCAAAGCTGCAATAAAAAAAATAGACGTACAAAGCAATCTGCTGTTGCACTGTACATGTCACTTGCAAATATGAACCTGAAGTGAACATACTTATACAAGTGTTTTTGTACAGCCCCACATGATTCTATCTCCTATCTCTCCTCCTTTCCACATAAGCACACTCCATGCAGAGTTGCCAGGATACTGTGAGGAAGGCTGGTTCTGCAGGGCTCCCAGCTGTTCCTAGGTACAGAACTGTGACTGCTTTGGCTTCCTTTCATGGTGTTTCCACGTTGTGTTGGCAGGCTCAGGAGATATGTGTGAGAAGCACCTCCACAAGCACCCTCAGGGTGAGGCACATCCATACAGGAGAATACTGGAGCATGTTCTCCTTGAGATTGCCTCCTTCTGTGTCTTTCACGGGATATGAAGTGTGTCTTTCACATTTGTCTCAGTTAAGCTTCACTGACCTGGAGACTCCCTAGCATTTATGGCTCTTGGAGGAGCAGAAGGAAAGAGATGATATCAACTTGTATATATACACTCTTTACCCCCAGCAGTGCACAGAGATCCAAGTGATGCTGTGGACTCAGTCATGGTGCAAAACACCACACCTGTCTGGTGGTAAATACGGATTTTGATCCATAAACTGGGATCCAAACCGGGTTGAGTTTTCCTTTTTTCAGCACAATCTTATTTTTTATCTGAAAAACCTGATTTGTCCAATTCAAAAAACTTTCCTAGGGATAGGGTACTGTTCTATGATCCAACAGCAACTAGCAGACTGAAGCACAAAATGAGGAAATAGAGATCTCTTCATCTGGTTTTACTCCAAGTATTTCCAACAAAATTTTTTTATATTCAGTGTTACACATGCATGCTCACACTTCAGGAAATATGTTCTAGAAATCAGCAAATCCCAGTTTTAGAAACTATAGGAGACAAGCAATTACACAAGGACTACAGAGAGATACCATTTAAAAGAGACTAAATTGGTCTATGGGCGAGTCAGCTGTGAATGAGAATGGAAAGATAGCTTTATGTCTTTATAAAGCATTTTTATGACTAACACTTGTATGATCCCCTTTTTATGTGACCAGGGAAAATAGAACTACCTACTTCATAAAACTAAAATTTGTACTTTTTGTGAAATGGTCTGCATACTGTTTTACTCTCATCTGGCTTTTGCTGAGATTACAGGCCTCTTTTTCCCACACTCTGTGTTGAAACCCTCTGACATTGTCCTTCCGTTTTATACAACAAAGCTCTGTGTGGCCTGATAGATTCATGCAGGTAGCTGCAATTGGTAAACACACACATCACTTACACAGACAACAACAGCACAGACACTGACAAAAGGGATAAGAGCATTTTTCAGAGTTTCCTCCCCTTTGTATTTGTCCTAAGATGTGATCCTAAAAACTGAAATTCAGACGGCTAAATTGTTTTACAAGAATTTCACTTCTCTTTTCTCTACTTTGTCTTCTGATAAGTGAAAGTAAATTCCCATCCGAAACCAGTTTGAGCATTTGTTTGCTCAGCTGTCTCCTGTGTGCTGGCAATGCCCCAGCTCAGTGTCCAGCTTAGCTGCACTACTCTAACTTTGGTCACAGCCAAGGGCAGCACAGTAAGAGCCAGTGAGAAACCACGTTGAACTTCCAAGTCCTGTGCTTAAGCCTGACTTGCTTTGTGGCCCTCTAAGGTGTATATGAACTCAGGGGACTATGACAGAGCAAGTTATGTGAGTGAATCCTGTAGATTATGCCCTGCCAGTGTCCCCCTCAGCCTGCCTCATCTGGTCTTGTGTGATATGACGTGGTCAGCATCAGGCAGAGAGTTTGCTTATAGGCATCTAAAAAAGTGTGCCATGAGACAAAGACTGATAGCGTTATGTTTTTAGGGGCCCCCACACATCATTGCTGGCAGCTCAAGCCTTCAAAAGTCAAAGCTCTCTATGCTGTGTGAGCAGCAGTTTCACCTCTGACCTGACTGTGAAGGGAGCTCATGCCAAAGCCCTGGAAGCAGGTCTCAGAGCCAGAATGTGTCCCCAGCCCAGTATGTGCTGTAAGCACTGTCAGAGAGAGGAGAGACACAGTCATGTCTCAGTGCCAGCAGTGCTTCAGGTACATTAAAGATTTGGAATTAGCTTCTTGCACTGCCTAGAGCTAAAGACAGGAAGCTGCTTCTTGAAATGTGTTTCAGTAAAAGTCTGCTGTTATTTGTGTAGTAGAGAAAAACCTTCCCCATTCCTTCTTCCTTTCTCCTGCCCCTGATCTTTTGGCACTGTTCCTATCTTCTTGAGGAGGCAGTAACTGGAAGATGTTCAGCTGCTGCCTGCTTTTCCCTGATCCTGTTAGGACTTGATGACCTGGGCTTGCCCTGGTGGGGGGAGCCCTGAACTTCATTTTGAAAATGAGTGACCAGCTCTGTATGAACTTTATGTTCTGTCCTGGTTTAAGCTGGGATAGGGTTACTTTTCTTCCTAGTAGCTGTTACAATGCTGTGTTTTGGACTTAGGATGAGAATAATATTGATAACATGCTGATGGTTTAGTTGTTGCTAAAATAGTACTTGCTTTAAGTCCAGGAATTTTCAGTTTCACATGCTCTGACAGAGACCAGGTGCAAAACAAACTAGGAGGGAGTGTGGCCAGGACAGTTGTCCTGAACTAGATAAAGGGATTTTCAATACCATACAATGTCATGCCTCGGATATAAACAGGAGGGAGTGGGCTGGGAGGTGTCAATCACTGTTTGGGGCCTGGCTGGATGTCAGTCAGTGTGGGGTGAGCAACTGTACTGTGCATCCCTTCTCTTTCCTGGGTTTTATTCCTCTCTCTCTTCCCCCTGTCCTTCTCTTCCTTCATTACTGCTACTATTACTATGACTACTATTACTATTATTAATTATAGCAGTAGTGTTATTTTACTTTCTTTCCGTTATTAAACTGTTCTTATCCCAATTCATGGGTTTTACCTCCTTCTGATTCTCCTCCATACCACAGCAGGGAGTGGGGAGTGAGTGAGCAGCTGCAAGGTACTCAGTTACTGGCTGGGTTAACACATCTGTACTAGGCTCTGCATCACATGTAACTTGTGAACTCCAAACCCATTCAAGTGAATAACACAATCACAAGCTGACATACAGCAGGGGAGCTGCCCTCTGCTCTGCTCTGACCAACCTGCTATTGCATGTCCACTGGAGAAGAAAGATATTGTTGCCTCTAGTACCCTACCAAACCCTGAAGTTACCAAGACACCCTGTCATGCAGAGAACATCTGGTGGCATCCCCAGTTCTGAAGCAATTGGCTTGTAAACTCCTCTGTGGTACTCTTTCCTTGGTGAAGTGTGTGTTAATCCTGCCGTGAGATGCAGTCTCCTGAGGGCTGTTTGGGACTCCCTGGCAGTCATCTCTTGGCATGCTCTGGGGCTGTGTGGAGGCAGGAGAAGTTTGGAGCACTCCCTACTGTCTCCTGTGTGCTGGCACTCAATCCTGCTTGAAAGAACCCAAAACCAGGCTGAGGTCCCTTGCCCCCACTTCTGAGGCAGCCTAAGAGGGCCTGTATGGAAAAGTTTGCTGGTAGATAAAGTGACACAGTTCTCTGGAGACATTAATTCATTTCACTGTGGGTGTGTGCAAATGGGCTCTGCAGTTGGTGACCATATCTGTATATTCACAGACATGGTTTAATTAATCCTCTTATGGACAGAACCTACCATGGCATTAAGAGAGCAAATATTTTTAGCCTGTGTAAGGAGTCAGTCCTGCCCACTCACATTAAATCCTTTAGAAGGCAACTTATCTACTGCACGTTAGCTGGGATGACACGGGAAAGTGAGGTTTAGATTATAGTAATTAAAACTTCTTGGGCAAAGGAAGTCTTGTGCAAAGGGACAAAAATAATTCTGTAAAAGGTGACATCACCTTTTACAGAAAAAGTACAACTATTTTGCAATGTTACAATCCACCCTCCCTGCCCTCAGGGCAGAGGTCCTACTGCTTTTGATTGTGAATTTTATAATGGTGTGAAAATAAGCCACATTAACTGCTGAGTTCCCATGACTGACACTGATAGAAGCAAATTGAAAGGACTAAGGCAGAAAACACCTTGAGATAGGCAGGATTTTATATAAGAATTATGTACAGCATCTCCCACCTCTTTTTGTTTGTCAGACAGATTTGTGCCTTTTCAAAATAATTAACACAACTGCACACATGAATTTTTAATAACTGTGTAAGTCTTAGAAAAGATTGAAAAGTGAGTTGCCCTTTACCCCCTCTCAACGAAATTGCAAAATCCAGCAGAATGTCTGCTGCTGATTTGCTTCTATATTAATGATTTAGGTATAAAAAAGCCCTGTAAGAACACATGAGTATTCTTTCCCAACTACAAAGAATGCTTTTAATGATGCTTCATGACTTTTAGAACCAAAATAAATTCTTACCCTGAAGTTCATATTTTGCTTCCCCAACTCAGCCAAGTTCTACTTTCTGGAAGAAGAAGGAGCTCTGACGTTGCATGTGAGTGTAGGGGAAGAGTTTAGAAGGGTGGGCAAAGGGAGGGACAGTCTTGCAGATATCTGGAGGAACATTGAGCCATGGCAGATACTGTGCTGAAAGTCTATTGGAGGAACAGTATTCAGAAACTCAAAATGGAAATTATTTTTACTCTTTCAATGGCAAGAAACTTTCCTTAAAGACTTTTATGTCTGTTTCCTTACAGAGGGCATATACACAGCTCTTGGTGAGACAATAGTTTTCTGAACATATAATATTTTTTGGGATAGAAATTCAAGCAAATATTGGGATAATGGACAAATTGAATTGATGCTTTTATAAGAAAAGGATGTCACTAATGAGAATTAACCCACCCACTGTATCAAGGAAATTGGTGCTAATATTTTGGCATATTTACTTTTTTGCTGTTATTATTAAATGGAGAAAAACTAATTTTATGCATGCCTGATCAGGATAAATTCAATTTTTGACTTAAACGTGTGTGCTATGCAACTTAAACACCATGAAGGAGGACAAAACAAAATTTCCAATATGAGGGCAGAAAGGAAGAGGCAGAAAGAACCATTTTCCTTGCCTTTGGAACAGATCATATATTTCCAGTTGAAAGTAAAAGGCAGCTTGTTCTAGCTCACATGTGTAAACATTCGTATCAATCTGCCATGGTCTTAACAAGATTTTTGAAGCCCTCTTTGCTTTGTCTTTGCCATGCCTTCCACTCTCCAGCCACAGAACCTTTTCTCCTCTTCTCATTCCTTGTTCCAATGAGATGGGGATGAGACGAAGAGTCAGAGAAAAGGTCCAACTGCATCTAAAGATCTCTTTTGCCTCGCTGAAAGTGCCTTCCAGTTCCCTTCCTGACATGCTGCAGTTTCATCTCAGAAACTTCTCTGGACCACCCCTGTCCCTGCCTGTGTTCACTTTGTGGCCTCCCCTTTCCAGCAGCCCCTCAACTAAGCTGAAGTAGGAGAGGGTGTGGGGATATTGGTTTGTTGACATCAAAGGGTTCAAGAATACAAGACAGGGGAAAGACACAGGCACCTGTGCCTCAGCGCACCTTTGCATCTGCTTCTTGCATGCCCTGGGGACACCCTCCCTGCCTCCTCCAGGAGCACAGATCAGCTGAGGGCTGAGTTGGTGAGGCAGCCTCTGAGACAGGGACCAGAGCCTTTCTAGGTCAGACTTAGAGCATGACAGAGGTAAGAGCAGAGAATCACCTCAGGGAAAGGGAGAAAGGCTCAACAGGCACCTTTATCGTACGTGTGCTGCTTTGCTGGGTGGTGATGCTTCCTGTCAGCATTACGCTTATAAAGGGTCTCTCATTCCAAAACCAATCTCTTCTTCTTAGGAACCTTGTCTTCCCTAATAAGAGAGAATTCATCTCCTCAAACCCACTTCCTTTTAGATCTGTAGCCCATCGTGGCTGCAGCAACTCCTCTGCTGTTATTTGTTTGCATTCTGCTGAATTGCAGGAGATTTAAAGTCTCAGCCGCTAAAAATTAAGTCCTTCCTCAATATTGATGGGATTACCTCTGGATGGTCCTGGAAAAATATCCTGGAGTGGCTCTGACTAAAGATCTGCCACCATTATCTTCTGCAGGTTTAGTATTAAAAAGCTGTGCAGTCAAGGCAACTCACGTGTAGGCTGCATGGTCAGTTTAATTACTTTTTTTTTTTTTCAGAAAGAGAAAATCCACGTTCAGTACCCATTTTGAATAGCAACTGTGAGATGGATCATTTAATTGTGTTCAATATCAGCTGAGTTATAAAATACATGAGAAAAAGACTTTGAAAGTGTCAGGGATTCACTAATGGAAATTAAAACAATATGCATCTCTAGTTAGTGCTGAGTGAAATATCAAACATCTGCTGTAGGCTATTATAGAGGGGAAGCCAAATGAGAAAGGCAAATGTGTAGTCTCAGCTGCAGGGGCTGGAAGGAGACCTCAGGTCAATGCCATTTGGAGGCATCTCTCATCCCTCTACATTGCTCCTTGGAAAGCCAAGAGCTTTTCTGATGGACTCTTCATCTCCTGAGCAGAGTGTATGCAGAGCAGGGAATTGGCAAATGGGCTGGAGATATTGAGGAAGGGACCTGACTGTGGGGAACAGAGAAAATGAGGCAGCAGAGAGTGTTAGTTACATGTGCAGTGATCAGGTGAGGAGGCAAGATGGATCCCAGGTTGATGCAATTTGCTTTCCATCGTGGAAATTAATTCGTTGATTGGGAGAGAAGAAAGGCTCAGTAGAGGTGCCTGAAGACTGGGCAGTCAGTGAGAAACAGATGTCTCCTAAGGAATGGCTCTGAGCCCAGCAGTCTAATCTGGGCACTGAGGAGTACTTACAGTACATCCCCATCAAAATTAATTTCTTTTCCTGGTGATTATTCAGGGCTCAAGGGTTTAGATCCTGTTGTTTAGCTCCTGCCACTAATTAAGGGCATCTCTTCAGTGTGAAGTACTCTGGAAACAGAGTAGGTACAGGTAGGTACAGATAGATAGAGATACAGATGAGGAATTCCAGCCTTCCTTTGGCCAAGTGTTTTCAGATTCAGGGTACCTACTCCCAGCTTCACTGAGATTTTAGAGCATGGCTCAGGTCCAGAAGCAGATGGATTATGAGGATGTCCATAGAGATAACAAACACTACAAACATAGGGCTTCCACATTTACTCCTATGTTTTCATACTGCAGGCTCCATTACATGCAGTCCTGTATAGAGACAGTAACTATGGAGATAGAAGTAATGGGAGATACCTTAAACCCCTGGAGGTGCAGCAGACCCAGGAAATGCGTTAAACTGCTTGGAAAATCCTCTTCCAGACCAGGTCTACTTGGCATGGTGAGCACATGCACTTACAAAATGTCACAGTTTCACACCAGCCACTTCCAAGAACCTGCATTCTCCCCAGGGCCCTGCAATTTTAAAACACTTGAAATGTATTTGTATTGAGTTTATCCTCTCCACTTTCACATCAAGGGAGCCTGTCAGCAATTGGCTGTGGGGATGGGTCCTGTACAGAAACACTAGAAAATCACCTGCCAGCACTGTCAGCTTGATGTATAACAACCCCTCAGGCCAAGCACAGCTCGGTGGTTCTTGCTCTCAGGACAAGACAGAGCTGCAGCAGGGGCACCTAAAGGTGTGTGTCTGTAGGGTGTCTAAAGGGAGCTGTAGGTGCTGCTGGCACCACCTCAGCATTCAGCTTTTAGTTTTCCAGGGTTTAGGCAGCGTTAAACTAGGCAAGGGACCTGTACAACAATCTTGTCTCCTGGGAATGTGCAAACTGGCTTCTGTATACTACACATCTGACCATCTGACCCAGAATTTTCCTAAGGGCCCGTTCATTGTAGCTGGCAGTGCATCAGAAATAAAGCCAGGGTTTTTAGTGAGATAGATGGAAGACCAGAAAATTCCTGCCCTTTTGTTGCTCTGTGGAGTAGGACAAACTTGAACCTTAGTGATACCATCTATTTTGTTGTCTTGTGGAAAGGTACAGCAGACAGCTCCAGGTTTAAACTTGCTCTATTCCCATCTTTAAATCACTCAGATTTTAAAAGGGTCCTTTCCAAGAAACAGGCTTCATGTTACTATGGGGAAAATGTTAAGAAAGTGCTCATGAAGTAGTGTTCAAAAAGAGTTTTATAAATCTATAATGCCCATGTTAAAGTACCTTTGAAATACCAAAGATCGTGGGCAAAATAAAGGCCTTTTTTCAGTTTCTTTAACAAAAGGGTAATCACATTAAAATTCACAGCAGGCCTTCTATTCCTTCAGGTTTTTACAGGAATACATGCTGAATAAAAAGATCAATGATGGTGTCATTGGCACATAATTTGCAAACACTTCATAAGATGTTTTTTGCCTTTTGTGTAAGCGTTTTTGTATGACCCATGTATTCAATGTGGGTGAGTTGTGGGAAGAGAAAGAGTATGATAACTCAATAATCTCCATACAAAAATAAGAGTAATAGGCCAAAACTAGTTATTAATTCCTTGAGAAGGGCAAGAACTTACTTATTTTTTACAAGATTGATTCATAGTTTTCTGAAAAATGTCTCGCTGAAATTCTTGCTTCAGTCATGACATTTTTACTGTAGTCTGATCCTTAATTTAAAAAAAGAAATAAAAATCTGCACATGCCAACATGATGTAATTTTGCTGGATAAAATGTTTACCCACTGCGTTTCTCTGCCATGACTTTTATGTGCCTTACAGGTAGCCAGACCTTGGAAAAGAGTCTATGCGAATATCCCAAAATATCAGTCAGATTCCAGAAGACCAAAACTGGTCACAGTTATGTTTTATCAACTTCAGATAAATATTAAAATAACAAGCAAGTTTCTAGTTCTCTCTCATTAACTCTGCCCTGACAGAAGACAGACTGCCAGCTCTATCCTTTGGAGCTCATCCATGTGTTTCGTGAATACTTCCCCAAAATGGAACCTGGTTTATCACAATTTAATGGTGTGACTAACCTGACTCAACAGAACAGCCAGTAATTTTCAACATCAACTGACAAGAACTCTCTGTCGCCTATTTAACCATAATTAGCTGATGACACTGGATGTTTGGTTCCTCAGAAGAGTCAGTCAAGCAGAGCATTGTGTTAGCTAGTTTGATTTTTGGCTCCACATTGAAAGAAAAACTGATGTCTAATCAAGAAAACACATACACAGTGTTTCTCTCATTTCTCTTGTGTATGTTATGAGGTTTCAAACTGACACATTCATTTGAGACCACACTAATCAGCACACTCCTGACTATGTGAAAACATGCAACATGTTTGAATGCCAATGAAGGCAAAGAAATTCCTTGTATATACGGTGACTTTGAGAGTACCACATTTTGGAGTAAAGACACTTGTAACAAGGTGCCTTTATTGCTAAAGCATTGCCAACAACAACGAGCAGAGCCCTTAGAAAATTTCTAGGTCAGATGTGTAGTATATAGAAGCCAGTTTGGACATTGCCAGGAGACAAGATTGTTGTACAGGTCCCTTGCCTAGTTTAACGCTGCCTAAAACCTGAAAAACTAAAAGCTGAATGCTGAGGTGGTGCCAGCAGCACCTACAGCTCCCTTTAGACACCCTACAGACACACACCTTTAGGTGCCCCTGCTGCAGCTCTGTCTTGTCCTGAGAGCAAGAACCACCGAGCTGTGCTTGGCCTGAGGGGTTGTTATACATCAAGCTGACAGTGCTGGCAGGTGATTTTCTAGTGTTTCTGTACAGGACCCATGCCCACAGCCAATTGCTGACAGGCTCCCTTGATGTGAAAGTGGAGAGGATAAACTCAATACAAATACATTTCAAGTGTTTTAAAATTGCAGGGCCCTGGGGAGAATGCAGGTTCTTGGAAGTGGCTGGTGTGAAATTGTGACATTTTGTAAGTGCATGTGCTCACCATGCCAAGTAGACCTGGTCTGGAAGAGGATTTTCCAAGCAGTTTAACGCATTTCCTGGGCCTGCTGCACCTCCAGGGAAGAAGAGGTTACAGGATCAAGGCTTATAAGCACCTGGTCATTGGCTCTGAGTGATGGAAAAAAGAGTGAATTGTGTGAGGGGTGAATCCTGTTTGCTCTCCTGCTTGATTTGTATGCAAATGGTGGAGGCAGTGTGTGGTCCTGCTCAGACCATGATCCCTGACTACTCTTTACACCCTGAGAACACCAGACAGTACCTCAGGCTGCTAAGCATTGGACTTCATTTTGGTAGACAGCAGAAGACCTTTTGAGGGTGGCTCAGGGGGGCTTCAGAGTGGCCAGACTATCCAGTCACACATGGCCAGTGCCTGTGTCTCCAAGATCAGGTGGTTTCCATGGCCCGATCCCTCTGTGTCTCAGTGCAAGAAGTATGAGGTGCACCAAGGCTTGCTTGTAGCTCAGAGATAATTATCCATAAATGCAGCATTTGAAAGGGAAGGAGCCAGCTGGGGGCTGGGGAAGGTTAAATAGTATTTCTTCGTCTGTGGTGCTGCTAAGACACAAAGATATGCTTAGGGGTTTTAGCATGTTCTTGTGTTGACCAAATAGAGATTAAAAGGGATTCAAGATCTTCATATCTTCTTTTGGCAGGGAAATTGCATGTTTTACAGGGAAAAATAGAATGGTCTGAAATTGCATATTCACATGCAACTGTGAAATAAAAATTACTTATTGAAAACATGCAAAATAATAATGTAGAGAAAGCTGAAGTTATTTCCACTTGTCAGAAGTCACTTTGCTGGCTTTGTTAGAATCTGTTGTGTCAGGTGCTGAGCGCTCCTCCTTTGTCCAAACCTAGCCACATTCCATTTTGGAGCATGTGAACTGTGAAGCTGAAGTCCTGCAGTGCAGCTGGGCACTGACTCAAGGATTCAGTGAGTGTTTATGTGGAGACTGTGTGTTGCTGGAGACTTTAGTTGATTCCCATCTGCTGCAGATCAGGGGCTTCCTAGGGATGCTTCATGAGGCAGGTTACCATAGCACCAGGCTCCTCAGATATAGTATTATGTTGTTTCACTTCTCTGAGCAGGACCAGAGAAGTGATGTGTATATTATGTAGCATTTCTCAAAGTAGTCATCTCTAGTGTTGTACAAAACAATCAGTACCCAAAAATCATGGACATTGTGCTAAAAGATAGAAAATGAGAGAGGAGGTTCTGCCATTAGTTGTGAATGAAGATGAGTCTAGAAATGACATTGGCATTGATTGAAAGGGAACTTCAGTGAGCCAGAAAATGTAAGATCAGGTAAAGAAGCTACACCAGATTCTTACAAATTGCAGTTAAGATATCTTTTCACACATGTAATTTCTGTCAGGCTCACATGAGTTAAGGGAAGAATTTCTGCTGTGCTGGAACTAAGTAAAGAAGTAAAAAAAAAAAAGGTTTTACCTGGCAGTAGAAATTTCTGTGACAGTAAGGTCACTGGAAAACACAAATAAGTTTTGAAAATAGCCTTGTTTTGGAACTTCTTATATTCTACCCTAGATTTGTGACCAATGACTACTTGAAAGTAGTCAGAAAGAATATTTTTCTAGAAAGATGATGCTCATATTCTTAACAAATTGCTGATATTCCCCTTTTGTGAAATAGTTGAACTCTCTAGTATAAGCAATGATTTCCCATCATATATATACATAAAATACATGTTCCTGTGAATATTACAAGTGGTATAAATGTTCATCACTACCCCTTGTATGTTTCATATTATCAAAATCATATCATCCTGCCTCCCTTTCTTTTCTTCTCTTTTCATTCTGATTTTAGTGCAATCCATCTTAAACCCCATCAAAACCAACTAATCATAGAATCTGATGGTTTCCATGTCGTTGTTTTGAGCATACTAATACATGAACCTGTGTATCCAATGGGTCAAGGACAGCTGGAGGCCAGGCTGGTGGCAGAGCCAGCTGTAACACAGGTCACAGGTCCATGCAGGAGACCTGACTGACCACAGCCTCTGCATGACACAGCCCAAACTGGCCTGGGAGCTCAAGTGAGACTGGTCAGAGCAACCAGTCCCCACATCCCCAGAGCCCTCAGGGACCAGAAGGTGTCTTCATTTTCCCTACCACATTTGCTACTGACCTTGTTTAAAAAAAGGCTTTGTTAAACAAACACTTTCAAAAGAATGGGACAACATTTCAGCTGCTACTGAATGTTAGAAAGCAATGCTTCATTTGAACTGTTCTGCAGTAATCATTATTTCTGCAATCATCAAAGCCAAGTAACAGTGATATATGAACAGCAGGTTAAGCCTTTGTCTCCTTAGAGAATCTAAGAAAGGCTTGTCACAGTTTGCTGTGGTCTCTCTAGCTGATTAAACAAAGTCTTCCTAGTGTGGGTTCTGAAACTCAAAAAGAAAAAAATCTTAAAAATAAAAAAAAATTATTCACTGAAAGGATAGTGGATACAATGTTAATTGCAGCATGACTTTATTTGCTACAATTACACCAAGAAGGATTATCATTCAAACGCGAAATATGAGGCATGTATAACTGCAGAGTCATGACATATTGTGCATATCATGGCCCAAGCAACTGAATAGTATTTGACATTTGTCTGCCCATATCTTTATCTCTTTCCCTGTGCTTGTGCTCATGTTTTATCATATACCAGTTCTGTCTTTCAGTGTCCTGAATGAATCATCAGTGCAGAAAAATACTGATGTAGTCTTGATTTCTGTAGCAAAATACTCCATATCTAGGAAAAAACTGTATGACAATGAATGCAACATCTAAGGAAGTATTGTATTTCTAAATGTTATTTATAAGTATATGTGTGGGAGGTGGCTTTGAAATTTAGACTACTCCAGCAGAACAAAAAAGTCTGAATAATGCTAAATGCATAAATGATGTGGCTTTTTTTTTTTTTTTTTCCTTGTTTGTTTTGTTATCACTATTCTTATCCTGTAGGGAAATTACTACTAAGCAACTGACTTCCATCTTGATTGCAAAATTGATTATGTCCTACCTCTGGAACCATTTAAATTAGCTGTGCTGGGGGCCTGAAATAAAATGCTATTATAGCAGAAGAAATTCTCAAAGCTTCATGTCCTAAGCTAATAACAAGTCCTGTCAAACTAAAGCCTATCCAACATTTTTACTCTAAACAAATACTCCAGTTTAAGTTTCAGAAAACATTTGCCATTTGAGCAAAATTTGTTAGGTTGTTAGGATATTTTTAAGCAAAAATAGGGACCAGCAAGGTTCATTTCAGAAGGCAAAATCAATGAAATATATGACATTACTTGTGCAATTGCAGTCTGGTGCTTACGACAGTATTAAAAATTTTTGCAATAAAAAGCCATTGGCCCGGAACAGCTCGGCTTTCTAAGCTGATAACACTTTAGTGAGAAAATAACTTTAATAATCCCCCTGAACATCGTATGCATGCACAAATTATTAGATTAGACTGTCCTAGTTATTTGGTTATTACAAGGCTTCTGCAGGAATCACACCCAAGCCACAGGAAAACACCAATTAAAAAACTCCAAAGCCTAAAGATAGCATAATTACCAGAGGGAAATCAGTGATTAAACAATAATATTTAAAATAAATGGCAGTGTTGAAAGGCTTTTCCAAAATGTGTTTTAATAATGTTTGTCTCTGTTTAGCCTTGGAGATAAATAGACAAACCAGTATAAAAAATGGGAACTTCTCTTCCAATTAAGAAACTGTTCACAGCAAAAAGGGGGCCAGAATGAATCAGGGAACCCTATAGCTTTGTAGTTACTGAATTGAACCCCAAGTTAACTTAATTGGACTCTTCTCCCCTATATATCTATCCTCCCCTTCCTCTCCCTTTGAATGCATGACCTGTTTTTTCAAATCGATTTGGCCAGCAGGTATCCTTTATCATAATTCCCTCTTCAGTGGGCAGAAAGGGATACTTCCAGAGAGCCAGTTCATCCCTATGGCAAATCAACATCTAAAGCAGATGGGTTGAAGTCTACCCTGGACCTCCCTATCTGTTCAGATGGTGAGCTGAATCCTCCCCTCATTACTCACTTTGTAGCTGAAGATCCTTCCTCGGACAGCAGCTTGAACAAAGAGCAAATAATTTGCCAGTGAAATAAACTGCTTCTTCACTCTAGCCAGTGAGTGACAATATACAACAGCCAGCTAAGGCATAGATCCTTTTCTGCTCTTCACTGAAACAAAATTCAGGAATTTTCCTTTCTTTTCTGTGCAGCAGAACAGTTCCCATTTGAGCTTTATAACCCCTTCTTGTCCTCTCCTTGCCTGTGACTTACTATTCCTGTTGGGGGAGGTTGAAGAGCTGCACTAACATCCTATCAGGCTTGAAAAGGCATTTAAGGTGTATTTCTCTCTACCTTGATGAGTGCCAGAACCACAAATCTTCCAACAGAAAGACTGGATGATTTTGTTTTTCTATTCCCACAGTTACTGAGGCATTTCTTTAAAGGACCCAAGGCTGTCCATATGTGCTTGGTGGACTCTGAACAAATTCCTGTGCACAGTCCTTATATGTCCTTATTGCAGCTCCCAAATCCTGTTTCACCCAGTTTGGAGCTAGGTACCTCCTTGCACATAGAAGGGGGGATTCAGGGCATGAGCAGAACTCAGCTGCCCAGTAAATGTTGAAGTTAAACTGTGAAGGACCTACTGAATTTAAGTTATCTCCAGAGTTAAGCAGCAGCTGAACAAGGGCAAAGTGCTTGGATTTAAGCACTTAGATATTTTCTCTATCTGTGATCAAAGGGACTGGATAGGGAGGAAAGATGAAATAAACTCTTCCCCCTATTTTTTATCCCTTTGTACAGCTACTGGGTGAAAAATAAAAGAGTAAATACTTACAAGAACTGGATTGTTAAGGCCAAGAGGGGAACATGGCTTGAGTCGGGTTGAAAGAAAGAATGATACAGCAAATTACTTTACAGGCCATTGGATCTAATGCAGTTATGAGAACTCACCTGCCCTATAAAAGTGGGTTATTTTACTCAGGAAAGGGATTGTAAGGTTTTATTGTAGCAATGGAAAATCAGTGCCAATGCACCTGTTCCATGGCAACACCAGTGCCAAGAGGAACGTTGACTTTCAGCCTTTCTGAAGATATATTGAGGAGTACTCAAAAAATAACAGCCCTCAGAGAAGAATGCAGAGAGCTTCCCAAGAGCTCAGCAGGTCCTCTGTGGAGACCATTCCGTGCAGGAATGGCTGCTGCCAAACGTGCAGCTCTGACAGTATTCACTAAGGATAAGGAGCTTTTGCTTGAGGATGCTTTGTGCACCCCTTCTTCTGGTAAAAGTATGTTAATACTGAATTAATGGCACTGCTGGATTTTGATGGGATGAGCATGAAAAGGAATGTGGTGAGCATATTTGTTGGAGAACCAGGCCCTGCCTGTGGCTTTTTCTAAGCTCTCCTGCAGTTAGTTGGCAGCTGGGGATGTTCAACAGATGTGGGTTTGTTAGAAAGAGGAAGCTCTGCCAGGTCTGTTCCTTTGCTCCCCTCCCACCTTAACACCACTTAAGGTAATTTGTACCTAGGACATGTCCTGTGTGAGTAGGACTGAGTGGCTGTGATGCCCTTCCTCATTTCTGCCCTCACAGTTCAGACTGGGGCTGGGCTGCTCTGGCACACAAAGCATGTGAAAAAAACCAACCTTTAAATTTTAATTTCCGTACTTTAAAGTGTTTTTATGTAGGAGTTTTCTGCACTTAAGCTTCCTGGTATGCAATTGATCAAAGTCATGGTTGCTGAAATAATATTAGGTTTAATGTAAGCTTTAGGCAGAGTAAGTGCTGCAAAATTGACAAATATGTTTACAAAATCAACATTGTATTGACGACTTAAGCAAAAATCTCCATTGCAGTTGCATATGCTGGAACATCTCCCTTGCCCTCCCCTCACCTTTATCAATGAGTATTCCCCACTCTGAAAAAACCTAAATCTGTCTTAATTTCTCTTCACTGCTTTTTATTATGTCCAAAACCAAGCTGACAGCAGCCAAGAAGGAGTGGGCACTATTATTGCACATTTTCTCCCTGCCTATCTCCCTTTCTCCTGATGTGTCTGACAGTGATACAGATAAGCATTTTTTTTCAAAATGCTATTGGTAAAACGGTGATGCAGAGTCTCCTCAGGAAAATTCTTGTGGGTTTAGATGGTTCTGTGGAACAGTCAGCAATGTGGATTCAGGAAGGATGATCTGAACTCTAAAACATGGATTAAGATTTTGTTCAGAGCTCTGTCACTGGCTCCTCTTGAAAACTTGGACTGTGTACTTACCATATACACACCTTAATTTCCCTATTTGTAAAATAGAGCTAAGAATATTTCCCTACATTGCACACACTCATTGAGAAGCAGGTTGATTAGCTTCTTTAAGACTTGTCATTAAGATTGTTCAGAGGAAAGAGGCAGAAATACTCCTTTTTTTAAATACCTGTAATTTGAAATACTCGTAATTTGAAATATTCCGTATTCTTTGAGTATCGTTAGATTCAATCTGCTCTCCGCTAACTTGTGATGTTCCATGCAAAACAGTTCCGTAATTTTTCTTTTATTTGTTTTATTTTTCTATCTCCACCAAAACTGCAAGTGATGAAATATGAGTTCATGTGAGAAACATACAACAGGGTTCCCCAGCCAGGCAAGTATTTCCCCATAGTTCTAAGTAATGATGGAGCAAGTGTAACTGAAATTTTTGACGTCTATTAATAACTTATCAAACTGAAAGAGACCTCTTAAATATAATATGAAGTGTGTTTCTTTGTATTTCTGGCCACATGTGACTCTCCTCAGAGACTTGATAGTGGGGTTAGAGTTATTAAGAGGTAGGATTTTTCAAAAGATTTGTTTATTTATACTGAATGTGAATACTAGGTAACATGGCAACACAATTCAGGCCTCTGTGCAGGACCAGCAGATTCTTCTTTTGATCTAAATGGAGTCAAATCTGTGTAATATGTACTGAGTCATGATGAAAATCAAGGTGAGCAATTTACCCTGGATTTACCAGTAAGGCAAATGCCCCCAGAATGATTCCGGAAAAATACATGTTCATCTCCAATCATGCAGATAGAATTCCTGGCTTAGGCAGTTCATTAAAACCTCCTGAAAGAGTTATAGTTTGACTCTGAACTTCATGACTTAAAATTCTGACCGGCTCAGAAAACCAGTGTTTTCTGAGCTTCCTTAGAAGTATAAGAGAGAGAGAGACTGGAGGTGGGGGGGTAACATGACTCACTTGAAAGCTTTGTTCTTCTCCAGCTACTTATGGAACTGACAGAGGGAAAGCTATATAGGTTGTTATTTATATATAGGCTGTTTTCTTCTCTTGCGTTGGCTGACTCGGTTTTGCAGTTTCTTTTAAGTGACACGAGTCAGCTGAGCATGCCAGAATTGCCTGAGAGTCAGAAGAGCTGTTCCATTTTTCCCTTCCTCTCCCACCTCTGACATGTGCTGTGCTCAACCTGGGGACTTGGGCTCATGCAGTGGCTGTGCCAGGTGTCCCCACGATCAGAGGGACAGCAGAAAACAGGCTCTGGGGGACCAGGTCTGTGACTTTGCAAGAGGGACAATGTCAAGCCAGAGCTTTAAAGTGGATGTGCCTTTACCTTCTTCTCACAGTGAGAGGCCACAAGGGATTTAAAGTTGTAGCTGAACTTAAAAATTACCCATATTTCTTCAGAACATGAATAAAACAAGAAAACTTAGCTGTTTATTTTTTTTTTTAATTGAAAAAAAGTCAGAGCAACTAGATAAGACTAAGCAGGAGTGCAAAGGTTCATGCACAGCCCTCCTCCCACCTACTGTGTCCTCAATTACAGCCATTCCAATGATTTTAAGTGGCAGAAAACTCAATTTGGTCCCCTCTGGGCTTTCAGGAAATTATTCTGGCCATCATCTCTGAAAGTTTCTCAGTACAGTTTCTCCAGATCCCATATGATTAAGGCTTCTGAACCTTCTGTGTTTCAAGAGGATTAGCAGTTCCCCAAGGATGCAGAAGTCTCTCCTCCTTGTAGATGGCTCAACCTCATCTATTTACTGTTTTACAGACACTGTGTAGGACACAAACTGGGAACAAACACACAGACACAAGCACAAAGAGAAGTAAAGGTACTTATCAATTATAATGCCATTCTTGCAGCAGGGATGTAACCCACCACATCATACGCAAGACCCTATAAATTTAAAAATAGGAATAAGAAAGCCAGAAGTTATCTGGTCCTTACTTCCTGCCCTGATGAGCTATCTTCTCTCTGAATCCTCTCTGAGCAGTGGTGATGTCCTCAGTAGCTCCCTCCAGGACTGTTATCTCCATCCTGGTTGTCTCCAGCCTTTTCAGAAGGTGAACATTCATCTGTTGGTATCATGAAGTAATTCTGGCAGCAAGATTTTGCTTGCCATGGAGCAAGAGAGTTCAACGAGCCTTGAGCACTGGTATCAGACTGGCATGAAAGCCATTCCCTTTACTTGTGCTGCAGTGCTTTGACCCTTGAGGGCCATCCAGCAGCCCAGCTTTCTGAGAGGGGTCTGTGCTGTCCTTCAAAGAGCTCTCCATCTGTACTCCAGACTGCCTCTGTCACTGGGACTGAGTGCTGTGGGTGCTGCTGGTGCTCAGTGGTGTGTGGTTCCTTGAAGAGTCTCTGGCTACTTTAGCCACTTTAGCTGCAGACTACAGAACAAATACAGCCACCATGGCTGTAGAAAAGGGATGAGGAAAAAAAAGAAGTTTATAACAGTAAACACTAGCTGTCAGGCTAAGCAATCAAATAAATTTCAGAAAACAACTTCCCTGTTATGGAAGTCCAGTACTTTGCCTCAAAGTTAAGTTGAGAAGGGAATATAGATGTGCTCCATACATGAGACTGCATGGCTAAAAGGCTTCTGCACAAACATCTTTCATTGAGAAGCAATGGTGTTCTTAGTTGTTGCTTTGATTATATATTTGCACTAAGTTCCTAACTATTGTGACTGGAAATTATTTTCCTCAGCCTGAGTGAAACGTGTGATGGCACTGTTTTGAGCAAAGCTCTTGGTATAAGAGTCCTGGAGACAGTTTAATGTTACAGTATGATTCAGAAATTTCTTGGATTTATAGCTCAGGTGAAAATGAAATGATGTGAAAAACATGACAGCTGCAAACAAAATCTTAGTACAAGACTCTGCTTGGAAGCAAAGGTTCAGGATTTAGGACAACCAATTTTTGCTCTAAGTCAACAGTTTTCTTTTTGTCTTTTGAATCACCAAGGAGACAATTTTGCAGCAGCCCATCACCAAGTCATTACAATAATCAAAATCTACATCAGAAAACAAGCATGAAAGGTGACTCTGTCTCTTCTGTGCTTAAGTAGTCTTCTGAGTCCTTGCAGGTGTCCCTGCTGGTTCCACATAAACACAAAAGGGAGGCTGCAATGATGTGGTCCTCTGCAGGTTTTTCCTGTATTTTTTTGTTTGTTTTGATTTTTGTTTTTTGTTTTGTTTGGATTTTTGTTTGTTTTTATTTGGTTTTGTGGTTTGGTTTTCTTTTTCCAGGGCTGACCTTCCACAAAGGGATAGAAAGCATAATTTACTTAACAGTGTCAATTGGTCAGACATCTCTGGCTGGAAAGGACACGGAGATCTTGATTAGGAAGTACTACAGAAAAGAGGATAAAACAATCATCACATTTCAGCAAATGCAAATAGGAAAAACAGAGAAGAAGGTATATGCCAGTAGCTTCAAACTGTGCAGGTCTGCTCACCACAAAGCCTGGTGCTCCAGGCTCCAGAGCTGGTGCAGGTTGATGGTGTGCAGTTGGTTAGTGGGACCCAAGAGTGGGTCAGGCAGGTCATTGGCTGGAAGAGTCCATGGGAAAGTATGGATCACTTGGCTTTCTCCACCATCCCAAGTAAGGTGAAAAACAGAAGTCTGGGCATTTAGCCGGTGTTTCACCACAGGTAGTGTTGATCCCAGGTCCTGAGCCTACAGGCTGGAGCTGATTTGGGTGTGTTGTAGATACATTTACATTAATGTGGGAGCACTGGTCCCTCTAGAATATGGAAACTGATTCAGTTAAATTAAAAAAAAAAATCTTTGCATGAATTTTGCTAAATGCTGCTGTTCATTCCTCTTTATTTGAATTTCATTTCCTTTCCTCTAACCTGCTCTCTTTATCCCATTTTCTTTCTTTATGTTTATTAATATTCAGACTATCAATTTCTTTCACTGTACGTTTTCACCTTTGCCATATTCTATTCTTGCCATTCTACATCCTCTTTTAATTCTACATTTCCTTAAGTGCTTTACTGTACATGAAATGTGACTCACACTTACAATTTGAATTGGACCATGCTATCCTGCCAGAGCCTATGTTTTCTTTGACATCAGCTCAGCTTCAAGATTTGTTTTTACAGATGTTTTTATTTTTCATTTTAAAACATTTTTTCAAAGATGGAAAGAGAAGAAATATAAAAATATAAAAGAACATTTTCATGGGCTATATATACAGACCCATTTATTTTACCATTATTATCAGTTACAAATTGCTTAAATTATCCAAATATAAAGCATTTTTCCCCTTCCAGTTTAGTCAGATGAAAGAAGCAATTCAGAATCCAGAGCCAGAAGACATGCTAAGATAAGAATGATAAGTAGCTCAGTAATAGTAACTGACCAAGTAATAGTCAAGAAAGAAGCATATGGAGTTACTGACCCATGTAATGTCCTACCCCTTTCTCAGGTTTTTAGTCTGTTCTTATATTTATTATTGATAAGACAATTTTCTTTGACCAAGGATTATTCTGATTTACTTCTCTCTAATCTAGAGAGACTGGCAGTCACAAAAATAAACAAATGCCTTTTCCCACCAGATTACATTGCTGAAAGTCCTAGGAAATCCAGAATTTAGGAGTATAATCGTAGAGAAAAATGAAAATTAACTCTCTTTCTACAAACAGCAGAGACAAAAAGTTGAAGACAAAAGCCATATTGCCCTAGGCATCCTTTTGTAATTTTGGGGTTTTGTTGTTTGGTTCAGTGAATTATATTACTTTTAGTGGTTCACTTAGTTGTGACTCCAACAGGAAATACAGCATAGAGAAAATGCTTTAGAGTGTTCTGAAATCATAAAAATTAACTAAAAAATAGTGATTTTTATGCTATCCAATGAAGAAATATTCCCTGAACATGTATGTAGAGGTGCACATGTTCTTAGTGTTGATCATGGTAGCTACTCTGTCATATGCCATTTCCGTGATCCTTACCCGCTTTACTTGGCAGGAAGAGATTTGTTCCTATTGCTACAAAAATGAAATCCTGACTTGTTATTTGATTACAGTCATGCACTGAGTCAGTTAACTCTTCAAAGGCCAGTGAATAATGCAATTTGTTGCAATTCTTCCTAACTGGATGGCAGATGTAATAACTGAACCTTCATGGCTGTGGCTGAGCTGAATGAAGATTACTTTTCACCTGAGGCAACTAAAGAACTTTTGGATCTACAAACAAAAAGAGTTTTCTAAAGCTGAGTTAACAACAACAACAACAAAAAAATAAAATCAGAAAAGCATAATCACAGCAGGAAAGCTGGCCTTGCAGAAGTAGGCACTCTGGCTGTACTCAGATGCACACCACATTGAATTCTGATTTGAAGTGAATCTTAAATATAAATCCTTCTTTGGTCAATATCAGCATTTGACTCTCTTTATGAATTTAATGACATTGTTCAAAAGATCAGACTGGTGGTTCTTGCTAGCAATCTTTCTCAATTTTTTCTCCCTTGTGACTGCTTTTATCCAAGCTCTCTGAAAATTTTGCCACTTAGAGTCCAAATATTTAAGTGAGCACCTAATGACATTAAGGAAATATTATCTGCTGATTTCACTGGGAAAGAAGGGTCAAAATCTTCTCATTGTAAAAGAGACCCAAGCCTAACATTGTCATCTATCTGCAAAGGCTGACAGGATTGTTTTTACCCATGTCTTAATGCAGCCACATATAATTCTCAATTTGCACTGAGCTCAGCTCATGTGTGGGGGTGTTTCTGTGTGATAAATGTCTTTCAATTACTTAGTAATAAGAAGCTGCTTCCTTGTAGCAGAGACATCAATCCTTATTTGTCACCTTTGTAAACTGATCACCATGGCTGCATCAATCTGTTGATTACTTTCTTTTGTTCATACACAAAAAAATCCCAAATATCAGTATCATTTATTTTATTTCTGCTAATATGAGCTTACTTTATTTAGATGCCAAATGAAGGGCACTGAGATGTGCTGAGATGGTGGGGCTGTAATAACCACTGGGGGCTGAGCACAGAGCCCTAAGGTTTTTGTGGGGCAGGAATATTTCTTCTCCCTTTCACTGTAGAAAGCTTCAATGAAAGTCTGATTGGTTTTCAAGGGAGAAAACAATACTTAAATTGTTTCATACTTAATAAATTGTAATTGTTAATATTAATTTAATTAATTGTTTAATATTTAGTCAATTGTAAGTGCTAATTCAAGACCAATTTCTTGAAGACAGAAGAAGGCTAACGATACAAAGTGAGGCTAGGGAAAAGAGCAAAGATGTGCAGAATACAAGTGATGAGAGGCTGATGTTTGGTGTTGCAGGTTTATTTCTGTGACAGCTCAAGCACAGACTGTGGGTGTTCCTGGCTTCTCTGAAGTCTGGCTGAACAGCACTGGCCCTGCCCATGGCATTGGGTGGCATGAGGTGCCTTGTGGTCTCCAATACTGCTGCAGAGCATGCCCTTGTTGGCCAGCTCAGCCATAATCTCTTCACCTAGAGGGCAGAGAGGCAACCAGACAGAAGAGTTGCAAGAACCACAAATTACTATTTACACACAGTGTTAAAGATATGTCTGAGTCGGTGGGAGAGGTGGTGTACCCAACCTGTTCCTCCCCAATATTTTTCAGAATCAAGGCAATGAGAAAAGTCTGCAGTGCCCTGGTGCATGCCAAAGTCATGATAATGAGCAGAGGAAATTTCACTTTTTCCCTATTGCTTTTCTTTAGTTTCAATCTGTTTCCACAGGGGGCTAAGGCTCTGTTCAATCTTAGTTCTGCTCTAACATAGTTTACAAGGCATGAACTCAACACGGTTCTCAGGCATGGCCACCAGAACCTCCAGTTCCCAAATAATTTAGCATTTCACTTCTATACCTTGTTGACTATTTCTGCAGTGGTCTGAGCTACTTGAACTCCTGAGATGTGAGACATTTCCAGACATTATTGTTATCCTAGAAGTTTTACAACACGCAGTTGACTATCAATGTGTAAAAGTGGGCTTTTGACCCCAGTTATAATTTCAATTAATGTTATTGATGCTCAGTGGCAAAGGTCAGCTTGTCCCTGTATCATCAATGCACAAGAAAAGCTCACAGTTTTCTCCCAAGCTGAGCACCAGCACCATTATCTGTCCAAATCACCCGCCTTTGTTTTCTCAGCTGTAACCTGCTCGGTTAGAAAAAGTGCCTTAAGCTATCACTCAGACTTCTTTTTCTTTGTCTGTAAAATAGCCATACTATTTTTAGAGAAGTTGAGGGCTTTTGAATCACAGGATCACAAAATGGGTAAGATTGGAAGGGGCAGCAGTGGGTCATCTGGTCCAAGCTCCCTGCTCAAGCTGGGTGAAGAGAAAATGCTACATCCTGTCTTAAATTTACTGTACAGAAAGAAAGAATTCTCAGGAATAGGAAATACAAGGCAACTACACCATATGATTGCACAAAATGACACATGATGAGTATGCCAATACTTCATATGGCCTTGGGAAAAAACCCCAAGAATATTGGCTTCACCTGTCTGCTAACTTATTTTGTATTCATGCTATTATGTTTTTCAAAGGTGGAAAAATGCCATTTGAGAAGAAAGATCAAAATGTGTCAATAGACACTGCCCATGCTAAAAAGAAAGATTTTATTGCTTTTCTAAAGTGGTTCTACCTGGAAGATATGTATACTCCTTTTTTAAATTTTTTTGTGGTGTTTTAAATAGAATATAGTTAGAGAATTTAATGAAATGCCAGTCTCTGGTGTGCAGTTATTGCTCTATCCTCTCTTTTTCACATCCAGCAGGATGTCCTATAACACAGTCCTGTGTCATCTGAACCAGGTGTCAGCCATGCCCTGCAGAGTGTTGGATAATTCCTGCAGTTTCTTGGGGTTCAGCCCCACTCTGAAGCTGGCGAGCACCTTGCTTTCTCTCTTCAGTGGGAGACAGATGGAACTGGCACAGAGGTAACTGTGACCACTCACAAACCAGGCCTGTATTTTTGGCATCTTGGCTTGGTTAGCACAACAAAAATAGCTATTAGCCCTGCTACTGAATTTTGCTACTTGCCTGTGATCACTTCTACTGGCCCCTGCCCATGGGGCTCTCTGAACATCTTTGGAAATACCTTAACTTGCTGGTCTTCTTCAAAGACTTGAAGAAAATTTCCCTGTATCTTTGAAGGAAAAAGAAACCATAAATATTTCCCATACATTTCCTGGCTTGAATGCAGTCAGCATTTATTTCTGCATCAGCAGTGAGTGGGAGGTTTAGCATCTCATGACTTGGCAGAACCAGCAATAGAAATAGAGCAAAAAAATTTGGATGAATAGTTTATTCACCAAAAACAGGCAATTTTGTGTGGCTGGAACAACTTGTGAATCCCTGCTGAGATAGGTGAGTACTTCAATATGGAATCTGAGTAATAGAGGGAGGGTAGTAGAACTTTTTTCACCCTGTTTAAATTAAATATTTCTTGTTTGTTTCTTTTGTTTTGAAAATTTCCAACTTGTCATTTAAAGTAAATTTTGTTTTAATTTTGATTTGAAATGATACGTTGTTCTATTTCCATCTTTCCAGTCTGAAAAATTCTTTTAAAAACCTTTTTCTTCAATAGTTTATTTTAATGCATGGGAGAAGTTAATTTCAAATTCTAAGATTTCATGGTAGCTGAAAATTTTATTCTTTAAAAAACCTTGCCTAGAATATGGGATTGTTTAAAAAAGAGGTTTGTGGTTTCATATAATGAGTAAAAGCTATTTTTTCATAAGATTCTACTCACAAAATAAGTGAATATATGTTTTTTAACACAAACAAAGTGCTTTTCACTGCATATTGAAGTTATTTTCACAGTGGAGAACCCTAGGAAGTGGATGGATGTGCCTTTATTTCCATTTTACACTTGTTTGACAGAATCAGAGAGTTTAAAGCAGTTGTCTGAATTGTCATGAGACTGGCATTGTAGGAAAAACAGAGCTCACATTTGCATTGATTCAAAAATGTCAACAAATGACAGCTGCTGAGCTGCAGGACCCATGACCATGTTTTCCCCTGGATTCTCTCCACCAAAGCAGTCTTCATTCTGGTGGTGACACATGGCAATGTGCCAAAAGGGGCCCGAGAGCTGTGGGAGAGTCACAGCAACAAAATAAAAAGACTTTGAGAAGTGGAAAGTTTAATCCCTGCGAGTCCTTCACAAACAGTGTAATTCTCCTTGTGCTTTCATTTCCAGGAACTTCACTGGGATCACTGATGCTACAGCAGTGCTCTATGGAGAACAAACTGGTCTTTTTTTATATAGTGGGCATGGCTAAATAACAAATGAGGAAAATTATGAAGGGAAAGAAATGTTGTCACATTTACTTTACTTAGCCTTACCATACTTGGCTCTTGATGCAGACAGCTCTAATTCTGAAAAGGTTCCCTCAATAGCTGGCCCTAAAACATTTACAAAGCATCTGAATAATTGATATAATTTATGGTTTTGTTGGTGGGAGCCATTAAATCCCCTCCTCCCAAACAGCATTAGGAAGAAAGCTTCACAACATGCAGTAAAAAATGGAGCAGCTATTTAAAGAAAGAAAAGGCCAAGAAAATCTTATGGAGCTTTCTGAACATAACACTGAACAGGCAGAGTTCCCAAATATCTACTTCTATTTTATAGTAAATGAAGCCAGTGTGCTGTCGGTGTTACAAGCTTTTCAGAGGAAGTTTTACAAGGTCTACCTATGAAAAACAACCCTACTTATTTTTCATTTCATACATGCTAGGTTAATAATGTCAACTTGGAATTTGTATTGTTTCTGGATTCTGTGCTGCAAGTGAAACTATGGAAAATGTGGCAAATGCTAAGGTAACAGTCTATTACACAAGTGGGGTCATTTCTGTTATTCTGCTCTGCTCTGATTAGGGTTAAATCAAGGTACTGGCTAACAGAGATAGTTTATTGGTTTTATCTAGCCAAAGTTACTGTATATCAAACATATATATATACCTGAAATAGCTCTCCAAAACTCCAGCCTTGTTCAAAAAGGAGAGACTGGCATTTTTAGGGTACAGTTTATTTGACTATAGAGAGATATCTATGTTCCACTTAGAAGAATTTTCTCCTGAATTTTCTTGTTTCTTAGCATTAGTTGAAAAAAAATATCCCCACATGTACATTCTCTAGTTAGGTGAGAAGAAGCCTCCAACAAAAAAATCAGTCTGTACTGCCCTACATGTACCCAGCAGTGACTGTGGAGCATGAAGCATGGACACGGTAGCTGAGGAAGCTGGAAATACAGTACTGGTTGATCAGTCCTTATCAAAGCAGATGCTGTGAGCCTTTAAGTTGGACAAACATATGAGTTTTCATGCTATACTGTGTTCTGGAGGAAAAGCCCCTAGCTGATAGAACTGGTTTTGAGTTTGATGGAAGAACCTTCCTGAGCAATGTACGTGTCTAGGCTGTCATGATTTACTCGGTTTTGCAGACTCCAGCTCCTATAAGCATGTCAGAAAATTCCATAGGTTTTTAGGCTTTTGGGCAGCACAATTCTGTATATACAGGAGATTCATAGGTAAACTACATAAACTGATTTGAAAACAAAGGTGTCAGATTTCACTCGTTGCAAGATTTTACTGTTTATTTATTTTTAGTATAGTTCTAGAAGCAATTGTTTTCTGTTTTCTTATTTAAAGCTGTGGCATGGTGTGGCACTGGCCAAACAATAGAACAAGCAATGTATTTGCCAAGGATATCGTGATTCTCTGATTCCAGCCCAGTGGCTGGAGTTAAAATAATCCAGCTGGCTCAGCAGCTATTTAGATTCCATTTATGGTAGCACAGCGTAAGTGGCAGGACAGCTAACTCAGGGCTTCCTTTATCATTTTGCTTTCTCTGCTTTAGGCCCACCAGGACAGAATTTGCACAGTCAGAAATGCTGATTCTTCTGACTTCAGCTCCCTGCATTGTGCTGTCTCTGACAGCACAGTCCAGCTGTTTATTCATGTCTAATACATCTCCTAAGGGCATTCATAAAGGAAACAAGCTGCCCCTTCAAGGAAAGCAACAAACAATTTAATCTCAGCTGCATTTTACACAAATTACAGTGACTTGATTCCTACTGTGCCTCAGCCTGTGGCACAGAGAGTCTGAGACATTGTCGTGTTTTCTCTGATTTTCACAGCTGCTCAGTAAAGATGTAAGTTGTACGATTTTTTATGTGTGGGAGAGAGAACTACACACCTGCTGTGTGTCTAATTGAAAGGCACAGATTCATGGTGTCACCTCAGCCTGCTACACATCAGCCTGTGTGAGCTGTATGGTGGGCATTGCCACGTGGAACTGCACTGTTCCTGCTGAAAGGCATGTTCCTCTGATACAGGCTGAATAACAGTGCTTGGCTCCTCTAAAATGTCCTTCTCAGTGTTCAGGATCTGAAGGATGAAGCTCTGTATCATTTCTGTTGTGTTTTAAATGCCAGTTCCTCTGCTCATATTGTTTGCTGAAGCACATAGTGCAGTATATTGCATTTGACATTAACAAAAAACCTTCTGTGGACTGGAAAATGATGCTATTCACCCACATGGCAAACAGGAGCAAAACCTATTTGCACCTAGAGGTGCAATTTACACCTAGAGGTGTGATTCCTTCCATCATGGGATGGTTTCCAGCCAGAAGAGTGAAGTCATTTTGAATAGTACCCAAAGGGTAGAGGTGGAGTTTTCCAAGGTGGAGATTTGATCTCCTAAACATGAGTGTCAGGAGCACAACATCCTTTTCTGCTATCTTTTCAGACCACTATATGTTTTGACTGCATTGAAATGTTTTGCCTGCAGGTTATTCTTCAAATGTTTGTAATATTTCAGGTTTAGGTACAATACATTTTGCCTGTCTTGATTCAGCTGTGTGGGGGTCCATGGGTCTCTGTCAAACTGAGGTGACCTTGAGTATCTGAGACATCTCCAGGGGGCTGGTTAATGTGAGATGCTGAAGACTTGTGCTCTGCTGAATTAGCAAATGGATAGTAGCTACCTAATGTGTCAATTTGTGATGCTATTATTTAGAGAATTGAATAAAGCCCCTGGTGCCTCTGCTTACGGAGGTGCTCTAAGTTCCTCCTTACAGACATGAAGAAGAAACTCTGTGTGATTGCTCTCATTGTAGAGAAGACATGCAAAGCAGTTCAAATGCCTTGCATCCTAGATATGCCCATTCTTCTCCATTCCTTGATTTATTTATGTCAAAGTAGTTTATGCAACTAGCTCACATGTACATTGTAGACATTAAGTCAGATCATTATAATTCCACTCAGGAGGTAATACCTGATAAACAACAGAGGCAACCTGCTGTTACCTAATCATAACATCTCTGCTTAAAAACTGCAAGACTAAAAGAAAAGCAGAGACCAAACACACCTATGGAGAATGTACCTTTGATATGCATAGTGTGTAGCTCATTAATTGGCTACTGTTTGGCCCAGTGTGGATAATATGATAAAAGTCTTGTGACATTGCAGTGCTGTAATATCTCATTTTATGGTGGACCAGTCAATTCAAATCAGAACAGATTTTTACTAGAACAGAGGCAGCTGGTATTTAGGTATTTTAAGTAGATAATATCTATGAAGATTTTTTTTTTTTTGTAAAGATGTTGGGTAAAAGTCAAGCAACTAGGATGGAATATTTAATTGGTAAAGTTATATCAGCCCATACAATAGAATATCCTGAGTTTATTTTGAGGTCATGGATACCAAATATAGCTAATTAAGCAATATGGTAATTGGTTCATAAAAAGGTGAATATATCTTGTATTTTGACTTTGACTGGGACTATAAGAACACTTGTATTTTGCTAAAGCAATCCTGATCTTTTGCTAAAGGAAATTTGTGCATTCTTTGTGGACACTCATTTTCACTAATAGTTGAATTATGTATTTATTATCAGCCAATAAATTAGCAAATCAAAACACAGAACAAGAAAAAGCCACCTCATGGAACTCGTGCTGTGCAAAAATGTGTTTATTTTTTTCACATCGATATCTTCAGCTTAGCAAGTAGTTTGAGATATAACATGCTGTGTTCCTATTTCTTTCTAGGTCTCCTATGTAAAAGCTATTGACATTTGGATGGCTGTGTGTCTTCTCTTTGTCTTTGCTGCTTTGCTGGAATATGCAGCAGTCAACTTCGTCTCACGGCAGCACAAAGAATTTCTGAGGCTTCGAAGAAGGCAGAGAAGACAAAACAAGGTACAGCTGCTCTTTACCTGGGGTCACTGAATGTGCCTGAGAGCCCTGCTCACCTGCAGTTGATTTCTTACCTCACTTCTTGCCCTTGCAGGAGAGCATTTTTCTAAAGCTTCCTTTTGAATGATTTACTCCTTGATAAAGAGCTGATAATAAGCTGCTGGGTTTATTTGCAGTTTATGAAGTTATCATCAAATGTCAGCAATTGCTCACCAATTTCAAGAATTTTCTTCTCTCCATGCAATTGCTGAGGCAGCTGGACCTCTACAAATACTATGTTACTACGTGGCACCACCAATGGATAAGGAACTGTTGGATGCCATGACACAAATAGAGGAACAATATTATCCAGATGTGCTGTCATCAGAACATGCCTGTGGTCTGTCTTTTCTAGTGCTGCCTTAGCTGGTTATGCTGAAATGGAGATTCCCTAGGATAGCCCATTGCAATGATTGGCAGCTCTGCCCTCACTTTTAGACCACCAGCAACCGGTGCCTTTCCCAGATGAAACCAGGAAACATGAAAATTTTTAAAAAGGAGAAGGATTAAGGGAATTTCCTGTCTGTCATTTCACAGTTTGCACCTGATGCAAACTTCAAAGTTTTAGCAAAAGACCTCTTTGTGAATGTCATTATCACACAATTTTTTTTTGCCAGTGACTGAAATGTAGAAGAGGGATTGTTTGTAACCTAGATGTCAGTCTAGAAATAATTTTAGGAAGTCTGTTCATCTGTCCTGGGTTGTTTGGGGTTTTTTTCAGTAAATGAGAAGACAAAAGTAGACAAGAAATTGAGTTTTATTTGGGTCATGATCATTCCCATGTCTAGGGACTGTGGAGCTATAAACTCTACACATACATTTGCTAGGTGAAGTAAATATTTGCTTGAGCTGCATGAGTGCTTCAAGCCACAAATAATGGTTTCCTTTACAAGAGGCATCATAGCAATGGCACAGGGCATTTCTGTTTTGACAGGTCTGTCTAATAAATGTTCTGTAGCTAATGTAATATTTGATGGATTCTCTGGGAAGAAATCTAGTGCCGTTCTCTAGTTTAATATTATTATCAGATGAATTGAGATTCCACTGAAGATTAGATTACAGGAGAGAGCAGAGATGCTTGCCTGTCTACTGGCACACAGGCCACACACACGGCCACTGGAAGCCTTTGTTGTCAAACCCAGCATGGCAGCAGCAGAAGCTTCTGTATGGCATCTGTAATTTCATTTCTGGATGCAAGGTCTTTTTTAGAGGTGAACAAGTAGGTAAGCAGCCATCCTCGGTAAGTAACAGTGTCCAGTAACTTTACTCAAGCTTATGAGATTTTGGTCCATGGAAGTGGTCGTTCATCTGCCTAGAAAATTTTTATTTTGTTGACTGAGAAAAAAAAGTTATTTAAAACCAAATCATCAGACGACTTGTGTTTATCCTAAGCCAGGTGATGCACGGATTCTTTGCAAAATAGGTAACAACATAATTAAATACAAGGAAATATGTAGAGTAAGAGACACCTATCCATTTGCATAGGCTTGCTTTTTTGCTATGAATCTGGTTGCATGAATTTCAAAATAGGGAACAATGTTACACAGGCAGTTTCTTTAGGAGGTATTTTCTGCATCTCTGTACTCGATTTTGTCTCTCACGATTTTCTCAGTTTATTTTGCCTTGAAAGTGATTCTCATTGTTTTGCATGATAGTGTTCTCTAACCAAGCCGTTCTTCTCTTTGCCTGTTGTGTGTGTGTGTGTGTGTTGTCACTGCTGTGGCATTCTTGCTGCTGCTGTCTATGCTGACACTCTGGGGACAGGCTCAGACTGTGGCTGTTGGGAATGAGAGCGCTGAGTCCGTGCGGCGCGTGAATGGCTTGCGGAGCAAAGCGTCGTCAGCTTACGGCACAGTGACTCAGATCGGCAATTCAAGTTTGAGGGTAAAGCTGCAGTGAGAAAGAGAAAGCAAGAGAGCTTTTAGTATGTGCAATGATGTCATAAACCAGCAAAATGGACCATTTTGATGGCATCACTAGTAGTCTCTTGCATTCTCTTTGCTAAATGCCCCCACAAAATACGCAGTACTGTCCCCAGCATGCACAGCAGTTCCATGTTGTACATTCTTACGACCCATCCTTATGCTTGCTTTTTACTGTGGCTGGGCTATGCCATCCCTATTCCAAACCTCTTAAGGACAGTGCATGTATATTCAGCAGCTTGGTCCTGTGTAAAGGTAGATTGAATGGGGTGGGGAGAGAGGGCCACAGGAAATGCCTTGAGACAGTAAATCCCACATTGTGTCATCTTTCAGATGAGTGCATTCCAGCAGACTGTGGTATGTATAACAATATATGGGGGTTTTGCTGTGGTATTTATTCCTGAACTGTCAACCTGCAGCCTTCCTCATTGTGATGTCCTAAGCCCTGCTTAGTGGAGTATGAATATCTATGAATGAAAAAAAAAAAAAAAGTATTACCTTGGTTTCTTTTTATTTGGTTGGAGAAGAGCCATGAAGCTGAAATCTTTTACACAGTGTAACATGTAGCAGATCAGAAGCAATATGATAGCAGCTGATACATTCAGATTAGGGGTGAGTTGTGGAGGTAATAAAATCAACGATGGAGAAAGAAATGAGCTTAGTGTGCAGCTCACTGCTTGCTACTAGTGGCTGAGGAATGAAATGTGTTCATTTAAATAAAATGGGTCTGGGATTTTAATCTTTCAGGACTTGATTTCCCAGAACAAAAACATCATCTGAGCCACTCTTGAGCTGTAAAGAGCCTCTAACTTTGATCAAGCTCTGTAAAGTCATGTTATTATAAGATGCAGATGATTTCAATGAAATTTGTACACTGTAAAGCGAATTAGTAGCTTCCAAAATCAAAGCAAAACCCACAGTTCATATTACAAAGGAAAATTAAGATAGAGGGTTTATAATGCAATAAATCATTCACTTTCAGAGCTACAAGATCAAGCAGTAGAGGATAGCCTTAATTTCTGGATACTTTCTCTTGTAGAAATAATAATTATGCATATACAAAAAATGAATATAAAAAGTAAAAAAAAATCAGGGTCTCTCTAGGAGATATGACCAGTATTAGTATGTTGCCATTGAAAAGCTGATGCCATACAACTACAAAAGAAGTCCAAGTAAGTACTCAGTGCTGCATATATCACCAATCACAAAGTGCTGATAGTCCAGCTAAAGTTTGCGTAAGTTGTGGTGATCCCCTCCTTTAGGGCAGCTTGCAGAAACCTCTCTTCTCCTTTAGGATATTGTGCATTACACAGTCAGCCAGGGCAGTACACAGAGGGGCCGTGTCGCTGCAGTGCTTCTGCTGCAGAGCCCTGAGAGCTGGAGCTGCTCTGGCATTGTTTTCCCCTGGAGAACTCCCATCACATAAGTGATGCACAGTAGAGAGGTCAACAGAGGAGACATAACAAGGCAGAGGTTTCTGGAGCAATGCTACCATGGTTGCAGCTTAGTACTTTTCTGATCAAGAGAGGGACATTTATGTGCAGAAGAGAACGTAGGAACAGAGCCTGTGGTGCCACAAGGAGCCTCACAAGCAAGGGATTTGTCTTGCTGAGGTATTGCTCACTGAACCAAAGCTTACATTGAATGCAAATGTAAAAGTTGTAGTCAGGACAAGTCAGTGTAAGAGTGTAGTTGAGTATCTATACTGCATCACTCAGTGCTAATCTAGGGAGAGAAAAAAGTTGCTGAATCACACCTGGCCATGATTCCTGGATTTGCAACTTGATCTACAGAACAAGAAAATACTTGATCTCAGTTTTGTAAGCCTGCATCCCTGGCACTGCTTTTGTTATTGTCCGGGTTGTTATTGTCTGTATTGTGCTGGATCTGTCCATAGTGCTGCAACCCTCAGAGGAGTGCATAAAGCAGACCTTAAGAGACCATATAATCTCTTAACTCAAACATCAAATTGTTAATGGTTTTTCTAGGAAAAGTCTGGGTTAAACTGTTGATCATCCAGAAATTGTATTATAGATGAACCATTTGAAAAGACAGCTTTATCAGGACCTGTTGGTATCTTCCACATGCACACCTATATCCTCAGGTTATCAGTGCTTCACTCTATCTTCCCCATACAATTTCTCTTGGAGAAAGCATTCAAAGTTTGTCCTAAAGGTTAATTCTGCTCAAGTTAAATACACCCATCAGTAGCAATGTTTGATTGCTGAGAGCAATGGTTGCCTATTTCTTGTATATAATGGAATAGAGAGTACAGGCTGCAGAAGGTCCCTAATGATACTGAGGATGTTGTGAAGTTTCATTATAGGCAAATCTAAATTTTTATGGTGCCAGATCATTTGAAACAAAATAACTTCTTTTTAAAATATGATTTTTAATGATAAAACATGATTTCTTAGTTTTCAAAATGATGGGCTTCCAGGGAAGCAGAACTGTTTAGACAGGTTCAATCATCCCTTTTTGAAAACAATAATCATTATGTTATATGATCAGTAGTCAAAATCAGTCACAGTATGCTAGTATTCATATCATCATCTTGAAGATAACTTCCTAAATTATATATGTGATGGTTACCACTGTGACCAAGACTAGGGGTTAAGCTTGGGACCACTAGTGTTAAAAGCAATATGTTATAGCTTGAATGAAAAACTGTGCAGCTGGAAGATGTGGCAGATTTAATCCCATGTGCAGGGAACACAGAGCAATACAAATAACAGTGCTGCAGCCAAGGGGTTCATATGCATGCAGATTAGCAAAGGGAGACACAAATGGTGTTTTTGAATGAAAGAGCTGGGACCAGGACTAAGTGATTTCAGAAGCGAAGGATAACTCCTCTAAGCAAAGCTGGAAGCACCTGGTTGAATGCTTCAGAGAATTGTTGGCCTTTGGATGGAGCTGCCAGTGGTGAAACAAGTACCACAAGTGCCCAGACTTACTGAGATAATACTGTATTTCTATCTTTCAAAAGGAGAAGAGATATGCATCGAGTAGCACCAGCTTTAATAGGCCATTTCTATAATTTTAATCATACTGAAATTACTCTGTCAGATCCCCCAAATAATTTTCTAAGGTTTTCTAGACTTTCCCATTGAAAAAAATCAATGCCTTCAGCCTGGCTTTGCCTTTAAAGCACTTGGCACCACTGTCTCTGGTGGGAATGTTTGCTGCTATCATCCGTGTGCAGCGCCTTTGGCGGGAGGATGTGTACACTCCGCGTTATGTAAGGTGCCGCATCATGTGAATAATGGAAGTGCTCAAGGAAAGCCCTTTTGCTGAGCTATTTTTGGTACTCACCGAGCAAGCTCAAACACATGAGTTTCATTGTGAAAAATAGGAATCCGAGTCTGAATGGCTTTTTCTCTCTCTCTTTCTCCTCTTGCTTACTTAATGGATTGAAGTGCATGTGGCTTTTGCTGTAGATAAACACCCTCAAGATACTGTGGTTACTTTTATTTCTCCAGGGCAATTGCATTAATACTTTAATGTAACTGTGCAGAAAAAAATACAGAAGATAAATACACCAAAATGATCATTTAGCTTAAAGTTATAGTCTCACATACAACTGCACTGAATATTTAGCTGTAGTTAAACAATAGACATAATTCATTGCATCATGTTGCCATGTCACTTTGTGGGTTCATCTCAATGTCCTTGTCTGTCTTTTTATTGTGAGCATGAATAGGCTAGGAATGGGACTAGCTAATACCAGTGGAAGTATCTGTATTGTTTAGAAAATGGACACACCACATGTACTTCAAGCATTTAAAAAACCCATTATCTCAAATTTGAAAATTATCTTGATATAAATCCTTAGTCTAGCTCTAGGCACAAATCTAGAGACATCATTCCCCAAAGAAAGAGCAACCTGTAGGAAAAAAAGTGGTTCAGCCATGGGAGTGGTATCCAAGCAATGGATCAAAAAATTCTAATAAGAGCAGTCTGACCAGATGGAGATACTAAGCTTACTGGAAATGTAAATTTTTCAGTGAAAAGCAAACACAGACAAAGAAACTGTGGAAGAGAAAAATCGTGTTTCATAGTGTCCTGTTTACAAGGGTAATTGAAAGTGAAATGGAAGCTTTTCCTTCCCTTATCGGAGGAGGGAAGGTTAAAAATTCTAAACAAATTTCTGTGCTTTGTGTTTCACTGCCTCAGACACAAAAAGATGATGCACTATGTGGGGTGGATTTTTCACCCCAAACCAAGAAAGAGAAGAAAAAATGGATAGTTGCATTTCAAGAGAGAGAATTCTGGAAACCATATAAAAACCATTAAACATTCTGTAATAAAAGGCAGACTAGTTTATGGAACATGTCATACCAGTTCCTGAGAAAGTCCAAAATATGTAAACAATAATTGAAGTGGGTAGTACAGTGCACAAGCTGGAGTAATGAGTCTAGGTACCAGAGTAGAGGAAAAAACAGGAAAACAAAATCAGGAGAAAAAAATAGAATATCCAGAGGGAAAAAAAAACACCCAAACAAACTGCACCAAATCAAACCAAAAAGAAGCCACATCAAACAAAACAAAACAAAACAAAACAAACAACCCCCCACACACACACAAAAAAACCCAACAACAACAACAAACCATGATACAGTGTAATGACTCACTTTACCCAGCCTGCAAATACTTAAGCAAATTATTCCTTATGGTTAAATATAGTTATGGTTATATATATATAATTATGGTTATATGTTATATAAATAAGATAGGAGCAGGACAAGAGCTACAGAACAGCAATATTACGGTATTTCCAGTCTGGGGTGATGAAGTCACTCTTTGTTGTACCACATGGGATAGGTAGGACAGGAAAGGTCAGGAGTACTGGATAAAGTTTTTCTTGCTTGCTCAGTAGTGGAACTTTGCTTTAGAAACTCTGATTCCTCTCTTGTACCTGCCCAGCATGCAGTGGCTGAAAGGATCAGCTCTAAACTGGCGAGCCTTAGAGACTGAAGTTTGCACTTCACTTGAGCGAGTTTGTCCTGGTAGTTACTCATGAACAGCAGGAGACACACCAAAAATGAACTCTGCAGTTTTCCAGCTCATGAAAGGTACTCTCCAGCTGGGTGCAAATGTCTCATTTCTTATTATACCTAGGGGAGAGTGCAAACTGAAAACAGGGCAGAGGAAGTTAGAAAGAGACAGGAAATGGTGTTCTTATTTTTGAAGCTTTAAAGCAACAAGTAGCTTTTCAAGAACCATCTGCCACAGGCACCAGGTTTTATTTTCCAGATTATTTTAGAAAATGGTGATTCCTTCATTGGATGTGTTCTGGCCCATCTCATTGTCAAAAATTGTCAAATATATGTTAATGATAAAAACTATAGGAAAAATAGATTTCAGAAGGAGTATGTTTAACCTAAGCTACCCCTACCCAAGACTCCAGAAAGAGAGTGAAAAGCCATCACAACTCCACAACAAAGGCTTAGGTAGCACGGGAGACAACTTTGCCTCAAATTGGTTCCTTTGTTTTTTAATTGTAGGTAGCTCATCTTGACTCTTTCCATGCCCAGAGTCAGGACCCCGTAGGGGCTTGATCTCAGGGTTTCTCACTGCTATGATGGCCAGGTCCTCTTTCCAGTGGAGGAAGTGAAGACACCAGAGGGGAACACTTTCTGATCCATCATTGCCAAGGATCCGTCATGATGCTTCATATCAGTTCTGAGTTCTGCCTTCAGCCTCATTTTCAACACTAAACTATTTCAGTGTTGGTAAATATAAATTAGTATTTCTACAAGAGAGTGAAGGGGTCGAGCAGTTAGAGGCAAGCATAATGCAGGCTGAGAGTGCCAGCACTCTGTATCCATGTATTCCTACCCTCACCAGCAGCCGTGCTCGCCCTGTGGATCTCCAGAGCATACTACACCAGTTGTATCAAATTACATGGTAAATTGGTGAGATGGGCAAGTGTTCAGTAGGATCCATGAAATGCATATTTACATCTGACCCAATTAATCCCGTTCTCCACAGGGGATAGAAGCTGCTATTTGAATGTAATTAATTGTGAAGCATTCTGTAATGATGTTGTCCAAATGACATTGTTCAAAACCAAATTGTATTAACCAGACTGCTAAAATCTCATTCTCTCTCAAGTCTGAAAAACTTCATGAGTTTCAGTAAAATCCGGTTTTTTACAGTACTTTTAAAAAAGTAGTGTTGAAACCATTTATTTCCATTTATTTCTCCACCTTTTTTTTTTTTTTTTTTTTTTTTTTTTTTTTTTTTTTTTTTTTTTGCCTGGGGCAAAACAGCTTTGTTTATAGTCATTCCTGTTCAAGTTGACAGCTTTTCTTATAGCAAACTGATCTCTCAGAGCCTGATTCTGACACCTGTGGCTTGATTTAATGATCAGATGTGTTTATTTCTCTTGATCCATTGCTGGAGAAAGATGTTATTTAATGTAATATGGTAATTTGTACTTGGGCATTTCTCTTGTGGTCTGATATTTTAATTTGTTTGTTCATTTGTTTGGGTTTTTGTTTGTTTGTTTGTGTTTGGGTTTTTTGTTTTGTTTTGTTTTTGTTTTGTTTTTGTTTTTGTGGTGGTTTTTTTTTGTTTGTTTTTGTTTTTTTTTTTTTTTGGTGGGAGTACAACACTAATCTTGCATTCCATGTTACTGGAAGTAGATGGATAGGTGAGGAAGGGGATTTTGGGGATTTTCTGTTCTACAACAGGAGGAGGAGGCTAGGGATAGTTACACTGGAAGGAAACCCTAAATATTCTGAGCACTTGTTGCTGAGTCTTACCAGAGTCCTCACAAAAACTCATTTTGAGTTGGGAGCGCCTGAAAACTCCATGCCAAGCCCAACCATAAGTCACTAAAAATTTACTCTCTTCCACTCTCTGTGAACTCCCAAGGGTATCTCAGAGCTGTCCACTGGCTCTTCTCACAGTACACGTCTTCACTACAGCAGGATCAATGTCACAAAGGACTTACTATTGAAAAGTTCAGTTTTCCAGTGGCTGCTTGAATATATCTGGCATACTGAGCTTGTCAGACTGTTTTTAGCTCCTGGAGAAACAGATTGGAAAGGTCAGAAAGTGCTGCTGTGTTTGCCAATACATATGAAGTGCCAGAAGTCCAGAGTCCTACCTGTGAATTTCTGCATCGATCCTGTAACTGCTCTCCAAGCAAGGACAGAACTCTGAAAGTAATTTAATTTCTAACTTGTGTATGTAATTTTTCATACAGATACTATGTGTGCATTTGTACATACAAACAATCCACCGCATAAATGCAAGTCTTTTCCCGAGTGTCCAAGGTTTTTCTCTCTGCAATAGCATGACAGGACTCTTAGGAGACATGACACCTTTGTTTTCATGCTTCACATCATTCTCTTCGAGCGGTTCTCCATGTGTGTTCTAATATAACCCTTTCTGCTAGTCATGTGGAAGTGCTCTGCCTGTGACTGACTCATTCATTTTCCTGTTCAATCTTCCTAAGCCTGCTGGGGGTGGAGATTTGCTTTCAGGTTCTCTGTAATCTTCATCTGTCAAAAGAATAACTACTTCAGAATAGAGATCACAAACTCTGTTCATTAGGTCCTGCAGACCATTCTAGGAAAGAAAGTTGTGCATTTCCTCTTCAGGATGTAAGGTCTTACAAGCATCTGCAAGCAGCAGCCTTGATATGCTCTAGCACAAACTTTCCATTAATTTTATATATCTGTTGTCTGCTAATTTATGACAGTTTTCTTTCTGAATTCCTCAGTGGGATCAGACACCAAATCTGATCATTTGCCCCATCAGCAGAATTTTCATCTTGTAGGCTTTTGTTTTGTTTGCTGATCCTCACAGGCAAGAGAAATTCTAGTGTCTAAGTGTGATGCCACTACTGCCTGGTGAGTGGCTCTTGCAGAAGACAATGGCCTTTCTTTCAAGATTTGGAAGCTCTTGCTCCATCTTTACAGAGGAATAGAGGCAAATTATGCAGCTATTTGACTGCAATTTCCTTGTTTGACCATAATGACAGCTAATCTTGCATCAGATAGGTCCCTCCTGGGGTACAAACAAATACCTCCAAGGCATTTATTTTGGAACACACACATGTATATGTGTGTGTGTCCAAGACAAAAAAGTAGAGGAGGCATAACTTATTTTAGATATTATTCTCCCTACATTAGCTTTACATTGTATTTCCCACATTTCTGGATTTCTTTTGAGCCTGTCTACTTAATAATTGCCAGTTTTCCCATATATTGGCATATCCTGCCATGCCTGGGCTTCAGATTTCCTGAATCTATTAATTCTGGTTCTCCTTTTGAGCACCTTACATTTGGTGCTCACTTCTCACTTCTCATTCCAGATAGCCTCACCAGTATTTCTAGCTGTGAATTCTCTCGCAAAATTAAGGAGGATTAAGGTGTTTTTTATCTGCTGCTTTCAAAATTATTGCTCCATATAGCTTCTTTTTTAATTACTTCTCATCTCTTTCCCACCAAGCATGATCTGAGATGCTTGTCCTCATTTGCAAAGCTGTTTTTATGTTTTTTCAACCTACTCACTGTGGTTTTCAAGTAGCATTTGCTTTTAGCTTTACTTTTCTAGCTAGCAACAGTCTAATTTCTTATCATGGACCCCAAAGAACTGTATTCCTATCAGAAATAATATATTACAGATTTTTTTTAAAATGTTTGTAAACAATTGTTTTAGTAATATCTATGGAAAGGCATAACACTGAATTCAGATTCTTATTTTCAGGTTTACATCTTAGGAAAAACAGACTTGTGACTTTTTCAAGCTAAACATGGAGCATTATAGTCATAAAGTGAAGGAATTTGGTAGGAACATTTATTTGGGTCATTATCCAGACTTTTGAGTTAAATAGCCAGTGTAGCTCTGAAATTTATGAGGCAGTTGTTCAGCAACTAGCCAAATCTGTGTGCTGTGGGAAGCTCCATCTGGAGATGACAAACTCCAGGAAGGCTGTCCTGTGTTGGGCCAGGGCTCTGCCTTGTGCAGGAAGCTCTGTGTGGCAGCAATATGTCCTTGATGCATCCTCCTGGGCTCCAGGACTTTGCAGCTCAAGGACTTTCTAAACCAGAGGTGGTATTTTTGTGATGAGCAGCCTTTGCTATTTATGGATAGAGCAGTCAGTTCAATGTGACGATTTATGAATTATTAAAATACTTTTCTAAAACTTGCTATGAGTTGTTCATATTAGGTCGGCAGCACTTGTGGGACTAGGAGTATGTATGGCCACTGGAGTCAACAGGAGTGCACACCAGGAGGGAAAAGGGTATTGGAAGTGGAGGAAGATCTTGTGTGAGGTGAATCCAAAAATAGAAATAATCTAGGCTGTGTATTAGATGAAAGCAAACAGGATGACTAATGGTTTTGCAAACTGTGGCGCATATTCACAGAGTTTGATGGGTATTTGTCATGAGCAAAGTAACCCTGAGTTCAGTGACTGTGCCTGCAAGGAGGGCAGTGTTGAAAGAGAAGGGAGAGGAGGTAGTTGTGCTAGTTTTCTTTCCTTATCTGATGTATTTCTGTTTGCACAATTACATGAACAACAGCAGGAACAAAATCAGCACATTTAGGAATTTAGGATAAGACAATTTTGTTCTGCCATTTCACGTTTCTCAGATTGTGACTGGGGTATGACTGGTCATCTTTAGCCCATGCAAAGGAGAAAAAGCAATGGGGAAAACAAGATTATTTGCTCCCATAATTAAAAGCATTTAAGAAAGGAAATCATTAAACACTAAGTCAGTGCTGCTGTTCCAAACACTCACCTTGGCTTTAGGTTTTATGTAAAAGCAATTGATTATCTAGCTGTTGCAGTTCTCTTTTAAAATGTATTTCAGCACTGTCATTTCATTCCTTATCTTGAAGATGTCCTAGATTTGTCTGTCATGAACTCTGGTAGAGTCGGTTTTGTATTTTTTTGCTAATGGGTTGGTCTTCTATTATTCTGCCCTTACAGTTACCTGTGCTGGATGTTCATGCAATGGAGACACAAAATGTACTTTTGTCACAGGGACCAAACAGGGGTGTGAAGAAAAAGTAATAAAAATTCCAGAGAGAGTAGCTTTTTTCAGGCACAGAAAATGTTGTCTTGCTTCCTAAATGTAAACACTTCTTTTTTTCAAGTTTGCACAAAGGATGTTTTTCCCCAAATACATGACAGCTCTTTTAAGATGCTCTGGTGCTGTATGCTGCTGTTCTTTGACTTCTAGATATTGGGGATGCCTGTTTATGTTGCCTGTCTCTTACTTGCTCTTTGATCTTTGTTCACTTTCCCTTGCGGCTTATACCGTGTTATTTCGTTGTAAAAAATAATCTATTTAAATTTTACTTTTTGATGCATGGAGACTGATGCTTTTGACACACTTCTCTGCTTTCCTCTTTTTTTGGTGAGTTCTCTTGTGGGTATTTGTGTAGCTGGGGTTGAATATCAGACTTATATCATGACAACAGATCTTTTTCATCAGATGCTGTGTTTGAATCTAACAGCTGCTATTTCATGAATATTTTTGAAGCCCGTGTGAAGCTTAGCGATATTTTCATTTCATGTGGCATCCCAGCCAGCATTCTCAGCACCTCACTTTTTTTCCTGTCACTGCTGGATGCTCTTTGCTGCCACACCTGAGTCTTGTGAGTCTGTCAAATATTTGTCTCCTTTAGCTATGAAACAAGAGCCCCATTCACCCATGGTGAGGCCTCATTCACCTGAGGGGGAGATAGAAATGTATTTAGCCAAAAGCATCATACCCCAGGAGTACAGGGATGCCCAAAGGGTAATCACTATGACATGGTGGGATGTAAATTTTGACCTTTCTTTTACCATAAGTCTTCCCTTCTTGCCTTCTATCTCAAAGTGAAGATGTCTTAGGAATTTGTACCATAAGAATCTGGGAATCTTTTCTGCTGGCAGCTTTCAAACCTTCAAAGAAAAGAGGCTTAGACTTTAACCTCTTTGCATTTTTAAAGCATTACAATTTAGAGGAAGCTGTTTGGCCTGGACAGTTATTGATTTCTATTCTGTTCTTCAAACTACAAACACAGAATTGTAGGATGGCAGGGAACAGGACCAGAAAAGCCCCTGAGGGCCAGCTGGCAGAGCCAGCACCAGGCAGTACACTGGACAATTTACAGTGGCTGAAAATATTAATCAGTGTTGTTAAATATTCTTCTGCAATATGCCAAATATATCAGAAGTGAGTTTAAAAGAGATTTATCAGGGATTGCTCCTAAGGGACAGTGTGAGCTGAATTATATCTTTTTGTGGATGCGCTGACCCACAGTTGAGTATTTCTGATTTACATCCTGTAACTCTCTTTGACTTGCAAATACTTCTGGAACAAAGGTGACAAAAAAGTCTCTGAACAATTATTTACCATTCTGGACAGGAATCGTGATAGGCTCTGTCTGTCCCAAGAGTGTTTGGTTCCCCTTCCTTCTGCAGCAACACAGATTACAGCTGCAGATATGCTGATGAAATACAGCTACACAAGTTTGCATTTTGTAACTCATGCCAATCTCCTAGAGAGATGTTTGCTTTTTGTCTATGGGATCTCATTCTTTCTCAGCTGCCTTTCACCCTTTAAACCCTTTTAGGGACTGTCCCTGACTTTAACTTCTGTCTGCACTGAGGAAACAATTTCTCAACATGTAGATGAGGAGTCAAGATTAATCCAATACTTATTTTGACAGAGATACATAACCCATAAATGCATTATACAGTCTAAAAACAACCTGCCTGAGCAATTAGCTCAGTAATCAGACATTTTAAAACAGTGGCAGAAGAGCAGAGCTATGGATTATGATGCACAATGATTTACATTATTTCATAAAAAAGCATGCAGAATTTTAATTACAATCTGGAGATTCTACATTTGCTGCCAGTACTCATGTGGGTTGCTAATGTGACAACCACAGTATGACGAGGAGGGACCACACAAGGCGAGACTGGAAAACTGGCAGATAGGAATACAGAGACTATTTCATTTCAGGCCTGCAAAAGAACACATTTCTGAAATGAATATGTGACAAGAGGGAAGTATTGGATTTCTGTGTGAGGAACTGACAAGTCAGACAAACAGCCATATATTATCTGTGACGGTGAAAAGATCACATCACTTATAACCTTTGAAGCAACAGGAAAACTGAACGCAGCATCATTTTATAATGATCTAAGAGAGAACCATCTCTTTTTTTCCCTCCCTGGTTATATATAGCTGTTAGAGAGAGTCCTGCTGAGCAGAAAATGGAGCATATGATCAAGGGCAGTCCAGTGAGTCAATTTACTGACTAATACTGTAGATTATCATGTCAAATATATAGCACCAGCAGAATGAACAATAATGAAGCCTAGTTTATTTCTTTCCTGTAAATTGAAAGGAAGATGTGATTGGAATTGTCACACCTTGGATATATGAGCAAAATTCTCTTAATCATCCAAAACAAATTGCTTTATTCTTTATAGTGACTTTTATTTTAGGATCCATTCCAAAATTGGCAAGCTGAAACCATCTATTTAAATGTGTCAAACATGTTTAAAATATCCTCTAGACTACTGTTCCCTCAGGTGATGGTTCCATGGTCTCACATTTCAAAATACCTGCTCCCTTGAGACCCAAGGAGGGGATAACTCAGCCTTTCTTCCTGTGGGAAGAAATCATGCAGCACAGCACCATGAAGAGGCACTAATGAATGAACTCCAGTGTCATCAGTAAAATATCCAACCGTGAAGCCAGCAGGGCAAAACACTCTTGGAAATTCCAGATGGCCACTGAAAGGAGCCTTTCCTTGCCTGGTTTTCTATTTTCCTATGTTTCAGAGTGTCAGTGAGCAATTATGAGGGGGATATTGCCAATATTGTGCAGTTTCCTTGGGTCAAACTGAGCACTGCCTGAAGAGAATTTACAGTTAAGTAACCTGGTAAAAATTCCAATCCAAACAGAAGGAGTTAATTTCAATTTAGCTGTACAATACCACACTTGTGTTTTACTGGTTTCAAAGCTCCAGGTGAAAGTCTGATTGCCTTTGGGTCACACAAAATTTGAGTGTGAGCAAAAACTTAGAGAATTAACATTTGAATTACAAATCACTGCCATTTCTTCAGGGTTAAGAATCATAATCGATGTTATTGATTTCTAAAGTCCTTTGTCTAAGAATAGAGATGAGTAACTGAAGAGACATTTACTAACTGTTTGCTAACAGTAAGTCACAAAGCCTAAATATTGGATGACTGTTAAATATAATTTCCTGAAACTGGTGAGCAAACTCTTACAGAAATTAGCAGAGTGTTGTAAATTTAGCACATATAAGGAAAAGCAGATGGTACTGCTGTGATTGGACATGTCATTGGAGTATTCCAGAGCATGCCAAGTCTTTAATCTATTACTATTTGCATATACTACCACATTGCTCAGTTTTCAATAGACTAGAACAACATGTGCTATGCACAAACAACAACTCTTTTTTTCTGAGCTTTAAACTTAGAATTAAAAAAAAAAATTGCATTTGCTGGTTTTGCAGCACTCGAGGTCCTTTTCCAAAACCTCAAAAAGGTTCATGTTTCATGTTCTTGGTAGTCAGAACACAGTCACAGATTGCTGCATGGGCCCACGAACTTGGTGATTTCAGCTTTCCCTGCCAGTGATGGGACAGGCTGCGTGTCATGAACAGCAGATCAGATGAAAAGCATCACATTTCAAAATGCTTTATGGTACTGGATATTCTTTGAGCAATTATCAACTCTGTGGATATCCAACAGCAGAGAGTTTTAATTAAAAAAAATAAACAACAAAAGAAAACTAAACCAAATTCCTGGCTATTCTTAAAAAATAGAGTAACACCTCTCAGTTTAGAGATGGTCTTGGCAAAGTGGAGTTCTATTTTTACAAGTTGCCTTTCTTTGGAGAAAGATAATTTAGCTGCAAAAAGCAGAAAGGGCCAGAGCAGATAGGACTTAAGGAAGGAACCAAATTTTGCAAGTAGAAGGTACAGGCCACATATAAGGAAAACAGTGAGGATGAAAGCATCAAAGAGGAGGTAGGCAAAAAACATGTCTGGGAATTAGTAAGGCAAAAAGTGTTGGAGAAAAAAAAAATTAAAAAGGAGTTAAAAAAAGAAGAGACAGTTGCAGAAATAAGGAACCAGGGAAGCAAAAGACCAAGAGTAGATGTCAACTTGCCTGTGTGTTACATTAGGGGTTCTAAGACCCCATTCATGTCTCCAGCTCAGAGGAGAACAAATCAGTTTAATGCCCACCCATTCTGAGTGCACAGTGTGATTCCTACTTGTGCAGTATGTAGGTTGTCACCAAACCCCTCATCTTGTCTGATCTGGGCAGAATGCTCCTGCCTGGTACTCATGAAGCACTTGGATGTTCAGTGAAGCAGAAACCTGTGCTGCCAGGTGTTCCTGTCTCTCAGGATGCTCCTGATTTGCTTTGTTCTTTGACTTATTGGCATCTTTTCCGAACACAATCCTTACCCTGGTGTCATCCCTTCTCAAAAGTGGAACCTCAAGGTCAGGAGGTTGTAGGCAGTCACAGTGAGTCCTGACCTCTTCCATGTATCTCATGACAGGCTTCTCCAGAGCTCTGGCACTGCAAACACCAGTTTAGAATTACTCCAGCATATAACAGATGAAACATACAACCTGCACATCCTCAGGAAGGCTGCTGGCATAGCAACCCTTTTCTTTTGTGTTATCCTTGTGGGCTCTCTTTTAGATAAATTAATTGGGCATTTCTTCTCCCATTTTCTGTGATATTCTTGAACAAAACTTGAGTTCAGACAAGAATCTGAGATCTTCTCCCAAGAATACCTTTTCCATGCTTCCACGTTTCATCTGTCTATAGCTCTCAGTGCTGACTTCTCTCATAAACAGTTACATCTCTTGTACAGGTTATCCTTTTATCAGTTTTGCCAAGTAATAAAAGGCCATCACCAGGAGATCTGTTGCTTAGTTACTGGCCTGGGCAGATGGTCCTCCTGGAGAAATGCCAGCACCCCACCAAAGAGCCTGTTTATGGGCAGAGAGGATTGGGAGGCTTTAATGACCATTGCATGTGTGTTCTGTATTCTTGCTCCTCAGAGCTACTGCAGAGGAAAGCTAGTGCAAAAGTTAGCATTTTGAGAAGTTAGTAAAGATTAATAATTAATAAATTCTCTGGAGAGTACTCTTAATCTTAAAATAGAATAAAAACGTTCTCACTAGGTGAACTTGCCACTAACTAATGCCTGCAGGGAATACATTAGAGGATTTGATTAAGTAGATGCCCACACCTATCTGTAGGTACATACATCTCCATGGATGGATGCATGCAGGCAGTGTGTGTGTGTGTAATACAGTAAAAGAAAAATTATCAAATCCATTTAAAATGAAATATTATTTAATTTCCATTGTATGCATACTTCCAATGACCTTCTAGAATTTGTGGACTTATTACTTTTGAGATGAGAAAAACACCCCAACAATTCCATGTAGAGATTGCACTGTCAAGCTACTATAGCACTGACTGTCATTGATTTTTACTTCATGATGAATGTTTATTTTCCTGAGAATAAATAATATCAGAGTTTTATAGAGCAACCTTCACAGAAGGAAATAAAAAATGAATATACAGAAGTCTATATGTGTAGTAAATTTCTAATACATTCAAACAGTCAAGATGTTTCTAAGATGCAACAATTTAATTTTGGAAACAAGTTTGAAGGGTAGATAGCTAGAAAAAAAAAATATAACCGAGTGATGCTTTGGACCTATGCAAGAATAACTAGAGAAATCCAGATTGAGATCGTGACTCACAACAACAAATAAATGATATGGAAAGCTAGAAAGAGTAACTTGTGTATAGAAGATAAGGAAATAAAATCAACCCCGAAACACTATTTATTGGAAGCCTGGTATTAAGAACTGATAACTGGAAAAGAAAGGCTTGTCTCCTCAGGAACAAAAACCACCCCAAACCAAAACCAATGAAACAAACAAAAAAACCCCCACATCCTCCCCTGACCAAATTTATAAAATTAGCATGTGAACACTTCAAGATTATTCAAATATTCTTGACTATTTTTAGCTACAGAAAATAAATTATTAATGTAATTTGCAATATTTAATTAATTTTGTTCAGTATTTGCATAAATTAAATGCATGAATGTCTGAGAAAGCCCTGGTAGACTCTGTCTGCATTTTCTGGGGTTTGTTCTGGGTGTTTGTTGTAGAAAATGGCTTGAAGGAGAGAATCCCCCACTAGAGAGGCAAAAAGCCTGTTCCTCTTCCTTCCCTTTGCCTGTCTCCTTCTTCTGCCACTTCCTGGCACCAAGCAGGAGACCTCAGCAAGGTGTGGGGATGCGGCAGGTCCTGGAGCTTCATCCTGGGAGGACAGTGCCCACAGGGTGGGCTGCACATAAGGAATAGGAGAGCTGAGACAATCAAAACCTGAGCTATAGAACATCCCCAGCAATATATTGTTCTAGGGGGTAATCTGCAGGAATCCAAACATGACTGCTGTTTATGGGCCCTGTATGGAGATTTATTTCTATTTTAATTTTGGCTGATTGACTAATGAGGTGCTCTGAGGTGGCACAGCCAGGGCACAGGAGTGGTCTGACAAAGTCTCTTAGGATAATAATAGTTAAGGAAGAGGCCATTGAGAAATTTCACAAAGGTCTGATAAAAATCATCTCCCCCAAATTATTTAAATTTGCTCTGAGAAAAGGACCAGAGAATCCGATGGGAAAAATCCTGTGTAGAGAGTAGCTCAGATATTCCTGTGTGTGACTGGGGTGTTTCAGCAAGGGTGCCCCACAAGTTGTTGTGGCAGTTCCCCCATGCCTGTCACCCACCTGGGGACACATGTGCCCTTCTCCTGTGATATTCACCCTGCAACAGGTTTCAGGGAGAGAGAGAACTGAAGTCTGAGGCTCAGGCTTGAACACTGCCGAAAGGAGGAAGGTGAGAGTCTGCTCATCTCTCCTGAGGTAGACATCTTGCAGAAAGCAAGATAAAATGGATGAAGTGAATTTTAGCTACATTTCCATTGGTTTTTAGGGTTTTGATCTTCTATTTTTTTTTTAATCTCCTAAAATTTAGCAAATGTAGTCTTGGTTTACATTGTTTAGTTCTATGTGCCCATGAACATCTATTTCATGTTCTAGCTGAAACAGTCATGTATTTAAACGTGAGCTTTGCATTTTACTCAGCCCTGCATGCAAACAGAGTGAGCAGAAGTCAGTTGCCCTTTATCCAACAGATTTCTGGTCAGAGCAGATTATCTTTCAAATCTAGGTCACCAACATGTATTTGTCTGATATAAAACAGAATAATGTGCCATTCCCACTGATAAACTGGCCAATCCCTTCTTTCTTTGGAGAGAGACTGGCAGAAGTTACCCAAGAGCAGTCAAAATATCCAGATACAGTGATCTGTGAGTCTTATAGATATAATTTGACTGGATATTAAATTCTCTGTCTGGAGACTTAAGTAATTACTTTCATTTAAAATAAAGGGAAACGAGAAACCAAGACAGTGTCAGAAATCAATCTGCTGGGTTTTTAGGAGGAATGACTCTCTATCATAACATTTTGCTTTGCAAAACAGTAGTTCATCTGGTTCTCCCTCCCCTAGAATGAAAACATTCATTATATTATATATAAAACTTGAAATTGAATAAGAAATTTTCATTAATTGTGTTTGCAAAATTTAGAGACAGAAGCCTTGCTTTACTAAAGAGACAGTTTTTTGGTTTTTTTTTTAGCAAACCACTCACCCTTACCGACTGTATAATCTTTAATATTAAAGTAATTCTTGAAAAATTTAGATTCTACTTATAGGTATTTCAAGCCAGGAAAATATTTTTGTTCGCAACATGTTTAAATTATGTTACTCTTTCAGTTGGATAATATTCAATTCCTACTTGAAAAGGGCGAAGCCGCATTAACTACCATTTCATTATTGCATTAACAACAGTTCACTTGCTGTTCTTACAGACTGCGTAAGTAAATCACTCATGCTTCAGAGATTTTGCTGCTGTTTTTTGGAGACAGAACATACTATGAAACACAGGTTTCCAAAACAAACCTAAATTTGTCCATTGGAAACCTTCACCAAAGACAACAATGACCAATTTTTCATCCATTAATTAAAATGTCTATTTATAATCCAAGGTCTAGATTCCATAAGGCATGAGGGCTTAAATGAGAGCAAAAGCAAATGCCAGTGAGCAGGAAAATTGCTGTTAAGAGAGGCAGGAGGAGGGTGAATGCCACTGTCACATGCAGGAAGATGGATCCTGATGGAGAGTCATCTTGCAGTAGGATTGGTCAGAGACTGTTTTTTATTAAACATATTGGTGAATATTTAGGAAAAAAATATATTTAAACCAAATTCTGGGAAGTATTTGGTCTATACTTTTGGGCAGGATTGAGGAGAGAGGGTGACAAGAAGAACTGGGAATGACATCTGGAATAGGTGAGCAGAGATAAGGAGCTTTCCAGGCTGTAAGAAATCAGAGAAGTTTGTTAGCATCCTGTGATATCACCTTCCAAACACAACTTTTCTAAGATGGGGAGATCTCGTCTATTTTCTTCTTCCTATTGCAAAAAAATAAAGGCCTTTATCATCCTTGCTGCTCTTCTTTGTATTTTATTTACTTCTGCTATGTCTTCACTAGGCTTGAATGACCAAAAATACCCTCGTGTCCAAAATCTGATCATGCTGTGAGTAGATAAAGTGGCAGAATGGCATTTTCTGTTTTGCCCATCTCCTGACTGCTGTTTAGGAGAGGACTAATGTCAGAATCATACATGTGGTAATTCCCCAAACTCACAAAAGAGAAAAAAACCAAAAAACATTTTGAGCCCATCTATGTGCAATTAGGGTTATCTTCTGCAATGCTTTACCTTGCACTTATCAACCCTGTATTTAATTTACTGCTATTTTGTTACTTAGTCACCCATCTTTTGGAAGCCTTTTGGAAAGCCTGGCTTTGCTTTGTCTGCTTTGAATATCCTGTTTCACCTGTGTACCTTCCCTTGGGAACATTTGTCCCAGTTTATTTATAACTCAGTTCCTTCTGAGTGGTTCTCACACAGATTCTTAGAGATCCCCACCAGTGAATTCCCCAGTTATTAAATCGATCTTTTACTCCTAAACTCCAGGACTGCCTTTTAAACAGTTAATCTCTGAAAGGACCTTCCCTCTCATCTCCTCACAATTGAATTGAATTGAATTTTAAGAGGCTTCTGTGAGGAACCAGAGGGGATTTGAAAGTCCAAATGTGCTTCTCAGCTGAACCATCTTCGTCCACATACTCAGTGACTCCTGAGAACTGAAACCATGTAAGCATGACTTTCTGCAAAACCACACCATGAATTATGTAAAGTACTGAGAGATGGGAGGTGTCTCAAAGTCATAAAGATGATTTAAGAATGAAATCTCCAAAGATATTTTGGCGTCCATTCCCTAATGATTCCATTTTGTGTTCAACTCTGAATTGATTCTTGGTTTCTAGCTTTGTGCTTATGAATACCAAAATGAAAATTTCTCTGATGTTCTCTATCCTATACCTAAAATTAATCATCTGTGTCCTTGAAATTTAATTAAACCAGATAGTCTTTTAAATAGTTTTTCCACCATATGTTGGAAAAAGAGTAGCAAAATTAAAAGAATAAATCACATCAGAAAGTAAATTAAATACACTGTTTGAAACCAGCCTCTCTCTCATTTTCCTCATTGTTAAAACTTAGTCAATGCTGACAATAAGCATTTAAAAGTGGTGAGGACAAAGCACTTCAAAATGCATTGTACAGAAAGCTGAGCATGTAAGGCATTGAATGGGCTAGATTTTCTAAAGTGTTTCCCCATTTCTGATTGCTTTGGTGAAACTGGCAGTATGAAATAAGTTCTAGCCCTGATGGAGTGGAAATAAAAGCTTTCCAAAAATGAAAAATTAAAAAAGAAAACCATTTCAGATTATCCCCATTTATATGTTGCTTGTAAAGCTAAGTCAGAGAATTTAATGCCATCAATTTGTAAAGCATAAAAAACTCATTAAATTAATAAAGGATAATAGAAAATGAGAAAAAATGTGTAATTCTTTTTTAGTGAAAATTGTGTAAAGCCAATACCTAAGACTGTTCATTATGACATCATAAGACAATATAATCATAAAACAATATAGTCATAAGACAATAATAGTCATAAACTCATGTTGTTGAAAGAGTATCTATACAAAGCATTTGCCCAAATCTCAGGAAATATAATAAGTTTTCAATGGATAATTCTAAAATACTCAGGGTGTGAACATCTAAAAGAAAACTATCAAAAGAAGACTTTCCTTTTGCTATTAATTTTTTTCTGTTTCTCATCCTGGTTTATGACCCTTTCCCCTATGCCTTAATCAAGGACAGATGGAGTTGTGACTATTATGTAACACCTAACTTGACATCCCTTTAGAAAGATAAAGTTAGTGACTTCAACAGCAGCAGATTCTGCCACTCCAGTTCATGTCCAATGGCTTCCAGCTGCTCTATGATTTTGGTTTTAAAATCTGTAAACACATAAATGGTCTGGGATTTATGCAAGTGAGATCCTATCCAGTTTAAAATTAATATATTTTAAGTGTACTTTGATTAAAATAATGATAGAGACGTTTGAAAAGACACTTGTCATTGTATTTTGTCAGTGACTAAGCTAGTGAACAGGTTGAAGATTATCAGTTCATGAGTGTCCATGGTAGATATGTCAGAGGGTACAAACTGAATATGATCTTGAGAATGAAGAGTGACTCTGCAGCGCCACCAGAAGGTACCCAAGGTGAGTTGTGCAGTAGTTCACCCACCCTCTGGGTCAAAGGAAGACATAGCCACTACTTAAGGGAAAGCACTTAAGGTCAGTTCTCACATTTTGAATTATAATTTTAAAAAATGTTCCTTATCAAAGTGTATAAATTACTTTTTCTTTCTCTGTGACTATTCCCCCAAGTCCTTTATATATAACAGGATGTTGGAAGATTATCTAAAATGTCAAATTGTAGTTTTGTCATAAGATTATGGTGGTTTAGGAACAGACTTTTTAAACTACATCCATAATGCTAAAGTAAATCAGATGCTCCTGATGCCAGATATCACCACAGGGCTCATGATGGCAGTGTGTGGCATCAGTCCCCAGTGGAGCAGGTTTTTCTGGGAGAAAGCTTGTTGGTATGATCCACCCCAGAGTGAGCTAACCCACAAGCAGCATGCCCAATTAACTTCCAGAATTTGGGCTGATTCCCCAGCTCCCCTCAGCAGCGTGGAGGAAGCCTTTCTGTCCCCTCTGCTTCATTTGGAGTTGAACCAGTTTAGGGGCTCAGTGAGTGAGCCAAAAGGACACAAGCCCACTTCTGCAGTCTCATGGCAAAAGTATCCTCTTAGCACGGACATGTGGGTCTTGATATCTCCAAGGATTTAATTTAACTTTCAACACTGTTGGCCAGTTTCATTGGAAAGAGCAGAGATCTCAGCACCCTGAGGGCTTTCAGGTGATGTCTGGTCAGGTAGGAGAGCTCTGATGGGGTCAGGTCTTGCCTGTGAGACTTGGCAGTGCTCACAGCACAGGCACATGCCAGACTCAAAGCTCCTTCAGCTTCTGGGGGATTTTGCTGTTAAAAATCCCATGGTGGTTATGGAGCTGTGGCATCTCCAGGGCTGGAGGTGGAGCTGTAAGGCCTCTGGCTTCCCTTGCTTCTGGTGGCACTTACATGATCCCAGCAGCTACAGCTTGGGTGTCTCTAGTGCTGTGTTTGTAAATGCGTATCAGGCATAGTAACAAGTGGGTAGAGCAAGACAATGCAATTCCCCTAACTGATTCTTCAGCCTTTGAAAAAGGTGTTCCTGATAAAGGTTAAAAAAAACCCTTCACACACTTTTTCTTTTTACAACAAGCAAACAGCTCCATGTTGGGAAAACAGTAACAAGCAAATCCAGAGGTTTATTAGGGAGAAGGATATTCAAATCTGTTCAAGCAGAGAGGGAAACTGAGCATGTATCACTCATACCCCAGGTGAACGCTGTACCTCTTGTACCCTGGGTGATCCAATTGGGTAAATCCAATCTGCTGCAGTCCTCAATAAAAAGCTAACATGGGGACTGGACATGCTTCCATCTGGCTTTTGTGAGAAGGAATTGGCACAGACAACTCTCTGGTGGGAAAAGCAGGGCTCTGAATCCCATTGAGACACAAGTGGCTCCTTACAGTTGGGGGTTGGGTGCTGAATACCTAAAAGAATTTGATTTAAACATCCCTGTTCCTAATCTCAGATGGCTTCCCACACCAGTTGCTACAGTGTAAGCACAAAAGGAAGGCTGTGACATTGAAGATAGATTGCTCAACCCCATGTGACAAAGCTGTGATCCACCAAAGCACAGTGGAAGTCAGGACTCTCCAAGCTTGCATTGAGCTCAGTACTTTTTATTCTTCCCACAGATCTCTCAGGAGCAGCAGAAATTAAATTTTTTAAAAATGAATGAAGTACATATGGCAACACAGCTGCTGAAAATCTGTTACCCTTTTTAATCACCTCTCATGTCCTGGGCATGCATTTTATCCTTCAAACTCAGTAAAATGAAAAACACTGAGAGGAAGGCATCTCCCTGTATTATTGGGGGATGACTTGGTAATGCTTTAAGTCATTAAGTCATGCAAGAGAAGCCTTAACTAATAAGGCTATCCAGAACTTAGGTCTCAGTGGGTTCATCTTTAAAATACTTTGCATATTTATAATCACTAGGACAAGCAGAGTTTTCAGAGAGGTACTGCAAACTGCAAATAAATAAAATTGAAAAAGGAGAGGACCATCCTTCTTTTTCTTAATGGTGGCAAACTTTTGAAATGAGAAGATTATAAGCCCTGGATAAGTGCTCAAACAGCCTTGCAATGATGCAATTTTCTACCTGCTTATGGGTACACTGTAGAACAGACCTTCATGCTGATGTGACAGGGTCTCCAAAGCACTCTTTACTGCCTACACCCCTTCCATAAGCATTCAATGTCATAAACAGTCAGAAAAAGTAATTTCTCATTTGGTAGCCTTGAATCACAGTACTGGTTATTTGCCTTTGCATGTCAGCTCCAAGGTAAGGAGAGCAAGTTTGGTGATATATTCAGTTCCAGTCCTGGAACTGGGGAGAGAGAAAAATGCTACTATTGAAAGGTTCTTCTGTGAAGGAGCAGTGATTTACATCCTGAATAGGTGCAAATTATCCTCCCTTCCCACCTCCAAGTTCAGCCAATATACTCATTATTCAATATCTTGCTGCTGTGATGCTTTTTTTTCCTTTCAGTTTTTTACTTTTCTGCTAAGTTCAGAAGGCTGTGGTTTGGTAAGAGATATGGGGGAGTGTTTCCTATGAGGGATTTGGCTCCTTATCAGCCCAAGAAGTGGTCATTTTCAGTCAACAATCTGTTGGTCAAAGAAAAGGTCTTTAACTAGAACTAGCTCTTGAACTCACAATTCATCCATGCTGGAATGAAAAAGAATAAACCTGCTTTGTCTGTTGGTTTTGAATCCCTCATGGAGAGCTGCCAGCGACTGTTAACTTGTTTATTATTGTTCTATCAGACAGGAGAAACATCAGGGAGAATTTACCAGCACAGTCACAAGTCTTTCATCACACAGTTATTATAGTGATAAAGTTCAGTGCTAGTTACCTCTCCAAAAACAAGTATCACCCACTCAGATGAGAGGGAATGGATTTCTGCAGGGTGATGCTACATTAGCTTGTGCTACTGTACCTGACTCTCAGATACCATTAATCCAAGTGCCCAGTGCACTTTGAATACTGATTGTCAGATCTCTCCTGTGAGCAGGGAGGGACCATGATCTACCCTTGTTTCGTAGGTTTGAGATGGAGCTGTAAGGCTGCTGTGAGGTTGAAACACACTGACATGAACTTGGGCCCCTGCATCTCTGGGTCATTCAATTCAGCCTGGCTGTAGCAGACATCCTGCTACCAATATGACTGTGTTCCTCCCCACAGAAAGCTCAAGGAGAGCAATATAAACCTCTGGAGTCAAATCTCTTCCCTATAGGGCTGGGATACAGCTTGCTGCTCAGCATACTTGATTTAGACAAATCTAGAAAAATCAAAGCTCAGATTCACAAACACTGGAAGCCTCCTGATTTCCACATATTTTCATGTGGATTTTAACTTCTTGCTTGTCTTTAAAACCCGGAATTTGTATCATTGCCTAACCAGGTAATTTGCTGAGGTGCTTTGGAGGGGTGTATCTCAACTACTCAACTACATGGCACGCTCAATAGACAGGTGATTGTGTGTCTTATTTGTCCTCTTTATCCTCCAGGAAGACGAAGTTGCCCGTGACAGTCGGTTCAATTTCGGTGGCTATGGCATGGGCCACTGCCTCCAAGTCAAAGATGGCACAGCGGTCAAGGCCACGCCACCCAACCCACCGCCGGCGCCACCAAAGGATTCAGACTCCATCAAAAAGAAGTTTGTTGACCGTGCAAAAAGGATTGATACAATATCCCGTGCTGCGTTCCCACTCGCCTTCCTCATTTTCAACATCTTTTACTGGATTACATACAAAATTATACGGCATGAGGACATTCACAAGAAATAGGCAACTCTGGTTCGCCAGGACTTCTTAGCCAAAGTGATTTACATGTAAATAAACAGTGAAATGTCTTTCTGTCATATGGACTAAGGATTTCTTCCCCACTCCCCCAGAACACTGGAGAAAAAATTAGCAAAGAGGAAAAGAAGTGTAGAAGGAAAAGTGATTCCGTGACAAGATATGCCGTGAGACCAGTCAGGAGGCTCCCCCTGTACACTCCTGGTGTGTTCTTCCAGATTCAGCATTGATCAGACATCTATAATTGGGGCCAAATTTTACCCAGCTTTATCACCAAGATATTACCTTTCAGAACAAGAGAATCAGAAAACAAATAATTCTCCTAAAACATCTATCAAGAGACTGTGGTGGCTACAGTACAGTGAGTTATAAGAGGACCAAAATTTTTCAGGATAATGTTGCCTTTCTATTTGAAACAAGTCTACTGAGCTACATTCCATGACCACATCTGTAGGTAGTGGTTTCACCAAGGAGTCCTTTTGTGGGTTGTAAATTATTTCTACTGACAGAGGAGAGGGAAAAACAAGAGAAAAAATTTATACTTTACTATCCTTGTGGGTGTGCATTTTAATATTATCTTGCTTTACTAGAATTGTGATTTTCGGGTTGAACTTGTGTGTCATGTGATTTATTTGGTAGTTGACACTCCAAAACCAGAGAAACTGCCTGGTTTATTTCTGTTGGGAGACAGTGCACTTACTTAATTTTATTTCTGCTGATTTTACATGCAACTTGAGGTGCCAAACTGTATTTTACCTATTGTGCTACCCTGTACCACACTACTTAGTAAGAACTTGTTTCCTCAAAGGTGTAGCTCAGTTTAGCATTGAGTTTCTATTATCGCTCTCATTGTAGCTGCAGTCAATAGCTCTATAGGTAAACATAACTTGTTTACAGACCTCTAATTTATATCTTTACTCAAAGTGGCTATCATTTTAAATATCATTAATCAACCTAAGAATTTTAAAACTGTACTGTGATTTTCAGAACCTGTTACCTTTTGGTGCCGGATCTGCGTTATTCAAATCCTTGCTACATGTTTTAAAGTAGAAAATTTAAAAAAAAAAGTAAAAAAAAGAAGAAAAAAAGATGGTATTTTTGCTTACATGGAAGAAGACAACCTGTAACATAAGATGAGTAAAACATTAAAATTTTACACTTGCTGTAAAAGGGTTTATTAAAAAAAGCTATTTGTTCAATTTCAATAAAGCTAAATGTGGTACTAACATTTCTTCACTCTTTTCTTCATTTTCAACAGCTGCAGCAGCAGCAGGGCTTTTCGTGCCACAGCCCAGCTCTTCCCCTGCTCTGTCAGCAGAAAGAGGGTGAAAAGCAGCCTTCTGCTGACATGATTTAGCATACTGAATTTTTCTAGCTATCCTGTAGCAAAGGGACTATTGCAGCCCCTGGGAGTACGTCAAGGACTGTCAGAAGTGTGTCTAGGATATGATGGGAGCATTTGTAGAACATTTCTATGTTCTGAGCCAAGTTAGGGGAGGAGGGGTACTGCTCCCTTCTCACAGCAACCCTGCACAGCAAGAAATACAGCCCAGCTTCACATGTGCTGTGCCTGGCTTGGGGCTGTCCTGAGCTTTCTTCCAGCTTTCTTACAGCTTCACCACTTTGGCGAGCTGAAGGACATGCTGATATGGCCTGTGCCAGGTACCTCTTGTAGACATATACTTTAAAAGCAAATTAATGACTTCATTCAGTTTTCTGCCCTTCCCTTGTGAGGCCCAAATACACACACTGTAGCTGCCCAGTACAGACATTTTTTCTCACTCCCCTTATGACATGTGGTACTGAGACATACTGAACTTTCAGCACCTCTCACTGCTTTTGCTCGTGGACCAGCTTCTGCTGAGAGAATACAGGTTCCACAGCCTGTCTGAGCCTTGTATTTGTGTGTTTATGTGTCTGTGTTCCCATCTCTCTCCACATGGCTGCCTGTAGCTACCAGCATTTGTTCCTCTCCAGAACAAGGGAGGGAATCTGGAGGTCGTGACAATTCTGATTCCTGAACAAGAAATTGGTGACAAAAAGCCAGTCATGCATTTTATCTTCCCATGCCCTCCTCAGCTTTGTAAACTCTTCTCTTGCTTAGGCCTCTAATAGAATTGGTAACATCACCTCCACCTTGCTGAGACTGTGGAACCAGATGTGACTGGCAGCCCCAGAAGGAGTAACAAGTGAGAACTCAACTCTCCCAACTATTCTGCTTTGAAAAACAAGCTTTTGATGCAAATTCAAGTATCATAATATTTGCAATTCTTATAAGATTAGATTTGATTTTATTCATTTTAAAGTGGAACAGTATTTGCTTGTAGATAATATAGTAGAGGAAAACCCCAGCACAATCCTAGTACCATGACTTGTGGCAGGGTGAGGATACCCAGCTGTAAACTGTGTATGGGAAGTTAGGAGCCTTCACTGGCACGTAAACATTCAGACACCACTTTTACTGACCCCTTGTTCCAAAAACAGTGCTTCAAATGAAGGTGTAATGCCAGGCATTAATCAGGATTAATCCTCAATGCCCAGATGTGTTGCAGAGATTCTCAAGAATGTCAGAGCCTACTGCTCACAGCTGCCCCAAATTGCAGACCACTGCAATAGGAATGCAAATGTACTCTTAGCTGATGGATACCTTTATGTTCCTTTCTGTGGTGAAGCTTGTGTTCCTCCAGCATCCACACTGCAAATTCAACTGCACTTTGTGCAGTGCTTGCCTATTAGCGTTTATTAGTTCCCTAAAATATCTTGTTGATCAGAACTGAGGTTTGCTGACAGTATCCATGGGAAGCTTGCTCTGCTGTCACTTTCTGTATAAACTTTGGTCCAGTCATGAGAATAATCTGTGCACAAAATCTGAATAGGTCTCTCCCTCTCTGTTGAAGACAGAATTTATGGCTACATGGCAATCAGTCAATTAGTAATGAATATGGAAATTATCTAACTAAATTTTGGAAACAAACAATGTGTGCAAATGGACAAAATACAACGACTAGGAATGGCCACATGATACAGAAAAGTTGCCAAGTGCTGGCTAGTGACCTAGTGACCTGTGAACCCTCTGACACAGAGATGGTTTGATACTGGCCAGCTATTCAAGACCCTTCTCTCAAACAACATGGCTGGCACCAGAAAGTGGCTGAGGAACTGCCTGCAGATAAAACATCAATTAACAAGGATAGCAGGACACAACTTTCCTAAACAAATTCTTAGTAAGGTTAACAGAGAAAAAAGGATTCAAAAAAATTATCATCTTGCACTCAAGAAAGCAGCAGATTTAGATAGTGAAGCAGTTTTGTTTCGAATCACCACTGCAAGAGGAAAAAAGAATGGCTTAGAAAATAACTCCCAGACAAATAGCCTTTGTGAAACAGGAGACACAGCAGGATGGAAGGAAAGAGACCCAGGATTAATTCTGAAGAGATTCCACACATATTGGAAAGCCTGCATGCTACAATTCTAGCTGGTAAAATAAAATTAAACCCTTAGGCATTTAAGCTACCTGCATTTTGTTATAAGACAATTATGATTACTTCTACTTTACCAAGAAAGCTTAAAAAACTTTAAGTATGTCTTAAAAGGATGCAACATCAAGTCAGGTCATTGGCATCCTGTTGCTACAGGCTGGACCTGAGTGATGCAGCAGTCAAGGGGAAATGTTTAGCCATGTCTCACCAGATAGATGCTGCCAGGTGCTGTGATAAAGCCTAATTGATAAAAGGGCTCTTACAAAAACCCCTTATTACATTAGGAGGAAAGGGGGAAAATAGTGCAATACGAAATGAAAGAGCTCCCTTTGTTATCCTTTCCTGGGTTTTTCTTCTCTCCATATTCCTTTAGGTGGTAGAGCCATCACTTGTGAATCAAATGTGGCACAGCAATAGAGGCTTTTGGAGTATCCAGTATGAGATACCAGCAGTTCATAACTGCTAGAGGACAACTCCTGCATATGCAATGACTCTGGGGTCAGATTTTTTTCATGTGCTGCAGAGGTGAGGAGCAAGAGTGAACCTCGTCCACAGACATTGAAATTTTCTCACTTTGATTCCTTTTTTCCCAGCATGAGATGTTGAAAGCAATAGGAAAGAGCTGATGGAAAAATAATGTTTGTCTATTGCAGACTGAACTGCTGCAGCTCTTCATCTTTGTACAAACCTACCTGACATCAGGGGCACAGGAGCTGCTGCCCAAATGTGAGGCACCTGCCCAAACTTACAGCCTTTTGTAGCTGATGTTACTGAAAACATTGTGGAAGAATCTGAACCAGTGTTTGAGATTAGAGACATGGGCATTTCCTGGGAAGGGCTTTCATTGGGGTGAAGTGGTGTCTTTGCCTCAGCAACAGGACTCTGCATCTGCACCTGGAAGTCACATTTTATGAACTTACTCAAAAGATCTGACTCAGTCCAACAGTGGCATTTCTGTATTGAGAAATATATTTCTCAATACATGAAGAAATATATTTAATGTGTGGTTATAAAAAGTATATGCACAGCTTTCTTATTCATTTAAGATTAGAACACAGCAATGAACAAAGAAACAAAATCTTCATACAAAGATCAGCTTTCTATTACACAAAATAGTATGAAAATAATTTTATTTAACATATTAATTTCCTTATTTATTAAGTAGTATCTGTGGAAAATTATCTCCTTCCAGACTTTGAAAAGAATTTATTCTATTGATTTTTGGCATAGAAGTTTTTTGTCTTGCAATGTTTTGGAAAACTAGAAAATCAAAACCAAGGCTGCCTAGAGAAACTTCTGCCTGGGAAAATACTATAAGCAAAAATATGTTTTCTCCATAAATGCCCCTCACAGATTTTACATTAAAAATTAATCTTCTCTAGTTCAACAGGAAGATAAATAGAAGATATTTTTCTCATTTGAAGATGCTTTTCCTAATTCTGCAAGGCAATTGTGAAATATCATCAAATTTAGGGCTTAGCTGCAGAACAAGAGAAGCTTCACCAGTTCCATACAAACTCATCCATCCAATTGACTTCCAAATCCAAAGCACTGCTTATTGAAAGCAGAAGGAAAAAAATCTTCAAAAGCTTCTAGATCAGTTCCTAATAAAGGATCCGTTTCTAACACTAAGCAGTAGAAATAATCTGAGAGGGAAAATATTCAGAGTGGATTAGCTCTCTTCCTCTCAGGAGGAATAGAAAATTGAGTCAAAACAAGCATCTCAGATAATAATTAGGAAAAGTGACTCTGTGAAATACATGCATTCAGTTCTTCAAGTTGCCACTGAAATGAACATGCTAAATAATTAGCAATTAATAATGAACAAGATCTTTTCTATGGAGAAATGCAGTGAGACAATATTAGGAAAAAAGGAGTACCAGGGATCTTGATCACATTTTTCTTGCCCTAAAAATAGGATTTTGCTGGGAAAAATTATAAAATATCCTCTGTAGTCCTCTGAACAGCTGTAAAAACTGATGCAAAACCAGCTCCTTTAGATTATCACAAGGCTTGAATCTGATGTCCAGCAAAATGGGTTCCTGTTGTGGAGATGGTGGACAGTGTGTGCCATGCCAAGAAGATGGCAGCTGGATGCATCCCTCCTTTTTCCACAGGAAAAACAACAAGATCCCTGAGAGTGCACACAAGCAGTATATTCCATAGCACTGCTCAATGAAAACGCTTTAGACAGAGCAGTTGAAGGACTCACGGATTTCCACCTTACCTTTGCTTTGATGTGAATCCGTTTTCCCTAAGGTGATGAACAGTGCTGCCCTTGATATCACAGAGTCAGGCCAGCAGCTGGACACATTTGAAAATCACTTATTTACCACCTGGCTTCTGGAGAATACCTTCCCTGTTTTCGCTTTAATACAAAAAGAGAAAAGAGCTATGCCAATGTATGAAACATCCTTTGAACCAGAGAGAGTTTTTAGCAGGGTTTTCCAGTGAGAAAATGAGAGCACTAATGACTTAATTCACACTGGAGACACTACCTCCTCCTCTCAGCATTATCAGGCAGAGATGTGATGAAAAGGCAGGAGGATCTAGCAGTGAAGAAGCTGCCAATGTGTGGTTAAAGTTTTCCTCTTAGCCATTGCTCGGGATGCATGTATGGCTTCATTTGGGGGAGACCAAGGAGGACAGCATGGACAAATGTCTATGATGAGCTAATTAACCTTTAGAAAAGGGGAGTGAGTGCATTTTTCCTGTAATAAGCTAATGAACTCTGTCCTCTGGGGGAGATGAGGGACATAATCAATGAGGCTCCTAACAGGGGTCTGCCAAAGATGCTCTTCAGAGGAGGGGTGAAGAGCAGGACTTTTACTAAGTCATTACCTTAAAAAACAAGAACTGAAAGAGCTGCCTGCTGCAGGAAAATTTGGTTCCCCTTCTGCGTGTATTACATTACATGTAATAGGGCTTTGAAAGCATGTTTTCAGCTTGGAATATCAGAGTTTTTCACTAATCCATGGAAGAAGCAAAGCTAAAAAATGAAAAATATCTTTTCCTTGATAATTTTTCTTTATAGTATTTCAAGTCAAAACCAAGAGAAGCTTTTATGCTGACCTTGGATGTAAGTCAAGCTGTTACAGGTTGATGGTGGAAGTTTCAATAAGGGCAGGGTCTCAGCATACATTTTAGCTCTCTGCTGTTATGGCACATTTGCTTCTCACTTTGGAGCCCAATGACTTTGTTTTCTTGAATTACCACAATGAGAGGTTTCATCACTGACCCTTCTGGTGTTGTAAGTGCAGTGAGGTTAAAACTGAAGAATTTGCTAAAGAACATTTAGAATTTCAATGAAATTTTTCTCTCATCAGAATCTGTGTGTATAATAGTCTTTCAAAGGCCTTTTCAAAAGGACACTGGCAGAGGCTAAAGAGCATTTTAATGTTTCCTTTGATTTATTAACACTAGCTCAGCTTTTAATTTGCAGAAAAGTAGTTCTCCATTAATACCCACAGTAACATTTCACATTAAACATCCTGTGACCCAGTCTATTTTTAAAGGAACTAATTCCCATGCATTGGTTGACTTATTCCAGGCACCACCAAGGCTGAAAACATGAGGCCTGTTCCTGACACGCAGCAAGGTTTCCTTGAACAGCTGCACTGTTATTCTGTCTGTAGTTTTCTGCAATAGTAGCAGCGGGCAGGACTTGTTTTATGGCACTAAGGAAACAATGGAGAATATTTTATCATAAAGTGAATCTGCATATTTGCTGCTATAATAGCAGAGAGAATTTCACTGGAAATTGATAGCTTCTGCAAATTGTAAAGCTTGCATTGCATTTGTGCACACACACACACAAACACAATTCCTTTCACTTTGCTTCCCTCAGTCTTATTTGCAGTATATCTTTGACTGATGTCCCTGAAAATTTCATCTGCTACACAGTGCTAGCTAGCATGGTAGCACAGATAAATATCTACCTTCTTTTTCTCTGACCTAGATGTGGAAAAGGTCCAAAAGTTATCTTTAGCCTGATTAATCTAAGTCTGATCTGCTAATATGCTGCCACGGATTAAATATATATATGTCATCTGAAATAGCTGAGGCACAGCTCTGACATCCTGGAAATGGCAGCACTGGGAGGTACCTGCAGTGGGTTTTGCTAAGCAGGCACTCTGCCCAGTGCTCTCTGATGAGGTTTCTGGGTCACATCTGAACACTTCAGCAGCAAATGAGATTCTGGTTACTACTGATGGACATCTTTCCTGCAACTTAAAATTCGAGCTGATCTTAATAAATCACAAGGGAAACATGTACTAAAAAGGGAGACTCTTTAACCTCTCCCTCTGCGTGCTGTTGACACAAGAGCCACAACAATGCAGGACACCAGAAGCCTCTTTTGCAGGTGGGGAAGATCCCCATGGCACTGGTGCCTGGGGAAACAATCCCAACCTCCCAGACATCCCACAGGGCATAGAGGGGCTGCCTTGCAGCACCAGACAGGTCAGGGGACATCCAAACTGCATTATCAGCAATGTTTGTCCTTGGAGCAGCCCAAGAAGAGGCTACTTTACAAGTGCTTTAATCTCCTCACATAGCTTGACCAAATTGTCTCTTCAAGGTTGTCCAAGCCCTAATGTTCACACTTCTGTTTTCAAGCTGTGGTTAGGTGACCATAGGGTTACACACTCATGCCTTTTGCAAGTGCCTCATGCACATCTCACCTCTGGCCACTCCCTGGGCTGTTCTTGCTGCCCTCCCTTTTCACTAGCTATTCTCCCTTCAGGCTGGACAGAAGAAGTGAGCCAGGTTCTCTGTAAAACAAGAAAGATGGAGAAAGAAACCTACCTGCCAACTCCAAATCACCCAGAGAGCTGTTCCCCAGGTCAGCCTCACAGGCTTGGGAGGTTCCCTATGAGCTGATGGAAGGGCAAGAGGGTGTAGCACTGTGTGTGGGAAAAAAAAAAAAAAAAAAAAAAAAAAAAAAAAAAAAAAAAAAAAAAAAAAAGTGTAACTGGAAAGCAAAGGAAACAGGTTTAGGAGACACCTCAAAAAAGATCAGAGACTTCAAGAAAATCCTAATAGCAAAAGGAGAACTGAAAACAGAGAGAAAGAATCTTCTTGCTCATTTCTGTGGCTATATGAGTAAGATAAGCAGAACTCCACCTCTCCAAGATATTGTCACCAATTGCTGTTTTTAATGAAAATTGCCTGGCAGATCCCCAGTATCAGCTACTCACTCAGAGGAGCTTTTCTATTATTAGGACAGTCAGCTGGGAGAATGGCCAAGGTTTCTATTATCTCCATTATCAGTTAGCTTTAATGGTACTAGAGAACATCTTTGATTTTTGGAAGTATAACTGCATCCCTTGGACACTACTCCAATGTTCCTCTGTTTCAAGAAGGTTAGCACTGGCCCCTCAAAAGAAAAATTAAATTTCTTTCTTTTATGAAAAATCAAGGTGTGAATGACCTTAAGAGACTGCAAGATCTACTTTGGCCCCAAAGGGACTGGCTGAAGGTGGAATAATGGAAGTATGTCCCCTGGAACCTCCTCTTAGTCCTTCTCTGTCTCACAGAAAACTTTTTGTTGTGCACTGCATTTTCTCACTTATATATCCCCATGAGAAAAAAAAACCCAATCAGTTTCTCCCTACAAATACTTGCATCATCTTTACTAACTTTTCCTGTCTCATGGAGGTTTACACAAGCAATTTCAAATTTTAAAAGAACAAATTCATTCAGCAAAGAAACAGTTTGCTACAGAAAGCACCATTCAGCTTTTTGGTGTTGAATATACAGGTGTTTATCCAAACTATAGATCATACTTGGTTGAAGAGTTCCTGAAACCCCACTGTTCTTGCTAATTCCTGTAGAATTGTTATTTTCTAAACTACTGCATCTCTGTTTCAGAGCAACGGCTTACTGGGAGATTTTTTTTCCTCTTTTTTAATTATATGTTTCCAATTATGATCACTGGGCTTCAAGGACAAAGGATTTTTTTATTATTATGCTTTTTATGCATCATTGGAGCACCTAAAGAGCTTCCAACAGATTCAGAAAATCAGGCTGCCTGTAGTGAATGAATTCTTCAAAAACAGTGATATTATTAGCTCTTCTGTGTCATTGAACAGACAACCTAAATGCTAAAACCAGAAATTTCATTAAAGATTAAAGAAATATCATTTCACGTTTCACCTGCTCCATTAATATCAAATATGAATTCTATCTTTCATGACACAACTGAAGTGCAGTGTAAGATTTCAGATATACCATTATTTAATCTCTTTCAGAGAAAGAAAAAAATGTTCAAAATCCTTGAAGAGCTGCGTCTGAGCATGACAATATGCTTTGTCTGACCATTTTAAGTCACTAAAGAATATCTTGGCCTCGTGATTTTTCAATAGCTCCTGTTCTTCATGCACCACTTGAAATATGTTAATGAAGACATAACTTTCAGGAAATGCCAAGCACTTATTCTTAGAGCATAAGCTGAAGACTTCTCTGTTGGAATACCTAAGGAGTGAGGCACTCAAAATCATTAAGTGCTTTTGGAAATCTCAGTCTTAAATATTATGATCAAACAACTTTTACCTGGAGTTTTTCCTGGTCACTTACTTGCAGCTCCATCTTTTTCTTTCTTCTCACAAAAAGTAGTTTCTGAGTGAACTCCTGGCCTTTTCACCAGAGGCCAAAACCCCTGGGGATATGGTGAGTTGTATTTTATATCTTTGCAGAAAGAAGAGGACTATAGAAGTTGCCTTAACAGGAAAAAGAAAAACTGGAAAATATGCCTGTCAGACATCTCTCTAAGAGCAGCAACCTAGCAAAAAAGCAAGTTCAGGAGGTCATTCCAACATGTTAACATTCCCTATGTACCTCAGAGCAGATTAAAAAAGGACACCAAAATCTTCCCAGAAAACACATCCCCATTATTTCGCATAATTTTCAACAGAGGCTCTCTGAAGATTATCAATATTCAAAGGACTAACTCTCCCACAAGCAGAGTATAGATCTCAATTTTGTTCCCTTCCTGGAACTATGTATATAAATATTTGTCACATCGGTTCCATTGCCCTCTAGCAGGAGCCACGGAGTGCTCTGCCACAATTCTCCACGTCACCATTTTTTGCACTTTCCCTGTGTTTTGGGCCCCTGCTTTTTCCAGTGGCACGTCCTGGTATCAGCACAGGGCAGGCCACAGGGTTTGCACAGCAGAGAGGATGAGTTCCCCCTGGGGAGAAAGGAAACCCCCTGAGAGCACCATTGTGCTTTTGAAATGATTGAAGTTTCTGCAGCACCCCTCTGGAAACCCCCACAGCCAGGGCTCCTCAGCCAGCCTTTCCCTGCAGATATCCTTGTGCTGGCTATGGCAGAGCTGTGCAGCTTTCCAGTCCACGTGGCCTGTGCAAGACATTTAGTCTCTATTTTAAGAAAAGAACAGCACTAATAAATAAAATGGGGGTAAAAAAGGGTAAAAGCATGCATTTTTATGAAGCCACAGCCCCAGGGCTGTTTTACATAGACTCTCTGGAGCACCAGGAGTGGCTCTTAATCTCCGCTGTGCTTTGGGAAGTGGTTGCCAGCCCATGGCTATGTAGGTAGGACCTGACAGGTCTGCTCCTGCTGCTCCTCCCTGCCCTGGCCCATGAGCACATGGCAGATGCCACCAAAAACCCCTTGGCTCCAGCCTTCCCTGAGCCCATGGGGGCTACCGCTTGTTTCAGTTCAGGCTTTCCTTCACAAGGTGGGTGCACAGACAGCTTGGGCACAGGGAATCCACGCTGGCCCCCCTTCCCTGAGCCAGGGCAGCCCCCGGGCAGGGCCAGCTGTCCCCAAGTGCTCCCAGCTGCCGAGGACACACGGCGCGCAGTGTCCGGGGCAGTTCAGGCAGCGCTGCCAAACCCGCAGTGACAGGTTACTGGGCTCCTACAAAGGTTTGTGTGTTGTTTACTGCTCACACTGAAGTGCCACATGGGCTGCAAGCTGTTTTCTCTTGGCTGAGAGCTCGGAGGGAGACGACCCCTGCTGCCTGGTGAGCAGGGACTTCTTCCCCGGCTGCCGACCGGGAAAGAGCACGACAGCAAGAGCACGTTTGCTTTTTGTTTGTAGAAAACTCCTGGCAGGGATGCATCAACTTCATCTCAGCTTCTCACAGAAATCTCTTTCCTCCTGGTAGTATATGAGGCAAAGATTTACAGAAGAAAACACTCTCAAATGTACAGCCTTGAAAAAAAAAAAAAAAATCCAACCAGATCCCAGCTCCCTGACGTTTCAAGGAGCACAAGAGTTGTCCCATGATGGATTTTCCCAGTTGTTCCTGAACAGATACAAGCATTCCCCCAGCAGCAAATGATCTCCACAACATTTGCTCCCAGTTGAATTCTCCTGGCTGACCTTCAAATCCTTTTACAAAGATTCCTGATATTCTCACTGCCCTTCCAAAAAGATTGCTGGGATTGGCAAAGGTCTGGTGAGCTGAGCAGACAGAGGAGAGCAAGTGCAGCTGAGCTCCTCTATGGTCCCAACTTACTTCTCAGCTCACTAATTGCTCAGCAGTGCAAACAAGTTGAAAACAAACAGCTCCTGTTGGAGGAGGGCTGTGAGCAAACCTAAATTATTGGGGAAAGAGAATCCCTTCAGAGCCCCCTCTTTTCCTGACAGAAAGCCAGCTGAAGAATTGTAGTGTAAGAAAAGTTCTCTACTGTGGTTTCTACACTGAGGCTGCTATCATTCAAAAACACAAATTTGAGGTTATTCAGAAATTGTTTCACAATCCCTCAAATAATCTTTTAAATCCTCCTACAAACTTAATATTATCCTTCAATAATGTATCAGCAATTTTTTTATCAGCATCAAAATCTCTTAGGACTAATAAATTCAACCTTCAGTAGTACTATGGCAGTTATTAAAGAAAACTGAATTCATATTTTGATAGCCTGAAAAGGTTACATTAAAAATTTTTGTTTAAAACTTTTATACCTGCTGATCTGGCAAGATTAAGTCATAGGAAACATTACAGATGGGAGCAACCTGCTCAAAATATCTCTCCAAGCAGACTTAACCTCGCTAATTCAATAATAGTGGCAAGTTCAAGCAATTCAATTCTGGTACAAGCTCAATCACAGCAACAACAGCAGGGCAGGTACAGCAGCAATAACCTCTCTGTGCTGTTCTCTAGGCAGCCAAGCTCTCAGATGACTCAGCTTGAAGTTATCAGAGCACAGGTTTCAGTGAACTGTTATCATGATTCCCTGATTGATTTCCAGGTTTATAAAGCCCCATGGGGTTGTCTCCTTCTTGGGAAATATGGAGGATCCATTTGAACAATTGCAATTTAAACTGCAACTCTTATTTAGGGCTTCTTCTCATGTCTAGGCCTGGGACTCTGTCCTGTACATCAAAGGTTTGAGGATGGAAGAGATGCTTCCAGGAGTGTCTCTTTCCCTCCTAAGAAGGTTCCCCTCTTCTGCCGTAGAAATCAATATTTGGGTACACAGGAAAAGTAACACAGTCTCTGAGGGTAATGAATACGCAGTCAGGAAGGTATAATTTGTATGTAGGGAATCCATGCATAGACATTCATTTCAGGTCAATACCTAATTGACCTCCTTTTAATTCAAAAAGCATTCCCCTCGTTGGTATTTCAGTGAGATACTATGTTGGAGAGAACCCAGAAACTCCTTGATGCTTGCTGTCCTTTGGAGAATGGCTGGAAGGACAAACAGGCGCTCTGAAATGCTGTTGGACTCACTCTTTGGAGCCACTGTCAAAGGACACATTTTCATAATTGATCTAGGGGACTGAATTCTTTTCTTTACCACTTGAATCCATATAACCCTCTGTAGATCTGGCAAAATCCAACTTTTGTAATTACATTTTCCAAAGCAGAGTAGTCCTAAATCAATAATTAAACAAAAACTAGTTAGCACTAATTTGATTGATTTACTTTGCATTTTTTAATGTAGACTTACTGAAACTTGACATAATTTATGGACATCTCCTTCAAGCGTGTCTGGTCTAAACTATAATTTAAATGAACTGCAGAAAAAGATTACTTCTATAAGTTGAATCAATATGTCATGAATTGGCATACAACATTAAGCAGGGTAAGTAAAATTGGATAGAGCAATTATCCTAGAGTACAAAGTGATGGCTGTGTTCTCTGAACCTCAACATTTGCACCTTCATGAGTGCTGAAGAGTGGGACAGGTCTGGGTAGCTCAGTGGTCTGCCTCTATCTTGTGAAAGGAACAAATATCCTTACTTTGCCCTGTGGTCCAAGTCTGGGTTGCTCTGAGGGACTTTATTTAAAAATCTAATACATGTTTTCTCCCTGGAGAAATATTGAGTTTTCATGGGTTTACTGGTTTACTGCTCACAAATGAATATTTTTCTTTTTCCTTTTTTTTTTTTCTTTCTTCACATTCAGAGCGAGTTACTTCATAGTGGCTGACTCTAATGAGCTTGATAAAGCAATGGCATAGATTGCTCAAATTTTTCACATAGTTGTATCTTACTGAAAACGAGCACTTAGCCATGCCTGAAGAATCTAAATCATCACTTATCTAATTGATTTACATTTGTCACATTATAAGCATAGTCAGAGACAGTTAAACGGTATAAGGCCCTCTTAATTTAGGTTGCTTCTTACACCTGTGATAAAATCCAAGGTACACACTTGGTGCACATCCTGCAGCCTTTTCTACAGCAGAGCAGGAGTTAAAGACACATTCTCAGAAGGCAGAAAACCAGGCTCAGTGTCTTCCTTGGCTTGGATGGATTCAAACTCCTATTTCCCAAACAGGTCCATTTTGCATTTTTTAATTGAGCATGAACAAGAACAAAGCCTTAGATGCAAGTATTCACATGCTGAGATGTCCTACTCTCTGTTATGATAAACCTGTGCTTTTCCTCACTGGAAAATGTTTTGTTTACGTACCAGCACTGTCTTTAAACATTCCAAGAAACAGAAGGAATTTAACCAGAGACTAACCATGACCTCAATAAGTGCCTTCCCTACTGAGGTATGAGCAGAAAGGAATATATATATGCTCATATTTACTATAATGAGTGATCTTTTATGTAGTGACCAGGTATGACAACAATGCACTGAAACCTGTGCTCTGGTAACTTCAAGCTGTCTGAGTCATCTGAGAGCCTGGCTGCCTGCAAAACAGCACAGAGAGGTTATTGCTGCTATATCTGCCCTGCTACTGTTACCGTGTTTGAGATTGTACCAGTATTGAATTGCTTGAACTTGCCACTATTATTGAATTAGTGAGGTTAAGCCTGCTTGGATATGCCAGCATATAGAGCAGTCACAGCTGTGGCTGCAATTTAGACATAAACTTTGGGGGTTCAGGGTGTTATAGATATTGGGGAATTAATTTGTGTTTTTATAAAAATATACTGTATCAAATACCTCTACCTCCACAAAATAAAAATGATGGTGTAACTACAAGCTGCTTCCAGGAATCGGGGAGCCACCATCTACAGCACAAAGGAGGGTGTCCCCACCAGGAGATGGGCCCTCTCCAGAGATGAGATTGTCAACAACCCGGTGATCAATGCCTGACTGGGATCTTATCTACATCGGACTGGGTGGGCATGCCATTGCCAGGTTCCCGTAATCAGAAGCCCCAACACTGCCCAGAAAACCATTCATCAGACCAGCAAATGAGGAAAAAGGAATATGAATATGAAACACCAATGGAGTGGACAATGGAATGAGGCAACTTTGCCTCTGGCAAGAAAAACTGTATAGAAGTAGACCCTGCAAGGGCAGACTTTGTGAACAGGGAGGGATAGAGCATGCTGCTGAATCTGAGGTTCATCCCGTATCGATCCCGGGCTCAATGCTGCCCATTTGATTTTGGCTTTTTCCAAAATTCTTGTTTCGCAATATTTTCCAATAAAATGGCATATTGATGAAATTGGACTGATCACTTAATACAAGGGGTAGTAACCTGTGATGGTTTTTCCTCTGAATGATTTGCACATTGATGCCTTCTTGGTCTGGTGGTGACTGCTCTTCTAGACTCATCACTGTGGGCCAGTCCAAGTCCCAGGCTCTGCACACCAAGGGATTTCCATTCTTCATTTCTGTCCTTTTACCAGGCAGCAACCAAATTTCACAAAAGCCCAGTGTTAAATGATGACTGTGAAGTCCAGTTGCCACAGATTGTGCCTGTCTTTGTAAATACAGGAGGGAGGAATTCTGATGGGAGTCCACTGAACAGAAATCTCCAGGTAGGAGCCAAATTCTGTGTAGAGGCTGTTGGGCTCAGGACATCCATGTCCTGCTGAAGAAGAGCAATATTATTTGAGAAAACAGAACCGGAGGGTGAGAAAAGAGGTGGCTGGAGGTATCTGAAAGCTGTCAGGGGTGTGAACAGGAGGATGTAAAGAAATCCTCACTAGCACGTACACCCTATGAGCTAGGATAGCAGCCAGAGAGACTTCAGCCCACATCTTGGAGCAGCCTCCAAGTCCTGGTCTTGTATTTATTTTCACTTTAAAAGGTTATTTTTAAAATATATTTAAAAGAAAGTAATGGGAGACTGTTGTATAATATGAGTGTTTTAGATTGCAGAGAGACCCTAATGCTGATATTTTCTAACTTCAGAGCGATTGAATTATCACTCTTTAAAACACTCTCTCAATATACTTCGTGAATGTAAATTAGATCGCAGAGGCTTTCTTAAAACATCATCACAACTACCTCACAAGTGGAGATGTTCAGCATAATAAAGCCTCATTTCACATCTCTCTGTGCCATCAGCCTGGTGTGCTTTAATTCAGATTCCCCCCATAATGCCCACTGTTGATCCAATCACTTTTCTAAGAGGTAGCTCTGACATTCTGACAGCAAAAGTAGCAATGTTAATATCTTATCATTGTCAACAACAGGGAAATGTCACAAGAAAGAGATGCAGGGTGCAAGACAAAATGCAGTTGGGGGAAGAGGAAAGGTAGAAACAAGATTCTTTTTGCTCCCACTCTTTGTGTTCTTGGCTAAGCAGGTGGGACAGGGAAAGAATCAAGAAAGCATGGAGTCAAAATATCTAAAAGACAGGAGTGGAATGAAAAGCACCAGTGAGAACTACCTTCTTCCACCAAGACACATTTGATCATGACATGCATGAAGAAATCAAGGCTAAGGTGGGCCAGTTCCCATGGCTGATTTGGTCTATTGCTGCATCTGCTAAAACTGAGGTGAATATTTTTGGAATCACCATCTGTGATGAATACACTTGTCATTAGCAGCTGGATGCATTACATATAGGACATAGACTAACCAGGGCCTGAGCAGGTACCAATCCGAGTACTAACAGAGTCCCATTCATTTCCATGCCAATAGGGTACTAGTTCCTGTACAGAAGATGCTTTAATAAGTAAATAAATTAACTGGTTCTTTTGTAGAGGATGTTTACATCTTCTCACTCGCCTCTGCAACCTGTATATGAGCAAGTAGATAAGTAACTTTGGAGGATCTGAGTCATGAAAGGAGAAACTTCCCTAGTTCATCTACTGGATCTTCTTTAGTGGCTTGGTGTCCTAAGAAAATGATGCCTAAGAATCACAATTTTTGAACTCCCTGGCTAACTGCAATCAAATGTGGTGGCGCACTCCATGTTTAAAATACTGTAAAAGTTATTGTGAAAACTAGGATCTCATGAAAAAAAATAATCCCTTCATTCCCTGATGAAGAGTTAGGTAGATTTCAGGTGTAACACATACTTATAACAATTGCTTGCTGTATAGCTGGCATGTATCTTGTCCTCAGAGTGAGTTGTTACAAGGGACATACAAGGAAACTGAAATTACTCTAAAGCAGGGAAGGTTTACCAGTATAAGGTTTCATTTCTCCTTGCCTGTAGAATAACTGAGTTTTCCTTTCACAGACTACTGAAGGACCCTACCAGTGGCACCACTTGAAGAGGAAATAATGAAAAGACTCCATCTCAATGCCTGTTCAGCAAAGAGGCAATCACTCTGAGTAAGCCTGTGTTGTTCTCCCTAAGCCTTTGACCACCTGCAATGCCAGGTAAAAAGGTAGTCAGCACTGATAGCCTTTTGGATTTAAGACTTTGACAGAAAATAAAGGGCTCCTGGAGAGGGCTGTCAATAGCTCACTAGTGCAGGCAGCAGCTCTACTGCATGAACAAGAAGAACATGTGATATCCCAAATTAGCTTTTGTCTGGTACTAGCAAGAGAGCTGCTTTTAAACAGGCTTAAATCCAATGCCTTAGGCATTCACAAGTCTTGCTCTTCCCATATGAACTAGACCAAGATGGAGAAAGCATAAAGAAGTAAAGTGAATAAGACTAACAAGGGGGAGACTGACACTACATGGAGATGTTGCATTACCTTCAAACCATGCATTATTTACCCAAGGTGTTTATAGTTAATGTTTTATTTCAAATAAAGGGAAACAATTTCAGGAATGAGAATACTCAGCTGGTGCCTGTAAACAGCCTTAAGTCTACCCTGCAGTGACACCTTGAGGGGAAAACATTAAAAATAAATAACAAGAATGTGCATTTCAAATCAGTGCTGAACAAACAAGAAGAACAAGACTACCTGGATGGACAGCTGCCTGGTCTCCTGAAGCAGCTCATCACAATGTAGGGCTCGATGGCACCACTCCTGACAAACATCTTTCAGTAAAGTTGTACTACCTCTCAACTTCCCTTGTACACATCCCATATTTCTAGTCTCACTTGCCTTTCCCTTTTTCCTCTTCTCCAGAGGAAATAAAATTATCTCATGATTTTCAGAAATGGATCAACATTTATTTTTTTACATTACTTCTGCAACTAAAAATAATCTTACACAAAAATGTGTTTTGTTGTTTTTTTTTTTTTTTTTTTTTTTTTTTTTTTTTTTTTTTTTTTTTTTTTTTTTTTTTTTTGTATCAGAAGAGGCCATTTCTTATTCCTTGTGTCATAGAATAAATAGCTTAGCCTCTTGGAGAGCAGTGGAATGGCCCAGGGTGACCTGGAGGTGGCTTCCCTGTGGGAGCCTGATCTGGCCTGGCAGATTTGGTTGTGGGGTCAGCGTGGTGGTTGCACCCATAGGGGGGGCTAATTTGTTTTGGCCCCTCTCCCACACACCAAAACTTTTCTTTTGGCTGCATGCTCAAGGCTGGTTGTAAATACAAGCCCTTACAGAAGTTTTCTATAGATATGACCCAAGAATGGCATCAGAAATGTGCTCCTGGAAATGGCCTCCACTCAGGGCTGTGTGCCTCACCTCTGCTGAGTGCAGAGGCAAATATTTGGGGAAATGTCCCTTGTTTTAGCAAAGTACAGTGACCCGTGATCTCAGGTGTCTGAGGGATTGTTGCTTATGAGGAAGAACAGCTGCAAATGATCAGTGCTCTTTCCAAAAGGCATTCCTATGGAAATGAATACTGGCATAAGACTTCCATATGCGTTAGCTGCACCTCTGTGCTGCATGGTCAGATAGCAGGTCAGCACTCAAAACGCTTTATAGCACCTCCAGTTGGGCATGGGTCCAGTAAAGTTCAACAAGGGCAAGTGCAGGGTTCTGCATCCAAGTAGAAATAACCCCAGGCACCAGCACAGGCTGGGGGCCAACCTGCTGGAAAGCAGCTCTGCAGAGAAGGACCTGGGAGTCTTGGTGGACATTAAGCCGTCCATGAGCCAGCAGCATGTCCATGCAGCCAAGAAAGGCAATGGAATCTTGGGGTGCATCAGGAAGAGCATTGGCAGCAGGTCATAGGAACTGACTCTGCCCCTCTGCTCAGCCCTGGTGAGAATCACCTGGAGAGATTCTGGGTGTATCCAGTTCTGGGCTCCTCAGCACAGACACTGAGCTCCTGGAGTGGGTTCAGTGGAGGGCAACAAAGATAATTAAAGGACTGGAGCATCTCCCTTTCAAGGATAGGTTGAGGTAGCTGAGCCTGTTCAGACTCTGCAAGAGTTGACTGAGAGGGGACTTGGCTGGTGTCGAGCAATAGGACAAGAGGCAGTGGGCAGAAACCAATGCACAGGCAGTTCCATCTGAACATGAACAAGAACTTTTTAATGTGCAGGTGACTGAGCACTGGAACAGCTTGCCTGGAGCTGGTGCAGAATCTCCCTCACTGGTGATATTCACAAACCTTCTGGATGCAAAGTTCTGCCATGTTCTCTGGGATGACCCTGCTTGAGCAGGGAGGAGCCACTGTGGTCCCTTCCAATCCGACCCATTCTGTGATTCTCTTTCAGAGACCAGGTGACATGGCAGGGTTTGTGTAGTTTGCAGGCTTGATGTTTTGTGAGTAAACACAGTTGGTTTGAGTTCAGCTTGGGGGAATGGGGAGAAGGAGTGCTTTCATAATGCTTCTGCCAAGTACAAAGAAAGAGATAACACTGTGCGCCTTTGCTAGGAAGATAAAGGGCATAGGCACAAAAAATTTGTACATTGGTTGTTACGTGCTCTGGCATACTAATATGAATTAATTTTAATTTCTAATCATTATGTTTAATTTTTAAAGCCTTAGAAAATACAATTTATGTCATTTGGGAAGGGCATATGCAAAGAAAATGAGAGGTTTTGAGTACAAAATTCATTTTAATCCTGCCTGTGGAGCTGCTCCTAACCTTCATAATTAAACTATCTCAAATGTCAAAAAAAATCTTAAAATGTATTTAAACTGAAGGTTTGTGAGTTCAGTCAAATAACATAGTCATTACACTGTTTACTGCTGCACGTATGAAATTCTACAAATTATATTATATTCAAGACAGATGGTGTCACCACTGCAGTCATGGGTCCTGTATGCACTGGCACTGGGGAAACAGGAAATATTTTTTTTAGTCATTGCAAGATTAGTCTCAATTACCTGGAAATGAAGCTACCAACAATATCATCAACAGCAAAAATGTCAATCTTTTCTTTGTTTGCACTTGGAAATTACAGCAAGTGGGTCTGTAAGGGGATAATCAATAATCATAGACCATTATGGGATTCAGCAGGTCAACATGTTGCTGATAGCATTCTCTAGAAAATCCCACAGATGTGGAACAAGAACATCAGGCACCATTCCTGCCTTTCATACACCAGTGTCCTTCACTGGTCAGGGAATCATGCCCCAGAGAAAATGAAAGTAGGGTACTTGACCTCATCCCAAAATACTCATCCCTTTCCACCAGTGATGCATAAGCTCTGTTAGAGGCATGTCATGTAGAGCCGTGTTTATTTGGTGTGAACATGACGATATTTTTTCCAAGAGTCCTGGAAAACAGCTATGCCATTCCAATTTGGTGAGATGCCTGAACCCAGCTTACCAAACCCCAGCTCACTGCACACTGAGCCAGCCATGGCTTGCTGGCACATGGTCCCTACAGCTGGGCAAAGCATCACACACACAACCCTTCTGCATCCAGTCTGCCTGGGAGGCAGAAGGTTTATTAAACCTGGGCAGATGTGTACACTTGGGTGGGAATCAGTGACGCAAAACTTGGAGTAGGATATGATGGAGGGGGAGGTGATATTTCTTTACAAACATCTGCAAGAAAGTCGATGCTATCTGTTCACAGTCATTTCTCTATACACTTAATTCATCCATTCTCTCATTCCACATATGTACAAGTGACAAGATGTCTGACTTGGACCACTTGTCTATAACACCAAGGGCAAAGAACACAAGCTGCCAAGTCCTCCATTTGTCCCTGGAGTTCTTGGGGGCCACAAAATCTCATTTTGGACAGATCTCATATCAGTTAGGAATTATTATCTCTTATGGGGCAGTCTCTAGTATGGGCATTGTCAATTTCAGGTCTTTAATCTTTAGTCCTGGTTGCTGCTTATTGTGTCTTTTTTCTTGTTTGGGAAACGTTCCTTGTGGCTAATGGGAAAAAACACATATGCAATGTTATATGGGATCTGTTGCCATGTTGATGCCACTCTCCTGTTGTTAGAATGCAGAGGGTCTGCTGGGGAGTTGGCTGGGCTTGGGTCTTTCAGTGCAGGTCTTCTGGGTTTGGTATAACCACCCTTGTTTCCATTTTACTGCTGGAAGTGTGGTTTTTGAGAGGAGTATCTGTGCATTTAACCCCTGTTTTGGCAGTTCTTCTGGTGCTTGATCATAATCTGTCCCTGCCAATTTTCATGTTTTTATTATAAATCTCCCCACCCTTTGGGCTCCAGGCAGATCCTGCCTGAGATGAGGCACAATGCAAGCACAGAGGTGATGGTGCAGCTGTATACCTGGCTCCCATTTTGCCCAAATGATCCAGGAAATACTGTCTGCTGGCATGACAACAGGTTGTCTGCCCTGACCTGTGCAAGCTCTTTGACAGCTGATGTCGAGAAGCACTTTGTATTGAAAGAAATTTGAAGGTGCTTACAGATATTTGGAGCTATGCTGAGCCTTATTAATGGGAGTCTGTGCAAAGCAGCCTCCTTGTTCCCTCTGAGTGGTGGGAATGCTCTGGTTCCCTCTGCTCCCCTCATGGCTGAGCAGAGACAACTGGACTCCCTCATCACTGGAAGCAGCTCGCCCTGGGAATCTCACATCTACACCTGATCCTGCAAACCCACGTGGCTCAATGCACATGGTGGGCCCTTTCTGTTCATTTGTATGGCTTGCCTGGGGTCGGCTCTCTGTCTCTGTGACTCACATGGGCTAGGTGCTAGTGAAACTCTCCACCTTGAGAAAGAGGGTTAAATGGTAGCAAGGACGTGCTTTGGTTTAGCTTGATTTGGTTTGAAGAAAAGAAAGATGTGTTTCTTTATCACCATGTATTTCTGTCCAATTGGCTTTTATGCACTGCATGGTACCCTATAAACACCATAAAGCTTTAACATCTGTGGTGCCTTCAGCACTGCAACACAATGTTACAGACTGAAAATTGTCATTGTACAACTCAGATCTGTATTAATGCATGAATGGAGCTCCAGCCTTCAGAAAATACAATTTACAGTTTTCTTTGGAGTAAAGTCTACTGGGTAAGCCTTTTTAAAAAGGGTGAAAATGGCTTTGAATTGAACAAATTGCAACAAATAGTTGCTAGTTGTATGGATGCCAGTCTGTGCCACAGGGAAGGTAGATATTACAAATGCTCTGGGATTCCACTTTATCCTTTTATAGTAGCTTTTTCTCCACCGCTGCATCCTCTCCAGTAATGGTGTTAAATAGTGCATATGTAATTTTGATGTTTTATGTTGTGTTTTGCTTCTAACAGTGGACTGAGACTGTGTTTCCCTCCCTACCCTGAAATTCAGTAGTGGATGTTGCAATTCTATCATTTGTTGCTGCAGCATGTGAAGGATTAGAAAATACTTCTTGGAGCACACACCACTTTTTCATTGTCCTCTCTTGACTGAATCAGATGGTCAGACACTGTCATGCCATCTGTAGTAAGCCCTGCAGGTGGATGTGCAATGCCAAGAGACTTTGTTTGACAGCTTTTATTCATCAGATGGTTTTGCAGGCAGCTCATTAGAGAATGATGAACCTGCCTGTTTCTGGTTAATTATCAACTTCACAGTCCATTGGGTGAGATCAGCTCTCTTATAAGTGACTATTGATTCCTATAAAAATGATTTTTTTTCTTTTTACTCCACCATTTAAAAGTAAAGCAGCATTTCAGAAGCTTTAATCACAATTGTCGTAGTCTTCTACAGAGACATCTCCACTAAAAAAAAATTGCCAAAAAATTGCCAAAAAATACATGTACAGTGTACTGGTCAGTCATCTTTGATACATCCTTTGTTTCTGCTCTTATTATATTCACACTCTCAAAATGAAAGGACAAATGCTCTCTTCTTATAACTCCATGAACATGAGAGAAGGCATTCTGGGTACTAGTTTATTTTGAGAAGTTATTGGGTTTGTTCACAATCTTTACCATTCAGAGCTCAAATACAATACAAAGGAGGATGAATAATTAATTCCCTTCTTAACATCTTCCTGTGGGTCAATGCAAGAGAAATAAGTGCAGAGCAACAGGAAATTGCATCAGGAGCAGTGCTACATTGAGAGAGACCAAGCAAAGAGTCAGATGCTATCAGATACAGCTCTCAAAAGCACCAAGAGAGGATCAGGAATGGTGTTTTACACCTGGAGAAGCAGGGGACTTGTTGGCATCATAGCAGTCACTCTAGACATTCATTAAATTTGTATTCCAGGCTGGGTAAGGTCAAGCTATCGGGTAGTGACTAGTAAAGCATCACAGAAAGCTGTGCAAGGGAGGAAAAACAACGTCGCTGGTTTCACTCTTTGCACAAGGTCTGATGAAATGGGATGCCTTGTGCAGCCCTCTCTCAGCAGGAGCGCTATGACCCCATGCTGGCAGGGCTGGAAAGCGCCAGTGCAGAGCTCTGCCACTGTCCCTGCTCCCTCTGTGCCTTTCCTTTCCCTCAGCAGAGCCCCTGATCCCTTCCTGCTCTGCAGGGGCCACAGCCTCCCTCCTCACCCTGCAGGACACACACCGTGCCAGGCAGGCAGCTCGAAGCCTTGAGTCCCTCCTCTCCTGGGGCTGACTCCCACCAGGCACCCCTGGGTGCCTGTCCCAACTGGGAGATTGGCTTCGTGCAGGAGCATCCTGCCAGCACTGCACAAACACTGCTCCATGAATACAGCTGAACCCACAGGGCTGATCCCTGCAGGAAATGCTGCTGTATCCCACAGGGGAAAATCTGGTTAAAACAATGCAGGTTTGAGAGTGCAGTAGCCTGCAAGAGAACTCCTGATATGAAATCCAAACAGGCAAAACAAAGCATTTTCTCTCAGCAAAATGGTTTCTGTCTTCGCATTACATCTCCAAACAGAATGACACAACAGTGGAGGAAACACATCTTTGAAAAACATAAATATAGTTAAGGAATACACAAATGAAAATAGCATACTTTTCCATAACAGAATTCTGGGTGGATTTTCAGAAATGGCAAAATGTCACCTATGTAGGAAGTAAAACAAATGTCCCATGTTATCCAGCTGGTTCTCCATTCTGTCTATTGCAACACATCAAGAGGCATCTTGGGAAACGCCTTTACATGCTGTGTATAAAAACTATAGTTAAAATGGACTGAGAAGCATTTTTGGTAAAATGCATCCCAAGAACATTAAAGGATGTTTCACAACTGTATAGTGCTCTAATGAGGAGCTAGGAGATGGATTTAATCACAGCAAGTGTTGATTTTATAACAGAGTTGTCTAAGCACAAAGATAAATTATTATAAAAAGATAAATTATCTGTCTTTAAAAATTATTCCAGCATCCAGTTTGTTGCATGTAATGCAGCAAAGTGAGCAAGTGCAATTCCTGCTGTGATCACTGGGTGGCATTTGGATGTATTGGAAGAGTTCAGTTTTGGATGGTAAATTAGATGGAATATTGTATTTTATGCAGAGTAATGAAATGTTCCCAGAAGATCAGTGACAGAAATAAGAATGCAGGTGAGATATAGATTCATAAAAATTCTAGAATAAATATACATATGTCGTTAAAATACTTAAAGATTACTGTGAGGTGCTTGATGATAAGTAGTGTTATTAAGGCTAATCTCAGGATAAGCTTGTTATTGAGAGAATAGTGACTATTAGTCTTGCGGCTGTGTCCCAGACATCATACCACTGGTCAGGTGGGATCCAGGTACACTGCTCATCCTGCTCATAGGCTCACATTTAAATCATGGCAAAGCAAACAACCTCTGGGCTCCCATGCTGACCCCAGGCAGCCCTGGGTGCCCCAGGATGGCCCCATGCAGACACAATTGCAGAGGCCTCACCAGTCTGTGATGCTGTTTCTGCACAGGTTGCATTCTTATCCTTTCTTCCTTCCCCACTCCTTCCCTCCCTCTCTTCCTCATGCATATCTATCTTGGTCACTCCTCACCAGACTCAAAGGGCTGTAAAAATGTGACTGCCTCACCAAATGCAGCCAGATCACACTGAAACAGGCCCTACCAGTAAGGAAACAGCTGGGCAGCAAGTTCCCTTCTGTTGTACAAACCACTGCTTTATACTGACAGAAATGGAAGTGCTGCTGGGCCCTCCTGGTCTGTGAAAGTATGAATTCAGTGTATAATGAGGTGCCCTCTGGTTCCAGTAAAGGATTAAAAAGAAAGAGATCAAGTTTTGTTTGTCATTTGAAGGACAAAATCAAGGAAGAAAAAATCTTCTACAAAGAAAAACTATGCTTTGTCTGCTCTTTGAAAAGAAGAAAAACTAATCACAAACTGCCTCCTTCACTTTGCTTCTAGAATTACTTCTAGCCAGAAGGGAAGGGGGATGACAAGCTTTTCTGTTTTAACCTCAGGTCTAGCAGTTCTTACTAGCAAAAACCAAGCAGACTTTAAACTATTGTGAAATTATAGAGGAAAAAAAATTGGGCAAATAAAATGCTATGAGGGAATTAAACATTTTTTCTACACATAAATCGATCCTGGTTCATATCTAACAGGAAAACTTGGGAATTTTTTACTGAGCAGCAAAGTACTAGCAAAGACTTAAAAGTACATAGCTCCCATCAGTATTTCCCTATACAGTCATCCGTAGGTATGTGATTGTTGGGATGTCCCTTTCCCTAATATTTGAAAAAAAAAAAAAAAGTACTGCTGGATGTAAGTCACTGTGTATTTATTGAATGGAGTAAGTATCCTTTAAGAACAGCCCCTCAGTTTCCATCAGAAATGCTACTGACATAACGCACATTATGTTCATTGTGTTGTATATAGAAGGAGGAGGTTGTTGCTCAAAAAAAGGGGCCACAAGTCTTTTATTGAGCCATTAATTTCCCTTGCCTCCATCATCATCATCCCTTTTCCAGGACATGCAGTCAGGGCCATGAATAACAATTGTTGAGTTAGTGAGGTTGCAGAATTATGATAATTTGCTATGCACTGCTTTAGCTCCCTTGTGCTGGACTCCTCCTCTGGCAAAAAGCAAGTGTTGTCACAGGAGGTCTATCTAAAGGTGAGACATCTGCATGAGACTAATGCATTAACCTACTCACCACTAATGATTCCTGCTGTATCCTAAATATCACACAAACATGGCCAATCTCCAGCTATGACATCAGAAATATTCCCTTCCTGACTGGTTTGCTCTTCACTCTGCCACCTGCAGGCACCCACTAGCAGCTGAGTGCTTCAGAAATGGACCCATCAGCTGCTGCTGGGAACAGAAAGTCAGTCAGTGGCACTCCCTGTTCAAACTCAAAATGAAGATGTTTATTTGCCAGCATTGCAAAGTTACATCTAACCACCCATATAATAATTTGTGGGGTTGCTTTTTTTTTTTTTTTTTTCTTCAGGTCTGAATCGTAAAGTCTCTGGGTCATTCCCAGCCTGGCAACAGCTGGAAAGATGAGGATGTCCAGGCCTGTGTGTCCTGGTCCTCTGTGTGCAAACAGATGAATGAGTGCACACTTTTTACTCTGGGCTGCCTGCAAAAGGTACTGTCAAACTGGAATCTGCTCCTTATTTTGGTAAACTTTTCTTGGTAGCTATCACTGTAGGCAAGAAACTGTGACTGATGGAGAAAAACAAGGATTTTTATGAATCAGATTGTGTTGAGGGGTAAAACAGTCAAAATAACCCACAGCACAAGCCTGATACTCTGTTACAAAGCTCGAGGCACTTCCACAGATATAAATAAACCAGCAGTGTAGTACTCTGCCACCATCACTTGAGCAGTGTGTGGAACTATTTATACATGCAGGAGAGCTATTTCTGCCACCACATCCCCTGGAGCTTTGCCCCTGGCCAAGATGTGCCACCACAGCTGCAGCCAGAGCCACCTCCCATGGGCTGGGGACACACTGGGGACACAGGGCATCCCCAAGGCCACTGACTGCAAACCCACCAGGAGACTCTCCCAGAGAGCAGAGAAGTCTTTGAAAAGGTTGTCTTAAAAATTCTCTGTGCAGTTTTAAGGAAGACATCCACTGTGCATAGACAAAAACAACCTCCTGGCATCATCTCCTATTTTATGTATACCCAAAGGCCAGCTGCAGACAGATGTGCTTTCACCAATGATTATTAATCAACAAACATGTTGTAGGCTAAAAGTAACTAAATGCTGAAGGGAGATTTAAATGCAATTTGTTCCCTCCAAGACTATTCGAAGGCCCATATTTTGCCAAATTCAAGTGATATATTGAAATAACTTCTGCCTTTAGAAATAATATTTCATTTTTCAGGTATCAAATTAACTTCATTATTCTTTCTTTAGTGATAGAATCTTGTTTTTAAGATAATACAAACTCAACTCTTTTTCTTCCATAAAATACAATTTTGCAAACGTTTTTGTAATGGCAGGATGTTAGAAATGAGAAGCTCAGCACAGTTTACTGAGGTAAGATTTGCCCTGACTCAGAATAGAGTGGGAAGGGATTTCAGCACAAAGGTGAGGTAAATCAATACACATCACCTGCAATAAAAATAAGAATCCTACAATGATAAGGGAAGAGTAAACCCTGTTTAAATGTATGAGAAACTACTGAGAATTTTTTTAGTAAGTAATCTGAGGTAACAACATGGTTTAGAACCAACAGACGCCTTTTAAGCATTTTATCAGGATCAGCTATCTTGTAGAAACTTCTTAAGCAAAATAAGAGATTATGTACCAACATCACTATCTTCACAAGACCATAGATAAAGTATATAAAGAATGCCGCAAAGCAAGGAGGCTGATTCCCAAATTGCAGTCTCACAAACCATCAAAATCACCTCAGGGCACCCTACAGCTAGCCTGCTGGTGGCCTAATATTTCTGTTCTTCATCTTTCAGACTCATAAGATAGCCTATGTAGCTTAACTACATTCATTATTCCAGTCTCACTTTTTCAGTTAACAGCATCTGTCACAAGGATAATGACGATCTTTGAGTAGAAGGGTAATGGACAAAGAACTCCTTATGCTTTGGTTGGCATTCTTAAAATAATTTGGTAATTCTTTCTGGAGATGTTTATCTGAATATCTGTAAGCACTATTTAGCTTTCAAGTTACTCTTTGTGTCTCTAAAACTTTTTGATAGAAGTTGGAAACATGAACTCCTAAGCGTGTCTTTATTCCTTTGTTATGATATTAAAAGAATTTGAACCTAGAATGGAAAAATACCCCAAACAGTATTTCTACTACAATCTGAAGAAGAAATGGTGTTTCATTGTTCTGAAATTAAGTCTTACTTTAAGGGATTCTCAGAGTTCACAACTGAAATCTGGTTTTGATTTATAGCACACCTTCGGCACTCAAAGCACGAGTATTTTAGTATTCATTCAGTCAATCCTCATAATGTGCAGTTTGCCATGAAGATATACAGCCTGAAACGTTATTATCAATGACTACAACAAGCTGTATGGTGTCACCTTGTTGAATATGGGCACATTATTGGCCAGCTTTACTGCCAACAATTTCAAATAAAATTGAAGCATCACATCTGTTGCCAATGTAAATATAAAGTAAGTAGGAACAGAGACTCAAATAAACAGTGACGAATTGCACAATAAATACAAGTGTGAATTTATTGCTCTGTTTAGAATTTATTCTCTGCCTTTACTACTTCAGAAAAGCATCCAAGTCATGCCTACTAGAAATTTACACTAATGGCTGATAAAAGCCTGGGCAAAGGAGTATTTGTGAGTCTAGATCTGTGAAACCCACTAACTCACCTGCTAAGACAAAAAAAAGCAGGTTCTGAATCATGACAGGAATGTGCAGACCTCAGAAGTTCCAAGGAAGCCTCACCACTGCCTTTGATGAGATTTAAGCTAAAGAGTGTAAGAGGTATAAAAACGAGTTCAGGATGGGGGAGAGGGAGACAGCGGAGAACAGAAGGCATTGCACTGGATTCCAAGTGATTCCTTAAGTTTTAGCATTCATGTATTTCAGATTCTGTGCTGCCTAGGGGTGTAGATCTGAGCCTCATATTAAGTGTCAGTCAGCTCTCTTCACAGAGTAGGTAGAAAAACAAATCCTTTTCCAGATGGAGACCAAGGACAATGGTTACAAGTTTTTAGGCCCAAAAGCACAAACAACAGTGGACTGAAGAGAGAAAACAAGAAGGGAGGGACTTCACAATCTGAAGCTGTAATTGCGCAATTAAACCCCAGTAGGAAAATGGACCAAAACTTATAAAACTGTAAGACCTCGTGACCAGTTGTCTATTTTGTGACCATTTTTAGTCCACCTTGGGTGTAGCCCTGGCCAGGCTCTTGTACTGCCCAAGGTGTATCCTAAAGGCCTTTCAATAAATATCTACTTTACTCTCTTGGCACTGTCTAGTCTCTGTTGCAGGTCAGCCTTCCTAAGGCATCACAAAAGTTTTAAAAATTGACATGCAGAGGTGAAAGGGCAGGTAGAGTTGTATCCAGATGAACCAACACCTCCTAGTCAAATGAAAAGAAAATGCTGAAAAGTCAAAGGTGATTTTTAGAACAGAAGATTATAATTTTTTGGGGGTGTATAGCTGCAATAGTGGCATGGGGGTGCATGGGGTGGGTTGAAAAATCTGTGTTAGGAGGGCATGAGAATTACTACCAGGCAAGATGATGGCTCATGAATGGCACAGCAGGTGTGAGAAGGGAGTTCATGGATGAGCTGTGTCACTGGGTTGACTTAATGTGTGTATGAGTGGGTTGATATGCAACAAATTCTTAATATCTTCAAAAAAAAAAAAAAAAAAAAGGCATTTCAGATGGTGTTAAGGGAATCATTACTATAACCTCAGGCTATCCACAGTCGCTTAAATTCAAATCCTGGATCATTCATACTGTTAATGTGTTACTGTTTTAGACATGCTACTAATTTATAGAAGATTATTATGGATTGTTGAAGAATTCAATTCACTCCAAGTGTTTGCAAAAGCCAATAGGAAAGAATACTTGTTTTAGAAAGAATCTATGTCAACATGACGGGGTTCTTCTTTTCTTTATTTTCTTTTAGATTATAACATGCCAATTTATCGAGAAAATACACAAGTTTGCACAAATTCCTACCTCTTTCGTCGGAAAATAGAGGAAGGATTTATTCTTTCCCCAAGCCTTTTCATTTTTTCTTTTAAGATTATACACTTGATGTTATTGCATTTGATTAATTTAGTCATAACTACACAAGACAGTATATTCATCTTTGGGGGAAAATGCAATAAGCAGGGATCATTTATTCAACCTATTTGATTATTTCTGCCAAGTCTACTTTATTATCCCAGTCCTAAAAAATATAGGGAAAAATTTTAAAATTAGCTATTTCTTTCTGAATTAAAACATTCCAGTACTATAATGGATTTTACACACTGGGTCACATGTATCTGTATATATATATTCAGAGCACATTTTCTGAGCTGCTTTGAAATTAACAAAACAGATATATTCTTTCCAAAAAATTCCTAAAAGCTGATCTGTAGCTAAAAAATATCACATTTATTGGCAAGGTGGTGTGTACTGTTGAGGTATTTTGCATTGGAATAGTTCACTGACTGCAAAAGTGAACAGATAGTACTTTAGGAACATTTTTTTTTTATTTCTGCATTTGTAGAGGCACTCCTCTGTCCATGAGGCTGGCGAACTATGGAATAAACTGAAATTATAAAATTCTTGAGTGTTTTAGTAGAACTATCATAACACAAACCCCCTTTCTCAGTAACTAAATAGTAATCATGTACTTTGAAAACAGGGATCATTAGGGATAAACAATCGGCATTCGATGATCAGTGATTATTCTCCACTGGAATGTGTAATTTCAGCTCTGTTCCTGCTGAGGTCACAATTGTTGTGTGGAGGTTGTATTTACCTTCCTGCCATTAATTCACAGATGGCCTTTGGATGGGACAGTGAAAGAAGAGCCCACTCTAGTGTACAACATGACAGCTACACTGACTCTCCTGCTTGGGGAAGAATTCATTACCTAATTCATGTGATCACGAATGAAAATTAATTCTCACAGACACTGCATATTCTATGAAAGGTCATGAGATCTTCAAATCCAATAGCTGCTCTCCTGGGCTATTTTATTTCATGCTGACAAACAAATGAAGCTGTTAAACTGGGAGGATTGCTGAACTGGACTGACTGTCTTATTTCTCCTTATAGTTGTGTTGAAAAATACATGTAACTCCAATGTAACACGATTTTCTTTGCTTTCTCTGATGTAACTATCTTATGCATCTGATTTGAGTGATTAAACAGCTGGTGTATTATCTGCATTCAGACACATCTGGATGATTTGATAATGAGAAGTTTTCATACTACTTTGAAAAAAAGAAAGGAGATTCTGATAAAACCCCCAGAAATTCGCTCCTTTCTGGAAGCCTGTGTGTTAACAACTCGTATCTAATAAAGTTTAAAAATTCTAGTAGTGTACTAACCCATCCAATGAGTGCTGAATTTTCCTAAGTGAGGTTGAGAAAAGGCAAAATTATAACAAAAGCTTAAAATGTTGGAGGCAGCATTAAAATCTACTACCAACAAGTAAAGTAGAAGTGTGAATGAGCCTTAACTTCAGAAGTCTTATGAAACAAACATAAAACCCTTTACAGCTTATCAGCAAAAGCAGTCAGAAGAGCCGGCAGAAAGCTCAGGTCAGGGCTGTGGAGAGGAAATTTTTTTTTTTTCTGTGTTGCATAATTACTTGCAGCACTTGAAAATTTCATGCAGGTTGTTCATGACTTTTATGTGTAGATTCTGTGGTTCAGCAGTTTGGCGAAGAACATATACCTGTTTCCTACAGAACAAAGCACGGCAAAGTGATGGGCTTTTTGTTTGTTTCTGGGGTTTTGTTTTGTTCTTGGTTTGTTTGTTTTGTTTTGTATTTCACTTTAGAAGTGATTGAGGTTTTGGTTTTCACTATTTGATCACTGTGGCGAGGAGAAGAGAGAAGCAAGAGAATATAGTCAGGAGAGCCTGCGCAGAGGGAATAATACAAACTTGACAGAAAAAGCAGACTCTCACCAGCCATGAAGTTTGGAAGTTTTTGGCAGCTTCTGCATTTCCTCTCATGCTTGAGAACATTTCAAAGGCAGGATTACAAAAGAAGACATGATATGTTCAGTTCGAAACCGTACCTGGGGCTGCGGGGAGAGGCCAGGGGCAGGTACAGAGGCAGCACACGCTGTTTCGAAGGACTCACTTCAAAGCCTTCCCTTCCTCCCTCTCTGCGCAGGAAAGGATCACAGCCCGGCACAGGAGCCACCGCCTCTCCATTTAGACAATAAGGAGGAGGATTAGTTAACCTGAGAGTGCTTTACCAACCTGTGCCTCTGACCTAAATACCAGAGTAAAGCACCAGGGGGTTGTGAATTCAGGACTCCAGGCAGGAACTGGAGTGATACAAACTCGGCGCTGGGCAGCCTTTGCTCTAACCAAGTGCTTTGCAAATGTGCAGCTGCTGCCTTGCACCTATGAATTATGAATTTCTCAATATATTCACGGGCTAAGTTTGTATAATACCACAAACATGAGGTCACAGAAAAGACCTAAGTAGTATCACCTCCTTAAAGCAATAATTAACATGACTAAACAGCAGCATCAAACCTCCTACTCTTTTGCTTTTTCCCCGGGAGGACTTCCTTGGCTAGGAACTCCTGCTACATAATGATGTTCACCTTGTCCTTATCCAATGGCATACCTAGGACGCAGAAAAGAAAATACTGAAAAAAACCCATGCAACTAAACCCCAAAATAAATGAGACTTGGCAATAACTAAATGCTCAAGTTTACGACTATTCTAGATTTTAAATCCTTGCATTGATTTTTAATTTCTTTCCACTGCTTAAAACTTCATTTCTCCCAGGGAAGTAAAGGGAGGAGAAGACATCTACCAGTGTTTGAATACTCCTTTTGCTAAGCCTATCATCTTTGTTAATAGCCTCTAATGAATAATTCACTCAGGGAAAAACATGCTACCATTATTATTTTGTCAGCAGAGTCAGTATGATTCAGAGGAGAGCAGTCATATGACTGTCACACTTCCCAAATTGTGAAAAGATGTGGGAAAACAAAAATTAGCAGCTGAAAGAGAAGGCTTAACTTTTGCTACTATAAACAACTGAGCAGGCTGTGGCTGATTTGAAATACATACATGAACTTAAAAAGGAAATATTACTATCCCACAGAAACCACTCTAGAGCAGACGGGTTTCTTTTTTTCCCCTGAGAGGCCTTAGAATGAAAGAGAAAAATCACTGTAAGTTAATCAATTTATTACACCAACTTGGTCAGAAAAAGCAGAGTTCTTTGACACATAATCCCTCTTCTTAGGGTCTTAAATCATATTGACTTAAAAAGTGCTAAGATTGTAAGAGTGCATCCAGGCATGACAGCTCATACTTCCTATGTCAGACTTCCCTTTTGCATACCTCTCTTTTGAAACATGTGATAAAAGAGTCATTGCAAGGTAAATATCTGCACACAGAACACTGCCATGGCCAGAAGAGTGAAAATATTCCTATAGATACCTGTCAGAAACCACTGACGTCTGCTGGTTTCCAGAAATCAGGACTACTGGGGTCAAGACAAGGCATAATTTTACTGCCTTATCAAAGGCCCCTTTGTGTGAGTTTATGTGACAGGGTTCTCCAGCTCGGAAGGGAGGAATGTTTACCAGCAAGCAGCAGGCTGAGGAGATTATTACATGCTGAGAAGCAGCATGTGAAAGCCTCCCAGGACTGGTAAGCTCTGGAGACCAGTTGTTCTGTTAAATCCACCAGAACTGATAAATTCAGAATACCAGGAGCCTGCTGGCTGTGTACAAAGCAACTACACACAGTATCAACCATGGTTTGCATTAACTTGGGTCACGCACACACAGGTAGTGGTTGCTACATGCAAAAAAACCCAACCCTAAAGGATTACACATACACACCTGATGAAGCAGAGCTCTTCAAAGGACTTTGTAACCTACCTAGGAGCCAGAGGTCCCAGGGTGGGGACTGACTTCCCACCGTAACACTGAGGACTATTCCTACAGGGTAGTCAGGAGAGCTGGGTTTAGTGAATATGTGGTGTGCATAGTTATTTGCTATTATTAACAGCTTTAGGAGCAAAAAGCCTTCTGTTCCTTGGGATGTGTATGTTCCCTAACTTGATCTACTCTCATAGAAAGGGGAAATTATTTACATAATCAAATACCCAACATTTTATCAGTTATTTCTTGGCAATACTAATTCCCCCATAACTAGGAATGTTGCTGCCACTGATTTCATTTCTCAAATGACTTGTTCAAAAAAGTACTTGCAAAACCCACTTTATGCAAGATCCCACTTCCAAGACTTTCTTGGAGGTCCAGAAAATGGGACTCAAACAGTTCATGAGAGAAACATGGTTGGCCAACTTAAACATTTTTCTAGTCCATGCAATTTAGACGTCTCATTTGAACACCAGCATGTGCAGACATTAGTAATCATGAGAGACCAAATAAGTAGGTTAATGTCTTTGTTTGCTTTTACTTCTGAAAAGCACGTTTAGGAAATCAAAAACCTCTAAACAAAATGCCTGCTGCTGCCACTTGAAGATAAGGTTCTAGAGAGCCTGAATCTTTGTTAATGTTTGCTCCATTTTTCCCTTATTCCTCGCCAAAAAAACACACATACCAGCAGAAACCTTTCAAGTATTTCCAGGAGACATTTAGATTTTGGCACATAAAAGTACAGCACATATGCAGTACACCTAGCAATTGCATCACTACCACTGACAGTTGTACCCTGCTATTATGCATTACTAGTCAGTTGAAGAACTGCTCCCAGGAATCTTAGAGCTGTTAGGAAAGTGTTTAATGACCTCATCTGATGATTTACAAAATAAGCATTCATGCCTCAGGAAAGTCTCTTTAGTAGGAACATGGTGTTACTATTCTACTCTAATAATTTCTCTTTTACACTGCTGTGATTTCACTGTTTGGAGCTTTAAAGCAAACTCCATGGAATTAGAAACTGGCAATATTTGTGCTTAGCACTTCTCTTCATTTGTCCCACTCTGTTACTTCAACAAAGGGATGTGAACACAAATGGAAGTTTCTCTTTAAAGACAGACCAATAATGGTTAGTTACAACACGAGAGCAGGCTGCTATATGGTGACAAAAATCAAATAATGGACTATTTACACTGCTTTGCAAAATCTCCAAGTGCCCTGAGCTGAACAGTAGCTTTGTTGATTTGAAGGGTTCTGCTCAGATGGCTTTGCAAGGTCTTGCCCTTAGCTGCAAGCTACAGGATTGCACCTTGAGATTTTTTGCTTCATTTAAGTGTTTATAACCAGGAACTTCTGGAAATTCCAGTGACAACTGACTGCCAAGCCCTAACAATGGGTTCTTAAGCTTTGACGATTGCCTGACTGTGGCTTAACAAAGAAAGAATTGTAAAAACCCCTCAACTTTCTCATCCAGCAAATACTGAGATTCAAATACCCATGACAATTTCTTAAGACATTCTTGACATCTTAATGGACGATTTCTTTTCTCTGTAGCTAAAAAGGAATAATTTAATACTTTGAGTATCTCAAAAGGGAAGCTATGGCACTAGGCTGGGTTAAGGTTACAAAGCACAGTTCTCTCTCTCATTTACTGTTTTTTCTAGGCAGTGTTTTGTATTTTATGTGCATCAGTTCACTCCTGTTGCCAGAATGAGAAGACGCCCTGGACTGAAAAGCATCACCACTTAATCTTCTAGAGGACATACATACAGAATGAACTTTCTGATGAGACATAAAGGATTACTGTGAAACATCAGTATTCCTTTCAGTCAAAAAATATCTTCTACTTTTCCTGCCAGACTTTTATTTTCAGAGAGAGATCATGCTGGAGAACTCTAACAACTTCAGAAAAACGGTGACAAACAATAAAAATGTTTTACTTATATAAAGCAGTGATAAAAGGAAGTAAATTACTGTGATTTGGGATTTTCTAACCTTTCTGCCCCTCATGAAGCTTGTGGGAAAAATTTGATTTAAAAATTACTATCTCAGCAAGTAGTACAGGCCATTCTCTTCCTATAAGCATAAGCAGGATCTTCCTCAAGCCAGCAAAAGGAGGAATAATAATAAAAGAGTTGCCCAATATTATTTAAACTCCTTGAGACAGCCAAAACCATGGAGCAGCTGGCAGCAACAATCATCTGACTCTGGGATTGAGCAAGCCAGTCTTTGACCCTGAAGGTAGGCTAACATCCAAGGAAGAACAGTTTCCTGCAGGACCTAGAAGTGAGGTTAGCCCTACCACTGAATTGTATGGGAACGGACCTCTCAAACCTGAAACAGTTTTATTATGCAGTGGATCTTCATGAGTTCTTGAAATTTGGTTAAGAGGTCTGATCTGGTTCTCCACCTCCAATAAATACTCCATTGATCTGAGGGCGGACTCTAGAAGATAGGGCTGCAAGATAGAGAGTTTTGTTCCTCAAGTGGTAGCACTGGAAGTTATTTAAAAGGTTTGACATATCACAAAGATAAACTGCCTCTTCTTTGAATTTGTCAAACTCCATACTCAAATTATGAATTACAATAGATTGTATAACTTAAATCCGTTCTGTACCTACTTCAAGATTTCCAAGAAAGGCTTACATTTTACATGTATAAACAGTCATCTTTCAAGTTTAATAGAAGCATTTAAAAGACTACACACTTATTCTTTTTTATCTATAAAATTTTCTTTATAGTCCAAGAATTATGATTTTGGAGTAGGAATTATTAGAAAATACCTTAATTTTCTATATATAAAACAAAAATATATATACGTATATAACAAATATATATATAACAAAATGACTCAATCTTTAAAATTAAATTCTTCCAGTAGTCCTCAATTGAAATACCAGTATTTATCCATAGAAACAACACAGAAATGCTATAGAATACAAAGCAGTATAAGTACCCACGAAAATATAAATATTATTTAATGGTACAACTTTAATTTTTTTTTTTCAAAATAAATTTAGTCAATAGTTTCTAGGACTTGGCCAGTCTCCACACAATCATATCTGAACTGAGCTGAGCTTCTGCCATTTTCAAAGCCATTTTCTGGTACAGGGCACCATTCATTGTTTGGTTCATACTCTGCACACTCTCCTCCCGCTCATCCTGAAACTTCTTCCTGAATTGCTGGACTCCTTCCTCAGTGTCCAGTAAAGAAGCCAGAGGAGCATTACTGATTGTCCTGCCAGACTCATTCCCCCATGCCAAGCTGTTTTCAGCTTTAGCTTCTTTTAAGAAAAGAGAATTCTTCAAGGTGAGCATTTCCTTTTCCAGAGCCAGTGCTAATTGTTCGGTAAGTACTCCTTTGCTTCCAGACCTCAGGAGTTTCACACGGCAGCTTGGAGGGAGAATTCTAGTGAGGCTGTAAAGGCACTGGAACAAGACAGTCAGATTTCTGTAAAACAAAATGATGATAGTGTCAAAAAAAAAAGTATACTCTGAAGTTTTGACCCATCACAGAAATATCCTAGCCAGATAAAGGATCAATCCAAACACAGGAATAAAAGACACAGAAAATACAATCACAGCCCATAAACATGGGGGTCAGTAATTATTAACAAATGGGATCAAAAGTGAATAAGTACAAGTAAAATCACTTTTCAAAAAGAACCAAAAGTCTTGAGACTTAAAATTTTACTGATTGATGGCTTAAACATTCCAGCCTTTCCTCTTACATAAAGAAAATAAACTCCTAATTTGAGGAATAGACTGAAGCTCACCACAAAATACACTCTTAACAGTTACACCTTTTCTTTTTTATTTTTTAGATTGACCTCTTCAAAACAGCAACATTTGTCAATATCCCAGAAGTACTTTTTATGTTATAAGCCTAATCCAGCTAAATCATAAATTATGGCAGTATTACTAACTTGCTTTACCTGGTTATATTTGTCCAAGAATCTGCCTAAGAAAGGACATCACTGAGACTCTTCAGATTATTTCCTTTACATAATCATAGGAAATAACTATAAGATAGGAAATAACTATAGTAGAAACACGTACAAAATGAGACTGCATTTATATTGCAATACTAAACTAAAAAATGACCCTGCAAAAAATTTCAATTTAATTTAACTTGAGGTTTGTGGTTTGGCTGGGGTTTTTTTGTTTTAATATTAACATATAAATTTTAATATTTAAGGTTTATAAAAAATTAACACACACTGGATAAAAAAATTTACAAATTAGACATTATACTAAGAATAATGTAAGAAAAAAATAACACAAAATTATGCAGCAAAATGAAGAGAAGGAATAGTACCAAACAGGTGTTAATGGAAACGACTTATTTGTAATTCAACGTTCCACCCCAGACAAAATTAAATAACTCCGTTCAGGTTCTGCCATAGTCTGATCTGAAAACAGGTCTGTTATTGGTGATTGTTATCATATCATCACATTGGCAGCCTATTGGTTATGTTTTTTGCTGCTGTTTATGGTAAGAGTAAGAAAGAGCATAAAGATAAAAAAAGTTATATGGAAGATGAATATAAGCTATGCTTTTCAAGTGATTTTACCTGCAAAATATTGTTAGAACTCCTTCAAATGGATTTTTCAGGGCCCAGTTAAAAATTGTACCATGGATATTTCCTGCTTTATGACAGAATACATTGTCCTGGTACTCCTTAAATGGTGTGCACTCCATTTCTCCCAGTAACCATGAACTGACTGGAGTCAATGTGCAGTCACAAGACACAATCTGAAAGGAGAATTGGACAGACACTGCAAGGACAGCAAGTATATCTTCCATGGAACCTGCAAGAAAATACAGTAAAAAAAGCTATTTGAACTAAATATTTTGACCATGCTGCATGCATTAAATGCGCTTTCATTTTTAGCTCATACTCCTAGTTTTTGGGAGGATTTGCATCTGACTTCAGGTACTCTTTGGGAATTTTCTTCTCACCTAAGTTCTTACCCCTACTTCTGTCAAGAAAAACAGTTGATTAATGGAGCACCACTAATATAATGAAAGCCCTTAAGATAAACATCACCTTGCCAAAAGAAGACTATTAATAGCCGACTGTGATAGTAAGATGACATGTTGGCTTTAGCAGTGACACGGCATTAAAGGAAGAAAAATTAAAAATCATTGCAAACAACAAAAAGGATATATCATTACCAGAGCAAAAGCCCAGTTCAAAAATCAATTCAATCAGGAATATTAAAAAAATGAAAATAAATTACCCTAATGTACATGTAGATGAGCAAGAGCTTCAATTACTTCAGTATTATTTAAGAGGAAATAATATGTCGGAAAAAACCTTCCATATCTAATTACAGTATCTTATTTATAGAAAAAATATAGGCTTCAGCATTCTGTACTCAAACTTATCTTCAAAATTATCCTTTCTAGATACCCTTCATCACCAACGCTAGCAAAACCTTACACAACTCACTAAACATTTTTTCCATTTTGAAAAATGTTTTATCTCCTATTTCACCCAGCTTTAATTCCAAAAAGGCCTGTGCAGCTCCCATTCAGAGAAATTTAGCTTGGCATCACCTAGAGTAAATAGAAGAATCAAATATATATTTATAAATCCAAAGCATATAAATACTGTATTTACCTGTACAGTACCTATTGTCCCTCAGCATCTTTACTGAATATCTGCCATTTGAAATATCTTCCAGACTCAACAAAATTTTCCCACAGAGCAGAGTGATCTCTTTGCTCTGCTGTAAACTGTCATTCTGATGGTTTTGCTTCCTGGCATGCAGAAGAACTACGCAGCACACGCGATGAAATGCCAAGAGTGGTGAAAGGCTGGTGACAGCAGTGACTGTCTTTGCTCCCTCCAGCTGAATCCTTGAAGACCTCTTAGGAAATTCTTTTTTCAGATCATTCTTGCTATGCAAGTCCAATTTCATCTTTTTTGGAGGAGGTTCAATTTGACTTGAGGAGACTGCCAATGCTGAGAAGGCTTTGTTCAGCTTAATGATTTTACTTTGACACTTGATAATCGGAGAAATCGAAGAGAAGTCTTGATCCATCACTAAAGACAAACTGACATTGCTCAGTGACCTGTGAAAATCCAAATAATATGACTGCACTCCCAGTTCACATTTTTGCCTTCTGATAACCACAACTCTGCAGATGTATACAGCCATTTAAGACTATCATAAATTCCAATACTATTCCAGATAAAGTCATAGACTTTGCAAAGAAGCTAAGTCCTTCACATGACTGTTTCATATAAACTTAGTATTAAGATTTTTCAAAATGTGGACTGAATTTTCAAAGAGCTTTTAGGAGTCAGATGCCCCTTTTCAACCAAAAGAATTGGGATGTTTAATTTGGCCAGAAAAAGCTGAAAATTCTATGTAACCTATACTCTATGAGATTTATGGATTACTTTTTAAAGATTTGACTTTCTTTTTAATAAAAAAACTGCAGAAAATATACATTCTGCCCTTTTGAGGACTAGAAGCTCTTCTGATACTCTACATTTTTATAGATATTCAAACAAAATTGAATGTAGAGTAAAATAAAAGGCTTAGAAGGTTCAAGGTAATAGTACCTTGAACATGCAGCAGTTTCCTGAAATGTATGAAATACTTTATTTATTCAACACAGGGCTCTTTCAATGAAATCCTAATCTTACTGTTCCAGATCCTTTCTCAATGAATATACTATTCTGTCAATCAATTCAATCTCAAGATGTCACTGATATTTAAAAGTCTCATGAATGTCTAATTTTCTTTACAGAGAAGTATCACCACCTCACAATGCAATCTAGGATATCACTGCAATACTGCACTAGTAGGAAGCACAAAAGATCAATAAAGAATTACAGCATTAGAATTGGAGATAAAGCAAGTCCTTTTCCCCGTAAACACAGATTGTTGTACCCAGTACTGAACTGGAGCCCAGAACACCCAGGTTCTGCTGCTGGTCTGCCAGGGAATCTTGGACAAATGGCTTCTCCCCACAGATCTTTTCTCAACTGTAAAAATGGGGGAGAGGGCTAGATTGCTGCTGGTTTTTAGAATCTCCTGAAGATCTTTGAAGTTATACAGCAATGAAGCGTTTCACTTAAAAAAAAAAAAAAAAAAAAAAAAAGGCAAAGGCATCATCATCAAAGCTAAAAGAACAAACACTAAAAAGGCAAAAAAACAATCTTTTGCCTCAGTGGCTCTTAAGAGAAGCTGTCAAGAGGATGAGGTCAACTTTCCTGTAAAGTTACAGCAATCTGGCAGTTGAGAAAGAATATAGCCACAGCTCCAGCAGAATGGCCAGAGGGCCTAACAGGTCAGCTCCTTCACAACCACCTGAATGATTCTCAGTGACATCAGTAGTCTTTGAGCTCAGCCTAACACAGCCTCAGCTACACTGCCTAAGGGAACATGGGTCAAAAGATAAGTTATGACTCTGCCAAAGTTTACATTACACAAATCACATTGTAATTTTGTATTTTATGCAATCCTCTTTTTCACACTGTTTCAACTTAGTTCCCTCTCTGCAAGGGAAAATGACCTAAGTAGTATTTACAACTAGAACTGAGTAATTGAAATAAACAGAACAAACAAATAATTTTAAAGACAATAACAAAAATAAATTATTTTGAAGTCTTAAGTGCTGTATGGCTCATTGTTCCACATAATTTACACAAAATACAAGCATTGCAAGCACTTTGATTAGGTACTTTACTAGAAGAGTTCAATTCAAAAGTTAAATATTTATTAGTTGGTAGGAGAATTTAATATATTTTCTTCTGGGCTTCTTGAAGCAGACCAGTTAGGAATGGTAAGTAGCTAACATTAAAACATCAGGAACTAAGAGCTTTATTTACAACACATACTGATGTCAGCATTGCTAAGTCTACACGGACTATAAAGAGCCATAATTTTTGTCAAAGAAGACTCTTTTGCAAAAAGTCTCCAGTAAGGTTGCAATTATATTCACACAACTAATTTCTGGCTGTGTAATGCTTTCTGCACAGTGCTAGAGAGCAAGCAAGCAGCTGCAAGGATACTAGGATACTGACAAAGACACATTTGAAACACTTCATATGCAGATGTTCAAAATGAGAACATTCAAATTTACTGCAGAACTTAACCTACACATTCATTTTCTATAAAACTACCAATAAAATTATTAGATAGGAGTATATACTCACAAATAAAATGATTCAGTTAGTTTTACTCCAACTACCAGGCTGTCATCCACAACACGCTGCCACAATTCCTCTGTGAAGTGCTCTGGGACTTGAGATTCCAACGATGTCTCTTTACTAAGAGAATCAGCAGGATTTTCTACATCATCCCAGAGAGAGACAAGGCCTTCCTTACAGAAAAATGTGGGAGTTTAGATAAATTAGAGACATTGGTTCTTTTTATACTGCCTTACTTTGTGTTTTACCACAAATAAAGATACATAAAATATATATATAAACTAGTTTATTCTCTACAATAAGTAGAATTTAATTTTCTTAAAACACATTATATCATCATGTAAAGTACAATTTATTCTCTCCTTGTAAACATCACATGTTGAAACCTTGACCCATCATAGAATTAATTGTCCAAAGATTTAAGGTGCTAGAATATATATTATTGTATTTAATTGCTCAGTACTTTGTTGTCCAAACCTAGAAAACTTGAAAGATATCACAGCAGTAAATGAAAGTCTGATCAATTCCATTTCAATTAAATCAAGTTTCTTTTGAGCAACATATTAAAAAAAAAAATTCCCAACCTCCATCACCTTCTCAGCCCACAATTCCCTCTGCCCATATTATAAAATCAATTTTGCTCACATAGTTCTATGACAACTCTTTTTTTGTAACATGTGAGATTACAGACAGATATTCAATATCTAGGCAGCTGTGCCAATTAGAACTGTACACACTCCTCCTGTTTGTCACTAACTGTGTTAGAGGTTACTCCTCCACACCACTCAGTTTTCAGGAGGTATTGTGCACATCAATTTCAAGCAGCAACAACTAATTTTGCTCCTAACTACGTATATTGAAAATGAACCAGACTTAAAAAGCAGATTAATGAGTTTTGACAGTGCCAACCCCTACAGTTGAAAGTGGTTGTGGTCAAGGGCAGCACCCTCTACAAATGGCTCAGCAGAATTCAGAAGTGATCTGGCTCATCTCCTGCATTTTACCTCTTTTGAGTTTGGTAGAATATGGGGTCTTTCTTCAACAAGATCTATTAATGCTCTGCAAGACTCAAGAATAACCCTCTTTTGGAGTCTTAAATGCTGCTGTAGCTCTCGAACAGAAGCCCAACCAGCCTGTAAAAGATAATCATTAGAATACTGCACATACAAAACAATATTAAAGCTATTAAAATATCTTTTCAGCTTTCCATTTATATGCAAGAATCACAAGTAACAGTTGTAAAAAATGTTCAAGTCAGGCTACTCTGTTTTTAAAATATGAATCTCAGAATCTTAGTCTTTCAATATTAAACCTAGAGTTTAAGATAAATATTAAGGTAAACTTAACAAAATTACATAAATATTCAGATATATTTCTGTAGATATCTTTCATTATTAATCCTGCTTCACTTTTTCATGGATAGCAGTTTCATTTTCTTTTCAAGATTTGTATTGGTTATTGGTCAAATAAATATATTGAAGAGTTAACGGATACACAAGCAGATGCAATGTTGACTGTGTCCCAGTTAAATAAAACATAATGAAAAATCTCCCAAGAAACCAACCAAGGCAAACCAACCAAAAAAACCCACAAACCAAGCAATAAAGGAAAAAAAAATTCATGCCAGCTTCTCAGGTTTTTAGAAAGGTCCTCAAAAGTTTATTATCGGGAAAGCAAGATCCTGAGAATTCAAATGCTGCCGAAGAGAGAATAAACTGAACCCTGGAATGCAAAACCAAACTTCCATCTTCCCCATCCCCTTTAGGAAATCCCCTCAAACACATATAACACATAAATCCATTATAAGCCCAAATAAAAAAGCAGATCATGTAAGTGATCTCCTCTGCTCAAGCTGCAATGGCAAAGGCCATTTAGACCAACAACACTTCATTAAAAGTTCTGTAAAAAAATTGTCACCTATTGAACTTTGAATCTAAGCACCAGATTCCAAGTAATAATCTAGTGCCAGACTTGAGTCAAGAGATGAAAATGAAGAGTTAAGAACAAAGATGAGTCTACAATACCTTCCTAATTTAGGTCATCAGAACACTAAGCCATTATTTACTCCCACTGGACCCAATTCCTGAATAGAAAACTGAGAACCAGAAAACAAATGGGGAAGCACAGATGTGGAAGCAGTCAAAGTGGCCAAACAGTCACTGTTGTATGCTTGTTGACCAAATCTGGCCTTTATAAGCCCTTTTTCCTCCTAAAGCAACACAAGAAAAAGACCTGAATTCTACCACATAGCAAACCCAAGACTGAGTTGTGTCCCCCCTCAACCCTCTGTCACAAGTGACATCCTTTCTGCTGCATGCCACGATGTAGTGCGCTACAAGCATCAGCAGGCGTTACAAGCTTTGTGCTCTGAAACTAAGAAAATAAAACTAGATCACCTTAGAAGAGAAAATAAACATGAACATAAAAACAAGGCAGTCCAGAGCCAAAGACAACAGAGCTGTGAGTAAATCCAGAATTATAGTCTTTACAAAACTGTCAAGTAATGGGGGGGGAGAACAGACCAGTGGACATAAAGACACTTCTTTATTTCAGCCGAAACAATCAACTAAAACCAAGAGAAACCCTGTAACCTCAGCTGTTGCAATGTAACTGCAGTACTCTGCCAAGGATGTCTTCTTCAGAAGATACCAAAACACACGTTGAAGTGAAAAAAAACTTCAAAGGAGAAAAGGCTGGATTCAGGCCCAAAAGAGTATATACAGAATAAACATAGAACAACTCAAAATTGCTCAAAAGCTGATCTATCTTTCAATTTCACTGTCTGCAAAACGTGGTTTATAAATATTACTGTGTATAACTTAAACACAACTTACTTATATGGTGGACTGTAATTCATTCCTGCCAAAGTTCTCACATGACTAAGAAAACAGCTGTGCAGATGTGAAACAAGGGTTAAGCAACAAGGATGAAAAAAGTCTGCATCTGTTGTTTCACTTTGCTCTAAAACACAAGATTCCATGGAGACTGTGAAAACTTGATTTGATTGCAGATTTCTAGAATACCTGAATTTTGATGATAAATATCAAGAGGCACCACTTGAAGACTAAACAACCTTCGAAAATTCCCAAGTTAAGCAGAACCCATGCACTACTGCTTCAAAACAAGAATCCTTGAAATTCAATTTATATATCAGATTATAAAGGCCAGCAAGAGTATCTCATTGTTCAGCAAATATAATACAGAACAATGGGGATTTCAACAAGGAAGAAACACTGAGGGTAAAAAGAAATATCTGCACCTACTTCCAAATTCATCAGCTTGTTAAAATACAGTAAATTTCCAATAGCTTAGAATCCTTGTGCTAGCACATGGCCTTGAAAATTAGAGATTAAAAATATCTAAATGCACAGAAATGTTAGGTCTTACACGGGATTCTGGTCTGTAACAGCTATATTAGCACACAATAGATAAAATATCTTATTTGCAGTAGTACCAGTAGCAAGTGCAAAGCAGATAATACATTTGATCCTGACACAGATTCACAGAGCTGTACAGCTGGAAGCCTGTTGGTGTATGGACGGAAAGAACAAACTTATGGAGCATAGAACATGCAGCTGTCAACGGCAAGGTGGACAACCTTCACTACAATCGTGGAAGGAGCAGCCAGTAAGAGACAGAAACTAATTTCTGTTTTGGAGAAGAGTAATGTAATGAGCAAGAATGCAGTAGTGAAGTCAGTTTTAAAATATAACTGTCAAAAAAAGAAAAAAAATGTAGAAACAGAAAAAGATTGCACTTCTGCATGTTAAAGCCTAACATGCAAACTGTAAAAAAGTAGGATTGGAAGGGACCTCAAGAGGTCTTCAAAATTAATCCAGCTTCTATTTTCTTCGCCTTCTAGGAGGGCAAAAAGTATTTTGTCCACTGTTCTCCAAACAGCTTTTATCTTTTGGATGATGCACAATATCTCTTTAGATATATGTGTCATTAGAACTACAAAATTTTTTTCTTTTTAAACCTTTTCCTAATACGTCCTTCTTTTATTTATTTATTAACTGGTCAACTATGGCTAATTAATTTGCTTCACTTTTAAAGGCTGGAAATAAAACTGTCACAATACCCTACTTAGTTTTCACTAATTCTCATGTGACAGGAATAATTACCTCATATCTCGCCTTTAGAGCAGCCTTAGCAAACTAGCAATAGCTTCACATCATTGACTCAATATGAGATTCACATTCTCCCCTAAAGCTTTTTTTTTCTTTCTTAAATAACCTTCCTATTTGTCAGTTATTACCCATTTGGTATAGGCTAACATACACACTACAAAAGCACTCACCTTGGTGAGTATGTTGGGTGGGAAACTCCAGCAAGTTTCCCCCAGTTTGTTTTATAAATGATGCTAGTTAAAAGAAGAATACATTTAAGCTTTATCTACAGTACTTTTCAAAATTATCCTTATAAAACCACCAGTAACAGGAGCACGAACATCAGAAGATGGTGAAATAACCATTGTCACCAATTTGTGCAAATGTACTCACTGGGAATCTGCCACTACATGACCTGAAAGTCATGTATGTAATGGGAAGCAAAATAAGTAAACTTTCTAATTTTTTAAGCTGATATTTAAACATGAGTAAAATGACTGCTAAGGAGCTCTGATAATATAGCTTCAACATTATCTCAAACTTTTAATTAAAATTAAATTAGACCTCCACAATAAATACACTTATAACAACTGAGAGAATGGAAACAGACTACCACTGATTCAAGAATAGATACTTAACCATGTTATCCTTTTCCCTGAACCACTTCTTCAATAATAACAGTATCATTAGCCTCACCCTTTAGATAATGCAATGATACAGAACAGTAATTTATAGAAAACATGGAGGCAGAACTGCTGATTACAAACCTGCAATCTTGTTTCAAGGGCTCGGACAGTAAGCAAACCATTCTCTTGCAATCCTTCTGCAGCAGGAACATCATGTTTATAACTGATATCACTCTGAAAGAAAAAAACAAACCCAAAACTCTGAATGAATTAAAAAGCTGAAAGTAAGGTACAGACTATTACACAGCATTATAAAAATCTGGGGGAAAAATACAACAAGCCAGGAAAATCACAGTATGTCTTTTAAAAGAAAAATCCTATTTTCTGAAAGCAATTAGAATTTGATAGCACATAATGCACAGACCAAATTATGAGAAGATAATCAACAAGCACTATGGCCTTAATTAAATTAAGGGTTCTTAGCCAAAAGGTAAGCATTGTGGCAAAACTATTATGTATGTGAAGCATTTTCAGCTGCATTAATTTCCCAAACAGAACGCTGATACAATCATAGAAGCAAAATAATGTCTTCAGATAATTTAAGATTACAGCAGGAAAATTGTATTCAAAATTCAGGACATTTCACATAACACATCCAATTTCATTTTGCATCAATACTTTATTGATTTGTTGAGGTTTTATTAATTTAGTAAGCACAGACTGAGTAGCTGAGAAAAGGCAAGATCAACTTACTGCATAGTTGACCTCCCCAAGATCTGTTATTTTGAATGTACTTAACACGTCTGTATTGGAGCCATCCTTAAAAAGCAGTAACAGCTGCTCACTTCCAGAGCCAATAAAATCATCCACCAGAACACACTTCACCTTTTGCCATTTGGAAGCCACCTACAGTAGAAAAGGTTTTAAAATACATTTATTAGAGTAAATCTTGTATTTGAGATCTCATTTTGGTGAAGCTTGCTTTCCATTAAGAGGGAGCCTATTAAGTTTTGGGAAATACAATAACATTTAGAAATTTCAAGCTCTCACTCTCACCCTGTTATTTAGAGCCTAGGTAACTCTGAAAAATTAGCCATTTCTCTTTCCAGATTACAGGTTGCAGAGAAGATGACAACTTTTTGGTGCATTCAAACAGCTGAACAGCTGAATGTTGTAACATTTACTCAGGAGCAGTAAGACTTGAGGATCAGTTAAAAGCATTATAACTTTGACATTGAGAAATATCTTTGTTTCACAACAGACTTAAATATGTTTGAAAGTTAAAGACAAATTCTTATAATAATGCTAGCAACTAAATAGTACAAATTTTTATTTCCTGACTTATACAAGTCTTCCTGTCAGATTACTACAGAACTCTAGCAGAAACTTTGTCTCTTCTAACTTAATGAAACAATAGCAAGGCCTTTTCTTGTCATTATTATAAAACAACATTTTCTAGAAACAACTTTTTGTTATTAGGAATTACGGCTCAAAAACCTTTGATGCTCCAATGAGTAGTTCATACTTTACAATAATATGAGATCACTTCTAACACAAATCATCCAGGCACACTCTAACTGCCTTACAACTTCAAGTTTTCACACTACTGCCGTTTTCAATTAGTAACAGAAGCTTTAGTCAGAGTCATAAATTATTACTAAATGAAAGAATCCCAGCTTCATTTTCAGATATGTAAGCGAGCAGTGGAAGCAAAACAATGTCATACTTTAGACAAATTGTTTTACCAGCAGCAACAATAATAAACGAACAAGAAATCTAAAGAATTTAAACGTGCAGGTTTTCAGTTGCAGGACTTTCAATAAGACAATATATACAAGAAAGACTGCAGTAAAATGGAGTTGTTTAAAGCTACCAGTACCTGTAAGCTGTCTCTCCTCTGTATAACACAGCTATTTCCAGAGGCAAAAGACACAACAAACAGCAAATCATTGCTACTGGTTAGAGCTGGTTTTACTGAGCATGGCTTTTCATAAGGAAGTTCACAAACACCTTTAGTGACACCATTTTGAAACCAAATAAGCTGGTTCTTGTGAGTTATGGCAACAAGTGATATTCGGAGCTGCTTTTTCAATCTCTCACTCTTGCAGACATAGACAGAAGATACCACTTTGCTATAAGCATGAGGCATGAAGCACGTGCCAGTCAGCATTTTTTGTGTTTGAATTGCGTATCCAAAGAATTCACTGCCCCAGATGGCTCTGTCTGAAACAGAAAATCTATCTGGATCTTCAGCCTCTGGCAGGCAAGCAGCTCTTATCCCTAAGACAACAGTGCCTTCACCCACAATTTCACCCGTCCACACTATAGAAGAAAGCTGAACAGGAACACTTTGAACCACGCAGGTGTTGGAGGAGATGTAGAACAGCTTGTTGGCATGTCTCCACAACAGTGATGGGCCAGCAAACAACCTGATGTCTTCTTTCAGCTCATAATCCAATTTAAAATAAAAGGATGGCTCAAATTGGTTTGAACTGTGAAGCAACAATAAAAAGTATTTGACACTGCTCCCTTTTTTCTTCTTCAGCAAAATGCAGGGAAGAATAATCCCCGTTCTGGAATCCGTTGTGCAGCTACAACAAATAATTTCAATTTTTGAGTGACTGGCTCCCACGCTGAATACCCCAGAAGACTTCTGAACAAACAGCCTAGTGTCTCTGTTGAACGCCATCCTTCTGACAGATAAATTCATTGTTTTATCATCTGCTTCCTCTGCAGGCTTTGGTTTTGACAACTGAAATACAAGGACTTCACCATTGTAGGACAAAAACTGATCTTGCTCACTCAGAAGCATCTTGATTTATCTTTATGTATATTCTTCTACATGAAAACCATATGCGTCCTTATTTCTGTCAGGCTTATTTCTTTGCGGGAATTTTAACCTTCCTGGACATTTTCCGTCTATAAAAGCAAATAAGAAAAAAAAAATTAAATTATTTTCGGACTAGCTGAACTGAGTCTTAAGAATATGTGTTGCAAAGCAACCATACAGAAAAAATTGAGAATGAGGTATGTGCTTTAATCTCACTCATAAATAACGAAGTTAAATAACTTTATATTAAAAGATTTAGGTAACAGAAACATCTCCGAAACGTTTCTTTAGCAAAGCATGAATTCTTTGGTTAGCAACAGCTATACGGCATAATATAAATTGATAGAAACCAAACCACATACTCACAATTCGTGTGATTGCATTGAAGGTGTCAGCGCCACAAATACACTGAGCATACTGGAAAGTAACGGTGCTTTGAATTCCTAAAATAAAGAGCCTTCTCTCGGGCATAGCGCTTATTAATAGCTATAATTTATTTTTCGTTAAAATTATAAGGCCTCGAAGGAGAAAGTTCTCTGAAGAAGCATACAGTCATTTTGCGGCCAAGACGACTCCCTCCCTCTCTCCTTCTTCGCCCGGGGAAGGAAGGCCCGCGGACCCCGAGGGACCCGCAGCCGCCTCACCAAGGTTCACTCAACCCGCGGGTTCCGCAGCGACGCCACTCTCCCGGCTCCGGCCCCGTTACCGCCGGGGCCCGCGAGCTGCCGCACAGAGACCGGCTACAGACGAGGGCAGGGACGGCGGGCTCCGGGCTGCCGGCCCCCGCTCCCGGCGGGGTCTCTCCGGGCTCCCGGCGGGGTCTCTCCGGGCTCCCGGCGGGGTCTCTCCGGGCTCCCGGCGGGGTCTCTCCGGGCTCCCGGCGGGGTCTCTCCGGGCTCCCGGCGGGGTCTCTCCGGGCTCCCGGCGGGGTCTCTCCGGGCTCCCGGCGGGGTCTCTCCGGGCTCCCGGCGGGGTCTCTCCGGGCTCCCGGCGGGGTCTCTCCGGGCTCCCGGCGGGGTCTCTCCGGGCTCCCGGCGGGGTCTCTCCGGGCTCCCGGCGGGGTCTCTCCGGGCTCCCGGCGGGGTCTCTCCGGGCTCCCGGCGGGGTCTCTCTGGCTGTCGGCCCCCGCTCCCGGCGGCCCTGCGCGGCAATTCCCGGCGGCGCCGTTCCGAAGCTCCCGCCGCAGGGTGCATGACGGGAGCGCGGGGGGCGGGGCCTGCCGCCCGCCGGGCTCCCCGCGGCCCCGCCCCCGGCCCCGCCCCCGGCGCCGCTCCGTCCCCTTTTCCCGCCGCTCCTCGCGCTGCCGGAGCCGCCTCAGTGCGGGCGGCGCGGGCGGACCCGCTGGACCATGGCTGAGGTGAGTCCCCGCGCCCCGTCCCCTCGCTGCTGCCTTCCTGCCGGCTGTCCTCTCCCCGGCCGCTGCCCGCCGCCGCTCGGGGTCGGTGGTCTGGCGGGACGGGTGGCCGGGCCCTGCCGTACAGGTGAGGATCTGGGGCTGTCTGTGGCTCCGGCCTTTCCCTTCCTTTCACGGCCATCCTGTTCCTTGTTGCCTTTCAGCAGCGACAGGATAAAGCGGCGCTGATAAGCGAGACCCGGCGGCGTTTCGAGGCGGAGTACCTGCCAGGTGAGCCGGGAGCGGTGGGTGCCGGCTCTGGGGCTTGTCCGCTGTCGCTTTTCCTCTTGGGCCGCCAGGTATCCCGCTTTCCCAGGTCCGGGAGCCTCTGTACCTTTTCACAGAATCGACTGGCTCGGAAAAGGCCTCCGAGGTCATCGAGGCCGCCCTGTGACTGAACACCTGTCAGCAGACCACGGCACTGAGTGCACAGCCAGTGTCCTTAAGCGCCTCCGGGGACGGTGACTGCCGCCTCCCTGGGCAGCCCATTCCGATAGCTACTCACTCGCTGTGTTAGGCATTTCTTCCCAATGTCCAACCTGAACCTCTCCCCTGGTGCACTTAGGGTGTCCGAAGGCGCAGAAAGGTGTGATGCTGAGCAGGTTTCTGTGGCGGCTCTCGGTGCTCTGTCTGCTGGGTCGCGCTCTTGGGCTGCAGGATGTGTTGGGGCAAAGCTCTTGGTCCTTGTCTCTTGCAGCTCTGTTTGGTTGGCTGGAGAATGTGGCTGGGACATTGCTGTGCTTGGTGTTCTTTGGACATAAAACATGTCAGGGGACGGGGGATGGGAGGCATTATGACCTCTCTGAGTTTGTCAAAGGAAGAGTTGTTTTTCTGGAGTGATTTGCACTTAAAATTCATACAAGCCATAATTAAAATCGTGCTGCATGTCCAACTCGGTTCTTAAGTGCAGGTGCATTTAAATTTGTAAATGAAGGCCGTGAGATGCTGGGGATGCCTAGGGGAGAGGGAAGACTGGGGTATGCCTAGGGTGGTTTTATTTTATTTCAAGGTTGATTTACATTGCTTATGTTGGAAGAATGCAGAGTATGCTAACAACTTCAGTAAACAGTATATTTCATTGTGACTATCTAGAGATTTTCTAGTAGAAGTCTAAATTTTTAATGCAAATACAGGAAAAATCCAGTAGTGTTGCCTGCATCTCCTTTAATATGAGCCTCAGTTTTGCAAAATACCTCTCTTTGATGTTTTTCATCAGAATTATTGAGGTTACCTTGCTGTCTATCACTTTTATTTATATAAGGGTATTTGTTTCTTCCTTGACTTTGTTGTAGAGGGCTGGAACATGCCTTGGGAAAACTGTGAAGGTCTTCTTCAGGATGGTACAACTTTGTGTCATAGTTACTCTGCTAACTTTCATAAAAGAGACTACTTTGGCCTTGGTTAAAGATGACCTTTATTTCTGATGACAAAATTTATTAGAAATTCTTGAAGTAGAGAGGGCTTATTTTATCATTTGATATTTCTAAGTGAATATCTTTGTAAAGCTCAGGCTTTAATGAGTGGAGGCTCATCTTAAATTCTAAATTTTTCTGCCTCCTAATATTTTCATTTAGTATATAAATTTTTATGGTGGGTGGTTTAACTTGCTTTGTAATCTATTATCCCAGAGTGACACTCATAAATAATTATTTCAGCCTAAGATGGCTCTGGGACAGTGGTTGTGGAAAAGGAGTATTACTCTTTCGGTTGATCTGCTGCTTAAAATCTTGGAATTCCATAAGTTTCTCTAGCTGTAATGATGTGTCTGTTGGGCTGGTTGATGCAGCCATTAAAATAACTGGATAGTGTTGCAAGGTAAGCTCTAATCCTGTTTACAGTATTTTGAACACTTTTTCTCAGTAAGCCCATTTTTGGGTCATGGTTTCAGGCTCTTGGCCCTTTCAAGAAAATAGGATTAAGACTGTTTTGAGTTTGTGTGCTTAAGACTGCCATAAATTTAGGAATACCACAAACAACTTAATGTTGTCATGACCACAATCAAGAGTGAAAACCACAGGATTTTAATTTTGTACTGGTCTGTCAGCCTTTACTTGTTGTGTTCTAAAATATATTCTTTTATGCTTCTGAGTCAAAGGAATGTGGCGCTGCACCTATGCAGATACCCTTAAACCTGTGACTTTGGGGTGGAAAGATACAAATAATTCCTTCATACCCAGGAATTTCAGTCTGCTTTCAAAACTAAGAGCACTCTCAGGCTACACTGAGAAGCTGATCCGTTCAGTCAAGTTTTGTATAAATCAGAATATAATTGTGGGCCTCTAGAGAGCAAACTTTATTCCACTTACAGGAATGGAATATTTCATTTACAGTAACAGCAGATATTAAAGTTGGAGAAAAGTTTTGAGGCATTTTTTTTTTTTTCTGGAGGTTGCAGCTGCCACTGTTTTGTTTTTCTCTCTGAGGGAAACAATGCAACTGGTTGTTCTAGAAACACTGTGATTCTGATCATCAAAGATGAAGTGGTTCTTCCATGTTCTGTAACACATAGTTACTGCTTTCCCTCCTCATGCAGGAAGAATTGTTAATGGTCAAAAATACCGTGATGGCCTTACAGTAATGTTTATTTCTGTAATGAAATGAAAACTTAGAGTGCCTTTGAAATCCCAATTTTTCATTGAAAATATTTATTGGCATCTAGTTTTTAGATTAAAGTAGAATCTACAAAAATATATAGCTGATTCAGAAGAGTTCAATATTCCTAATATGTACAGTGTGAAAATGTCAGAGAACCTTACTGGTCATTTTCCAGAAGTTTCTTGTTGAAGTTGTTCAGCTAATTTGGCCATTGAAGTCTTCTTCAGTAGAGGGAAGTTTGGCCACTGTTGGCTCTTATCTGCAAAGCAGTATTTATTATTAACTGAAATCTTGTTGTGGTTTTTTTCCTCTTCATTGAACTTCCTAGCTGGGTTCCAAAGACAACCTCAGTTCTTGTGAGGAATCTATGTCCCAATAATGAAACCCTTGTATTTAAAGGGTTTATTTCCAGTAGTGGTCCTGTCAGTCCAATAGACTGGCAAACACTGTCTGATGTGGAAGGCAGACAGCACTTTGTCTTCACTGGTTTTAGACCTGATTTTTGTTTTGCCTGTTTGGATTCTTTGTGAGAGTTGGTGATGTAAATGATTTTACTGGTGAAAGGAACAATGAAAACAAAAGATTTTTTTTTCAGCACTGGCTGGCACTAACAATGTTTTCTAGCAAACAAGCATGTCTTTTTCTATGGTGAATTTCCATTCCTTAGAGGATTTCTAAAATTAGCTTTTATTTCTGGGCTATTACTTTCTATTTTAATATTACAGTGGAAATGATTTATGATCACGTCTTGTTATTTTTTTCAGTAAAGTAGTCTTTTCCACATTTTCTTTTGTATATTAACTGTTTCTAATTACTTATTTCCTGGCCCTCTCCATTTACATACTTCTCCTTTCTCCTTTAGGCAAATCTTAATTTTCAAGAAAGATTTTTATAAGAGAGGTTTTCCATCCTTCCAATATAAATAATTAAATTTCACCATGACCTTCTTTAAGCCAGTAGCAGAAGTGTTTTGTTAATCATATGGGCTGTTTGCAAATAAATTTTGACATATGAGGCATCTTTAAAAATAAGTGATAAGACTATTGGAGATTTTTTAAAATGTTTTTCAAAGCAAAAAACATATGCAGGTTTTGCATACCTGAGTATGTTGTATGCTCTGAAAAGTCTGCCCTGGTTCTTAGCTTTTAGGCTGATACTAGTGAGAGGATAAGGTGGGAAAACATTCTTTCATAAAAAAGCTCTGTGTAACATTAATGATTGAGCTTTTTATTGAAAGTAGCCTTTGTCACTGACAGTGTCCAGCTTTGCTAAAAGGTAGTTTCTCTCACTTTGTGGAGGCAGATATTTTATTTGTCTGTTCCTGCTTGAGGTTGTTGAGATAATTCCTTATTGGTTGGAAATAGCATTTGTTTTTTTCCTTTATCCCTGTCCCTTTATGGCTACTGACCTTCTTAAATTGTTTCTAGTCTAGCCGATTTTCTCATCTAGCAACTGAAGGCACATACCTGAGTTGTTACAGTACTTAGCTGAATGTTTGGGATCGGCAGCCAATTAAAATGGGTTTCCTCCTGGTAGCCAAACTCTGAGAGATGATTGTGACCATTTTAGACTAAGAATTCTTGGCTGGAATAACTTTAAGACAGTAGTTAAATTGAGTCTCTTTGTGTAATGTAACACTTGACATACTTTTCTAAGTTGCTGTTTTCCTCTGCTTTGTACAATGAAGTTTTTGGGTTTTTTCTCTCTGAAAAGACATACAGTTGCTGTCCCTGCTTAGCTTTCTGTATGGCTTGTTCAGTAACACTACTTTTCTAGATAAGTTTTTTTTTTTTTTTTCTGAAGGGAAGGATCTTTCAGGGTTTTAATTCTAAACTTCTCTGGATTAAGTTAGTGTGTGATTTGAGTCCTGTAGTTATTTTTCTATATTCCTGCTGAATATTCTCAAATTTGGATTATGTTTCCTAAAGCCTGAGCACTAGAAGAAGCAGCAGCACAGCACTGTTCTCCTGGTAATCATGGAATGGGTCAGGTTGGAAGGGGCCATAGTGGCTTGTCTGGTCCAGCCTGTTCAGGCAGGGTCATCCCAGAGCACAGGGCAAAGGTTTGCATGCAGACAGTCCTTGGATGACTCCACACCCTCTCTAGGCAATCTGTTGCAGGGCTTGCTCACACACAGTGCAGAAGTTTCCTCATACTCAGGAGGGACTTCCTGTGCATCAGTCTTTGCCATTGCCTCTTGTCCTATTGCTGGGCACCACTGAGCAGAGCCTGGGCCCATCCTCTGTCACTCCCTGCAGACACTGACAGACATTGATGAGATGTCTGCTCAGTCATCTCTTCTCCAGGCTGAACAGGCCCAGCTCTCTCAGCCTGTTGTGTGTAGGAGAGGCTCCAGTGCCTTTGTCATCTTTGTATCCTTCCACTGGACCTGCTCCAGGAGCTCCTGACACGGTAATTAGACGGCATTGAAAAAAAGTGACGTCAAGAGAAGGGATTTTACAAATTGTGCCTCAAGAGAACTGAATGAAATCTTCTAGTGAAAGTATTGCAGTGAAAGTTGTGTGCATTTAGTTTTGTGTAATTCTGCAGTTGTTTTCAGAGCTGTTGTCTGGTGCTGTAGGAGATCCCTTATGTTGAAACGTTGTAATTAAGTGAGATAGTTTCACTTGGAAGCTTCTCAGCTTGAAGACAACTATTAAAAGAGTAGAATGTGCTCATGGAAAGAACAGAAGTCTTTACTAAAGCAAAAAAAAAAGGAAAGGCAACTTCTTATATAGGAAGTTGCTGTTCAAACAAAATTTTGTCTTCTAGTCTTTTTTCTTGACCTCAGATGCTCAATGAGAAAATGAAAGTGACTATAACCAACTATTTTCAAAATGAGGTTAAATACCCCGTCAGTTTTGCTCACTCAATTTTTCTTGAAGAACTTTCAGCTAAAGGAATGAAGAGGGATAATAATGGCCATATCTCCTTGCTACTGTCACTCCCTTATGTGTAATTTATAATTTGGCAGATTATGCTTTTTCTTGCTTTTGTGGATCTGAGTCTTTCTTAGTTTCCTGTGTCAATGGAAAAGTATTGCAGCATCCCAGTTTTACCTCTTCCATGGGCTGTAGAACCGTTCTATGGTACGGGAAGGTTTGAGTGTCTTGGACTGAGGAAGCAACCAGGTTTCCAAGCCTCTGGCCTATGAAATGTTACACAAAAGTCTGGCACTGCTGAGCAAAGATAGCTGGTAGTGCTGTTCCTTGTTACCTTTGGGGTGAGTGATGGTGTTCCAAATACCTTGCAAAATTCTGTTCATGATGGACTTAATGACAGAGATGTCTCTCTTCCTGAGCTGAGGATGACTACACTTAGTGTCTCAGTGTCCTAGTGGCAGTCCTGAAAGTGCGAAGAAGCCAAGCACCTAATTTTCGTTTGAGAAAAGCATCAGTATATGGTTACAGGTATCTAAATGGGTAGGCTTGGAGATTATCTGAGGTAAGTTACTTCAGTTTATAGTTCCACCTGAATTTCCATATGGGTGCCCTGCAAATACTGTCTTTTTTGGCCTCTGAATTGCTGTGCAGGATGTATTTAAATTGTATTGAGAATTGTAAAGGTTTTATTTTCTCTCAGCTAGTTCTCATCTAACTCCAGAAGTTTCTAATACAGGCTGATATAAAATTAGAAACATTCTGATTATTTCACAGCATATTTTAAAAGCAAGTTTCCAGATGTCAGTTGAATTATGTGCCATGTACAGATTTAAAAAGGAATTCCTCCTCTGAACTGACACATTTTCAATCACTGGGTTCTTGGAAGGACTCCATAAATTTTATATCACTCTACTTTTTGTGTGGGACATAAAACACCTTTCTTTTGGATTCACATTCTCATTCTAATTTTACCTATTTTGTAGCAAGAATTGAATCAATCAGGTAAAGGTCATATGGTATTCAGAACTCAGTCTTGTTCTGTCAATCTTAAGATAACCTGATTCAAATACTGGCAGTCTGTAAGTGCTTGTGGGTGCAGAACTTGACTAGTTTTTTCCCCTTGTTTTTATGGTGTATTGTAGCATATATGTAAATTCAGATTGCAGGGGTCTGGTTGAGAACTCAGTTACAGAAGAGAGGAAAAGATACTTTTTCAACTATCCTTATCTCTGAATGCAGCTTCCTTTCCAATGGTGTTGGAAGTTTGGATTAAACATTTTCTCAGTTTCACTTTCATTTTCTTAAAATACTCACAGAGTTAAATGTCTATGTTTTTAAAAATATTCTCTTAAATTCAGAGATTGGGAAAACTTGTTAGTGGCTGAGAAATGTGTTCTGAGGTTTGTTCCATGTAATGGTATATCAGTGGTTTTAAACTGCATTTTGATACAAGGTGCGCAATTCTCTCATTTCAAAAGTTGTGCTCTCAAACAGATACTGAAAGCAAAGAGAGCCTCCAAAATGTTTTGTTAGTTTTTACCTGGTGGTGGGTTTTCTCTTTAATTACACAGTGCCCTAATTTCTTATTTATATAATATACACATGGGACTGATCTCAGCAAAGTACTTGATTGATTAACTGCAGTCACTCCTAGCTGGAAGCCAGTGTGTGTTAGAGATGATTAAACCAAGCTGAAGTAGTTAACTTGAAACTAAGTACTGTTAGCTTTTCTCAGATAAAACTTCCTAAATCATTCAGGCAACTACAAATTTTGGATGAGATGTTGAGACTGCAAAATTCCACACCCAGGATTTTTGCAATTCATCTGGTTCCTCTAGAGCCACAGAGAAGTTAAACATTTCAGTCTGGTGCTGAGTGGTCATTTCACTGGGCTTAGTCAGAATGTAGGAAATTAGCTTCTGGTGCAAGTATGGAAATTATGAGAAAAGGAACTTCAATAAAAAGATTTTAGTGGATTAGAGGCTTTTGGGCAGAGAAGAAAGTAGGGTACTGAGATTAAGGAAAGTGAGATTAAATTCTAGGGTTATCTAAGGAACAAAGTAAAGTAGTGGAATGGGATCAAGGGAAGGAGAAATTTGAGGCCTCATGAAGAAGGGAAGATGGTAGATGCTGTATGTGAGAAGCAGTCAGATGAGAAGTGTTGCTTTGGGGAGTGCAGTTATAATTTAGTGAATGGACACATTTAAATTGAAATATTCTTACAGTTACATTGACTAATTTATAACAGGAAACAGTATAAATTGAAAGATGAGTAAAATAGATAATATTTTTGCATGTAGGCCAGTAAAACAACAAATATTAGCAGAATTTAGTGGTGTCTTTTTCTTAACTCCTTCCTCAGAGTTGTTTGACTGAAATAAACATTCCCAAGCCATCCCATCACAGTTCTGGGTAGTTATAAATGGCTCTGAAAGCAGTTTCTTGCTATTGATAAAGAAATAGTCTTTCCAGTATGTGAAAACGAAGTCTCTTTTATTAACAGTCTTAATTTTTTCCATGGTAATCATGAATTTAAGCGAATAGCTTGAGAGCTTTTTTTTTTTTAGTAGTTAACAGAGATGTGTGTCAGTGTCTGTGGCTTTCAGAAGCTTGTTTCTATTATGGGTTCTTGATTTACATTCTATTTTTACCAATTTCTCAGACAGAGGATCACTGATCTAAAAACTGAGCTTTTGTTTAAGCATATCTGCAGTAGAAATAGGTCCATTTAGCATTTGTGTCTTACTTTCCTGTTTCAAAATAAAAAAAACCTAGAGCAGCAGCAAGTCTTGTTTCATCTGAAGTGCTTCTAAAAGGGTGTAAACCTGTTATCATGTTGCTAATGTGATACAAGAAAATGCAAGACGCCTCGGGGGCTTTTGCGCTGCTCTAGAGTTGCATGTAGTTTTTATTGAGTAGGGTAGCAACTTATAAAGTTGTGAACTTGTAATTTTTTTTTTAAAACAAAATTTTGTTTAATGTGATTATATATAGTGCATGTCCAAACCTATAAATTTTCTATTTGTCAGTCATTTTATGGTCTAACATGCTGATTCCTATAAGTTTGAGGACTCAAGCATGTACTTGTGATGTTTAATATATACATTCATTAGTACACAGATTCTAATACTATATACTAATTCATGTTAATTACAGAAAACTGGTTTTAGGAAAATTGCCTCTGTCCCAAATGCACCTTGTTTTTTCTTTGCATAAGGATCACAGAAAATATTTTTCTAGTGAGAGTGTTCTCGTAGTGTCCCTAAATATCATTGCAGCAGATAGATGGTTTTCATGAATTTATCATGCTGTTCTTTGTTTCCTAAAATTTGAAACTGCAAGATAAATCCTGTGTACCAAGTAGATGCTTATAGACATACTCTTGACATTTCTCTTCATGTTTTTGTGGCAAATGCTGTAGACACTAACTTATTTGTTTCCTAGATAAATCAGATAAATATGATTCTAGAGATGTGGAAAGACTTCAGCAAGATGATAAATGGGTTGAAAACTACTTGATTTGGCGTCATGATGTTGTGGATGATACTTTAAAGATGATTGATGAAAGCTTTCAGTGGAGGAAGGAATACACAGTTAATGGTAAGCTATGTTACACAGTGATTTTGAAGGTGTGTGTTGCTTTCCTATTGAACTACCACTGACCTCTATATACAATTTCATTAAGAGTTTCTTAAAGGTTTGCAAGTACCACAGAAAACTGAGCAAGAACTTTCAAAAAACGAAAAAAAGAGAAAGTATTGCTTTTTATGTTGACTAGTAGTGTCAGTTTTGTTGTGGTTTACATGTGTCTATTGAAAGGGTGTTTAAGAGGAAGGAAGGAAAGCGGGCAGCTATCTGTTGTTTTGTCTCTTTGCATCATGGAATCTGAAAAAAAAAAGCCAATAACAAAAAAACCTCACAACAAACTGGGCTCTCTTGTTCACTGTAATAACACTGGTCTGGTACATCAAATAAAAGATCTTGGTTTTTGTGCTGTGAAAATATTTTGAGGGTGAACTCTTTCTACAGGCTTCACACTGAATTAAATGATAGAGCAGGGTGGGTGAGGCTTCAAATATGAAAAAAAAATATTTGCAGGATTTTCTTATGTTGATTTTTTTTTTTCAAATATTCTTAGTTCATAAATAGACCCTACTCTACAGCATGAGAAGAAGATAATTTCAAATCTTTACTATCTCAATGTTTGCATTAGTTTAATAAACACTTGGAAAGCAGCTTATGAGGATGTTTTTGGGTTTGGTTTTTTTTTTTTTTTTGCTAGACTTTTGCATTTTTAGTGACTTCTGTTAAGTTACAATATGATTAATAATATGATAACTGAAATAATATTTTGTTTGGTTTTGCAGACTTGTCAGAATCTGTCCTTCCAAAATGGTTATTTGAAATTGGTGCTCTCTTTCTGCATGGATATGATAAAGAGGGCTATAAGTTATGTAAGTTATACAGACTAGACTATATACAGAATTTTCAGTCTTTGATTATTATTTTGTTTCCAGCATTTTATCATCTTGAAAAATAAGCATTTTAAGAACAGACATCGGTATATATGAGCTACTGGTCTTACTTAAAAAGATAATTGGGTAATAAAGTTTTTAATTTATCATAGAATCCACTGAGTTGGAAGGGAACCAGCGGATGATGGAGTCCAAGTCCTGACCCTGCACAGGGCAGCTTCAGAATCACACCATGAGCCTGACTCTCAGACAGGCTTGGTGATGTCATCAGTGTCTTAAACAAGAATATAATAGTTTAATTAAATATTCTGTGATTCAATAGGAGTTTCCCTTAATCTTGAAATACAGTCTAGCTAACATGCTATAGATATTCGTTTCTTTACATGAAACAAACCACTTTTTACTTTATTTTTGCAATTGGAAGTAAAAGACATGGTTTTTACTTCAACTTTCCAAGTTTCAGGGAGTAGAATATTGAGCATATCTAAAGTTATATTCAGGCTTGTCTAACTGTGATGCTGTAAAGGTAGTGAGAATGAAAACTACTGTTCACATTACTGCCCTGAATATTTGTTTTCTCACTTACTGTATAATCAGGAACTTGGTTTCAGACATTTCGTAAAGTCTTTTATTTTGAATTATGGCTGTGGGTTTTTCAGGTTTTTTTATGGGAAAATGAGTCTCTGTATGACTCATTTTTTTTAATTGCAGAAGAATATATACTAGACTTTCATTAATACAGTGTTGTTCACCTCCTGGAATTTTTAATTTTATTTTAGAAAGATCTGTTGCTTTTTATGTAATTCTTAGTGTGTATAAATAGTTTTTCAAAATACATCAGCTGCAGTGCTCTAAGTAAATTAAGCAGAAAAAAAACCCAATTTTACAGCAATATTAATTGCTAATCTAGCTGAGTAGTCCTTAAGTACACAAAAAGTGACTTTCCATTTGAACATTTCTTCTGGAGTGTAATTCTTTGGATTTTCAATTTTTAAAAAGTTACCCAACTTTTCTAATTCACTTTTTTTTTTACTGTATGTGAAGAGGTGTGCAGTTGTTTTTCTGGAGGTTTAGTGGTCACAAAATCAGGACAAATGTGAACTAAAAACTCAGAGGTATTTCAGTGTATCCTCTCTAGTTATTTTCATTATGTTTTCTGTTTGTTTGGATCATTCTTTTGATTTTTGTCTGTGTTTTCTTCCAAGTTTGGTTCAAAGTAAAACATCATACAAGAGATCCTAAACAGCAGCTTGACAAAAAGAAACTGGTGGCTTTTTGGTTAGAGCATTATGCCAAGCGAGATCATGGGAAGCCCTTGACAGTGGTATTTGACATGGCTGAAACTGGACTCAGTCACATAGTAAGTATTTTTACTGTCTTGATTGCTTTTGGAATTATTTAACTTGTGTTCCCAGGAAAAAAGGGTGTCACTGTACAGTCCTAGACACATAAATAACTTAACAGTCATTGAGATCAGTGATATCGTAGAGCTTTTTCCCATAACATGAGGAGTTTCCAAAATCTTTTGTTACATATTAAACTTTGTATTCTGCAACATGCTGGAAACTTGCTTTTAGTTTTGCGGATGAGCTGGTTTAGATTGCAAGGTTGAGATCTTGCCAATCAGTGTATATTTATTGATTTAATCTAATAGCTAAAAATCTCACAGGTTGTCTATAGGGTGAAAAATAAAATGGACTTCTATAGAATAGTCACATTTTTCTTACTGAATGCCATGCAGTCCTCTTATTACAGGAATGGCTGAAACTTGTACCTTTGTGCTTTTTTGTCTGGTGGTGGTACGGCAAGAATTTCTGTAAGCAAAAAAAAACCCCAAACCCAACTCCAAAAGCTTGTTTATATCTAGCATAGACAAGATTATTAATGTTGCATTGGGACCTTGTAGCTTTGCAGTTCGGGACCACCTGCTCATGAGGAGGTAATTTGACAAGTAAATCTGGTGCAATTCTGTTTTGGAAGGTTGGTGCTCTTACCTGTACACTGAGAGCTCTGTTCATGCTATTAAAGATAATATTGAAACCACAGTTTGATATAACAGCAGTAAAGGATTGTAATAATTTCCTTGATGTGAAAGACTAATTTGATTTGGGTTTTATGGATTATCCTGAAGCAGCCTTTTTTCCCATGGCTTTGAGACTCCCAGAGACAAAATCTCAGCAAGTGCTGTCTGTAACTGTCCCATTGTACAGTCTTGATTTGTAGTTAGTATGCTTATCACAGAGCAGGAAGATTTTTTAATGGCTGTTTGTAGCCATGTGGAATAATTGATAAATCTATCCTAAAAGAAAAAGAACTTGGATCTCTGGATTCTTTTCCAGATCATGCCTCATTTGTTTGTTCTGTTGCTGTGGACATCTGCTATATCACTTTTATCACTGGTATGCAGGATATAATTCTGATAGATCATGGCTTGTTGCACCAGTTCAAGTAACTGGAATAGATGCAGTTATTGAACAGTCTGTGAAATCTGCACTTCTAATTCCAGACTTTCATCAAAATAATGGATCTGTCTTTCTGCTATCTGAAAGTGCTGTTTTTGGATAGGCAGCAGAATAGAAAGCAGCATCCTGATTAATGGAGATTCTAATAATTCTAATCTATCACTGTGTTTGTGATGTTAAGAGGTACTGCATTTGGTACAAGCAACAGGCATTTGAGATAAATGCTTCTATTAAAGGACACCTTCTGCCTGTAAAGATGTCAAGCTTTCAGTTAGTTTGTAGTTGCTGAAGCCACTTAAAAAGCTTTCTGGTTGTGGGTAGTCATCTTACACGATTTTTTTTTTTTTTGGGGGGGGGGGGGGTGGGGAGGGGGGCTGTTTCACTCTGTCCACAAATGTTTTGGTAGTGTGTTTACATCAGCCTAGGAGCCTCTTCCCCATTTTTGCTGTTATGATAGATCCTCAGCCAGATATGCTCTATTTCTAAAAGTAGTAGTAGTGGTCACTTCTGTTAGAAGGCCTGGGGAAAGTACTCAGAGCAGACTTCCCACACCAGTACCTTATATGGTAAGTACCTCTTTATTTCTACACCTGTTTCATGCGAAGCCTTCCTTGCCCTTCATTGCTTAGCCAGTTCCATTATACCTGGATTTTGCAAAGGAGACTGACTGAACTATTTCTGCACAGTTGCTCATTGGATAGAGGCATCCTGCAAATGGGTGGTGTAGAAGCAGCTCTTTTGAGTGCTGTCTCTGCCCACTGTTTCTCTGCACGCCACCAACTAATACTAAACCCAACAGTTCTCTTCAAAGGAAAATCTGTTTTTTTTTTCCTTTGGAAATAAAACACTTGAGTGCAGTAGCATATCGAACAGTATGTAGGATAATTATTGAAGGGAAATTTCAATATATTGAACACTCTTCCATCTGCCAACCTTCTCTAGTGCTAAAGGGTTTTTTCCCCCTCTATCTTTCCTGCACGTCTTAAGTCCTGTTGATACTCTGCAGTAGTTTGGATATCTTAGTTATTGCACTGATCAGAGGTCTATTGACTTCTTTCTTAGATTATAAGGGGAAGTGTGACCACAATTCTGCTGCAGTTTAATGGAGGAAAAAGCCTTGCATTGTATTTTTATATTTGTAGTGTATGTAAAATTTGAACAAAGTTGACTAGAATGTATCTATTGGGCTTTTCATGAAATGCCTTAACTAAGCCTGTATTTTTTAATGTTTTGCCTGCTTTGCATTTATGCTGTGATTTTTTTTTTTTTTCATTTATTTATTTAGGACTTGGATTTTGTTCGGTTTATTGTCAACTGCTTTACAGATTATTACCCAAACTTCCTCAGTAAGTATTGTATATCAAATATTAAGCATTGTAGACTTGTGCAACAAGAGCATTTCATAATATGATAGAAGATGGGGAAAATAAAGGGGTTGTTTTCATATGTTTTCTGGGGTAACTTAATGAAACATGTCAGTGTTACTGAGTTAGGATATTCTTGTCCTTAAATCAGTACAACTTTTTTTTTGTGAATAAACTACTTTCATCAAAAATTAACTGGTTTTTTTGTGAAATAATAATGTTTATTACTATTACTAAGTAATAGTTCTTACCATGTTTATACACAGTAAGAACTATTACAGCAAGAACTATTATAAGTGTATAATAGAAAGAAATTGACCTGTTTTCCTTTACTGCTTTTTACTTGGGTAGAAGCTTTACAAACTTAAATGACAGCTTGTTTCCTTTAGGAGCCTTCAGGGATTAAAGAATGAAGGGCTCTAAAAATTTTTGGGGAGCATTGGTTTATTCTGAAAATGAAAATAGTTTATTCTGAAAATTATTTTTTCTGAAAAGGCATTTTTGTGTGCACACTTAGAAAACCCTGCATACTTGCCTGCTAAATTTCTTGTGCATAGTCAAATACTGCATAGTTTATACTAGGTCATCTTAAATATGTTGTAAATTTTAGGTGAAAATGTCTGTGAATGTTGAAATTCCATAAAGTAACTGCTTAAACTCTGAATATTAGATTTTGGCTTGCTGATTAAAGTTCAAAGCTTTGATCAAGTATCAAACATAAAAGCAAATGCAACATTGTGGGGTTTTTTTTTACTTTCAAGAGGAAAAATAATTGGGACACTTAAGTATTTTCAAACTTCTATGGTTAAGTAAAGAATAATTGGAAAGCATAGTATACAAAGACTTATAGTTATTTCTTTCTTTGTGAAGTAAGGAGTGCTGAATATACTTGTTAAACTTCCATCTGTTCAGTAGCTGCTTTTCCAGGTCAGGTTGAGATCTTGCCTTTCTTTGCCTTATTTGTGAGATGAGTTATTAGTAACAATATGTCAGAAAAGTAATATCCCAGGAAGTACATAAACAATGTGTAACTTGGAATTTTATTAATTGTTTTCCAAGCAAACAGCTATTGTTTCTAAATAGCAATAAGTTTGTACAAAATTGCTTTTACAGGGAGGTGAACAATGGAGTAAGTGAATATTTACTTTACACATGAATGTTATTGCTGTACTTGCTCTTAAATAAAGAAATACCTAGCACTTGATATTCAGATTTTTGTTTTCTTTTCAGCAAAGATAGTAATATTTGAAATGCCATGGATAATGAATGGTAAGTTGTTTAGGTTTTTTTCTTTTTGGGTTGTGATAACTTTTAAAATTTAATGACCAAAATAAGAATCAATTTTCTAGTCTGTGTAGATACAGATGAATAATAATTTGTAAACATGCATCTTTAAATATGCCACTTTAAAGGTTGCATACTTTTTATTTTTAATTCTATTTTGGATTATACTTTTACATGATGCCTGAATTCATCCTGTTGTTTTCAGAGGTTAGGAGACCTTGATAAGTAGTCTATTCCTTGAATGCTTCTAACTAGAATCCTTTCAGGAATCCCATCATTAGCAGTGATGGTGACTTAAAACCAGCTCAAAACTAGAATACGCACTTTAAGATAGATGCCTGACACTGGATTCTGATGTGGTAACGTTTGTTTTAATATGGGCACTTCAATAATTGTTTGTAACTAGAATGTACAGGATAAGTAGTCTGTTCCTCTATTGGTGCCATATGAATACATATTTTTATGTTGGCTTTATATTTTCCTGCGTATTCATGTTTTATTATCATGGAAATAACAATGGTCTTTGTAAATGCTTCATAGATCTAAACAAATATCCTTTAAATCAGCAAAACACTTCAGCAAGGAAGAGTGTCTATGGATCTTTCCCAACATCTCTCACTCAGATTTGGAAACATAATTGGCTTTACCCTCTCAATACTTCAAGGGCTAAATTCCAAGATAGGAGTTGTCAGTTATTAAATCAAAGATCCTCTTTCAATTTTCTCTGTAAATAATACCTTTTCTCCCTTGCATTGCTCTTTCCAATTAAATAGATACTTTCAGAGCAGGTTCTGCAATATCTTGAGGGATGTAACTCACTTGTGCTATGTAAGAGTTACCAATACACTTAAAAAAAAACTTACAAAAGCAAAATAACAAAACTTCTTTCCTGTTAACTCATGTATACCTTTTATTTTGTTTGGTGTTCTGTTTCTTAAAGCTGCTTTTAAAATCGTGAAGGGTTGGCTTGGCCCAGATGCAATAAGCATGTTAAAGTTCACAAATAAGAGTGATGTGCAGGAATACATCAGTGGAGAGTATCTGCCACCTCACATGGGTGGAACTGTAAGTATGAAATTTCACATTCGTATTGTGATAGATTGAGACACCTATATAAATTCCATATGTGGGTTGAGGGTTGGCACTTCACAGCTGGGAGATTTCTTGAAATTGCTTTGCCAATGATAATTTCAAACTCTTGATAATATAAAATATGTTCACTTCATAAGAATTTGGTATCTGCATTCTTAAGTACATTCTTAACTACAGAACATTTTTTTTCTGAATCATTCATCCCCTTATAAGTCACTGAAAACCATGTAGTTTTTCAGACCTTCAAGAAAAATGATCTAAGTGTCATTGTCCCTTGAATTTTTTTCCTCCCTGATGAATTAGAGATGGTGTTTGCTTATGAAACAAGTTCTATGAACAGAAAGTAGGTTTCATGCTCCTCTGAGAGTTCTGGTCCTGCTCCAAAGCTATGATTCACTAAGGACAGCTATGTTGTAGCTATTTCTCCTTTGTTGTCTCTAGGGCTGCATTTTAAGACTTGGCTGTAGAAGAATCTTTTCAAAGAGTATAGTAGAGCTCCAAAGTAGTACAAGCAGCATCAGTTTAACAGAACTAGAATCCAGTTCTAGTGTAATCTAAAGAGTGGAACAGCACAAATATCTTGCAGAACAGGTTTCACCTTCCACTAGGCTAGTGGATCAGTATTGCATAATCTTTAAAATAAATTTACAGAAAAATTATGCTTTAAAATGTTAGTAGGCCATTTATGGTAGTAGAATAAGCCCAGAGCAAGGGAGTTTACTTTTCATTGTTCTTTTTCCACCTTTTCTTTTCTGAAGCACTTTTGACATTATGGCAGTAACAATATGGAGAAAAGGAGGCTTGTGTTTCAGCAGTAATAGGGGAGGCCATGTTCCTTTGTGTATGAATTCAAGGTAGTGTTATTGTGGCCAGAACATAAGAAACTTGTTTGGGGAATATAAAAGAATGTTACCTTGATTTTCATTTGACTGAGATTAGCAGCCTTTAAAAAGTGCATGTGACTCTTGAAGGAAAGATAACCCTTTTTCTCCATGGAAAATTGCTGGCCCAGCTCCCAGCCTCATATAAGAACTTTCTCATATGGAGGAAAGTTGAAATTGCTGCACAGGAGGAATGGGCATTGAGGGAAGGGCTGATGATGTCTGAAGTGGCTTCAGTAATGGATTGAATATTGTTTAGCAGTGGTTCTGGGCCTGTCTCCTGTGGTAGTGTTCTATTAATGCAGTAGAGGGACAAGTTTTTTTCCATCATTAAAACTGAGTATCTCTCATCTGCTTTTTAGACTATCTTACATAATAGTTCATTATGTCTTTAAAGAAAGAACTTGAGGTTTTGCTGAATACCCTCCTGAAGCATCTGATGGAACATGCAATCTTAGAATTATCTGTAATCCTGCCTTGGGCCTAAAAGGTCTCAGTGCTGGTTAGTGACTGTTGATCAAGCTGGCTCCGTGTTGCCCATCTCCTGAGAGCATTAAGAAGTTTCAGGATCATGGAGGCAGCTTATCCAAATCATTTGTCTGGGGTAAAAAGTTGCAGCAGCAGAAATAAAGTAGTGCAATAGTAGTAAACTTGCCTGACAAAGACTCCAGAGGTTTTGACAATTTCAGGAAAAGTTTTATCTCTGCATATTAAGAGCCCTGTATTTTGAGCCAGCACATGCTGCTGAGTTTCACTTAATGGGTGTTTTGAGCTTTTAGCCTCAGAACTACATAATTTTGAAGACTTGTTAGCAAATACCAAGACTCCAAAATTGTGTTCTGAATCTTTCTTCCCAAGGTTTTTTCATAGTATACAGTAAAGCAAGATCTTTGCATCTCTGACAGCAGGCCAGACAACAAACAACTTAATGCCCTTTCTCAGAATTTAACTTTTCTTGATGTGATTAACCTTGGCTTCTCTTGAGGCAGCTAGCTAGAGTACAATTCACCGTTATTAGTGTTGTCAGGTCTGGCATTTTTTAAATGCAGTATCTGTCTTGCACAAATTGATTCCTTCCATTTTTTTCTCAAGTGTTTGGTTTTGTTTGTGAGTTTGTTTTTGGTATGTTTTGGGTGGGTGTTTTTTTTTTTTTTTTGGCCTCCTTCCAATTCTTTGTCATCTTTGGTTTCCACATGTTTAGTTACAGATCTTCATATTTGCAAGAAGCACAATGCCAGTGAAGAGCACAGCGTATCTGTGCATCCTTTACTGTGTTCCCTACTAGAATCCCACTTCCAAGAGCAAGGTCTTGCCAGATGTAAACAGTGGAGCAGATCATTTGGCGAGTTAATTTGGGGAGATACCTGGATTCTACTGCACTTAGGTTCTTTGTATTCTAGAATAATGTTAGAAACTAGTTCTGGAAGTAACAAAAATGATCCATAGAATTAATGTTGAACTTGGAGTCAGTGATTACTTTGCTTAACTAATGGAACTGTTCTTTGTCTCTGTTGGAAGCCTCCAAGCTTCAATGTCTCAGTGAAGTTACCTTAAAGCATGTTTAAGTCTGTCTCGGGGCCAACCAAAAGATGAATCAGAAACTTTCCATAGCTTTAAAATCCTTTGATTGATTGTCAGCCAGCTGTGAAAGGAGGAATATTACATGCTTGATTTTAGACAACTGCTGGGCAAAGGTGTCTCCAGAGTACCAAATGCATTAAAACTAATTATGGAAAACAGAAACTTGGGTTTTGCAGGACTTTGGCGTATGAATTTGGTCTAAGTTTCATTCAAGTCCTAATCAGTCTTTTGCCTGTGGCTATTACCATATTGCTGATTCATACATCCCACATACCATATATGTGGCTTTGGGTTGTTCTTGTCCACAGTGCACAGAGGTAATTTTCTTTATAGCAGATTTGTTTTGGAGAGCTTTTCAGAATTGCCCAAGGCAGATCTAGGAGTGTGCTAATGCTAGCCAGCCTGGAAAATTAGGGTTAGGTGCTCAAGACCCACTTGGTAACATTTTTCATTTAGTAATAAATGTATATTAACTCAGTGTTTTCTGGCTTTCCTATCTATTGTATTGTACATTCTGCCATTTCCAGCTGTTGGAACAGCCCAGTTGAGGCATATACATTTGACTGAGCAGGGAGATTTGGTGTCTCTTCAGTAGTATTTTCTGTAGAACTGATATGCATACAATGTACACTCTGATACAAGATATGTACACACAGTAGGGTTTTAATTTGTAGTTTTGCCCAGTCTTTCTCAGAAGATGGATTTCACAAGGATGAATTGATCAAGATTCTCTCAAGTGGTGCCAATATTGAGCAATGTGTGCAACTGCTGTTTTGCTTTTCACCTGGATATATAAATCGATAGCCCAGAGGTTTTCTTGGAAGTACCTTATATAGATCAGTGGCCTGAAGTTAAGACATGTCTAAGCTTGCATATGATTTAATGGCCACTGTGTACATGTAATCTTAGAAAATATCACTAGCTATGATTAAGTCACTTCTACAAAAACTGCCAAAAATAGTAGCATGAATTTTCTAGATCTGCTATAAAAAAGAGCCATAAGTCTATAGAATGGTGTATCAGGCATTGAATAAATCACTTGTTTACCTGGCTGATGTTTTCTCCCTGTTAGTAGATATACCCATGCCATTGAAACTTAGGCTGTGACTATGAAGTGTGGGACTTTGAGTTGTCCCACTGGTGTGATTCTGTTCAGCCCTTGAAGCTATCCAGCAGCATGGATTTACAAGGCCAAGTAAAGGGTACAGCGAAATGAATCTCCTTCTATTAAGGTCACTGTGTTATATGCCCTTCATGCTGTGCTGGAAGGGAGTGACAAGGCTTTGTTGGTTTGGATAAGGGGAAGGTGGATATTTCTGTTAAGTGTGGGTGTCAGTATTCTCTAAGACTGCTGTAATATTTTCAGCAGACTGGAGTCTTCTAATAATGATTTAGTCTGTGACTGATACTTAAAGTTTGTCCTTCAGGCCCTTAATAGGATGCTGTTTGAGCCAGGGAATACCTGTTTCATTCACCTAGAGGTCCTTGACTGTTGCTACAGCCTGAAGGGTAGATGAGATTTATACCTTGGTTATAGAGGAGCAGGAAGATGCTTTGTCTGTGGTTTCTTTGAATGGGTCCATCTAAGACCTTTCCCTTTTAATCTTTCTTAATAATTACGTTATTTTTTATTTTGAGAAAATTTACTTGCTTATGGAGGGCTCTCTTGAAACACCTTTCTGTAACTCCCTGCTGAGGGAGGCATCATTTGGGAAGCAGGGGCGTTGGTTCATTCTGCCTCGCAGGAGTCAAAGCCATGTTATTTTCCTCCATTGGAAAAGCTGACAGACTATTTCAGTTTACTTGATGCTTAAAACTGCTTGAAAATGCAGTAGGAGCAGAGATCTCCATGCAAACACTGCCTCTAACATTACATGGTCTAAAATGATTTAGAGAATGTTAAGAAAATTTCTAGTTAGCAAAAATTGGTTTTTACTGATCTTCCAATGAAAAGTTACCTTTATTGTAGAGTCATTGAGAACTTAAGTATTCTGCTGCTGCATTACTCAGATGTCTTAAATATGATCTTTGAATTGATTTGGCATTCCAAAGACTAGAGGTCTGAATTGCAGGGTATGCTAAAGGTCCACACATTATGTTAAATTTATGGGATTATTTGGGGCTGTTTTATGGTTTTTGGAGTTTATTTCCTTTTTTAAAACTGGTCATTATGAAACCAACATACAAGGAACAACTGATGCTTTTCATCACTTTTGAAATATTTTTAGAAATAACTGTCATAAGTTTTAAACCACATTTTTAAGAACTAAGGAGACAACTTCAGCAATAAGACTCTGAATGCTGATCCTTGATAGACCAGGTTATGCAGTTCTGTTGTGAATATAAATAAAAGTTAGTTTACTGGCTTCATTAGATGACTGTGTTTATTGGTCTATTGATGATAAAATAGAAACTCTTGATGTCAGCTTTCTGTACAGGAGTGCAACTTGAAATGGATAAATGAAACTTAAAAATAATCTGAAACAAGAAAAAATGACAGTATTTCCATTTTAAAAAACCCTGGAGAAGGCACTTCTAATTCTCTCAAATAATTCATCTTTTATAAATCTTCTCTTTCAGGATTCTTTCAAGTACAGTTATCCTCCATTGGTTGATGATGATTTTCAAACTCCTTTATGTGAAAATGGGCCCATTACAAGTGAAGATGAGCATGAAAGTAAAGAAGAGATAGATGCAGACACTAAGGAGGCTGGGGAGCTGAATGAAGCACAAAACGTTAATCAAAAAAAGGTATCTAAGTGAAGATTTAGGCAAGACCAGTTAGATGGTTAAAAAAATGGGACAAGAGGCTTTTTTTTGTGTTTTTTTAGAAGTTTTCCTGTCTTCTAATTTAGCAAAAGAGCACAGGAAAACTGAAAAATTATAGTAGCAGTTTCAACCTTGACTCTTGGTCTGTTAAGACAAGTTTAATGCTTCAGAATGCATAAAATGTGGGCCAAGTATTTAGTCTATTTCTTGGAATATTGTAAATTGTACAGTAAAATGAAAAAGGTTTCTGTATTTTGTTTTCAGAGGTTGTCTTTTGATGTATTTAGTGGTGACCATTTTGAAATAGATCTAGTTTTCTCTGATGCTTAAATCAGTATGTACATGAAAAAATATTAAGTTAAATATTTATGCACTACTGGATGTTAATTTGCTTTCTTAAATTATTGATAAAATCTCAACATATGAATGTTTTCATTTATTCTCAGGAGAAATTGTATTCCTACTCCATCAATCGTGTTTTGCAACATAATCTTCCCCTGTGGTGTTTATCCAAAAATAAAGGCATTGTTTTACACAAATTCATATGAAGGGATATTTAGGAATATGCAGTGATAGTAACTGGGGATATTGCTCTTGAAAATAGTAGAAAAAAATTTTGACAATCAGTACTTTATTACCATCATTAACTTTGGAACATTACTTGCAAAACTTCCATTTCATGGAGTAGAATGCAGCTTCATTTATGAAACTGGTTTTCAGGTTTGTCAGAATAATTTGAAATGTGCAGCTCACTAAGTAGTCCAGCTGTTATTTGCAACTTGGCCAGCTTTAAAAAAAAAAACAAAACTTATCTTAAGGTCAAAAGGAAGCATTACATAAGCATGGTTAGACTCAGTAGCTTGTTTTGCCTGGGGCGCATTTTGCAGGCTATGATTCTCATATACAGAAACATGGAAAATTTCTGCTCAATGAGTGAGTTGCCTTTGGTGCTTAATAAGCCTCATTGTTTGGCTTTTAATTTGCTTGGGTGATTTAGCTTTCTACTTAAGGTATTTCAGGATTTTTTACTTTTTTTACTCTTGAAATGCCATAAGGCATATAATTGTTTTCACTTTTATTCACTGTAACCAAGGTGCTATTCAATTTTTTTCAGTGCAGGGAATCATGAGTGATAAACTTGGTTAGTAAGTGTCTGTCCTGTAGGTGTTTCCACTTTTGTGTTCTATAGTAATATTTTTTTCTGGTAGTTTATGTAGAACAAAGCCTAACATACAACTAGTGCAGCGTGTTTGCACACTAACCTTTTTCTACCCCTTTTATATAATTATAAAAACAAGCTGCTGTATGGGTTCTTTTTATACAGCCTGTATTTCATATAAAATTTTGTATTCCTTTCACTCCCATGCTTCAAATTTGCATGAACTGAATTCTCTTCATGTCTTTTCTCTGTATTAAAAATGGACTAAAAAGGAGGCTAAGCAAACTCCTCAGCCAGCTGAAATGGGATCATGATGTCACTAATATTTTCAGTCTTTTATACTCCCCCAGCACCTGCCCTGTTTTGCATGTATTTTCCTAACGTTGTAGAAGAAAGCCCTCAGAACCTGAGATGTACCTGCAGTTTTGAAAGCACCAGTTCAATCAGCACTGTTTCTTTAATGTTCTGCAATACTTCAGAGTTTCATCTAAGAGCAATGAAGAAATGTTTAGCTACCCTGCAATGCAATGAAGTGTGGAATTGGTACTGTGTTTTCAGTTACAGTGGTACAGTGATTGTATTGGGGCATCTGTTTTAATTTTAATTTGCAATGGATGAATAATACCAGTGCTTTATAATCCTAGATGTTTGAAGTGCTGTAACTTAGTGTGTCTGGAGTTTTAAAATCCTGACCTGAGCAGCAGGAAAATATGTGGGAAAAAAACCAAAGCAGTTTTATTTCATACATGCTTAATGTGTTACAAAACTTCTATAGTAAATCATTTTATTCAGTGGACTGTTCAAGCACCTTCAGGGAATGAATATATATAAAGCTTGATCTGTAGTGTGTCAACTGTTGAAATAAGCATCATCATATTCTTTGAAATACCTGCATGATTCTGTAACACGTAATCCAGGTTTTTAGTTAATCATTATAACTATCATTTTTACTCAGATGAATTCTATAGAACAAATTTCCAAATCAGAGGAAACTGACAAAACAGAGGTCAAACCAAAAAATGCAAAGAAAGCATTAACCACTTTTAAAGGACCTTTATTACATATCAGGTAATAATAATTTTCTTTAATTTTCATATTACAATGTGCCTTGGACACTTAAATACTGAAGTAGTTGGTTTTCAAAATAAACTTTTTTCAGACTGTTTGAGGAAAACAAATTATAAGCAACTTTTAAAAAAGGATTTTTACAAAGTTCAAAGAGTCTTTCTGGTTTTACAAGTTTAGTGAATCTTTTGGTGTCATCAAAGAATGGTATGCTTTTTGTACAAATAGGTGTATCTTCCATAGAATTGTACAAGTGTTTTGTTTATATTGAGAAACCATCTAAGTTAAACCTGTCCTTACCTCTAATGAGAGCAGTGCTTTGACATTGATTTCACTGGCTCAAGAAAGACCAACGTTTTTTAAAGACAGTTTTCACTGTTAAATCTTGCTTAAAATCTTTTGGCTTATGATGGCATAAATGTCTACAATAATAGCTTCCTTCTTGAACTGAATAGGTCCAATTTATTCTGTGTTCAAAGGGCTCTATAATGATATATCTACTCAGAAGGTTTTGTCATCCAAGAATGCCACATCTTGCAGTTATTTTTATCATTAAACTAGAATAAAGAAATCATTTATCCAATATTACTTTTTCTTTTCACTGTCTTTTGGGTTAAGATGCTTGTTTAGAATTTGATTTAGATGTTAACTTATATTTTCACTTTCAGTTTGCTATTAGATGAATGAAGAAAATATCTTATTTTTAGGTAATTTCTTAGCTAACTTTTTAAGTGCTGGAATGAATTTGAATAATGACATGCTCATTAGCATAAATACATTTTGTATGTGTAAATTCTTCCTAATTTTGAAATGAAAAACCTCTGCTGAAACCTTAGTTTCTTGTATGGCAGGACAAAGGCAGAGACTGCAGAATAAAAGTGTGATCGTAAAGAAATATTGAATGTTTTCTGTGACAATCACAAACGCTAGATGTGTTTTTCCAACCACTTTTTAATTAGAAAGGAAAGGGGCACACATCATAAGCAGGCAATAAAAAAAAATCCAAAGAGGCAGAAACACCCCTGACACCCCCAGAAACTTCCTTTTTTCCTTCTGAAAATACTTCAAGCTGTTATTGAAGTAACTTTTATAGACTGCAACACATGGAAGAGTAAACTTAGTCAAGTATAGAGGTGTTAATATTTGTAGTCTTGCTGTCAATGGAAAATAAAGTGCTGGTTTCTCCATTGTCCTTGCTGTTTGTTTTGTTTTGTTTTTAAAGTAAAATCCTGAGTGCATTAATGCTTTTTAATTTTTCCTTAAAATTTCCCTCTGTAGAGGCCAGAACTAGTTTTCATTTTCTTCCACTGATTCTCAGGACATTGAACTGAAGGTGATTGAACCAAAAGTGCCATTCATAATCAGTTGTAGGCACCTCTCACAGAGACCATAAGCTCTGCCACCATGTTGAATTTGCATCCTTGCTTGCCTCCCAGCTTTCTCCTGTGAAGGGAGCAGCCTGGAGCCTAAGCACACAGCTCAGGCACTGCAGCTCTGGCACCATAAAATCATGGACCAAGGCTGGCTCCTTGTGCTCTTTTGTTTCCTGTATTTTCAGTCATGCTCATGAGTCAGCTGCCTCCCTTGTTTAGACCACAATTGTATTTCCCTTGTATACCTTACAATGAAAGGCTGCCTCTCACTTTCCTCCTCAATAAATGAATTTGTTTGGTGAGACAAAAAGCAGCAGTTTCCTTGCACTGTCTGGTGGAAGAGCAGCTCGTGATGTGTTGTGGTATGAGAATTTCTAGTACACTCTGGTTATGTCACACACATCAGAGTAAAGAAATTCCTGCATCTGTAAAAATTAAAAAGCTTGCCTGTTTGTTTAAACTATCCTGCCTCCTCATAGATACATGCCACCTACCCCCAGTGCTGTGGGCCTTGATTTCATAGACAAGAGCCATACAGCTGTGCTCCCAAGCTTTTTTTTTTCTTTGCTCAATGGCCATAGTTGGTAGAACAAGAAAGATCAGGCTCTGACAGAATATTCCTTCCCTTGATCATATTTGTGGCTTGTTTTGAGGCTGATTAATGTTACCTTGTTTCATTTATGGTTCATCTTGCAATCACTGTTAAACACAGCTGCAGTAGTAAAATATTAAGGTAGCTAAACTATACTGTAGCTACAATCCTTCGCTTCCCCCTAGCACTGGTTGTTTAAATTGACAATTTGAAAATGAAAGAATACTGAGAGGAGGAGAAGATTACCCTATGAAGCCCTTTTAAACCTATCACTTTTTTGGTTTCTACCTTATTTGGCGCACTTCCTTCTCCCTACCACAAAAGAAGTAGTCTTGTCATGTGTCCTGTCTAAAGCATTGTAAAACATGAGCAGCCCTACATCAGAGTCACCACTGGAATCTGCTTCCGGCAGGGGCGTTCACACTTTGCCTACACACAGCACCAAGGGCTTTTCTTCTCAGCTCATACACTAGTTTAAGTGGGAAAAGAAGGAAGGATTGGTACTATAAAAGGAAGTCTTTTGGGGAGGAGGTCAAACTAACATGAAATTGGCATTTCAAAAAGAGGACATAGGCAAAAAAAATCACATTTTGAAAGTGGTTATGCAGTTCAGATGTACGGAGTAGAAGAGTAGTTCTTTGCGTGCTCCTCATGTGACATAATGAAACAAAAGTTCTTGCTACTCAAGTTTCTGTTCAACCTGTATTATATGAGCATGCCTTTGACCTACTAGTGTTCATTTGAATGCTTATCCAAAACGATTTGTGTTAGTTTGAAGTGGTTTAAATATCTCATGCATGACTTTTAATTGCACAAGAATATTAAAAACAAGTGATAATTTTATTTATGCATGTGGTGCCACGAGTATGTGAAGACTGACTCATAAGTACAAGTGAATTCAGCTGTCATGGTTGAAATGATTGCCAGTTGTGGATATCTGCCTTCTCTTATGTGTGCACTATCTCCATGACAAGGATAGATGTTTGAGGTGGAAATTACTCCCTCTGTGACACCGCATATTCCTTAACATAAGCGTAAATTAAAGTCAGGGATGCTTTCCCTGAACGCACTGCCCAAAGATACAGCAGCTGACTCTTGTGTCTGTTGGCTGTTCCTGCTGTTACAGGTGGCTGAAGTCAAGGGCAGTAATCAGCTGAGGCAGCCAGTTCTGCTTGTCATGAGTCAACCCTGAGCTTCACTATAAAATTCCTGCTTTTTCTTTTCATAGCTCTTTTTGATGAAAATCTGTTTATGCTGACCGTAGCTGCAGGGTAGAAAGTATTTTGTTTTCCTGGAGGTGTGTCAAGTTTTTTTCTATGATCTATTGTAAAGATAATCTGAAGAAACTAATTCTTTTTAAAATTTCCTATCAGCCCAGCAGAAGAGCTATATTTTGGATCCAAAGAAACTGGAGAGAAAAAATGTTTGATAGTTCTCACAAATGTCACTAAAAATGTGGTGGCTTTTAAAGTAAGTGTTTTATTTGTGACCTGGTTTACTAACTGTGTAACTTTTTCTTCTTTTCTGTAAGGAGGAAGCATACTATTAAATCCATTTTGCAGACAAAGTTTTTTGTTGTGTAGTGATGTTTGAGGCAGATCAAAGAAATCTGGCTGGATTTATGCCTATGATGTACCACCTCAAAAGGGATAATTAGTATTACAAGTCTTTGCACTGACTAAAAAGGAGCTAAGGTGGTGGCTAGTTTTTTAGTGAAAGTAATACTTCTTGAAAAAGTAAGGCTTGAACATTGAAAAGTCATCTTTTTAGGATGTTTCTTTTAAAATATTGACTGGAAACAAGTTAGTAATACTCCAAAATGAAGCAGATCTATCTGCAAACGTCATCATCAACAGAATTAGTAGTTATATTTGCTTCAGAAATATGGAGTTTACTTGCATCTTTGTGGGGTTTTTCCCATCTTTTACATTCTCTGCACATTAAAATAACTTAAAGTTTTCATATTTTCATATTTATTATGACATCGTTTTGGCTGGTTTTAAATATGTATGCAAAATAAAAATGGCAAATGCAGGAAAACCAAAGATAAACACAGTTGAGAGGGAAGAAAAGGAATATGCAAGAGTCTCATTATGCCTACAAAATGATGTATTTCAGTGACTTGTCCTAATAGTCAAGCTTTTGGGGATTTAGTTTTTACAGAATGAGGGAAGTTATGAAGCAGTTGTAGTTTGTGCATGCACTTACTGTATCCTTCATATTTCTTGTTTGTAGGTGAGAACAACTGCACCTGAAAAATACAGGGTTAAACCTAGTAACAGCAGCTGTGAACCTGGCACATCATTAGATATAATAGTTTCTCTTCATGGTGGTAAGTAAAAATGTAAAATAGAGTTTGTAAGAAATCTGGGCAAGTTGCATTACTGGACATGCTCTAGACACTGATGGTTGTATGTGCTTGCTGGTGTGTAGGACTGACTGATGCCCATGCCTGCTTGACCCTTGTATGAGAATGGTACCATTTGTAAAAGAAACATAGATGTCAGAAAGGATTTGAGTAACTGCCTGTTCTGATTTACTGCTCCACCCAGGCATAATCAGCTGTTGTCTGCAGCCCATTTTGTTTCTGGTCTTAAAAACTAAAAGGTCTGAGTGGCAATTGTCTTGCTGGTTCATTATTACAGGGGGAGTTTATCTGCAGTAAATCAGGTAAATCAGTTTCCTAAATTGTTACAAGGACTGGGGAATTTCCTGGAGAATACATTCCTTACAAAATTTTAGGTTGTCTTTGAGCTATTCAGATGAAACTGATTCTGTTTAATATGACCCTACATAACTTTGTGGAAACCGTAATTAGAATTCTTGAGCTTTGGAGAATGATTTCCTTATTTTTATTTCTAGTAAGTCAGTGTCCGGTGTTCTGCAATAAACAAGTTCTCATTTTAAGTCACTTTTGTGCAAAATACTTCTATCTTCCTTGTAATATTGTGATTTTATCTAAGCACACTGTTGCTTTTCTTTTCTTTTTTGTCTTCCTTGAGGGCAGGTTTTGCAGCTTCTTTGCAGGATCGTTTCCTTATAATGGCAGCAGAAATGGACCAGTCTTCTGGAGCAGGTGGGCCAGAACTGACTCAGTTTTGGAAGGAAGTGCCTAGGACCAAAGTGATGGAACATAGGTAAACATATGGTTTTCTGGTAACAGGGGTTTGGGTTTTTTTATCTTTCTTATTATTTTAGCTAACTTTTAGCATTTCTGTGATCATAATCAATGAAGGATTCTCCAAACTCACTTTTGTGGTATGTCTCAGAAAACTGAGACTTTTGCTCTGTTTTGACTGATTGGATGTGGGTTTAATGTATAAAAGTGACATTCTGGACATGCTCTTCTTTTTTTCTTATTCTCATGCTGATTAAGAGTTAAGTGAAAAAAACATGAATGCATGTGACAATACACATGGATAATAAGGGTTTTGTTTTTTAATAAAAATGTGTTGCTTGAGTTTTCTAAAAGGAAGCAGTCGAAAGCAGACGTAGAAAATGTAAAGCTATTTTTTAGACAATATTAAAAATGTTCCCTTTCTACTAGGGAAAATTAGAATTTTGTAGAAAGTTTCTGTAAAATCTATCACATGTTCATATGTGTATTTTCGATATTTAGTGGTGGAAAAGTAATCTAGAAAAATAAATTTCCCCATACACTTTTTTAACTGCAGCTCTTGCTCTTCTCTCTCATCCAGTCACATTGAGTGGTATCACTGAACATGTCTAGGAAACCTTCCCTGCAGTTTTTATTGGTTTTTTGCCTTAGATTGTTCTTGAGGTTTTTCTGTGGTTTGTTTTTTTTTTTTGAAGCTGCCTTTTCCCCCTCATGGCCGAAACTACTGTGTAAAAACTATTTTGTGAGTCTTGATGCCTAAATCTTGTTCTGTTTTCGCTTCAAGTGCTTATCCCTTACTTCCCTTTTGAATAAAATCTACATCATGTGAATGACCTTAAGCTTCATTGCATAAGTGGTGCAATTTCTTTGGGTTTTTTAAAAAAAGAACCAGAAACAATAGAGAGAAGTTATTTGATTGCAAGTGTGCTGTGTACATTAGTCACTGATGAATGCAAACCCGACCTTTACTTTAGATAAACCTAGACTAAATGTAGTGTAATTATAATTATTGTCTCTTAATTTTTAAAAGTGCAGGGACTTTATCCACTTAAGATGGATTGTTTACTCTTAATTTTACAATGTTGCATTAAATTTGTGATTTTTGGTATGTGTTCTTGTTTCCTTTTTACAGGCTCAGGTGTCACGTCATAGAAAGTAGTAAGCCCTCTTCTCTGACATTAAAAGACAATGCATTTAATATTCCAGCAAAAACTAATGAAGATTTACATATACAGGTAGTAATATATTCCTTTGTGCTGAATATTCAGCTAAATGATAGAATATGATAGAGATAAAAAAGAATTTTTACTGAGCCTTTTTGGTATTTTGTAAATTATGCTACTTGAACATCTCAGCAATTGAAAGTAACTACATCAGTGATAGTGATTTAATTATTTTGTTCAATGATAATGATTTAATAATCATTAAATTTTCAATGCAGTTTGCTCATTCTTCTTGTGTGGATACAGATCTGGCATATCAATGAGCATCTGTGGTATCTTTTGCTTCTGAGTGTAAAGATGTCACCTGCTTGATGCAGACTATATTGGTTATCCATAAGTTAAGATTTAAAGCTCCTTTAGTGGAACAGATTCCTGAAGTAGGCAGTGATAGAAAAGGTGTTGCTGACAGACCACTGAGAGAAGGCTTTTTCTTTTCTTTTCTGTGATTATTCTTATTGCCAAAATAGCTCAAAATTGCCAAGTCCTTTCAAGTGCAGTAATTCTGACTTAATGAAACTGTTCTATTTGCAGCTAACTCATTTACTGCAGATTAATAGGAGACTTGAGGAGCAGATGAATCGCTGCCTCTGGTTCCAGCAGCTGTCAGTTGCTTTATCACTGCTATCAGTTACTGTTGCTGCCTTCTGCTTCTACCTGGCCTATGGCCAGAGAAGCTAAAAAGAATTGCTGTGCCCTGGATGTGCTGCTGCCTATCATGGTTCGTTGGAGTCAAAAAGATTGCAGTGCTGCACTTGGATTCTGGAACTGCCAAAATGAGGTTTGTGAGCCTACAGCAATGAACAAGGAACGGTTTCCTGGGGAAAAAAAAAAAAAAAAAAAGATAGAAGAAATGAATGACCAGCAAACAAGATTACTGAAATTATCGTCTAAGTTGACGCTTTCAATAGGGCTTGAGGAAGATGTTAAAGCTAGGACCTATTTTCACTGTACAACTCAATAAAGATTACTGAGCTGGAAAGAGGAAACCAAATACAACATTATTTAAGACTGTTGTGCTTTTTTTTCCTCTGTTCAACTACTTTAAATACAGTATTTATTTTTTTTCATCCTATTCATTCTTACATTCTGAATCACTCCTATAGAAGATGCAAGCAGTCAGCTTAGTGTATTCTGAGTTCATCCAGGAAGATTTACAGAAATTATGTAGTACAGGTGGATTTTTTTGTATAGTCTGTGTATAGTCTGTGATAGTAATTATTTTGATAATTCAGTCTCATTGCTCTCATTGGTTAAATTCCTTATTTTTGTGCTTCTTCTAAATGAAAAGTTATTACCAAGTAACATACGTACAAGACAAGACACTATTCCTATTCTTGGGTTTTTTTTTTTGGAGAGCAACTTGTATTCAAATTACAGAAGGAATGTGGGAGCTGACTTCTTTACTGTGATGGCCTATTATTGGTTCATAAAAAGGCTATTAAATAGTCAGTGTAAGAACTTACTCTGAGTTGTGCAATATGGTTAAATTACATATGAAATTATGAGAAAAGCAAGTCAAATCAGGAAGATTAAATACACTTGAAGGCAACATAAAAGTATTATATCTGCCATTTCACAGAAATTGTTGTGGAAATGGTGCATGAAGCTAGAAAGAACTTTGCTAACAAGGATTCTTTGTACTCATTGCTGTAAATATGTATATTAAAATGATAAAATCTTAAAAGGAGACTGATGGTATCTTTCATACATTTAAAGTTTTCACTCTTCAAGAGATTTAAAAATTTAAAATAATTATGTTACTTGAATTAGTTTTTGCTACAAATTGGCTTTGTAACAGATTTATTAGTTTTGTCTGCTGACTTCAATAGATGAGAAGTGATTATTAAGGAAAAATAAAGGTCATGCTCTGCTTCTGTCTTTTTGCTTACAGTGTGTTGGTGATGTAGGATTATTTCTAGGAAATAGAAAAGGGCAGTTTAAACAATAAACAGATTAACTAATAAAGCCAGCAATAGGATAACTAAAAAAAATGCCATGTAAAAAGCAAGGCTACAGAAATGTTTGGTGCACAGTCTTCTGTCCTCTCTTAATTTATACAATGGTTTACCACGTCTGCTTTTTCTTAATTTTTCACTAATCTCATTTCTGCCTATTTTGTTTCTCAGCATTTTGTATTGCTAATGATTTGGCAATTTATATTGTTAACTGCTTATAATGAAGCTGTTACTTGGGTTATTTTTATGTGCATGCAATTCAAATGCTTTGCTTCCAACAAAATGGGTTGTTGTCTTAGTGAGAAAAGTAACAAAGTAATTTGTAACCTTAAGATAATAATAACCAAGCTATTAAAATTCCAATTCCTTAATTTGGATTGAATAGCACTTTACTGTAAAATTGCCAGAAATATATTCTTAGAGTCTTTGCCAATATGAATATTTTAATGTTTTGGTGCTTTCATATATTTTCAGTATTTTATTACTTATTTTATTATTGGTATTTTCTTTGTATGAATCAGATGAACATCTTTTCTATTTTAATATGTTTTAGAAAAATACAGTTAAAAAATAAATATGAGGAAATACGTAGTCTTGATTGTTTAGTCCTTTAAAAATAGCTGCATCTCCTGAAGATTTTGCTTTCTTGTTAGTCTGCAGATAGTTAATATGGGAAGGGTCAATATGGTGATGACCCATAGTCTGCTGTGGAACAGAAGTGATGGTGGTACCTGTCAGACAAAGGTAAAACAGGTGATAATGGCTTTTCACACAGAATGCCTGACCTAATCACATAGACATGATACTGGCATACAGGATACAAGTCCACACAGTGCTAATATATATACATATATATGGATCTTGGTAAAATTGCCTATTGTTTAAACATCACAAAGAAAATTGAAATATATATGTATATAAAAGGGAGGGGGGGCAAAGTGACAGTAGCAGTTTTTAACTTGAAATGGACTACAGTCAATTTGTAGTTTTCTTTGAGAATATCGTTTCCATCATCACAGAGTATTTTCCCCCAGCATTTTCAAAGCTTTCATTTGTTAGTAGTTTCAGATTTTGTATGAGAGCCCTTGGAAAGGTGTTTCACTAGAAAGTTTGGTACTTAAGATGCACTAAAGTTACAGAGTAACATGATTTGATACCCAAATCAGGAGAAGAAACAAAATAAACTTTTTCACACTGTAGGAAACTCAGTTTATAAAACTGGGGCATTTTAGAACTTAGAAAATTCACAAAATAAGATTTGATTACATGAAGTGTCAAGATGTAAGATTTCGTTTTTCTTTCCCTCATTGTAGATTGGCAGTTAGTTTTGGCTTTTACAGACAATTAAGTGACAGTAAAGTTTGTAATCCTAAAAATTAGCAATTTGTGTTCCAAAAGAGCAGATACTCTTTTTTCCTAGCAAGGAATTTTTGTACCCTCTTCTGAACTTCATTGTTCTGCTTTCCTGTGTAAAAGATCAGACATTATATAAAAGGAAAAAAAAAATAAAAACAACATGGAGATGAGGGGCAGCAGGGGCAGTGGCGGGGGATTCGTTTCAGGGCAGGAGCAGGAGTTTTAAATTACCTTTGTATTTTGTCGGTGATTCCCTGCTGTAACTAATTTCTTTTTGTTGTTTACCTTCAAAATCTCAGTTTGTCCCTGTTTCCAGAGGCTGTTAGTTACTGTGGGGGGTTTTGACTGTGTGGAGTTTCATGGGAGAGCATTTGAAGTCTATGCAGTGTCTTGGTGGTCCTGGCTATTGCACTGGCAGCAGGAGGATGTGAATGCTGCTCTGTTGGTAAGCACAGTGTTAGTTCACTCATTTTCTGGGGCTGTGTTGTGCAAGTGGGCATTCAGTCAGGTAACAACATTCTGCAAAGCCCATCACAGGGGGCTGTAAGAACTCACCAGTTTGGGTATAGTCCCCTAGGGTGTTGTGGTCAAGACATGAGGTACAGTATGAGTATTGATTTAGGAAGAGCTAATCACTTCTAATCAGCCAGGAAGAGCAGGTTGTGTCCTCATTTCTGAGGTTAAATGAGACATTTCAATCAGTTTCTGCAGTGTGTGTCTTATTTTCCCTGGAAGATGGCTCGCTGAGGAATTACCAGCCTGGTGTTGTGCAGTTGCTGCATTTCCATTATGTTTGTGCTAGCACAGGTATGTGATGGTAAGTGATGATTCCAATTAGGGTTTTCAGTATCCCTGTTTCCTTGGCACATTTCAGCATCAGCAGCTTCTGCCTCTGTGCCTCTTGGACCTGATGAGAAACATAACCTCCCTCTTTCAGTTTTCTCAATAGCTTCAGTGCCACTTTTCAATTGGAACCTCACTATTCTTGTTTTTGACACTTTTATAGTGGTTGTACACAGTAATAAAATATACACAGAATGCAGAGACACAACTCAAAACAAAAGCACAGGAAATCCATCCCTCCAGGAGCATGGCAGGGGTGAGTTTTCCTTCTTTGTGGAGGAACTGGCTGGAGTTCCACATGCTGGCCCTTTCTGGCCCTGATATAGGCAGCTTCCTGGTAGATCTGTGCAATTACTGCTTTGCTACTTCTGAGAAGAAGCACTGAAATTCCCAAGTTATATGAGTAAAAAGTAAACAGCTGCATGGATTTTTGCTGGTGGGTATCTCATCTCCAGCCTTGCTTTATGCCCAAGAGTGGTGCATCAGCCTATCTTTTTGTCATGTTCTAAGTCACTTCTATTTTCCTAGGCACTGAAAGAAGCACTGTGTGCTCAATTATTGCTATGTGATTGCAGCTAATAGCACTTGTTTTTTTAATTGCATCAGGCAATTCCTTCTGGTGTTAATAATGAAGTCCTTATACGAAGCACTTTAAGGGAAAAAACCCAACTATCAGTTGCCCATCGCTGGTGTTTTCACCATAGCTTGAGTGTAGCAGCAGCCCACCCAAAGGGCTGCTACAGTCTTTCTCATGCCAGTTCAGGGTCTCGTGATCTGTTAATAATTATTTATTCAGTTCTAATTCTTTTAACACTAGTTGTGCTGTACTGTAGTGGAGTTGTTTGAAATGCTGGAAAACCTGGATATGAAACAAGAGTCTGTAGCTTTTGGTTATTTATCTTTCATTTTCTTTAGGCAGCAGTAAAATGTACTCATTATTTTACTGTCACTTGGTGGTTTCACACAAAGAATTTTTGAAGGTTTTCCTTTCTCTTAAAAATACCTTGTTAGAATAGCGGGTACATTATGTGTTTCATTCTTGATTATTCCATAAGATAGGCCAGCGTCTGATGGGGATTCAGCAGTCAAGAAACTGGCAAGAAGCAGTGATTTCTTTGAAAATACTCAGTTTTGGATTTTTTTCATTTTTGACAACACAACTCACTGTCCTGGTGAGAACTTCCTCCTGAATGTACACAAGTTTACTCAGCTGAGGAGTGAAACACTTGGCCTGTGGGAACTTCCCAGAAGGAACAGATGGTTGAGTATGTGCTTGCTGTTACAGCCCCAGCTACAAATAACAGGGTTCATCTACTCGTATTGTTCCAGTCCATGTCTGTAGGACACTGAGAAGTAGCCACACCATAAACTTGCATTGCTGCTCAGTGAGAAAATTGATCCCACAGTCAACGTTACCCAGACAGTCAGGAGGGCAAAGTGGAAAAATGCTACATAAGGATGTGGTCTTCCCCTAGCAGGCTATTTAAGAGCTGTCTCTATAGAGTAAGTGCCCCCCTAATAAGGCCTCAGGAAAGGGATCAAAAGCAATCTTGAAAGGTTCTGATCCACTGTGTTTTCATTAAATTTGCAAAGAAATGCAAAACAAGAGAACAAAGTCCAAGTCTCCACTCTCAGTCCCACCATAATCACTATCCCATTTTGTGTTTATGATAAAATCTAAATTAAAATATCCTCTGGGCAACCATGATGTAGTCTAGCAAATCCTCTGTGGCATTTAATTTTTCAAAATTACAATTTTCTTATATTTCCTCAGCCCTGTGTCTGTTAAAGTCATTGCCAGTTTTATTTTTGACAGCTTGGAGCTATATCTGAACACCTGTTCAAGTTGCAGGGAAAATAACAAAAATAAGGAACACCATTTAAATAAACATCGGTTACAATAGTAGTGTGAAAAAGAAGCATTAATAGAAAATCTTTAACTTTTTTTGTTCAGGATGCTACAAGAGATAAATTGCTAAATGGAAAATTGAGTCTGGGCAAACACCACAGATGCTTTATTAATCTGGTGCAGCTAAAATTTACAGATTGATGCTTGAACTCCTGGCATCTGAATTACTATAATTTCCATTCCTTGCAATACATTTTCCTGTACCCAAGTAGCATTTATCACATTTTTTTTTTCTTACAATTTTGTTCAGAATTTAAACTTGCAGCTGATGGTGATGATTCACAAAAAGATTTTTTAGTGCATTCTAAAGAAAATAGCATTTTCTTCTTGACTTCATGGTTTAACAAGCTTTCTTTGCAAAGAGGATGTATAAACTTACACTTATCACACTTACCTGTTGGGAATTTTAACTCCAATCCTGAAAAATTAGGTGTTGATGTATATATAATCCCAGATACTGTTCCAGCAGGCATTGTGATTGACATGATGTGTCTTCCTACCACTCACACTGGATGTGTGTTGAAGTTGAGAGTGTGTGTTAAATCATGTGTTCTTAGCCCATACTGAAAGCAGACTGCAGTATTGCTATGCTGGTTGTCCACACTGGTATATGGATGAGGAGTATGGGGAGCTGGTACAGACACTGTTCTGAGAGTCTTCAGAGAGACTATTCACTTTACTCCAGCAAGTTCCCAAATTGAGGAGAAATTGCAAAAAGCACCAGAGAAACTACTTCATTTCACTTGTTTTCCTAAGTGCATCTGCTGGAAAACTTGAAGAATTACATGATAAACAAAAGGTGAAATAGCCAAAGAATTGCCTACTCTAAGCTGCACACTGAAAAGACACAGTAGACAAGCTGATTTTATGCTTTGCCCATTTTCAGTGAGATTTACCTTCCATTAACCATTTCACTTTGGAAAAATAATCTGTATTTCCTTGGTCACATAGATGCCATCTCACAGCAGAAGTGTTTGTAGAGCAAATTACATTATGATCCAACCAAAAAGTAACTCATTTGGAAAGTTGCATACAATGTACTTTAATGTTTTGCATGACCGCTGGCTGGGGCGGGTGGGAACCTGCAGAGAGGTGGTTCCACTCTGAGGGCTGCAGTGTGTGTGCCACAGGGGACTTCTGGCTGCAGAAAGGGACAGGCATGGAGGGACAGAGCAGGAACTGGAGTCTCTAGGAGAGGAACTCGAGTTTCCTTTGCTTGATGTGATTCAAAGAAAACCATGAAAACATTGCTCAGTTAGAAACAGACTGGAGGAAATGCCCTGACCTGCAATCCAGTGACACAGGGCAGGGAGTTATTGCTGAAACTTTTGTTTTCACCTGTCTCACCTAAAATTTCTTCCTCTTCCATTTATGTTATAGCACACCAATAGAGGCTGAAAATAGTGAAAACAGTGTTCTCGGAAGAGTGGCCATACAGAGGAGACATACACAGATTTACATTAAACTCTGGAATTCAGTCATGACATGCAATATCACAGTGCAGAGGAGACTCTACTTTCCTCACAGCCTACAGGACCTTTTCCAAGCACGGTTCTGCCAGCAAGTATGTTTCATTGGGAACATACCCAGCAGCAGATGTCTAAGTCTGGCCCTGCTTATGAAAGCTCCTGCAGAGGCAGAGTGTGCCCCATGTTTGTTGGCCTCATGTAGGACTGAGGCAGAGGCTTTCTAGCTTGCCAAGGGCGGGGGGTTCTGGAAACAGAGACACTTCATGTTTGCTGCATGCAAGCATAAAGTAGCTTTGCTGTCCTTATGGAGCAAATCAAACACTCTCCAGGAAGAAGCAGTCACAAAAAAGAAAGTGGAAATTGCTTTGGTAGCCAAACTGAAAATTGTTTTGATCCATGCTGTGAAAATGTTCTCTTGACCAGCAAAGTCATCTCTGTGTAATGATGGGCAGGTGTCCACATGAATGCCTTTGAGGGTAAATTTGTTGTCTTTCAAAGCAAAATACATGTTAGGGTTTTCAACCATATTTATCAATGCAAGGATCTTTCTGCCAACCTGTCTGGACCAGTGGGCAGGACACCTGACTTACAGTTCTCCCAAAACACAGCCTGGCTTTTGTGGGGGAAAGGCTGCTCTTGTGTTTTCTCCCAAACAAATTTTAGCCTGGTAGTGGGATGATGCTTCAAATACAGCTCTGTCCCACCAGCAAGAATGGCCTTCATACATGTGTAATACTGGACAATTTTAGGCTGAATAGTGAAATGATCCTCAAGAGAAGTAAAAGGAGAAATAGAGGACTATTTAGCTATTTAGTGACCAAATTGCCCTTTTTTTTTCAGTATTTCCCTGATACCAGTGCAGGCAATAACTAGATACAGAACCTGTCTGTAGAGGACTACAATTTTAGTTGCAAGAAAAAATAACTCATATAAAACCTGTAAGTACTGCAAATTGTATGGCACTTCCATATAGCTCAGCTAAAAAGAAAATAGTAGTATTTAGTAGTAACTAGCAGAGATGGTGGTGCCTGTACTGATGTTATTCACATCAAGCTATATGATATGAATGGGGAGTTTTCAATTTTACACTAAGGAAAAACACAGAAATGCCTCAGTTGCTGGAAAGAGAGATATGCCTGAAACTGATGCTCTTCTTAAATAAAGAACTTGATTCCAAAAAGTAATCTTAACCTCATATGAACTGATAACCAAAAATGAAATCAAATTATATTCTAGATTTTTTATTCTATATTAAAATATTTTAAATATTTTGAGTTCGGTTTGTTTGGTTGGTTGGTTGGTTTTTTGTGAGTAAAATTTCTATATTGGTGTATTTCTTCTCTAGGAAATGTATAGAGTTTTGCACCAGGAAAGTGAGTTGCCAACCCTCTATCTAGAGACATGTTTTTTGGAGTAGGGATCTGTTTATTCTTTGAAGTTAGATATATTTTGCCGTTATTTGCAATTGGATTTCCTTCCACAACATATCTGATAACTCATAGTGACTCTGCTAGAAGCTGTGGGAGAAACTGATAGACAATTCCCAATATAGTTTACAAGATAGTGCTGGAGGATAAGAGAATCAAAATATTATGGAGTTAGAGAAAATATTTGATTACTAAAGGCAGTATGTTGCTAGGATTTAGACCTTGAGGGCCCTGTGTAAAGGTGGTAGGTAGTCCAAGAATTCTGGGGATTGGAAAACAATTTTAGGTTACTGAATGTAAAGGAAAAATTGTTTAGCAGCTGAAATGAAAATAGTAAGCACCTCTGTCTCTCAGCCTAGGGGCACTTGGTGATGCTGAAGCACAGGGCAGGCTCCCAGGGAGGATGGGGGCAAATGGCCCTGGGTGCACCTCTGCTGGCCATGCCTAACTCAGGAGGCAGAAGGCTGTGTGGAACAAGGAGCCCAGCAGGCAGGGAGTAGCCTGCAGTATTTTTTGCTAATAGCTCTGCATCATACTTACGTAAATTGTACTGTAATTGCTAGGTGATCAAATGTATCAGCTTAAAAATACAAGGTTGACACTACAAGGAAGTGATTTACCCTGCCTGGGAAAGCCAGTGCCAGTTGGAGAGAGGGAGCTGTTCCAGGCAGCCACGTCACAGTAGTGCTGAGGTGAAAAGCAGCAGTTTTCCAAAATCCATGCTGAAACGGATCTGAACTGTTCTATCAGGTCTGCTTTGTAATCTGATTGTATAGGAAGAAGAAACATTGAAAGGTCTAAGTTTTAATGAACACCCAGAGGATACAGGTCTGAGCTCTATTAATATCATATCTGGAAACATTCTATGTAGATATTGCATATCATAATCATTTTACTGCCACAAAAGAGAAGATATTTTTGCAGATGACTCAATTTTCAAGGAGTGAAGAACCTCCCAGTTTTAGTGCTCCCTTTACCACAGGCCTGGTAAACAACTGGGATTACACTTGCACATACACTAGTGATATACTGCTGTCGAGTAGTCTGTCAGCACAAATCAGAGATTTCTTGGCTGTGGATAAACACAATTCATAATTTGTAGCAATCACAATGCTGCTGAATGCAGACCTGTTTATTCTTCAGTGTGAGGCTGAAAACTCTTGTATGATGAAGAACTGTTGGGTCTCCCATTGCTCCACACTCTGACCACAGGCTCTGACACATGTGAAGAATGGAGAAAATCCCTCAAAGGCATGACAGCCTGTAATGTTCTTTAAGTGGATTGATCTAAATTAGACAGATGGGATTTGCACAGATGGAATAGCCAGCATCATTGGCAAAAATTACTCAGTTGCTTTACTGGAAATGTTTAAACCCAAAACTGGATAGTACTCTTGCCACATCCACCAGGAGACTGTTTGTGCCAGGCGAGTTTCACGAACATTTTAAATACTGCTCTCTGTTGTATCAACAAAGCCTGTGTGAAGGCACTTCATTTCAAAGAGATTTGCAAAAATGACAAACTGGGGAAATGAGTGCTCCTTGGCAAACCTTGTTGGCTGTCAAAGAGAAAAGCTCTTGGAAAGTCTAGCAAATAAGAAAACCAGCACTAAATTTTCTGATGGGGAGCGAATGTACTGAAGACTTCAGGCTACTTGAAGATGAAGAGTGGATAAGCAAGCTGGCTTTCCTCACAGATATTTGTTTTTTCTCTTTGTGAGCTCAGTATGAATCTCCAGGGAAAAGATTGCCTTTTGCAGTGCTGCATAAGATACCTTCTTCTCTCATGAAAATAATATGTAGGCTTCCACATAGCAATATAAACCACTTTCCCCCCGCCCCCCCCCCCCCCCAAACTTTAGGAGATGAAACTTCTTCTTCTTCTTAAACTATTCAGATCCAAGCCTGAGGCAGAAAAGAACAGTTTCTGTTCACTACCTCAGACCTGAGTGCTCACAAATGCAGAGTGCTGGAATGGATGGACCACCTGTCTGAGCTGGCATGGCTGGCAGAAATTGGGCTACAGCATCACGGGTGAGTATCTGCAGTTTTCACTGAATGGAAAGCTGGCCTACCCAGCAAAGGCACTGGTCTTCAGTCTGTGGAGACCAGATTAAAGTCAATGCTTTATTCCAGAGGGATTGCACTTCCCCCAGACCTCTGTGCATCTGCTTGGAGGGGAGACTCCCCCCAGTATATGCACAAAAAATGATGGAGTTTCTTCACACTGCTGCAGGCTTTGCTGCCATGTCACAGAGTTCAGTGCTCACTGCATGTCCTACTGCTTCTAGAGCTGGCAGGAGCTGAAGTTCTGCAGGGCAGGAGTGAGGCTGTGAAACAGGAACTGAGAGAGCAGGGGAAAAGAGTGGAAATACTCAGCCCAAACGCACAGGAGATACACACCTCTTCCCATGTCAGGTGCCTCCTGTGCTCCCAGTGGAGACAGGAGGCAAGAGAGAGCTTCCTTTTCCCTTTAAAGAGCATGGGCTGTGAGCAGCACTGCTGGTGCTTTTGCCAGGACAGAGCAGTACACGAAGGTCTTTGGGCCCAGGATGGAGGCTGACATATCTCAGCGAGATTATTGCTGCTGGATCTGGGGGTGCTCAGCACCTCCAAGTAATCCTGCTTATCCTTCCTTGCACTGACACCTGAGGAATCTCCTCTTCCCTGGACCCTGAACAAACGTTGCTCTTCTCATATCAACTCCTAGCTTTGCAGAAATCAAGAATAACATCGGGCCTGTTGTATACATTCTCTTCATGATTGTATACCTGTATAATGCATACATCTGTATGTCTGTCTCTATCTGTGCACTTCTATAGGCATAAATACTTGATTTTTACTCATTTCAACAGACTCTGCAGCATAAATGTCAGTGATTTCTGGCATTGTCTATCAGCAGAAAAAAAAATTGGGAAAGAGCTTTCTCTCTGGAAATGCTTTTGCCATGACACCACTCTAGTTCTGTTGTTATTATATGAGAAAAGCATTCAAATCCCTTTTCAAGGGACTCATAACTGAGACTCAAGGTGTCTTGCTGCTGTTTAGGAGGTGCAGAAATATGCAGAGTGCACCAGACACAAAACATGACCTTTTCTTGCTCTTGTCAAATGTAAAGCAGCCTGCCCCCAAGCAGCTGGAGAGCTTTGCAGGCCAGCTCAGAAATGTGTGCCACCAGCTTGAGCAGGTTTGTGCTGTGTCTGAGCTGTTTCCCCTGGGAGCCCATGGCGAGGCTGGTGGGAGCAGGCCCCTTCAGCATCTGAGGTCTAGCAGGGTTGCAGCGATGACAGGGAATCAAACAGTGCCAGGGCCTCTGGAGAAACTGACAATTCTCACCCCTTACGTGATTCTGTCTGCAGCTGAAGCCCTTTATTTCATGTTCTGCTGTTTCAAGAGGCATCAAGAACAATCTGATTGCTAGGGATAGAACACCTTTAGCAGGACAGCTTTAGCAGCGAGACAGATTCAAAGGCATTGGGGTGAGGTGGTGATGGTGTTAAATGGAGGTGAAAATACTTTCTCTTCAAAGGATGAAGTGGAGGGCAGAGTGGGGAGAGGGAACCACAGCAGCAGCCAGGGAGAGGCCCTCTTAGACACAGGGATGTGGGCTGGAACTGACAACTCCTGAGATGCCACAACATTGAGATGCCTGGAAATGCCTGGAGATCAGAAAGTGAGTTTAGGTCAATGAATCAGTCTAGTATATAGGGGTGAGCACAAGCATGGGGTGTCTTTCCATAGGATAACCCAAAACCATTTACATGGGATCAGAGGATGGAGATTTCAACCATATGAGGAAAGGCCTGAGCCACACAGAGTCGCTTCACATTAGTGTGTGCTGCAAACACTACTGAACATATCTTGGTAATTTTGTCTCATTTGAGAGTGGGTTCAAATTCCCTTATTTCAATACCTCAGTATGACACTTCTATGGGATAATTTTCCTCCAGCTGCACGGACTCATTTATAATTTAAGCCTTCACCAAAATGAAATATCATTCAAGTTCATATGAATTAATGTACAGTGTGGAGGGAAAATAAAAATCAAGATGTTGAGAAAGGTCAATATTACAATTCCAGGGGTTATGATCTCTCCCCTGACAACCTGACATCATTATTTGCAAAGTCATGCACATCCTATTAGCTAAATATATTTGGATGTTATGATCAGTTGACAATACTAATCTGACACAGGAGAGTCCAAGCACTAACTGCAAAAATATAAAAAAATTAATCAACTAAGGAAAGAAAACCAACCTGGGTTTCCCATCATTTATAGCTTTTTATAGTTTTCCCATAATTTATATTGCTTCTGTCACCTAAACAGGGACATGACTGCTCTCTCTCTGATTATCCTGCAATATTTCACCCTTGGTTGGCAAGAGTGGTACTTTGAGAAGAACATATCCAGCTAAAAACAAACTAAATACAGGTTGTGATTTCCTCTGTCTCTTTGTGCAATTTCCCTTAAAGGTTGTGTTCAAACCTGTTTCTTAAGAGTGTTTATAACAGCATAATGATTCCATCTAAGCCTGGAAAGTGTTAGGAAAACTACAGCAGAAACCTTTGCACTAATACTTGAAAGTTATTTCACATTTCTGTTCTAATGGATTCTTTTTGACTTGGAAGTTCAGGAACATAAAGTTAGTTGTCCTTGGGAATGGCCTCTGCTCTCCTTGTCAGATATTTTCTGCTTCCTGGCAACCTTTAATATTTCCTAGACAGATTTTCTTCTGAGGTTGGCTTCAGAAGCAACTTACTGGTGTTTTAAAAATCTTCAATAAGGGTTTTCCTCTCACCTGCTGTAATAATAAAAGCTGTGTCTTACAACATTTTTTTGTGAAACCAGTGGCCACTCAATATATTTTTTGCATTGCTTTCACTTCCCATTTCCAATCCCATTAGTGATCTCTGGATAAGGCAGTTGCAGGATTATCACTACAGTTGTTCATTTCACCCCCTAAAGCGAGGATTTACTGGGGAACTCTGACCACCAAATATTTGAACTGAACACAGAAAATCTGCCAGCTGAAGAGCTGCTCTCCACAGGGTGCTGGAGTGCAGCCATCTCTCCACAGGCTGGACTCCAGGGATGAGCCAGTGCAGAGCCTGACTGCTCCAAGGAGGATGTTCCACTGCAGATTGGGATGCTGTGGGAAGAGGTGTGAGACAGGGAAGGAGTCACAGTGACCTGCTCGGCCTCCTGGGATGGAACAAGTGAAAAAGAAATAGGGGGATGTTAAATGTCTTCCAATTTGGTTCTTATAATGGAAGTGTCAGACTTCAAAGGAGTCATTAAAATCAGTGCTAAAAGCAGCCACTGGGCTCAGAGTTGATGGGAAAAGAAGAAAGGAAATATAAAAGGGGAGTGTATGTGTATGTGGAGGGGAAGCAGAGATGCAAAATGACAGCTGTAGTGGGGATAAGGTAAGCCACTCCCTTGCTGATACTCATAATGTGGCAGAATTTGATGTTAACGAGTGAAAGCAAAGTGTATTTGATTGAATGTTCAGAAATATTTGTCTTTGACAGATGAAACAAATTCATATAAAAGACCAGATAAGTCTCTCTTGGATAAGAAGAGTACTCAAAATGTGAATTTTAAAATAAAGGCACAATTGTGACACTTACTTGAGCTTGTTTGAAATTATACTTTTAATGATTGTTTTATTGATCTTTCAGTATTTAGTTAGGCTTGGCTGTCTAACTGTAACTTTTAATTACACAGCTAAATCTGATAGTGTACGGCCTTTCTTCAGTGTCCATACTTTGTTCAGAGAGAAATCAGAGATAACAGAATCTAGTACAGAGCTAAAAGGAGAGAATAAATATGGATAAAATATGGCTAAAATAGGAAAAAAGTGATATAAATAATGTAAAAATTTTTTTCTTTTTTCTTTTTCCTTTTTTTCTTCTTTTTTCTTTTTTTCTTTTTTCTTTTATTTTCTTTTGATTTTTTCTTTTTATCTTTTCTTCTTTTTCGTTTTTTTTTTTATAAAACTGTGAAAAAATCCATATCCTGATGCATATAACTCCTACTTCAGATATCTCACAGTCTTTTAAAACTGTTGATTTTGATGCGTGTCACCAGATAATAGATATAAAATCAGAGAGGAATAATATGAGAAATAGGGATGCCAGCATGGGAAAGGGGACTGTGAAAAAAATTTTGTTTTCACATGGATGTGTATAAACACATCTGGTCACAAAATATGGGGGAAAAGGGTGGTCGGGGTACCCTACAAACAATATGTGTGGAAATATTGAAAACAACTGGCTATTTTATGCATCCATAATTATGTGTATAATTAGATGAGGAAAGCCATTCAGGGTTTCCCTTTGTCATTGATATAACATCTGGACTGCCAAAAAGGCCATGCAAACAACACTATCAGCACAGACTGGATTATAGGCTGGGGCAGCACTATTGAGACAAATAGTTAGGATAGTTTTACACACCATTTTTAAAATAACAAGAAAACTGAATGAAAGCTCATTGGGCACAAGATAACAGCATCCTTCTGAAAAGAGACTGGATATCAGTCAGGCTTTGTCTTGTGTTCCTGTCTTAATTTTATTGATTTGTGTAGGATACGATCGTTTCCAATTTTAGAAGAGAGGGAGCCCACAGGATGGTTTGAAAATGACATTGGGTCAAGGAAGATGAAGGCAGTGCCATCAAGAGATCAGACCAGAGGGCTGCACATCAGAAACCTCTGCCCCTGTTACTGCAACTCCTCATGAGACCTCACTGAGCTTATTTCATCTCTGTGTTCTGACTTCCACTTTTCCCAGATATTGCCTTTGTCAGTAGACTGTGTTGAAACATTTTGGAAAGTGCAGAACTTGAACTGGTGAAAACTTGGTGAGAGCTCCTTTCTTTTAGGACGCATATTGCGAGAGATGGTAAAGTCTAGCCAGTCAGTTTGGTCAGAAGCTTTATTTCAAGTTACCAAGATCAATAAAGGAGAGTCCCCAAACTCCTGGGATGACAAAGAGAGTTCCCTGGTTGTACAAAAAGTAATTATATGCAGCTGTGTGTTACAAAATAAGAGAAACATTTCCCAATTCTTTGCCCGCAGCTTGAAGGTAAAAGCACTGTTTGGACTCCACTAATTCTCCAGGGAAAAGGACTGGGCTTTGAGCTCTGCTCTACATACTGCTTAGGCCTATTAGAGAGATTGGCAATTTTTAGATTCACAAGCCTGACATAAATTAAAACTTAATTCCATTTTCAGTGACTAACTGAGGTGAATCCCCCAACCTTTTGTGAGTACGCCAGTCTTCTCCACTCAGTGTCCTGCTGGCATGGAGGAGGTGTGGATGACTCTGGTAGGAGATAAAGCAGCATTAAGTCTTTCTGACCTTGAAACAAGTGAGAATGTTTGTCACCCTAATTTTCAGCCTTCTGATCTTGTTTACATAATTCTACTGGAGTTTCTCATGCATTTAACATAAACAAAAGTAGATTGTTTTTGCATTCCTCTATTTGATTGGACTGCTGTTTTGACCACTGGGGTCAGAGGGGTGTTCCTCTAATCCCCCAGTCCTTAATCTAATTTCAAATCCTATTTAAACCTCAAATCATAATAAACTATCCTTTTCTCTGCTCGTTTCACAACCTGACTGGTGAGTGTAATTTCTTTTGTGTCCTGATTTGCGACAAATGTTAGTTGTGCAAAGTATTTTTACAATTTACTAAAATGTATAGATGAAAATAAATCAAAAATTTTAAAATATAGGAACTCTGCAAAATTATCCTTTTTGTATTGTGTACCAAATTTTTGCATTTATATATTGTGTACAATAATATAGTTTCAAACACTGAGTACAATCTAGGCTTACTGACTTGATGGCACCACATAAAAAACCAAAAGCATACAAAACACTTATAACATGATCACTGTTCTCTTTCATTAAGTAGGAAGAAAACTGTGTTGTGAAAGATGCTACCAACTGCTTGGTCAAATACTTAACTCAGATAATTTGGGGAATAGGATAGGACAGAATAGAATAGAATAGAATAGAATACAACAGAACAGAACAGAACAGAACAGAACAGAACAGAATAGAATAAACTCAATTGGAAGGGACCTACAAAGATGATCTAGTCCAACTGCAAGACCTCTTCAGGGTGGACCAGAAGAAGCGATCATGTTTTTAAGGGCATTGTCCAAATGCTTCTTAAGGCCTGACAGGTTTGGAGCATTGACCATCCCTGTAGAAAGCCTGTCCCAGTGTGTGACCACCCTGTCAGTATAGAAATTCTTTCTGATATTCAGTCTGAGCCTCTCCTGGTGCAGGTTTGCACCCTTCCCATGCATCTTGTCACAGCAATCCAGGAAGAAGGGATCAGCACCTCCCTCTCTGTTCCACTCCTTGGGAAGCTGTAGAGAGCAACCAGTTTGTCCCTCAACATCCTTCTTTCCAAACCAGACAAGCCCAAAATCCTCAGCCATGACACACAGGACGTTCCTTCCAGCCTCTTAAACATCTTTGCTGCCCTCCTCTGAACCCATTTGAATTCCTTCACATCCTTCTTAAACTGTGGGGCCCAGAACTCCACACAGCACACAGGTGAGGCTGCACCAGCTCTGGCCACAGTGGGATGATCACCTCTTTTAAGTGACTGTTCATGCTGTGTTCAGTGTGCCCCAGGGTGTGCTTTGCCCTCTCAGCGATAAAGAAGTGACACCCCTTGTCCCAGATCAAAGGGAGAGGCAGGAGCAGTCTTGAGGAGATGCATACTTGCAGATTGTCTCTACACTGGAGTTCTGCTCACCCCTTTGTTCTGAGCACCAGGCTGCCTTTGCCTTTCATGGTTTACACAGACAAGTAATTGATTCAATGTCTTCTGCAGTGACAGCCCCAAAGGCAGACCCATAATCTGGAAAAGCAGGCACATACAAGCATCAGCCATTACATTTCCAATAATGTCATAGAAATTCAAATTTCAAAGCTCAAACATTTACCCTCTGTTTATAGCTATATTGTAAAAAAAATGTCATAATTTCTTCTTTGTATTTTTTTTACCTTTTGTAATGTGCTCTTTGTGGATGTCTACTGTCCTACACCTTGTTGAATCTCTATTGACAGTCACAATAAATCATTAATAGTATTGCAAGTCCAGGAACAATTTATTATCATCCAAGGATATTAATTTTCAAAGTATTGAGAGATAACAAAGGAATAGGCTAATCTGTGCTGCTGTGGAGTTACTTGGCTCATGAGCCATAAACAGCATCACAACTGGAAGTCAAAACCTTTGGGACCAGAACCAGGTGCAGAACAAGGTGGCAACCCTATGATCATTACAGCCACACTGCCTCTTAGGGAAGGAGAGAGAATGTGTTTCTTAATGGAAATTGTTTCATAAAGGAATTTTTAGAGAGAAATATTTCCTAATAGAGGTGGTGAGGTGTTTCCACAAATCTTGAGCAATTGTCTTTTTTAATCAAAAAGGCTTGGAGGCATGTTGGATAGCTCAGAGAGTATTGTTCCTTCTCCTTGACAACTGAACATAAACAAAGCAATATCACTTCATTATTTTATTATATAACTAGCAATAAGAACACCAAATAACCCAGGGTAATATAAACAAAGACTTCACTACTTCCTACATTTTAGCTGTCATGCAGTTTTAACTCTATGTGTAAAAATCTGTTTATTCCCTAGAGAAAAAAGCAGGATTTGACACTAACAATAAATGCTGAATTTTCTAATATTTTATTCTCAAATGGCTGACCTTAGACTTGTAAATAACTGTCCTTAGATATAGTATTGGCATTAGCTGAATTGTCCGTCCCAGTTTTTTGTTTTTCTTTTTTTTTTTTTTTTCCCTAAGAAGCTTTTTTTTTTTCCTTATATGCTAGATTGTGACTGACAGTCATCCTTGACATTGATTGTCAGGTTGACATATATTAACAGGATCAAGGGAGAGTTTTCCTAGGCTGTTCCCTGTGGGATATGGCACTGATTTCTGTAGCAACACTGCTATCATTTTTAGGAGCTGTTTTCAGCAGGTCTACAGCAAAGATGATAAATAACAATGACTGCTCACTGTAATGTTGGTGTTTCTTGACTACAGGTCCTTCTCATCACAAAACTATGCTTCTGGAAAGCCTTAAAGGCTTCAGTGAAAACACCTTCCAGTAACTTTGTTGAGTGCTGAGGATAAAGAAAAGGAGACAGAGAAAGAGCAAGGAACAAACTTTTCTGAACAAACTTTGGGCTAGATTAATTAACTTTCCAATTACTCATATGTAATAACAAAAAACTTAGTCTTCTCTAATGTCAAATATTGGAAACCTCATGCACCATTTATCACGTCTGTGCATCTAAACACTCAGAATAAATATTTCTTTATATACTGATCTCTTTTTAAAACTCCAGACAGTCATTATATGAGCTTAATTTGAGAATGGAGAGACAAATGCCAGGGACACCAAACCATTGGTGAGAGTCCATTGCCTATGTGGAGATGACTGTTGCCCTTGGAGACAAGCCAAGTTATCCAGGATTTTGTGGTATAAAATGGGGTCACATTACACAAGGGATGTAGGACATGTCCTAGTGAGGGAAGCATTAAAGGTCAGACAGGAACCTCCTGAGACCCACGTTTTGGCAACTAAATAGTGTCTTGTGCATCTGGAGATCAATTTCAAGCACTGCTAATCCGAGTAGTGAATTTCCATAAGTAGCTGAAGACAGAGATGAGAAATTATGCCTTTTTACAGGCAGCTGACCTCCTGAGTCTCTACCTGCATAGGATTTTGTGAGGAGAGAGGAAAAATGGTCTTTTAAAAATACAAAGAAAACATGCACCAAAGGTCTTTCAAAAGTGTAGTAGCATGCTCATGCTTGCAGCAGCTAGAGTTCTTCCTGGCAGATAGCTATTGACACACTGTAATGACTAGGCACAATAGGATACCATGGTGATCAAGTGGAAACATTAGGACTGAGTGCCACTCCTCTTGTCTGCAAGGCTTTATTCATTTACAGGCTTCTGCCTTCCCTAATATTTCCTACATCAGAAGATGTTTGAATATTGCTAGAGTCTTTACTGAGAGAAACAGCGTAAGCAGGAGGACAACAATTAAATCTTATGAACCAATAGAAGCTTTTCCAGTGGCTGAAGCAGTCTGGGATGTCCCAGGGGAGAGCAGGGTGGCACACAGGAATGCTGTCACCATCAGCTGTGCATAGTGGCATGCGCTGGACTCCTTGTTTTCCTTCTTCTTTATTTTTCTCCTTATTTATTTTGCAGAGCTGGTGAGTGGCCCTCACATTGACTCCTCACTTATTACAGAGATGTACTTTTTCTCATCTGTTATGACCAACTTCAGTCATGCCAGCATAAGTGTACATATCAATAAACTTCATTCCAAAGCTAGCTAAAGTAATACATGAGAGTGAAAGGTTCTGTGGATGTGATGAAATATCCACATCTTCACCTAACTACCCATGGAACAGTAAACCCAGAAAAGGTAGAGGTGGGAGTAATGTCTACTTGTGTACAGTAATTGTCCCAATATCTGAATGCACCCCTTTTATAAAATTGAACTCTGATCAGTTGCCCTAGTCAGAGAATATGTCATTAAAATAATTTGTAATCTTGAGAAAACAGAAAACTATTTGACAGAGTTTGACAGAGTCTCAATGATAATGTCACCTGAAGACTTTTGAAGAATTCAGTCTAAAAATGTCAAAACAGTATTTGGCATCTGGACAGTGGGGTTGGTGCATTACAGCAGAAAATGTCTAAATCATATTGCAGACAGTTTGTGACTTCATAACTAAAGGACAGCAGTTAGCTGGTAATAACATCCCCTCTGATAATTCTTTACACTAAGTGACAAAACATTCCTAATTTTTCCTCTGTAGCGTAACAGTTGCATTACACCCAATTAATTACAGTGTTCCTCCCATGAGTGCCAGACTTACATTAATTGTATAATGAATTATTTGGCTTCCCACCATGCAGGAGCTGAGGTGGTGTGCAACAGCTTAAAACTACCAGCAGGAAAAGGCACAATGGTTTGTCCATAAAGTGCTTTTGTCTGAGGTAGCAGAGTGGTGCTGGTGTGTGCAGGGTGTCCTGCTGGTGCCTCCCAGTATCCCTGAGGAAGAGACACACTTCCATGAACCACGTGAATTGTATGCAGGTACAGCTTATCACTGCAGCAGCAGCCAGAACAGCAGCACCCCTCAGCATCCCTTAGCACACAGCCTGCTACAAAAGTCACAGTGGGAGAGGAGGACGTCTTGTCCTCCACGGAGATTTTCTCTGACTTCTCTCAAGCAGTATTGTTTCCTGTCTGAGATGTGCAGAACAAAATGCAGCCTTTGTTTCAAAGTCATAAAGTTAGCAAGCAAAGAGAAAATGCAAAGCATCTCAAGGGAAAGAAAATATCCACCTGGCATCCTCCTGCATATGAACTGGATTAAGGAGAGGTCTCTGTCTTGTATGGCATTTGCAGTGTGCAGCGAGAGTTCCATTTGAAAGACGCAGAAAAGCAGTCCCTCTTGGTGTCATACATATTCTTTCAATACCCCAAGGCTGCCATACACTCCAGCCTGGTCTCCAATTCACAGGGATTCCCTCTGGGCTTTCAAAAATTGCATATCAGGGAGAGTACTTAAATAGATTTTTTTGAATATTCTCCACTTTAGCTGTGCAACAGTAATTTGTCTCAAAAATTGTATGAAAAGATGAAAATTGAAGTATTTGCTAAACTACACGGGCCCTCGGCCTGTTTCCCAGCTGCCATCAGGCAATGTGAACAATGATTCAACCACTTATTCACCTGGGGAACAAGCACCCAGGCTAGATAAGAGCAGCAGCACATCCTTCATTTACATCCTTGAACTGGTTCCCTGTGGGAACTAACAGTGGTAAGAACATGGATTCTTAGGCTCCAGGCAGAAGCTTGAAGCCTGTGGTAAAGCCAAGTACAGAACTGTCTCTGTCCAGCCTGGGAAATCATGAGGAGGAACCCAAAACAGTTCTGTAGATACCATCCTCCTGACACTTGGTGTTTTTCCAACTTGTTTACTGGTAGAGATGTTTATAAAAAGGTGGTGCCCTAAAGTGCGCGAATACACAAGTCTGAGAGTAAGACAGACTTAATTAGCATAACTAGTCTGGTGACTAGGATGCCATGGCAAGGACAAACAGAACTTTGAGCTTATGAGAAGATGGGATTAAAACCTGTTTAAGAGAAAAGATTCAATCAACCCCCTACAATAAAGATGTTGTAAAATGCATGAGTTGCTTGTATGATCTTTTAACCTAATTGTTGTAGTAGAAATTATTAACCTCACTGAAATGTTATATAAGACTTGGAAAACCTGAGTAAAATCGAATTCTGATCATGAATCAGTCTTCCCGTCTCTCCATCAATCGGCAATACTAAAGGACTAATCCTATTCGTTGTACCAAAACACTGTATAAAAGAATCTGTCTTTCAATAAACTTTGCTATAAGCCCTCTGAAGAAATTGGAGCTCTACATATCATTACATGAGCTGTCCTGAATCATAACAATTGTTCCCCTTCTGTTGAAAGGAAAAGGCCTTTCTTAAGCGTTATCTAACAGGATGCTTACAACAGGCTCCACAAATCCATTCCTGCTTTAGTCTTAAGGGATTTGTTACAGATAGATCTTTACAATGCAAATTATATGTTGGGGGAAATGGAAGCTGGTGTTTGGTTATACATGCATAAGGGAGTAAGGATTTTCAGGATGGTGTAACACAAAGAAGCCAACAGACATTCAAGACTCAACTACTACCAAAATGGAATGGACAGAAAGTTTTCATGTATTCTTTTTGGTGAGGCTGTCTTTTTTTGGTAACCTGACTTAGGTTTTGCACCAATTCTCACCCAAAACCCTCTCATCTTTGACATGAGTTAATGTGTTTTTTTCTCATTACATCTTCTGCACTTCCAAAAATATATATTAATTCATTTACAGCAAAGGCTGTGTTGTCAATTGCAACGATTTAACACTGCCTGAAATAATACATCTGAGCAAGATGTGCAGCAAGGTTTATGTAGCTTTTCTTTCAAAGCTTCTCCCCTTTCCATCTTGGGAAAAAGAGCAATATTTTCAAAGTAATATGACCAACTGTATTCAAGCACTGCACCTTGGAAATGCCCAGTAGGTTCACCTTACATTTTTGGATACGAGAAAAAGACTGAACTGAGTTCAAACACCCTGGTGTTGTTGAACCCGTGGGAGTTGGAAGGTTTCTGTTTCTCCTTCTCCTTCACCCTTTTTCTTCCCATCCTGTCTTTCAATGTTACCTGAAGTTAACATGGGATGCTGGGATTCATACACTGTATGTCACATTTTCATCCAGGTGGCTACTGAGTGGCTCCTCACAGGCTGGACTCTGTGTCTGTCCAATCTTCCTTTATAAGGCAGAAAGAATATATTGTTTCCAAGACAATTAGCCACCAAAAAAATCACTGGAGCTAAAACAGGGACCAGGACTCTTCCAGAATTTAATTGATGAGAAAGGTGGAATGTTCCATGGCTATTTCAGATTTTTCTTGTAGCTGTTGTAGGCCAGATGTGGCCTACTGGACTCCTGTTCATCTATGTTCAGGCTTTGGCCACAGTCTGGTTCAGACTGCCTATCCCATACTACCACTGATGGGAAAGGAGAATAAGGGAGAATAATGAGTGCATGTCAAAATCTAGAGTTGATACGAAACCCTAATGTGCCCAGTGCAGCAGGCATTAATCTATTGTATATGTGACATGGGTCAGATTGGAATTTATGTTTAGGGTTTGCTTTAGCATTGATATCAACTACACCATACAGCTATTTGGTTTAGGAAGTCCTGTAAAGTCAGAATGGAGTTTGGTGCTGGAGGGGAAGAATGGCTGATGGGCAGCTCTGCAGCAGAAGTGGATGGTGTGACTGAGTCATCTTTGGGATTAGGACTGAAATCAAGAAAAATGAGGTGTAAGCCCAGCCTTACTTGTAGTCTTTGCAGGATGTGAGGGAATAAGCTATAAGGGCAAGAGAAAACTGAAGAGTAAATAATATTGTTGTATCAGCCCAGACCTACAGTTCCCCTGGCCTCAGGGTTAGGGGTAGTGTTCAGGAGTTTGTCCCCCAAGATCACCAGGGCAGTATGTGACAGGATGCCATCAAAGGTTAGTAGCATATCCCAAATTCTAACAAAACCTAACTGCAAAACCAAGATTATGGTCAATGCCAGGTTACCAAAACGTTGTTCACCCTTGTCACAAAAATACTGATGTGTTCTGTTTAAACAAAACCAGTTCTAAACATGAATCTGAAATCTGTCTCACCCTAAAATAAGTTTCTATTATGAGCTACAGGAAACTAACTTCCTGCCTGCCCTAACGGGCTGAACAATGTTGAACAATCAGAACTGCTTTCCCAAAGAATGCCCTTATTCTCAGCCTTCAGGTACACACCCTAATCTGGCTCAGCACCTTTGTGCTGAACCTTGTTTCTCCATTTTGAAATCTTGCAATTTTACTTGGTTGGCAACCTCAAGACCAACACTATTCAATTTGTTATGCTGTCAGAGTTTGAGGAGTCATGAAGGAAATTGTTCTTCAAGTCCTTTTATCCTGAACACTGACCTAAATCCCACAAAAGTCAAGACATTTTTCCCATGCCTGGTAATAGCAGTACCAGTTTCAAATGTTCTCAGAAAAAAACAGTGCTATAACCTCCATGGACTGAAATGAGAAACAGAGCCATAAATCATTGAAGGCTCCAGGCTCAGTATCCTTGAAACACTATTAAAAAAATGAGAAAAGCTGATATCATTGGTCAACCAACCTTTCAGAAATCCACTAGAAAAAAGAAAACAATACGATCTTGCAGACTTGTTACTCTGAGATCTTTTCAAAATCTTTGACACTGTAAGGCTTACAGTAGGTCTCTGGAGCCCCTGGATAAAGGTCTAATGAGTCTTTAGACTCCAGTCAGGATAGAGGTGGAATAAGTTGAGTAGGTTAGTTAAGAGGGTCCCATGGTTAGTCTTAGGGCATGTTTTATTTGGGGTTATAACCTTTGTGTAGTGTGAGGAACTCAGCAAAGACGAAACCACCTTGCTTTTTAACCTCATTTGTAATAAGCCTATACATAATATATCCCAGTGAATGCTCTAGGAACCCCCTAACAACAATCAAACTGAATCCAAACATTTTTTCAAATATTAAAACTTTAAAAATTTATCTATCATGAATTCAACAGCTTCAAAAGTATTTCTGCACCAGTTGATCCTACTGCAACTGGTTCTCATTCTAATCCAATGGCCTCTAGTAGATTCTGGGTGTTTGTTCATCTCACCATCATCCACATTTAGCACTCAACTTGGCATTTCATAATTCCCCTGCTGATAGCAAACTTTTCTAGCAAGTCTTCATCCTAAACAAACCTTATTCTTTACATTCTAGTAAAGGATTATATTCAGTGCTAAGATGATGCCACTTTTGTCTGTCAATATCTGCCTTGCCAGGTAACCATAGCAAATCTTTCTGCTTTCCCTTTGCTCTCTCAAAACCTAACAACATCCTACAATGGCTGTGAAGTTGTTCACCCAGAAAGAATCTCACTGCAGTTGATCACCTTTCTTGGGAGCAAGCTGTAAACTGTATTCTTCAATTCTGCTGGTCTAAACCTTTGCTTTGAAAGCTAAATCTAACCTTTCCTCTAACATCAGAGTCTGGCAACGCTTAAAAACAAACAAACAAACAAACAAACAAACAAAAAAAACCCAAAAAAACCCACCCAAAAACTTAATACAATAAAATTTTATTAAACTGAGACACATTCATGGACAATATAGAGCCCAAATATAATGCTACATCTTCTGTCTTTGCCATTAAAAAATCTCCCTCTAGTCCTAACTTTAGCTGTAAAGATATAAGGCTGACCTTTCATTAAACCAACCTAACACAAAGTTCTTTTCATCTGTCACTGGAAAACCCAGTGACAAATCTGGTGGCTCAGGCCTTTTATCACCACATGTGCTCTTAAATGCCTTCTCTGACCTGTTCTTTAACACTCCAGTCACTCTTGTTAACACCATTTAATTCACCCACACTACACCTCATCCTAGCTTTACCAACTTTCCATTTTCCATGGTAATCCAGCGGCAAACCTAGCTTTTTATTTTCTTTAGCCCAGAGCCTAATCTAGTTCCAAATAAAATCTACCTTTATTCTTGGAGACAAGTGACAGGCATCCTCAAAAACCTAAGCAATTCAATCACATTGGCATGGCATGCCATTGAACCTCCTTCAGACATTCACTGCGTGAAAGCAGGATGGGAATAGTGATCTAGGCCCAGCTCCAGCCTTGGCCATAGCCCATCTTGGAATCAACCAAAAGTTACTTGTATTTGTCATTGTCCAACCTCACCTTGTCTCTGCAGGCCTTTCAGAATCTATCAAAAAGTTCTCTGGCCCTGTTGCCCCTAAGGCTAAGGTAATCTAAACTCTTACTCAAATGCTGAACACTGGGTATGACTTCACCAGATATTTAAATGGAAGTAATTTGTTTCTGGAAATAATCTCTTCCAAACATAGTAAACTGTTGATGGTTGGTCAACTAATTTATGTCATCATTTTGTGGTAGCTTACACTCTAATTTTGCTGCATGTCACTGTATCACTGCCTTATTTCCAACACCTTCTCAAGGTTATTTCATTTAAATAATTTACACTGCTAGTAGCAGATCTTGTAGTAGGCCTGCAGACCATTCAGGGTCCAGCACCAATGTTACTTTTCCACCTTTTTCTTGCCATCATCCTCATTCTATCTCCAACCTTCATTTTGGGTATAACAATGGTGCAGAGTCCCTGGAGTACTCACAGGCCAGAAGCTATTCAACCCCCAAAACAAGCTGGACTCCTCCACCTGTCCAAGCCCCAGCCAGTGCTAGTACTAATGGCACAGGCCTTTGGTTCTTATTAGTTCTGTGGGACTGTAAAAAGAACCACTGGCTGTTCCAAATGCAAATTCAGGTCTCACTGGTTCCTGACTTGGCAGCAGCAGCAGGTGGTACAGTATCTAGGATCTATTTAGGATATACCTTCACTGTAGGTGATGTAGACACTTACCATCAGTTAGGAGAGCTGACATGTCCCTAGTGACCCCAAAGGCCTTCATACCTAATATAAGTATGTATGAGTGCCCAGGTCACCATCTGTGGCCACCAGGTTCTTAGGATCCAGCGCAGGTAAAAGGGGAATAAGAGACTACCTAAAAACAAATTTCTATTAGCAATGATCTCTCACATAATACCCCAGTGGGGATATTGCAGGATTTGTGAGGCAGTGACACTATGACCAAGGTTATCCTTAACCAAAGCAGGCTCAGATCCCAGACATTCAGTCTATAGGCCTTGGGCTGTTGGGACAGAGGACATTCTTCGTGTTAACTTGGGATATCAAGCACCCAGGGCTGTGAGGCAGACAGATGGATGACTCTGTGTGTGGGTGTGTGTGCACCATGGCACACAGTGGATAAAGGGGGTTCTTTAGGGTGGTTTGGAAAGCTGCCTGTGGCCTAGATGACTAAATTTTCCCTAAGCCCTACAACAGGGGGAATTTTTGTTAAGCAAGATCTTAACCTCTGTGCCTAAACCTATGTCTTGTCATCCACATTCAGAAAACAAGTTAATTCACTTTGTCACAACAGTTTTGATTACCTCCACTGTAGCTGACACAAATGTTTTCACCTTTCCTTCCTTGGAGATGCAGAAGCTTTGTTGCCATATGCTAAGTGTCAATGTGTGTCACCCACATCCCGTGGAGGACATGTATTTGAACTGGCAGTGTAAAGAATTGACACTGGCCACAAGTAAATCTCTGTGTCATGGCTTTGGCGTGTCACCTGCCAGAGGATGTTCCTTAATGAAGCCCATTCATTCTTGCCATATGGATCACTGGTGCAGACATCAGGCCCTTGCACAGAGGCAGCTTGATGTTCAAGAAGAATGATCATCCAGGAGAAGGAGGATTTTCATTATCTCAGAGTGAAGAAAACAGCTCAGCCCTTTTCTTGCTGAAGTCTGTGGCTGTCAGCAATGACCCTGAACTCTGGACCGAAACCAGTGATACTACATAAATAAATAAATAAAAAACAGATAAAATGTGTCATTCAAACAGTCTTAGTAAACTTGGAAACTCAAGAAAGCAAAATAGTGCTGTGGAAATAAGAAATTTTGGTCTTCATGACAGTAGGTAGCTTCTGGTGAATGATGGAGATATTTGCCATAGTGAAGTGGGTTATTTTTATCATAGCTCTCTTTCCATTACTACATTCCCTTTTGGTTTGGAGGATTATATCTATTTTGAATTGCAGGATTACACCAATTTGTTTTCCTACAAATTCAATAAAAATAAATGCTAAAATGACAATTAAATCCAAGAAAGCTCAGCTGGAGAGCATGCAAAATTCCTCTTCTCTAATTAAAGTCTGTGCAAACCACAGCTTTACAGAGGCATTGGGGAGGGAAGGAATAAAAGGAGCATGTTCCCATTTACACATTTACTGTAGCCACCTTTCAGGCCAAACAAATTACCACAGAATGTTAACTCAGAGCTCTAACAAGCAACAAGGTCTGCACAGTCTCCTCATTCTGGGAAGAAGAGGATAAAAGTGAGGCTGAGTATGTAGGGGGTACATGTGCAACATCTGCTGTTGGGTGTGAAGACCTTGCCATGTTCCCTGAAGACCAGTAAAGTCAGCAGGAACTGAATTCAGTGGGCTTTGAGTGACATCTATGATGTGATTAGGAGGGTACTGTAAATGCCAGATAGTCTCTCTCTCTTTAGTCTGGGCAGCAGCAATTGGCAGAGAGAACTGCTGTTTTGGAGCCAACATATGTGAAAGTGGGGGACTGGATAGTAAATAAACCCAGTGGCTTTCTGTGATCACTCCATGGCAGGCTGCTGCCTTCATCTCCTCATGTTGCTTCCAAAGAAGCCACTGAAAAAAGCCACTGGCACTCCTTAGAAGCCAAATAAATAAATAAACAAAAACACAAACAACCCCAGCAAAACCAAAGAACTCTAACGACATAGGAAATTAAAATACAGATAGGCATGGCTGTGAAATGAGAAGATGAAAGAAAATAAAGAGGCATGGAAACAGTCCAATGAACTGCATGGATAAGACTTTGCACTGCTGCAAATTGAGTGTAACAGGAAAAAGATCAGAGAAGGATACAGGATCTATATTCCTGCAGAACAGGTTGCAATACTGAATAAGTGGACAGAATAGGCCACATGCTTCCATATCAGCACTTTATGGTAGGTATGGATACACCAGTGAGCAATGCTGGATTGTTTTACCTTAAACTCAAATTTACCTCCTTTGGCATCACAGCACAACGTCTTCACAGCTTCTGTCATCAGTCTGATGTGGTAAGACACTGTTATTAATGTTAGGCTCCATTGCCAAAGCCTCTGTTTACCTTTAGTGGACAGGTAAAACAAGATGCAGTTTCATATGGCTCATGCACTTTACAGAACCAGTGCCAAACTGGAGCTGCAAGTCATGGAATGACTGCAGAACATCTGTCTGTGATGCTGCTGCCCTTTGAGCAGGCAGCATCTCCTACCAGTGGAATGAACCCCCCCCCATGTTAGTCCTACACACTGGAGAACTTTTCACGTCAGTCAGAGAGGTATTTTGCACCAGTGATTTTACAGTAAAAACGTTCCAGACAGTGTGCAAGCAACATTTTCCCACTGGAAATGCTTGATTGCTCCTAAAACCAGGATTTGTGCCTCTAAAAGAAGAACAAAGCACACAAGTTCATTCTGACAGGGGCTATTAAACTGCACACCTGGCCACTCACCTGGCCTGAGGGAGGCAAAGCACAGCCTGATGGAGAACACAGCAAGGAGGGGCACAGGATCATCTCTCAGGCATGTTCTCTCCATGGACATGCAGCTCTGCTGGGTAATGCAACCCTAGCAGCTGCAGGAGAACCCCCCTAAACTGGTAAAAGTAAAGCTGTCTCTCAAAACAAGGGTATTTAAGCTGACAGAACTACTTGTCTGCCTGCATAATTCGATACACACTGTGGCTTTTGCTGACATGGCTGACATGATGGGGGGAAGGAAGATTTTTCCCCCCTGCTGTTTTCATTGATACTGAGCTGTTGGCTAATTTCAAAGTGAAGACCACATTTAGGATTGCAGATTATACTCTGCTTGAGAGAGCCTCAAAAAGGATGCCTCAGGCATAATATTGGGATTGATGCTGATTAGCCAGTCTAGACAAAAATAGTAATGAACCCTGTGAGCTCCAGTAGAGCTCCTTTGCTGCTCGTCCTTCTCTAATGACATGCTGGCACAAACCCCCTCTCCCCAGTCCAGTGTGCTGGTCTCTGCATAACTCCAGGAGTTAACCCTGACTGTCTGAGGAACACAGCTCTAAATTTGATATTGTGTTCATTTCTAACCTTTGCTGTCGAAAAATATTAAATCTTCCCTCAGCCACTTGCTGTGCATGGTGAAAGACAGATGGTTGTGTTGGATCATTCCACAGCAGAGCAGATGTTGTAATCGAGGACACAAGAATTCTGCCAAATTAATTAGACTCTTCCACTGATCTGGATAAAAAGAACAGCTCACTGGCATTTCAAAGAGGTCTGGGTTCTAATTTATGCCACCCTGCCAGGTTATCTTGTGTGAAATACAGGTATGATGGGGTATTCTTCTGTGGTATCATGTCAGATTATTTTGAAATAGAGTAGAAACTTGGTAGGCAGTTATCAAATTTTTAATACACTATCCTAAAATACATATAGGAAAATAATATTGAATTAGCAGGGTAGAAATCCCTATGACATATATGCTCCCATATCAAATATATTTTTATACTTTGGGGAACTAAATTTCCTTGTGTCTAGTGTTATAGATTGCTTCTTTGTCAGCTAAATGTGTCTCACACAAGTCCATGAACTAAAAGATACATGCATTTTTTGCAGAATTTCATAATCTTTTCCTTTAGGTGCATTAGTAGTACTCAGGGTTTGCACACCTCCTTTTGCCTTACCAGAGAACTGTTTCAGAAAACGTGTGAGGAACATGGTAAGGTTTTGAAAAGCAGTTTTTTTATAGAGTAGGTAAGGCATGTACAAGCATGGTATTGCTGAGCTGCACACTATGAAATCATGTTCCTCCTTGTGGACCATATTTCTCCTTGGTGCAACATCAAAGCAAATTCTCTTGGCAAGACATCAGTATCCACAGGAAGATATCAACAGTGTTTGAAAAAAAAAACTTGGTTCTAGAAATAAACTTTCAGTAAGAACTCACTGAGAAAGAGAAAGGGTCTCTTTGGTTTCCCTGACTAGCTCCTTGCACTGCTAAAAGGGAACTGCACACAGATAAGTTTAAGACTTCTATATTTCTATTATGGCAAACAAAGGGACTTCATTACATAATTGGGCTTGTATTTCATCATTCATGGGGTTTTTTTCTCCCTTAAGACTTAAGATACCTATTTTGATTACTACAGAAAGAAGGCATTTCCCAGTACTGTTCAATCTTTAATGATAGAATTAAATAACCTTGGTTATTACAGAAATGTTTTTTTCCTTACCATATCTTTCAAAATAAACTAGAAAGCAATAAGTAAAAAGCTCATGTTTGACATTTTTTCATACCAGAGCATTCTTCCTTCTGATTAAAAACTGAAACTAAAGGGTAACACTTTCAAGTTTTGAAAAGCTATGCAGTTCCACTGATTTCATAGAACATTGTCAATTAATACAAACTAAAATCTGACACCTAAATTCATTGTCAAGCTGCATAACAGCCTAAGCATGTCTGTAATCATGGAAGCCAGTGCTTAAGTTGTTTCAGAAGCTGTGGCATCAAAGGTATGTCTAGAAAACACAAAAGCTAAAACTGTAAAGATTGCTAAAATATACAAGATTTACCAGGTGCTATGATGCTGTAGCTTATTGACTTTTGTTGTGTGTCCCATCTGATTCTCTTGGGAAGTTAACAGCTGTCAGAGATTTCTTGAAGAAATATCCTATTTGACAAAATCCTTTCCTTTCCCCTGAGAATGACTGAACCAAGCCAGGACAGTTTCCTTGCTCCTCAAGTCTGGGTCAGCCTCTGCAGCCTGGAATAGCTCTGTTGGGCCATGTCCTTTGGGCTCTCTCCAAGTTCTTTGCTCATCCTCTCTTGGTGGCCACTCTGCTTCCTTGCACATGACTTCATCCATGCAGCTCCCAAACTTCCACAGCTGAGGCTTGAGGAGGTTCCTGTCCTTCTCCCCAAGGTACTTTGTGCTCAGCCCCTTATGGATGTAACTCTGTTCTTCTGTCCAGACTCCAGAAGGAAAAAGGTACCTAATCTCTTTTTGATTCAGACAGAAGGAAAGCTCTTCCATCTGGTTACATCTAATGCCAGCTGTAGCCCAGGAATTATGGCACATTAGCTGTCTACAACTAAAGCTTTCAGCATCACAGTGCAGGTTTCCTTGTTGTCATCCATGGTGGAGCTCATTTCTCTGCCTACACCTCTGCCATCTGTCTAGATGCACTGTGTCACATCTTTTATCCAATAACACAGAAGCCTTGCCTGGCTGTAAATTTGGAATTTGCCTGAAACCATAAGAATTGATTAAACAGGACTTTGAATCCACAATTCCTCCATATCCCCCCTACAGTAGCTGAACAGGACTAATGATGAAATTATTCCCTTCTCCTACCTCTGGTAAAAAAATCTGTGCGGCAGTCACTGGCCAGGCTGCTGCTGCACACATACAGAGTGCCAGCATCTCTTGTTAGCTCCTCCTGAGAGACATCTCTTGTTTCCTCAGGGAAGGTGTGCCTCCAGAATCATCTCCAGCTTGAAGGAAGAGGGCCAGACATGAATTTTACAGTGTTGCTCTTGTATCTTTTTGAGAAAACAGATCTGAGTTCAGTTCCCATTCTAGTCCTCAGATTATTCCTCAGCAGTCTGGTATCAGCATGGAGCCCAACACAGGTGATTACAGGATAACACTTTCCTGTAATTCGTCTTGTCTTAGCCATTAAAACAACACTTTGGGCAGCTGATCAGCTGATCAACTATCTCCTCAATAGTTTTACTGTGATAACTCTTCAGGAGGAAGCCTGCTATGAAACAAATAGCTCAACAAAGTTAGTTGCACTGTCCCACAACCCATTTTACTATATAAAGGCTGTTAGGTTGTAGCTTTTAATGCAAATTAACCCAGAAAACAAAACAAAACAAAAAAACCAACCAAACAAAAACCCAACAAAAAAACCCCAAAACTGAGCTGCTGAAGCCTGTCTAGAAATAAAAAACTCAGAAATTAAAAGTCTCCAGCAAGAAGCTGGTGGCAGGATAAGGTGATGCTGCTGAGGCCACCTCACTCCAGCATTTCAGACAGTTACTGCCAGCCATCTCATCCATGAAAGGCAGCCATTCAGTACAGGCAACCACAAAGACAGTGTTTTCTGTTGAACATACAGATTGTGAAATGATCATATGTGAATCAGTGGATTTTTTCATATACAGGCATGAAATGCTATTTTTATTTCCAACTCCTTTCTCTGCTGTAAAATATATGAACCATGCCAGCCAAGAGCAATAACATATTTTCTTCCCTGACTTGGCTCTATTATATGCTTATTATATCTTCAGGGAAACTGGCAGTTTACAGAGGCTTCCTAGAATAGGAAGTTAAAGATATATCAGAATATATTAGCACTGCATGAAGGGCCTTTCTTCCTCAGATACTTTCAATTGTAACTAGTATATCCTTCCTGGTACAACAGTTTGGAGCAATACATCACACCTTCATTTTTGTAAAGGAAAATCTGCACTTAAGTGCCAGTGTCTTACAGTACTAATTCATCCTCAGAATGCCATGGAGCTGATAATGCTCTGGTGCTCATAATCCATCATGGAGCACTGTGCACTAAGTGTTTCTACAAGGTCCCTTAATAAGCAGAGAGGGTTTCTGCCTTCCGAAAACAAACAAATCTTACATTTTTCAAGAGAACATGTTTGGGTTCTTTTTCCATGAACTTACAAAGAATTTTCAAGGAGATACAGAATTTATATTACATCATTATTTATTTTATGAGGTAATTTGAGGCTCATTTTAAAATGAGCTGTTCCAAAATCCAAATCTGGTATTAAACATAAATATTTGAAAGCCAGCTAATTAAAAATGTAGTGCAAAATGTCAGAGTTTCATACAGTGAAAGATGTGAGAAGCTGTGTTCTCTCCCTATTTCTCTTACTTCATGTATTATTATTCTCAGCTGAATGCCTGAGAACAGAGATCCTTTCAAGTAAATTATGGTCTTTGTGCAGTGGGGATTGTTAGTTCTATTTTGTTCTTTTTCACTTTCTAGGTCAGAAGAAACTCTGGCAGATACTTAAAAAAAGATGCCCTGAAGACTGGAATGTGCTTTGTCTTATCATTCATTCTGGATACATAGATAAAACTGAAAAAAACACAGTCAAGTCCTGAATCCCAGCGTGGAGAGAAGCTTGCTTCAGTTCTCCTCACACATCCCTGTGGTGGCACACCCGTGGCAGAGCAGATGCAGGGACCCCCAGCCTGCTCCCAGCAAGGTCACTGAGTACCAGAAGCAGCCCAGCTGCCCTAGGACAGGGCTCCTTTCTGCTCCAGGGAAAGCAGCTCCCACCACCCAAACTGGATTGTGAATCAATTCATGGCTCATCAGCTTACTGGTTTTTACATCTGGCACATCTGTCTGCTCCCCCAGCTGGTGAGTCATGCTGCTTTACATTCTGTGCTTGGCTTTGCTTATGCTGGCTTTACACAGCTGCAATTCAATTGACTCCAGTGGCATTTCTCCTGAGGCTAGTGAGGGATGGAGAGAAAGGCATCTCTACTCCAAGATGAATGCAGATATGGATTCACAGCCTCCTCATAAGGCAGCTGTGGAAATGTCATAAATTAGGCTGGCTATTCTCAAAGGATATTTATTAAAAATGCTGATGTATCCACAAACAATATTTGGTTCCTTGACTTCTTAAGGAGAAAAATGCACCCATAAAGGAGTACTTATTCCCTGGATAACTTCAATTAAATAGCACATCCAGCTGCTCTGGATTCCTGTCACTGACAGATGATTTTTTTTTTTTTTTTAAGTCTGCATAACTGAGTCTAATACTGAACTCCTGGCAAGCCTGGGACAAAGGATGCCTTCCAGTAGAAAGGTTACTGTGCACACATGGGGTTTTTGAGATGGTAGAAGGCACTTCCACATTTCTGCTGTGTCCAAGTCAAAGATCACTAATCTGTATGGGAACATCTGAGTCCTCCAGCACTGATGAGCAGATAAAAATCTACTATGATAGTGTCTTCCTGGGGCTCACTGGTTCCTGAACAGAGAAAAGGAAGCAGATCCACCAGCCCAGGTGTGTGCCTGTCAATGAGTTGGGCATTCCTCTGCAGGTCCCTGGTCCTGAGGCCTGGCAGGTTGGGGTGGCTGCAGCTATGGAGACGTGCCTCAGCACTGAGATGTCATGCTGTGCTTTTGCAACATGAAAAACAGCTCTGTGTCTCTGCGACTGAGAGGTTTATTTTGCTGAACATTGAACTGATGTGTTATAGTTGGTTCCTACCCAGAGGAACTTTCCACTGGGGCTGAATGGAAGAGAGAGTGTAAAAGACAAAGGACAGGACAAGGTAAGGAGTGATCCTGTGGCAGAGCCTGGACCAGGACTCAGGTGACGTGAACTCCTGTCCCCATTCACTAGGGAAAATATTCAGTTTGCTTCACCTGACTCATCAGACAGGAGAAATTGAAGCACCAAACAGACACCAGTGGTTTGTCACTGTATAGCTTTATAAATAGTTTTGCTTCCATCATAACAAGGTAGCTCACTGCCAAAATAATTATCGTCTATTTTAAAGCAAAAAAGACTCTTTAATATTGTGACAGTCAGTGCAAGGTACTCATACATTGCTACTATGAAAGAAAAACTAAGGAAGTTAGGGCAACATTTGCAATTTTGAAGAAGACTCTAAAAGACTTCTTTCTTCTTCTTTCCTCCCTATAGGTCTAGTAAGTGCTGGCAATAATCAAAAGTGAATTTAATAACTTGTGATATCTTCTCTCAAAAAGGATGGAAATCATATAGGGTCCATGAGCACATTTTTATGGTAATATTTACTGTTGTATATGCACATACTTGAGGGTACAGAGACCAGCTGGTGTATTGATTACACAAGAGTAAGATGTCTTCTATTGCTGAGTTCCCAGCAAACTACTGGGCAGCACTGGGAAGCTATTTCTCTTCTCTGAAATTTTTGTTTTTCTCCTCAAGGCCCCACCTAGGTGATGATATTAATGATTAAGGATAATTTAATGATGAGTGTTTTTAAACCCCGTGGTTCATAATTTATTCTCCAGAACAAAATCCTGCCCTTGGTGGAGAACAACCCCAGGAAGCACTTACAAACTTACTGAGCTCCAAGGGATGGAGTTAACCAACCTGTTAACATTGTGAAGTCAGCATCACAATGCATTAACATCAAAAGTGGAGACTTTTATGTGAATAACATGTCAGGAAACATCAGCAATCTTTGGGCAATGGCTTAAGACAAATGTGATACTCTGGGGTGATTTTTGAGGCCAGGTGAGGGACCTGGAATCACCTCCCCAAAGCCTGTGTGTTGACGTTGGGGAATCCACATCAGTGTCAAACACTTCCACTTTCAACCTAAACAGGTAATTTCTATAGATTGTATACATGGTCTTCCACAGACTCAGAAAAATAGGCTTTCTATCACTTCTGTCTTTTTGACGAACTCTAATGTTTTTAAACGTTTTCTTCTATAAATTTTTTTTCAGCAGGGGTCTGAATAAATTCAATTTAATTTTATCTAAGTGAAACTTTTCCTTTGAATGCATCTCTCTTGCACACTGGAGTACAGCGCACAGAGAGCTCACTTTGTGGCAGCTGTGCCCAGTACAGCATTTTAGCCACAGAATAAACAATGCTGCACAAATTTACACCACTGAAAGTCTAAGAGAGTGTGGCTATGTCTCACTGAAGTTTATGTCAGACACACTTAGTCCTGTAATCTGTGCGTTTTGGTTTTGCTTTGTCAGATCTTATTAGTTGTTATTACAGAAATAACATTAATTTATGCTGAAATTCATTCTCTTGTAGAGGCAGAACCTTTCAGAACTAAGCATATAATAAAACCAGCATTGCTAAGAAAATGGCCTGCAAGCAAAACAGCAAACAAAAACATTATTCTATTTGTCAGCTGGGTCCAGATAGATCAGACCAATAGATTCAGAGTTTTTAGAAGTCTGTTAGCACTGGTTGAAACCTCTTATGTGGCAACTCAGTATATAAACCAGTCAATTTATTTTCACTGGAAAAGTTTTCCTGAACCTATATTACTTGGAAAGTGTTAGTAACGAATGTTCTTAATTTGAAGTGGAAACACCTTTGATCTCACAACAAATTGAGATCCTTGAAGATGAAAGAGGTCCCTGCTGTTAGATAACTGGCAGAGCCTGTGAAAATAATGAGCACTTGCACTAAGCTACCAAAAAGGGACTCCAAGCTTGGAGTGGGTGAATAAGGATATCATCCATACAGTTAACAAAATTACTTCTAATGATTTCCCACATGAATCTTTCGAGAAGAAGGTGATAGGTTGATGCAAAGGATGAGCAGAAAGGACCCCTCTCCTCCAGACTGTTCACTGTCTGACTTGGCAGGCACTCCAGAGTCAATGGGACACAGGCATGGATGAGAGAGTCACTGCCCACAGGGGAATTGGGTCCTTATTCTTGCAGGTTTAAACTCCTCACTTATTGGCAGCCTGGAGGTTTGCTTTGCAGTGTTGCTAAGGCAGTCAAACCCTCACCTTGCAGCTTTGCTAGCAGCACAGTCATCTGGAAAATGTCTCTGCTGCTGTGCTTGGAAAGCCTTCTCTCCTTGCATGCCACCACTGTCTGTCTTCCCAGTTACTGCCCTTTTTTGATGGGATCCTGCCAGTGAGGTAGGAAAGCTGGCTGGAAAACGGGGTGTTACTAGCTTGGACCTATCCAGTGGAGCTGCCCTGTTCATGGGCTCCAAGTTACCCCAGCCACAGGCTGGACTCACACCACAGATGAAGCTCTATGAAAAGTCAAGCCACTCTGGTACATCACAGCCAAGGGATCATTTCCAGCTTTATCTGCCTCCACCACATCTGACCTTGCCTCTGCCATCACACCTGTGTCCCCTGCACTCCCAGGGCCCTGCAGCCCAGTATGTGTGCTCCCTCAGAGCTGTCCCTGCTGCTCAAAGCACTACTGTGAACTGGAAACTATTTACAATGAAATCATCTTCCTGCTTTTAAGGAAACAATCAGGGTTTTTCTTGCCTTTACTGTTATTTGAGTAGAAAGTCCTCTCCAGACCGGGGACAGCTGAGTGCTATGAAGGTTTCTGTGCCCAGTGATGCCTTTCATCATACCCCAATATTGCTCACATTTTGCTCAAGAATTCATCCATTCCTCTTGTTCATTCCTCTCTCAACATTGCAATTCTCAATTTATGGTAGTTTATTTTCCTCTGAGATGCCCAGTACGGAACTTGCAGGTCATGAATACAGGCAAAAAGAGGGCAATTGTAGCCAGATTTGAGACCTACTTTGTAAGGACTATAGCTTTTCTTTTGGTGTTATTCTGTATCTTGACTCCCTGAGTCCTGGGAGTTGTTGCACCTTTTCTCTGACATGCCAAAGTCTCCAACCACAGCTTATGCCAGGATTTGAGAGGAGATCCTGGGACAGCAGCTTCTTTTGTAGTTGCTGCTTGTAAGAGTGTCCTCTGTAATAAATTAAAGGATTTTAAAATGCTCTTACTGTCTCTAGCTAATCTACCAGCAAATGAAACATGCTAGGGACCTACCACTACCAACTCAGAAAAGCAACAGAAAAATGCAGAAAACTTATAAAGGAAAGGAACATTTTGTTCTGAAAATACCCTTATTGATCTGTAACAAAGCAAGACAAACTGAAACCCACAGAGGAACCAAAAGAATAGGTGATTCCTGGATTTCTATCACACCTCCTAGTGTATTCCTGAAAGGACAGAAGCACTGCATCACCCTTTTCTCTTTGTCACAGGGAATTGATTTCTAGTATTAGTCTTGCATTCCCCTCAGTAACCTCTCTCTGCCATGGAAATGTGGATCTACACACACAGACTGAATATATCACTCTAGCCCCAAGTAGCCCAAAGTAGCATATATATTCACACACACCACGTGGTGTACATGCTGGTGTGTACAATACTCAGAATCCCCTAAATCAGATACCCCTGGGGAGTGACACAAGGGATTACCTGCAAGGAGATGGACCCTGAAGCTGATAAGCCATCCTAGAAAGGTTCAGGCTGTAGGCTTTTCATACAGGCTCTTATGTGCCCTGTTGCCTAAAATCAAAAGAGAAAAAACCCTTGCAACAGTGTCAGAATAACAAAGTAAAAAGCAGACCATTATTGGAAGCTTCCAGTTGTCCCAGTGGTGATGAGCACAGGTGGCACCGGATTTCTACAATTTTATAAGGTTAATTAATTAGGATATCTAACAGGTACACCCAATAGGAGATTTGGCTGCCCCAGTAACTCATCTCTGGATAAACCCCTTGGAGTTGGTTCAAGGGCTTCTTTTCCCCCCATTCTTGTTATGACTTCTCAGATTCTGGTTGGAAAACAAAATGTTCTTCTTGTAGGTCCTCTTCCTGACAATAAGACCAACTAGTATTTCAGGAATGTATTACAAGGTTAGCTTGTTCTCAAATCTAGGGGAAAAGGGTAGGAGAAGTACTGGAGCTACAGTCATGCATCAGCAATCTACAAAGCTACAAATACATGAAATATATATAAAAAGCTTAGGAATCAGCCCTAGTATTGAAGGCCTAATAGCAATATTTCAAGTTCTATCGATACAAGATATCTTTGGCATTGACTTCCCTCTCAGCCAACAATACTTTATTTAGTAGTGACAACCCCCATCTCCATTAATATGGGCAATCAGGGCAGATGAATCACCAGTCTCTACATATATAATTGTATTGTTCTTGGTCTTGAACATTTGAAAATAAATGGGCATGTTTTATATTCCAAGGCATGAAGCAGGTAGATGATGACTGAATGCAGTTGGGAATTCCTTTCACCTAGTTCAAGCAACATGTATTATTCATGTATAGTCAATGACAAGGATGAGTAGTCAAGCTTGAGAGTCCATTAAAAAAACAAACACAGATCTGTGCAAGCTAAATTGGTTGGAGCTACTTTGTGTTTTTCCAGACTGTGGCTGCAATGAGTGGCTCTGACTGAAGTCAGAACTCGTGATCCTTCTGAGGAGCCTTTGGGATTGGAAGGCTCATAACAGTGGGAGACAGAGAGTCCTTACACGTAACAGAAACTCTAAAGAGAGTAAGGCATGACTGCCCATGGTTGCCTCAAGCCATTAAATTTAAATGAACTGTAAATAAAGTTAAAACTAAAAGATTAAAGAAGGTCAGGAACTGTCAATTCAATATTGGCAATGGAGCAGACGTGTTCAGGCAGCATCAGGTTCTGAAGCTATCTATGAGGATCAGGAGTCACAGAAAATCCACACCAGCGGCAATGACAGTTCTTCTTCTCTTTGGCTTTCAACTGATATTCGCCCTAACCAAGTCAGAGCTTGCTTGGCATCTCTGACAAATGTCCACTGGCACAGAGATACAGACAATGACTGCATCCAATGAACCCAAATTAACCCAGCACTGCCAGGTCCAGCTTGTCCCTAAGTGCCACATCTACATGTCTTCTGAACACCTCTAGGGACAGTGACTCAACCATTTCCCTGAACAGTCCACTACAATGTTTAACACTTGTTACACTTTTGGTGAGGAAATTTTTCTAATTATGCACTCAAAACTTCCCCTAGCACAACCTGAGGCCATTTTGTCTGATCATATCACTTGTTTCTTGGGAGAAGAGACCAACCCGCCACCCTGCTACAGCCTTCTTTCGTGTAATTGCAGAGATTGATAAGGCCACCCCTGAGCTGCCTTATCTCCAGGCTAAACATCCCCAGCTCTCCCAGCTGCTCCACATAAGACTTGTTCTCCAGGCCCTTCCCCAGCTCCACTGCCCTTCTCTGGACAAGCTCATGCTCCAGCACCTCAATGTCTCCCTTGTACAGAAGGACTCAGAACTGGACACAAGTTTTGGGTATGGCCTCATCACTGCAAGTACACCTGGCAAATCACTGCCCTGACCCTGTTGGTCACAAGATTTCTGGTCCAGGCCAGGATTTCATTGGCTTTCTTGGCCACCTGAGCACATACTCAGTGGCTGTTCACCAGCACTCCCAGTTCCTTTTCCACCAGGCAGCTTTCCAGCCACTCTGACCCAGCCTGTAGCACTGCATGGGGTTGTTGTGACTGAAGTGCAGGACCTGGCATTTGGCTTTATTACACCTCACACAACTGGCCCCAGCCTGCCGATCAAGCCTGTCCAGATCCCTGTGCAAATCTCTCCTACCCTCCAGCAGATCAACACTGCTTGACATGCAAGCAGAACAAGAGCACCTGACAATTGTGCAAATGCTGTGGTCTGTGAGTTTTTTGTGACACAGAATGAGATTCAGCTGCCTACACCAAAGTGTCCAATGCCACCCAAGATGCTGTATGATACCACATGATACCTGAGACCACATGTCCACAGAGGTCTCTGCCTGCTCCTCTAGACTATCAAACACTCCATGAATGTCCTGCGCCATATCTGCTATCCTAGCAGAGATGTCTCAGGTACCCTAGAGCTGCCTGGATTACATGTCTGGGTATAGACAGATGATCCATTCCCCTCTACCTATGCCAGCCACTCTGGCATTTTTCCTCTGTGCCCTGTAGCAACAGACAAGCTTTACCCAATCTGAAGACAGGATAGCTGGTGGCGTCTCTGAGCTGGGTGCCATGTACAGAGACTGGAGTGACCCATACCAGATCACCTTCTCCAGTTGAAGAGCAGTTATTGTCCACTTCAATCTCAGAATTCTTAAAGGGGGCACATACACCAGGAATTGCAGAGAAGCACAGCAAGCCCTAAAAAATAGCCACAGTTGACTTGTCAGGAAATTTTTAAGTTTTTCTATATTCATTATATTGGTCAGACATAGATCTTGCTGTAGGTTAACTCCTGTGTTAACTTAGTGTGGAGGGAGTTTATTTGGATAATAGGTCTGCCAGATGGATGAATATTGTCATCAGACTGTTTTAATTCTTAAATTCAGAGGACAAAAGAAAGTCCCTCTTTGGTTTGCAAAAAGACCTGTACTATGTTCATAATATTACAGATCTTGCTATGTTCTTCTATCAGCAGTTTATATTTTCCCCTTAATTCTCATCCTCAGAGAACTACAAATCCTAAATAAATGCCTGAACCAGAAGTCACCCTGTGTCACAACAACTGACCCATGTAGGAAACGTAATTGGATTCACTTTACACTCCCTTGAGGAGGTAAGAAATTCAGAATATAATTAAGCTGAATTAATCTGTTTGGTATTAACATCCTCAGACTTAGCTTTAGCTGAAATAGAATGTTGTGTCCCATCAGGTAGAATTTAGGCTGTCTCAAATCAGCCACCTGTAGTGCTGAGTGAAGGACAGACTGAAGTTCACAGTAGGCTGGAACACACTCTGATTAGGGCACCCTTCCGAGGCAGGAGATGTGCTTTTCACAGTGTCCTGGGGCTGCAGAGTGAACATGAACACCACGGGTGGTACTGCCAGGTCATTGCCTCACACCTCAGCACAGCACCTCAGCTCCTGCCCAGCTTCCCTTATACATGTATTTGGGCAAAAAAAAAGGTGTTAACACAACCACACTGTTGGCTCTCAGGTTTAGTTCTCTTTGCTCACCCAAGATTCAGAGATTGGTGGTTGGAGACAGTCTTTTGCCCTCTGAAGGCCCTGAGCCAGAGGCGAGAATGAAACGGCGTCTTCAAGGTCTTGTTTTTTTCTTGGTTTCTCGAGTTGTTTATTAATTCTTATCTCACAATGTTCTCTGTGCCCGGCCGAGGTGTTCTGCTGCTCAGACGCAGGACGACTCCCTCTCAATGGGAGGTCTCTGTCCTCTTTATACAGATAATTACATGTCTATTATTTACAATGATGTGCCACTGCCTATCACCTATACTAAAGGGGTCATCTCTACTCTGACCCAATCTCCTTGAACTACTTTGTGCCATCATCACATCAGAAGATGGATGCCAGGGCGGAAGAAGAAGAAGCCAGGGCACCACCCTAATTCCTCCATCTTGTCCCCCCTGTACCTATATTCTAAAAACCCAAAACTACAATATTTTCCACCCACTGATAAACTACACTACTGTTTTCACACCTTTGTGACTTGTAATTCTTCTTTCAGTGTTAGAAGTTTTTTCCATGGGCTGAGATCAAAGACTGTGTCCTCCTGGGTTCTGTGCCAGGCAACCCCCCTGGACTGGCTCCACACCCCCCTGGCCAGGATTCAAACCCTCTTTTTTGGATCCTAGTCCTCTCTACTGAGGTCTATGACCTTCCAAGGCATCCAGAGGAATGCCTTGGACTCCAACAGTTGGCCACAAACAACAAGTGGGGCTTCAACCTCCAGCAGCCGCTGCTCCAGGTGTCCTCCCCACAGTGCCCTCCTAGGCAACACCTGTGTGTTATCACACCAAACAGAATCCCATGGTAGATTGGCTGGGAACAGGAGCACGTGATATGTGAGGAAAGTCTGAAGGAAATGAGTTTATGAAGCTTAGGAAAAAGATCAGGCTGAGGAAGAGGAATAGTTGTAGTCTTCTACCTCTTGAATGGCACAGATGATGGTGGATGGTGATGACAGAAAACCCACAGGTTGCAACAAGAGAAAATTCCATCTGGATATAGGGAGAAAAGTGTTTACAGCAGCTTAAAACTGAAGCACCTTATGCAGTGGAGCTGTGTCATCCCCATCCCAGAAGATTTGCATACCTCCCTTGGAGAAGGCACTAAGCAGCCTGACATAACTTTGAAGTTGGCCCTGCTTTAAGCAGGCAGATGGACTTGTTCAGCCCAGGAGGTCCCTTCCAAAATTAATCTTTCTGTAATTTTATGATTTATTTATGCACACCCACACATCCCCTCAGTGTAATGGTTACATGTATTCTAAATGATTTCACTGAGTGTTTGATGATTTAATGCATAGTAATGCCTTAAACACCCACTGTACCTGTATAAATGCCCATATCTTCATCACATGTTTGCCATTCCCAGACTTGTTCCAGTTTGGAAATGATCTCTGATCTTTCTGATAACTGCAAAAATATATACAGCTGACTGCAGAGCAGGCTTGATTCACCTTGTTTGTCTTAGCCTGCTGGCAGCAGCAGTACCCAGCAGTGCTCCATAACCATCAGCCCAGCAGAGCAGTGGCAGCAGACGCCCTCCCTGGTACTCACCACACTGCCCTGTGCTCAGCAGGCACAAATGTGATGCATGAACGTGCGTGGACTCAATTGTTTGTGCTGGGGCTGACTGGATGGAAATGTGATCCCTGAGACCCACTAGCCACTGCAATGTTTAAATGGTGAACTGCTTACAGAAGACTCACCTTTTGGCCTTGCTTGTTAGCTAAGATGATAGACTGTGGCATCTTCCTGTCTGCATAGTTACTTGCAAAATATCTGTTTACTTTGTGCTTTGAGAGGTAGAAGGAGGCAGGATAGGCTGACAATCTCACACATCCTTTTTATGCTAATAATTAAATGTCAAGAATTTCATCTAATCTGAATATATGAATTTCATCTTATCTGAATATCTTCTATCAGCAGTTAATATTTTCCCCTCCTTCCCCTCCTCAGAAAACTACAAATCCTAAGTAAATGCCTGGACCAGAAATCTTCCTGTGTCATGACAAATGGCCCATATAAGAAATATGATTGAATTAACTTTACACTCCCTTGAGGTGGTAAGAAATTCAGATTATACTTAAATGTCTGTGAATATCTGTCTGCTGGCAGATACTAACAATTAAAAATCTGGAGTAAGATATTACTAAAAAATATGAAGGTAATATTTCAAAGAAAATGCCTATGCCTACTTCTGAAGCAATTGCATAAGTCCAGGTAAAATGTTTCCTCAATAGGAACCAACCATAATTCACCCACTCGAGAATGTAAAGCAAAATATTTTTAAGAGTCGTACAGTGATTTTCCAAACTTTTTCTTTCCCAGAAAATTTGTAAAGTATAAAATACTTATGTGGAACATAGTAAAATTCCTAACAAGGAAAACAACCTCTTGCTCCTTTGCAAAATGGATTAATATAAGAAGAGTTTAATTTTCTTTGCTTTCCTTGCTTTTTTTCCTGTACTATAAAGTACAGCTAGAGAATTCTGGTACTTGGGTGACCACAAAGGGGATGGAGGATCTCTATACACAAGGCACCACGTGGAGAAGAGAAGGGGTAATAGTTGAAGTTGCCCTGGGAAAGGTTTCACCTCAGTATGAGAAAGAATCTTTTTTACTGTGAGAACAATATTGACTGGAGCAACCACCCCAGGCACGTGGTAGAGACCCTGCCACTGGAGGTTTTCAAGGTGCATTTGGACAGGCCAATAGATAATGTCACCTAGGCTTCCATCCCATGAAAGACTGGATCAGATGATATCCAAGATTCCTTCTGACCTGTTCTATGATTTTATAATTCTACTAACTCAGTGGAAAGTAAGCCACATCAGTGTGCCTACTGAGGCTAAGGATACTAAAATACATTTTTCATTTGAAACAAATTCTAACAAACAAGGCATAATGTGACTTTCTTCTAGCAAGGAAAATTCTGTCAATCAAACACGTTTGATCCTCTCTGCTCACTGAATTTAGGAAAATAAAAAGTTGAGGATCAGATGAGCAACTGTTGAGACAGAAATTAGTAACAGCAGGACATGAGTATAGAACCTCACTTTGATGTAGGTAATACATCTTCATTGAAATAAAATCTGCTTAAATACATGTATTTCTATTCTCAGAAGAAAGAACAGTCAACACAGAAAGTTAATTCCAGCGAGATAATTTGCTTCCAGGGAATAATAGAATTATTTGATTTCTAGTGAAGAGACATAATTAATTTTTCAAGAACTTTTCCTGGATGTAAATCATGTTTTGTAGCTTACTGATAGTCTGATCACCAAACGCCAGCTTTAGATTTGCCTTTACATGCCTGAAGAACATTTCCAGTGTTTGCCCCTCTGATCCTTCGGTTGTTCAATTATTAACTCTTGTTCAATGTGTCTAAATGCAACCTCTGCCCCCTTTCTCCTAAGTCCTTCTCCAAAATTTCTTTCTCAGTTGTTATATTACAGCAGATACTCCTGGTACCTGCTAACTTCTGTAATCCAAACCTCACCTCAGGTTCTCACTCCCACTTTTATTTTAGCATTGGTGCAAACCACCTGAACTTGGCTGCTGGTGCCCACCCACTGGCCAATGCTGCTCTCCTTTCCCCACACCTGCAGGATGTTCCCCTTGCTCTGACATCCCATCCTTGCTCTGTCTATGCACACAGAAATGAAGCTGCAAAAATAACTTTACCCCATATTTTGACCTTGTTGCCCAACCTGCCAAGGTGCAGAGGGCTGGGAAGGAGCAGGACATGAGATAAGGCACGTGGTCAAGGTTGCCAGGCTTAGGCAGGACCCGGGCAAGACCCGGAACCAAAACACAGCTTCTGTAGAGGGGGCCATGCCCATTTCCTGCAGCTTTTTCTGAGACACAGAGAACAGCATTTTTTCCCAAAATTAAAGGTCCCTTCTGGCCTACCTCACTTCTTTATCACCTGTCACTATGGATTAAGGAGATGGTTTCCATACTTGAGCTTCTCTAACTCAGTTATTATTATTATTACTAATATTAATACTAATATTAATAGTTCAATCAATATTTTTTTTCTTTTATCTACACAACTTTACAGCTGTAGGATGCTCTCATTGTGCCAAGCCACATAGCATTCTCCTAGAAATCCCTGCTTAATTCTTTGTTGTGTCTGGAACTACTCAAAAATGCTTAATGTATTTTAGACCACCAGTGTGCTAGCATTATTGTCTGATATGCTGACCAATATTGACTTATTTTATCTTAGTATTCTCCAGACTATCTACATTTCTATATTATCACTTCTCTCATGTTACAATGTCCTTGGGCTAGATCTAAGCTCTTTCCTATCTTTGTTTGTACAGCATTTATCACAGTAGAGTCCTCCTCTGTGAGCAGTGTTTTTAAACACTTGGGCTATATAAATAATACTGCATTAATTGCAAATTATTGCAATTATAATTGCAAAATAATTTGCAATTAATTTAATTGCAAAATAATTGCAAATGTTAGCAAAGCATCTCTGTGAATGAAAGCCAGGTGTGAAATACAGGCAATTTATTCCCAGTGATCCAGCTCTGGCTGTGAACTTCCCCATCTCAGAAAGGCAATGCTCAGGTGTGGGTTGTATGCTTGTGATTCTTCAAAGCAACCTGACTGTGGAGATTTATACACTTCTTAGTCCTACTTCTCTTCCAATCTGATGATCATGGAGCAGTAGCTGAAAACATTGATAGCACCTCAGAAGCCCAGTTGAGATTGGGTCAAGTGTCAAATAGATACACTGACTGAAATCTTGATATCTCAAGTAAAAAAATTATCTTTGAGTACAGCAAAGGCAAGACTTCACAGAGCGAAATTCAAGGCAGCAGTCCTGAAACACTGCAGAAGAGAATGGAGGAATTGCTGAAAGGCGTGACTGAAAAAAAGATTGTATCAGTTGCCCTTTTGGAAACTATTTAGAGAAAAATAAACTTCCAAATCTCTTGCACCAGGGAGTGCCCAGGTGTCATTTGGAGATTAGAGACTAGAGTTGGGATAATGGAGGAAAGTACTTTAAAATGAATATGTGTTAAAGTTTTGCAAAGTTGACTGAAACCAAAATCTCACTGTCCAAGTGCTAAGGGCCTTGGATGCGTAATCTACATGGGCACCTTGGAGAATGTGAATCATAGGCACTTGTAAAACCTTTTTTTGTCCCTACATAAAACTTGGCCCTTTTCTAGACACTCTTATTAAAAATCACTATTACAACACTTTGGAAAAGCTCTCACTAAATTGCTTTATAGCCTGAAAGGGAGGGATAAAAACAATACAGAGGATCAGGATTATTTTGCCCAGCCATTTAGAGAGAACTGTCACTGGTCACAAAAATATATATCCAAGAAGTGTCAGAGAGTGAGTCCAGCACCAGCACTTACCAGGACTGTATGTTTGTTCAGCATGAAATATTAATCTGGAAAACAGATACTGGTGTTCCTGCATTTGGATGGGACACAGGTCTGTTTCTGGCCCTGTTAACACATTGATTTGATGATTATACACTCAGTTCACCTCACTGTTCTTTGTGGCATAAAATGTAGATGCACATTACAACCCAAGAGTGCAGAAAGGAGAGATATTTGCTATCAAAGGCAGTTTCATTCTCTCCCATGTATGGCAATTAGTGTCTCAGTGCTTTTTGCTCATTTTATAGTGTAGAAGAAGATAATAAAATGTTACATGTTTGATTAAGGAGGTGATACAGATTATTAGTGGCAAACCAGATTTGAAGATTTTAAGGATGCATTATCATTCAGATACTCTGTTGCTGGCTAGATGGAATTCACTCATAAACATGACAGCAAAACACATTGTCCCACTCTATTATTCATTATTCGATAGAAATTCAGTCCTGAATAAGGGTAGCTAGAAACTGAAAAAAACCCAAGACCAAAACAACAAAACAAATCAAAAAAGCACCTGAACTCAATACCTTCTGTTTCAGATTAGGGCCCTGTAGACAAATCCTCAAGAGGAAAAAAAAAGGTGAAAACCTTGCTAAAATCTCAAGAGGAAATGTCCTGGCTCCCAGACAGGTGGTCCCCATGACAGGGGTTGCCTGGGGCTCCTGAGCCAGCAGAGCCCAGAGGCTCCTGGCCATGGGGCAGAGGCAGCCAGCTCTGCTGGCCCTGGGGGCAGGCTGGGAGCAATGGCTGCTGCCAGACATGGACCATGGCAGGGCATCCAGGAGGCTGATGGAGTTTTGTGATTCTCCTTCGACACTCAAGAGCTCTGAGCACTGAGTTAACTTGTCTGATTTTTAGTATTAAGGGGTTCTTACTGCTACCACTGCCAAAATAGCTCTATGTCAAATACATGTTGCAGGCTCCTACTTCCAGACATGTCAGAAGGCAAAGCCCTGCTTTGCCAGCCCATGGAGAATGGTAAAGATCTCTGATGGACATAGCTTTCTCTTCATTAAAGGCAGTAACTCCTAGTGATAAAGATAAAAGGAACATGACTACACTTCCTCTGCCTGGCCTTTCTGGGGTGAGCAGGCACTGTTTTAACTGGCAGCCATGCCAACCCCTCCTTTTCCTTTTCCTTTTCCAGCAGCCTCAGAATCTGGGCAGAGCTAAGGTGCAGAACAGCCATCACCTGTGTCCACAGATACAAACAAAAAGCCAGCCTAAGCACCAAGATGTCATTACTGGATTCTGAACTGCCTCAACTCCTCACCCTTGAGTCTGCAGAAGAAAATAGGGCAGGAAGTCTGACAAGTGTGAGAGAGTGTGTGCGTGGTTAGACAGCAAAGCTAAAGGTATCCCTGGAGCTGTCAAGGCTCTAATTTACCACTTTTCCCTGCACAGCAGCAATAACACTGATAAACCATTCACAGCTGAGCTATGGGTGTACCTGGAATTGGAGGCTTCTTCCCACTCTGCCAAATCCAAGCCATGGTTCAACTACACCTCTGCTTTATTACAGGAAATATACATCTAAGGTGTAAACACTTGAGCAGACTTGAGCCTGAAGCATCGACCTGATAGAGACCTCAGCCAGAGCTGGACTATGCCCAGTGACAGCTGGATATTTCTTTTTTGTTTATACCTGCTTTTTATCTTGTTTGTTGCTTGGTTTTAGCACAGCTGAATTATTTCCACTTTTTATCCTCCAGAGAAACATCCATTGACTGCTGTAACATCTTGCTTAAAGGAAGATGGTGCTGAGGAGAAATTACAGCTGCTGTGGCAACACAGCGTGTTGCTGTGCCCAGCTGACTGTAGCCAAGGTATTTCAGTACAGGTTTCTGGTTTTAGGACAGCAGAAATCTGTGGTTATCACAGCAGCTGGGAGAGCTGGGTTCATTGTGTCTGCCTAAGAGGAGAGTAAGGTGTGTTGGAAGCTCTTGCTGCTGCCTGTAACCCTCTAATGAGAGATTACAGACAAGACTGAGCCAGACTCTGCTTGGTGGTGGGATGAGAGGCAGTGAGCACAAGTTGCAACAAGAGAAATTCTGATTGGGCAGGAAGAAGAATTTTGCACCACAAGGGTTGCCAGACACTACCCAGGCAGTTTGCATGGATCTTCCCCACAGAGACTGTCAAAACACCACAGGACAAGCCTCTCAGAAATCTGATCTAAGTTTTACCACTATGAGCAGAGGGTTGGACCATCTAGCCTTCAAAATCTCTCCCAGTATGAATGACCCTGTGAATCTCTCCATAGAATTGTCGATACAAAATATAAGTAGATCATTTTCCAGTAAAGCTGAACAGGCACAGATACACCTGGGTGAGCATCCAAGATAGCACAAGGGGAATTTTTATACAGGCAAATGTGTTTTTACGTGGTAGGTGGTTTGTCAAGATGCCCCCTCTGTGACATATTAGTCACAATCACTTCTGACTTGCAAAAGCCTTTTGCTATCAGGTGCTGCTGGGAGCTGAGAGACATTTACCTGGGGATGCATTTCTGCCCAGAAAAGAATCTCGATCTTTCTCAGCTTCCAGATCTGAAGTCACTAAACATGCCTTGAACAACCCCATGCCTCCCATCTCAGGGAGAACATACAGCAATTGGAGGCTAAACCTTTCACTGGAAGGCAAACTAAAACAAGTTTGTTTTGGGCATGGAAAGTACGAAAGGATTACTGCACCTCAAATCTGTGTGTGATATGCATGTGGTTTGTGAGTCTGGGGACAACATTCAAATCTGCTTACATCCTCCTGTTAGTGGATGCTCAGTGTCTGTGCCTAGATCTAAAAAAAAGTTATACTTTATATTTTACAACTTGATAAAAATTTTGCAGCCATAGAATATTAAGCTAGACTTTTTACGTGGTTTAGTTTTTAAAAATAATATACATAACACTATCAAGCTTCTACAGGTCATAGATGGTTGTAGATGTGGCAGGTTAAGTAGCTTGAAAAGTGATTCTTGCTCTCATGAAGTTGAACAGTTGATGGGGGCAAGAATATGATATAAAGAATAACTGGATTCTTCTTGGTCTTGAAAACAGATACAAATATTTTATTGGAAGAGCATGAAAAAAGTGAAATTAAGCAGAATTCTGGACATTTTAATATTTAATTCTAATGTTCGTCTCAACAATTTCCATTTTTTTCTCCTCATTTGTATGCTTCTTTTTTGTGACAAAATTTCAGAACATCAAACTGCAGGTGACTTGCTGGGATCTGATACCTCAAAGAAATCTCCAGTCAATTAATTGCTAAGCCAGTTTACTAAAAATTATAATTTTTAATTTTTTCATGCTAAAGAAGACCATTTGAAAAATCTATTTAATCCTTTAATCCTTTCTCTGGGAGGGCAGGGAGGTTCAGTGGGACTTTCTTTCCAGGAGGTACAAGGTTAGGGAAGCAAGATGAGTAGGTAGTCCCAGAAGGCAGTGAAGAGAAGGGAGATTTGGAAGGGAGAGTGGGGTATCTGCCATGGGGTGCCAAATGTCACCCTGCAGCTCCATTTGTGCATGGTGGACATTTTTAACCTGTATATCTCTGCTGGACTTATCCAGGACTTGAGAAAACAGCAAAGCACAATTTCAATGGCACATGATGCTCAACATCTGAATATGGTGCACGCGGTAATGTGGAATTTCATGGGAACACAAGTGCCTCATTACCAACTCTGTGAGCTACATCACACCACGAAGCACCAGTGTGAATCCCACAGCACTCTGGAATAAAACACTTCTGCAAACAGGATCACTATTATAAGAAATCAGGCTTGCATATTTTAACCATTTTTATTTCCCTCAGTGAGTGGAAAAAATATCAGATGAGGTGGCAACATCCACCAGATTGCGACTGCAGTCTGCTCTCTTCTTTTCACGTGTCTTGGGAAAAAATAAACACAACAAAACAAAACAGAGAATTCAGGCAGAAGGGCTTTCTTGGCAATTAATGTGATTTCTGCAATAATGTGTGTTCCATGTTATAGATTTCATACTGCAGACATTTTTGAAACAGTAGGAAAACAGGCAACAGATATAATATGATTTAGGAACTTGGAGAGTTAACAAATTCAGAGAACTCCATGATTTTATGTGTTTGAGTGTCTTTAATTTTAAGTCAATTTTCTTAGGAAATTTTTGGATTCAGGATTTTGCACTTCATTTTGAACAGATCATGTAAAAGTAATCTTGAGACAGCACACTAACCTGGCACTGCAGTATTGGCCTTAAGGAGAGGCTGAGTGAGAAGATGAAAGATGTATAAGCTCTTAGGGTCCAAGCCTCTAAAGGTTTATTAGATGCAGAAATAACTTTGCAAACCCAGGAGGAGCATCTGCAGATGAAAACATTGGTATTGTGTCCCAGACAGGACACTGGATAATTTGAAAGTCACAATTGCTTTCTGAAATTCTGTGTGTTCAAAATTTGCACTTCATTAATATTTATATTGGAGTCTGATAAGACCTGCAAATATTTAGTGTTTAACTAGGAAATATTTTAATTAAGGAAATGTGATTTTAAGTGCTATTTTGAGTACACCTGGCAAAGACTGGACAAAGCTTGATGTTTCTAATTATTCAGGCTGACTAAGCACACTGATTCATAGAGTATTAAAGAAGAGTGCTGTATGAACCTGACTGACTGCTCACAGAAACCACAGTAGATGAATGCCACTCAATAATTACATCTGAAATCTTCTCATGCTTAGACTTTGCATTTAATCATTGTATCAATGTCCCAATATCAACTATGCCCGAGTAAATTGTCTTTTGCGTGGCATCAGCTAATCAGGGAAGATCCATAATGTTGCTTTGCAAGGTCAAGCCTACTCAAATACCTGTTTCTAACAACAACCTCAAGTCCATCAGTGTTATTATGATCAACAGGTCACTGACAGCCTTTGATGTCATAGCTATCAAGATAAGAGCCAATAATCACATTTCCTGTCAAGGGACTCCTCCTAATGCCCGAACAATCAGCACAGCCCTTTCTGGGGTAGCAAAGAGCAGACACAGAAAACAGGCTTGTGGGAGGTGACTGAGAATGAGGAGGGTTTTGACCTTTGTTACTGGAGAAATCTGAAAGGAAAAAGACACATGCAAATGGCTTCTTGTGTGTCTAGTTGTACACCACAGGACAAACATTTTCCCTTCACCTCTACCCACCTCTCATGGAAGGTTGCCCAGGGGAGTTGTGAATGCCCCATCCCTGACAGTGGTAAAGGCCAAGCTGGATGGGCACTGAGCAGCCTGGGATAGAGGGAAATGCTCCTGTCCGTGGCAGGGTTTGGAATGAGATGATCCATTCCAACCCAAATCATTCTATGATTCTATGAAAATAGCCAGGTCTGAAAGTCAGGTCCAGAAAGACACAAAATCAGTGGATCTCTATTTATTTTTCCAGTCTTTGGTTAAAGTAATAGACATTACAGCATATATATATATATATATATATATATATATATATGTATTCTGTGGATCCTTGTCTGTATCCTCTCAGATATATTGAATGTGTGTTAGAAGGCATAGGTGAAAAGATAAATGTACTTTTTTCTTCCAGTTAATTCTCTTTGTAACAATATACCTAAAATTAAATTTACTGGACTCTATTAGAAATCTTTTCCCTTTTCTTCATTTTTAGTTACAACAGAAAGTCCATAAAGAATGGTATTTGCAATTTTCCAAAGAGACTAAACCAGAAGCTATTAGGGACCTTACAAGATGCCTACTTACTGCAAACCAGCATATTATTTTCACATTATATCCTACAGCTCCTACTTGAAATGTGCTAGAACATCCACTCGTCTGAATAAATTGAGCACAGAATATAAATCTTACAGATTTCTGCACAGCATGAATTCTCCTGTTGAAAAAGGAAATCTAGATGCATGCTATGAAATATAACACTTCCACAGGTAGGAGTAGCTGCTTCAATGAAGTCCATGTCACAGGTTAAGAAGTGGTAAAGGTTGCTACTGATTCATATTCAAGGCAAATGCAGATTAGTAGGGTGTTCAAATTTGCAATAAGGAATCTGTAATTTTGATATGATGATGATGATGATGATGATAATAGCAATAACAACAATAACAACTATTATTATTATTATTATTATTATTATTATTATTATTATTAATTATCGTTGTTGTTGTTGTTGTGTAATTTAACAGATATTATCATGTCCCTAAACTGATGACTGAAATGACACATATTTACTTGGAGGACTTCCCAACCACTCTGCTTTTAAAATTCAAATGAAAAAGAAGAGTATCCCAAACTGTAGTTGGAACAAAGATGCAAGAATGTGCCAGGCTTAGGGAGCATGATATTATTAACACAGAATGACTAATATTATCAGTCAGACAGTGGACATCAGATAGAAGCCATGGCAGGAGTGGTGTGTTGGAAACATTGTGTGTTGGCAGTGATGCTGCTGCCATTTATGTTTTTTCAAATAATTAATCTTAAAAACTGGGGTCCTTGCTCTGTGTTTAAAGATAAAACAAAAGCTTCCAAAAAAGTGGCAATTGAATGCTCATAGGCTCAGAAAATTCAGCTGAATATTTACTGAGAAACACTGTCTTCAATACAAAGCTTGTGCAATAGAGCTCAAAAGTATGTAGGACACACAGCACACACTGGAGTGAGAGGTAAAAATTTGCTTGTTTTCCATGAGGTTGTAATTGGACTCTTGATCTGCAATTCTCCAGACAGTGAAGGCAATGAACACTTACAGGATGGAGAATAAAAACAGTCCTGTTGGTTCTGGCCAGTCAAGGAAAGTTCATTCTATTAACTACATTGGATGAGTAGATTTTGAAACTTCTTTCCATTATTGGATCCTGAAACACCATTCCACAAAGGTGTGGAATCCCACATAGAAGGTATGAGCACATTGCATGACTATTTTTTTCTTCAGGAAACCCAGATCACAGCAAGACACACAGGGACAAAGAAATTGTTATCAGCCTGCTCCAAATCCTAGCCAAGTCAGCACAGCCTGACCTCCTGTTACAGGAGGAAGTAGAGAGAATACCCCCCTTTCTCCAGAAAAATATAGGACAAAACATTTTCTTTCTTTCAAAAAAAAAAAGAAGCAGGGACTCTCCTTCCCACTGAGAAGTGGGATGGCAGGTTTTATTTGGAAATCCTTTCTCAGCTGTGCAGCAAGTCACCCACAGCCTTGCGACTTGCTTGTGCTGCAAGTGAGGTGTTACTGTTCATCAGCCAGGCATTACCTTGCAAATCAAATCCCATTGTAAGCTCTGACACCAAGCTGCATATCTAGTAAAAAGTGGATGAATTATTATCCAAGCTCTGTACATCCCACTGGAAAGCTACATTTGGGAAAAGCTCTTCTAGTAGAGATCTACAATAAAGATAGGAAACTATAAAGAAGACATACAGTTACTTCTTGTTCTGTAAATCACTGCAATAAAATTTAGAGATTGGCAAATGTGCCATATGTGTGTGTGCTAAGAAACATTTGGTTTCCTCTGTTCCGCACCTTTATATTTTCTGGGTCTGAAACCATTTGAGCATTGCTTGGCTGTGCTAAATCATTAGCATGTAGAGAAAACAAATAGTTTCTCTCTTGGAGATTTGAGTCTAACTTTTGATGTTTTGTGGCTTTTCCTTCATCTGGAATAAGTTATTTGGGCATAAATGAGTGCTTTTTTGAGCCTGCAAAAATATATTGACGAGAATGGACATTCTTACTGGAAACTGAGTGTATTTAGCTAACATGTTAGAATGACAAGGACGTGAAAGGAACGTGTGACATATACATAAAAAAAATCATAAATAGAATGCATTAATCACTTGACATGTGGAAGCTGTATTTTACAGATCATACCAATATATTCATGACTTCATTATGGTGCAAGAGTGGTTCTTAACCAATGTATTGCACAAGCTGTAATAGTTTCTACTAAAGCCCACTCTCTTATTAAGGTGACTTAAATTTTCATTCTCAGGTGCCTCAAAAATAATGTGTTCATATTCAGCAGCCCTATTTAGAGTTTGCATATTTAATGCACCAAATTGTCCATGTCCTGTCTCTTCTCTATTATTAACAAAACATTAAATAACCAAAGTCAGAATGTCCAGCTAGGAAAGGTGAGATCTGGGGCTCAGACCCAGTAAAGGTAAATATCCAATATGCAATAGCCACATTTAATATTCATGTCTTAAGAATTTGATCTCTAAAGGAGTGAGAGGCTATAAACCTCATCTTCGATGTGAGTCTTCTAGCAGCCAGGCTCTGGGACCTGCACAGCCCTTTTCTCTGGCTTAGACCAGAAGTAACCTTTTTCACAGCAGCAGATTAGTATTATCAGGGTAAACTCTGGACTAGATTTTCCTGAATGACTGCTCACTTGGACAAGAGCTATGGTGACAAACTAGACAGGGACGGGGAGGTTTTCTTTTCCAAGGACTTCATCCATGCACATTTTGCATGTAGCAACCCTGTCTTTGAAAGGTTGGACAGTATAAGTGTGAAGTCTGGAGCTGTGTTATGCCAAGTTTTAGATATTTTTATTCATTAGTAAAGTTGCAGCCATGAAACCCTGGTCTTGCTTATGAACGAGAATGAGGTTCTGATCCTGCATGTTATCTTGCAGAGATCAGAACCCACATTTTTGGTTAATGTAAAATTTTTCTCTCTTTCAGCTGTGTTTTGTGACTAGGGCTGCATAATGTACAGACTTGTCTTGGGTTGCAAAGTCACAAGTCCCCATGGTAGGGCCATGAGCCCTGGGAGCTACATTCCTCGTCACTTTTCTTGTCTAAACCGGTTTTCTCATTTATTCCATTTGCTACTAAGATAAATCCTTCTTGTGGGATTCCAATATACCCATGGGTTGGGGTGTTTATTTTGTGAACTTTGAACACCCAGCACAGGGCTGAGGACTCTGCGGTGCTGAAATAAGCAGTGCCAGGTACTGTAGTGCTGGGCTATGACATGTGTGGATCAAATGCAAGAACTTGAAGTGGACACACTGTATTGACATAAAAAAATCTGAAATATATCTATTCATGATGGAGCTACTTCCTGGTTTTCTTGTGAAGAACCAGATATATGTGAAGCACCACAAAGTCCAGTCTGCATTTGGGGTGTGATACTAACATACAATTTCTTTCTATTTCTCCTCTTATTGCATAATCTGATGTGTATCAGTCCACATGATATCATGATAGTGCAATGTCATTTTGCTAGACCATCCCTCAAGAGGGAGGAACTCTGTAGACTTTAAAAGAGCAGGTTTGGTCTGTCAGCTAGGCAGATAACAAAACACAGGCCACAAGGAGAAATCCTTATCTTATTTAAAATTGATCCAGAGAAATCATCTCACAGATGCATGTCAAAATCTTGACTGGAGCTTAAAGCTCTGAGTTCACTGGTACAATGGTGGCTGGATGGAATTTCTGACATCTCATTTTCTTTACATTATGTTGCATTGCACAATCTGTTGTTGCTAAGATAATCCTTCATTGTCTGAGTTGCATTTATTTTTTCAAATAATGCTGCAGCTGCAGATGCTACTGTTATAATTAAAAAAAACACAGGGTCAAAAAACCCACTCATACAAATAAACATAATCTAAACACCTCTAAAGCTCTCTCAAAGTTGGTACAAAATTATCTGATCATAGCTGCATTTTGGAAAATTAACCAGGTAATGCTAAAAAGCTGTCTGGCTGTGTGTGTCATCAAGACAAAAAGTCGACTTTGTCTAAATAGCACTGCAGAAGAGAAACAAAAATCAGAACAAGAAGCAGCATTTTTAATGGGAGCTGGCAGCCTTCTGCTGTGTACTCAACACTGTGCAAACCCCAAGTTTTTGTTATAAAGTTTCCTATTTATAGTGGAAAAGTAGGATTTAAAGTTTATTTTTAATTATTATCTATGATTCATAATGTCAAATATTAAAGAAATGAGAGTGTTTCTGACCTCCTAATCTTTTTAACCATTAGATTGGGAAGTTTTTCTAATACGTGGTATTGACTGATGTTGTTTGCCTATCTGATGATTAACTTCTGAAATCAATTTGGAGCTAACACTGCAAACTGGCTTTGAAAGTAGATCAAAGAAGGATTTCAGAATTACTTCATTGTATTTTCTGTCATGCTTGTGCAGTAATCTGAATAAAGAGGATTTCAGAAGATGAGGGTGATTTAAAGTGGATCATTGGTAAGACGCTACACAGTGTTTACATCTAACAGATAGAAATAAGTTGATCTTGCATCTCATTTGGATGCCAAGGAAAATATACGTTTTCATTGTAGATTCTACATGTAACAATAAAATAGAGACCACATTGCACAGTAAGAAAGTGAGACATCTAATTTATCAGATTTTTTTCTGCTTCTGAGGAGTGGGAGCTAAAAAAAATTGTGCTTACTGCAAATAAAGCTGCAGTAGGTACTATTAATGATATTACAAAATCTGAGAAGAGTAAGGGTTTTCCAGATAAAAGTGCCTTTAGAATAATGCGCTGGCTGACTCATACAGATCCTTTTTCTAATGTAATGTTCTCACTGACATCGTAATTTCATTATTCTCTGACACATTTAATGAACGTACCTATTGCACATAGAAACTACCACTCTGTTTCTCATCCCCATGGATTTGGTTTGAAAACTTCCCTCTGACTGACTTGAATAATCTTGAAAGAAAGGGAAAAGGTTCATGCCCTGGTGTGCTCAAAGAGAGACCAGCTGTCAATCTAAACTTTGAGGCATAGGCTGTTGCATGCCAGGAGTGTGGTGGAGGGTGATAAACCTGTGTTTGCATTTCACATGACACTCCTATATAAAAGGAGCACCTATAAATAGTTTATGGAGGGTTAATTAGTGTTGCCAGCATGTTACAGACATAAATAGATAGACACATGTATTCCAACAGAAGACAGCAGGTAGGGATGAGATACTGTTTCAGACAGCCTGTTCACCTGACAGTCTTGCTCCAGTTGGCTACAGCAATTTATTAAAATATCTATTAATAATGTGGATAGATGTAAGCTAAATTTATATACTCCAGCTGACTGCAGCATTCCCCATGAAGGTTTGGATCACTGCAGTGTGAGCTGGGAGTAAAAGTCAGGTCACCTGACAGGGGTGCCAGGGCTGCTGCTGTAAGAGCAGAGGGCAAGCACAAATGTCATGATGGAGAAATGGGCCACAAGAGCCCAGCTCCACGAGCACAAACATCTTTCTGTGATCTGATCTGTGACAAGGCTCTGTTGGAGCAATGGGTTCTGGTCCCTGGGCTGGTGCAGTATTATGGCTAATAAAAACTCATGGACAGTTCACGGAGCCATGGCTGCAGGGACTTCAGCCAGTCCCAGCATCACTACAGTACAGACATATTTTCCCTTTCTCTAACCCAGGTGAGCTGTAGTGTGATACAACAGGAGAGAGGGTGGATGCACTCACCACCAAACAGCCTCTGACTGTCTGCTCCTTTGAGGATAAGAGATACAGATGTGAGCTGCCCGAGGGCAAGGATGAGTCTGAATCCAGTTTTTCTAGTGAATGCAAAGACTCTTGTAAAAGGCAAGAAGAGCAAAGTATTCATTTGCGTTGGGAGACATTTCAATTCAGGGCTCAATGCCCTCATCTCTGTGCCTCCACACTAGACAAGACTGGGCTTACAAAGTATTTTCAGCCACATCTTAAAGATGAGCAAGAGACAGCCCTCCCTTACCACTGGGCTGCTCTGCTCTCCATCCCACAGTGCCCACAGAACCTGTTCAGCAGTAGTGCTGCTCAGCATGAAATCACCTCCCTAGATTAAATCCAGTTTTTGTGGTTTCTAGGTGTACTTATTTCCTTCATATCACAGGGTAGGACTGTTAGCTATAGGGAAAGTGGTGTGTGTATGGGGTAGAGAGGGAAAGAAACAGGCTGAATCACTGTCACTCTCCCAGAAGACAGCAGCTCCTGATTCTCTGGATTTTACAACTGAACAGGGAGAAATTGGAAAATAAACTTTTAAATGAATAGGATATTTTTACTCTTTCACAGTGGTATTTTTTTCTGGATATTGCTAAAAGTGGTTCTGTGATGTCTACCTACATAATTAACCTCTTGCCCACTTCAGGTTTCCTTTTGCAAGACTGCATCTGCTGCTGAAACATGTGGCTAGGACTAATCCCATTTAAAATGTTTTGTTAATTAGGATTTTCCATTGACCTTTCACTTTCACATAGATTGTGGCTTGAAGGAATTTTTTTCACTTGTTGCATTATAATTCTGCTTTGTGATGGCCATGTTTTTCCTTTTAGCACACCAGCTGAAAAGCTGTCTCTCCTTTCTGCAGGATATACTTTGGTTCCCTGCTCTAAGGGGACCTCCAATCAATCTTTCATTATTTTCTGAGGATTACAGAGGGGACAAAAGACAAGATTTTTCTGAGTCTTTGTTTTCTGTGCTATCCTGTTAGAGGCAAATTCGAAGAGTACAAATCCAAATCAAAAACATACCTGGCATCACCCAACTCCCTGACTCACCTTTTGTGAGTCTTCCCCTCCTTCTATCATCACTGGGGCATCTCTGTGGGTTAGTGAATAGATTTCTTCTTGGAAAAACCTTAAAGCTCCATCTACAGTACATGTTTGGATTTACAACGGAAATTTACAGTAGGAATTGTAGTAAATAGCCCAATGACAGTGGAAAAATGCAAAGGCTGGGGAGATAAAGAGAAATCTTTAATTGTTGCTATTTTTTTTCTTCAAAAATAAAAAGGAAGTGCTCATATTTCAAAGAGAGAATCAACAGGGAATTTAGCAATTTAGCACTCAACACAATATTTTAGAAAACCACACTGTGTTGAAGCACAACAAATTAAAAGACAGACTGTTCAGAGAAGCAAGTAAGTTAAATGGGAGTATCTCTGTAAAATATAAATGTAGTTCAAAAAGCAAGAGAGACTGCTGCTTAAATAAAGCAGCAGGAATTTTTGTCTTTCTAATTATACAATAAAGTGACAATAGTCACGAAGAGAGTCTGGTTTTGGGGAGAAACAGTGAGGGAGGGAAATATATTTTTAAGTAATCAGATAACTAAAATTTGAGATACAGTTGCTAGGATCCAGATTTTGATCTCATCATCAGAAATTTGAGTTAGGAATAAGAACACTTGTTTACCTAATGAATCCTGGTGACACTGAAGAATTTTTGCAGATTTTTATGCCTTCACTGCAGTAATCACAAATTGACCACTCATGTTAAAATCTTTAGAAAGAGGAGAGCTTCTCTTCACAATCACAGCAAGTGTCCTGCCCTGACACACTGTGCTAATTAAGGAAGAGAGCTCTTGTGATAAAATGTTCAAACATGTTGTGTTGAGCTGATGACAGACAACACAGAGCTTTTTCTCCAGCAAAGTGTTGCCAATTACTTTCGCCAGTGTATGCAGTCATCCTGTGAGTACAGCAACTTTTGTGTCTTCAAAGGACAGTAAGAAACCTGCATCCATTTGATGGTTAGGCAAACCTTAATTACTTTGTGATTATCAACACACTAACTATCATTTAGAGATGTAAAGGTTATTTTTGGGCAGACTGACTACTCAGCAATAGAGCCAGTACAGTCAGTCCAGAAGAAATCACATAGGAAAACCTATATTTTACAGGAAATAATTTGTATTTCAAGATTCCCTCTGTACTTCAAATTTTGCTGAGAGTTCTCCTTCAGGTAAGGAGCCATTCTACACATGTTCATTGATATTCTAATTTATGCTTTCATTTAATTTTTAATGGCTAACAAAATAATTTGGCCCTCTTATCTGTATTACTGCTGTCAGCCTTAAGAAACTCCAGAATTCTTTCAGCTCACACCAACATAAACCTACAGAACTCAACCCTTAGCATCTGAACATTTATGGCAAGTGATTCAGTTGGAATGAAATGGCACTACTTAAAAAATTCAGCATACTCACATATATAAGATGCATCCCCACAAATTTGCATTGTGAGACCTTACATTTCCATATTTGCTTGTATTAATACTCTGTAGCAAATAAATTTGTTTGTTCAGTCTTTTATTATATTTAAATCTCAGTGTGCATGCTTTATGCAATTGCTTATTAAAAACACAAGCGTGAATTCCATCCTCAAGAGAGAAAGTGGTTTAAGGTGTCTTCTGTTTTGATCCCATGAAGTTAAATTAGAGTCTTCATAACATTTACAAAGGTGTCTAGATGGCTTAGGAATTTGCAGCTCAGTTATTTGAGAAAAAATTATTTAGACATTTGGTATGCATCCTGCACTCTGTGACATTCACATAGGCACTTGGGAATTTTACCTTATGTCGCTCTGACCCAGGTTTTGGTGAAAGATCTGTGTAGTATTCGTAGTCCACTGAAACAGGTGTCTAGGACACAGTTGAAAATAATGACAAAATACTGAAAAACTGAAGACAAAGGCCATACTCGCACCATCTCTGTGAAACAAGACCATTTCCTGCCCATCTGAAATGTGAAGGGTGGAGTATTCAGAAAGCGGAAAATCAAAGAAAGATTTCTGCGGGTGGGATTTTCTCTTACAAAATGGTCTGTGAGTGGAGTAGCAGGACATTCACTGTGTCAGCCCAGCAGCACCACCTTGTGTCTGTGTGCTCACCTTACTCCGTGTATTGCCTGTAAGGATCTAGCGAGGTTTGCAAGTTCTAGTGCACATCCTGCTGTAGGAGCATATTACATTTTGCATACAAAAAAATTTAGACATATAGTCAGTCGTAGAGGAACTAAAATAATTCTTACAGTATTGATATGTGCACATTTCATTCCATCTCCAGGATTGTATTAAGGATATTTTCAGATATGTGCATCTCTGCAGAGTTCTGTTATATTCTTACAATGGAAGTTGAAACTATTTTTGGTCAGTCTGTTGTCATAGTTTGACCCATAAATAATTCGTGAACCATTGTATGAAACTTGTTCCAGATTTCAGTACAGCTAGAACAATTTACCCCATGACTACAGAACAGAGTGTCCATGAAGGTTGGAAGAAGTTTCTAGATCATGACATAAAATGTGCTCCTTCTTCCGTTTTCAATACTTTCAGACATGTCTAGTCCAGTTTACACTCAGTACCTTTGGAGCTGTATTAAGGATAGCATCTGCAGACTGAGGACATACTTTTAAACCTTGTAAAAGCTCTGTTTTCAGAACAATCAATCTGAAAGTAGAAAAGCCTGATATGGAAAAGAATGAGAATGCAGAATGTGATGAGAACACATTCATACTGAAAAAATCTTTGTTTCTATTTCTGTAACATGAAATTTTTCTGGTTAATATGCACTCAGTTTGTGTTTTCCCCCTCAAGGGGATTTCACAACCAAGATTTTGATTTGACAGGGACATCCTTGAGTCATCTACAAAAGGGAAGAGGGATAACATATTCCTGGGCTTGCATCTAGGGTTTATACCTTACTCTCTAAAAGCTCTTGCTTTGAAGAATAGTAAGGTAACAAGGATGCTTAATGTAAGTTGTCTGAAATATTTTGCCAAATATAAATGTATACAATGTAAATGTTGCACCATTCCACTTTGGCATCCAGATCTAATAGTCCTAAACATGCCCTACATGCCTGCCTTTGTTGCTTGGGGCTGAGGAAACTCTATAAGAAAAACCTGTTTAAAGTGTGTTACGAATCACAAAAGTAGAAAAGGCATGAAAGTAAGCCCTGCTCCTTACAAGTCTTCTCTGCAGGAAAATAATTTTGGGTGATATAACTAGAAGAATACATATGTAAAAGATGTGCTCCTTAAGAATCAAATAGACAGTAAGGGGGTTATTTTCTACCACAATCTAATTCTCCGTAAATTTGGGTAACATACTGCTGGTTTCATTACACTCATCTGCCAAATTTTTGACAGTGCTGCCTGCTGCTAAATCCGCATTTGTTGTTGGGTAACACCCTTCGTTTCTTCACTTTACAACTAGAAACAGATAATATTTCCCTGCTTGACAGTATCATTCAGATACTCTACAGAAACAAAACCATATTTCTGCAGTGATTTCACAAGGCATGTCTAGAACTCCCAGCTCTCAAGGAAATTAAGTTACTGCTTTTTGGCAGTAAATTCCATTCCTCCTTCATACATGTGGAAACAGAGGTCTTGAAGAGACCATCAGAGCACCCAGATCAGAAGGTATGTTTTGTGGCTCCCAGCACTGTCTGGAAATAATTCTTGATTGATGTCTGTGTTAAGAAAGTATTGAGCCAAAGGTCTTTACTGTTTTCACAAACATTTACCACTGTATTCAAATGTTTTATGGAGTGCTAGTGTTAAACCCTTGCTGAGTACAATGCTGGCAAACGGCTGTGCCAGGTTGTGCTCCCACCCCTGCTGAGACTGCAGATGATCACATCTGAGTTAGCTCCAGCATCCTGGAGTGGTGGTAGCCAGGAAACTGCAGTGATGTGGGAAATAACTGAGCTCATCCTGAGGACACACTTGGGCAGTTAGACCATGTTGATGTCTATACAGCAGCACTGATGGCTTTTGCTGACTGTGTCTAGCTAATTATTAGCTCTGTCTGCAATCCTTGTAGTCACAGAGCTGACTGCTGAACAGACATTATCTTTGTCAACAGTTCAGCTTTTACCCAGTGAAAGTGGCAAGTTACTACAAACTCTTCTGTCAGCAAATACAAGCCCATTAGACCTAGAAACTCTTCCAAGCTGGTCCATTTTGTCTTTCTGTTATTGAATAATCTCTAATAACATTATCATGACAAGGAAAATATAGCCACTTGCTATTGAAGAAAATGATGAAATTAAATCTACATTGGTCACTGGAGTGGTGAACACACGTCTGAAAACAAATATTAGTCCTTTCTACTGAGAGGCAGGTGGTAACCAGGAGTTTACAGAAGACATGTCCTTTCATGTCAGTACAGCCTCCTTTTTTTTCTAAGCTGCACTGTTGGCTAAAGCCGAAAATGGGCAGTTGTCAGTGACAGATTTAAATTACTATTCTTTCTGCATTGACTCCGAAGACTTTTGACATGATGGATTAAATCATCAGTTCCATTCCTCTGATCAAAAATAAACTCAACAGCAGGAAGCCTGTGTATCCTTGTTCCTGTGGTTACTCACACAAGGCCCAGCTCACTCTGTTTACTCATGCCCGTTTAAACACTGAAAATCACACCCTCCTCAGCTGAAGGCATGTCTGCCTTCCTGCAGCCTGCACCATACTTTAAGGAAACTGAGCATCCATATAATTAAAAGTTATTCAGAGTCAGCTGCAGAAGACACAAGAGCACTCTGGAACTTGTCCACTCTTCCTGTGCATAGCAAGAAGCCTGTCTAGCAAGGATGGCTGCATTCCTTGTGTTTTCTCCCTGTGTTGCCTTGGCTGTGGGAGCACTAACCACCACCTCACTGCTTGGCTTGGCTTCCACAAGCTGTCAGATTAAAGGAACTCCAACTGCTGGTATATCCCACCATGCAGAAAGAAACTCAGAAGCACCCACTCCTGTGAGGGTTTATATCTAGTTTTCAGGCTCCACTTGACTGTTTTACAGCGGAAAACATATAATGCTGTCACAAGTGCTGAGGATTGGCTTTGCTGAATCAAGGACTCCATAAATGACCTCTTCTTGAACCCCCATAACTCCAGAGTAGTTGTGATGTCATTGACCAAAATGGGTTTCTGACTCTGAATTCACTGATACCCTTCTTTCAGGCAGCATTGCTAAATACAGAACCACTTTATTCTACAACAATTGCCATGATAGATAAACTCTGAAACTACTTCCAAAAGTAGGAGGATCCAGAAGGCAGTAGCTAGTTAGCCTTTCTGAACATAAATTCCTTCCTGAACAACCTGGTAGACTTCTCTGACAACCTGACTAGCTTGATGGACAAGAGAACAGTAGATGTTTATCTTGATTTTAGAAGGCTTTTAACACTGTTCTCCATACCGTTCTTATGGTGGAAATTAATGCAGTAGAGACTAGATACACAGGTAAGTGAGGTGGGCTGAAAACAGGGTGAGCTGCTGAGCTCAGAGGTTTCTGATCAGCAGCACGAAGTCCAAGCAGTGCTCAGTCACTGTTGGTGCCTCTCAGGGGTTAACATTGGGAAAATTACTGTTTAATAACTTCATTAACGACCTGGATGAAAGGACAGAGTGCATCTCATAAAGTTTGTAGAGGATGCAAAACTGGGAGGAGTGACCATTGTAGCAGATTCAGCCTTGACAGGCCAGTGAGGAATCTCCTGAAGTTCAAAAAAGGCAAATAGCAAAAAATACTGCAGGCACCAGAACATGCTGGGGGCTGATCAGCTGCAGTGCAGCTTTCCAGAAAATGGTTCTGGGGAACTGATGGAGGTCAGCTTGACTATAAGCCAACAATGTACACATGCAGTAATTTTACTGTGGAGAGTTACACAACCCAGAGAACTTCCTGGTCTCTGCTTAGTTCTCAGAAAAAGAGGTAGTCCTCTATGCCTAACATGCCATGTCTCGTGAAATATTTCTTATGGTCATGGTTTATCATTTGTTTGAAGTGTTCTCTAGTAAGACTCTTGTAGGGTAGAGTGTCTTAATAAAAAGTGATAGCTTTCTAAAAACAAAAACAAATGCACAACAACAAATGCAGTTTTGCCAAAGGATTTTCTTCCTTCACTGCTAGTATTTCTTCTTTGGAATAATTTGGAAAAACTGTTATTTTGTTAATAAGGGAAAATCCTAAGTTGATTCCAAAACATCCCTTTTTATATGAGACATTTATGAGACATATATAGACCATGTCTTAAATTTTTCCAGTTCCCAAATTTCTATTCCTTCTCCTCCACTAACTTTTCTATGGCAAATTAGGAATAAGTTTCCTGTGTCATTTCAGAAAAAAAAATCTGATGTGTTATGTGTGCTCTTACAGAAGTGTAATAAATTTAGAAAGACACTCTCCCAGCAACCTCAACAGGTAGCTCTGTATCCTGCCCCATACAGATGAGTGTAAAAAGCTACACATCAACTTCACATCTGCACCAAGGCTGACCTGAGCTAAATAAATGCTCACAGTGAGGGAGCACAGCCCTGGAGGCAGAACTGTGAATTGCCTCCTTTCTGCCCATTATGCAAGACAACTGTGTTAGTCATACACAGTGGTGGATGGAGTAAAGGTAAGCCTGAAGGAAGACTGGAAACAGCTATGAGCTGCCACCAGGACACTTTATGTGCCCACAGTCCTTTTTTTTTTTCTCTAAAAAACGCTTAGGAACAAAACACAAGATACCATGGGCTAAATTAGTGCTCCTTGTGGGCAACTGCACCCACAAGGCACAGATCTAGTACTTCTTTGGTAGAGCAAGGCAAAAGGTCAGTCTGAACAGAGCGTCTATAGATGATCAAGCCTTTTTGTGTGAGTCTTCATTACACTCATATCTACCTTCCTGTGATACCTTGGAATATCTTTTGTGGCTTTGGATATCTAGATCAGGCAGCTGTGTTGCTTGCTGGATGTGGACCATGAGAGGAGTCAAGAGGCAAGCAAGACCTGGTGCCATGTGAGATGTCTGAGACACCTACATAGGCTGGCAGGTTTGTCACAGGACTGAGGAACACTCTCTGTTCCCTAGAAGGGCAGGTGTAGCTCACCTGGGATTCTCTAGGGTTTCTCAAACACACATGTGGACAACTGGGTCATAGTCCCAGTATTTTTTTCAGAGAGTGCTATTGGCAATCATACAGCTGGCTGTAAAATGAAATCTACCTTTCTTTTTTCTCTACTGTAATATGTCTTCAGCTAGTGGTGTCTCTATAGGTAATATTTGCCTGACCATGGGTCATCTTCCATGGCATCTGCAAAATCTTTACTTTGGCTCTTCTGTCACTTACTAACTGGTAGTTTTTTCTATTTCCCACCAGCTGGCTGGGGACCTTCTGGGAGAGAGAAGAGGGAACAGAGGGCAGAGCCAAGTTGTGTGTTTATGGTATAAATTGGTATGAATTGCAGGATAAAACAACACGTTGTAAGTGCAGTAAGTGCTGTTCACACACAAGTACCTCATGACTGAGCACATGGATAACGAGTGCCACTGTGCTGCCAGCCACTCAAATGGCAATGGGGACTTCGCATAGAAAGAAAGGAATTTAAAAATAATTACAAAAGAGTTGCCCCTCATAAAAGGCAATTTGAGGGGCACACAGATGCAGTACTTTGCTCTGACAGTCTCCCGTGCCACACTGTGGCTCAATCACATCATTCTCCTCAAAGTGTTAGAGATATACTTGGTTTGTTTTTGTTGTTTTGTTTTGTTTTCTGTCAGTCGCACATATTTGGAGAAGACACAGGCAAGGGAGGCGCTGTTTTGTAGGATTTGGCAAAAAGTCCCAAAAAGTAACATTTCAATGTCCAAACAATGACTGTAGAAATCAGTGACTTCATGTCGCACTTCTTCCCTTCTAGCCATCTCTGCTTCATCTGAAATACATGATTTTCTACCTATCCCTTTCATTTTCAGGTTCTCTTGTCCTAACCTAAGGAAATGAGAGTGCCAGATGCCTTTTAGTCTCTTTACATAGTATCTAAAGCTACATTTAAAAAAAAAAGGCTCTATATTGGGTCAAAAATGCTATAATGATAATATTTTAATATAGTAAATTGTGTTCTGTGGAAACTTGCTCTGTGCTTTGCATCACCAAACGCAAAATGTCATTAAACACTTTCCCTTATTCATTGATTTTTTTAAACAAAATCTTGATTTGAATTTGGATTCATTTTGCATTGACATTTCAAAGTGGAAGATAGACATAAGTTTCAGTACTACAGCTATAACTTACTCTGGATGCTGTTACAGATTCTTTTTATCAGAAATTTGGTTTACAGAAAATACTTCAAGGCTTTACATTGGCTGTGCAGTCTTCTTGCCAGTGCAAGAGTTACTGATACCCATAAGACTCCCCAAAGGAGAGAAATCTGCATTCACAGCACTGCCTGGGAAATCAGTGGCAGATACAGGTCTTACTCTTTGGCATAAAAAGAGTAAGTTTTTTTTTTTTTTTTTTTTTTTTTTTTTTTTTTTTTTTTTTTTTTTTTTTTTGCATTTCAGATCATGGTTTCTATTGTTTCAAACCCTTCATTTAAGCTGTACTCAAATCCTCAGGACAAAAACCTTATTCACAAGTCAAATGAAGGGATTTTTCTCTGGGGATTGTGCTCAAGTTATGGTAGAACTGAGGAAGAAAATGTATTGATATCTAAGCCACTCAGTGTTATTGCTGACCTTATCTCTCACAGATTTGTCCTGTGCAAAACCCCACTGACTACTTTTGTTCTTTGTTGGCATAAAAAAAATGCTGCAATGTTTTTTTACTCCCCTGTCATTTGTCATCTCTCACCTCCTTTCCACCCCCTGAAATCCATCTTTTCCCTATCTGTCCAAACTAGTAACATGCCTATTCATCTCCTCTCTCAGTGGTACTAGATTTTCAAATCAGCCTTCTCTTTCCTTCCTCTAGACCTAGACAAAAATGAATAGCTTAATTTAATAAAAAAAAAAATCAAATCATGCTCATCCCATAATGACAGAGTTCCTGATTTCCTGGAAAGTAGCTGGAATTTGGGTCTTTGTATGTGACTACCATTCTTTGTCTTCTAATATGTCAGTTCTTCCAAACTCGATAGAGAAGCCTAAGTTAAATGAGATTAATATAGGCCACACATTAGACAGATGGTATGGGAAAGAGGCCAGTCTGTTGTATATTTGAGCAGTGCCTAACAGCTTAAATAAGTCCTGTGCAAGAGTGGAGGGAGGTTTGTAAGTGTGTGTTAGCACAGATGGCAGGAATACACACAAGAGCTGACATAAACATACCACATTTAGGTTTTGAGATCTCTTCTGGGGTATATATGGCATAGCATCTGAGAAGAAACATTCATCTGTGACAATTTCAGAAAGTTTTACACAACTGAAATGTGAGATGATCATCCTAACCTCTCATTACATGCTTCTTTCCACACCCAAGAGCACATTTTACTCCTCGCATATGTCTAAATCACACTACTTTGAATAGATTTAGAATTCATGTGTGATGTGATATGAAGTGATTTATATACACAAACAATGTAACCTTCCCTTTCAGTATGAGATTTTAAAACAGGTGGTTTATACTGGAAGCTCAAATGTGTTTTTAGCATACTGATCTGCACAAGGAGTTCTGCTTAAAGAAGATGAACTGATGATTTAGATTTATTTTCACGTATATCAGGTACATTTTGTAAAGGTCTCTTCAGAGATCTTCTGCAAATGCAGCTGCTTTTTCTAAGATAAAGTATAACAACTAATTGGATGAGTATAAAAAAGTCTTCTATGGAGCTGAAACCACAGTGACATGAAACCTGCCTACAAGTAATTAATTGCAAAATAACATGGCAGTGGCCCTGTCCAAGACTGACTGCCTGCCAATAAATGCTTAAACAAGTGAGATCTGCAACTAATTTTTTCTTGGTCCTGTAAATCAGTGGTTTCTTCTCTCAAGACCATTATTTCCACACAAAGTTAAAGTTAAAATGCTCTAATGAGGTTGTTGGAAAGAGTCCTACTGACTCAAATGGATTTGGGGTCAAGTTTCTTGATCCTGGACCAACAAAGCATTTCTAGGAGATTTTTTGTATGTTCAGGTATATATTGCTCTTTGAAGGATTTTTTTAGACTTAGCTTCCAAAAGACTAATCTGTAATTCATATTATTTATGTTACGTTACCGCTTCAGAACTATGTATCTATACAGATATAGGTTTTGACGGATGAAAACTCTGTATCTACAGAGCAAAAAGTCCTCACTGAATTGAAATCAAAGGCCAAGAACATATCCTACTAAAGGACCCCACTGACAATGGAATACCTTACTCTGTCCCATTTTATTTTGCCCAAGGACTAAAAGAATCTTGCTTCAGTCCATATGTGAGAGAAGACTCCCTCGGATTTTGGAATGGTAGACAACATCTATAAATTTTTCTGTATGACCATATACCATTGATCAAACTCACTAACATGGCTGCCTGTCCACAGTGTGAAAGTGATGGATTTCATTAAAAATCAACCAAAGAAAATTTAAAATTTAGGCATTCACATTAACCATCCACAAAAAGGAAAAAAAAAACAGAAGAGGTCATAGCCCTTAAATCTCCCTATAGTTTGATTAGCCCTAGTTGAGGGCAATTTTGGCTTGGTTTCTTCTTTTTTTTTTCAGTAGTTCAGTGACATCAGACAACACAGAAAAAGGGGGCAGAGCACAAAGACATCTCTGCACAGGTCAAAAAGGAGCAGAGGGAGCATACTAAGGGAGCAGAGATGTGCCTCACTTGTTTAGTATTAAGCTCATACCTGAGAATCTCAGCCTCATGTTCAGCCATGAGCTAGAAAGCTGAAATCACCCCAAATCCAGAAGTGTGGAATGATACATTAGGTGAGATACACCATTCAGTGGATTAATGTGTGATAAATGGTAGTTTATCACATATGATATAACACCATGTGTTTACTGCTGTTGCCATATTGCCTCTAAGGCAGTAGCTTCCTAAATCACCTCTCACTGAGAGTTTTACACGTCTCTGCTCCCTCCCAGTCAGACTTAGGGGAAAACAAAAATGGTGAGACTCCACAAAAGGATATTCTTAAACCCAGAAATGAAGATGTTCACTCTTACATTGATATTTAAATGTTTCTCAGCAACTTCTCCTTCAGGGGTCTGAACATGCACCATGTCACCTGCCCATCTGACTTTGCTAACCCAGCAGTGAGGTTTTTATCAGCCCATTTTATGTATTTTCTCCATTCTCATGTTCTGGGGGATTTCAAGAATTTTATGTGAAATTGCTATTAGATCAGAGAACATAAATTGCCTTTCCATTTCTTTTATTCTTCAGGTGTCCTTTACACACTCCAGCCAATGCAGGTTTTTTTGAAGAAGGTGCAGGTCACAGAGAACTTGCTCCAGCAGATGGCCAGACTCCAAGGAGACATGGACTGTAATGAGGTATTGCTACTGAGGGATATTGCACTGGATGTACAGTATCATATGCCAACAGTCAATCCCTGGCCAATAAAATAAAATGCAGTAACTTTGGCTGGAGAATTCAGGCATACACTATTCTCAGACCTTGATGCATCCCAATGCTTAAGGCATGTGGGGAATTTAAAATCCCTCTAGCAGAAGAGGAAATCTACCCATGTTACTCAGAAATCTATATAAGATTTCTTCTGCATTGTGAAACAAATACCAGAGGTAATGTAACCCTATTATTCAGGGTATAAGATCCAGTTGCCTCCACATAAGTTCCTGGTCTTTGAAACTTCATATAACAAATGCCCAGGGTTATTTTGCATCTTTCCCAGGTGGTATTCCAGAAATGTCCAAGTCTCACAGAGATTATTTATCAATTTTTTTCCTATGTGGATGTCACAAATATCAATGAGCATATAAAATGGTGCTGAAATAATTGAAGACTATCTTCTTCTCTTTTGAGATTAGACTGTTGTAGTTATCTAACAACAGGACAGTTTTAAGGACATATTTTCTTCATTGGCATGAGGAAGAAACCAGTCTTATCCCAAAATTTTGCACCAGTTTTGGTAAGTTTCACCAGAGCTGGGAGTTTCATGGGGCAAGAAGGTACAAAACCAGAATAATCAGTGCTGCACAGTCTTCTGATGTGCAAAAAAAGCAAGCATAAACTCGACTCAAAGCAATCCCCCAGGAGTGGAAGGTGAGACATACCCTTATTGAGGACTGTGAATTTTAGGCTGTTTCATTCATTTAGGGGCAAATCATACCTGCTTATACATACATGACATGCCCAGGCGAGCACCCAGAAATGCACAGTCAGGAAGCTGTTACTGATGAGAAGGTTAAATTTAAAGTACAGCCTTATTTCTTTCAATAATTTTTTTTGAGTCTGACTTCTTTAACTTTCTTATATTAAATTTTAAGGACAGAGGACCTAATTCTGAATACATTAAAGGAGGTGTGAATGAGAAATAATTTCCCTGGGTTGAATTTTGTTTCACTTACACATCAAAGTCACAATTTTTTCTGAAGGTCTTGCTCTTGGGTTCACATTCAATTGGACACATGTAGACTTTGAAACACAGAGGAGCTGAATAAGCCTTTTAAGCAAATCCAGAAATTACTGAAAGGGTCATTAGACTATATCAGGGCTCAAAAAATTCTTTTTTTTTTTATGTGGAAAAATTCTAAATTACTAAAATTAATACAAGATGTTCACAGGGCTCTCTAGTTACAATATAATGAGTCATACACTCCAGCAACTCGGCTGGTTTGTCTAACTTAACTGCCCTTCATTACTGTGGCACCATTATTACATATAATTGTAACAAGACATGCAGATTGGCACCAGTGTTTGCTACAGATAAGAATTTCAGCTGATCAGTTAGATATGCTTCAAAGAGCATAATTGCTGCCCAAGGGTTACTTTAATTTCCACATTTTTGTGTGTATATGAAATGTGTCCTAACTGTCTTTTCACTTCTACTGGGTGAAATGTGTAAGTCATTCCAGTTTAGAGTACATTTTACATGTATATGGTACCAGATTTAAATGTTTCTGAAATTCCATAGCATTAAAGGAAACATGTTCTCCTCAGTCAATTAGTCCTTGGGCTGGATTCTCAGTATCATCACCACTTTTTGCAAGGTAAGTTAACCTTTTGAGAAGTTAAAGGTTCCTCTGGAGGGAGGCTGAGCAGTAGCTTAATACTCCTGATACTTTTATATTCCCCTGTGAGAGGAATTACACTGCACTTCAAAGTGGCAACCAGATGGGGGAAGGAAATAAGAGCAACCTGAGTTTGGCAGTACCTCTAGGGGAGAAGCAACATGGACTAAGATGACTAAAAAGGGGCTTATTCAAGCTTTGTCATCAGGGAAGCAGAATGTTACTGTTTCAAGGATGAGGGGTAAATATATTGTTTGATTTTGACTCAGTACAAACAGACTCAGACTCAGGTTTTGTTGGTTTTCATACAACACAAGGTTTCCCTTCCCTCGGTGTTACTGAGGGATGTTGTTTGCATTATAAGTAACAACTTCAAAGAGTTACATGAAAGAGTTTCATGCAATAAATAACCCTGCTAATGTCACCTGTAGGCACTGGGCTTTGGCTACCAAAAGGCCTGGCTTTCTTCCCCAAAAAAGATATATTACAGAATCTTTGCGTCCAGGAGAGCAAGGCATATTCACCTGGCTTCTGGCAGAATTACAAAGCCCAGTGGAAAAAATTGCCACACTGTCCCTCAATACCAAGCAAGCATTACATGATGGCACCCCTTTAATGTGACCCTTAGGGGTCTGTCATCAACCTCCACATCCCTGGGAGAACAGCTACAGAGATTATGAGACCTTTTTTGCCCTTTTTGAAGGGTGAACACAAGCTGCCCTTTTCTTCCTAGTGCCTCTTCTGCTAAGATGTCAAAGGAACCAAAAGGAGGAGAAAGGCCATTCCATGTTCCTTTGTGTCTGCAGCCTACAACATCAGTTCAGAACTTTGCACTCTCTGAAAAGCATGCTGGATGACTGTAGGAGGTTTGCAATCAAGGGATGAAATTGTATTTGGATAATAAATCAAAGTTCCAGAGGTCTTTATTTCTGTCCCATTCTTTTTCAGGAAGTTCCACTTTGGTTTTCAGAGTGCCACTACCTTGGTGCTATTTGTGTTCCCCTTTCTCTTCTTCCTGTCTTTTTCTGTTTGGTTTCTTTCACAGTGTCTGTCTCCACCCGTGTCAGATCCCAGACAAAGATCCTCCCCTGATTTTTTTCCCAATCCAACTAAAACAACCCTTGATTAAGTTATGGAGGCTGTTCATGAAATGTCATTGCTAGATCTTGTTCCATTTTGTTTTCAGCCCCATCAGAGTTTGCCTTAAAGGGCAGAATTCCAGAGCATTGCTGTGTGTGCCATGGATGCCAGAGGGGAATTACTGAGGCTCTGGGGGTATTGATTCTGCTGTGCCTCCCAAGGGAGCTGTGCAGGTTCAGGTGACAAGGTCCTGCAGCTGTGTAGGGGGTCTCAGAGCAGACAGCAAAGGCCTCTTTACTGGACAGCTTCTAGCACATTTCCAGCTTGAAGCAGAGGGAAGAAGAAAAAGGGAGGAGCTTAAAAGAATCACAGAATGCTTATGGCTGGAAGAGACCCTGCCCAGGTGTCACCATCCCATATAGGGAGAGAAGCCTCTGCCCAAAGGAATGTGCAAGTGAGACCACGTAATTATTGCTAATACTACTACAATTTCATATTATTATTACTATTAATTATTAATTAATACTACTAACCTAAGAGTGTTTGCTAGTGCAAAGGACAGTGATAGCTATCCCACTCAAAATTCTTGTCCAGGTACTAGGACCTGATCCTAAGTTAAAACCCCCAGCCATCAGTAGATAGAAACTTGATGTTATGATATTACTTATTATTTGAAATCATTCTGGACAATTATGTCATTAAAACAAAATGAAAAGTGATCCCATGGCATCTTCATAGCATATTGAAAGGGGCTGAGTTTTTATTCCTCACTCACATAAACTTATCCATAGTAGACTAATCTAATTTTGTTGTTTTTTGACAAGTTTTTTACATTTGAGTTTTCATTATATTAATGCACCTGCTACTGTACTCCTCTTATTGGAAGTTAACTTCATTTACTGTTTGCTATGTTTTGCAATTAATAAGAAACAAAACATGGATTTGGGATGCCCATATGGCTGCTTGCTTCAGCTTGATGTTTGGTCACATCTGGTTACACTGTATGGACTTTAGGATAGTTCTTCATAAAATCTGGTAAGTCTATTGGAAAACAGGTCTTTAAATAAGTGGTTGAAAACCCATTTAACAAACTGAAATCCAAATCATATAGACTTTATCCTGTGTATTCCATCTCTCTTTTGACTAATCATATATGGCCTTATTCTGTTTATCATGCTTCATTGTAGGGTAATAAGGTATTCAATATATGTATTCAAGAGCCAGTTCATTCAATTTGCAATTTTGAAAAACCTATTCTGCTGAGTAAAATTGCTGATCAATTTGACTGCAAGGTTGCAGAGGCAATGGCTATATGTTACAGCAGTGATGGTTCCAGCACTGATAGACAAAGTCACTGTGTCACTCACATGCCTAAAGTGACACGAATGCAGCAAAATTACGTACACTTCAGACAGAATGGCCCTCAAAGAAGTGACAACTGTTAGACTCAGTGTGAATCTTCCATCTTTCGGGCATCTGTGGATGGCACTGTTACGTGTCAAAGACATTTATTTTGATGTGAAAGCTCCTTGTTTCTATCTGGTGTGGTAAAATGTGTTAAGTGTGAGGAGCTTCCCAAGATCAAAAAGGGGCAGTCATCTTTGCAGTGATCTGTGGGAGTGGAAAATGAACCTGTTCCACACTAAACCCTCAGATAAGTCTAAAACAGAAAATTCAAACTTCTCATCCTTCCTCAGAAAATGCATCTATCATTTGAAACTAGGAATAAAATGTCAGCTTTCATTAATTTTTATTACTGACCTTATGGAAAGGGATTGAGAAGTGGCAGAAGCAGAGGAGACAAAGAATGATGTTGCCTTCTTAACTGAAAGGCAAGTGTCATTGCAGAATTAATGTACACAGCTCCCACCCTAGCACCTGTGGCTGAAGCATGTGGGAGGTGTACTGGCAGGAATTTCGCATGTGAGCTGTAGTGCTTCGGTGGAAATGCTGTGGGGTATTTGTCAATCCATCTTGCCCTTAGAAAGGCTGCAAACATCCATGGTCTGTTATAGCAGAGACAGACTTGAAGAGAGAGACTGACCTTGAAAAGTTAGCTGCAGGAATGGTAGGTTTTATCAGCCATCTCTGCCAGGGAGCCCACAGCAGGAGATATATTGGCAATAATTTTTACAGATGGACATCAGTTGCCAGAAACTGTCTGTTATTTCTTCCTCTTCCTCCTCATCCTCTTCATCTTCTTTTTCTTCTTCTTCTTCTCCTTCTCCTTCTCCGCCTCCCTTACTACTACTACTACTATTTCTTCTACTTCCTTATTTTCTTATTCATACTCTTGTTTTTATTATTCTAACTTACTTATAGGTTTTGTTTTTCCTACTGTTAATATTTACTTCTGCTATTTCTTCTTATTCTTCTTCTATGTCCTATGTCCTATTCTTTTCTTTTCTTCCCAGGCACGGGCAGCCCGTGTGGCTCCCTCAGGACGCTGGGCAGGCTCTGTGCCATCCAGGCTCCGGTGCTAATCCTCTGGCTCTGAGGGCAGGCAGGGCCAAGGGCAGCAGAAGAGGTTGCACACCGCCCACAGCGCGCACCTCATACGGGATGGACGCTTCCTGTGGGGACCCTTGGCTGGCAGCTGGGGAGCTGAGGGGCTGGAGCAGCTCTGCAGGGCAGGGACTGGCTGGTGGGCAGACAAGGCACTGAACGGCACCTGGGGGCACGGCTCAAATGCCTGGTGCTCAACCCAGGCCTTCCGAGGGACAGGAACTAGGAGCCCATCCTCTGCCAAGTGTCCCAGTCTTTGTTCCTTGTCTTCTTGTTCACACAGCTCGAGGACACTCAGTTCATCCCAGTCATCATCCTCCCGCAGCCAGGGCTTGATCCCAGGGCTCCAGACACTCATGTCTTCCCAGTTGTCCAGAGTGAGCTCGCTGTCACTAGCATCTTCCCAGCTGGACTGGACAGATGGCCTGTTACCGTTCCCTTGGGAGAAGTCTTGGCCAACTGAGTCTTCCCCTTCAGAAAGCTCTTGGCCAATAGATTCTTCCCAGTCAGATGGTTCTATGTAGCCCTCAATTTCTCCGAGGGAATACAGGCCTACCTTGCTGTATTCTTCCCAGTCAGAAAGTTGTTGGTCTTCTGGCCAGCTGGGCAAGGGGCTGGCTGGCTGGAAGATGGGGCTGGCCTGGTTCTCCTCCATCTCGCACGTCCTCTGTCGCAGAGGGACGCCAGGAGCTGCTTTGTCCTGAGACAGCTGCTCTCCTGACACTGGGCACACCAGGGTTCTACACCCCTTAGACACCCCTCTGGCAGGGTGGGGCCCTGCCATGTCACAATGGCCTCTGGGCACCACAACGTTCTGTGTCACCAAGGGCCCTGACACAGAACGCTCCTGTGTCACAAAGGGCTGCCCCAGCACCCATCCCACAGCTGAACCCACTGGAAATGGCCTGGAGCAGCCCCCAGCCTTGGGGACTTGTAGCCCCTGATGTGCCCAGAGCCCTGTGAGGCTTTGGGCACGGCCCCACAGACAGCCCAGGCCCCACAGTGCAGAGGCCTGGCTTTGGAGGGTGGGCAGGAGCCATGGGCCAGACGGACAGAGCCCAGCAGCTGTGGGCAGTGGCTCCGTGTCCAGGTGCAGGCTGGGGACCAGGGGAGCCCTCAGGGTGCCCCTCCATGCTGGGAGCAGAAGGGGGTGCGGGTGAGCAGCTGGGAGAACACCACCAGGGTTGCAGTGCCTGTTAGCAATAACAACGCAGTAGCTTCATCCTGCACATGGAGCATCTCTTGGCACAGTGTGGGGATCTGTTCTGCCTCTGCTGGGGCTGGGAGATCACTTGGGGATAGAGGAACACTGAGCACCAAGGCGTCCAGAAGTGCCTCTTGTTCTCACTTACCTAATGTCCTTGCCACAGCCAGAGCTGACTGTGAATGTGGAGGGAAGATAGAAGATGCCCAGTGAATGAAGCAGCAGATTTTGGTACTGAGTGAGAAGTTACATAGAGGCTGGAACTCACCATGGAGTAAACTATGGAGGCCAGGAAAGAGACATGGGACATTTCAGTCCTCTTAACTTGATACTGAAAGCTACATGAAGAAATAAAAGCAGTGCTGGCAAAATGTGAGATGCTGTGATTATATTTGATGTGAGACAAAGGAAGGAGAGAAAACAAGAAGCATGTAGGTGCATAATTTGTGATGCTTTAGTCCTGAAAGTGACCTGCAGCTTCCTTGGTACCAATGGCCCACTGAACTTAAAACCAAAATGCTGCTGTCTCACTGAGATGCCTTGGTGTGCTCCACCCTATACATGCTTGTCTTTCTCCATTGCACAAGGAAGAAGTGAGAAGCATGCACTGGTCTCAAGACTGGTGTTTTGTTGACAACATAGCCTTACAGAAAGCTCCAAAAATAATTGCAGAGAAATTTACTTTCCTTGTGTGTAATAGGTCACTATGGTAACTTGTCTCTGACTTTACTGCAGTAGTCCTCTGTTGGAGGAAAGTCAACACGCTCACATTTATTTCTAGTAATCAATATAAAAAGTATTTTTGAGACTGAGTCTCCCTGATGCATTAGCAAGTTCTTACCAGTCCAAAACCTAATAATTTGTGCATCTCCAACTCTTCAGGTAAAGGGAATTGCAAAAAATAGAAGGCAATTTTTGCTTTATCTATCATACAGGTTTAGCAAGTGTTTTCCCTCCTGACTGCATACCAGTGGGCTGGTTACATTTGGCGACATACAGCAACTATGTGCAGCTGCACGTTTGAAGGTGGATATCAGAAAAACAGAACAAGTTTTAGGGAACCATTTGAATCATCTTTCCATGAACAGTTACTAAGATGAATACATGGAAACAGGAAAACTACAAAAATGTTATTTTTTACAAATTTATTTTTTTATAAAAATGTAATTTTATATCAAATATCAAACTAATAACTCAGGTTTGGGACTTTGCTGGATGTCTTCTCTGTGGCTGGAGTGTTTAATGCAATTAAACACATTCACATCTGTTAGCAGCTTAGATCTGCAGGTAGTTTTGTGCCATTCTTCCATGAGGCAGCTGGCTTGAAGGGCTACTCTCTGTATGGCATCATACGCCAGACAAGAGTGAACCTTTGTTTTAATTTTTGGTTGTCTTTTTTTCCAAATACCTAAAATGAAAGCAAGTTCTCTGGAAAGCACAGATCCACTAATTGCCTCTCAATATGTCATCTGTTTTCTTAGAGCAAAACAAATAAGCTTTTTTAAGGTGAGAAATATGAATATACTATCATAATGTTGTCAGAAAGAGTACTATAATGGTGTCAGAAAGTGAGACGAGGTTTTTGAGGGAGTCCCAGATCTCTTACAGCTATCATAAATTTCAGGCTGTGGTCAGTATTCTGGGGTCTGAGTGCACTAAACTGACTTTGAAATATGAGCGGATGTTGTAAAAGAACTGAGAGATAAATTGAGAGTCCTTGAACATGGGCTCTATAATGTCTATGACCCCCCTGTCTCAACTTGAGGCTAAGTCCTGGTTTTTGCAGTAAAGTGGTACAACCAGGATGGTTTGCATGGATGTACCTGCACACCCCACATGTGCTACCTCAGCTCCCGGTTGCAGCACAGCAAGAGGACTTCTATGCCCCTGTGGAATGGGTTCCTATTGCTTCCGTCTGCAGAGCTGGATCATTCAGTGGAGGTCCCTCATAGTGGTCCAGCCTTGTCCATATGAGTGGGGAACAAAGCCCAGACTCTGGGAACTTCCTTTTAGAAGATACAGCTTATCTCCTTCTGTACAGCAAAGAAGTTTCAATTCACAAATATTTCAGAAAAAAAAACCCAAAAACCAACCCTGAAACAAGCAAAAGCAACAAGAACAACACCCAAACCCAACAGATCTCTGTCAGCTAGCCCAGTATTTTTTCTGATTAGTAAATAAATTCTCATTGCTCAAGCTGAGGTTTAATTCCCTTTTAATACTTGTTTTTATCCATTCAGTGTCATCCTTTCCATAGTTGTTTTTATCTATTCAGTGCCCTCCTTTCCATGCCCAGGATGTCCTTGCAGCATCCCTGTTCACTTGTTTTTAGGGTCCTTATGTGCACCTGCATAAGTATTTCAAGGGCGTTCACTTCCACCAGAGACCAGTGGAGTCATTTGTCTGCTACATTACACATCAATAAATGCTGAAAAACCCAATTTAACATTATTTTGGGTGACCCTTAAAAGCAGACTGCCTCTGCTTTATAAGAGATGAAAAAGGAATTATCTGAAATAAATGACTTTCAGGAAAAGGTTTGGAACAGATCAGACCACTTGTGGCAGTTTTCATCCTGAGGGATGTCTGTTGTCTTACAGACGATGCGCTTTGAGAAAGAAAAAAATATTTGGCACTAACACTCAAGTTACAAGCTCTGAGCTGAAAAAAATCTAATAGCAGAAAAAAAAAAAATTGCAGCAAAAGCTGTTAATTAATTGCAGCAAGAAAAGCAGGCTACAGACATAAATACTTTTCTCTTGCTAGTGTGTTACAAAACACAGTGATGGAAGACTTTAGATAAAGTCATGGAAGAGCTTGTATTTTTATTGTGTGTTTGTGCAGAATGGGCACAACAGGGTTTAATCCATGCTACGTTACCCAGAGATTGCATCCAGACTCATTTTCTAGGAAGTCCTATAGGATCATAGACCTCTGATTTTCCAGGTCAAGGAGCTGGTAGAAGTAATTTTAACATTCATCTGTCCGGTTTGCCAGGGCTACTTTGTCCTGGAAATATAGGTGAAAGGAGGAGAGGGTTGCAGAACAAAGATAGATAGGATCTGGATGACCCCTGGACATGCCTTTGCCTCATGGATTAATCTTAATGTACACACAGCCGTACAGAAACACAGACCTCCACTGCATATGGAGTTAGAAAAGCATGATGTCCTGGTTTTGCATTGATAGAAGAAAAGCTGTGGCAAAACCAATCACTGACTAGCTTTGAATAACGACAACCCGTGAAACCAATCAGAGAGTTAGATATGGCTCTCTGATGATGGAGGTTAAAATCTGGGAAATATCCCAGGAAGCTCTCTTTCCTTCTGGCCTGGGAAGAAGTAACAAGTGTGCCTGGCTCTGTCCTTGCCATGGCGGCCGGGCTGGGCAGGCTCTGGAGAGGCGGAGGAGGAGACCCGTTCCTGGGCCTGCCAGGAGACCTGCTTGGCCCTGTGCCTGGCTGCTGGACAAGGGGAGGGTAGGGGAGATGAATCAGGCTCCCTGCAGCTATTAACATCCTGCCACTAAGCATCTCCCCATCGCGGCCCAAGGAGCCTGACAGGGCCAGGCCAGGCTGCAGTGGCTGGGGGCAGAGGAATGGGGGGAAAGCTCCAGCCACACTAATGCTGCTGTTGAGATTCTAGCTGCTTCCCTGTCCTGGTTTGGAGTAAATTAGGGAAGAACCTCCAAAAAGAGTCCCCTAAACCAAACCTCCACCACCCCTTCCCCCCACCAGTCCTGGGTTCGGGAAGGAAAATACCTCGGAGGAAAGTGGAAAAACCAGTTTATTGACAAAAATACACTCCCCAACATCGAATAGTGGGAAAAGACGGGTTACTGTGATGAGGAGGGTGCTGACGCGTCTCTGTCTGGCCCGGGTCTTCTCCAACTTCTCAGGTCAGGTCAGGTCCGGAGCCGGTTCAAACCTTGGGGGGGGGTGGGGGAGAAAGGAGGGGAAAAAAAAACAAACAGAAGCAGCGGAGGGGAAGAAAAACGGCGGCAGGGGCAGCCGGAGAGCAAAGCGAAGTAAAGCGAAGCGAAGAAGGCAAAAGCACCTGAGCTAGCAAAAGCCAGAGCCGAAAGCAGCCAAGAAGGAAAAAGAAGGCAGGAACTGCAGGCTCCCGCCCAAGAGGGCGGGATTCAGCTGCGAGACATAACAACATATCCAAGATATGGGATGGATATATGGGATAGGAGGCATCTCAACCCAGAACATTCCCCCTGCACAATACAGCTTTTGAAGACTCTTCTACTATAAAGGGCTCCAGCCACCGTTACCAAGACCCCTTGCTCTCAGCCACCCGAGAGATCGTGCAGCTTGACAACAGGGGCAGCTCTGCACTGCCAGGCAGGAGCCATCATCACCTCAGCAGGCCTGGGCTAGAATATTAACTTTTCCCTTGCACAGATGAAACTTGCAAAACACTATTTCTCCCTGACTGAGAGAAAGGGACAGAGTGAAAACAGGTAGAGAGACAATATGAGGGCATTAAGGTCAGTGAAGGAGGAGTTACATCCAAGATGGGAAGAGAACGAGAAGATGCCTTGGTTTTAGGCTGAAATTCTTTCGTAAAGCCATGGTGATGGACTGTGATATACTAGAATGTCCCTTTAATTTGTAAAAGACTGTACTAGGGAGATAAGGGTGTTAGAAATTAATGCAAGAACAAAGGTATTCATGCTAAAGTAAATAAATGTTGAAGTCCCTGTGATCTTATGAGAAGCCTGAACAGAGAGAGAGGTGAGATAAAGTTCTACCCCCAGGAAGAGAAGAAGACTTTAGTTCCTAGAGATAAAGATGATCTTACAAGGAGATGAAGAGCACCTTTGCTTTTGAACCATTCATCTTTAAAATAGCACTCCATGACTTTACATGGCCTCTAATGCAGCTGTGGGAAGGCTGTGTGATATGGGAGGGATTTCACGAACGCAGAATCCCAGGCAGCTGCCATTTGAGAGAATTGAAGCCATAAGAGAGCTGCTCTTCTTGTGGAGAAGTTACCATGATATGTCAAAATAGTTTTCTCTCTCTAAAAGAACTGATGAAAGATTTTTAAAGGTGGTAAACTGATCTTGAGTTTTAAATTTTGTCTCTGCTCATCATCAGTAAGAAAGAAAAGGAGCTTGTGGGGAAGAGGAGAGGTGTTTTGAAAGATTTATTCTAATTCTTATTAATTTTTTCTCTCTTGTAATTCTGTTAATAAATTTTCTTTATACTCTGAGTTTTGAGCCTGCTTTCCTTTCTCCTAATCATATCTCACAGCAGAAAAAGAGTAAATAATTCTAGTAGACACTCAAACCTCTTCACTAATTGGTGCATTGCCTGGGAAAATAAAATAGGCAAACTAAAACCACTTCACAGGAGTTTCCACAGCCTGTACTGAATAGGCATTAAATAGCGAAAAATTCAGTAATACAAAAAAAATCTACTAGAATTTCAGGAAACATCAATCCATGGAAGAGGACAGAAGGTCAGGCTTGCACTTTGGCAGGGCTTATAAACTACACTGAGGGATAGGACACGGATAGGACACATGTATTGCTACAGCAATATACAACAGATAAATCCTGCATCCTGTGACTTTGAATATACAGCTCCAGTGGACTGAAGGCAAGTATCTCAGATGGAGATCCTTCTAAGAAGGAGTATAGAGAGCCATGACTTGGAAGAAACTTCTGTGGCATAGGTATAAAATTCTATTTACAGACTAATCCTCAGTGGTATCTTGTTTCAGACCTGGAACTTTTTAATATTTTGAATAATAGCCTGAAAGATGAAGGATAATATGCTTACAGATGGCAACAGTTTGTGAGGGATAGGACATCTAGGGAAGGGCAAGACAGAGACCAATTTTGTTCTTTATCTCAGGAGTCCCCACTCAAGCAGGCCTGCACGACACAGTGCTGTCATCGTGTCTGTGGAGACCCTGAGGCAGGTGTCATCCAGCAGTGGCAGTGGTCAGTGGAGCTGCTGGGTGCTGACATGGTCATGAGTGCTGCAGCCCCTTGTACCCTGGTAAGCCATGAGGATTTGTGAGGCAATAGGCACAAGACAGCATGTGCACTTCAGGTCACCACAGAAAAAACTTGGTCATCTAAAAGAGATTTAGCAATGTACAGTATGGAAGTAAATCACAAACTGAGATGTGCATACAAAGGCTGCTAGCTCAGACATGACCTGCAAGGACTTTCACAGCACTCCAGTACATCTTTTTATTTCCTTTATTGTTTAAGTCACTAAGTTGTACTGTGATTCACTTCAAGAACAATGGAAAAAAGGTTACCTGCATGAGTTCTCTCTTATTTTTATGTTTCCTGGAAATGTCTAGAAAGCAATGAAATTGATGCTTTAATATGCACGGGAATTTATGGAAACAACAGGATTTCATTTCCTAATATAATTGCTGAATTGATTTGCATATGCAGTGAACTGCTCTGATTTTCTTAGTGGCAATAATAAAGCAGTGTCTGCAGTAATTTAGCAGGTGTTCACAGCTATTCCACGTGTATGTAAAAGGTTACCACTTTGATTTAAAGGTTCATTCAAACTCTTCTTTCACTTTGCAGAAGCCTAATGGAAGATGAAAGGTTCAAGGTAATGAGAACAAAGCACATCTGAATCCATGATATAATTTTTTCCCAGAAACAAGGGGTTTTTTTATATCTTCAGGACATTCTGATAAGAGTTGCTTTTTTCTTGCCTTTTTTTCCCTAATATCTTACTCTGCCTGTTTTGAATATTAGATTTACATATACGGCTCTAATATTTCTCAAGTGTATCCTAGTTAAGTCTTATTTTTTTTCAAGAGAGACAAAATACATTAACTTCAGCATGAAGCAGTTGTCATTTCCCATTCTTCCATTCCCCTTTTAAATAATTCTAAATGAAGAGCTATGTCAGATTGATAAATAGAGGTGAATGAAGCCGTTAAGCTCCACATTTCTTGCAAGATTAAGACATACTTTTCTTGCATACTTTATAACATTAAGGCACCGTTATGATAATAACAGAGCTTAGGGCACCATTTATGATGATACAGAGGGTCATACTGAAGGTGAATGAGAGGAGAAGTTAGTTACTGACACCACTCCACAGACTTGTTTGGTGTTTCTCTCTGGTGAACAGTTAATATCCTTGTGAGAGCTGTGTGAAATGCTTCTGGCAAGCCTCACCTTTCAGTAAAAGATTTCGTGACTTTTTAAAATCTTAGCCTGTGGTTTTCAAAGCAGAGAGGACTCCTCACACAGGTGATAGGCAGAGAATTTTTCAACAGCCTTCTCCCTCATCACAGCAGAAACATAAGCTATTTTATCTCTATTTCCATTCCTGCAGGATAGAAAGTGGGAAATACTGTCAGAGAAATGTATGATATGAGTTAGAAACTATACAAAGAGAAGAGCAATTACTAAGAAATCCTTGGAGGTATGGGTTTCTTTTAAAAAGGAAAGATTTTGGTTAAGAACACAGACAGTTAAGATTACTCAAATTGGTTTCTGGACCTCCTAAAAGCATATTTTATTACACTCGAAGAGACTCTCAGGCCCAGACCGTATTTAATTTCCTAATTTCTTGTTCCTTATAAGCACCTGAATTTCAAAGGAGCCTTTGAATGCCTGGGCATTTACTCTTTGTGTTTTATTTTTCACATAAACTAGATTGGGAGCAACTAATCCTGCCAGTTTCCACAGGAATGTTGTGCAGTTAATGGCTTGCATTCCTATGAAGTGGTTTAATATGACAAGGAGAATTATTACAGGTAGGCAGAGAAAAAACACCTGAGTCACTTCAGTCCATCAGCTTCTAAATACATCCTAGAGATCCTATTGCTGTGTACATTAAAGCTTTAGAATAAACTCTCCCTTTGTTTGCTGAGCACAGTACACGTGGCAGAGAGGCAAGTTCATGAAGTTCACTCTTCAAACACACAATTTGTTCTACTGAGTCTCTAATAATTTGCCTTATGAAACCTGCTGGGGGTTTCTCATTCTAAGAGTTAAATTGATTCAGTCAAGTTAAAGGGAATCATGTATTTACTTCTGTTCCAAACCCATTTATTACTCCTCCATTTTCTTTCTATCAAGGCAGTGCACTGCAGTCCTATTTCATCATTTTATGTTCTGTTCTGCCTTCTGATCTGCCAGCCTTTCAGGAGTAAATAGTGGAGAAAAGGGCATACCAGGTGGTCACCATGGAGAGAACCACACAGAAAAACTAATTGGGCACTGTGTTTGTGGTTTGAAAAGGGCACAGACATGAGATTTCTGGGGCTGCACACATGACAAAATAGCAACATGGGGCAAGAGACGGAAATTCAGTACTGGAATAGGATGCCTAAATCCTTCATATGGCCAGAGATTTTTGGTAAAACTCAGTTGTTACATAAATAATGGACTTTGAAGGAACAATCTATCTCTGCTGATGGGTGAAATGACTTTATCAATACTATTTGGATCTGGGAATATAGGTTTCATTCACAACACCCTGGAGTCCCAAACACCTTCCTTTGGAGTTACAAGCGAAACCACACAACTTGTGCTAATTCAACTGTAAGAGGCATTGTTGCTGATGGAAAATTTAGTGAAATGTTGTTTGCTTTACAACTTGGCTAGATTAGGTGCAGAAAAATAGTGCATATCTGAAAAGACTTTTCAAAGTTGTATGACTACATGACTACATTTTGAGTTGCATGACTCAAAATTAACTTGCAATTCTTTTGGTTCAAGAGGGACTTACAGATTTACAGTTCCTCTCATCACATCTCATCACATCACTGTTGGCCTCTCTGAGGACTGCAAACACTTCTGCAATAATGAAGAATATAATTGCAGGATAAAGAGAGATTTCTGAAACTAGTGGGGTAGCTTACTGGTTTTTCCCCAACCTTCTTTGCTTTGAAAATGCTATTTAACATAATACTACAAGACCAGAAATGCCCATGAAACTGTCCTGCCAGTTTTAGCTTTTAGCAGGGTGAGTAGTTGCAGAGTCACAGAGTGATTTGCTTTCTGTCTTTAGCTGAGCAGTAGATAGATATTGTCTGTGTTTCTCAGCTTCAGGCATGGCACATGATTCTGCTGAAGCTTTTAAGGTGATGCGGTTTCATAGGCATTTTGAGACTAACACTTTCCCTTCACTTTATTAAATCCTGTGATGCTACTAAGTCAGTGATAATCTTTATTCCCAAAAACAATATCTTTGCAAATGAAATTTATTTGAACATTTTTGAATCATCTTCACATTCAGTGGAACTTGCTCCCTCTGATCTTCAAATTATGGAAATAGCCTTTATGTGAGGTGTTTCATTGGTTTGTAAGCCATTTTTGCACCATAAACTTTTGTGGCATCAGGCAACTTTCTGAAACATTTCTTATCTTGACAGAAATAAGTTTTTGTCTATAACAAAACAGAGCTATTGTAGAAAGGATGTATCGTTACACTGAAATACAGGGCACAGAGCAAATGATCTTTCTTCTGAAACGTCTCTTTATATAACCAGCGTTGTCATGACAACTGCAGAGCAGAGTTGTGTTTTCAGTAGCAGATGCATGACTAAGGGCCTTTGTCTTTCTGATGAACACGTCTGCAATTCTCACCCTCTCAGCAGCAGAAAACACAAATAACCATCCCACACAATTTGTTCCTACTCACAGAACTTTCTGTGTAAATGGCACATTACTTCTAAACATGATTCTGCCAGCATTTTATACTTTGAAGCCAAAGCAGCTTTGCAGACCATACATGAGTGCAGAATGGCAATTGAGAGAGGAGCACAGGAACTGCCCACGACCTTACTCCCTTCTGTAATAAAGCAGATACCCCAATGCCTGCCACTGATGAAGGAACCTACCGTTCCTTTAGGTTCCTGATGAGTTACTCCAACTTTTAGGTGATACTTCACAGTAAGAATGTGAATGAAACAACAGATGTAGTAAGTTACAGAAAATTAAGCCTGGAAATTTAGGTGCTTTCTTCATCTCAAGGAATGAGCTTATTCCTAGTGCCTGCAAACTTGATGTTTCAGCTGTGTCACTTTAAGGCTGCAGGCAATATACCTTCCTCACTGTCACAGCTACTTAATTCAATGTTTTATTGATGCCGGTGCGATGATCCCCCAAGAAAAGAAGCACAGAGGGGAATCAGCATTAGCCAGTGACAGAGAAGGAAACTAAGAGTGAGCTTATGCTGCATTTAACGGAGCTACTGTGATGTCCTGCTTTAGTGGACTCTCGAGTGCTTTGACAAAGGGCTGAGTGAAATGGTGTGTGTGTAAGCTTGTAAGTTAGTTACAATTCAGATTTATGGTGGAGTCACATCAGGGTAGCCGCTACTCTGGTTGGGTCTCACAAATTCCCTTGGACATAGATTCATAAAATTGTTTGGGTTGGAAGAGACCTTAAAGATCACCTCATTCCAACCCTCCTGATGTCCCCAGCAGACATCAGCATAAGCAGCATATACACTGGATACAATTTAAAAGGCTAGGCAACACCTGGGTCAGAAGGAAAATGGTAAATAGCTGAATATCACTGCACACCACCAAGAAAATAATATTAAATACCTCAAACCTTCCAGTAATCTTTGGGAGCTTTGTCAACTGTGCCACTGATTATGTAAAAAAAACATAGAAGCATGAAAGCATGGACAATGACGTTAACTAGTTGTTAACTAGGTTTTTTCTTTTATTTTGTAATTATCCAGTGGTGCAGTGCAACATCCAGCTCCGTCCTCATTGCCAAGAAACTGAGTTTGAAATAGAGGAATAGCTTTCTATAATATTCACTGTGCAAGCAAGGAAACTTAAACAGCCAGAGTGTATTAAGGCCATCTCTTATTACAGGTTTTGTTGACACTGGGTTTCCATCAAAAAGAGCTCTATTATTCTGTGGTGCATGGCTTATTGTAGTAAAAGGCAGTGTTCTCAGTTCCTGTGTTATACAGGCAAAAACACAAGCTCAGAAATTAATACCAGTCAATTATCCCACAAAGCCACTTTCTGTTCCACTGCTTCCTGCTAACATATGCAATATTGCAATATAACACTGATGATTCCTATCCCAGAATCCTGTTGAGTAGCAGTCTAGGAACTTTTAAAACACCTAGCCACTGCTGACCCTGTGACTTCACTGTAGTTGTGTTAGTTTGAACATTTTGCTGTTTCGTATTTCCTTGCTGTTGGTTTGCAGGCAGTAACTGGGAACTTGGGACTGCTGCAACATATTTCATATGAGTTGACAAACTCAGCTTTTGACCTTAGCAAGCACAGGCGCCTGCATGTTAGTTTCCTTTAACAATCAACAGAGAGAAAATAGGTATCTTTTGCTCTCCACAGACTGTGAAGTGAGCTAAGCTGTGTAGGTCTCTGCCCACACAGCTTAAGTATTGTATCCGGTATCAAAATGAGTTCTGCTTTTTATTAATGCTTCCTATGATCATTTCTGGCTGGAAAGCATTAGCTTGAATAATTACATGAAGCACAGAGCTGGAGTAAGTGGGCTAGGAACCAGAACCTTTCTGGGTTTATCTGGGTATGAGGCCCACACAAGGAGAATCTTTCACGAAAACTCATAAGGATGACACCTGAAGCACCAAAATCAGGAACAGAGCCACCTCTATTCTATGCAGAGTTTTAGTTTCCCCCAGTTTACACAGATTTAATGAATCTTGAACTTTGTGTGAACCCTGCAGGTACAAATGCCAATCGCAGCTTAGAGGATCCCAGGGCATCTTAGAATATTATATCTGGCAGGATGGAATAGCTTTTGAGATCATTTATATTGTTATGTTGACTTATTTACCTGTCATAAACACTGAAAGGAAATATTTATAAGTTTAGATATTTTCAAAAAAATCTCCAGTATCCCTCGTAGAAATGTACACAAATGAAGATGCATATTTCAGATGTACTGACTTGGAACACTGCAAAGAAGTAAAATATTTGCCCACTTCAGGGAAGTTGTGACAAACTTTTCAGAGTTTGAAAACTCCAGATTAGGGATGCACATGTCAGATATGTGGTCTTTACAAAAAATGGAATTCACTGACTTTTTCCCACCTTTCTGACTGGCCTCTAACAGGACATAAAATGCCAAACACTGTCTCAGGAGCCACTGGATAGCTTTTTACTCAGGCAGCAATTTCTTAAGAAGTCCTTTGCCTTTTGTACATTACTTTGAGTTGTTTCCCTTTTTTGATCAACCACTGCCACCCTTGATGCTTTACTAATACCCTGCTGGGGAAGGCATGTATCAAACAGATTCCAAACTTGGATGGATCCAGGTGGCTAAAGTCAGACAAAACAGAAGCTTATGGCCACCCCGTGGTGTTGAAATGTAATTAAAAGGGTTCCTCTCCTGCTATCTGTTTTCAGAGTTGCTGTTGGGAGGACACAGGGCAGGGGACCACGCTGTGCCAGGATACTGTGATCACTCTTTTGGCTCCATGATGCTTGAGATGACAGAAGGCAGCAAATCACAAGTCAGCAGTGCACTGAAATCTCCTGTGACTGCTTTCTGTTTGTATTATGTTGTAATAAGGGCAAATTTGGACCCTTTCCCCCACCCTATCACCATGGGAAGGAAATAAAAAGGGAATTTCTCATTCTGGAAATCATTCTGCCTTGCTTTTAGCCCCCACAAATGTTAAAATGGTCACACCCTGCTACCTAGGGCCTGCCTGGGAGAGATATAAAAGTTTCTTCCAACAAATTTGCTATAATTAGGGATTTTCCTTATTTTATATAGCTCTTGGATGACAAATATCAAAAGCTATTGCCATGGTATTTCATGTGCAGAAGGAATTGCAGGTATTGCTCATGTAGTGTGATTCAAAGGGAAAAAGACTTTCCAGTGTGCCAACACTGCCAATATGCAATTAACAGGACAAATTATGTATGCAGGTTTGAAAGTAGAGCCAGTCATGCTAAGATCTTCTCTTACATGCCTTATTATCTCCTTCCCCTCCCAACCATCTTCTCTTCCTCAATTTTAGTAAGAACCCTATTAGCATAGAAAGCCACTGATGGAAGTATAACTTGGAACAAGACTGGAATTTGTTGTGGGATTTTATGGAAATCTATGGGCTTACACTAAGGAGTACTTCAAAAACTACTCAATTCTACCATCTTTCCTCTGACTGAATTGGCTGGTGTTTCTTTGTAAACTTATGAACAAGAACTCTAAAATGCTCTGACATTTTCTGATAAATGACACTGCTGCTTCTCATCAGATGAGCCTTAGGAGGTCAGTTACACATTGGGAGCTCAGTTGAGGAGTGCTTTCTGCCTTAATGGAAAACAGCTGCAGAGGCAAACCTGCCAAAGCTGAATGGGATATCAGCAAATCTGCACTATATAGGGTAATTACTCACTTCTGGAGGAAGAGAACAAATAGAAAATCCCTTCCTTAAATGCCTCCAGGGCCTCAAAGAAAATTATGTAAACCCAAAAGCTGATGACTGGAGATTCCAATACAAACCTCCTCTAGCAAGAGCCCAGTAGGGAAAAGATGAAATGATTTCTCAGGTGTGAGGCTCTGGGATATGTCAGAATATTTATCTATACCATGGAAATACATGCCAGGTGTGAACTCTCCCAATGAGCCCCACACTGAGTATGGCAGCTCTGTTTCTGAAGCATTAACCTCAAGCAGGGAAACAGCAGGAAATACATGGTTATGTGTTCAAAACTTAATCAGCTATGGCTATCACTTGATGCTTATGTGCCTGTGTCTGTGAATGAGTTTGTGCCAGCTACAGCAGTCCTGGAGGAGCCCAGTAGTGGGAGTCACTCCGGTGGGTTTGGCCAGTGCTTCTGGCAAAAGTCAAAGATGTGGAGAGCTGGTGACAATGGGAAACACCAGCTGGAGCAGCAAACTACACCTGCGAGCAATTCAGAGACACCATTTCAAGCAACAGCAAGGTGAAAGAAAACTTGTTGGAACAAGGCCAGATTCACTAAGCTAATCACAGGCCTGAAACACCTCTCCTAGACAGGCTGAGAGAGTTGGGGCTGTTCAGCCTGGAGGAGGCTTTGGGGCTATCTTATAGCCCTTTTCAGTGCCTAAACAGGCTTACAAGGAGGCTGGAGAGGGACTTTTCACAGGGTCTATAGTGCTGGGACAGGGGGGATTGGCTGTAAACTGAAGGAGGATAGTTTAGATTAGATATAAGCAAGAAATTCTTTACTATGAAGGTTGTGAGGCAGGAACAGGTTGCCCAGAGAGGCTGTGGAGTCCTCCCCCAGGAGCTCTTCAAGATATGTTGAATGGTGCTCCATGTAACCTGGTTTAGTGGAAGGTTCTCTTCCCATGGCAGAGATGTTAAACCTAGATATTTTTAATGTCCCTTCCAACCCAAACCATTCTATGATTCAACAATTCTATGAAAAGTCTCCCACCTTCATTTATTAGAAGATTTTTACAATTCTCAGTGTGTGAAGCAAACTCTCTTACTCACTAGCTATCTCTTGGCTAGAGATATATCTCAGGACTTTCTTCACTTGAAAGTAATGTCGTGACCCAATGAACATGGTCATGGCATGTATCATGTGATCATGTAATCCTGTCCTGAGACTGGCAGCTCTCCCAGTGGTGTTTTGTCCACTGTGAGCAGCTACACAGGGTGAGCTTGGGGGAAGCTGAGCCCCTCAATGCACCTTGCAGCAGATCTAGTACTCCCTTTGTTCTTAGCATTGTATCTCAGGGCTGTTCCACAAGCAACAAAACCCCCTAAATTTAAAGGACTTTTCTTACTTTATTCTTCTTTAAGCATGGAGTAACTGTGTGACTGGAGAAACAGTGAATAATAAAGTCTCCTCACTGTCTGCCAAGAGAATAATCAGTTGGAGCCAATTTTCTTCACTGTGAAGATTGTTAGTGTCGTCCACCCAAGCTTGTCACACCAGCAGCGATACCCTAAAAACATTTAGAACAGCTTCTAGTGCTGTAAAGATCACAGTCAACCTACAATGAAAGTCAATTGTACGTAATACCTGCCACTGTGACATGTGAGATAGCACCGTGGAAAATCACTGCCAGTGCCAAACACCAGCACAATCCCTGACTGGGAACAATTGACATGTTATTTTAAGGGCTAAAGCCAAAATACTAGTCTCTAGTAATTTCTCAGCATAAAACATGAAGTAATTTCCAGACAATTATGACCTCAGGATAGGCTGTTCAAAAGTATCAGAAACATAATGCACAAACACATTTGTTCCAGTGAAAATGAAAAAATTTTGCAAATTCATCTGTAACACCTGGAGTTTTAAATAAGAAAATACAGATACATTAGTACTTGCAATCTCCTGCTCCATTTGCCTCATACTTCTTAAAATTGTTAATAGCTTCCATTGTCTGCTAACAGTATCTCATAACCTGTGTAATCTGTATTGGCCTATAGGCTCCTCAGTGCAAAAGAACAATATTCAGAAAGATATTGTCTGGAATACTGCTTATTTTCATACATTATCTTCTAGCTGTTTCAAATTCATGAGAGGTCATCTGAAAGAGAACTCAGTTTGTTTCCTGTTGAACAAATGCCTGTGGACCTATTACCATGGAATTTGGTCTCATTTAATTTGAAATAGAAGCCTTCTCTGCAGCTGGCAAGCATACCTAGGTGTGCATGATTTTTTAATAATGGTTTTATAAAGGAGTTTCTGAAAACATATTTGATTTAGTTAATGAAAGTTCTTAAACTAATTTTGAGGAAGAGGATAAATCTTTTATATTGCTAGATGGATAGGTCATCTCCCCTTAACAAGTGTGTTTTGTTTTCCCCTACTGTTAGCTTTTAATATTCAGTTGCAGACATTCAGGCCAGCTAAGCTGATGCCCCACAGGAAGAAAAATCAGAAATATATTCAAGTATCCAAGTGCAATTTTGTTTTATTGCTTATATATGCCAGTCCTGGAATAAAGAACATTCAAGAGATGCTTCCTGAACTCAACTCTGACTCAAAAATGACCACAGGACAGAGACCAAACACTCTGCATTCTCATTATCCTAAAACAGACACAGTCTACATATAGGAAATCGCTTTTAAAAAATCCAGAACCTAAGGTTCCGACACTGTCTAGCATATCTTTCTATTTTTCCCTAGAAATTTGAGTAGGAAATTTGTAAAATCATGGTTGCTAGTACTATATGATGTTACAGGCTATAATCAAGTGCTTAAAACTGTGCCTCTTGTCTGCTGTTGTTACTGTTTTCAGAGTCATCAAACAGCAAGTTTGTGGGATTGACATTTGTGCAAAGAAATTTCTGTTCTTCTTTTAGCAACTGATTCTGAGAGAATTTAGTTTGGTGGCAAATTTTTTCTCTCCCTGATTCTTTTGTCTACAATTTGATGCTGCTAATTGAGATTTGTCCAAAAAGGCAATGTGGTTATTTATGTAAAGGCTAGGTGATAGGTACCAGAAGTACAACTTTCTTCTCAGGGATGAGAGAGGTTTATTTGTTCTGTATGCTCTGGGTGTCATTACTCAGCATTAAGATGTTATGTAGCAGATGCGGAGTGTGCAGGAGCACTTTGAGATGCCCCACTCTGCAGATTGACTGTAATCTCCTACATGAAGCTACTTTACATATCCTCTGAAAAACTGACAGAGAAGTGAATGAGAAAAGAACCTAATCATTTTGGATCTTGGGTACAGAACTGAAGTGAGCTCTTGAATAGTCTGCATATTCTCTTTGTGCTTTCAAGTGGTATCTCAAACAGAAGAAAAGCCAGGTAATGCTGGAGGACAATACTCAGAAGTGCATAAACAGTCTGATACACAGTGGTTGAAGATTTCCTGCTGATTTTGCAACCCTAAGGAGGACCCAGTGTCCAGGAGACCATTGGTCTTTCTTCTGAAACTGTAGGACTCTGCTGTCCTCTCTGACACATTTTTTTCCTCAGGAATTCAGATAAGGAAGGAAAATTTGCTTTCACTTTGGCTCTGTGCGAGCAATTGCTCCTTTCCCTTCATGCTTGCTTCAGCCAAAATATAAAGGAGTGTCCTTTCATGTCTATATCAAATGAAGTATCATGGAAACACTTTTTTATACATTTGTTTATTATTGCTGCAGCACGAACATACAAAGTCTCCAAATTTATGTATTGTTCTTTTCATTTCTACTTCATTAGCAATGGGAACTGATTTGAATGCAAATAAAACTAGAGATAGCAATAGCATAAGGCTAATACCCATCAGGGTAAAGAAAAGCTAATTCATCAAGAAATTTTGCTTTTTCTAGAAGCCGAATCTATTTTGTTTCCTTAACCCTTCCCTGATAGCTACAGGATTTTTTTCCAGTATAGATTAAGTTAGCAAATTGATCAAGGCCCCAAGTGCATTGCAGGTCATTCAGGTTCCCCAGGCAACCCCTGGGTGGAGTCCTGGCTTAGAGGGCAATTGCCTCATGGTGCCAGATCCAAGATCACCAGTCCCTCCAGGAGTCCTTCTATGCACCCATTGGTCAGCATTGTCCTCCCAAAGAAAAGCATTCTTGTGAGTTTTATTTGTAGTTCCTTACAGATGAAGGAACTTTTGTTTTACATAGCCAAAATATTCAACTTTTCCAATAATCATTTAAATCTTCAGTTGCTGATATCTTCCTAGTATGAGTCAATACCAAATTTTCAAGGCAGCCAAACCTGACAGAGACTTGATGAAGTCTATCTGTTAATTCCAGACCTACAGTGGGTGACTCCAGGCTTAATGGAGAACCTCATATTTACCTGCTTTTCGTCCACTGACTCTGGCATTGTTTGGTAGGGTCTAATGACTTTTGTAATTGACCCTAATCCTGTCTTAGTTAGTTTGTAGTAGAAGAGTTTTGAGGAAAGAAACTGCATTCTTTTTATTGAAATATTCTGTAAAGGCTACTGCAATGCCTTTGGTAGGACATCTATGAAAGTGGGCTTTGGGATGCTGAAGTAGAGCTTTAATGACTTCACTAAAGATATGATCTTAGCATTGCTCTCATTGCTCCTGAAGCACAGGAAAATTCATGCAATACAACATCCAAGCTTTGAAACTTTTGTGCTGGTAGAGACTGGAAAATAACCGAATTTCCCTAAAGCTAGATCTGGGCTTGTGGACAAAATAAAACAAGTAATGAAGTCTTTGAAAACTTGAAAAGGAACTAAAATCAACACCTGGATCTTCATCTGGTGCAAACAGGAATACAATGATGAAGGCTGACAAGCTGGCTTTGTAGTCTGATGTAATTCCCTTTTTACAGCTTCTATTTATTCTGAAATGATCTGTTTAAAATGGTTAAACAGCAGACTATAAGGGTCAGAAACTCCATCAGCACTCAACTAATTGTCTATTCTTGCCTGTATGTAGTGGTTACTTGTCTGTGCAGCCGTCTGCCCAGCTTTTAATCACTAAAGCACACTGTGACCTGTGTTTGTAACTATTTTCCTCTGCAAAATAGCAAAAATCCTGGTTTTGAGAGCAAGCTAATAAAGCCACTTGTAAACCAGAGCAGTGAATGCTAAATATTAGTTTCTTAATTACATTGCAAATTAAGAATATTTTGAAAACATAAACCCCAGGCTTTGTGACTATTGTGGGTTTTTTCCTGTACCCACACTCACTAAATTTCTGATTCTCTCCTTTTCTTCAGTAAAGAAATAGCTTTGGGTTTCAATTTCCTTTAAAGAAGCATCAGAGCCAACATCTCAGTACTGAAAAGCTGCAAAATAGTGGACTGGTACATTCATGCAGCAGGGAGAAAAATGTTTATCTTGACACACATTTCATTTCTAAGCTTTCTGAGGGATAAGGGAGAAGGGAAAAATTACCCATGCTCATCTGCTTAGTGAGGTATCTGGATACCAAGCAATTAATCAGTTCTGGAATTCTTTTTTTCCAGTTATGACACATGATTGCCTTAGAAAGGCAATTATGTTTTAATATAAATAAGAAAGAGTCGAGAAACTTTGAATATGCAACCCAGTGTTATACTCCAGTGTTAGAACACAAATTAATTTTAGAAGTGAGTGAGATTTTTAAAACTGGAGTTGATGCCAACAATACATGTGACTCTTGACTGGCATGGCATATCTTCCCAATAATCTTTCTGGATTCTTTTTTTTTTTTTCCCTGTAAATTAGGGCAAATATAGGTTATTTGGATTGTCAAATAGAGTTACATATAACAGAGAAAATATTTTTCTGCTTCAGAGGCATCTACCATTCTTTTTAATCAGTGTACATACTATTATTCAACATTTCAAGGAATAAAAGTTAAACCACCCACTTTATATTTTTTCAATCAAATTCCATCAAATCTGTGGTAAATGTACTGGATAAAATCGTGTATCAAAGATTTGGTCTATTAAAAAGCCACTCCAGGGCATCTCTGAGATTCCAAGACCTGTGGTGCAAGCCATGAAACCACAACATTTGCAACAGAAATGACATGGCCGGACTGGAGATGGCCCATTCATCAAGGATGGGCCTCCACTTCACAGCTCCTCAACAACTGATATCAATCTTGATAGGGGAACCGGAGGATGATCAAATCAGCACCCCAAAGACAAGATCCAGGAAGACTATCAATGTCTTTTCATACTTACGGGAACCCCTTTCAAGGCCTCGCTTGGAAATAAAGAGATACACGAATATTTGGACTTTCAATGGACTTAGCCTCAGGGCAAATAAACTGCACAAAAACCGTACTCCAAGACCCAGTGTGTGTGGCTGAGGTTGGATGGTACCATTGTCACTCTGCCCACTCAGCATTCGATCGATGTTGTCCAATTTTATTGTGGCTTTTAATTGGATTTTTTTTTAAATTTGCCAAATAAATTCTGTTATTTTGAATTGGCTTCTAATCATTTATAACAGATCCAAGCCTTCCACACTCTGCAGTGCATGCAGGACTTCCCATCAGTTTATTAAGGAAGCAGTAAATATTCAGAGCTGTGTCAAGGGTTTGGCTGATGTCACTATCTCTGTCTGAAAGTGATGGAGGGACTGTGTCTGGATATCATTCAAGCCTCAAATATGTCACCTAATTTTGAGGGAAGAAGTTGCACCTCATTTAATTGCCTTGGTGAGCAGTAGCTGGCAATGACAGCCAGACCCTGTTAAGAGATGGCATAACCTGATTCTCTTCTACATGTTCTTCACGTCAACATCTTTGTAACTGCTCTCAAGGCAGGAGTAAGGGAGCAGAGAATATAAGCAGCCTCCTGCCTCACAGCAGGGAATTGGAACTGCTATGGAAACAAGAGCAGCTTAGCAGAAGGAGAATTTACTGGATAGGTTTCTACAATCTCCTTGACATTTTACAGATGTATGGGGAAAAGAAGTTAAAAACCACTGAAGTGTTACCACATCTTCTTCTGCATTTATCTGTTGACAGCCTAGTTAGAAATGGGTTTGCACACGATAAATTGACCTTGGCAGTATGTTCTTGTCTTGTTTTGTGGAGCAGCCCTGTTGTGTAAAGCACAGTCTAGCCCTGGGTCCCCCCTCCAGTTATCTTACAAACCATATAAATTTTGTGTGACATTTATTATATAAAAATTAAAATTACAATTATAATTAGTACTTCATCTGTGAGTGTCAGTTTTAAGACAACTGTTTCTGCCTTTTCTCCACGGATAAATTTGAGAAGCACCGGCTGTCTGGAAAGAAACTGGGTTTTCATGATATCTTGGGGACAGTTTTTATCCCATATCTATTTCAGCTGTTGGTTTTTTGTCTTGTGTTTGGAATGGTCATTGCCCTGCATGGCTCCAAGAGTTTCGTGATGTGTGAGGGCCAGCCCGGGATCCCGCGGGGGTCCGGGGGTGATGGGCGTCCAGAACCTGGCATGCCCCGCTGTGCCACCCCTGTGCACAGCCCAGCCTCTGGACCAGCCAGGGCTACCCAGGGGAGAGATCCCCTGCCCAGCCCTGCTGGGTTTTCTGCTGCTGCTTTGTGTTTTCTGCTACGCTTTAACTAGACATCCCTTGTCTGCCCGACCCCCATGGCTCCTGCTAGACTGTGGAGGTTCTGCTACATTTTGTTTGTCACCTTGGGTGTGCCCGCCTCTGCCCGTGCTCTAAGGTTCCTGCTGCAGTCCGTTCAGTTTCCTGAGTGGCTCTGAGACCGGCTGCCCTGTGGGTTTGCAAAGGAAAGGCCGTTCTCCCTCCCTCTCTCTCCCACCATTTCCTCGGGGACAGGCTGCCGAGCTCGCCCCACAGCGCCCCCTCTGGCCGCGGTGGAGTCATCACCCCACCCTGCCCGGCCGGGAGCCACCGGCGCCCCTGCTGGCTATGACTGGAACTGCACCAAAGGGGAAAGTGCCTGCAGCCCAGAGAAGGCTGTCACGGGGGTTCTGCTTCTGTTTGTGGCTGCTGACATTGTTGTCTGTTGGCCTTGTTATACATATACACACTCGTAAATAACTGTTTTTACTTTTCCCATATCTTTGCCTGAAAGCCCTGTAATTTCAAAGTTATAATAATTTGGAGGGAAGGTGTTCACATTTTCCATTCCAAGAAGAGGTTTCCGCCTTCCTTGGCAGACACCTGTCCTTTAAACCAGGACACAGGATTTCCAGAGCAGAGCTGCAGAAATGCTTGGATAACCCTCAGAGAAACAGTGACTCCTGCATGCTGATGTGAAGCACATTTCCAGACTCAGATATTTGTCATAAACATTTGTCAGGCTGCATTATTTGTGGACTAACTATTACATTATTCACCTCTCTTCAACACTGCTGCCACCATCCCTTAACAGTGATGAAAAGTGAAAATCTGCTGTCATGTCTGTCATAATGTAAATAGATTTATAAAGAAAATAATGCCAGCTGTCGGGAGAGACTTAAATACCTGTTTTTGCACTCATCATGAGTGATTAGGTTTGGTTTCCTGCCCTTCTTGTTCATGCACAATGCTGAAAGAGACCTGAACAATAGTATGAAGTGCTTGCCATTTTAAATGCCAAATTCAAAAGACACAGGACTTTATTTTTATGTAGCACTACACACATTCCTTTCTATCAGCATTTAGTAGAATCAGAGCAAAATATATTGCAGAAAAGTTAATAAGGAAAATTCATAAACTATTTATGCAATCAATATGAGGTACCAAAATTGCTAATTTTTCACTTGGGTGGGAAATAAAAGTAAGTAGTTCATACTATTATCTGAGAAGCCTGTCCTAACCTGTACACAGTGTAAGAGAGATGGACAATCCTGTATATCAAATTAAGCTGCTGGTAACTGGGGACAAAGATATGAAATATATGTACAGCACTTCTGACAGCTAGGGCTCAGTTCGGGTACTTAAAAACAAGAAGTTAATACCATTTAAGTTACCTGATGATAGCTTGGTCATGCTCAATTTTAGGCAAGTAGCTTTTAGCTATTAAAGTGTGGTGGTTTAGCATGAATGTGAAAGGAGTTTTTTCCTAAGGAAATTCTAATATAAATTGACAGCTTGGCTGACAAATGGGAGTGTTTTCTATGCCTCTGGAAACACAGTCTTGAATCACAAGTCCCAGGTGACTCTGCCTTTTCCTTTTCCATATGGAAAGGAGCTAACATCACCTCATAAATCAGAAGTTTGGGCTGAGCCCTCCAGGCCAGGCCTAGCCAGGCCTTGGCAGGGAGGGAGGCCCTACCTGTGGGACAGCAGCCAGGGCTGGCCATGTCCCCTCTGTCCCCTTCCCCCGGCTCCTCCGATGGAGAGAGGAGGAGGGAAGACTGCAGATCAGCAGTCTGGCCCTGCACCAGGACCACGGTGGCTGTGCTCTGGGCCTTGGTTGCCAGAGCTGCTGGGCCAAAGGAGAAGAGACTGTTTGAGAACTTTTCTCTGGAGCTCCAGGGAGCTGATCCAAGTTTGAGTTGCTTAGATCTGACCAAGGGTGGAAGAAGGTCATCCATCAGCGTTCCTAATAATGCTCCCTCTTCTCCTTCCTACACCCGTCACCTGTGGCCTTGAAGTTCCGGGAGTCAGCTGAAGAGGAGAAAAAAATCTCTGGGCAAAGACTTTAACTCTTTTCCCTCCTCCATGGAAGACAGAGTGATTTGAAATGTAGAGAGACAAAGTCAGTGAAAGACTACTGGAAGATGGGATGGAGGAAGTGGACATTTCTGACCAGACTTCTCTAGATGTGAATTATGGGGAAATGGACTGTTTTTGTAATATCCTAATGCTCCTTGGGGGAATGTAAGTTCTAGCCAAAGGGTTGTGTATATTGACATACATGGGCTTTAACTGAGAATTTTGAATAGAATATATCCCCGGCTCCTGGGAAAGAATAAGGAGGTCTCTATTTCTTTTGAGATAGAGGCGATTTTAGAGATAGAAGAAAATCCTTGTTTTGTACTAGAAAAGCATTCTTAAAACAATACATCAAACATGTGGAAACCCATAAACAGATTGGGAAATGGTTGTATGGGTGGGACTGCACAGAATCTGCAGAAATTCCAGGCAGTTGCAGATCTGTGGCCTTGAAAGCCACCAGACCTTTTCTTGTGGTGTGTTCTCCATAACTCTAGAGAGGCTCCTCTCCCAAGGTGATGTAGGATTGTGTTTAAATGGTGGCAACTGACTGAAAATCATAGCTTTCTCTCTGTGTTGAGTGGGAAAGTGAACAGTTTGGGGGGGGGGGGGGGAAAGGTGTTTAAATGTCTCATTTTTTGTCTCTCTCTTTCTTTTTCTTTAGTGTATGTTAATAAAATCTATCAGTTTTTACTTTTAAGTTGTGCATGTTTTGTCTTTTCTCCCAAAATCCTATTTCCCAGTTGGTAAATGAAATTTGGTGAATGTGAAACCACAACATAAAGTTATATAAAAGGTTTTTTACACTTGTAAACACGAGGAATCTGAGGCCAAGTGAGCTTCTGATAAAATTACATGTATCTATGATATTTTATGGAAAGAGGGGAGGACTTGTGGCAAAGATCACTAAATCTGATGTATTTTCATGCTACATATAATCAGATTCTAAAATAATTGGATGCGTCACTTTATTTTTACTAATCTTTCATGTTTCTGTCTAGGTGTTCCTACTGAAATTATAGTGTGCTTAAAACCTAGAGTGTGGATGAATATTGCTAGGCTATATTCCTTGTATCTGCACAGCCAGTTTGAAATGATTTTTAGGCTCCTGCTTCTGAAGAATGAAGTGCACCATTGGTTATGAACTTCTGAAGTTATCTATTCACTGACCAGCCAAACATTAACAAATCAAAGTAGCAGGACACTGTGCCTGAGTGGCTCAGCTCAAAGTTATCAGTTATCAGATTGGATGTAGGGATGAGTGAGCAATGGCACTGCAGCTGCAACAGCCAACAAGTGCCTTTCTCAGTAAGGTTTCAGCTGAGTTCTGTTCAGGTTTAGTAAAGTTCTGTTCAGTTTAAAGTATAAAAAGACCTGGTTTTAGTGTTAAAAAGATCTTCTTCACATGTATGATGAGTTCCATGTATCTTTGTTCCCTGTTGCTACAGATTTCAAGGTCATGTCCTACCTTCTCATTCCTTCATAAACATTTGAAATGAGATGGAAGTACTGCTTTAGGTAAGGATTCTGCTTAAAAAATTGCGAGCTGTATTGCAGAAGTAATTTCCTGAGCTGTCTCTGTAACTTGTGTAGAAAGAATAAGTTCTGGGCTAAAAGGGTATTGAAAGTAACTACAGTTAAATGTACTCTTACATTCTCAGGTATAATCACCTGGTGGCTATTGCAGAAGGAAGGAAACAAGACCTTCTGGCTACAGTTTTTATAAATAATCTCCTACATTTTCTCAGTCACCTAATGAGGCAGGTAAACCAAGAACTCTTTTATATATTGCTTCTGACCTTTAGTGGAGTAGACAGCAATGGCTTTATTAATGTGGTTTTGAATCCTTCTCCTGTTTATTAACTTTCCTTAGCTTTTCTGCTGCATAGGCAATACTCTCTGCTTGAGTTTTATGGGATCAAGCCCCAAGATCAACTGTGTTTAAAGTTGTTTAAGTATTTAAGTCTGAACTGAATTGTTAAAATACATTTGTCACCTAGCAAGCTTACAAGAAATCATGGCTTTAAATACTAAGTCTATGAAGATAGAAGAAACATAACTAGGAGCTGCCAACAGATCCTGGAAAAACTTGACAATGCCTTCCTTTTCCTCGTGGTGAACCTGTGCCCACTCTCCTTCCCATCAATACGGAATGAATAATTGAGGGCAGCAGATAATTCTCACCAGAACTTGCCTGCCATGAATTTCAAATTCATAGTTTTTAGTACAGAACAAACTAAGGGAAGCTGTTCTGAGTGTATTGTAGTGGGATCTCTGGATGTAAACCCTGTGCCTAGTCAATCAACTTCTTATGTGTCAGACACCTGTACTACTGAGGCTAGAATCAACAAGGCTTCTTTGTACAGAGTATAACCTTCATGCCCTCTCTCATGGACAAAGAAATGAGCAAATCAAGAAGATCAGTGAGATGACAGACCCATTGGAGATTTAGATCTCTTATCTCTCAATGCACACATTGTAGTAGAGTGTGGCATAGCATGACATGTTCCCTATCTCTGTGCTCACTTTTCTTCACAGTATCTCTAGAGGGTCTCTAAGTGACTATTGTCTTACTGTTAGTTAGATTTTCTTCTATAAATTTTTATGCCTCCTGCATATTAGGACATTTTCAGTGATGTTTTCTGTGGAAAAGAAGGGTTCTTAAGAGTTATTGCAGTGTATTCTTGGCTGAAATATAGGCTTATAACCAGCTAGTATTTATGCAAGGACACAAATAAACTAGTAATATTATGCAAATATAAAAAAATTGCTGTGCCAGGATTATAATTCTCAGTTGTTTTTTTCATGCGATGTATTTCATATTTAAAATTTAACAGAGCTCTGAATATGAAAGTGCAGGATAAGATTTTCATGCATGGTGCAGGATGAAAGAATTCAGAGGTGTTTTGCTCAGTATGCTGAAGAGCAGGTTTAGCACGAGTCCTAAATAATGAGGTTTACCTGCCTCATTCAGTTTTTCTGCTTCACGAACAAACCAGAATCCTGTTTCGTTAAGTGAACTACAAAAGTTCTAACTTTAGCCATTTAAAAAAGTTTGAGGGTTAATCTAATTAGGTAAATACCAAGCACTAAAAGCACTAAGTAGTCAGTCAGGAAAATGCAGTAATCCTTAGAAATGTAAGGACTTATAAAATCTAACTCGTCTCAACATTAGGTGTGAGAGACTATTGCACATAGAATGAATCATCTCTTGCAGACTTCTGTTATGAGGAACATAAAAATGCAGATTTTACACAGCTTGTGTAAGGGGAAAAGAAAATACTGGTTTTTAACAAAGCTGGCTCTGGCCCATCCCTCTGTCATGTAAAGAAGTAAAAGCATCTGTCGGCCTCACCAGGATCATCACCCCGAGCAGGCTGCAGTCTGACCTAAGAGTATTTGTTAGTGCAAAGGACAGTGATAGCTATCCCACTCCTAATACTTGTCCAGGTACTAGGACCTGATCCTAAGTTAAAACACCCAGCCATCAGTAGATAGAAACTTGATGTTATGATATTACCTATTATTTGAAATCATTCTGGACAGTTATGTCATTAAAAAAAAAATGAAAAGTGATCCCATGGCATTTTCATAGCATATTGAAAGGGATTGAGTTTTTATTCCTCACTCACACAAGCTTATCCATAGTAGACTAATCTCATTTTGTTGTTTAGGGAAAAAAATTTAAATTTGAGTTTTCTTTATATTAATGCACACACTACTGTACTCCTCTTATTGGAAGTTAACTTCATTTATTGTTTGATATGTTTTGCAATTAATAATAAAGAAAATATGGATTTGGGATGCCCATATGGCTGCTTGCTTCACCTTGATGTTTGGTCACATCTGGTTACACTGTATGGACTTTAGGATAGTTTAGGATAAAATCTGGTAAGTCTATTGGAAAACAGGTATTTAAAAAGGAGGTTTAAAACCTGCTGAACAAACTGAAATCCAAATCATGTAGACTTTATCCTGTGTATTTCCTCTGTCTTTTGACTAATCATATATGGCCTTATTCTGTTTATCATGCTTCATTGCAGGGTAATAAGGTATTCAATATATGTATTCAAGAGCCAGTTCATTCAATTTGCAATTTTGAAAAACCTATTCTGCTGAGTAAAATTGCTGATCAATTTGATTGCAAGGTTGCAGAGGCAATGGCTATATGTTACAGCAGTGATGGTTACAGCACTGATAAACAAAGTCACTGTGTCACTCACATGCCTAAAGTGACACGAATGCAGCAAAATTATGCACACCTCAGACAGAATGGCCCTCAAAAAGTGACAACTGTTAGACTCAGTGTGAATCTTCCATCTTTCGGGCATCTGTGGATGGCACTGTTACGTGTCAAAGACATTTATTTTGATGTGAAAGCTCCTTGTTTCTATCTGGTGTGGTAAAATGTGTTAAGTGTGAGGAGTTTACCAAGATCAAAAAGGGGCAGTCATCTTTGCAGTGATCTGTGAAAGTGGAAAATGAACCTGTTCCACACTAAACCCTCAGATAAGTCTAAAACAGAAAATTCAAACTTCTCATCCTTCCTCAGAAAATGCATCTATCATTTGAAACTAGGAATAAAATGTCAGCTTTCATTAATTTTAATTACTGACCTTATGGAAAGGGATTGAGAAGTGGCAGAAGCAGAGGAGACAAAGAATGATGTTGCCTTCTTAACTGAAAGGCAAGTGTCATTGCAGAATTAATGTACACAGCTCCCACCCTAGCACCTGTGGCTGAAGCATGTGGGAGGTGTACTGGCAGGAATTTCGGATGTGAGCTGTAGTGCTTCGGTGGAAATGCTGTGGGGTATTTGTCAATCCATCTTGCCCTTAGAAAGGCTGCAAACATCCATGGTCTGTTATAGCAGAGACAGACTTGAAGAGAGAGACTGACCTTGAAAAGTTAGCTACAGGAATGGTGGGTTTTATCAGCCATCTCTGCCAGGGAGCCCACAGCAGGAGATATATTGGCAATAATTTTTACAGATGAACATCAGTTGCCAGAAACTGTCTGTTATTTCTTCCTCTTCCTCCTCCTCCTTCTCATCTTCTTCTTCTCATCTTCTCCTTCTCCTTCTCCTTCTTCTCCTTCTCTGCCTCCCTTGCTACTACTACTACTATTTCTTCTACTTCCTTATTTTCTTATTCATACTCTTGTTTTTATTACTCTAACTAACTTATAACTTTTTTTTTTTTGTCCTATTGTTAATATTTATTTCTGCTATTTCTTCTTATTCTTCTTCTATGTCCTATGTCCTATGTCCTATGTCCTATGTCCTATTCTTTTCTTTTCTTCCCAGGCACGGGCAGCCCGTGTGGCTCCCTCAGGACGCTGGGCAGGCTCTGTGCCATCCAGGCTCAGTGCTAATCCTCGGGCTCTGAGGGCAGGCAGGGCCAAGGGCAGCAGAAGAGGTTGCACACCGCCCACAGCGCGCACCTCATACGGGATGGACGCTTCCTGTGGGGACCCTTGGCTGGCAGCTGGGGAGCTGAGGGGCTGGAGCAGCTCTGCAGGGCAGGGACTGGCTGGTGGGCAGACAAGGCACTGAACGGCACCTGGGGGCACGGCTCAAATGCCTGGTGCTCAACCCAGGCCTTCCGAGGGACGGGAACTAGGAGCCCATCCTCTGCCAAGTGTCCCAGTCTTTGTTCCTTGTCTTCTTGTTCACACAGCTCGAGGACACTCAGTTCATCCCAGTCATCATCCTCCCGCAGCCAGGGCTTGATCCCAGGGCTCCAGACACTCATGTGTTCCCAGTTGTCCAGAGTGAGCTCGCTGTCACTAGCATCTTCCCAGCTGGACTGGACAGATGGCCTGTTACCGTTCCCTTGGGAGAAGTCTTGGCCAACTGAGTCTTCCCCTTCAGAAAGCTCTTGGCCAATAGATTCTTCCCAGTCAGATGGTTCTTTGTAGCCCTCAATTTCTCTGAGGGAATACAGGCCTACCTTGCTGTATTCTTCCCAGTCAGAAAGTTGTTGGTCTTCTGGCCAGCTGGGCAAGGGGCTGGCTGGCTGGGAGATGGGGTTGGCCTGGTTCTCCTCCATCTCGCACGTCCTCTGTCGCAGAGGGACGCCAGGAGCTGCCTTGTCCTGAGACAGCTGCTCTCCTGACACTGGGCACACCAGGGTTCTCCACCCCTTAGACACCCCTCTGGCAGGGTGGGGCCCTGCCATGTCACAATGGCCTCTGGGCACCACAACGTTCTGTGTCACCAAGGGCCCTGACACAGAACGCTCCTGTGTCACAAAGGGCTGCCCCAGCACCCATCCCACAGCTGAACCCACTGGAATTGGCCTGGAGCAGCCCCCAGCCTTGGGGACTTGTAGCCCCTGATGTGCCCAGAGCCCTGTGAGGCTTTGGGCACGGCCCCACAGACAGCCCAGGCCCCACAGTGCAGAGGCCTGGCTTTGGAGGGTGGGCAGGAGCCATGGGCCAGACGACAGAGCCCGGCAGCTGTGGGCAGTGGCTCCATGTCCAGGTGCAGGCTGGGGACCAGGGGAGCCCTCAGGGTGCCCCTCCATGCTGGGAGCAGAAGGGGGTGCGGGTGAGCAGCTGGGAGCACAGCAGTGGGGTTGCACTGCCTTCCAGCTCTTCAGGTACAGAGAATTGCAAAGAACAGGAGGAATTTTTTGGTTTACCTTTCATACAGGTTTAGCAGGTGTTTTCCTTCCTGACTGTGTACCAGTGGGCTGGTTACATTTGGCAACATGCAGCAACTATGCGCTGCTGCATGTCTGAAGGTGGGCTTCAGAAAAACAGAAGAAGTTTTAAGGAACCATTTGAACCATCTTTCCTCGTACAGTTAGCATGATGAATGCATGGAAACAGGAAAACTATAAAAGTGTAACTAATTTTATATCAAATATCAATCTAGTAACTCAGGTTTGGGACTTTGCTATGCTGGATGCTTAAAAAACCATGTTTTTATAGTTGTACATTGAAAGCTCAATAACACAGGACACTCAGCAAGGTTTGGTGAGTGGAAAAACAGAAGTCTTTCAAGAATTTTATTAAATGTGGGGTTTTTAGATACAAACAAGCCTGCATTTAATGGCTGAAGGCCTACTGTCTTTTTTGCCTAACATGTTCTTTAAAATTGGTATGACCATCACAAGCAGCACTATTTTGATAATGAAAATCAAAGCAGTAATTAGCTTTTTTTATGGTTGTAAGCACATCTAATTATGAAACTACTTGTGAATCGAAGACTCAGCTTTTCCATGTATTGAAAGTTAATTACCTTGCTGTCAGTTTCCTCCATGGAAATTTTATTTTGGAAATGCAGCAGAATTATTAATTTATTTTTTTTTCATGAACCCTGCACACCATAACTGCATATAGAATATAGGCTTCACTAACTTTCTTTTCTTTAACATTCTTCTTAATGGAATCCCTCAGTTGCAGGCAAGATTTAATTTAGAAAGAGTTTCTTTGCAAAACCAGAGACACATAGTGTAGAGGAAAATCAAAAGGATCCTTTGTAACATTTAAATTAGCCTGTTAATCCTAGTGTGACTAAAGCAGAATAGTCATCATAGCATAATAAAAAACTAAAAAAAAAAAAAACAGATTAGTGTTTTAGAAAATTATTAATCTTTTTACTATCATAGATATCACTCTGTAACTGCAAAGGAAGGTGCTGATACAGACTTGATTTTTAGTTAAAATCCTCAGCAAATGCATAATCACTGCTACAGAAATGCTTAGTATTTGATAACAATATAACAATAATTAAAATAAAAATTACCCACTTCAAGCTCAGTTTAAGCGTCCACTTCAGTGTTTTTAGAGTTTCAGTATTTGAGAAAGCAATCTGACAGCAGATTTATGCTATGGGTTCAGAAGCTGACAGTGGAGAATGAGAACAGCAAAATTGAGTCATATTCCCTGATTAAATTGGGAGATTTTAAAATTGCTTTAGAATAGCTCATCTCACCTCAGAGGAGAACTTTCACATATTCAAATATAATTCTGTCCCCATCAAAGGCAAAGGGATTTAGCTCATTTAAGTGGGAGAGGAAATCGGACCTGCCTCTGTCATCTTTAACTGTGAAATAAAAAGTTCTTGAGCTGAGCTAAATGTTGTTGAAGTTGCTTAGTGTAAGAGCTGCCTTTTACTCAAGGTAAATGTAAAAGGGGACATTCAAGGTAGCACAAATAATAAGAAAGCTGTCACAATCACTGGCTTGCATGTTGCAAAGGCTGAGAATAAGATGAACCATTTGGTAGTGGAGAAGGGCAAGACAAATGCAGGCATGTAAGAACTGATTGCTGAAACTGTGATTGCCTACCATCTGTGACAGAAAGAGGAAAGGGGTCCTGACTATGAGGAAATAGATAGCAAAAAGGCATTGGATACATTAACAGCATCATTAGCAATCTGGTCTGAAAAAGAGATAAAGTGTAATTTTTGTATGAGACTGGGAGCAGAAAGCTTGCCCTCTGATTGCTGCTGTGGCCAGAGAAAATGGGCCCCAACTTTTTTTTTTCCCCAACTAAACACCTTTCATCACATCAGCAATGCATAAATCCCTTTCTTCCTTGTGGGCAGAACTCTCCACTGAGCCTTGGCCTATTAACTAAGGTCAGAAAGGACACAGAACAGTTGACAAGGTGTTTTTTTTTAAATTATACTGTTGTGGGAACCAAGGTAACAGCTCTGATATCCAATGTTTTAAGATAATTCACTTTCATTTATCAACCTATCCTTTACCTTATTATCTTTCTATGCAGTGTATTAGTGAGTTTTCCTGGAGGACTCGTTTTAGTGTGTTTGCATACAAATCAATGAGTTTGTTGCCCCTCTGTCTGGAACAGCCACAGCACAATCTGCTTTGGTTTGTTACAGAGTAAAATTTCATGGGTACATGTCTGACAGAAAAAACAATCATTTCCTTAGAGTTACCTACTGCTTTACCCTGGAAAAAAGGGAGGGTCCTGGCTTCCTCCATTGCCATTCTCAGCTGCTCCTATTTGACATGCCATACACTGGAAGTCATCTCATTTGGCAATATAATCTATCTGGAGGTTTATTAATCCATATATCTATTTTTAGACTGTATTTAAGTTGGTAGTGGAATGGTATCATTCAATTGCAAAAATGGATGTATTTTTGAAGTAGCCTAGACATCCTTGCAAAGGTAGAGTGCTTTATTAGGATAAGAGGACTATAAATAAACAAGATAATGAAATATTCTGACTTCACAGTGTATCAGATTATTTGTGTTAACTTAAGGAACACAAGCCAAAATAAAAGGAGTCCAAAAGAAAAGCAATAAACTTCAAAGTATGCCTGAAAGTCTACTTGAAGTCTACTTTGGCAAAGGAAATAAAGACATTTTCCAAGCTGCATTGAAAAGAATGTCAAGAAGGTGAGTGAGTGATCTGAGAATAAATACAGGAATGCAGATGAACAGGGTAAGGCTAACGCATTAATTTTCATCCTGGTTCTCTGGTTAGATTCATCTTCTGCAGTAGCAGCCATAAATTAAGGTTTGTGACTGACTGAAAAGGGCACTGCTTTTAAATCTAAGGTGCTCATCAAGAGTATTGAATGCATAAAGTTTTTTCACATATAAAGACCAAGTTGGCAGGTGTTGAATTATAGAAGAAATGTCTTCTTTCCTCCTTAAGAAATTTAAGTAGTGGTCAGCTATATTGGTGCTAAATCTCAAGCTTGGTGCACCTCAGTGTTTCTAGGAGAAGCATCACCCAGACAGAGCCTAGCTTTCTCCTGGGAGTCCAGCTGATGAGTTTTCATTCAACTCCTTTCTGCCTCAGGTGATGACCATAAAAGAAGTGCTACCTCCAGTTCCTTACCAGTATAAATACATGTAGCAAGTTTAAGGGTGGGGTTTTTATGATACTGAGTTTTCTACCTAAAAAGATCTCTCATCTGCAGAAATACCCTGTCTCCCAGTGGGATAGTTTGCAGTTTGATTTATTTCTGTGGCTACATCTGACACTAAACATGAGTAACTTATTAAGCCATCTGTAGCCCTCTCACATCATTAAGATCTTCAAGGTCTCTGGGGAAAGGTTTTCTTCACACATTTGCTTCATCAAGCCTCTTACAGCAGAAGCAGTCTGCTACAACCAAATAAAAAGATGATGATGAGGTTTGCCACATAACTGGTGGTGTTTGCAAGGTGGATACCTACAGCTACCGTGGTCACAACCTCAAGACACTGGTTCTTCATATCCTAAAGCAGATGTCTGTCACATGAATCATTCCCAAAACTCTCTACTCTCTGCTGGCCAAAAAGGAGCCTGATAATGACTAGCCCAGAAGCAAATTACTTGTCTGTACCAGCTTGTAGTTTTTTGAGATGACTTCTGAATTATCTTTCACACAAAACATTGCTGAATACAGAAGGTGATAGTGGACCTACACCTTGACAGGAGTAAGATGAAATGGTGTAACTTCACAGTAACTTCATTTCAAGTGTAGTCTAGCATGAGAATATGAGTCTCCATTCACATGATAGAAATAATTCAACCTTACCGCTACTTTGTATGGACAGAGAGCCAAACGTTTAGTGGTGTTCACATCTGGAAGTGCCAAGATCCTGGCTGCATATGCCTGTGTTAAACAGAGCTAAAAACATGAGGTGGTGCAATAAAAAGCTGCCTATTACTGAAGAGTCACAGATGTGAATTTAAGTTAATACTGTATGCAGAAGTCATCTGAATGTCTGATCTGGGAAATGAAGAGAAAGAGAGAGAAGTGCATCAGAGATGCATAGGAATATTCACTGTTGATTATCACCTAAAATAATTCCAAAGAAAAATATCAGTCCTTGCTCTTTGGCATGTTTTACATCTGTTTAATCCATGAACACTCAACAGAGTTATTCCTAATTACCATAGGAGAGGAAAAGAATTGGAAAAAGTTGTCTTTTATCTTAATTAAAGGTATCACATGTGCCTGTCTAACAGGTCATCAATGTTAGTGCACATTTAGGGGATACTGCTATCATCAAGCTTATGTGACTTTTGAAAGGGCTCACACAACTGGAATTCGTATTATCCTGTTTTTCAAAGCTTTCTCATACCAGAGAACTCTTTTTCATCAACTCTAATCAATATTTCAAATTCTGACAATTAAATCAGTCCTTGGACTGAATAGCATACTGAATGAAAGAATCTTCAGTATGCTAGCACAGAAAAAACAGCAGCAAAAACTTGACTTTCATAATACTGAAGTTTCCTTTTTCTTATAATATTGCTATAAATTACCTGAAGAAAAGGCTGCTGCTATTATCAAGTCCAAAACCACCACTCAGGATATATTCTGTCTACTCTCATAAAAGCACCTATGTACTTCTTCATCCTTGAGCTTCATCTGATATAAAAGCAGTGAAGTGATTAGAGTAAATGTGGCCAAATATAAACACTACCCTCAGCAGCAGTGCCTGTTGCACTGTTATCTTGCATGCCAAGAGCAAGTTGCCATGAAAACAAATTCACATGGAAGCTGTCCTTGCTGTGCAGAGAGTCACCCAGCAGTCAGGGGCTTCTACCTGTATGGTGTTTCCCTTCTACCTTCCTTGTGGCTTGGTGGTGTCACAGCCCCTCTCTGCTTCTGGTGAAAGGTCTGGGTATTTATATAAATTCAGAATGCAAACCCAGCTGATCCAGCTGATTGTGGCAATTTGTACTTCCTTTTTTTTTTTTTTTTTTTTCCTTTGCAGCAGCAGAAAGTATGATTCCTCCCTCAGCTCTGCAAAGGAGGGCATGGCTAGGGTTGGTGTTAAGGTTAGGATCAGGGCCACATCTGAAACTTTCCTTCACAGACTGCTTTTCCTGTTACAAGCATCTTCCATGTCAAAGCCACCTCATGTGGCTGACTCACAGTCTGCTGCTAAGACAGAATCTAAGCAGATTTTTTTCCCCCTAAGGAGCAACTTTGGGGAGCAAGAGCCTTTGCAAGTGCTCTCTGATATGTTACTGATTTGTTTACAGTCCTCATGGTCATAGAATCATAGAATATGATCATAGAAAGTCTAGAATAATACAAAGTCTTAGGTTAGAACAGACCCTAAAGATCATCTAGTTCCAACCCCATATAAAAAAAAGTTTGAGGAATCACTTCAAGAACACTGGAAGTGATTTCAGAATTCATTTCCACAATCCTAATCATGCAAAGGGTCTTGAAGTGGACGTAAAGATCTGGAATAATTTTTATGTATTTTACACTTGGAATGTCTTGTATCTCTCATGTTAAGAAACTTTTTTAAGTGTAATGGGAAAGGGAAGCAACCCGAGATCTGAGAAAATGTCTAAGAGCATTGTTGCAGGAGCAGTCTCCTCTGATCTTCCCTCATCCACTGGGACCATGTGAAAGCAGTCATCATTAAATTAGCTCTGGACATTCATAATGACCTATTTGTCTCTTTAAAAAGGTCATTCTATGTTTTTTTCTGCTAGTAGCAGATACCTGAGATGTAAATGCTGTTCCTGGGCTAAACCCACCATAATAATTTAATGATAGACACTGTCATCATCTTCCAAAGATATTTGACAATTCTTGCTGTAGAATTGTACCCAGGACTTCAAATCATTATGTTTGAGGGGAAAGGCATTCCATGTCATTACCTTTTGCCCAACCTGAACTCCTAATATCTATCAACACTATATTTTTTTGTATCAAAACTGGAGATTTACTGGTCATGACAACATATGAAAGTGGAAAACTATATTATATAAAGCCATTATAATATTAATACACTTGACCAGAAAAACGATATTAAATTTCAATATTTTTCCATACTGAAATGTGACTGACATATTTAAAACATTTCAAGAGTAAATCACACATCATATTTTGAAGCTGTCAGCTCCCCAGTGGAGGTAACATCACGCTAACAAATGGTAAAATATCATTTCAGCTTCTTGAAACTGACAACCCCAACTAATAACTGTATTGAGATAAAGTTGCTGTTATTTCTTGAACCCCTATATAATTTAAATGCACACAAATCAAAATACAGAATTTAGCAGCCACAGAAAAGCAGAGAATTTACATGAAGTGGACAAGAGATGGGTAACTGGAAGAGTAATGGATTGAGCACCAACTCAGAGCCACTAGCAACAGTGAACTGGCCTGCTGGCAGGCAGCATGTGTACTAGTTTAATGGCTAAGTGATCTTATTATTAAATTATTACTTAGTTATCCTGTTGTGAACTGCATCAAAAAGTACCACATTTAGAAGAAAATACATAATTTAAAATTATTGTTAAAGAGAATGGGATAGTTTTCTGCTTTGCCAAATGATACTTTGTCAAACTGACACCTAAAGCAGAAGAGAATAAATGCTTCAGACTTATTTATTATTTCCTATTAAGGAATAATATTTTTTTTCTCAGGATCTGGGCAGAAATGCTGACATTGAAGTTTTGCAAACTGGTTGTCATTCAAGCTATTTTTTTAAGGAAAATACTTAGTCATAGATCGGTTCATTTGAAAAAGACCTCTGAGATCATTGAGTCCAGCTGTTAATGCAGCTATGCCAAGGCCACTACCTGAACCATGACACAAGTGCCACATCTACAAGTCCTTTAAATACCTCCAGGCATGGGAACCCAATGCTTCCCTGGGCAGCCTGTTCCAATGCCTGATAATTCTTTCAGTGAATAAATTTTTGTTAATGTCCAATTTAAACCTTCTCTAGTACAACTTGAGTCTGTATTTCCCTGTATAATCTTATGACATCCTTCTAGTTCTCCTGTGTGGCCAGCAGGAATGAAGCCGAGAAGCAGGTATGGACAGTTGACCTAAAGTCAACCCAATAGGGGAACATCAAGACCACCAAAGACCCACTCACAGCTCTCTGACCCACTTCCAGAAAGGTCTAGGGGAATGAACTGCATGTGATAACTAATCTGCATAGAAAGTGAGTAACCTATCTCTAGTTGGGGGGAAACTTATCTATAAAAGGATACCCCAAAAGCCTGGGCATCTGCATCCCAGGATACTGGACACTCTGTTAGCTGGATTGATGCTGAAGCCAAGACAAGTGATGTCTCTTTCTCCCTTTTTTCCTCTCTTTCTCTCTCTCTTCTTTCACCCTATTTCTTATTCAAAGTCCACTTCCCTGTGCTAGAAGATAAGACCCTAATATACCAGTTTCCATACCAAATGCAAAATTTACAATAACACTCAGTAAGTTTCTTTTATGGACCCTTTGACCCTTGTCATTTCTTTTCAATCATGAGCACCTGCCAATCTTGGGCACTCACTTCTTAACAGTGGGACACCACAATGATTAGTGGGATGGAGCACTTCTTCTGTGATGAAATCCTGAGATAACTGGAATTCTTCATCCTAGAGAAGACAAGGCTTTGGCTGGGTGATCTAATTGTAGCTTTCCAGTACTTGAGGATAAGGATGAAGAGAGACTTTCTACAAGACAAATAGTGGCAGGACAAGGGGGAATGGCTCCAAACTGAAAGAGAGAAAGTTTATGTTAGATATTAGGAAGAAAATCTTGACTGTGAGGGTGGTGAGGCACTGAAACAGGTTGTCCATGGAAATTGTGGATGCCCCATCCTTGGAAATGTTGAATGAGGCTATGAACAATCTGGTCTAATGAAAGGTTCTCTGCCCATGACAGAAGGGTTGGAACTGGATAATCTTTAAGTTCCCTTCCAACCCAAGCTATTCTATGATTCTGTGATTGTATGAAGGTACACAAGGATACTCAAGCCACCTGTCTTTCATCTTATGAAAACATAGGTTTGACACACTGCAAGTAACAACCACATGCCCCTGTGTTGTCCATTTTGCATTTTCTTTTCAAGTGATGATACCAACATAAAAACTAAAAATGAAAAAATATCATGCAGACTTTGCAGTCTCTCTGGAGAAGTGTCAGTTGACAGGATTCAAATGAGAAATTGGCCTGGGAGACATTTCAGTATGGATCTTAGAAGATGTCTGCAGCTGTTTTAATGAGTCTGGTATTTTAAACAACCATTTGAAAAAAAAAAAAGAAACTGTGGATTCTATCACCATTTTTATATAGCTCTCAGTCATGATAAAATTTCTGACATTAAAGCAGTCTTGTCAGAAAGCTGTGATGAGGTCCTAAATGCTCTTGACTCTTTAACATTTCTTCTTCCATTAAAGCAGGGGTTGGTAAGAATGAATTTGTCATGGATTCTTCAGAGACTGTGTAATGAGACCTATTAAAATGTTCAGGTTCTTGGGAGGTTACCTGACTCCAATTGCTCCGTGAGGTTTATTTTTAATATTAATACTTTATTTTATTTTAGTCCTAATATAACCTTTATATTTTATTTGTTTAAAACATGAGAATGTATATCCCAGTACTAACTGGTATGAGCTACTTTTCCTTCCTTCTTTGCCTGTGATTGTTTTAAAGTCATACCTACCAACCTGGAGTCCCTGCTTGGTATGAAGCAATTTCCTGTCTCCTTTATGACTTTGACATTACAAATTTAAAGATTTAAAGCTGTTTAATAACTAGTCCAATGTTTTTGTGTGATCAGGGCCTATAGACTTCAGAGAGACTCTCTAGACAGAGCTGAAGTTCACAGGATGACTGAAAAACACTGTCCTAAAATGCCACTTGACAGATGAGGACACAGCTAGTAGCTGTCCATTCTCATGTTCTCAACTTTTCCAGCCCTGACTTAGAATGCAGTTAAAATGACTCCCTGACATGCACATTTGGTTTCTTAGCGGATGGATATGGAGAGATTCATCTTCAGGTTTGGACACTGAGGAGTCCCTGGTGCCTCTGGGGAGATGCAGGGGATGAGGCAGATGCCCTCAGCTGCATCAGTCAAGGGTCACAGGGTTGCTCTCCCCTGCAGTTTTGATTTCAGAAGGGCACATATCCTTGTCCTGTTTGCCAGCCCCTGGGGACATTCCATGGCATCACAAGTACCCCTGCACTCACACCTGTGAGAGGGCAACAAGCTGAGTGTGAGGTAATGGACCCACAGGAGTTGGGAGGGTTATTCAGGCAGAGAGGGAGGGTTCACTTGACCACACATGGGTATCCAGTGCTGTTTGAGGTGCCCTAGAGTGTCTGAAATGCCCCAGCTGACTCTCAGGCATAGCCCAGGGCCAAGAGAATGACCCCACATATTTAGTCCAGCAGCTAAGCCAGGCAGGATGCCCAGGGCCCCTTGCACAGTGCTAGGTGCCTACCTCTGGGCAGCTGAACTGAGTCTGTGTATAAATTGAAGAGTTTAGCAGGCTCCGGCTGACTTCACTGCCTGTAGGAGGAGCTGAAACACCAGACCTCCATATGGGCACAGAAATAAGGGTGCCAGAACTAATCCAATTTAAAGTAATCTGTTGTATCTCACTGCTGGTGAGGTACCTAGGAGGTACTTCTGAGCTCTTCTCTCCCAGGAACAGTGCTATCTATTCTTGAATTCAGGTCACAGTAGCTACTAGGGGGGTTAAATCAAAACAGGCAGGCAGAAAATTGTATAAAACAATGCAATTGAGTTGGAAGGTTGTTTGATAGAGGTTTGTATTTGCCAAAAGAATTCCTTTTAGTCCAGCTCTGAATGCAAGCCAAGGTGTACATTTTCTTCACCTTTTCCCCTCCTGATATATCTGCAGATGGACTGAGATAATCCTTATTCTTTCACCAGAATAAATGATAAGCAGCTCCAGGAAAAACTGAAGTTAAGCTGTTATAAAATAGTGCAAGCGAGAGAAAAGAAAAAAATGATCTGCAGCATGTACTCTTTTATGTTCTTTAATTTGGACTTCCAGATATATCTGGAAAAGCAAGAGGTAGTTTCTTTAAAGACCTGCGGTAATTTAAAGTCCTGTACCTGGGAGATCTGATTCAGCCTTAAACTCAAAGTGTTCAGCAATTAGGGTGAATTACTGAGGTTTAAACTAAGGGACAATTGAATATAGAAAAAAAAAATTCTTCCTGTTACATTTTGAGTTGAAACCAGAAGCAAAAGTGCTGCTTTTAAAAGCATGCATAGTTTGATCTATAGCTTTCAGTTGGGCAAACTCCTGGGAAAATTAGTACCTTCCTCTGATGTACAATGGAATTCTTCCAAAGGGCAAGATCCTTAAGCTGATACAAATCAGCATAAAGCCTTTGAATATCATCACCTCCAGATCTAATCTGCAGTATCTTATCTATAAATACTGTAGTGGAGTGGCTTTTATAATAATCTGAGTCCTCTGATACATTCGCAGTTTATGCTTATTAATCCATTAGGATGACATCAATTAACAACAGACTTCACAAAGTAATTTTTTTTTTCCTAGAAGAAATTACTTCTATCTGCTTTGAATAATATGTCCATTACCCACTGCTGAAATAAAATGTAAATGTGGAACCCAGTGCAGCAACTGAAAACCTCATCCATGGATTCTGAAGCGCATGTAAACAATCAGGGAAGGTCTAGGGGGGCATAGATCATTAATTACCCAAACTACAATTAGACCAGGACACAGACCAATAACTGCCTTCTGCTCTGAAACATTGTAAACTTTGAAGTGACCACAAATCTTAAGAAACTCAGTGATGAGAAAAATTATTCCAACAACATGGCTGACCTATGGGTCTGGATTCACTCAGGCTCAACGTTTTTCTTACCAGTATTTCAGTGGGGTGAGTTAGACAATGCTCCATTGTAGCCTAGGCTCTTAACATCATCTGTAGTACTTACAGGTGTTTCATAAGGAAACTAGGACACACAAGCAACCAAAAGGTCTTGTTTTCAATCAAAGAGTAAGTGAACTTTCAAACTGAGAACATGTTTTTTTGTCTAGTCTTTCCTCCTAGGTTTTTACGAAAAACTGTCAATAGCACAACCTTTAAAAGTGCAATCCATTTTCATTTAAATATCTGGTTTACAGAAGTTTCTAGAGATAACTAAGTATAGAAAAGGACTGGTTTTAAGGTACCAGTTTATTTGTCAATTATTTCTGTTTCTTTGTACCACTTCCAACATAGTATAACTCTCATTTTCTTTCTATTTTAGTATGAAAAATTATTTCTTGTAATAAAATGAGTTATATAAAAAGAGCTTGCTTCTACATTTCTATGGGCATCTTTAGAGAGTAGTGAATATTTAAAAGATATTATAAATAGAAGTGAGATCCATATGGCAAGATAATAAATATTCATAAAATTATGGATAGTCTGATTCTCTGACTCATTTTTGCAGTTGCAGTTCTGTAGGAAACAAATATACCTCTCCATTCAACTGCTGCATTACACACTGATCTGCCTGCCAGTTCCATCTAGGCACCTTGCATAAGAATATCTTTTTTCACATTCCATCTCATAAACAGTAATGTCTTTTAGTCTTTTACCTTTTGAATATTAAGCTGTAAAGTTTCAGAGTCCTTTTCTGGATGTGACAGTATCTGTAATGTACAGCTTGGAAGGAATATTCTTTGCTGATTTCTTGACGACCGTACTGCATTAAAATGTATAAATTTTGCACTACTGAGAGAAAAAAGAAACTCAGCGCTGAGCATCAGGTGGACCATGTGACATTAATAATTTCTCAGTCAGTTCATTTCCCAGTGGAAACACATCTAGCATACACAAACTTCAGCTTTGCATTAATTGCCACCCTTGTTTAAAATCTCGGTTCCACAAATAGGTACTTTCTCTAAATATACACTCCAGTTCCCATTAAGATAGCTTTGAACAGGGAGGCTTCTGTGGGGTGATGGGCTGCCTCTGGAAAAGGAGGCTTGTAGTCTAAACCTCCCCATAGGAAAAGCAGCTTCCTTCAGATGGAACACGTGCAGGAGCCCAGTGAGCAGCAGGTGCAGCACAGGCTCCTCAAGCGGAGCCCAGGGCTGCCTGTCCTTCCTCTGGGTGCAGAAGGGTGTTCAGTCACCTGCACACACCCTGATGCCTCAGATGAAAGAGAAGTAAGTAAGCACTCATTGTTTTTGCCAGACTGGCTCCTGAAAATTCCATCCTGCAGATTTAACCCAGCAGAAACTTAGTCATGGGGAAACGTTCCCCACTCGTCTCAGTTTTCCCTCATACAAGCTCAAATTACAGCAGAGAAGAAATACAAGAAGCAATTGCTATCCTGAAACAGGGTCCTGGGCCAGTGCTTCAGAATGATCCTCTCCTTAACCATGCCTTCATCTCACATTTTATGTACTTTACTAATATTCCTTCATTTGGCAAATTCAAAAGGCTCTTCTTATTGGCTGCTGCTGCTATTTATTTATGATTACATCAAACCTATATTCATCCTAGTTTTTTTATTGTCATGTTTGTGTCATTATTACACAAATAATAATGTTGCTTTCGATTATTAATGAGAAAGCAGAAGTTTTAATTTAGTAGATAATTATGCCTTTGCTTTTCTAATTGAAAACCACAATGTAAGTGTAATTGCTTCTGCGTAACAACTTGTTATTACATGCATTTCATGCTTGTAATACTTTTGCTGATACCAAGCAAATATTTTCAGCCTAAATTTTCCCTGCATACATTTTGGCAACAGTTTTGAGCCCTGAGGATGAACAGACCTCTATTATTAAAGAACCAGTAAATAACTATAGTTTAATTCTGTTTTTATTCAGCTGTTATTAACTGAGTGCTGATTACCACCTTCTCAACCAGCCCAAGATATAATGAGTAAGAAAGATTTCCAATGGATTATATAATAGGCATAGGTGTGAAAAATGCATTCAGGAATGCTGCCATATTTTGGTTATTACATGCACACTAAGAAGTGACATAATTAAACTACTTCTCAGTCGAAAGAACATTTTGAAGACAAATAAGCAGCCTGTTTAAAAAAATTATATTCCAGGTATCACATTTCATCACTGATTTTTGGGAAATTTTGTCACTAGCATCAGCTAGTTTTCTAGCATTGCTCACTCTTCCATGGTCTAGGGGCTAAAATTGGAATATTTCATTTGAATGCACTGACTTACACTTGGTTCCCTTCTCTTTCAAACTAAAGGAGAGCCATGTGCTTTAATCACACCACTGGAAGATGATGATCATCTTCTAATCTCCTTTTCTTTTCTTATAGAAAGCATAATGTCATGGTAATCAAACCTAGCTCCTTCTGGCAATTTTCCAAATATGGGAAGAGGAAAAAAGGTACCCTTTTTAATCCAGTTTTGAAAATGAAATAGAAAAGAGGTGATTATATATGGGCATTCACATTTCTACCCTTAAGTGTGAAGTTTCTACAGAATCTCTATCATTTTCATTTGTGCTTGTTAAGGTCTTTATCTGGCTTCTGTGTGGATGAAATATCTTATTTTGTACCAGTCTAACAGAGTGAGTAGCAAGACATTGGCAGGTATCCAGTATGGACCCTTGTCCTTTTCTCTTTGGCTTCCCTGCAGGGGAATGGCTCTAAACAGCAAAGCTAAAGCTATGGGTGGGTAGCAGGAAAAGGGCAGAAATGGTTTAGTGTCTCTTTTCCCCCAGCTCTTCACCATAAAATTGGGCTGTAAGAGGATTTGTAACTGAATTAACATCCGCATCAAAAGGCGAGAAGTTAGGTTAAAATATAAAAAAGAAAGTTGAGGAAAGACGATGTATCTGTGTTTTTTTCCAGCCCAGCTGGGCCAGATGAAAATTAATGGAAGATTTAAAGAATGGGCTGAACTAATCTCACAACAATCAGAGGTCATCTTTGAGAATGCCTGCTGAGAACAGGTGACTCTTCAGAAGGTGAAAGATGAATAATCATAGCACCATCTTCCGAGAGGAGACAAAGGAACTGGTGGGGAGCTGGAAGATGCTGTGCTCAACTTCAGAGCCAGGAAAAATATTGGAATCAGTTACTCAATAAACAACTGCAGATGCTGGGAAAATAGCAAGCATTTAAGAACAGAGCCAAGATGAAATTCTAAATAATATGTCATATCAGACTATTGATTTCTTTCCTGATAGTGAAACAATTCTGAAGAAAAGGGAAGAGTCAGTAACATGACATCACTAGACTCCAGGAAGCCTATTCAAACTGTCTTGCCTGACTTTCTTCCAAACTAAGTAAGAAACACAGTCTACATGAAACTAATATAAAGGGGTTCGAAACTGTTTAAATATATGTAGGGAGTGGACAGCAATAGATCCCCATAGCACCAAACAGAAGTACTGGGCAGAGCTTGTGAACTATTCATTATTTTAACTAAATATGTAGAAGATGGAAACACAAACAATGGAATAGAAAACTTTCTCCTTTAAGAGTTCTCTAAATTGATCCTATATTGAAGAACATTATTAAAATTCAAGAAAATTATCAGTTGGAGTTACAGTCCCAAAATATTGGGTGAAATTCCACTCTGATTTATGCAGCTGCAAAGAGAGGGTGGGAGAAAGGCATGCTGCAGAAAGGAGATGCTGCTTTTAGCAGATCATAAGCTGAAAATGAAATGACAGTGCTACAGGCATCCTGAAATAGGTGAGCTTTCCATGGAGAGCATATCTGAGCATAACTCTGTGAAGCACACAAAAAGTATTCCTGTGACTCTGGTTAACACTAGTTACACATCATCCAAAACACTCCAGGGACTCAGGCTTCAGAAAAGACATGAATGAGAGAAAAGCAGCAAATAAAAGTTCAGTTCTAAAAGTCTGAGGGCAGTTAGAAGAAACAGAGGTTGCAAGTAGGAAGTAGACTGAAGGGAGACACCAAGTCAGTCTTTCTGTATGAAAAAGCTGCTGAAGAGAGGAATTAATTAAAGTGGTTTCCTTGTCCCACATGAATGGGGCAAAAAGTCATTAATCTAACATACAGGGTATGAGATTTTCTTTAGACTATGAAAAAAGCCAATTTAAAGAAAACAGAATGATCTGGAACAGATTTCCTGGAAATGTGGGAGGTTTTCCTCATTGGAAATTGCTGAGATGATGCTATATACACCTATGTAAAAGACTGGCATTCACTTTTAGACCTGTTTTTTCTAATTTTCTGTGACGTCTATTATGAAGAAAAGAAAAAACCAAAGACCAGTTGTCAAAACTTTTGCTCCGACTTCAATGCTCATCTCTCTTTCACTGGGAGTTGTTTTCACTCTCTGCTGATCAGAGTGTCTTGGGGAATCAGGACCACAAAAAGAGGTGGGAAGAAGGAAACTCATGATCCCATGAAACCCAACTGAGCTTCTGGTCAAAAAGTCACTGAAATGCTGAGTGGTATTTTGATATATTCTTGGTTTAGTAGAGTCACAAAAAATTTTGGTAATTTAGAATTTTAAAGGTACCAAAAAACACATCAGGCTACGTTACTGTCTGTTTTTTGCCCAATATTCTCTATTTTTGTCCTAAATAACATCTATACTGATAATTTTGTATTGTATAAGCAAAGACCTGAATTCATAGATTTGCTTTCATATCCATGCTACAGAAATCACCTACAAATTAATTTCTGATGAAATATTATGTCTTAGGGACTAACACATTAGTCGTGAATTACCACTTTATCAGACTGTAGTTGCCTAGAAAACCAGGTACTGAGCAGAAGAGAGCTATTCCTCTTTCTATCTTTCTTTCTTAGCTAGAAAGCAAGAGATGCTCAATTCAGCTTGACCAGTTTAAAAACATACATATCCACATCACTATAAGAATTATACAAGACTTCTGATTACAGCCCTCCAGGGCCTGCTCTGTGGCTCCTCAAATCATTGTTCAAAATAAACTTAAATAAGAAACAGTGCAGCTGGGCCAGTATTGCAAACTTGTACCTCAATTCCCTACAAAGAAAATTGGTAACTAGAGGTACTGTAAGTTTAAAAATCACTTGGCAACCCTGACAGGTCCATGCAGCTTGATGACAATGTGATAACTTTGTACAGAGCAATGCATAATCACTCCCACCTCAGTATAATGGACTGGCCAGTTCTGCAAAGGTTTTGAAATACTAATTAGGTTGAGGTCACATTTCTAAGGACAGAAATATAAGCAAAAATGTGGAAGAGTACTTTTTCTTTGCCAATGATTTGCTCTTGTCCATGTTTGTGCTCCAGTTTTCCTGCTTCAATTATGCAGCATCATGCATTATACAGTGCTCTTCAACTCATGGGGTCAGCCCATAAATGGAGAGCATTAATTTGGTGTGTCACATAATGGGCACTTCCTCCTGCAGAGTGGTGGCTTCAGAAATGGTCTCATCAGAAGCATCACTGGACGTGCAAAGCATTTGTCATGAGGCAGTAATGATGCTGTACCCATTTTCTGGCTCTTCCCTGAGGATATGTAAAGGTGAAGCCTCACTTTCCAGGGAGAATCTTTATTTCCCTCAGCTCCTTCTATCCAATTTAAAAAATTCAGCCGCCACATCTTGGTTCAAACAGTAAATATCTGTATGCAAGCAGAATATATTAAATAACAAATAACTCTAGCTTACATAGCTTACCATACTAGAATTTGTTTATTTTCAGTCCAATTCCATGATAAAGGAAAAATGTGCTTGTATATGTGGATTTGCAGTGGCAGTATGGATTAGGGGCACACAACATAAAATGTATTTTTGTGCAAAGGAAATATCAATGCTTTAAACTGCAGTAAATGCAGCAGCTTTACTTTGACCTCTTCACGCAATCAGTGATGTTTTGCTAAGCTCAGCAGTTAGGTAAAAAAATGTGAAAACTTGGCATGAACCACGATAATTATCTTAGAGGTCAGTATGAAGATTTTTTTCTTTTCTTTTTTTCTGTTATATCAGAGATAGAAATATCTCTGATGTTTGAGCATCTTACCTAGTAGATGACAGTGTCATGTCATTAAACTCTATGTCTACCTGCCAGCCTTAAATCAACAATCTCTATTGAAAAACTCCGTTGAAAGACAGAAATTTTACATCTGTGGGAAAGATAAAATAAGTGACTAAATCTGAAAGCAACATGAGATGCAGTTTTATCAGAAAATTCTCAATTCTTGCACCCATATTTTTTCTTTTACTCATTTTGTCTCACACAAGACATGCATACACACTACTGAAAGTTATTGCTCAGGGTGTGTGCCATAGTTGTGCACAAATTAATTTGTTTTAGGAAGTTTAAAATTGACTAGACCATGAAAAAAAGAACAGCCAAAGCCATTTAACAAATTGGACAACAATTACTCTTGATGTCTCTATTTAAACTAAGAATAGATGTGCATTACACACTGACACTGCAGAAAAAAAATAAGAGGCTTCCTTTAGTAATGGATTATTGAATACACTTGCAGTGATGGCAAGGCAATAAATTAAAAAGTACATCAGCCATTTCTCAATTAGGTTTATATTCTCCACTCGTCAGCTTTGTGTATACAAGGAAAAAGTGAGACTATTTCATAGGAAGGGCTTTTATACAGCATTTAGTCCAAGGAAACCTGTTGGTTGCTTTCATCACAGCTGAGATCTAAACTTAGTTAATTGTCTGTATAAAATGTGTGCCCGTAAAATACACAAGGACAGCAGGTCTTCTGGTAATCCTTCATATAGGAACTGTTAGTCAAATTCATCCTACGTGTAAGTTCATGAAGCCAGTGAGCTTAACTCTGGGGATAATTTTCCCCCAGAGCATTAATGGCAAGGTGTCTTTCAGAGACAGTCCTCACAGTTGCACTGAGGAAGGGAGGGAAACTCTTTACCCTCACAGACACACTGCTGTCCGAAAGATGGGAACAAATGATGTGTTAAAAGCCAATTTGGGTTCTTCTACCAGATACTGAGTCTCTTTTAAAAGCATCAGTCACTCAGACTGACATTTCCACTTAACCTTGTGAAACAGAATGGATTTTCTTCTCTTTGACGCTTTAGCCAGGGATATCATGTGTGCACTCTTCTGTAGCTGTGGCACGGCTTCATACAGGCCACTGAAATAATGAAATCTTTGTCTGTTCCCAAACTAGTTCTAGTTTTAGATTTGTAGTATTTCTTTCATGCTGGAGGAAGCCCTCATAGTTTATTCTGGCACATCTATAGCTCTTGATATAGAGTGCAAATAAACAGGCTTATAGCAGTCTTGGAGCCAAAGGCAGCTGCTAGGAGGCTCTGGGCCAACTCTGGACCCCTCATAAAAGCTTTCAGCTTGGAAAGAAAATAATGTTTCTAATGTACCTCCTGAAGGATTTAGAGGAGGTCACTTGAAGGTGATAATATCTACATTGTCAAAATGGAGAAGTGAGCTACTGGCCAGGCCAAAAATACCAACTTCTGTAAGGTTAATGTTTTGATTTCAAACTAGACTACATAGAAGGCAATCATGCCAAAGTCAGTAAAAGACAGGAGAGAAGGGTCTAATACAAATAATTTTTCTTTGTGAGAACAATACTCTATTATTACAACATTTTAAATTGGGAAGGGATGGCCACTCTTAGCTTCTGTTCTTCCCATGGATTAGGAAAATTCACCTACCAAATTAAAGAGAATAGAATAGAATAGAATAGAATAGAATAGAATAGAATAGAATAGAATAGAATAGAATAGAATAGAATAGAATAGCGTGTTTCAGTTGGAAGGAATCTACAAGCATCATCCAGTCCAACTGCCTGACGACTTTAGGACTGAAAAAAAAGTTAAAGCATGTTGTTAGTGACCTTGTCAAAAAGGTTCCTAAATACTGAGTCTTGGGGCATCCACCACCTCTCTAGGAGGCCTGTCCCAGTGTTTGACCATGCTGTCAGTAAAGAAATGCTTTCTAATGTCCAGTCTAAAGCTCCCTTGGCACAGCTTTGAGCCATTCCCATGCATCCAATCACTGGATCCCAGGAAGAAGAGATCAGCACCTCCCTCTCTGCTTCCCCCTCTTGGGAAGCTGTAGAGTGCAACAAGGTCATCTCTCAGCATCCTTCTCTCCAAACCAGACAGACAAGCCCAAAGCCCTCAGCCCTCAGAAGGTCCTTACAGGACCTTTATTCCAGCCTTTTCACCAGTTTTGTTGCCCTCCTCTGAACCCATTTGAATACTTCATATCCTTCTTGAAATGATTTGTCATTTTTAATAAAACTGTACCAGCAACTGGGGTTTGTCTGTTTGTTGTGTTTGGTTTTTTTATTACTTTATTGTATTTTTATTTACTGTTGCCTCAGAATACATTTAAAAAAACAAGCTTTTAGCCAGTTTTTTTTTCAATATTAGTTGAATTGAATTTCAATATTGAAAAAATTTCAAATTTTTTCAATATTTGAAAAGAAGAGTTAAAAGCACTGTACTTGGTGTTGAGAAATATTTATTCTCTATATATTTTCACTTCTTTTGAATTGCTTTATCTGCAGGACTTTCCTTTATTAAAATTTGCTAAAACTGAAACGAATTTTATCTGGAAAAATGGAAATTATTCTTTTCAAAAGTGCCAAAAGAGAGTGCTTGGGTGTGTGTGATTCTTAACCAAGGGTGGGGTTTTTCACAGGAAAAAGCCTGAGTTTGTAGAAAGAATTTATTGAAATATTTTGGACAGCCTCAGTCTGCATCATTTCATAAAATGCAAAAAGCTTTTGTTTTAAAGATTAAGAGCCCATGTCATGATCTCATGCCTGGAAATAGCACCATATTCCATATTCCAAATAGCATACGTAAGCAGATAATAAACAAGGTAACCAACATCCATAAGATCACCCAAATAAAAGCATTTAATGACCTTGCACTGCTTTAATATCATTCTATATTTTGAGAAAAGTTCCAAGTAATTTATGTCTTGTGTAACACACGTATGACAGAATTTCCCAAAAGGAAGTATTTTTGACGGATTTTTAAAGGATTTGTATCTTTAGATTGGTAATCATATCACCCTTTACTATTACAATATATTCCAAGGCTATAGCTGAAGTCCTAGTAGATGTTTCTATGTTTTAAAAGGACTTCAAAGGAATTGCATGATCCTCATCCCTGAGCACCATAAGGAAAATGCCTACCAGCTAAGTGGGTAGGCTAGAAACCCAAACCTCTATTCTTCCCTTCTTTCCTTCTCAGCCACAGGTAATGCAGGATCATCCAGAGTTTGCTCAAAGTATTCACTGGTTGCTCAAATTTTACAGGAAGCACAGCTCTGGTAAGTAATGAATTTATCGCTAAGTAATTACTTGATGATAATGGCTGAAAAGTTCCTGACTTTTATTCTCAGCAACTTTAAACTTAATTGCTACATTCTCCACAAGCTGAAAAAGGGATCTCTGAAGAACTTTTAACAGAATTATGTCATCTTTGATACCCTTATCTGTTCCTGTGACCTGACTTTGTTACAATTAAGGTTGGATTAATAAAGAATTTCACCAGTGCAAATTTTCTTCCTGGCAAGGTGCTATGCAGTTAGAGTTGCCACCAATACCAGGCCAGGAGCTGGAATGATTTCCAGACCTCCTGAGCCACATCTCTCTCTCTGAGGTAGGAAGCATGTAACCTCAGTTTTCACATGCCATTCGTACCTAAGGCTGGCCTTTGAGAGCACCTCAAAGGGCTGTTTGAGAAGAGAAGGCTTTGGGGAGACCTTACTGTAACCTTCCAGTTCTTGAAAGGGGCTGACAGGAAAGGTGGAGAGACACTCTTTACCAGGGAGTGTAGTAATAGAAAGAAGGGTAATGGTTTTAAAATAAAAGAGAGTAAATTTATACTAGGTATGAGGAAAAAAATGTTTTACAATGAAGATGATGAAACAAAAACCAGGTTTCTCAGGGGGGTGGTAGATGCCCCATCACTGGAAACTTTCAAAAGATCCAGGTTTTTTTTCTGAGCAACCTGATTTATTTGAAGGTGTCTCTGCTTACTGCAGGGCTATTGGACTAGGTGATGTTTTAAGGTCCCTTCCAATCCAAATTATTCTGTTATTCTATGATTGACTGCTATCGTGTCACCATCTCAAAGAGTTACAACCAGGCCTCCAGGGAAGCAGGATCAAGGACCAAAGTGTATCCCAATGTAGTATTTTCTCCATCCTCTCTCACAAAAGGAGATGGCTGGATCGTGAATCACTGCTGCTCTCATTAAATGTGTATTTTCTGGTCTCCAGGGGAAAACTCAAGGCCCTGCAATGCCACATGCCAATACCCAACCAGACTGAAAGCAGTCTGGATCTTGGAAAAAGTCCTCCTCATGTGATGTTCTTCCTGGGTTAACTTTCTGGGTTTTGGACCACAAAGATTTGATTGCCCCATTGCTGTCCAGCTCCTTGTATCCAAACTAGTCCATGCAAGCCTGGTTGAGGTACATCTGTGGGGGGCTTTAAGACTAACAAGTGTTCACCCCTCGCAGCAGTAAGAACCAGCATCCAGCAGCATTTGCCTGCTCCTGCACTTTTCTCTGCTGCAAGCTGTCTTGCAGCTCCAGCTACAAAGTCATGAGTCTTACAAAATTATGACATCTGATTTGTTTCTTAAAGTCCAATTTTCAAATGAGGCATTTCTGTTTGAAAGGGTAAGATTTCCTCCCATATGACTCAGGACAAAAGTTTCAATATAGTACTCAAGAGAAATGCCGTGGCTGAAAACCATCAAAATATCCCAGCTGAGCCTGTAGCTTTTGAACAAAGGAAGTGTCAGCACTGCGTGTCTGAAGAATACAGTTCACTTGCTATTTTTTCAGCCTTTGTGCTGTCACAGCAAAAGAAGCAGTGTAAGCACTCAACTACATCAATCACAAAATACATGCTTGTTTGGGTGCCTAACAAGAAATGCCAGGTCAGAACAAAGTGACTTATTACAGTTTTAAACATACACAAAAAAAAAAAAAAAAAAAAAAAAAAAAAAAAAAAAGTGTGAGTTTAAACAACAGCTCCTCCTGCCATAATTAGGGTTCAAAATCAATGTTTAAGTCAGGCTTAAGTTAGACAATGTTTAAGTCAGAAAAATGCTGCTTGAAATCCTGGACATAGCTGCAGTGTGATCTGTGATGTGTTAGTGGGCATTTCTACCATTCTGGCCATGCTTCAGTCTGCTCTGATGTTGAGCTGGTCCATCTCCCCAGTTCACAGAGGGTTCCCCCCCATTGGAGATCCACTGCCGTGGTGGGAACTTCAGAGCTTTCTCTCTGCCTGATGCCTCAAACCTCAGCAACACCAAATTGATAAAGTGCACAGGCTGCAGTCACTCAGAGATCATCATCCTCTCTGACTTAGTGCCCTCACTCCTCCCAGTTGCAAGGGGCAAGCTCCCATCCTTATGTCTCATTCCAAAAGTAGGACAGGCACAGCAAGCCAGCGGGACTATGACTCCCAGCATTTCCTAAAGACTTCTTCCAAACTGAATAGATTTAGCAAACCTACCTTGCAGCTGCCATCAGCACATGAAGGACCTTTCTGCTGCTGAAGGAGGTCTTCCAGGACAAACATTTTACAGCAAATTCTGAAGTTTCTGTTTAGATTAAATTAATGTAAACAGAACTTGTATTCACTTCATTTCTCCTTTTCACATTTAAATCAATGAAGTATTCCCCTGACTCTCAGTTTTGCATCTGGCTATCTCTATCAAGACTTACAGAGTCCTATCTCATTTACAGTAAAAGGGAAAAAAGGAAAAATAGCTGAAAAATAAAGATGTCGGTTTCCTTGTATCAGCATTTATATACTACATTGCAAAGCCTTTCAGATTTGGGGAGGTTATAAAAATCTAAATAATGCTAAATCAATTGTTCTTCTCATATTAACCAGAAATTTCATGCATTTTGTTGCACTCACTTTAATTTCACACTATTTGTAGAGCAGGATATGTGTTTAGAAAACTGAAACGCATAGACTGAAATACTGAATAATATAGAAATACTTTTCAAGTTTCCAGTCACATGAACTGAGAATATAAAGCACTTTTTGAAAGATCCTATCCTTGATCTTGTTTATTCTAAAATAAGAAACTGATCTCTTCCAGCTAAAGCCTGTGTACATCCACATGCAGGAGCACAGTTGCCTCTGGCAGCCCATGCAGTCTGCAGCATCAGAGCAAGGGGCAGAGCACAGCAGAGCCCACACAGAGAGAATACTGAGCATATCCATCATAGTGTACTAATACTATGATCTGTGAAAGGCTTCACTGAAAGTGTATGCAGGGGACAGAAAAGGAGCCTACTATCAGTTCTTCCCATCCCATCTTAATCAGCAGATGCTGCTGTCTGCCTTAGTGGTGTGTGCTCCTTGCTGATTTATTCATTCTTTAGTGCTTGCACCAAGTTCCTTTTGTCTTCTGCTATTGCTGTGCAAGGTACAGTGCCCTGTTCACAGAGAAACTTTTGACTTAGAGATGGTGTTTGAAGTAAAATTAAAACTGATTCTTCACATATTGCATTAAGGAAAAAGGTCAAGTTTGCCACAAATGACAGTGAAAGAACATATACAGATTATCACTGCCCCCATAGAAACCCATTCTGGAAAAAAAACCCCAAACACAAACTAATATAAATCTACATGCATCCTTATACATCTCACAGTCCGAGGCAAAGGAAAGGCTCTGCCTCTTTCTTCCTGCCTCTGCTTTCTCCCACCCTGTGCTAAACCACTTCTTGCCACTCTGTTCCCTGCTGTTGCTGCCCTGGTGTAAACACGTGATAATAATATTTAGATGCTTACATGACAATCAGAGAACTGCTGATGGCAATGCCAAAAACCTCTCTGTCACAACAGCTGAAGGGAAATACACACCAGATCATGGGGAAGTATGAATGCTGAATGCAGTAGGGGCTAAAGACTCAGGTAATTAAATATAGCCTCAGGTAAATAATTTTATTGAAAGTGAACAAGAGCTCTCTTGAATCTTAATCATAATACTTCGGTCTAGACAGCCCATCTAATCAGGTGTGTTCACAGACTTCTGAGTGAGATGGGTAAAACACATCAATCTTCAGTGTTCATATTTTAAGAAAGCCATAAAACTGGAACATCAGGGGCCACTTGGAGTGTGCATCTCTCAGGGACCTAACACCAGGAAGCCAGGCTTTGGAGGTGGCACTCTCTCAGGTTTCAAGCTGGTTTTTTTTCTTGAGCACAGTACCACAGCAGAAGAAACCATCAGAGGGGCTCATACTTATCTGCAAACTGGCGAAAATTGGAAGATTTCCCACAGCATTCAAGAATTTCTTTTATTTATCTGCTTCCTCATGCTACTTTTATCCTTGTTGCTTTGATTTGTTTTCCTGTGAAAAAGCAGAAGTTATCAGACTGGGTGGGAAAGAAGAGGAAATGGAGATGCTGGAATACCCAGTGTGGGAATTGGGAATAGATAACTTGGTTTTTTCTGCTTTCAGACATAGTCCTTATATTGCTTGGGGTTTTTTTTATTATTATTTATTTCATTTAAATTCTATTTCATTCTATTTCTATTACATATAAGTCAGCTGGTACAATATTTTGATGCATCTGTTTAGGGATAGATTTTAACTGTGAAAAATGTGATCTATTCCATGTATAATGTGTAAGTCCCACTGCAGCTTGCAAGAGGAAATTATAAAAGAGGCACCTTTCCCATGTACATTTGATAGGCTTTCACAAAATGTCCCTCAAATGTAAAACTCTCATCCTTAAAATCTTATTCTCCAAGCAATAATAATAATTCTGAGATAAGTGAAGCTGGGAATTTGGGGGATTTTTTCAAACGCAAGCCTCTAAAAATATTTATATAATGGATGAGCCATTTTAGGTAGTCTGTGTAAAGGCAGACCTTGAATTACTTAGGAATTGGTTGTAGTGATTTGGAAAAGAAGTTTGAAAATAACTAGGTACTTGTATGGATATAGATTTCATCTAGCTGTAATGCATGCAATATTCAAGCAGTGCAAATAGGATTTTTTATTAGATTGTCTTTATTTCTGGTTTCTTTCTGCAGTGAAGGGATCCAGGAAGGGATCCAGATGTTTGAGCCAGTGGGGAAAGGGTGTGTTAAACTTCCTAACTTTTGGAATCGAGTGACCCATGGCTGCCACAACATCAGCTAAATCCTGTCTGTTAAAGAGGGCTTATCAAAAGAAGTACATGTCATTTCAAGGGAGTATTAATTACATTTAAACTAGGTCTTGAGTGGTCAGCAATCTCTACATAAAGTTCTGTTTAGATCACTAATATAAGTGATCTTATATTGATGATATAAGCCCCATAAATTACATCATTTCAAGATCAAACATCAAGGTGTTAAGTAGAAAGTGGTGATCTTTTTCTGGGGAACTGAACAAGAGGTTGAGGATTGTTTTTTCTTACCCCTCAATTTTAAATAAGTCATGGTGGGAAAACAAATCTCCATGCCTACTTGCTTTTCTTCATCTGTGTGAACATTGTCTACTTCTCTAAAACCTCTAAGGTTTAAAATCTTTGGGTCATCAGCCTGATGGATTAGTGTTAGTCTAGGAGGGCATCTGGACATAAACTGTGTGAGCTTTGTTCCGGAAAGGGAATGGATCACAACTGAAGTCTCAGTCCTAGACTGATGGATTTCCAGGAGGGCTCTCAAGTTGGAAACCAATCTATGGTTGTATTTCCCTTCCATCTAAACTGGTGAAGCACCTGGGGGCTGCACCAAGCCTTGCAGATTCCTCAGCACTCCGACTCCTAAGCATTCTCTCAGCTTAGAAGCTATTAAGCACATGAGGATGGGCTGCCCACAAGCCCTCACCACCAGTGGGTGGATTGCCTGTCCACCCCTGCTGTGGAAGGACAGAGTGAGCAGCAGAAGAGACTCGCAAAGCCTCCTGAGAGCAATGCAGCCACTCTGCTGGCCTGAGGAAGAAGCAAATGTGTGTTGAAGCACTCTGCTTGCATAATGATGCTGCTTTGGCTCAAGGTCTTGTGTATTGAAAGAAACCCCTTTGATACTGGGAGAATCTTGGGTCCCAAGGAAAGACTACAGAGGGAAATGTTGATTCTCAGGTGTCCTTCAGGGAAATGGGCACACCTTTCACTTTCTCTTGCCTTTTTGCTGACCAAAAACCTTTGATTCTTGTCTGAGCAATCTCCAGACTCTTGAACCCTTCCTACAAGGATGATCTTATGCCAAAGTGTAAATTTCTAATTTGGTTAGAATCCCTTTAACTTTCATCTAAAACTTTTGCTCCCCACAAATACTGCATATTGTTCCAAACTCAACAACCAAGACAAGTGAGCTTTAATACTATTTTTCTTTTAATCTCTGACAATTTTTTCCTATTTTCTAACAAGCATGACCAATCTCACAAAATCTCAGTTTCAAGCATAATTGATGCAGGGATAAGAGCAAACTACTCCAAAGATTGCCTTGTTGTTTTAAAGACATTGAGTTAATTAGAGAGATATTCTTGTTAGTGATGGTTCATTAAATGATCCTTCATGCAACTGAAATGTTAATTTCATCAGAAACAATCTAGGAGACTCAAATTATTAATTGATTGATGTTTAATAATTCTTTATTAGAAGCTTTAGCAGTAGAAATAACACCAAAACTTGCAGTGACTGCCACTAGATTTTTAAGAGTTTGTCTACACAGGTTTGGATTCCTTGACTGCAGTACTACTGCCACCCTGTTACCATTCCCAGGCTGCCTTCATTTGTGCCCAAATTGCAGTGGCCACTCTTTAAAGTGCATTTACTTTGCAGCCTGTGATTAGCAAGACACACTGCTCAGTAAGAAATAATGGGGAGTGAGTCAGAAAAGGAGATGAGAAAGCCATTAGGTACAGAGGCCCTAGTAAGCAAATTTGGCAACAAGTATGTGTGGTTTATGGAGACACAGAAGGAGAAGATGAAAAGGGTGGGTCTGCTCAATCTTAAGAAAAAAAATGCCATGCCTAAGCCATGACAATAACCAAAGAGATGGATTTTAAATTTACTTCCCAAGGAGCAGACTTGGTTACAAACAAGAGAGGTCCTGGCCACAAAAATCTAGATCAGGCCTTCTTGGGGATCCCACCTTACATGATATCCTAATTGCATACTCACATACTCATGTCCTAATCACATACTGAACTCATTTGTTCATTTATTTTGGTCACTGGCCATCTCTGCTGGTGCTTAAACATCTGATTCTTAAACGTGCAAGCAGTGGACTGACAACCACATCAGCTCACTAAAAGATCCTGGGGGAAAAGTACAAAACAAATCAGAAAAATGCAGTAATATTTTCTGGACTCATGAGTACAGGAACAATGACACTGCTTCAGTTCCTGTGGCCTTGGAAAAGTTGTCAAGGTCTAGGAAAGCACTTTTGTAAAGCAGTATTGAATGTGATGTGTGCAGCAATGAGATTTGATTGTATTGCAAACATATTCTTGGTAGCTTATGTCTCCTCTGATGCTGAATCAGAAGAAATCAATGCCTGTGAGCCAAGACTCCTGTATCTGTCCTCAAAAATCTTATTTTTTGGCTTTCTTCAGAAATTCATTTTAAAAGAGAGGTTTATTTAAAAAAAAAAAAAAAAAAAGACAGTCAAATTATTAGTCTTGTATTACTCTACTGAAATTAGGGTTGTCCCACATTATTAGTTTTCCTGTATGCTCCTTCTGTTTCAGGAGGCAGGCTACAAGCAACAACAGTTGCCTATGAGTCTGTTAAGAGTAGTCAGGCAAAGAATAAGGCTAATATTCATCTTTAATGGATTATTTTAGCTGGTTTAGAGGCTACAGAGAGTATGACAACTAGCTCTGTTGTAATACTCAAAAGGATACAAGATGGAAATACAGGAAACTGCTCTAGAGGAAAGACTTTGATCCCAGTGCATAATTCTTTCCCCAGTTCCAAAACCATGGTCTAATTAAGTAACGGATGCAGATGGTTTCATTCAGACTGTGCCCAGTATTTGCTTTTAGCAAAAGAGAAATTATGTTAATTTCTAAATTGGCACAAGCATCTGGAGAGGGGGGCAGTTTGTTATTCCTTTTGCTGTGGTGCTGTGCATTGTGGGGTTTGCCACTCTCAGCTGTCTGATGGGAAGGCTCAGCCAGAAGAGCTGAGTGAGCTGCTTGAGGGCTGGCCATGGGGGCAGGGTGCAGGTTCTGGATAATGATGTGGGGTGTCTCAAGCTTCTGACAGTTTTCTGTGCTTTGGCACAGGATATTGATGGGTTTAGGTGGGTAAAGGTTTCTGGAAAGCACAAAGGCTGGTGCTTGTGGCACATGTATGGATGGGATCTATTCTCTTCACAGAGATGGAGGTGAGGTGGTGGTAACCAGCCCTCCTCTCCTGACCTGTGACACTGGCCTGCCCTGGGCCAGCAGGAGAGGCTTCATGTGTGCTGAGACCTAAATTTTCAATACAGATCTGGAGTGCTTGGCCACAAAATAGGAGGGTGTATGCCTGCAAGTGTGCTGCTCTGGCTGCTGGGCAGGAATGCTTTGGGCTGATGAACTGAGCACCTACCCCTGAGAGGAATAAACAAAGAGGAATAAACAGAGAGGAATAAACTCTTTCTCTTACCCTAAATGAGCCCACTGCAGGATTCTCTGTCCAGCCTCTCCTGGACCCCAGGACATCATGAGAAAGATAGAGGTACTTGTCCCTAGTCCCACCCTTACCTAAGGACAGCTCCTGTGCTCTGTCCCTCACCTTCAGAGGCTGCCTTGTCTTCTGCTTTTGCAGATTTACCTGAACACTGTAATGGCATGGCAACAAAACCAACATGGGGATTGGCTGATTAAATCCCAGTAAACTCCAGATAACGATGCACAGGAATCAGACAACATACTTTTACTTTTGTTTATCACTCTCTGTGTGTCTTATGCTGCAGATCAAGTTCTACATTTTACTTTTATCTGCAAGAATTTTTTTTTGCAGCAGCCAACCTTGGGCATTGGACTGAAACTAGCAGCTGAGGGAATTATTTGCCAATAAATAAAAAAGCTATTCCTACACCACTAGTTAGCAAAGGAATTGATTCAGTCAGTCAGGGAACAGTTTTTGTATGCTGGCATCAGAGGGTAAAGCTTCAGACTCATCTGGTATTTTTCCACTAAGACTTCTGAACTCGGAGAATTCCATTTGCTGATCATTTTACCAGAAAATTATGACTTCTGAAGGAAAGTTATTTACTCCAAGTGCTGTATTAGCAGCTGTAGCACAGACCAGGTGTGCATAAGAGCTATGAAACAGTGCCATCTCCTGGGCCTCTGGCTGCTCTGGGAAATCTGCATTTGCCCATCCCAGCACGGGCACATCGGAGGCAAAAGCCATTGTGCAATTAGTGGATAATGCTGATTCTAGCGGGGGAAGGAGGGCAATCTGTTATTGGCATCATTTAGTAGTGTGTTCACTGGGCAGGTAATCTCTGAGACGGTCTAATTTAGGAAAAAAAAAAATAGAAATTAAAAAAACTCCCACTGTGTTAATACTGCATAAGCCTGAAGAATTGCTGCAATTATCCTGCTCATGCAGCTGCAGTGTTAGGGAGATGGGTTGAACGGCAGGTGAAGGGATAGTTTTCACAGAGTTATCAGCCCACCAGCAATCTGAAGTACCTGCAGCACCAACACCAATCAAGCTGTGGGGAAGTCAGATCCCTGCAGCTTTCTTTGGGGCTTTTGGATGCTGTTTTGGTATGTTTTGCTCTTTCCATTTCTATTAGTTGATGATGCCCTCCCTCTTAATATGTTTCAAATGCCCTTTCTCAATAAGTGAAAAAACACACAGATCTGCTTACCCTCCTTTTAAAATTCCCCAGATGACAGAGCCAGGCTGGAGAGGAGAAGAGTCCTGAGGAAATTTGAAGGTTTGTGATTTGCAAAGAACAGCTGAGATTTCCTGCTTTGTGCCCTAGCTCCTACTGCTGTACTAGTGCAAAAAGAGCTGATATTTAAACGCCAGTTTTTAGGGAAAAAAAAATAATAAAACCAAAGGGAAATATTATTTAAGGAAACACAGTTGCAGTCAGGGAGTATCTCAATTTGCAGGGCATTAAGCTATGCTTTGTCCTCCCTAGTTTGCCCACTTTAACCTGAGAAGGCAAGCAGTTTTCTGTCCCCATTGCTCCTATACGATTGTGGGTTTCCCTTTACTGGAATTAGTCATGTCATTATTTAAAATTATAATCACCTGCATAAAAAGCATCTGATGTCTAGTAAGCACCATAACCTATGTTTAATGCTTCAAAATCCTTTCCTATCCTATCGAAACCATCTGTTACCTGAACAGTTGTTTGGTAAAAGTTATTTTCTTGGAAGCCATGGCTTAACCTGGGTGGGCATGTCAACCACACAGAGCTGCTCCCCCTCTCTCACCCAGTGGGGTGGGGAAGGAAGTCAGAAGGGTAAAACTGAGAAAACTTGTGGGTTGAGGTATAGACAGTTTAATACATAAAGCAAAAGCTGCACACAGAAAAGCAGAACAAGGAATTCCATAACCACTTCCCAGGAGCAGGCGAGTGTTCAGCCACCCTCAGGAAAGTTGGGCTCTGTCATATGGACATGTAAAGGTGCCTTGGGGAGACAAATGCTGTATCTCTGAACATCCTCTCCTGCCTTCTCCCCCAGCTCTCTAGGCTGAACGTGATGCCGTGTGGTGTGGGATATTCCTGTGCTCAGTTGGGGTCAGCTGTCCTGGCTGTGTCCACTCCTGACTCCTTGGGCACCCCCAGCCCTCTTGCTGCTGGGTTGGGGTGAGGGGCAGAAAAGGTCTTGACTCTGTGCAAGAGATGCTTATCAATAACTAAAATATCCTTGCATTATCAACAGTAATTTGGTCACAAATCCACAACATAACCCCATATCAGATACTATTAAGAAGATTAACTCTATCCCAGCCAAAATCAATATATTGGATTAAAGCCAGCTTTCTCTCTATTTTTTATCCAACTTTGCATCAAAGAAAGTATTGATGGGAATTGCAGTTTTGCTGTCTTTACTGTGTCTTTGAATTTCCAAGACTTTTCCTTTCCAAATCATGAAAGATATTTAATTTTTGGGTCCTTTTTTACTACTGCCATTTGCTTCTCTTTGTCAGATTTTTCTTAAGCTTTTAAGATGCGTGAAGTAGGAAAAAACCCAATAGGCCTTCATGTGCAATGAGTTTGATAGCAACCAGGGAAGACTATTCTATTTCTAGAATTATTCTGTCTCTTCATCAAGAAATTCAATCACAGTCCATTTTTCACTGCACTTAGCATTCAGGATTTAAGGAAAATCTTTGCAAGGTTTCTTTACATCCTGTGCTCTCACAGCTGTTGCTCTACTCTGCAAGTCCCAGAAATGCCACTAAAACAAATCATGGAGTATTCTATTCTTAGAAGATATAAAACAGTGCAGATAAAATAGTGCTAAATTGCAGTCTTTTCTGATACATGGCAATTGTTAATAATAAAAATAGAAGCATACATCTATTAATCAGTATATATTGGATATACATTTCTAGAACAATCTAATTGAAATTTGCCTTGCCAGATGTAAAATGCGTTTGCATTTTCAATATTGAAGGCAACTTCCAAAAATCTGCATAGTTAGGAGTACATCCTCTTCCTGTCAAACCAGCTGGCAGGATCCTCAATTTCAACAGGAGGAAATTTCAATTCATTCCTGAACTACACTGAGAAGTCAATTGCATTTACTGTTTAGTCCAGTGCTTTACAGTCAGTGCTCAGTTCCTAGAAAAACTACTTAGGCTTCTTCAGCCTAAGATCTGTCAAACTCTTTCCAGTTTTGCAGTACTATGTTACATCATGTACTTACATCTTTTTACTCCTCTGAGAATGACACAAGTCACTTGACTGAGTGAAATAATACAGAAAGTACACTAATTAATACCAATTAATTACATTGGAGTCAAGTTTGTAAATACTTATAAAGACTTGTCCTATAGTGTCTCGTACAGTACCACCTCTCTAGTAATTTATCTCTGGAATGTATTGCTCTGTTGATCAACTAGTTTTATTAGTGATTTTCTAAAGTTTTGTAACAAAAAATATTAAGATTGATGTGTAGGAGGAGGAGTGAAAAGTTTTGTGTGTAAGGAGGGAAAGAAGCAGCTGAATGAGGCTTTTTAAGATGGTTTGCAATGACAACCAAGGGCACTGTGCTTAGCACACCATGCCTAGGACCCTGTTTCCAGCAGCAAAATGGGGACACATTATTTACGCCAAGCACAGAAAATCTGTGCTAGGAAAAGACCTCAGCCCAGCTGCCTCTCCAGCAAATTCTGCATCTCAGCAACAGCATGGCAACAGATCATATCATGCCCTTTACCATCAGCCTAGCAGGAAAACATATTTTCCAAGCAAAGGAAAGCAGAGAGTGGGCAGCAGCCCTACCTAAAGTTTATAGCCAGAACCATCCTGGGGGTAAGCGCTGCTCCATAAGAGCTCACAGTTTTGAAGGGGTAAAAGAGGTCTGCCCAGACTGTCACTTGCTGTCACCAGGCAGAAGAAAGCCCAGAGACAGCCCCAAGAGGACCTGACAGCCTCAGTCCTCCCTCCTGAGTGCAGACCCCTGGCACACACACACCTTGCTGCTTGCTTGGTGGGGATGTGGAGCAGAAGCAAATGAACACTGAGAGGGAAGGAGTGCAGACATCAAGTCAACCAGATTAAGGAGTTTGTAAATCTTCTGTACCATCTCACACTGAAGTTTTTCCCCCAGTTCTACCAATTTCATACTGATGTTACTGGTTACCAAGAGCACCACATCATGAAGATTAAGTTCTTGACTGGAGGTACTGATCAGAGCATCTGCACAAACTGTATTTTTTACTTTTTTGATGGCTTGGGAAGGAATGCCTGTATGGACTCAGATGGGTACAGAAGCCTTCCTCAGCACCATGTGGTGTCAATTTAGAGTGGGAGAGCAGTGAGTGTTGTGTCCCCAGGGGTTGCCAAGGTGGAGGATCCAGTGACAGAACTGCAGAGATTGTATGACCACTCAAGGGGTGATGTTAGCATGAACATCAAGAAATGTGGAGGAAAAGGGAAGAGAGGAAGTTGTCCATATGTGAGGGAGGACACAAAGAATAAGGGCATAGAAAACTGAAGGAGATGGGGAACCTAAGGATACAAGCAAATATATCACATGAAAAAGATTACAAATATAAATATTATTAGAGGAAAAAGAAAAACAACCTAGCATAATCTCGGATACAAAGAGAAACTGATAAGGAGAAAGAGTAAGGAGTGAAAATGTAAGTAGCATATAATAGATGTGCTAAGTAGCTAATAATAAAATGTGCAGTTTGTGCCCTGTTTATGAAATCAGTGCATTTCACAGGAGACTAGGAAAAGGGAAATAGAAAATAACATCTCACCCTGTGTAGGTCACAGACTCCTTGGAGGATATTTGAGGGTTAATGCATTTATTACTGATTAATTATAAGGCTGAGTTGATAATTTTTGAAGGAAGAAAAGTAGGAGAAAAATAAAAAGTCTGACTGATTTCCTCCCTCAGTCATATGACAATTCAGTCAGAGAGGAGGAGAATCTTGATCTTGAAGGAATATGAGTTTAGAAATTTATGTTTTTCCCTCAGTTGCTGCAGTGAGCCAAAGCAAGATTAATCCTCCCTCTAAACAAGGCAAATAGCCAGGGTAGGGAAGAAGTGCCTCAGCCCTCACTCAGCTAATTTCAAGCTACAGGTAAATAGGCACTGACAAGACTTCTTATCAATTTAGGATCAATTCCATCCTGCTTCATTTCTCTGCACAGGGACAGGCAGAAAGCAAAGCAAGTATGGACATCAAAGAGCAGTTTTTACTCCCATAGATGCTCCCAGGAAGCTCAGAAGGGGCCCTATGGCACATGGAATCAGCACCCTCCACTCTGGATGAGTCAGGCTGGGACTTTCCAGAAGTTCATAGTGTGGAGATACATCTGCTATGAAAACACCCATGATGCTGGGAGAGAGCTGTGTCCTGCCTTCCTGCCAGCTACTCCACAGGGTTTCTGGTGTCTGGGCTGCTGTGTGCTTAATCCTGGCTCAGCTAGGCTCTGTACTATTAATCTGTCACCAGCTAGGAGGTAGGATGTGCCCAGGGCCAACACATGGTTTGGGAGCACTGAGGTTCCCAGTGGTATCAGCCTTCCGTGTTCCTTGCCATGTATCTGGTCACCTGCGTGTTTTGGCTTTGCTGTTCTAGAATCAAGTCTGTTTCAAAAGAAAGCATGTTCTCAGACTTTTGTGTCTTTTCAACAGGATAATTCTTGAAACAAATTAATTATTTTTCCAGTTCAGAACAAAGGGACAACCTGCCTTTTAACTAGCTCCGGAGAGAGGTGGGTTGCTTTGGCAGGCTAACCATTGTCCATGTGCTTGCAGTGCCTGACTGAAAGGCTTTGCCATGTTCAAACCTACTCAAGTAAAGGGGCAACACAGTTAGTTCTCATTAATTTTTTCATCAGGTAAGTAGACTGTAGAGCGATCTTGTACTCTGTCCACATGGAGTTGTTCTATTCATCCTTCCTGTGATTCATTCACACTCTGTATAAAGATGAATATGATGGAGATATTAACTACTTTGTCTAAAGCAGAGTTGCTCCCTTTGAACACAAACCTCATTTCTCTCATACTGGACTTGTGGAACACTTGGGAAAGCTGATACAAATTAGTAGTGAGCGTAAAATTAAATTGGAATTTAAGCTGGCTGAGTGTAATCAGACATTCTGGTACTGGGGTGATGCCCTCATTCCCCACTATGGAGATGAAGCAATTACTGCAAAGAGGCAAATCTTCAGAGATTGAGGACTGCAGAGCTAAACTTCATTAAACACCAGTTGAGACTCTTTCTCAGAAGTATGGGGGTACATCTCCCTCTGCCCAAAGTGTTGGCACACAGAATTCCACGAGCCAGCAGCAAAATTGCTGCATTCCTGCAACAGTTCTCTCGTGCTGAAGGATGCTGTTTCTCAGTGAAGCTAATCATCTGGGACAGAGCTCCATGCTGATGTCATTACATATATTCCAGCATCCAAGTATGCTTGCATACCCTCATGTATCACTGTATTGTCTGTGGTACTGACAGGCCTAAAGTAGAATTAATTTAGTTAGTATAATACATTTTGAAAGTGACTTAACTAACTCCTTTGGGATGACTTCCGTCCTGAAGGAAGAATATTTGCACAGGGATTTACTGAAATTGGACTAAATTTGCATGCACTTTTGAAAGAAAAACTTTCCTAGGTGATCTGTGCTTAACAAAAAAAAAAAAAAAAGACAATAAAATGAAAAGGCCACACCAAAACCAACCAACAAACCAAAATGAAAAAAAAAAAAAAACCAACCCAACAATCAAAAAACAACAAACAAGAGCAATTATTCTTTTCTTTGGAGTGGGAAAAGATGGGAAAATACATTGGAATTGATTTAAATCATATTGCCTCTACTGAATTTCTTGTAGAGAAGATGAAAATAAAAAAGTCTGGTGAAATGAGGGGGTGAAATGTTCAGGATTTTTGGATTTCAATTCACATCTTTGACAAAAACATACCTTCTGTGTTCATCTTATACTCTCTTTATATTGTTTTTTCTTTTCTTTGAGACAAAGGACTTGGTAAGTGTTGATGGGTGAGGAAGGAAGAAGGCAAGGATTTATAGGCATGTCCAAGAAAACAACTTTTGATCCCTTCAGATTGCAGGAGGTGTTCCTTCCAGTCCTCCTCCATTCAGCAATGATCCTAGCCTCTGAACTTCAGAGATTTAAACCAAATGGAGAGGCCTCAGAGGTGTGTAAAGAATAAGTGAGGAGAGACATTTTAGAAGCTCTCTCTCACAACTTTTTCATTTAGCAAGTACTGAACAAACCACAGGTAAGAGTGAATGAGACAAGGCTTCAAGCTTGCACAAAAGCAGCTTCATATGCAGTCTTTATTTTTCCCCGAAAATAGTTGCCCTTCAGATTTGGTAAATAAATATTGATTTTTTTCTTTACCATTAAGCATTCCTGTGTTGCTCAGAGAAGAGTGAGAGAGGAGGCAAGGGGAATCACTGTGGAACTAATGAAGGTGAATGCATTGTCTCCCAGTGGACAGAGAATAAAAACGAAGATGTTCTCCTGGAAGGAGCTGGAGGCCATTTGCTGCCCATCTACAAACTGGGGTGGAGGGCTGGTGCTGCTGAGTACTGACCTGTGGGAAGAAAATTATCCCTCTAGCCATCACAAACTAACACTTGTCCTGCAAGGAGCTCAACAGAAATGCTGTGCTCCTGAACTGAAGCCAGTTATAATCCTTTTCACTCTTTTAATGTAGTCAATGGGACAAGTTATTTGGAGTTGAGGTGATAAAACACTTCAGACTAGACTGAATTCTTAATGAACATTTATCATGCAATTTGCAAATTTGCTGCAAACAAGCTCTTTCCTTTTGCATCACATCTTCTCCTTCTTTCACTGCCTGTCTTTAGGATACACTGGTGGATGTCTAGAGAGAGTTTGTATAGAGAGAACATGTATATCTTCAGCCTAAACTGTGCCCATGGTCGGAGAAGAACCTGGGCAGAAATCCAAAAGTGCAACAAAACCCAACAAACTTTGGATGAGTGACATAAAATGCAATAAATGCATTAAATGCAGAATCAGGTGACATAATCGGTTTGGCCATTGAATGAGGGAGGGGGATTAAAGGCTAAATATATTGAAAGGTGAAGTTAGGAGATGGAAATATGCATGACTCAATCTTTTCCATTCAGGTGTTTGATGTTGGCTTACAGAAAGAAGCTGGATTGCTTTTGTTAAAGTGTATACCTCCAGAATAGGTTGTTTTTAAAACTGAAAATGTGTGGCATGCAAACAAATGGTGAAGCATTTTGCTGGAATGGATTTCTTATCAGAAAATATTTTGGTTTGGCAAATAAATTAACTTTTTCATAAAAAGAAAAACGGTAGGGAATTAAAGTAACCTTTCATTGAGAAACTCATTTGTATCAAGTTTACAGGAGCAAGGGAGAGTCCCACTCAGTAGTTTCATGACCAGAGAGGAGATCTACCTGCTGATATGTGGAAACTGTGTGCAAGAGCCCTTACTTCTATTTCTTTCTGATGAAGAAACCATCTGTTTCTTTTTTCTGATCTGAACTTCTGAACTTTGTTTGAAATGTACAGAAGGCCACATACCCTTTTGAATCACAAGCAAAAGTTTTTTATCTGCAGTTCCTTAATAGAGGTTACAAGACAATTAAAACCCTCGCTCGTATCTTGGTTCTTATTAACTGAAGAAGCAGACACCTATTGCATGTAGATTCAAGGGGTTTATCCCTTTTCTCAAATCTTCACTCAAGATTTTCTCCTCTCTTTTTACTGCAGCAAGGATAGCCCTTGGCCAGTTCCAGGCTATCTCCAATTCCTTTCATTTTTCCTTCTAAAACATCACCACCATCTATAACTGCATTAAATAGCACTATCAAGAGTTATTTGCAGGGCATGGCAATCCCTTCCTGTATAAACCTGTCTGATTCACTCATCATTAAATTCCATCTTCTGAATCATTCAGCCAAGGGTCATAACATAAATGAGCTCCTTCACTCAGGAAAAGCTCTGCCTGTGTCTATTGTGTTGTGCTTCACTCCATAATCCTCTCTCCCACTGTCAACCAACATTTTCACAGCCCAATAAAAGTGTGTTTGGTTTGCTTTGACAGTGTGCTCTGGCCATAACAACGTGTTGCCAGCCTTGGCATTACCACTGACTGGACAAAGCAAGAATTAGATCAGGAGCCTGGGAGCACTCCTCCTTCCTGCACCAGAGGAAACACTGTTAGTGATGCAGGATGGGCATGGAAGCTGGAAGGTTCATTGGGCAATGAACGTGTCCTTTGGCAAACAGGTCTCTCCTGTCCAAGTGTACAAATTTGTTGCTGATTTCTGAATCTGGCTCTAGAAAAAATCACTGAATCCTCAGGTATAGGCAAAGTTTCTATTTGCTAACTTCTGCTGGCCAAAAAAGTGCACCCAAGAAAAAAAAAAAAAAATCCTTCAGTGATGGGAGCATCATGGGGACACCAAGAGACTAACAATGACTACTCCCTTCCCAGGTCTCTTACTGCCTTACCAGAATCTCTCTCCCCTTATAAACAATCTCAAATACATACATACACACACACACACACATATATATACAGATATATATTATACATATATATATATTATACATATATATATATTTACACACACACACAAAAGACATGTCTCTCCATGGGTTTCATGGGTTTCAACCTGTAGATAGGTTTCACTGTTCCCTTGACTAGAGCCTACAGCCTCCCCTGAAGGGTGTATTTCTGAGATGCAGGGACTTAGACTGGAGTCTTCATTGTCGATCCCCTAATTCGCAGCTGTTGATTCATTCTCCTGCTGCTCAGGGAAAACAAAAGTAGCCTTTCTCTTTCAGTCAAACAAGAGGTAATATTTAACATGAGATAATGCAGGAAATTGCTATGAGAACCATTAGTCAATAAATAAGAGCATGAGTGGTTTAAAAGTTTTTCTTTACCTTCTTGAGGAAGCATTCATCAACCTATCTATACTTAGATTAAGTGGTGATTACAGGATGGATATATTATAGAGGAGTGAGAAAATGATGAGCCATGGTTGTTTATGGACAATAGATTAAAAGAAATGTCCTGAATACCAAGCAGTCAATATTTTACCTTTTTAGACTAAGATGAAATTGCTTCATCACATCCAATTACCTTATGAAAATGCTGATTGAGATAATGAAAGAGAGGACCAGAACTCATTTTCATTCCTCTGTCCTTGAACCTGTTTTCATTCAGAGGTTTTAATCTGCAGATATCATCACCCATATTAATTGCTGAAATTAAATGAGGCATAAGATTTCTGCCTACATATATTTTTTTCTTCTTTTTAATTTCTTAATCAGGTATCCCTGATTTATATATATACTTTTCTCCCATTAGGATTGTTTTTATTTTCATTTATTATGCACATTATTATTTTTTAACATTTTCCACACATTGTTGCAGAACCAGAATTTGTCAAATCATACATGCAAAATTATTTTTCCTCTGGACAAAAAATCCTTGCAGGGTGAAGAAATCTTTGTGGGATGAACCTATTCCTCACTGGTATTTGAGAATCAGCACTGAAAAAATATATTCAAAAAACCTTGAAGTGTATTGGCTGACAAAATAATTTCGATTATAGCAATTATCATTTAATGTCCAATTTTTTCCTTCACATGAAATCTTTGAAGCCCAAGACAGGTACCATTTATCTGAAAAACGAATTAGTAGTTCTGCGATGTGCATTCCTCAGGTGGGGCTGGCAGAGTTTATCTGGTATTGAATATATTTATTGACCTCTTTTTATATCTTCCAATGATCCTTAACCTCTATTTGGAACAATTACTTCATGTTATTACTCTAATTTTAATTTTATTTTGTCTCTTACATGGGAATACAACCAAGAAGTTTAAAAAAATTCCTATCTAAGGTTATGCTTTCTATTTTAACACATAAGTTCTAAAAATGTTCAGAGCTGGTATAAAACAGATACAACCAGAGAAGTGAAGGAAAATTAGAACAGAAACCTATAAACTAATTTTTAAAACTCCATTAGGAAAACAAGCCAGGAAAAGCCAGAGGGGCCTCATGTTAGTTGACAGTGATAGGAGAAATTGAGTATGTTGAGAGCAAGACATTATGCAGTAGAAGTCAGAGAGGCAGCTTGAGGGGTAGGAAACTAACTTATTCTCCAACTAGAGTGTGCAGCAATTATAAAATACAAACATGTTTATTTTTTAAAGACGTTTTCTTATTAAGAATATAATGTTTCACATGAATACCAGATCAATAAATGATCACACCCCATTCACTGGAATATAGCTCAAATCTTTCTCATTTTCTTTCTCACATGGTTTTAAATCAACATCCATGACAGAGACAGAAACAAGCTTTAGGTAAGATGAGAAGCAAATATGACTGATGGACACATACACAGGTACTTATGCACACAGGTACATACTAAGCACTTTGGCAGGTCTTAACAACAGTCATGGCTTTTAACTACAAGTGAAGAACTCTGGAGACAGTAGGTCCTATCCTGACAGTCTTCTCTGCCCATCACATCAGTTCAGTGGCCTGATTTTCAGCACACCATATACTGGACATAAGTACCAAGAAGGCAGAACTTGATTCCTCCTATTGTCTGAATTGTTGATGGGATACAATATAATCATGATATAAGAATCATTTTCATCTGCCCAAAGAGTGAAATTACATGACAAAATCCATCAGGACCTGGGTCACTGTGGTGGTTTGACCCTGGCTGGATGACAGGTGCCCACAAAAGCCACTCTTGTCACTCCCCTCCTGGGCAGGACAGAGGAGAGAAAACACAGTGAAAGTCTCATGGCTCGAGAGAAGAACAGGGAGAGACCACTCCCCACTTTCTATCATGGGCAAAACAGGTCTGACTTGGGAAAATTAATTATATTTATTACTAATCAAATCAGAGCAGGGTAATGAGAAATAAACCCAAATCTTAAAAAACCTTCCTCCCACCCCTCCCTTCCCCCCAGGCTCAACCTCACTCCCAAGTTCCCTCCCTCCTTCCGTGCAGCAGTGGACAGGGATGGGGGCTGTGGTCACTTCATCACATGTTGTCCCTGCTGCTGCTGCTTCTTCATGGGGATGTCTCCTCATGCTCTTCCCTGTTCCACCATGGGGTTCCTCTCACAGGGAACAGTCCTCCATGAACTTCCTCAGCGTGGCTCCTTCTCACAGGACACACTTCACAAATTGTTCCAGCCTGGGCTCCTCACACAGGGTGCTGTTCCTCCAGGCACAGCCTGCTCCAGCAGCAGACCCCCACAGGGGCACAGCTCCTGCCTGCAGCCCTACTCTAGTGCAGGCTCCTTTCTTCACAGTCCAGAGGTCCTGCCAGGAGTCTGCCCCGCTGTGGGCTTCCCGTGGGGTTACAGCCTCCTTGGGCATCCACCTGCTCTGGCCTGGGGCCCTCCATGGGCTGCAGGTGATCTCTGCTCCACCATGGTCTTCAAGGGGCACAGCTGCCTCACCATGGTCTGCACCACAGGCTGCAGGGGAATCTGCTCCAGCACATGGAGCACCTCCTACCTCTCCTTTTTCACTGGCTTTGGGGTCTGCAGAGGTTTGTTTCTGTCACGTGCTGTTATTTCTGTAACTCTTTTCCTCTTCTGAAGTACATTATCTCACAGGAGCTACCACCTTCACTGATGTGCTCAGCCTCGGCCAGTGGCAGGTCCATCTTGGAGCCTGCTGGCATTGGCTCCATCAGAAATGGAGGAAGCTCCTGGCAGCTTCTTACAGAGACACTTCTGTAGCCCCCCTGCTACCAAATCCATGTCATGCAAATCCTCTACAGTCACAAAGAGCCACCATGACTCGGAGACCTTTGAAAATTATCAGCACAGGATGGACTGCAACCCCTGGTAGTATCATTGTCTAAACACATTCATTCTTCAAAAAGCATAAAAGTCAAAGGGATCTGATGAAACTGATTTTCAGCAAGGGCATGTACCTTCCTCCAGACCACTGAATGTGATAAATGAGAGAATCTCAAGTAACAGAAAAAGCAAAGTTGCATAAATCCTTCACAGTTTTACTTCACAGCTGTAATGGAGCTATCAGCATGTGATCATAAACAAGTGCTTGCCTACTCACTTTGCTGGAGTAAGTAAGCTTAGTAATAAAAGTCTTATTAAGATAAAGAACAGGTTTTAAAAATTATTTAGGGGAGTTTTCTTTTTGTCCTTTCCCACATCAAACTGCAGTGATCAGTTCAAGTACAAGGGACATCAGGTGTCAGATCGGGGGAGACAAATTTCCCTCTGCTCTTCACTGGAAGTGGATTTTGAAGAGAGTTTATAATTCTGGTTTAATTTCTGTGGTGATGCATGCATTGAAACATAATCTATGGGCAAGGCTAAGGACTCAAGAAAAACTTGCTTGAATCTTCCACTGTGACTTGTGGAAACTAAAGTTTCTTAGGAAAGTATCACTTCTGCCAAAGTTTAGCTTCTTAGCAAAACAATGAAAATCAGAACTGAAGCTACAAAAATAAGCACCTTAAATGGTTCTAAACATTTTTTTTTTTCTTTCAGAGTTGTTACAGATGAATTATAGCAAAATATTTTAATTTTAAACTATTTTGACACTACCACAAAGTATTCGTTTATCTACTGGAAATACAATTTTGCTGATTGGACTAACTTCTTTTTTTAAAGTTATTATTCCAATTTTGGTTTGAACAGAGCCTTCTCTGGCAGTATCAAGGAATGACAGCAGCAGAGTTCTGCCACATTCAATTTTCCAGGGGGAAAATGGCAGACAGTTTGGTTCATTTGAATGAGAACTGAATTCAAGGCTTCTGTGGATCTCACAGATAGATCCTATGATCTCTCATGAAGAACAACTTCAGTTGCCATTCCATGGCACTCGCCAATGTCCTGGATATCAGCAGTGACAGACAGAGAAAATGTGCTCCACTCCAGCACTGATGTTGGTCAGAGAGGTAAAAATAGACTCATTTAAAGCCTTTTCTCCAGCTGTGAATTCAGCTGCTGCCAAGAGAGCTCTTAGTAATTCTTGACATGTTTTAGCTTTACGAAGACTTTCTAAACAGTCCTTGTAACAAAAGTAGCATCTTGTAATTAATGGCAGTTTAATGCAGTCATCTAAAACTGATGGTGTTAAAACATCTGCAAGTTATTATCAGATCTGAATGAATATCACACTACAAATTAGGATGAGACTAGTACTAAAATCATTTAAATAACAAGTTCAATAACTGGCACTTTCTTCCATCTTAATCTAGAAGCCTATAAAAACTGTATGTTCTTTAGTGTGTAATGAATTTTTACTGCATCAAAACACTTTCTAATCAACTCAGACTGGATGATTTATCTGCTTTTTATGCTTTTCAGTGCTTTAGTACAGAGCAGTCCTCTAAAATAACCTGAAATATTGCATACTTCCTACTTATGTTTTATTTAAGAAATTTATTTCTATTTTTTGCCTTCCCCATTCCTCACTCACAAAAATTTCCAATGTAGAAGAGTTTACTCATTTAAAACCCGACTGAGTTCAAAAGACATTTCATTAGATTCACTTGAAACTCTTCTGAAATAATGGTCCTACTTGCACAAGAGTATTTATATTAATGTTCAGTCCAGAGTACCTTAATAATAAAAGGACAATTTGGCTTAGCCACTGGTTAAAACTCAACCTGGAGTTTTAGTTAAAACTCAACCTGGTAGTTGTCTGATTCATTTCTGCAACATTACAGTATCTTTGGATTAAATTCAAGGCCTCAGGATATGCTGGCTGAGAAAGGCCAAGAGGTACAACCATTAGAAATAAACAATTAAAAATTCTCATAAGGATTCTGAGCTGGGTTTTTTGCTTTTCTTCAGACTAAATGTCTATCTCCAACAGAGAAGAGCAACATATTAATTTGAATAAACCTTTGGCTTCACCTCTTCTTGTTTTCCTTTTGCATAAGTGTGAATCGAGCAGCACAGCTGAAGCCAATCCAGCTGCACCAAAGACATTCTGTTCTGTCAACAGGCCCTTGTAGAGGGAACAAAACTTTCCCTGAGGCTGCAAGCAGTTGTATTTTTTCTACTACTGGTGTTCTCCAGGTGGTTCATGTATGAAGCTCCACAGGACTATTTTAGATGATGTCCCAAATGTCTCTTGTGGACAATCAGTGTGCTGGAAGCACGTGGCAAGAAGAGATCTATATTTAATGCTGAAGACCTCCTCTGGGATGTGTTCCCAGCAAAATCTGGGAAGTGCAGTAGAGACCAAGCCAGTCTGCAGATGAAATTAGCATTCAGAGAAATGAAAACAGGATGATGCTTAGCTTTTCTTACATCTAGAATGCTTCCTGAGAGTTATTAAAGGGAAACTGCTGACCTTTTATACTCATCCTCCTATGCTCTTCTTTTCCCTGGAAAATAGGCAACTAATTACTCCAAATGACTTGGAGTCACAACAGGCTTTTTAGTACTCAAATCTTGCCTAAATCTGAAGTTGTGATCTTTTAAAGCCTGTCTCATCCAGTGCTGAAAGCCTAGAAGTGCATATAGCTATCTAGTGCAGCATTCATATGAACTCTAGCTAGATTTAAATATACCACGTAGAAGTTATGTTTCCAAGGCTTGAAATCGCTTGTGCCCCTCTTTTGGCCCTGCATCCTCCTGGCACCCACAAGTTAGATGCCTCTCTCTGTGGTGGTGGTGGAGCCCAATCTGTCAGGTGTCTTTACACCAGATCAGCCCAAGATTGTCCCAGCACAGTGACAGTCAAGTTGTGTTCTCTGGAGTCATCCTGCAGCCTTCCTCTCCAAAACCAGCTGTCCAGCTATTCAATCTCACATCTGCTAAGGCCTCCCCAACAGGGAGGAGTTCCCCTCATGTCCAAAGCACTTTTCACTTTGCATTAGCTTTACATTTATGAATAGAGCACTCTGGTTGGAGGGTCCAATAGACCAAAAAAAAAAAAAAAAAAAAAAAAAAAAACCAAACAAAAAACCCCAAACAAACAAACAAAAAACCCCCCACGAAACCCCAAAAACAACAACAAAAACAAACCAGCACAAAACACTACCACCAAAAAAATCTCAAACAGCCCCAATACCCTGAATGACTTTGAATACCTTCTAAGTAACAACCTGAATAGCCTTAGTTTTATTGCCTTGGAGAAAAAGATTAAACCTTAATGATTCAGCTGAGTCCTTATGGCAGATCTTGGCTAAGCATTTACTTGAGGAAAAGGGAAGTGTGGAGGGGTGGGCTCAGTGCAGAACTGCCAGATGGGGATTCGTGGCCAAGAGGTTGGTACCCATACCCCATGGTAGGTTATTAAATATCTCATTGTTCAACATACTAATTCCTGACTATCTGACTCCGAGACCTCTCATATTTTCTCTCTTCTACTTTTTGCAGTAGTACACCCCATTATGGTGGTCAGGCATGCAAAAATCAGGTAGAAGAGCACATAGCCCTGAGACACTCACGTTTTCTCTTTGTTTCACAGCTGGTGTTTTCACAATATGGAAATTGAGGGGTAGAGATGAGCTGCATTTACCCATGACCTCGGATGCAACCTGACTGAAAGTTATCTAATAAAGCATCATCTCTGATGAACACAGGCTCATAAAGCATTAGTCGGCTATAATTGTTTAAATGGGTGAGGAAAAGACAGAAAAGGAATTTCCTGAAACAAAATTATCCTTTTAAACAAAAAATCCCACAGTAGTTTCTCAAATTGAACACAAGCCAGCTCTTACCCTGGAGAAAACCCTTGGCAACACCTTCTGAGGTAATTTCCATCCAAGCTGGACACCAGATTGTGCTGCAACAGGATATCAACAACAACACAAAAAAGATGTGTATGTGCCTACAGAGCAACCTTCAGTGGAGATTTCAGTGGCTACCCTCTACCTGGCAAAAGCAGACAACTCAGGTTAAGCAAGCAAAAGGACATGCAAGAGACAGTTACCAGGTCTTTTACAAGATATTGTCCATTTTTCCCTGTTTTTCACTATAACTAGAATATTCTTGGCTTCTTAGACTTATCATGATAAAAAATAATCTACACTGTCCTTTTTTGCAATATAATACCCTTAAACAAATCTCTTCCCTGTGCACTCACAGAGGTCTACAAGAAAACTTATATTCAAGATCTTCACCAGATAGTAAGCCTGAGGGAAAACCATAGACTGAATAAATAACAACCCAGGGAAAAAAGGATTAGAGACAGAAGAAGGGAATAGAAGAACATCACAAAACAGATTAAAAAAAAAAAACAAACTTAGAAATATGCAGCTGGATTAATTCACTCATATATTCATCCTCTTAATAAGAAAGGTAGATAAAGGAAAAGTGCACTTTCACTGGGGATTATAGCAAGTCAGGTTGTCTTTGATAATGACACCAATGTAGCAAGGCAAACGAGATGCTCAGTGAGTCAGAGTGAAAAATGCTCAGATGTCTATGAAGGGGTAACATTTCTAGTTGGACAGCAGGTCAGTCCTTGGTGTAACTCAAAAGACAGAGCTCTCTGCTAGGAGCTGCATGGCAGAGCTGGTTACACCTGTCCTCCAGAACACACTTCTGTGTTTTAATGCTGGCATGGAAAGCTTTCAGCTGTGAGACCAGCCCCAAGCTTTCCCTGTACACAGTGTTTCCACATCACTATCAGACTGAGCACTCCTCCCATGAGCAGTGGGAAAGATGCCAGTTGTAGAACCTCCCCAGTTACTGCACTAACATGGAGAGGCAAGAGTGCATCTCTCTGCATCCATGGAAATGTGTGTGCTGCCATAGCTCTGCTGCTCTGCATGCAAGGACCCTTTCCTGCTTTGGCTGGGGATAGGAAAATATCTCTGGTTTTCCTCCGAAAATAAATTCTCATTTTCACCTGAGTGCCAGTTCCAGAGCATAATGTAATCCTGATAAAACACTCCTATGAATGGACACTAACCATTGAGTTAGCAGTAAATTAAAAAATGTATCCTTCAGATAAAAAAGCACTGGTGTCATTTTGTCAATCTCACACTGTAAATATGCAGTATGATTCCATCTTCCTTAGGATAATCCCTTCCTGGAAGCTTCCCTACTTTCCTGCTGTTTAGCCTGAAGGACAAATGAGCCAGATGTCCTTTTGGACTGTGTCCTCCCTTTCCTCTTGCTCTTTTCGTGGGAGAGGGAGAGAGGTCTGAGTATCCCTGTAACCCTAAGGTCGTGCAGGCAGTGGTTTTGGCCAGCAGAGACTGTTTTATATATAAGACTCAGGTGTTTTGTCTGCATTTTTAGCACTGCTCCGGAGGGGACCCAGCTGCAGGACTCCCACACAGCCTAGGGAGAGCAGAAATGCCTCAGGGTGGCCCTGCAGTGCTGGGTCACACTGGTGGGCACAGCCAGCCCCACTTGGGGTACTCTGGGCTGTGCAGCCCCTCTCCATGTCCCTGCAGGGACAGGGATGCAGGGAGCTGCTTCAGGCGCTGCTTGTCAGGGATGAAGTCCCTCTGAGACACCTGATTAAATAGATTAGGCTTTGTTTTCTGCATGTAGCACCAGAAAGAGTAACAGAGCCATACCTGGCCGGAAAAATCAGATGGCAATGACCAGAGGTTCGTTAGGAAATGCTATATGCTTCAGACAAACTCCACAGTAGACATCAGAAGGGGGAAGGAGGAGGTGTTTTCCTTGTTCTCCTGTATCTAAATGTCTCTTAAAAAAGTTTCTCTCAATCTGACTGAAATGCAGGATTTCAATACAGTCCTTAATGATCATTGATAAGGGCAAGGCTGTGCAGAGCTGTAAACAAGAAAAAGAAGTCAAAGCTGTAATTTGTAACTTTGCTATTGTATCGTTTTCCTGGGAAGGTTTCACACCTGAGGCTGCAATTTACTGCACCATTCCTGGAAATCATTTTCCTCCCAAAGCACACAGTATTGATTGCTTCTCATCCCCTCCAAATCCCATCATTTTCAAGAAGTCTTTTGCATTGTTTCCTAAAATAAGTGATAGATGGTGTCTGGAAAGTATGGGAGAAAAAGACCTTAGAAAAACACATTCTTCTGAAAGCAGAAGCTAGGCAAATTCAGCTTGAAATTGAAGTGTAATTAATAATCAATGAAGCATTGCAAAAACTCAGACTGCAATGTCTGTAATTTGAAATTTTTCTCCCTGTGTTTCAAATCTTTCTGGAAGAGACAACTTAGTGAATTTAAGTCAAGATTTTTCATGCAGGAGTTGTTGAGTAAACACTCAATATGGTTTTTCCTGTTAAATGACCACGGATTTGGTAGATTTAGAAATTATTATTTGCCTAAAAGCAATGCATGAAATCCCACAAATATTTACTCTGCAAATCACAGGAGCATCAGGGCTAAGAACAATGAGTGTGTATGGTTAGGGAGTACAGAATTACAGCCACGAATGTGTAAAGGACCCCAGACATCCATGAACTCCTGCTTTGCTCTTTAGCCTGGACTAAACATGTGGTTTGTAACCCTCTTTTCACCTGCAGACCCCTACATACTTTCCTGTAAGGCCCTCTGCAGTGTACTGCAGCTTGCCTAGGAATGGCTTGCTCTTCCAATTACCATATCAATGGCTTGCTCTTCCAATTACCATATCTGTCTACTTAGAAATAGCCATGTGAATGACTTGGTGGATTTCAGTGTCCTCAAAACCACTGCACTGAATGACTTTCTCATCACATGACTGCTCATGTCCTGTTTCTGTTCCGCTACTCTCTAGTCTTCAGCAGGCATCTATATTTGACCACATACTACAAATTTAATCCAAATCCTGCTGGATCCTCTGAAGTCCTAAAGTTTTATTCATATAACACAGAACATCTTGTAAAGAGAGCAAAAATATCCCAATAAGCCTACAGAAAGCAAAATTAGGTGATTTTATTCAAATTGGAGGAAATCTCATTCTGTTTAACTCTGCTTGTCATATTCATATATCTCATTTCCTAACTCTATAAAAGCTCCATTGTGTACCGAAGGTACTCTGATGTTACATTGTCTGCCAGACTGACATAAACAAAGATACATTCACTAATTACTTCTTTTTTTGGCTTAGTGTAATGCCTGCCAAGAGCGTGATGCACCCTTGTTGTCCTCTCCCTTTTGCCTGATCAGTTACATCTGTGGAGGAAGTTGATATTTAAGGTGGCCAAGATGTGGTAAAAGCGTACAGCAATTAAAACAAATGTATCCTGTCTCTATCTTCGGTTTTTTTGCCAGGAAGCCAGTATTTAACGAAGCTTAGCATTATCTGACAGCCCTTCAACTTTCCTCTAATTAACTTGCAGCTTATTGAATAAAACCTTTCAATGCAGTGGGACTGCCTGTGAATGCAGTATTTTGCTGCCACTTCAGAAGACATTGACCGCTTTGGTGTGGCAGGGAGGCCAGCTCTTTAGTTTCTCCCTTAATTGTTCTTTCCCTCAATAGCTGTATTGGTGCACGTCTCTAAATTTATTGTCCTTTCATGAAAATGCTTAGGAGGATATTGCATATGCTCTATAATTCAAAATATTAATATGTATCTTACAAAGTGAGACCCCTTGTATTTTCCTGCCACAAATCATGTTCTCCCTTCCAAACAGTGACCAAAATAATGCTGACCATCTTCAAAACCTAGCTGGAGTCTCTGGGATCCTATGGTTTTCAAATGTGTGTTGCTGCCCTGTCCAGATAGAGCTGAATGACAAAACTTGAATGATATTTTGAGACATAAAGACCCTTTACCCCTGCTTTGCCATATCCTATATGTAAAAACCTTCCTCATAGCAAAAGGATCATTTAAAGGAGAGAATGCCCAGTAGGTGACCCCTGCAAAGCAATAACTTTTATGCTCCTTCTTAATGGGCATTTCTCTTTGAATTCAGCAAATAATTGAGAGGTTTAAAAAAATCAGAACCTCAGCAGATACAGACTGCTACCTATGTTCAGCAGTGAAGACCACTCATCCTTGCCAATTACTTGTATTTCAAGGTAGGAACAACTGTGTACATTCCTAAAAAAGTGTGGCTGCTTAACACCACCTACTCTCACAGCACATGCCACTTGCTGTAATAGACAGGTGAGGCTGACAATAAAACTGTTTCTTAATGGCTTGTTAACTATCCCTTATCAGTCATGTTTTTCTTCAATATAGCTTAAAACCCATCCTAAAGGCTAGCTTTGATGGGACAGAAAAGAAGCCACGTTGACAGTTCTTGCATAGTTGCCTGATTTGCCAACACATTTGCTACAAAAACACTTTAGGGTTTTGTCAGTCCATAACCACTGGTGTACAGCTCAGCTGTGTAGCTTCTTGCGTTTATACTGGAAAAAACCCAAACCTTCATGGATATTTGAGAATTCTTTTTGTGGTTGTTCCAATCTCTTATTAGGATATTGGTTAATAAGTCATGATTATATAGCTCTGTTTTTCCTTGTAAAATTCGCGCTACCTTGCCAGCTTTATTGTCAGTGAGACACTCAAATTCTTGAGCATACAGTTGTTTGTAAGAATTACAGCCTTCTGTACCATCAGTATTCAGTGTTGATTTTCGACTCCTCTTTTGGCCTCTCAGAGTATTCCCTTCCAGGCAAATATTGCTTTATTTGTCATCCAACAGCTGAAGTCACTATTAGACTTCCCATTGAAAACATTGGCATGCTTCAGCCATTTTTTGGTTTTACCACACAATAAACTCCTTTTTATATTTCCCTTTTGTCTTTTGGGTAACAGACAAGGTCTCAGAGCTTTGCTGGAGTCCCCTTTGGTGCAGGTTATATTTTTCCCCTACTTTCATGGTTGTGCAGGGTGAGAAGGCAGAAAAATAGATCCTGGGCTAATGAGGTGAAATGCAGGAAAAGAAAACAGGCCTGACACAAAGAAAGTTTTCTGAATACTGAGGGCTATTAACTCACAGAATAGTCTTGAAATATAAGGATAAAAGCCATGATAAATTACACTTTTAAACTATTTAGGAGTAGAGTTTACTGAGAGTTTTTCTTATGAAAGGCAAAATATGAGCCTTCTGAAGTCAGGATTCCTTACAAATGTGAGTGGAAGGTACAGAAAAATAAATTAGTCCTCTTTGTTTTCAGAATTTCAAGGACAATTATCTCCACAGCAGTGGAATACAGGTGCCTCTTTCAAGAATATCAACCTGTCCATGCATGTGAAGACCCTGGGATTGAAAAGACAGACCAAGGGATCAAAAAGAGCAAGGATTGCTAGAACAGGCGCCTCTGCAACATATTCCAGGATAACTCTGCTTTCCCATATTCATTAGCCTCAGGTACTCTGGATTTTGCGCCCTTTGTTTTATTCTCAGATGAGAAACTGGATTGTGGAGACTCAATATTAAATCAAATACATTGGCAAGCCATAGGATCCCTTGAAATCGCTGTCAAGAGCAGAGGGTGCTTGACCTCCTATAGTTGGGCTCAGTCAGAGTCCATCATTAATGCCTGATTGCATTCTGTGTAGAAACCTAATAACAGAACAGAAACTGGAAGATTACTTGAAGTCATTTATAACCAGCAGCCTGTATAACATTTGGTGTGAGTTCATCAGCATCACATCCCACTTCATATTATTTTCACCGTCCATATAAACAGCGCTCATTTGGGGATGAACCTAAAATCTTTGAATGAAGAACCCAAAGTCCAAGCCTCCCAGCAGAGCCACCAAATACATTTGCATTCATATTCCAAAATTGAATAATAAAATGAGGAGAAAATGCTGGAGTGGCTGTCCTGGAGGACACCCTATAATAAGAACTGAGGGCATTATTGAGAAGAGAAGCTCTTGCCATTGGCACTAAGCTTCCTTTGGCCAGGGAGCATCCTGAGAGTAGGAGAGAGAAAATTAGCAAGAATTGTTAATTATTTTTAATTATTATAATTATTTATAATTGTGAATTACCAAGATAAACACACTGCGAAGAAACAATTCTGACTATAGGTATTGGTTTAACCTAAAACTTTTTTTTCCTAGCTTGCAATGAGAAACTTGACCTTGTGGTCTCAATGTACAGCTCTTGGGTTTCTTTAGTATTATGCCTCTTTATTGCTGTTGTTGCAGTGATGGACCAGCACATAATTGCCTGTTCTCCCAAAAGCAGAGAATTCAAAAAAAGTAGTGGGCACAAGCACTGTAAGGTGTTCTATACCACAAGTGTTTCATGTTTCCTGATAAAATGCAAAGGAAACCTTTGAGGACTGCTATTAACAAGTGCAAATTTTAGAAATTCCTTTCTGCCTTTGCCTTAGTTGGCATTATCTAATGTAAGTCTTACAGGAAGAGAAAGAAAAAAGTCATCCCACCTTTATGAACAACCCCATGCATCACATTTACCTAAACAACAGATCCATTCTAAAGTGATATGGTTATGATACTGGTATCAGCAGAGGAACCAGAGTGACTCACAATCTGCCTTTGGGGATGCCATCTTCAAGAGTCTCTTTCATGACTGGATGTCTTACACAATCACAGTCCTTTTCCTACAAAGGATGCCCTTCAGATAAGTTGTTACTCAGCAAGCTCTTCATCCCACAGGATGACTCAGATCTCAAACTGCTTAGGGAGCCCAAACTTCCCAACAGTAACGATGTCACCTTTTTGCCAGGGACAAGAAGCAATGGTAGAAGGAAAACGTGGACACAGGACTACTGAGACAATCAACATGTTTCTAGGTTCTACCTCCTCAACCACTAAAGCATCTCCCTGTGCAATTTCAGGTAATATCAAGGACTGTTGTTTGGAGGGGGGAGGACATGTAAATTCTTTTGTTGCCCAGATTGCACTTTTCTTCTTTTTGAAGATAGGTGCAGAGTCAGCAATTCTCCAGTTGAATGACTTCTATCTATCCTTTATAGAAGTCTTAGAACTTCTGATGATGAGTATTCCAGTCTATTAAGTTAGAAGTAATCTGGCCCCATGACACAAGGACATTAATGTCTCTAAATATTCAAATCACCTTAGCCCAAATTTTTTTCATTTCTTTCAAGGAGAACAATAAAAGGAAAATCTATGAAGAGGTTTGCAGGCATTTGCACTAAACTTTTTCAAAGCATACCTGCATGGGAAATTGTAATGTACGACAGACTTACTGGGTTTACAGACCATCAGTCACTCCTTCCTGACAGCTCAGCAAAGTGACAGAATGCAAAATCCCAAGTTATGCTCTTAAAGATTTAGAAAACGAGTTAATCTCTGCAACAGTCATCACAACATTATTGTGAATTACTTAATTGTTGACTGTTAAATTAAATGGCATCTGAAAAATGCCATATGTTTTCATCTGTTTCAGAAGTCATGGACTGAATGGAGTTTGCACATCCTTGGGATATCTCAGGTGCCAAAACAACAGAGAAGATGAGAGATGAGCCAAGGATAAAGAAAGGGAGGGACTGTGGGCCATTAAACAGACGTGTTGAGGTTCTCCTGCCCTTCTCTGTGAGGAGCTGTGGCAAGCACTCAGACCAACCCACCCAGCCAGGCAGGCAGTGGAACCCAGTCACTCTCAGGGCTGGTCTCCCTTAGGAAAGGACCAAGTTCTAGGAGACATAACTGTGATGAGAATTTTGGATGTTAGTGGTGGGAAGTTTACAGGACCTCACCTCGATACTACTGTGAAAGCCAGCACCAATATTTCATGACCCTTATACTTGCCTATTTTTTTTAACACACATGAGGCAAGACGAATAATTTGAAATAATTTCTTCTTTTTTCTCCTTTTTAGTGCATTTTGTACTAACGCAACTAATTACAGTCACAACAACTAAAGCTTCATGATGAGTCCCTATAAATCTGGGCAGCGCTAGGAATAATGCTGTCCCTTTAGCTACAGTTCAGTCTCCTTAGACCTATGAATCCAGCTGTGGTCTTTAACTAGGATAGCTTTTTTCCCCTGGACTCTGAATTGTCACTGCAGACATGTATGGAGCAATGTGGTTCCCTCTCACTGATCAGTGTGCTGTCACTCTGCCTCACTCACCATGGGCTACTCAAGCCATGCCCTGGTGATAAGGTTATTCATTTCATCCAGTGCTTTTCTTTAGGGCTGACAACTGCTGTGACAAAAACATTAGTCAATGCTTTGTTGTAGCTCCTCAGCAAGGAGTCTCTGCTGTACAATCAATGAGCAGAGTCACAGCAAGATTCCTAATTTTGGATGCCCAATTGAGGTTTATGGTATAAGTTTCTTCTTTAACCATTTGAAGTTACATAACACTGTAGATACTTAATATTCAGCTGGTTTTCATTTCAGTCATAACTGTGAGAAAGTTATTGATAATCAAACTAGATGTAGTGAAAATACATCCAGTATGGCTGCTTCCTTTTTAAATGCCACGTTTATGTATCTTGCCTGGCAGAATGCACAGAGCAGTTGGTAAGGGCAATGCAGGACACCCTTCTCCAGGACAGCCTACATATTTTCACTTCTTTTCTCTGGGAGAAGTATGGTATCCAATAATTTATGAAACAAACCTGTGCTGATTCCTTTAACAGCACTCTGACACCCTTTTCTTGCTTACCCACCAATTGGATAAATAAGCTTACAAAACCTTTGAACTCTTTAGACAGGCCAGGGCTGTAACAACATCCTATGATTCTCAGTGTTGCTGGAATAAGACCTACAGTCTGACCATCTGCCCATCCTGCTGTTCCAGGTGTACACAAATCATTATTCTGCCTCTTTGGTGCGTGACATTCAGGTAAATACCACCTCCACTTCGTAAGCTCCTTCCTCCTTATAAAAAAGACATCTAGTCACAGTGGTCTGAAGGAAGAAAGAATGTTTTCTAATCTGGTGTCTTGATGCTGGCAATGCGTGGAGCAGAAACACAGTTGTGCTGTGGCATCCAGATGTTGTTCAGACTCAGTGATGCCAAATCAACCATGGGCTTCATTTTAGCAATTATGAAACACCTGGAGGGAACCCTTAATTCCAGTTTTATTGTGCACTGCCTTTGCATATGGAAGATGCTGCCATGCAAAGGCAGGTGTGTGATTCCAAACCCTCAGGTCACCCACATATTGGAGGAAAGAGGTGCCCTCTAGCCACAGAAGCTGGCTGTGGAATCAGGGACATGGAGGGTACACTTCTACATCTTGTGCTGTGGAGTAAGAGGAATGTGGGGATTTCTTTGAAACCAATTAAAGATATGTGTTTGAAAATGCAGCAGGATTTCATAAGGTACTGTGTATGCCACTACACTAAGGGAGGGTTACCCATGAGACTATAGAGCCTCTCCCTCACACTCTATCCTAAATAAAATTTCTGAACTATGGCATCTGAGTAGCTTTGAGGACCTGGTTGTCAATGGAAGTTGTGTGACAGTGTCATTTGGAACATAAAGAACAGCTATCAAAAATTACAGGTGTCTATTTTGGAGGTGTTTTATCCTGGATGTGGACATAAAAGTACCTTTAAGCTGATATATAAGTCTCAGCTTTGTGAAGGTTTTTTCCTGTTTTTTTTTTTTTTTTTTTTTTTTTTTTTTTTTAGCATTTTTTTTGGTTTTTTTGTTGTTTTTTTTTTTTTTCTTTTAATCTGCCTTTTGCTTTCAAAAGTGTTTTCAAATTCCCTCAACAATGTTCACATTCATGCTTCATAATTGTGTGGCGTTTTAAAAATACTAATGCTAGTAGTCAACCTTCATGAGATGAAGGTTACATAAGTGCCTCTTAAGTAACTACAAAATGCTGCCAACAAAGAGCTCCAAGTTTTTCCCTAATGAATGTTTCTTTGGAGATTCAGAAGCTGATATTTTACTGAACTTGTTCTGCCTGTGGACAATCATAATAGCACTCAAAAAAGTAATCCACACCAAAGCTTTATACCTCAAAGCAGAAAGCTGCAGGAAATTAGCTTTATTTTGCTGGTAATGGAAAGAGGCAAAATCCTGCAGTAATTTAACTGTTTGGGGGATTTTTTTTCCATTTTTAAATGATTGAAAGAGATTAATAAAATTCAGGAGACAAAATGAACTTCCTAGGAACATGAAAGGGCACTGTATCCTAACAACAGATTTCTGTGATAGCCATAAAGCAAAATTTAATGAAATTGCTTCAGAGAAATGCAGCAATAAATACAAGTAACGAGCCAGCAAAAGAAGCCAGGAGGCAAGGTGCTTCCATAGATATGAGCCCATAAGTGCGTTAGTGAAAGGAACAATGGGATCTTGGGGAGACAATTTCTTAAAATTATCAGAAATGAGAAGAGTAGCAATTTTTACAAAACTCCACCAAGAAATCTTCTATTTTCCCTCTGGTTATATTTGAATAGCTGTACTTAACAGAAGTCTGGAAATGCCAAAATGGTAGTTAAGCCTCTATGTTTTTACTGTCAGCCAAGATATCTTCAAAGTCTGATGTGTGATATGAGGCGAGGTTTCCACACCTCACGCACTGTTTTACCAACCAGCACACAAAATACAGCTCTGCTGCAAAAGCAGCAGTCTCAGGATGATCACTGCTGAAAAACCAGCAGTCTCAGGATGATCATAAGCTGGAGTTTTGCATCAAAGTATGCATCAGTTTGAGATGGCACCCATATTAAATGAACCAGAGCTCTCCAGTGCTTACATTATTCCCTTCTCACAGAGGCATTCCAGAGGCACACAAGTGGTAGAGAGAAAAGCAGAGCACAGGTCACCTTTCTTCATGGCTCTTCTGCAGCCAGAAGAGATGGGTGAAGGAGTTGTGCACTCTATATATTTACAACCCCTAGCTGCAATTTGCTGAACAGAAGTAGCACAAACACATCAAGTTTGTGATGCCTTTCCTGCCCCCTAATGTTTTAATCACTGAGAGCTGCAATTTTCTAGGCAGCTCCTGTAGAAGATACAAAGAAATGGGAGCACTGTCAAAGTAGCTACCTCCATTTGTGCAAAGGCAAACTCACACCTCTGGGCAGTCACTCGGATGTCTTACCAAATTACCTTATCTGTAAGGATGTGTGAAAGTCTGCCACGATAACTCACAGCATGTCTTACACTTAAAGAGTGTGCAGGCAGGATGTGAAGGCATTTATTTCTATGACATGGAGCTGAATTAGACTGTCATATGCAATGCATACATCTCCTGGGCAGTAGACTGTGGGAAGCAGGATAAACAAAATATTTTAGAAGGGACATGGAAATAAGACATTTCCCTGAAATCAGAGTCACTGCAGAGCATGGGGCACAGACGTGGCAAGTCCTGGCTGTGACACCAAATGGCTCTGTAAAGTTCTGTGCTATGTGATATTTAGGAGAAGACTCCAAGGATCACTCTCACCCAAAATTAATTATGGGAGGTACTCTTGCTTAGAGGTGCTGTGTAGAAAGTGATAACAGCCAGCCTGTGAAATTAGGAAGCCAGCAACAGTAATTATTTCCCTAGAAGAGAGAAGGGGTTTTGAAAGGCATTATACACCAGTAAGCACACATTCTGGAAAACGAGACAGATTTCTGTTTCTAATTGGTTAATTATATATAATTTCAGTAGGTACGGATGTTCTATTTTCTGGAACTGATCTTTTTTCTGTCAACTGCTAATGGAGGTTAGAATAAAAATATTTTAAGCAAGCTGCTATGTAAAAAATAAAAATGAGCAGATCCCTCAAAGACTGGGAGTGCAGCAGGGTACCTCTAATTACAGGTCACTGACAGCCAGTGACTGGGAGCGCTTATATTCATGTTTTTCAGACTTTTTCAGTGCTTTCTACACAGGATGTATAAATGGTAAAAAAAATTAGATTAAAAAAAAAAGCATCATTAAGTACAGTTATCCTATCTGTTAAGACAAATTCTGAGCATTGTATGCATCCTGCCACTTTCAGACAATCGATGTAGAAAGCTTGGGCAGTAAATAGGACAGTAAAAAAAAAATTGCGCCACTCGCAGAAATGATGGAAATGATGGGAGAGTCCCTGGTCAGTGTGAGTCTGAGGTTGCATTCACTCCCAGCACCGCTTCTTTTCCAGCTCGACTTTTTTCACCGATTACTCCTCTGGCAAAACTTTTCTGCAGAGATGTGTGCGAGCGATACCATCTGCTGGCTAAACGCGGCACTGTCCGGAGGAGCGAGCCAAGGCAAGGGCTGGCAGTCCCCAAGGCTGCACTCCTCTGCCCCTCGCCTTCGTTCCCCAGGAGGGCTCGCTGTGCCTGGGGCAGTAGCAGCCAGCGCTGGGGAAGGAGCAGCAGATCCCCATCTCAAGTCTTCCGAGCCAGAAATGTGTCCAGTTACTCCTATCCCACTTGTGTCTCAGTGTTCTGTCTTTCAGTCCTGGTTCACAGTGGTTTGGGGCTATTTTTCACCCGGTTTAAAAGAAATGTGTTGCCTGTTCACTTCTCAGCTATCCAGGCACACAGAATTACAGACAAAATGTCCAGACTTTGCACAACCAAGCACAGCCCTTTTTTCATCTCAGAAAAAAAAAAAAAAGAGCTCTCTGTGCTATGTGCTTTGTTCGAGCTTTGCACGTAGCAGTCCCCCTTTAATACAGGATAGGCATTTAAAGCAACTACAATATTTTCATGAAATGAGAGAACTGAAAGTAGAGAGCATATGCAAAATGCCTTCAGGAACTGAGCTCAGGGTGTTTCCATTAGGTATTTTTTGGACTAAGATGTCTGACTGCATGAGCCAAAAACAGTAAAGGACATGCAGGGAAAGAAGCCAGAAGAATTCGGCAGCTCTGGGCTCTGGCTTCTCTCTCTCCCCCCCCTTTTTTTTTTTTTTTTTTCCTTTTCTTTTCTTTCTTTTTTTTTTTTTTTTTTTTTTTTTTTTTTCTTTTTGGGGGGAGGGTGGGTGGGGATATGTGTTTTACAGACAGAATCACTGTATTTTGGTCACCCAGGTCTCTGTCCACGGAGTGGCTAAAGAGGCTGGGAGTCTGGTCTGGGAGAAAGAGAAGCTAAGATGGAGGGATGACAGAGAGGATTATTGAGGGAGTAATGAGGAGAGATTAAGAAATACTTCCTCATTTTCTTAGGTAAAATTTACTGGAACCTTGTAGAACAAAGAGGGAGGGGATTAGGCATACAAAAGATATGTGGTGGATTAATAGATCTCTTGCCACGCTCATGGATGTCTTGGATGCAGAGAATTTGCATGATTACCTGTTGTGGTTTGAAAACAGAGTGAGAGGCTCCAAGTCAGAAAAAACCACTGACAGAGTCAGAATACAACCTGATCAGGATGGTGGAAGCAGTCCAGACGAGGTGGTCTTCCTGAAGCAGTGATCTCATAGAAAGGCCTGGTAGCTCCAGTCCTCTGGGAATCCAGTGGGTGAGGGCTGCCTGCACTATCCCAAATCCCAGCTTATATCCAGGTGAGAATGCTTGGCTCCTCCCCTTGGGTGGAGCATCTCACAATGGGATGATGAGTCATACAGGTCCTTGATGGCCCATTAAAGAGAGAGATAACTCCCAGAGGGAGTTATCTCTGAGTCATGCAAAAGGCATTGATGGGCCATTAACTGAAGATGGTGATAGAATACACCCCAAACTACAACCCAGGACATTACCCAGATGTGCAGGCCCTGAGGGCACCACCAGCACTCACCCCATGGCAGCCCCTGGGGCTCCCCCTGCCCCAGTCCCACGACCCCATTGCAGCCACCCATGGCTCCAGTCCCTGCCCAGGGTTGCCCTAACCCAAACATCTGCTCTTATGCTCTCATGTACTGAGACACAATCAGTGAGAAAATATTAGTGAACTGAAGTCATACAGTCTTGCTGGGTAAATTGAGTGAGAGGAAAGCTTAGATTCACCAAAACTGAGAAGGATATAGCTCCAAAGCACTAGGAACAGCAAATATAGAGAAAGAATTTCAAAAATAAGAAAGAATTTATTTCATTCCAGGAGGGAATCTGAACTTGCTTCCATCACCTCTAACAAATATGTCCCAACAGCCCAACAGGTAGATAATATTTTTCATGTGTTTTCTTCTGTTCCTGCAAGAAAAATGAGCAATTTCCTTGACTTGGCTTGAACTGTTTGGGGTTGTGTTTATTTGTTTTCTAGTCTGAGAAATAACAAAAGTAATTATAGCTTGAAAAAGAGAAAAAGCTACTTCTTGAATTTTGCTGTATGAGGGAAAGGTTTTGTTTAGGGTTGTTTGGCTGACTAAAAAAACACTGGGATCTGCAGACAGATCACCCCCTTCTAGTGGCCAGTGAACAGAGACTGAGCTGGTACTTCTAGAACCAGAGCAGTGCTCCATCTTTTCTATGGGATAAGTGAATGGAAATAATCCCACTGAAATTAGAATGTGCTCACAACTTGTGCTCACCATTATGATTATCTGAGGATAATCAGAAATGCACTGGTCACCGATTCTGAAGTGACAGGTAACAATGGAGTAATTTCAGATAGGGATGTCCACAGCCCTCACTGAAGAGACTTGGAAAGGCAGTGGTTCTGCCTACCAACTTGTAGGAATGATTATATATAAAGAGTTAGAAGGAACAAAGAGTTTGTCAGTCTCAGTCCCCATGCTCTGACAGAGGGTGAAAAAGCTGAGTCAGGCACAGGGGTGATGCTCCTTCAGAGAGGCCTAGGGAGAGCAAAGCAGCTGCTGGGAGCTTTGCCCCATATAGAAATTCCCAACACCAACTCTTCCTGTTCTGGTACAATTATTTCATCAGAGAAAAAAAAAATGCAACTCCCTTTCTTCAAAATAAGGTAATAAAATTGCAGTCTCGATGGCAATCAGACAACTCTATACTTGTCCTATTCATAACATCTTTCCAAGGTCTGTATGAACCTCTGTGATTTAGTCAGTTCTTTCATGAGACAAAGAGCTGCTACTGCTGCATTTTACAAACCATAGAAAGAAAAGCTCCAGGGATTTCAAAAGCCATAGACTCGGCAGAGACTCCACAGTTTAATTTGTGAAGTGAGACAGCGGACAGATTACAAACTCAATTTTACTTCAGAGTCACTAAAGCCATGAATCTAGTGCTGTGTCACTTGAATCAGCGCTGATTAATGAGTTTAAAGACCTTTAGAAGTGCAAAGGGACGTAGTTCAGAAAGAAGGGTTTCACCTGGCACAGAAGAGACAAGACCTTGTTGCAGGGTGACATGAGCCAGGTATTCTTCAGCACTGAGGCTGGGATGGAGTAAGGGTTACTGTGTTGAATGATAGAAGAATTTGAAACATTTCTCTTCCCAGCAATAGTTCACTGCTGTCATTTTAAAGAAAAGTGGACTCCCATAGGTAACCTAGAGAGCAGTTTTGCATCGAGTGTTGCCTGGTGCATGAAAGTCAGTATCCCTTGGAGCAGTGAGCTGAGCAATGTGTCAAGGAATGACAAATAATTGCTCAATATGCATAGAAATATCTCCTGGGAATTTTTATCCAAAGACAGGAAAATTCAGGCTGGAACTGCACAATAAGGCAGCCTCCATTTTGACAAATATAGTGCATGTGTTAAGCAAGGAAAAGTGGATTCAGGAGCATCAAGTCTCAGACCCATGATTCTCAAGAACATGAGTCTGACGGGAATTTAAGCATATCCCATATGGATTAGGCATAAAAGTACTCTCTTTTTCACCACTAACCTTCTATTTTTCAGCCAGTCTGTCCCATTTTGTTAAGCTAGTAAAGTAAAATTTATTTCCTTCTTAGTCATCTTAAAAAGAATTCATTCCAATGGACAAGCAAGAGGACAGTCTCTGAATATGCTCCAAAGCTGTATGTTACATTTACTAAATTTGCATGTCTGTGGTTTCCAGTTAAGAGAAAGTATAAGACAACAAGAAATGGACAGGACATCTGTGGACCTTTGCACACAACTGCAGAAAGAAGAGCTGTGTCCTGGGATGTGACTGATCCCACCTAGCAAATGCAAGGATTTATTGCAGCAGACATATTTCAATAGAACAAAAGATCGTTGTCTTGCTTAAATCCATTGCTTTCTTTTGCTGAGGTGTTTTTAGTTCCAGTTTCCATAAGCAGCTCTCTATCCATCAGAAAAAACATCTTGCAAAGCAATTTTCTGGCACTGCCCTCGCTCTTTGAGCTGGTCTTCGTGGAGAGGGACCCCCAGAGATGCATCTAATGGAGAGGGAACAACTGTCCTTCCACACCTCCCCAGCCCAACAGCACACCCAAGGGCACCAACAGACACCTGCTGGACTTGTGACCACACAGGGTCCTCCCCACTCTCACTTCCAGTAAAGGGTTCCTGCTTTGTACAAACACACAACAGCACCAGAACATTGTAAGTGCCTTTTGCTTAGTTGGCAGGAGAAATAAATTTATGCAAATCAGTTTTAAAAAAAAACAAACACCACCACCAACAAACCAAGCTGAAGACAGCACCCATCTAATTTTTTTCCTGCTTTTTTGCATCTTTCTCCTTTTCACTAACTCTCAAGTAAGCAAAGAAAGAATTTCTCGAGTCCAGCTCTACATAAAACATCAACAAAAGGCAAGATTTGGACAGTATTTGCATTTTAGTCTCATCTTCACTATAGTTTTATTTGAAGGAAATATTCTGTTCACTACCTGCCTGGAGATGGGATTGCAAGAAATTAAAATTCAAAACTCTATAGTATCAGTCAATCCACAAAATTAGGGCTATAACTTAAAAACTGAATGAAAAAAAAAATAACAAGCAAAAGAGTATGAACTATTTATTTCTGAGAAAACATCCTACAAAATTGTTGCTTAACTACCATTAAACTGTTAACATAAAAATAGGAAAGAATCTGATAAAATATATTCCTGACAATCATTTAAGTCCTGCATTACATTTTGAATGGTTTCAAATACAGGTTTTTTGGTTGTTGTTGTTTTTTTTTTTTTTTAAAACCTCACCTATAATGAGCTTATTCAGTTTGCATCTTGTACTTTTACAGTTTATAACTGGGTAAGTGTTGATGCATAAAGCTGTATTTCACCAGTGTTGACCACAATTTTTATGAAAATAAATAAGTAAACACATGGAGATGGTACAAGCTAAGCATACAGAATTCATCCTTATTACACCTGGGCAGAGAAATTCAAGTAAACAGAGTCATACCATGAAATTTTCATAAGAAAAGCAAACTAGAAGCAATATCCTCACCTGGTTCTCAGAGCAATTTCCTCCTGGTATCATCATTATTACTATAAACTCATTGGCTGAAGTTACAAAATAAGATGCCTAAAGGCAAAAGTAAAGTTAGTATGTACAAAAATGTTTCTTCACCATCTAGAATATAATGAGATGGATCTCCAGCTTTCCACAGTGTCACCAAAGCAGGGATTCTTCCCACTTTAATGTCCAGAAATTAAGCGTGAGGTTCATTGTCCATTCCTTGCCTGTTCAATGCAGATTCAGCTTGACTAAGACACTGATTTTACAGAAATATACTTTTCCCATCCCTGATTACCTGCTTTTATTCAACCTCTGTGAAGACAGATGTCTACTTTTCTTTTTGGGCATGAGGAAAACCACATAGAAGACCATCCTAAACCAGACAGTTAATTTTTACTCAAATATGTGTGATTAATTAGGTCAGGTAAGTGACACATTCCCAAGTGTCTCTATCACCAGAGGAATTAGAGATCTAACTGTGCTTGTCATTTTGTCCCATTAGGGTAAAATTAGTGTCCCACAAAACCAACAGAACTGTGCTGTGTTTGGTCTGCAGAAAGGAATCAAACCATCACACTGGATCCCTATAGCCAGCAGTCATGTTGTGCAGACAAGGATTTGAATTGTGATTTACATCAAATACCAGCATCCAGGTGTGTGATTTACATAAAATACCATTTGATCTCTCCTCTCTAACCTTCCACTTGCACGAGGCAGGCTGGCACAGTAACACACTGGTAAACACCAAAATCAGCTTTCATATATTTGAAGACTGCCAGTCTCTCCACTTCTGAGACGAGGACTCTGTATCTCTCATAGCTGGTGTTGGTATAATGTCACCAGTTTCTGCACTCCCAGCCCACCCTCACGGAGTCTCCACAGTGATGTGAAAAAGGATCTCAGGAAGCACTGAAGTGTGTGGCTGCCCCTTCAGCTCAGGGCTGACATGGCAGCCCCTCAGGGACCTGGGCATGCTGCTGCTCCCAAGGTGGTGCAGATGCACTTTGGTTTAGAACTCCAAAGGAAAGGTGCAATGGGAAGAAAAGCTGGAGTCTCAGCATCCTTGCTCCCACACGTATCAGACAGCTGATATCCCCAGAGGAGCACCCAAGTGAGCAGAGAGTGGTCACAACTGCACTTTGGTTTGTGGCAGCAGGACCCATTTCTGAAAGGGAAAGAAAAATGCCCAGTGTTACCATTTAGCCGGAAATATTTGTTCTCATGGCCTCAGAGGAGTAAGAACTACACACATCATGCACTGAGTCAACTGCTCAGCAACTGAGCAGGGGGAAGTCCACTGTTTTTTAAATTGGGAATGGGCTTTGATTTCACTGTTTGTTTTATGACCATGCATTAGAGGCAGTATTATTACCACTCCCATGGAAAATGCTATGAATGAGGCAGCAACTCTCCCAGAAAAGAATACTATCTCACTCTTAATATTTTCTGGGGTGGAAAAGCTGTTGTCTTTCTGGTGCATGCTGAAAAATACTTAGGAAATATCACCTAATTTTCAGGGCAGAAAAGGGGAGCACTCAATGCCTGCTACTGATAGCCTGTTAGCCTGTGTCCTTGAAAAATAACATGCTACAAGGATAAAATGGGTAGTTCTGAAGTGTAGTTCTTCTACGTCCCAAAGTATCTGAGGTAATTGCCTTTATTGGATGATTAAAAACTTTTGTCCCACTATTATTGCACTATAGGGGGCTGCGACCTATTTCATGGTCATCAGCAGTGACCTATTTGCTGTCATGGCAGAAATGCTTGTTTCAGATGCTGGCCTAAATGCAGATGATTGTTGGTTGGTGCCTATCTGTCTGCAGTGTGATACCCTTAGAAAATAACTAACTTCTGCCAGAGGGCCCTCCTTGCTTGGCAAGTAGGTTCAGTTGGGTTTCCTGCCCTTACCCGTGGTGGTGTGGGCACAGCCCTGACAAGTGACAGGCACGTGAGCACTGCTTACAGAGAAAGTTCTCTAGCTCTCCTGGTGTGCCTGATTTTTACATGAAAGGATCTTACTGCTGGGCTGGGATATGTTTTCTTTGTAAGGGGCTGTCAACCACAAGGCCTCTGAAAGTGTGCCGAGTATCAAGTAATCTATTTTAAAATGTTACACTAATTTTCTGTGCTTTCAAGGGGGCTCTCATGTTGTATTTCCAAGCTTCACCATGAAACCACGCAGGATTGTTTCTTTCCAAGTGGATTTGGTGGGGTTAAGGGCAGTGAGGACTGAGCGAGTTGGTCAGTCCTCTGCTTCTTAGACCTGGGCTTTTTGGAGACCAAAAGTTGCCATAAATTATCATTGCAAACACAAGCAACACTAGGGATGAAAAAAGTCAACAAACCTTGCTGTGTTATTAAAGGCACCATTTTGAACATGGAAAGGCTCAAATGTGGAGAAGGAAATGTTTCAGCTCATCTGGGAGGAGAAGTCCACTTATTTTTTGATGCTGCTTGTATCCAAAGCACCTCCTGATGCACAGGCGGCACAGCTGCATCAAGGACAGTGGCCCTGGAGAAAGATCCAGGGAAGAGGTTACACACATGGCTTTATAATGCCAAGGCTATAAACCTGAAAAAGCAGCTGGGCAACCCACCTCTTGCAACCCACCTCTCACCAGGTTTTGACGCTCAGCAGTGAAAAGTCAAAGCCGCATCCCCCAAAGGACACCTGCCCCCCTGCAATCCAGTCCATGCCTAGTCACTCTGTCATTACTCAGCTGGCATCAACAGCATCAGCCTTTCCCTTTTAAGCTGTACAAATGTTTGCACTGTCTGAGAAGAGATGATTGATACTACTCTAAAAGCCCTTCCCTCCTCTCACTCCCCCAGTGAGATCAAAGTTTTCAGTCCGCTGCTTTCTTAAGGCATATTTCATAACAGTGACGAACACAAAGCAAAAGAAACACTACACAGTCCTTTATTTAAACCTCCAGGTTAACTGATCCCATATCAATAGATAGGAGCCCTGACGAATTTTTGTCACTTTATAAAAAAAAAATCTAAGTATAATAGCATTATACACTTGTTTGGGTCACTTGTTTTTTTCCACAAAGAGGAAGATCCTACATGCATTTTTACCTGTGGCACCTGTTAGTGTTCAACCCTCCAGAGCATTGTTTGCATGGGGTGAGGAGTGTGTAGGGTGGCAGGGGCTGTGGGAGGGCAGGTAAGGAGATGGGCACCAAGGAGGGGGCTGGATGCAGGGAGTGGGGAGGACACGAGAAGGGACACTGCAGAAAGCAGGAGGGAGGTGAGTGAGCTGGGAAGGGACAGTTTAGGTGCCCTCCCTCCTGCAGAGGAGAGGGAAGGAAGGGAGACAACAAAAATGTGGTGAGGTGGCAGCTTTGATCAGCTTTTGAGACTTTGCTCATGCAAGACATCACATTTCCAGCAGCTCTGCAAGGCTGAAAGCTGCTGTGCTATCACAAGGGCCCTGCACCCTTCTGCTAGGAGCCAGAATATGAGTTGTTACCCTGTTCTTGGGTACAAAACAAGGCAAGCTGGTTAAACTATTTTGCAGTATCATACTGCACTTGTGCTTGACTGATCCCACAGATAAATGCTCTGCCTGCAAACATCTCACTAAAAAAAAGCTTCCATTAAAAGAAAAAACAACCAAACCCAAAACATGAACACTTATCAAAACACGAGCAGTGACACTACACTGGAAAATATTTTGCAAGCACAAGCACACTCTTCAAAAACACAGTACATTTTTGGAGCATTCACTAATTCTCCCACCCACATGCAGGACTGTCCCTGAGATGTAAACAGGGCATGGGATGGTCCAGCAGCATGGTGAACTGCTAGGAAGGGAACCACCACATGTAGCACACCTGCTCTGGGCTGGTTCTGGGAGGGTGACTGGGTCAGCACGCTCACCAACTCATCTCTGGTGGCCAAAAACCACTCCCTGTAGCCTGCCAGACCATGGGCTGCAGGGCTCCAGCAGCTGGGCCCCAGGGGAAGAGGAGTCTTGCATGGAAGCAGGGCAGGAGAGCAGCTTTTGCACCACTGTCCCAGACTGCAATTGCTCAGCCAGCCAAAGAAGCAAGACATCAGCTGTCCACAGGCATGACCCCACACAGAGAAGGGCACATTGGAGAACATCAGAAAAAACACTATTGAACAGGAAAATTCCCTTCAGGCATTTATTGCTTCTGATTTTGATTGCAGAATTTCCCTTAGAAAAGTTTCTCACTGCCCGTGCTGTCAGCTCAGCCTGAGCAATGTTTCCAGACCAGCTCCACAGGGTGTGCCTGAAATGTTCCTGTATCTCAAATAAACAGGACACATGCAGTGCCAGGGGAGCCAGGAATCAAATGCAGCAGGGACTGGAACTCAAAGAGATCACTGCTCTGTGTGCCATAGATTAGGCTGGGAAACCAAATATCTGTTGCTCATGCACAGCACACACAGCACAGGTGTTTCCATGCTACTTTCATGTTATTATTTTAAGCAGGGTCTGATTCATCATTTTGTCATTCCAATTTTACCTGAGTGTAAATATTTCTATGGCAACAATCCCATCAACATGTAACTGGTATGGAACCCACTATCACCAATTTGTTTAAAACAATGAAAATCCAGATTATTTATTAATGTTTATAGCTTGCTGGCTGAATGAGAAAATCTAAGGAAGAAGACAAGTACAAAAATGAGTAGACACTAGAGATCTTATTCTAATTTCCCACAATAATAATAAGTAACATTTCTCTCTGTACTTCATTAAATATTTCATAATCAATAAAATAAAATAAATTCATCTGGAACTATTTCATTTACAAGTAAGAAATGGACTCTTCCTAAAATTTAAGCTTATGGTTTGATACTGCTGTGATAATTCAGCACATAAAGTTGGTCTTTAGAGAAAGTCTAGTGTATAATTAATATAAATATATAATTCCATATATCATTCCTGTGCAATTTTCCCTAATGTCCAAAACAAAAAAATCATGTAGTCTTTCATTTTAAAGATACTTTTGCATCTATGTAACACTTGGACCAAGAATAAAAGTAGAGGGCAAAAAATTAGAAAACAAGTTCTTCAATACACTTTTTTTTAGTATTACATGCATTAAAAATTTGGGGGCTGTAAATCTCCATTTATGCATTTGTGCTGAGATGCCTAAACCTGACCATTAACTGCATAATCAGAGATCCCAAACCTCATCCTCACTATCTAGCCTCAATTCCCATCAGAGGTGATTTGCTGTCTGCATTTGTCAGCACACTCTAGAACACTCCTGGGTCTACTGCTGTCTGACATAAGGGAACTGAGAGATTTTCACTGAATTCAAAGTTATAGGTAATGAAAAAAGCTACCATTAATTTCTAAGGAGCCTTTTTCTTATCAGCTTAGGTTTATCCACCCTAAACTCCATTTTGTAGTATATGGTGAGCTCCCTATGATTGATTCCTGATGCAGTAGATTCAGGAGGGGTTATTTTTCTTACCATGATCTCTGTTAGTGCACCATTATATTCTGGCACTTGATCAATGTTCCTATGTCAGCAAATGGGGGCAAGCTCAGTTATTCCCAGTTTTCTAGTGCTAGCAGCCTGGAATAGCATAGCCTTGTGCAATAGTCTGTGTGTGTTTTCCCTAAAACAATTTCTAACGGGCACCTTCTCTCTGCAGGAACAGTTGGCCCACAGGGCAGCCAGGTGGGACCAGCTCCACTGGCCTCTTGTTTTCAGCGTTCTTCACCCAAACATCTGCTCCAAAGTCCATCAGCAGCTTCACCAGCTCCACACTGCAATTCCTGGCAGCCGTGTGCAGAGGGGAGTCCAGGCCCTTGCCGCTGTTCACATTTGCTCCTGAGCAGTAAGAGAGGGCAAAGAATAATGACAATGAACAATGACTAAACTACTAAACTAAACTATTTTCATTCACTGCACTAGCTGCTACTTCTCTGAATAACACACAAGTGCTGTAGCCTGCACACAAATGCTGTAGGGTTGGATTCCTTTACGCCAGGGCTTGATGCTACAATTTGCACAAGCACAACTCTCACTGGCTGAGGAGTGGGGCTGTGACTAAGAAAATTATCCAGGAGGAATGGTGCATGAGGAAGTCCTTCACCCACAGCCCAGCCCAAGAATATCTTGAAACAAGACAAAGGCACAGTTCCACCTGTGGCTCACTTTTGCTTCCCATCCCTTAAAATAATGCAGGATTTCAACATGTTCTGTAATGGAGGCTTAAGATGCTGGGATTCCCAAATGCCAAAGTATCTCTTAGGGAAAAAATGCAAGGATGGAAAAGTTCTAGAGGTCTTTGGGAGAAGAGGGCATAAGCACCCCTAATGAGAGTTCCTCCATTCACTAGCCTGGATTAATGGCTAAGAAAGGTTTTTATAATGTTTTTATAAAGTTTTTACAGTACACATTCCCACATACAGGAGGCAGCAGAAAAAAATTAGCAGAAAAAAGAAAATAGTTGCAAAACATTAAATATTTAGATTCATTTGTATTTGACTTCTTCCGAAAAAAGGTCATTGTACTAAACAGTAACCAACCTAAAAGATGATATATGTGATTCTTGCTTGTTTTTTCTACAGTAGCTTTGTTGGTCCATCACTTTTGTACTAGCTATGTGGCTACTTTTGGTTATATGGCCCCATTTGGCTAGATGACCTGTACTACTGTAGATAACAAGAAATGGTTTTGTGCAATTATCCAAGCATTTAGACTTACAGCTAGATTTGTGTGATGCAAAGGATATAGTGCTGAACCTTCTGTGTTGGAAAGGTCTCAAACTTTTTATGAACTCATTGGAAACTAAAACATGTTTGAAGAAATACTATGTAAAAGTGGCTGAGTCAATTGTTTTAGATAAAGAGAAGGTAAAAAAAAATTAAAAAATGAAATTTCTTCCTGTCCACTTCAAATAACTGCACCATCACATGCATAGACACTGGAAAGGATAGCTTGTTCCAGGCACAATCAGCCATGTGAAATCATGGATCGTCCATCTGTTTTTTGGGAGCTATCAAGCTGAATTCCTGGGTCAAGAAGACCCTGACCACCCTGCTACCACATTAAACCAGGGCTGCTATTAGGAGTGAAACATTTCCTGGTCCCAAAGCAGGAGCTCCTCTAAACCTTTGATGTAAAGACAATCCAAAGATAGATGTTGCAGGAAACGAAAGTACACCACTCTTTTTTTTGTTGTTTTTACCTGACTCAAGAAGCTTCTTGGCACAGTTCAGTTGCTGGTTCTCACATGCTACATAAAGTGGAGTACCCAGGTGCTTGATGTTGTGATCTACATTTACCCCACGGGACGCAAGGAGTTCAACACATTGCACATGACCTTAAATGGGATAAAAGAAGAGTCAACTCACAGAGATCAGGCTTTTTTTTTTTTTTTTTTTTTTTTTTTTTTTTTTTTTTCCCTTCCAGCAAATTCTCTGTTGCAGCAGTGTAGTTTGGCCAAGATTCAATGTTTTATTAGGAGGTGGTAGTGTAATACTTTTATCCACTCCAATGGATCCAGCCAGCAAAACAGAAGCTGAAAAGCCACGTTCAGCAAAACAGGCTAAAGCCTCACAGGATAAAGCCCTCACATTTCATCTGACTCATTTCAGATGTCTACTGACAATGAGATTAATTACTCCATGTTTCTCTCCACTCCTTTTGAAGATAGCCAGACATCTCCCTCAGAAGTCCACATTGTAGGCAGCTGACTTAAATAAGGCATTCCCTTCCAGGTGTCACGACGTGAACTCAGAGGATCTGACAGCTGAGCTGACCTGCCTTTGATGAGCAACAGGGGTGGGAAGAACTGCACCCCTCAAGATGAGACCAATTAGCAAGGCATTTTACATGACCCAAAACAAGAAAATGTTCTTCTTTATCTCTCTCCTTCACTTCCACACGTTGCTAGCAACACAGAAAGGAGGGCTGATGCCTGTGGGGTTACCTCTCTTAGCAGCTTCGTGGAGGGGGGATGCCAGGTCACAGGGTGGCTGTAGGCTGGCTCCATGCTCCAGCAGTAAATTCAAGCAATCCACACTGCCACTGACGCAAGAGTTGAACAGTGGTGTGTGCCAGTCAACAGTCACTCCATTCACCTGGGGGAAAATACCACAATCTGGCAAGTTTTTTCTGTCCTCTCGGTATTTCAGAATTGATGATAACTAACCAGCTTCTCAGCAGAAAAGAGAGGGTTTGATTTTTTTTTATTTAATTCCATACCAAAACTCCCCAGTGCTTCTGAAGACTACATATTTCATTAAAATGATCATTAATAAAGTATTCTTTTAAATTGCTCCCAAGTCTCTCCTAGTGCTAAAAAAAAAAAAAAAAAATCAGCAGGGCAACTCCAGGGTCTCTCAGAAGTTATAAAACTAAATGCATGAGCATTTCTCAGTTATCTTAGCTGAAACATACCTACTACCCTTGGCCCTCTCCTGAAACAGTCCCTTTTTGGCTGAAAGTGTGCAGCCCTTCCTTATTTTTTAATTGTTTTTTTCTTAATTTTAAACTGAAAGGTAATACCAGGTTAGATAATGTATGTGTGAGTTAATTTTCTTATTCATTATAATTTTGACATTAGCTTGAAAAGTAGTGTCCATGAGACACCATTTCACCATTTTACTTGCATCACGTTTGCATTTTCTTCCCATTTTATTGTCAGTTGATCCTAACATTCCTGTGCCTCTACTTAAGACTCTGCATATTGATACCAACAAGATTAATGTGTGCATAAAATAAAACACACCCTTAACTGCTGCAGGATTAGAAACACTTTGCAAGATGAACTTCCCCTTGTTCTTGTAAGAGATAAGAACATTTCATCCTCATTTAAAGAACAATAATAGCTGCTGCTTATATCTGTGCTTTTTGGATTGCTTTGTTAGGAAGTGCATTTCATAAGTACCTTAAGGAGGGCTAAGTACAGAGTGTAAATCACAGGGATACGCTGCCATGAGAGCACGTAGCATTAAAGTGAGGTAATACAACATTCTAACACTAGAGACAGTGGTCTGTCCATCACATACTCACCTGAGCACCATGTTTTAATAGGACACTGGCACAGGCAGCATGACCCCCTAGGCAGGCTTCATGGAGAGGAGACACCTGGTCTGCTGTAACAAGATTGACATCATTCCCCTGATAAGATAATGGAAAACATCATTACAACCAACTACTAAAACCCCCATACAAAACCCAACAATTTAAAAAACAAACCCCCACACCAAAAAAAAAAAAAACAAAAAAAAACCAAAAGAACAAAAATAAAACCAGAAACAAACAAACAAACAAACAAAAAACAAACACAAAAACAAACAAACAAAACTATCCCAAAACTTTCTTTAAAAGCTTTATGTAACTAGACCTTCCTCAGCTGCCTGGAGCAATTCGTCTCAAAAAGTAAGCAGATGAAGGGGATGAAGAGGCTGTGATGTTTTGGCTGGAGTGGATACTGGCACAGCATACCCGAGGTCATGCCTTGTACACACTGAAAACCAGCACAGAAAGCTCAGTGGACTGTCCAGTGAGACAATACATCCTGTTAGGAACTCAGTGTGATTTGGTTTCTACTACACCGTGGATAGCAAATTCTGAAATAAAAGAAAGTGACGAAAAATTGCTACTAGAGTTCTTGGCAGGGTCACGACTGCTGCCTTTTTCTGTCACTGCTGAAGCCTTCTGACCTTCTACCCACTGAGTCTGTGTTTGTTTGACTGGGTTGAACCCTGAAATGCTCTTGAAGTATGTTCTGCTCTTTACCTCGAGGCAACCACTGAAGGAAAGAAATGCATTAGAAACATTGGTTGGATTCTACAAGATCTTTTGTTTCTAACAATCTTGGTGCTCCAGAAGATTAAGCTGGAAGAGTCTCCAATACCCCTTCCCTTTCCATCAACTCCTTCACAGGTTAAACCCAGGGGTTTTGAAGAAACAGAGCAGTGAGGTTTAGAAATCACTTCTACTATCCCTGACCTCCCGGAGTGGGACCAGTGCCCTGGGATACGCTCAGGCATTCCAGGAACAAATGTCTGGGTGACTGAATTGAAGCCTCAACCAGACCCATGACTGGGTCCAGAGCTAGCCTTCAGCTGGGCCACCAAAAACTGCTCAGGGGAGTTGCAGAGGAGCAGCCCTCTGCCATCCAGAGATCCCAGTGATCAGGGTCCCATTCCCTCTGCCAAAGGTAAGGCATCACTCAGGAGAGTTCAGTACATCATCAAAGTAGTGCACAAAGCTTGTGCTGGGCAAGTAAGTGATTGTAGAGAAAAACAAAGCCTGTTGCATGCAGATTTCACTGTGGCCTGGTTAACACAATTTTCTCACCATGGAAGTTTCACAGTAAAGCACAGAACTGCATGAATCCACTGAACAAACCCTGCAGAGACCACAAGAACCCAGCAGAGAGGTACCTGTTCAATGAGCCTCTTCAGAGAAAGCAGACGCCCATGGATAGAGGCCTCATGTAAAGGAGACCAGTCGGAAACAAAGTCTGTATGAAAACAAAGACAGGAAAAAGGCTAAAATTCTATTTCACTAGCATACTTTACTTCAACTTTGTGACCTCCATTCTACTTTATTTGAGCTGCCAAGATTTCTTTGGAGCAGATGCTGTGAGGGAGACAGACAAGAAGATGGTTTATCTCTGGGTGCATTTTTAACTCATCCTGCATTTGCACTGCACAGCTGCATTCCCCTTCAGAAGACAGGAGAGGGATTTGCAGAGTATCACCTGGCTCTGGCTGAGCTTGTCCCCCTCTCTGAATTACTTCCAGAGCCTTTTTTTTTTCCCAACAAACTTACTACATTTTAACAATTAACTCCAAAGAAATAGGTTTTGAAGAGGGTTTGGCTGATCAGTCATTTACCCCTGCTCAGAGCTGGACTAGAGTCAACAACACTTGGCAAGAGAAGAGACCAAAGTACAAGGAGGCAAACTGTGCTACCTGTTGATTCTGTCTTTCAGCTTTCAGTGTTTGGTACGAGTGGTACATTTTAAGCAAAAGCTGTGTTCTCTGCACTGCTGAAACCACAAAGTGAGGTACAGCACGTATATACTGTGCAAATATTAACAGAGGAAGATCTTCAGTACTACAGATTTTATGGCTCAGAGGCAACTGACAGCAGTAATCCCTCTGGGAGATATTTATGTCCCAGCATTCAAAACCCAGTGTCTGCTCTATGTCAATGTCCCAGGTTCCCCCTGGGAAGGAAGGGAAGCCTCTACAGAGTGCACTTCACACAACTTCCTGCAGAAAAAACATTTCACTGCTCTCTGGATTCATCCCACTCTCCTTCCACTAACTACAGAGAAAACTCCAGTGACCAAGCTGCTGGCTGAGTTGCTGAGGTTCTCAGGAACTATAATAGAGCATATGCATGGAATGGAATCCTTAACAGTGGGAAGCTTGCTTTCAGCAAAAAACACTAATAAGCCACTGTAATTCTTTAAAATAATCTTTACTTACACATAAGCTGATGATCAGAAAGGTCTAAAATTAAAAGAAGGTATATTTAGACCAGAGATAAAAATGAGGTGGTGAAATAATGGAACAGGTTACCTAGAGAGGTGGTAGATGTCCCATTTCCTGGAAAGATTCAAGGTCAAATTGGATGGGGCTCTGAGGAACCTGGTCTAGTGGAAGGTGTTCCTGCTTATTGCAGGGGTGTTGGATGAGACAACTTTTAAAGGTCCCTTCCAATCTAAACCTGGCTATGAGTCTGTGCATTAGCTTTTAAAGAAATTTGTATTCTTTGTTATTAGCATTATTTGCGCACTGCCTGACTCCTCCTATGTTCCATGCGCTGCATCCCACTACAGTTACACAGTTTCATTAGGTTCCTAAACATCCTCCAGCTTTAGCAAATGGACAGCTAATTCTGGAAGCTGTGGTTCTGATTCATAAGGATACCAAAACCAGGCCACAATTAGTAAAGCACAGAACTATTAACTCACTAAAACAGCTTTGCTCTAAGTGATGTGTGTCAAATTGATGCTTATCTGACTGTGCTGTTGTTCCTGTTGATCCTGCCTGTGTTACAGTCAGTTGTGTTTCCAGGGTACATAAAAAGCTTTTCCCCATTTAGAAACTAATGCCATTGCCTAAATTGCATGAGTTGTAAGGGAAGTATGTTTATAGAAACTCTAAAAATCTAGACTGAAGTAAAAGATCTTTGAGCTGCAACTGGAACTATTTTGGTACTATGTGCCTGTACCAACCTGTGCATTGTACCAGCTTGTTATATCATCACATCAGAACTCTGATTACTAAGAGGGACACATCCATGTACAGATTTTATCCATTCAGTCCTTGCTTGAGAAAAGACAGGCTTCTACTGAAACTCTAAAAAAAGCCAGACCAGCCATTTGTGGACTGGCCATTAGCTTGCAATTTTCCAAATCTTAACAATGAATTTAAGATTGACCACATAAGCATCAAAATAAATGTCAGTGAAAAATAAAAGAGATATGTGCTAACATGTAATCTATCTGTGAGTTCTGTAACTGAGAGAAACTGAGAGTTTTATCCTAGGTGGAAGTGGAGTCCTATGGAGCCCTATGGAGCCCATCACACAAGCCTTGGATCCTTGGGAAGAACGGTACTAAACACCTGACTGATGACTAATTGTGATGGCATAACTCCAGAGCTGCTGCCATGAACTGCACAGCCCCAGGCTGATGCCTCTTCTGCCCCACCTCCATCTGCAGCAAACACCTCTAACCTGAAGCAATGCCAGGGAGGCAAGCCCCCTGGAAGGGATGGCAAATTCCCCCAGTTTCTTGACCCAGGGCATCACCTTCTGGCAAATAACAATATTTCTATTTTCTGCCTGCTCCAGGCTGGAACTCATGTTTCTTGCCTGGAAGAGGAGAACGGCTGCAGCAGATTTCCATGCCTCACTGCCCTCTTTTACACTTCACAGGAGGCACACTGTCACAATATAAAAGATCTGTATTGTATTTGATTAAGGCCTAAGCCTTAAAATGTCAGTTCCAGCTGACTAAGGGCTTTTAAAACCCTGAACTAGTGACTTCCATAAATGTGCTCAAAACCCTCTGCCCACCAGAGTTGCACATGAAGTAGCAAGGCCAAGGTATGTGGCTGTGTTTACTGTATTTACCACCACTGCAACAAGGGTTCCTGACTGTCAAAATTAGGTGCAACTGCTCTTTTACAAAGAAACAAGATAATCTGTCCAAATTTGAAATTTACCTACACCTTAGCCCACAGGGATACTGAATCAGACCCCAGCTGTTCAGCATCTAGACAGCCAAATCCCACCGGCTTTCAGTGGCTTTGGGTCACCTAGTTTTCCTTCCACTGCAGAAAACTCCAGGCAGCCCAGAGGTTACATTAAACCTCTGGTCATGTTTGCATTGCCATCACTCAGGCATGTGTCACTGGCAGGGTGGTGCATACAGAGGGAACTTTATAGCAATAACCATGCACATATGCAAATTCTGGCTGCTCCCTGTGCACAACAGAGCTCTCACAGGACCTTTCTAGAGCACTGAGTCTTGTGGTGATGGCTGAAACCACTTTTTCCAGCCTCTGACCATGTGAGGGCAATGCACTCTCTGTGCCTGCCCCCAGGCTGGTTTCCTTCCATGCCTCTCACACACATTGCAGCTTGAAAGGGGCTCTGAAGTCCTTCCAGTGAAGGTATGCTCTTGCATTCATGTTTGCAGATACAAAATCCTAAGGCATTATATAGAACAGTATTACAAATGGCTTTTTTTCATACTCAAAGGCTGCCCCTTAAAGTCTGTGATCTACATAGCCTGAGCCAGATACATTCCCACTGGAAACTGACTCTGCTAAGGAACAGGCAGACACCAAAGGAATGGACTAAACTTTGATTTTCAAAGGACCAAATGATCTGTGTCCAGCACTGTGCTATGTGGGATTCCCTCCTTCCACCCTCCATTTTGCTGGAGCTTATCTCCAGTGTGGACTGGTTCTATTCCCACTGTTAATAATACCGTTGTGCCTTCCCTCTCACCCCAGCCTCAGGCTGTGCATATATGACACATGTGAGAACAGGCAGGCTACACTGCAGACAGACTGGTCAGCCTTGCATTTTGGTTTTATGGCCTTAATTTTCAATTTGGTATTAATGGTATTTCCTGAGCAGCCCAGGAAAGGAGCAAAGACACCGTAAAGTCACATTTTCTGAATTTGCCTCATTCCCTCGCCATCACGTGAAGGAGTACCTTCACAGAAACAGAGCTGCATGGAACACATCCAGCTAAGGATATGCTTCTCCTTTTTTACCATGTCATATTTTCAATGGCTCTGGGCCAGACACAGAGCAATGATCAGAGTGAGGCCATTTGTCTGACTAACTGCTCACTCCTCTGTGTCCACAGCAGCGTTGGTCACAGTGCCATTGCAGAAGAACCCAGCAGGCTCAGCCCAATCAACACTTAGGTCTGTTCATCTTGAAGACAAGGGGAAAGGATAAAAGGTAAAGGGAAAAAGAAAAAAGAAAAAGAAGAGAAGACAAAAATGTAAAGCAAATATTAAAATAATCTAAAGGAGACAAGGAAGAAGGAAAGTAAGGGGGAAGGGAATGAAAAGAAAGAAAAAGAAGAAGAAGAAGGAGAAGAAAGAGAAGAAAGAAGAAGAAAGAGCAGAAGAAGAAGGGGAAAAAATAGGAAAAAAAAAAAAAGAAAAAAAAGAAAAAGAAAAAGAAAAAGAAAAAGAAAAAGAAAAAGAAAAAGAAAAAGAAAAAGAAAAAGAAAAAGAAAAAGAAAAAGAAAAAGAAAAAGAAAAAGAAGAATCTAGCCAGTGTCGAGCTTCCTGCTGGCACTCATTTCAGTCAAACATGCCACATTTCAACTTTTCACTGTGCTGCGGTCCAAGTACTGCATTTGTTTCTGCTTGCACAAAATGCACTACTAAATCAACCACCCTTTTCTATGATACAACTGAAAACCAACCAAAATTTCAGCATCAAACAGAACTAGTTTTTTACAATCCCCTCATTAGTACAAAGGCGTGGGGGTGTTTTGTGGGACGGACTGAGGAGCTGTGCTGAATCAGGACACGGAGCAGGCGCTGCAGCGCGGCCGTGCCCCTCGCTGCGCCCGGCAGAGCCCAGGCTGCGGCAGGCAGGAGCCTCACTCACCCCTCATCAGCGGGCTCCATGGACACGCCGCAGATGCCTGGCCTCCAGCTCCTTGCAATTTGCCGGCATTTCCATTAGTTCTCTCATCATCCATCTTCCGCCCTGTCTTCCCTGACCGCTGTCTCTTCACTTTGTGGTTAGTTTGCGGAGTTCAGATGCCACGGTCCCCGTGAGCCCGCAGCGGCCGGAGCGCTCTGGGGAACACACTCCGCACCATGAGGGCAGCGGAGCCCGCAGCAGCCGGGACGTGCTGCCGGCAGCTCTCCGAGCACAAACCCGAGTACCTGGGCTGGGGTTTAACCAAAGAGCCCCGGGGCTGCCCCGCTCGGCAGCCGGCGATCCAGCCAAACGAGAGATGTGCCTGATGTCACATCCTCCGCAACGCGACGCCCAATCGGGGCGCCCGCCGTTCATTTTTTTTTTTTATCAGGAAGGAAAGTCTTCGTTTGCCAAAAAAAAAAAAAAAAAAGAAAGAAAGAAGAAGACAGAGAAAGAGCCAGTTCAACTAGTTGAGCGGAGTGTGGCTGCAGGGGAAGCGCAGGGAGAGCCCGCAGAGGCTGGGGCAGGCAGCGCTGTGCCCCGCTCCGCAGCCGGGGTGATTTGTTAAAAAAATATGGATATTGATCTAATACCAATATCCAACCATGACGGACAAAGACTCTCTAACAGTTTGAAGTTAGAAAGTGTATGTTTATTACGACGCCGGGCAGCGTGAGGGATAGCTCCCAAATACACACGCGCAATTTACAGATGATCACAGGGTCTTTTTATGGACAGGAGTATTCAATACCCAAAACACAAATGCATATTCATAACTCTGGTCCATCCCATTCCCCGCTTCGTATGGTAATTAGCCAAAAAGCAATTAAGCATGCGTAGTTCGTTCTTTGAAATGGGTCGGTGGTCCTTCTTATGGGGTGGGGTCTCAAAATGATGAAGTAAGATGGGTCTACCTCGCTTTGACTTTTTAACCTTTTAGTCTTGGTGACACCTGGATCCTATCTGATTTATGATCACGTTGTGTTCTTGGAGTCTATTGATTAAGTTAACAGGTCTCCTGATTTATCAGTTCCTTAAATCCGGCTTCTGTTAAAAAAAGGGAAGTTTACCTCAACAATGTCTAGTTAGTAAAGGGAAGTCTACGTCAGCAATACCTAGTTTAACTAAAGTCCTTAATTCTTCAAAATTAATATCTCACTTCTGCTGCTGGTACTTTTGCTGCTGCTGGCGGCTCCGAGCGCTGCCTGTCCGCACACAGCCAGCTCCACTCCATCCCTGCGGAAGGTGGAGAGGACACTGCCCCGGGGGCTCGCGTCCCTTCACCCTGTTCGGCTGAGTTCACTGAGTCACAATCGCACCAGCGATTTTGTACCAAAACAGCATCCTTTTAAACAATTTCTCAGCTTAAACAAGCCATCACAAATTAAACAGCACTGAAAAAAAAAAAAAGTCATTATTGTTCATTATTGTTCATTATTGTTTCAGGAAGACCTCTGCCTCATTTCTCTGGGTCTGTTTCGCAAAAGTTCTGTTCTCACAGACCATCTCTATTTACACCATTTTCCTCTCCAATTTATTATAATTTACAAGCACAAAATCCTTCTTCTGAAGGCAGAAGTTTCATGTAAATTCTAGGCCGTGTAATTTTTTTTCCCCATGTGGCTACTAGAGCAAAATTTGTGTTTGTGTATTTGGGGATTCAAAGTTGTTAATACTAGTCTAATTCTGACTCAACTGAGCCTAAGAAACTTGACTTTAATTTTATTTCTCTGTGTAACGTATACCAGAGATCTGGAATCATATTTGGGGTTTCTTTGCCCATATCTTTAAAAATAATGATTTATATTAAAAGATGCAAACAGCAGCTGAACATTATCCACAGACCTTCACAGCAGGGAATCTGTGACAGCAACCTGGGCACAGGTGGGGACAGGACCAGCCCTTTCCATGGCTCTCCCTGCTGAATGCAGCATGGCCTCCCATGCTGGATGCAAGCTGACACTTTGATCTGCTTGGAAATTACCTTTCTATGGTCTCAGCCATGATTTCCATGGTCTCCATACATTACATGGTCTTAGCCATTTGCACACTAAAACTGTTGTGGGGAAAATGTGTTAACAGAGAAAGTGAAGCAGGTATTGTTTTTGAGGATTGACATGTAAAAGGAATGGAAAAATTATTTTTCTCCCTTAGTGTTACTTGTGTTTAGAGGTTAGGTTACCACATCTTGTGTATGACCGTATCTCTAGCAGATCTAGTATTAACAACCATGTCAACAATTCCACCACCAAAAGGAATCAGCATATGCATCCAAAAGTGCAAGCTCAGAGCTGTGTCGTCATGTTCTCTGATGACCAAGAAGATAAATGCAGTAATGACTAGCAAGATTGAGTTCCTCAGGAAGTTTGCAGATTACATGAATTTGGAGGGTGCAGTTGACATTCCTTAAGGACAGGATGCAATCACTGGGGACCTGGACAAACTTGAGCAGTGGGCCTGCAGGAACCTCATGATGTTCAACAAGTCCAAGGGCAAGGTGCTGCCCCTGAGTCAGGGCAGTCCCAGACATGAGCACAGACTGGGAGAAGAAGTCATTGAGAGCAGCCCTGCAGAGAAGGACTTGGGGGTTCCTGTGGATGAAAAGCTGCACAGGAGCCAGCAGTGTGCACTTGCAGCCCAGAAAGCCCCTGGCACCCTGGGCTGCAGCAAAAGCAGCGTAGCCAGCAGGTCGAGGGAGGGGATTCTCCCACTCTGCTTTGCTCTCATGAGACCCTACTAGGAGTGCTGCATCCAGCTCTGGGGTCCTCAGCACCAGAAGAACATGGACTTGTTAGAGCAGGTCCAAAGGAGGACTACAAAGATGGTCAGAGAGCTGAAGCACCTCTCCCATGAGGACAGGCTGAGAGAGCTGGAGTTGGTCGGCCTGGGGGAGGCTCTGGGGGGGCCTTACTGTGGCCTTCCAGTACCTTAAGGTGCTTGTAAAAAAGAGGGAGGGGAACTTTTTATATGGGCAGATAGTGACAGGATAAGGGGCAATGACTTTAAATTGAAAGAGGGCAGGTTTAGATTAGATCTTAGGAAGAAATTCTTCCCTTAGAGACTGGTGAGGTGTTGGAAATGTTGCCCTGGGAGGCTGTGAATGTCCTGTCTCTGGATGGGAAGGAAATGTTCAAGGGCAGATTAGATGGTACTCTGAACAACCTGATCTAGAGAGTGGCATCCCTGGCCACGGCAGGACTTGGGACTAGATGAACTTTAAGGTCCCTTCCAACCCGATTCAGTCTGTCATGACAAGTGTGCTCCTCTGAGTTACATTTAAGATGCCTTTAAGCTGATATACAGCCAGATTACAGCAGAGAGTAGCTAGAAAACATGGATCCTGAGTATGATGGATATAAATTACCTCCTGATAAATATAAATTATCTCATATCATGATGGACATGAAGTAGCTCCTGCTTCAGCTAGCAATTCAGACATACCTGCAGAGGCTTTGTGTGAGGCTTTGGGCTGGTGTTCACAGTAATAGTATTTTACCATCTAGAGCCACTTACTTCTTAAGCATCATTTTGATGTGAATGGCATCATCAAGCTAAATTAAACTCCCCAAATAACACATCCTAAAACCAGGGGATTCCTACAGGTTGTTCTCAGCCTTGCTGAGAGCTGGAACATGCAAGAAGGCTTTGATTCATCTAATCTCCTTTGTTGCTGATCTTTTTTGGAAGCAAGCAGAAAATTCTCCAGTTAAAAGAGAACATGTTTTAACATCAACCTGGATCTCAAGATACACAGCACAGAACTTCAAATACAGATTAGAAACAGCTTACACAATACAGACACACCAGAGCTTTTAAGCATTGCAATACTATTTTCCATTTAATTAGCAAATACACCCCCAAGTTCTACATGAACAGGCCTAGCTACAGAAATTACTTCATCCTTATTCAAGTGCAGCCATCCTTAGTGGATAGAAGCGCACAGTAAAGGGGAATCTACAACACTTAATATTATTTTTTTCTGTTTACAGCATGTTTTATAAAAGGAATAACTTTTTTTTCTGCCTTCAAAAATCTAAATTGCTGCAAATGTGAAAATGCATTGCTGGTAGATCTGTCTTGGTATGACAATTCAGCATTGGTTTCTGAGGATGCAAACCACAGGATTACAGAAAATGGAAAATTGGACACAAAATATAAGATTTGTTCAATTTGACTTCAGAATCAGGGTGAGAAATCCTAGCTCCTCCTTAGGACTAATGAAGAAATATAGGCTTTTTCAAACCTTGACTTGTCTCATCTATTTCAGATGTCTGCTCTGGTGGAACACATGTTGGGATTTTAGAGTCAGTCTTCACAGACTGTAAAAAGGATCCCTAAATCATGAGCAGAGAATTAGATGTGTATGTGGAAACAGCTGAAGCCCACTTTAAAATATGGCTGAGCTGACAGCCAAGGGTCCCAGCTCTGACACCCCTGAGCACTGTCACGGGCCTTGTCCTGCACAGCCTCTGGGTGCTGCAGCTCAGGGTGAAACATCTTCAGCCCAGACAAAGGCCAGCATTGCCCACGGCCTCATCCACAGCCTCACCTTTGGAGTGGCTGTGTCTCAGAGAGCAGGGTTTTGACAGACAGCTCAGACAGGTTTGTCTGCATTGATCCACACTGTTGCTCCCTTCCTGGCTCCTGACTCTCAGCAGAGATTGCCCAGTACATGGGACAGCAGCACTGGCCACAAACTGATGCCACAGCTGTCTCAGAACATGGTCCATGGGGTCAGCTCAAAAACCTGTAAAAGCAGTTTTCTTCTCCAGCCAGTGAACTTGAGCCCTGAGACCCTAGCACATGCTACAGACTCCTCTAAGGCAGTAATTTCCAGTCAGCAAGCAAGGCAAACATCTGGGACAGCCACGTTTTAAATCACAGCAGTTCAGTCTGCCAGAGTTTGCCTGCAGGAGTACTAAAGCACTGGCGTCATTTCCAGAGGTACCTGTGTTTTCTTGGAAAGCTGCTGTGAAATCCTTGAACTGACTCAAAGTGGAAAAGTTCTCCCTTGGAGAAATTATTAATACTGTCCAGTTCTTGCATCCCCAATTTCCTTTCCTCAAATCAAGTCTCTCCTCCAGAGGCTTTCTTTCTTTAACAGTTTTTCTGGCATGAAATGTTTTCATTTTCCTTCCTCTCATCTTCACAGAAACTTCCCTTTGAAAACATCCCATCAGCCTGGCTGGGGACCAGACAGATTTCTGTGAGTAAGTGTTCCCTTCTGCAGGATGGCCGATTTACTTAGCAAGAGAGATTCTACATCAAAACAAACAAAATAACCCTGAAGAAAGCATCAAACATATCTTGGTCGCATCTTGGCTACATCAGTAGCACCTGGATCTGTGCTTTAATTCATTGCAGATGTGTAGAAGCACCAAGATTTCCCAAGGAGCAGGACAAACTTTGCATGACAGTTTGCAAACAAGGTTATTGTATTTTCATTGTGGCAAGAAGGGGATTAGGGGAATTCTTCCCACAGAGAGAAAAGCAACAACAATCCGCTTTTCACCACCTGGTGCCAGTTTTCTCTCAGTGAGCATCTGTGTAAGCATCTTCATATGTTGCAAAATATATCTTGACATTGCTTTCTGAACTGGATTTAAATCATATGTATGTACTCCTGCTCAGGCAAAAAGAATCCAAACCCTGAAAGTTGGTGGGTTTAAATTTGGTTTGGGTTTTGGGTGGGGGGTTTTCTGTGGTTTGTTGTTGTTTGTTTGGGTTTTTTGTTTGTCTAGGTTTTGTTTGTTTGTGGATTTTTTTGGTTTTTGAGGGGTTTTTTTTGTTTTTTTTGGGTTTTGGGGTTTTTTTTTTCCCCAAATCATTGTGATTTCTATCGTTTGTGGGGGGTTTTTTGTCCTCTCTCATGGGCTGCAATCACGATTTGCCCACACTGCCAGGTGAATAGTGTGGTGAAACATCTCATGTGACAAGTACACACCAGCAAGCAGACAGTAGATTTAACAACAGGAAAAGTGTCAACCTAGTCCTTGAGAGCTGTGGTGTTTTTCAGCACAGTCTGCCAGCATCTGGGAAACTGTAAAGGTGGTCTTCTCCAATACCAATTTTTAAGTGAAACTCAAATCCAGGCATAGAGCACATTTCAATTTTTTTCTTCCTCTTTTCTAACTCTTCATTATTAGTTTTGAAAAACAATGGGAATTCTTTGGTTTTCTGGCAAATCCTTTTAGTTCCCAAACTTTCCAGTGTAAAATAGCCATTTCTGAAGGAAACAAAATTACTTCCTCAAAGATATGAATTTTGACAGAAACTTCACATTATATAAAGAAAAAACAAAACAAAACAAAAAACCAACCAAAAAAAAACCCAAAACAACCTAGTTAGAGTTTTCCACTAATCCCAGTGGTTAGACCAGAGTGGAGAAAACCCAAATGTAGCAAAAACAAGCTCAGAGCCACAGAGGCCAGCTGGGTTGGCCCTCATAAGCAGCACTCACATGGTAAGTCCCACACAGAGCATGTTCCCTGCATGGTGGGTCTTCCCAAAGAAAGCAACTTTTCATGCCTTTCCCTAGTACAGTAACAGCAGTAACAGCTAAGGAGTATTGAAAAGGCAGATGGAATGGTGAAAAAGGGGTCATGGGATGGAGGTATCTAATGAAGGGTCTCCTCTGCCCTGGTGCTTCTCTTCCCTAGTTTCACTCGGGTTAGATGGGGTTTCACTGCTTATTGGGCACAGTACATTTCTCCCACCCACACTCACAGGCTGCTTTCCAGACCTTGGAGGTCATCTCTATAAGTTTCCTCCACGTGCCACATCTTTTCACACTTCTGCATGTGATGGGAACAGCCAGCACATTCCAGCTGTTCTCACAACCTGACCTCCCAGGAGCTCCCCTTGGGGAAAGCTGCCAATACCTTATCACTTCTACAAAATGCAGTTTGTGGACTTACACAAAAGTTGCCCCATGATCTCCTAAACTCTTGTCCAGACCTGGAACTCCAGCTGGCTTTTAAAAATGGATTTCAGGAAGCATCACTGCCAGTAATGGCAGCCAGAGAAAATGTCCCCACACCCTGCATCTGGGTCTGTTCCCTCCAGCATCCCAGGAACAGCAAGTGCTCCCATTTTCTTTTGGTAAGGATTGTCAGCATATTACTAAGGTGGGTGAAATTACTCAGCTCCCCTGAAGAACATACTTGTTTCCCTGCCCTGCTCCTGGAAGATAGCATTTGGTGCACTGGAGAAGAGGGTGTGTAGAACAGTCAAGCCCATAGGATCTGAACTGTTCCCAACATTATTTTCAGTTCTAAGAAATCCACTCACCTGGTGTTGGACAGATTAGCTGCTTGGACCATGAGATATCCACATTTTTTGTGTTGCAAATGCAAAGTTGAGACTGCAGTAAGCAGCCAACTACAGTAGTAGTGTGTCTTGGTAGAGGTTTCCTTTGCTGTCCCTGAGCACAGCTTGGCTTTTGTTTCACAGGAGGCTGGAAATCCTCTGAAACAGCCAACGGATGCTGATTCACAATGCTGATGTAGTAAAAATAAGAGTTTCCCTTCCTAAAGGATTATGAGCTGAGCACAGAGACAAGTATACAAGTTTTGTCTTAGTGCTGTATCCAGCTTGGCCACTCATCTGAATATCTGATGTTGCTGTGAAAGGAAAATCTCCTCTGGAAACTGATGCACAGAGTGCAGGGCTTACCTGAGGCATAAGGATGGTAATAGGTGCAGGGCTGCCTGACCCTGCCCTTCCTTGAGCTGTGGGACATCCCTGATGCACAGCAGGCTGCAGATAACCTCCCCAAGGCTGCACCTCACCTGCTGTGGGCCACTCCAAACATCCTCCATGTCTCAAACCAGGAATGACAGAGCCTCCCCAGGACTCCCACAGCCCTGTAGTGGGTGGTGGGCTGTAGCATTGCACCCTCACCTTAGCAGGTGTTCCCATATTAGGAAAGGATTTGGGTTTCATTCTTTGTCTCACTTATGAGGCCAAGAACCAGAAACTTCAGTGCTTTTCTCAGCATAACTGGTCTTGTGCCAGGACTAAGGCCCCTGTTGGATCCTTGAGCTGTACCTCAAGACCTGTAGCTATTTCTGTTGGGCAGCATGCCAAAAACCCCTCCTAGATCATTACATGCTTAAAGGAGAGCATAGAGACTCTCAGGGCATTTTCGGGGTGTGTTAGCAGGTGTGAGGATCCTCCCTGCACCTTGCATGGTTTATTTCACTTTTTTTGGGGTATAGTTTGTTATTTTCATCTTTTTTAGAACCTTTTGCTTTTCAGACACCTCCCATCATACTGTCTCACTGTTTTGATAAGCCATTTCTGAGGCTGTGAGCAACCCTCAGGTGGTGATGCACCTGTGGGGGGCTGACAACCTTCTGGCCTCCTGTAGAAGCATCAGTAGGCAGGGAAAGGTCTGCAGCCAGCTCTTGCCCTGGCTGGGCTGCAGGGAGGCAGAGAGAGCCAGACCCTTATGCTGCTGCATCCTCCGAGCCCACACACCCCCTCAGACTGCTTGGAGGGGCCAGTTCTCCACACACCTGCCCTCTTCAGAGCAGACATGGGAGCTGTCTGCACATGCAGACCACAAAACAAGAGCTCTCTAATTTATTCTTCAGCCTGAAAAGGGGGTTATTATTTTCTCATCACCTGTTCTTGTGACAGCATTGGGGCAGGCATCTGAAGATCTGGAACAAGCCCCTCACTCAACTTATCATTTCTTCTGATGACAAAGCTGGCTAGAGATTTGTACCAGCAAAGAGAATTATCTGTTAAAATGTACCAAGGATGAGCCTTTTAGTCACATGCTTGAGAAACATTAAAAAAAAAATAGAAAGAAAAAAAACCAACAAACCCACATGAGTAATTTAATGGTCAGTGGCAAAATCATATTTTTCCCAAGCTGCTGCAAGCATGAAAAGCCCAGGTATTTCTCAGCCATTTACAACGGATAAATAGCAGACAGGGACATTTTCTGCACAGTAAATCATTTCAGCTCAAAGACTTCCATAAATATCAAATGAGGTGCCATCCTGCCAGACACCCAGCAGAGCAGCTGTGGTGCCCTGCAACAGTGGCTGCCATCAGGGAGTGGGAAGGGAGCAGAGGTAAAACTGGAAAGCATTTTGAGAAAAAAAGCAATGTCAGCTCAGGAGGAAATGTCTTACCCACTCTGCACCAACAGCCTGTAGGAACCTGTCTGTGGAAACGAGCTGGAATTACTCTTACTTGTTGGCATTGATTTAGAAGAAAGTTTTCATTGATGTCTTGGAAATTCCCAACCCAAAAAATGTGTTCCTCAGTCACTGTAATTATTTAGGATGCCATGTCTAATATATATGTCTCGCTTTAAACCTGTAGTGACCCTACAGCATAAGTAGCAAAGAAAAATTACCACATTCATTAATTAGGAACTACTCTGGGATATTTGAGGATAAATGGTCTTCAACAGGTACTCAGTAATGAAAAGCACAAAGCTGCTGGGACAAAGTCAAGTGTATTTTTATACACATCAGACTCCAGGCAACAGGAACTCACCTTCTGAAACAGTTAAAAGGAAACATCTCCCTGTAGGATAAGATACAAGTATTATGGAAATGATGACCTTCTGGGCCAATGTCCTTAAAAATATTTCAGCTCATTTACACTGTGATAGAGACAGAATGAAAAAGGAACACTAGTTTTTACACAGTTTGATGAGTACACTTTTTTTTAATGCAGAAAATGGGGAAAAAAATGCCTTGTTTTGACTCTTAGTAAACCCTATCACCCTCATGGGGATTGGTAGACCAGCCTCCAAAGGAATTCAGGGCTACTGTCACTGCCCATAACAATTTGTTCATTGTGACCAGAGTAAAATAGGTATTTAGTCAGCATCTAGTGCAAGAAAAGTGCAAAGAATAATACCCCTCCCCCCCACCCCCCAAAAATAAATAATTTGGAGTCATGTTTCTGAAGCTGCTGGAGAATTATATGGGCAACATAAAATGAGTAAGTCTGTGGAGTCTTTAATTATTCTCTCCCTAAGACAAAAACTCCCATGTTTCACTTACATTCTTAGGACAAAAAATAAAAGTTAGAACAAGTTTTCTCTGGAAATCTCTAAATCTCATTCCCTTCCCACTCTGCCTAATTTCTACTCTGTTAGGGCATGTTAACCTCTATAGCCAGCAGGTAGATCTGGCAAAAAATGAACCATTCGCCACAAAAGTACACTACTAGCAAGTCCCTGGGAACAAACAGCTAAAAATATGCAGGATGCTGCAAAATTCAAATAATTGTTTGGGTTGCAAGAGACGTTAAAGATGATCCAGTTCCAAACTCCCTGCCATGGGCAGGGACACCTTCCATTACACCAGGTTGCTCAAAGTTCCATCCAGCCTGGCTGTAAACATTTCCAGGTGCCCTAAGGAATTCCACTACTCCATGGTTACTGCAGCCAAGGCTTCACTTGAGCTTCACATTCCCCACCAGCATCTCATTGTTGGGGAGAACAAAGTTCAGCACAGCCCCTCTTCTCATTGACACCTCTATCACTTGGAGGAGGAAGTTATCATGGATGCATTCCAGGACATTCCTGGTTTGCCTATGCCTCACTGTCTTGTCCATCCAGCAAATACTGGGGTAGTAGAAATTCCCCATGAGGACCAGGGCTCATGAATGTGAGGCTGTCTGTAAGGGCCTTGTCCATTCAGTCTTCCTTGTCAGGTGGCCTGTAGCAAACCCCACTATAATGTACCTATCCTCCCTTTAATCCTGACCCCAAAGATCTCAGTCAGCTCCTCATCCATGCCCAGGCAGAGATCCATGGGCTCCATCTGGTCATTGACAGAGAGGGAGGCACCTCCTCTGTGTTTCCTCTGCCTGCCCTTCACAAAGATCCTGTATCCTTCCATTCTGACATTCCAGTCACAAGAGACATCCCACCCCATCTCCATGATGACAATGAGATTATCACCCTGCAGGTGTGACATGCTCTGCTGAGTCATCTCTCTCCTCTCTTCCAGATGCTGTTCTCAACTGAATATGGAGATTATGCTTTATTCTGAAACTCCTTATACTCTTCATTGAAGATTTTTCAATTTTAAACCTGACGTAGTTTTTCATTTGCTTGTGATGTGCAAGTTTCTACAAATAGTATAAAATATAAGAATAAAGAAATTCTCAAGAAATAAAAATCAAATTAGGTAAAAAACTCTGTGTGGAAAATTCTGTATTTGACAATAATGTATTATACATCTCATATAGAACATTTAAAAAAACCTAACAAAACAATACAGTGAGGAGCAATTAGCATGTGGGAAATGCTAATTTCTGAAAAAGAAAAATTACACAAACGCATCAGGAACCATCACCTCAGGGTACAGGACAGACAGATTTTTCAGCTAAGAATCAGTGAATATATTTTATTTTTATTCTTATCAGACTTGCCCTAATGCCATGATGGGACACACCACCAGTATTTTCAATCCAGTAAAGACTGGATTGGTGTTAAATGCTGACAGCAGAGTTGTGCCTCAGGAGAAGGTCAGGCTTGGGACAGAAAGGTGCTGGGCAGCCCCTGTGCCTGCTGTTCTGCGGGGCAGGCAGCAAGTGGAGGGCAGGGAGTGGCACTGAGGGGACACTGACCCCATTTGCAGGAGTTTGCACAAACACAACATTTATTTCTAGCATGTGTGGAGAGAAGAAATCTAAATGCCTTGAGAAGGATGTTGGCCAGGCTCAGGTTCGTTGGGGGAAGACAGAGTCAAAAGGAGATGATCCTCTCATCCCACTGCCCTAACTGGTACAGGGAAGTCCCATCACAAAAGGAGACACAAGCGGACAGACAGACAGCCTCCCTCACAGCCTGCATCTGCCTGGCAACGTGTGATGTTGGCACCTCAAGGCAGACGAGAGGAATTTCAGCTTCTACAGTATAACAAGTTTCAACAGTCTGGCATTTCCCTACACTTTTTAGTTTCACTCTCTGAATGACAGATTCAACTGGACAGACAGAAATTCAGGGACTGGCAAAAAATGTTAAGCCCTAGAGAGGATGGAGGATTGTTAAATGCCAGTAGCAGAGGTATTATAGAAACAGAGCTCACCATGAACTCAACAGGCTGGTCAGGAGAACAAAACAAATCTTTTTGGAGCCAAATCAGAATGAAAATTCTTTTTCTGGCTACCTTAAGGAGCATTGTTTATTAAGCCCTCCCAAATGTGTCGGCCTATTTATTCTCACTGTTCTATATCCCAGAGGACGTGCCCCATTGGCCAGAATGCTTGCAGAGAAAACTCTGAGAAAAATTAATCTCAAGCTGCAGGGAAACCTGTGGAGCCAGGTTTTGGGCAAGGGACTGAGAGAGCACTGTATAGCAATAGAGTTGCAGGACATAAAAATGTCTGTATCCCCAGAAAAACTATACCTTATTCAAATAACTGATTTCAGTCAGTGATCATAGAATGACAGAGAGGACATCACTTGTTTTAGAAAAAGGAGACCTTGTAAAATTAGTTTCTTTTTTCCTGCCTTCAGAAAAGCAGCTGACAGATGATTTCCAAACTTATTTTGAAAGAACGCCAAGACTCAATAGCTTCATATCAAATTGTCACAGTCTTTCCTTATCCTCATCCTCACATGAGATGGCATTTTTGAAATTAAAAAAATAAAAATTAAATAGGCCCTCCACCTATTTCCTCAGTATTTCCATGCATTGTTATGACACAAAGCACAGTCAATGAGAATTAAATGGGTAGCTTCATATTTTGGGGTAAGAGGGAGAAAGTCTGGATAAAGTTTCTAATGAAATTTCTTAATCTCAGGATTTCTGAACTTCTCTTCTGATTTATTAAGGCTATCAGACTCCCTGATATACAGAATTTCAGAGAGAATGATGTCTGCAGGAAGAAGGAAAGGTAAGGTGATTTTTTGATGGGAAGCTAATATCAGGAATAAATATAGGGCACCTTCTCCTGCTTCTTGAGATAAAACTTCCTGAGAGGCTGAATAGACTTTGCATTTTCTTAATGGAGATACATTTTTTCAATTTAAAATCCTATGCAAGTGAAATACTGCTTTCATTGATGATCGCAGCAGGAAATCCATTCAGCATTACAGATTCTGAAATAAATCCCATGAACTGTCTTAGCCCCTCGATTGCAGTGCAAATTGACAACTCACGCAGCTGAGGCTCTGTCTCTCTATTTAGAGAGCAGACAGTATTTTCACTGCCACCTTATTAGCAGAGCAGGTGAGTTTGCAGTGAAGGTAGAACTGACAGAGATCTGCTGACATGAGGTTAATATAGACATTTCTCTCTTGATAATATTTGATTTTCAAAGGCTCTTGAGAATTTAGTGTTCAAATCTCTGAGATTCATGATGCATTATACCATACAAGGTCATTGATGTCACTGACAACTTTATGGGCAATAGCTCTTCCCATCAGATACCATTCAATACGTGCAAACACAGGCTGAAAACTGCATCCATTTTTGGCTGTGATGTTGAAGGTCCAGTCTCATGAGCTGCTGAGAGCTCAATTTATCTTACGTGTGCTGAATTAATCATAAAGAAGTATGGGAAACATTAGACCTTTGTCTCAGAGAAACTGTCATGGTGACATTAAGGGATTAGCATTGAACCAGAGACTGCTGCTGTTTGCTGGAGCAGGGACAGGGGCTTGAATGCTGTTGGAATGTCCTGTATCCAGGCTCCAGGAGGCAAATTTCTTCTGACTTAAGATATATGGACAATGAAAATTGGTACCAGTATGCCTAACTCATAAAGAAAACACTACATTTCACAGCCTGAAAATGTGTCAGCAGCTTCTTGGACCTGTGAAGCCGAGCAAAATGGAGATTAATTCTGCTAATTAATTCTTTTAATTCTGCTTCCCATTTTACTGCAACTAGTGAAACACCATTGCCTATTTCATGGCAGAAGTTTACCAAAACTTGGCTCTGAAGAAATGTTTCATCCCCCAAGAGAACCTCCCCAGGAAAAATAAACAAACCCTTACAAAGTCAAACAGGCACTGCAAGTGTCGCTGTATGCCACATTTCTCAACTCAAAGAGGTGCATGCTTTCAGCCCCGCTGTTTCCAACCTACTAGCCCTCACATTTCTTAAACTAATACCAAAATGGACAATTATAACATTCTAAAAATCCTTTCTTCTTGGGGAGGTAATTAAAACCTCTAGAATAGGGAGTGAGGGAGCAGACATGCCTGAAAACCACTCATGGTGAAGAAAATCCAACATTTATCCATTCCAACAATTCAATCCCAAAAAGACAACATTTGGGTGATGCACAATTATCTTTAGTTGCCCTGCTTCTCTCCAGCTTCAGAGTCCAAGGACTTACCTTGAGAAATGTCAAGCATGCAAAGCCAAAAAAAGGAGAACTCCTTCCTTTGCTTTTCTTTAAACCTTGCAAAGGATGGACATTGAAATATTACCTACTATGCCTACAAAAACATTTGCAGTTCTGTCATGGAATTAAGTGATGAAAAAATGCTCATGTAATGAATACAGCCAGGTCTCTCAGGTGATATAACTTTGGAGGTATTTTTCTAGAAGAGATGGAGAGGTTTTTTTAAGACTTCCACACATTTCTGTGGTTTTACTTGAAACCTCTGTGCTTGCTTTCATAACATTGCTTGTACCTCCAAGGACAAGATGTGTTAGTTAGCATTGGGGATAGCTGTGCTCAGGGATATACAGTGGCTGGACAGCCAGAGACAGCTGTAAATTGATAGGGCTCCAGTAGACAATAGGAAGGACATGAAAAGATGCAAAATAAAAGCTGATAGAAGATGTGCAGTATATTGCGTATGTCTGATGTTCATCACTGAAAGCTTTCATTTTCACATGCTAATGGAATAAAAGCATCCACTGCCTTGATTTTGACATTGAGATTGGATAGACAAAGGGAAGAAGCTGCACAGATACTGTACAAATAAATATAGCCCCAAATGCAGGGGAAATCTCTGTGTGTATGTGAGTGAGTGGATGTGTGCATATGCATCTACAAACATGTGAAGTGAGCTGTTTACATACTAGAACCTCTCAGGCAGGTGTAAATCAGTGTGGCAATAGATTGTGAGGGAACTGTATCCATAATGCCATTCACCACCTGTGAAAAGATGTTTTCAATTCTCACTGTCACATAGGAGCTAACATTTTGTAGCCCAGAAGACAGTAAATGATGCCATTGATTTTTTTCTTTGATATAATAATCTTGGAGTAAACAACCATTTGCTCCTCTTTCTTTTCCAGTCTAAAGGCAGTCCCAGACTTATCGATAAAGGAGGAAGTTCTCCAGTGGCTCGGGCAGGTGCAGCCTGTGGGCTGTGTGTAGGCACGACCGACCCAGCCGCCTTCTGATACACAACCGGCACAACTGCGCAAGGCTGGCAGGACCTGGAGGGGGAGAGATAAAAGGCAAGAATAAGCACCCTCAAACACACCACCAGTATGAGTCAAAGCAACAAACACCAGCAAGATTTGCAACTCAGACCAAGCACTGTGTAATTGTTGCAGCAGCCCTCTTGTTAGACGGTAGAAATGAGACAAGACACAGACTTCTTATTTATCACAGCATGAAAAGGGTCCTGGTTTACTCGTCTTTACAGCTCAGCCATCCTGACTCCAACCATTCACTGACTCTGGCTGCAGCAAGCTCCTACTGTAGGTTTCCCTTGCAGCCTCTGACTGCTGGTTATTTCCTGCTAAACTATGATTGCAGGTATCAGTTTGCAGACTCTGACTGCAGGCTTTCACCTGGCTAGACTGTGACTGCAGGTTCCAACAACAGGCTCATAACTGCAGACCCACAGTAACCTCACATCAGTGATTCTTTCTCCCCAGGATCCTTCTTCTTCGTGATCCTCCATCACAACTCCTTGACCACCTAACCTAGTACCTTTGATCACACTTATCTTTATTGGATATAGCTGTGACTCATTGGGGCGAGGATAAATTGGGTAATTAACACAGCTGTTACTTATCAGGGACAAGGTCACCTGTATTCCCTTCTCCTAGACTTCCCCCTTTTATTTTAATTATAAAAGCACATTTGAATAAACATATTTGCACAATCTTCTTGGGATTAACAATTATCCAAGTATTTAAATGCAATACATATATTTTAATAGCATATAAAACTACTGTTTCCAGTTCTTGGGTTTCTGCATCTCTCTTTCTGGCTGGGTTATCTCGTAATGACTTGCTGAAGTCAGGGAGGGTTAAATACATTATTGTTCATATTTAGGTTGTGTTGTCTGAGTTGATTCAGCAATTTGAAATTTTTGAGCACTAGACACCTTTTTCTGTGTGCACAGCCAGGCTGTTTGGCATCTTTTCTTGAGCAAATGCCTAAAATTCCATAAAGTGTCTACACAGGAGAGAGAGCTCTGGAATGCATAGACCTTGCTCAGGATATAAGAAAACCCCCAGCAGTTTTGTGAGGCAAAAGATAAAGGATAAGTACAGTTAATTGTTCACATACACAGAACATGCTTTTTTCCAACTACTGGTGTCTCAGCAGGTACCTGCACAGGTAATAACTGCAATTTAGCCTTTTTACATGACCACAGTCTCAGAATGTTTATGTTTGTCAGTCAGTCCACCAGTGTTCCTCATAACATTTTTTTACTCTGTCGTTGAATTTTAGCTAAGTCTGACTGAAGGGAAAACTTTTGAAGAAAGGTCTCAAAGACTGAAAGAAGAAATTAATAGAAAAATATGGGATATATAAAAAAGAACATTTGTACCACTGTCACTGGAAGTGAAGAAAGAAACTACCACCTCCTAAAGCACTTAGGAAAACAGACCCATTTTATATTTCAAATCACTTAATAGCTAACAAGAGGAGCAATTAAAGGGAGCCATCTAAGTGACCTCAGTGGAGAAGTTAAAGGTAGAGAAACTCTAGCCTGGGGTACTTATTTCAAACAGAAGGACCTCAGAAAACACAGAAGTAGGAAAACAGTAGTTGCATGTTAAGCATAGCAAAATATCTGAAAGTGGAACCAAAGGTGAGCAAACTGAGGAAACTTCATGCTTGAAAAACAAAGAGTCAGCAGGAATTGAAATGCCTTTAGAGCTTTTCTGACTGTAAGAGGGAAGAGGATGACAAGCTGAGAGTGAAAAGCAAAGTTTGGGAAGAGAAAATTATTATTATTAGGGCATCTCTTTATCTACACTTTGATTCACAAAGGGCACTTGGCAGCGCTGCTTTTGCTTCCACAGTCTGCCACTGAGCCCTGGGCAACTCAGGTATGGGGACAGAAGTCACACAAGGTGAGAGGCACTCAAACAAAATTCTTCCCAGGAGGCTTTAGACATGACAAATTAAAGCTCTGCATGAAAAGTCATAGAGAAAGGGAACAGGACAAAAGGATATTAAGCCAATGTTTCATTTCCTCAATAAAGCCCACCTGTGTTGAGAGGGTTGGCACAAAGCCTGTGTGCAACACTGACATTTATTAATATACCATGCAAGAGCTGTATGAGGTGGGCCTTTTGTGCACATCATGCTTTGATCCTTGGTGGGTTGTGAGCAAGCTCAGGAAGGTGGGAGGCTGCCTTGCATGGGCAGAGCACCATTCACCCTGAGACAGAAGAGCCTCAGGGGGACACAAACTAACAGAGTATCAGTGAGCTGGGAAACACAGACATTTAGAGGAGGGGGGAACTAATTCACAGGGATATTGCTCTTGGATGCATCAAGTTCTGACCAAATGTGGTACAAGTGAAAACAGCACAAGAAGATCCTGATTCATTTCTGCTCAGAGGTTTCTTCCAATAAACTGGAAAGATAATTAATTGCAGGAAGCCTGGAGGTAAACAGCAAAGTGCTAGTCTGTGCTGGGATTGCAGCCCCATATAAACCACATGGAAGAGCTGTGAAGCTGAAGAGTCATTTGGCAAAGAGCTCTGCTTTCTCCTGGCAACCGAGGACACACCCACTCATTGAGCCATGGTGCAAGGCTGAACACTGGATGGTGGTACTAAAATATTATCTTCCAACTAACTTTCATGGTAGTTTTTAACCCTAGGAGTCCCACTAGGTAAATGTGTATGATTTTCCTTCAGTAGACAGGAAAACAAAGCACAGAATAATTGACTGATTTACCTGCTAAAACCGTAGCACCAGGTGGCAGATCTAGCAACAAAACAGATTTCTGTTTCATGTGTTGAGGGTTTGAAGGCAGCAGAGAAAGTAAGAGAATTTATATAGAGCATTATTTATAAAAGCAGTTAAGAAAATCTACTTAGGTCAAGGATATAAATACTGCTTTACTTGAAAAAAAGAGAAGAAAGGAAACCATTACCTTCCCGAAGCAGAAGCACCTGCTCCACTTTGCTGTGGGGTGTGGCAAGGTCCAGGGCACATTTGAGGTCAGCATTTCTGCATTTCGGGTTAGCACCATAGTCTGTCAGCAAGACAACAATCTCCACACTGGATTTCCTCGCTGCTGCATGCAGGGGGGTGTCTGATCGCTTCCCCATGTTCACATTGGCTCCTGGGGTGAACAAGAGCTCCTGGTTAGAACTGCAGGCAGCAGGGACTGTCTGAACCTGCATCAGGCTGGTTTCCACCAGCAGCCTCAGTAAATGAAGGGGATGGATGGCACACAGGACTTCCCCCAGCTCTCAACAGCAGCTGTGCAAATCTCACCAGGTCAAACACCTGCTCTGTAAGTGTGCTCTGGGCCACCAAACCCTGTCTGAGGTGCTCAGAATTGAACAGCTTGACCTTCCCCCACACATGTTCAAAGCCTACCATATGCTCTTTTGAAGTTGTTAATGGCATAAAATCTAACATGGATTATGTTAATTTAATTGCCAGGGGAGAAAAACTTCAAAACCTTTAGGTATCTCATTGTAATAACTCTGGAAGCACAGCAAGCAAAATGCTTGGCCCAGGCTGGCTGGGCACAGCAGGGCCACACTTTGAGCAGGTGTAAGTGAGCTAATGCACACTGACAGCAAAAATTTGTGCTAGTTCATAGCCTGTGCCCGGACCTTCAGTGATTATTCTTCCAAGCAGCTTTACTGCTGTCCTCATCATCCACTGAGAAGGTGAAGTTAATGGTTCTGATAAACTCTCTTTTAAGCAAGAGTTGATTTTGGTTAGTAATATTAGCGAACATTTTCTGTGCTTCCTGTTTTTATGCTAGAATTGAAAGAACTCTGTTTTCACATTCAGATAGCCTCAGGGAGGTGTCTGTAATTAAGAAGGCTTTTCACTTAGAAAATCATAATTTCTTTATCAACACAGGGAAAATTTTTAATGGCCTCAAATGAGTCTGACAGAGTCAGGCTCCCAAACAACTCTTGCGGAAATAACCCATGATGTTTTAAACAGAGAGCCAGCTCAGAGAGACCAGCAGTGTTGGCTCACACCACCACAGCTCTCCCCTGGCCCCTTTTCCAGGTGTACCTAGCTCCAAAAGCTTCTTGACACATTCTGTTCTCTGGTACGTGCAGGCCATGTAGAGAGGGGTCCCATGCTGCGGGTCCTCTTGGTCAATGTCCACCTCATGGGCCAGAAGGGTCTCCATGCACTCCCTATGACCTGGGGAGGGAAGAGCTGTCACTGAATTGCTGCAGAGCAGAACACACCCAGATACAACCGTGAGGCACAAGAGCTGTGAGAAAGCCAAGCCTGTTTGTCTGCGCTGATATGGAAATATTTTTTAAAAGATCTTTGTCACCAACAAAAGACACATTTCTCACGCAGTTATTTTTGGCTTCACTCACACCCCTCACACCCAGAACATTACCTCTCTTGACTGCCTCGTGGATGGGCGAGGGCAGGTGGTTCCCCAGCTGTGCCTTGGCTCCGAATTCCAGCAGCATGTTGACACAGGCTGCACTGCCACTGCAGCAGGCGTTGAACAGAGGAGTGATGCCATCGATGGTGACTGCATTGACCTGCAGGGGCAGGACACATTCAGGGTGATGCTGTTTAAGAGGAAAGCCTTTGCAACACACCTCCTGTGCACACCAGAAGTGCACCAGAGTGAGACTCTTGTGATTTTAGGAATTTTTTATTTGGTTTACTTTATTTATTTATTTATTTTTAGTATTTGTTTCTGAGTTATATGTTCTGACATAACATATATAACATTTTCCTCTGATATCTGCCATCTTTCCCAGATGGTGCCATAAGGCAGAAACCTTGCCTGCTATGGATGCTCCTGCTGGAGCTGCTAAAAATGCAATTCTTTATTCCTTTTTTTAATGGGAAGAAGCTGAGTATCTTCAAGATTGTTTAGTTTGCATCAGCCTCGAGGTGGAACGCCCTCAAACGAAAATGGCTTTGCTTTTTAAATGAAAACATTTACTTTCTGTTTAATACTTTCATCTGAAAACACATTTCCAGCAAAAATACTTTTCATAGAAATATAATCAATCCCAAACAAAAAGGAGCTGGATGGAGTTGCATGTGTCTATGCAAGACAGAAATTTTCTTCCAAATTCTGATGTTGGGGAAGAACTTCTGACCTGGCAAGGACCACAGTTGCCATTCTCCATCGGGACAGCAGAGCTGTAGATGACAGAATCACAGAATATGCTGAGTTGGAAGGGACCCATCAGGATCGTGGAGTCCTCCTGGCATCCCCATGGGGTCATGAACTCCTGGCCTTGTGCAGGACACCCAAGAATCACAACATATCCCTGTTTATGCTATGTTTAACTATGTAGCAAGCTATCAGGGCAAATTTATGAAGCAAATCTGCATGTCTTTAACTCTGTGGCACACCATAGAAGAGCAATGGATTATGCAAGCACATGCCAATTTGTAAAATTTCCACTGCCCTCACCTCCTCTCACTGTCATCAGGCAGGTGTGGCTGGAGCTGCTGGCAGCACTAGAGGTCTCTTGACTCTTTTGGTGCTGCTTGGTTTCTTGCCATATAAATTTTACTTGAAAACCCAGCTGATATAAAAACATTCCTATATATTTCATCCATTCCTTAATCTCATGTACTCTGCCTTAGGTCCAGCTGTGGGAATTATTAGCAGATAAAATGTTTCATTGCTTCAAGCACATCCATTTTTACTTACATGAGACTCCCAAACCTTCCCATAGAAAACCAGATGTAATTCCAGGGATCATTTCTGAGGGGGGAGGGGGAGGGTAAAGGTGTGAGTTACTTTCTTCAAGGTTATTTCACTTAGCATCTTTTATTTGTTTTTCATCAATCGTGACTATGTTACACACACAAAAAGGGAAAACAAAAGAGAATAATGGGATCATACAAGGGGGAATTCAAATCTATCACCCAGGGAAAGAGAATACTGTTAGGTTTTTCCACATTTCTGTCTGAGGTGTACACCTGCATCTTGGCCCTGCCACATGAGCAGCATATGCAACATCCCCATTGCTGTGGGGAGCATCCATTCCCAGGTGCTCGTGTCCCCAGTGGCATCCCCAGGACTCACCTGGGCACCGTTTTCCAGCAGCACCTTGGCACAGGCGACGTGGCCACCCAGGCAGGCCTCGTGGAGAGCAGACACACGGTCTGTGGTCACCAGGTTCACGTTGAAACCCTGCAAGGCAGGGCCAGGGGTGTGAGGGAGAAGCCCTGCCTGAACCACAGCTCCTGCAGGGCTGGTGTGGGTGCCCATGGCAGGGAGAGTGGTGTCAGTGGTGTGTGTGTCCAGGAAAAGGGCTCAGCTCACGTTGGTGCTGTGCAGTGATTCAGTTCTTGTCCCCACAAACCACAGCTGCTATTGGGGTTAAAGAGGGAGCAAGTACAAGCTATGCCTTCTATTTCTAGCTCTTTGCAATGCCCTGTCAAGTGCAGGAAAGACATCACATTTCTTTAACTTGTAAGGGTGCCATTCCCTTGCCTATTAAGTCCTGCACCAAGAGGTACAGCTGGAGAGATTCACCTCTCTGAATGAGGATGCTTCTGGCACAGGTATCTGCAGCTCAACTGGAGCTGGCAGCTCCTTCAGTGGGGAGAAACAGGATTCCCTAGGATGCGATTCGTCCAGTGCTAAAGCAGCTGTTTCCGGTAGGGCAGACACATTATATCCCAGAAGTTCTTTCATTTGCTACATGAGTACCCAAGTGTGTTTCACTCTGAGGTAATAAGTACCTGGTAAACCTATAAGGGAGATGAATCAACCCCCACCCACAAATCAGTTCCACTTATCTGACCATCCAGGTAACGTTTTACATGGGAAGAAAGAACAGTGATTTACAAATGCCTTATTCCAGGCATTTCCCTAACTGACTGTTACCATATCTATTCCTGCACAAAGACAAACCAGACATATTCACAAAGGGGAAAAGAGTTGTCATATGTGTTTTCCTCTGATTGCAACTAAATCTCCTGGTAATTAGATCTTTACAACCATGTGTGAGAGCAGGCCTGGAAGCAGCTCCGTTTTCCACTTGATTTCGTATTTTGAAGCACACTCGGTGTCTGCCTGACGTGCTATAGACAGGGCAGCTCACGAGATGGCAGCAAAGCACTTTCTGGTACACAGTACCCAATGCAATGGGCAGAAAGGAGTGCCTGGGAGCAGCCTCATGCAGCAAAAGTCAGCAGTCCTGAGCCCGTGAGTATTAAAAGCACTGTAAACACATCAGGTTAGGCATTATATGATAGAAAAACAATCTTTTTCAGCCATGTGAAAATATTATTAATGTAAAAGTTGTTGGTAAAATTTCTCATGCATTACAATGGTGCTAGGGGAACAGATAAAATCTTGAAAAAAATTGATTATTCCATTTTCTAATTGTATGATTGTTTCATCCTTTGTGATCAGCATATTCCTTCAAGATTAATTTCTTCTAGACACTCCTAATAAGGAGACCTATTCTCAATCATTATTCATATATATATGTATATATATATTACAAATAAAACTCAGTCATATAAAGTGAAAGAATAAGCACTGATATCTTGAGAAAAACAGCAATTCCTTCCATGATAAAATGGAGACTAAGTTGTAGATCTTACAATGGCTGTTTGCCAAACATCATTCATGATAAACCTTTTTTTCAACGTATGTGAAAAATCAAACTCTTTTTTCCGGCACTGAAACAGGTGTTGGTAAGTTTTTGAGCCATTTTAAATCTCCAGTACCACATCACTTCTCTATGGCTAGGCATTCCCTGTGCACCCAGAGCCCAGTGGCTTTCTTGAAAGCTATGGTGCTGCAGTAGCGACTTCTGAGTGTCCCACAGATACTCAAATACAGTCCCATACTTCATTTCAGGCTAGTGGCGTAACTTTATTGAAGCAATGAGCAATGTTTATGCTGCTCCATGCACGACTTCATCCCTGCATTTATCAATCTGTGGTGACTCAGCTCCAGTTCAGGCTCTACAGATATTGCTGCCTTGATCTCTTTTCATCAGCAAAGACCTTTGTATTTTACTCCCAAAATTAAATGTCTCCAGGAAAAGGAGAAAGGGTGGATTAACTAAATGGTATAACCACAACAACGGGTGCTCCACGAAGCAAGTGGTGTAAGGTCATCAGAAATGGAGATACAGGGGTCAGAAAACCATCAAATCCCTAAATGAATAAAGCCTCTTTCTTTTTATCTCTAACCTCCATCACTCCCTTTTCCATAAGGATCAACTTATGTCAGCAAGCGAAGGAAACAGGAATCAGAAAATGGGAGGATGCATAGTGTCTGTAAACAGCCTCTTTTTTCAGCTCCAGCTTTTTCTCAAGAGATGTCTGGAGAGGAGGCTTTCACACTGGCAGCTCCACTCCTTGAGGATGTTTTCTGATAGAGCTGTGGCTTCTGGTAAAAATTACCTCGACTATAAAAGGTCTGATAGCCAAGTCAAAAGCTTTACACTCATGGAATTAATTTCCCTGCATTGCTTTGGGAGCAAGAGGGAGAAGGGGAGAGTTATCTATTCGTGCTAAATGAGGACACTGAGTTTAACAAAGGTAGTAAGGAAGATGATGGAAAGAGCACAAAGAACCATAACATATCTCTTTTCATATCCAGTTTCTTTTCCTTCTCATATATTCTCTCCTCCTCTCTTCTTTTTGCCTGAACTCTCAGTTCCTTTTGGAGCAGAGGGTTTCAGGTTGACTTCAGAGGCAAGATGCACTTTTACAGCTTTTTACTGGTTTGGGGTTTTTTTTAATAACCTACATATATATATATTTATTGTCCCTATTCTCAAGCATAGTTGCATGGTTCATCATTGAGAAAGAGCACAAGGATCACTTTTTATTATATAGAAAGCTGCAATCTGTGATGCTCTTTATCCTAGGCTTGTCTCCAGCTTCTTAACCAAGCAAACGAATACATGCCCAGGGGTGCTTGTGCTGATATATTATTCCATATTTCTTATGCCCTGTTGCAGTCTATTACCAGCTCACCAGCCCATAAATGCAATTCATGTACAGCCACCCTGCTTCCCAGCCTTTTCTTTACCTGTGGGCTTTTACCTGTGCAATCAAGGTTTTCAGAGAGAGCAGGCGTCCCTGGAAGGCAGCATCATGAAGAGGGGATCGGTCGGCCCAGCTGCCTGAAACAGCAAATGCATGGAAGCTAATTCAGGTATGCAGCAAAAGTAGGTCTTGGAGGAAGCACAGCCACATGTAAATGCAGGTCAGGACTGAAATCAGTGTGGGCTCAGTGGTGAAACTGTTAGATGAATTGATTTCAGCAGAGCAGCTGAGGGGTCAGCAGTCTTGAGAAAGCTGGCTGCTCACTTAGGGACCTAAACAAAAGCTTTTTGGCAGAACTTTTAAAAGAACAGCTAGAAACATGTTTCAGCAAAGATCACAAGTTTAGTGCTGCTGGGTCTCCCATGGAGACTTCAGAACCCTACAATTCTCCTACTCAAAACTGTATCAGCCTCCACCTTTCCTCAGGAGCTCTTGTCGCAAATTGCATCCCAGCTTCTCTGACATTTTGTTAAGAGCCTCATAGCAGGGTTGACTTGTCCATCAAATGAAGTCTGGCATGTCCTTGGCAGTTTTATTTCCTGAACTGACAATTTCATAAATAACATCCTCCTTCTCACACTACCATGTAACAGGTTTAATCATCCTCTTCACTGAAGTATTTTAGAAAATACATGGGAAAACAAATTCTGCCTGAAGGCTTTACTTTTCTTCTTTAATAATTTTGAGATGCTGAAGTGTTTAGACTCCTTCACGTAGGCTTGCTTGCCCTTTTTCTTAACTTGATCTATTTATGTGCCAAGAAAAAGAATTCTTTAGCCTAGCTACTACCTACAGGCATAGACATTCAGCTCGGGTTAAATCCCTGCCACTCAAGTAGAGAGCAAATTTACTTGTCCTATATTAAAATTTATAATCATACTGTGACATGGTGTGTATTAAGTATTTCTCCAAAGGCCAGCTGCATTACCAGTGCCACAGGACAGAAGCATTACCAGTGTTTGCATTCATGCTCTGCTGTACAGCAAGCCCATGGGCACTGTATTTGAAACCCTTGTCCTGTTTCATTTTTTTCAGCTATGCCACATACCAGAAAGAATGGAAAGGGTGATTTATCTCCATTTCAAATGCTACCCAAGGCAGGGAGAAATCAATGAGAGGTACAGACACATCCACAGGGACTTGAGGCCAAGGACACAGAAAAAGTTTTACCCTTGGCCAAATGAATCTCCTCTTGTTACCCAAGCAGCGGGATGCACTTCAGCTATTGGAGTTACAGTTTTAACTATAGTTACTACTTTTTTTTCCATTTATTTATGGAGCACTTCCTGGGCTCCTAAGGCAGGAAACTGGCATGGAAAGACCAGCTGGCACAATATCTGGCAAGGCTCTGAATGACACAAGTCAAAACGATGGAAACAGGAACCAAGTAACGACCAAGAAATATTTTCCTGAGAACATCCCAAATACCCCACACCTCTCATCATGCTGGTGACTGAAATAGGCAAGCTCGGTTCAGAAAGTCAGAAGACATTGCAAGTGACAAAGCCCAGAGCCCTTTTACAGCCAGAAGATTCAGGAGTTACTCAGACAACAGAGCTACAGGGCCTTATTTAACCTTTTACGCCCAGTATAACGCGTGCGAGTGCGTGTTCTCACATGCATTCCCAGGGCATTTCCAATGCATGTGGATGCACACACAGCCTCAGGACAACACACACTGCTGCTCACTTCCACGCCAGCCACCACAACCTACCTCCCTGAAACGTGTGGCAAATATAGTTCCCATACGGGGCACATCTCCCCTTCTCAGCTGGGAGCGACATGACTGAAAGTGCTCTTTTTAAATGCCTACAGATTAATTATGCAGCCCTGCTGCTGCTGCGCTACTTCACTGCAAAGAGAAAAGGTTGTGAAGCTCTGACTGTAATATGATATTGTGCCCCAGCAACAACATCACATGATCTTACATTTTGTAAGATTATCCCTAATGGCTTTCTGCAAATGGCAACTTGCAGATAAAGATATGTTATGGCCTGCTGAATTTCAGGGCACCTCAATAAGAACCTGCTTGAGGGAAAAACTGCTGTTCACCACGTGTCAGACTATGACTGCATAAAGGTGCTTGAAAAAAAAAAAATTATTTGAATTACATTCTAGAGAATAAAAAATAAATTAATAACCAAGACATGCCTGTATATATACAGGCTTCATAAAGGTTTTGTCAAAAATGCTTTGCTGCAGTATTTCTTGGCCAGACTGTAATCTCCCTGCTTTGGGTGGCCATCCCACACTACCTGTGTTCTGATGCTGTTCCTGTGCCTGTTCATGAAGGCACAATCAGGAAGCAAGTGCCAGACGACTGAGTCACATAGAAATGTGTGATGTCATAATGCTGATAAAAAATCTTCAGCTAGGAAAATAAGCCCTCATTAGCAGTAAATTGAAAATACTGTGTCATTTTAATTAGTGGAATTAACAGGAATGCAAACACATGCCTATTCATTATTATGGCAGTGATGTGAAGGACTAAAATCACTTTAAAAAAAACCCAAACCATGACCTACTAAGTAACCTATGAAATACAATATATTCTTGTGCTGTGTATTTTTCAGAACAATTTTAGCTGCATTCATTTTTATCATCTGATTTAACAAAACAAGGATTCTTGGCCTGGATTCATAAAGTCATTAGTTACATCCTCCTAGCATCTCCTTTCAGAAAATCAGTGTGCTAAAACTTTTCCCTAAATATTCTCTACAGTAAAACTCAATGTTTAGTAAAACCATCTATAACCACTGATAAAGAACACCTTGCATCTGAGAACAGTATTTTTATTTACCATAGTGCCTTGAGCAAATGTTGTCCTCATTCTAGCTGGGTAGTTGTTGGAGTCTCATATTTTGCACACCTAAATCATGCCAACATATACTGACACTGCAAAGACCCCAGAAATGGGAGGCACTTCAGGTTAAAACATTTACCCATGCATTTAGCAAAAAATCCCTCATTTCATGGCAACTCATTGATTTAAATCCTCAAGTTAAAAAATGTGGCAAATAAATATTTAAATGTTAGAGTCCATATTTTTACTTTACCTGGGACTATTCCATAGATCTCTTCTGCTATCCTGGCAGCTTCTTTTCTGTTGCCTTTAACAATATAGAAATGGGTCAGCAAAGCCAAGGAAATCTTAATTAAAAGCTTGAAGCAAAACAAAGCAAAAATGGCAAAATAAATGTTAGTGAAAGAATGGAGTATAGAACTGCCCTCCATTTTGGTTTGCTCTTTGAATAGTTTCTCAGGTTGGCTAAGTTGCACTGGGCTATTCTTGGCATCATATGTCATCTATTTTAAACTCTTCAGGACCTGCTGTCCCTCAGTTACCAAAAATACATCCTGGTTTTATTTGGTATGGGGCATTTGATACTAAATAACAATATCAAGGATAAGATATTTTGAACATCTCTGCATACAGGAAACAAATGAGAAAATCCTTTCCAAATCCACATAAATAAGAATAAATGTTCAGACAGATACTCTCTGTACCACTTGAAAGCCTATACATTCACATTAGATTTATTCCTCGAGGTAGCAGTTCCATCTATAAAGACTTCATAGCTAAAGTTGCAGGAATTGTTCAGAGCTGTTGCAAAAAGAATACTTTTCTGTCTTTTCCATCTTGAGAACAGGCCTTGCTGTTACTCAGATACAGAACAAAGGCAAACATGCCAAAGAAAAGCATTATCCTGAAAGGATTTAAAATAAACCAAATAAGCCCATGGCCAAAGCCAGGGCTAAGAAGTCAAAGTTATTCTAGGAGGAGAAAAATACATAGGAATTGCACAAAAAGAAACACATGATTACATGTCATTTTTTTCCACTACTCAGGGATAAAGAATGGTGTCTGTTGATATCTCTTGCAAAGAGCATTCTCTGTTTTGGAAATATTTTTACATTATCCTCCACTGATTCAAAGGTGCAATATTTGAAACTGAACAAGATGCACCCTTTCTTTAACTGCCCTTTTTACTTTCTGAAGGCACATGACTTCCATAGAGAACAATAAATGTATTTATTTGCATCTATGTAGAACATCCCCTCTCTTTTTGTTTTAAACCTTTATTTATTCCTATTTTCCTACATGTGCTACAGCAGGAAGATTTACTTCTTATTTGATTCCCCTCTTTGCCCAGGTTCCCTTAGCCTTGAATTCCAATACCCATCAAGGAAAAGAGCAGGACAATTCCTCTCTTAGAGATCCCAGAGAGATGGTGGATATGCACATGGAAATTATACAGCAAATCATTTCTCTGGGCATTTTAGATGCAATTTCTTTTGGCTTATAGCAATACAGGTGGTTTATTACCTTGCTGTCTTCAGTGCTCAGCCCTCCCAGGTGCACTAAAATGCTGTATAAAATATGTGCAGAGATAAAACACCCCAAGCAATTTTCTCAATGGAACCAATTTTTTCTAAAATTCTGAATAAAATCAAGTTATTACATTCTTACATAACTCCTTACAAAAATATTACATCTACCTTTCCTTACACAGTGATACTATACACCTGTAGAAACCATAATATTTATGACTCCAAAAGAGGAAAATTTCTTCTTTTTAATCACTTTAATACAGTTTGCCAGAGGACAACACAGCTGAAAATACAGGTTACAGGACAAGAGAAGTTCAGTTAAGTAATCACAGAAAAACATATTGGTTTATTAGAAGTTAATTCTGCTCAGCTGAGATACAAAGAGGAGGAATTAGCAAACAAGAGTGGACCAAAAAACTGAATGGACCAAAATCTCAGAAAAATCTGAGATAAAGAAAACATTCCTCCTGAAGCCAGAGGAATAGTAAAAGCTGTAAAGAACAAAATGCAAGATGCAGAGAAAAAAGAACACACAAAAATATGAAGATCATTATGAAGTAAAGTCAGCCTAAATGACGGAGAAATCTTTCTCATGTAGGATTTACAAAACTGGCTTTTTGACAGGAAACAAGCAAGAAGGAAGAGCACTTTTTAAGAGAAAAAGGCTTTTTCTCCAGAAATATGGCTTTTGGTTGCAAAGGAGATTCATTGATTTCTTTCACAATTAGCCTATTAGATGGTATATAGAATTGTACATGTCTATAAAACTCAGAAAAATACAAGAAACTGAAAATCAGGTGATTTTCACTGTAATTCTCTTATCTCTAATGCAATAATACCAAAGAGCTCTCCAAGTGCTCTAGAAAACCATGAGAAGGTTTGACTGCTTGGAAGCAGTCACTGCAACATGACTCTCCCAGAAGGACTAACCCTATTTGTGTAGCAGCAAAACCACCCTGCTGGCTTCAGAGCAAGACAAATAAAGATTTTCAGTTAAATTATTCAGTGAGTCATTTGAGAAAAACTTGTGTAATCTCTTAATCTGCTCTTAGTGTACGAGAGCACTAGGAAAATTACTGCAGTGGATTTAAGAGAAACTCATCATTGGGAAGACAGCTGAACAGCATGGTGGAAAGTATGAATACTGCTGAAGGTGGTAGTCAGGCAAACCCACAGCAAGATTGGGTGTGATCACTCGGAAATCTCTGGTATTTTTGAAACTAGAGGGATGAGCAACACAGCGTAGGCGTGAGAACAGGCAGAACACAAGAGCAGTGACAGTGCAGACACAGGACTGTTATCGTTCCTCCCTTGCTCTTTTGAGCATCATTGCTGTGGGCTGAACGAGGGGGATTATGCAACTCCATTGATAGACTTGAGTGAACAGGTCAGCCCCCTGTAGAAAATACACACCTCGCTGAGAACTTCTGCAACTCCAGGAACCACTCTTCCTTAACTCTAGCATAATTACTATACTGTTAAAATCTCCAAAAAAACATATTAATCCTTCAAAAAAATTGTCATGAGATGATAAATAGAAATAGTTTAGCTAGATCCTCAAAAAACCTGGAAAGGTAATGCTTATATATGGTTAGTTTACAAACATGCAAGGAATAAGCAGGAAAAACAAGGCAATCCAGCTTAGAAAACACCTTATTTTCAGTAAGGTTCACCTTAACTTTATCCAACTTTAGGGAGAAATATCAGATGTGACCTGAAGAATTTGACAAAGAAATAAAAATTCGAGGGATCCTCATCTCAAAGAACTTCAAAGAGGTATTTGGCTATTCTTATGCTACACACACCTTGAATTAGAGCAGTGTTATTTCTAATGTATGTAGCTGGGATTAGGATATCAAATATATTCAATCAAAGTAAGGCAACTGGGTAAAAAAAGAGTCAGAAAAATTCAAACAGAAAAGATGAGAACAGAGACATCCATATAGAGCCTGGCTACTTCTTTTCTATCAGTTTGATCTAATAAATGATGCTGTTTCCCATACAAGCCTCGCCTTATTATCGTCCTTAGGCCAGCACACTTACAACACTCTTGCTTTTAAAAAGAGATGTGGAGAGTGACTCACTGGTTGCTCTCAAACCATTGTGGGATTCATCTCACCTATCTGCTACCCATCACATTGGGTTGGGTCTGGTTATTGAAATTCCTGCTGCTGCCTGGGCAGGAAGACAGTAAATTCCAGTAGTAACCAGTGCCTGTGTTCCCAGGGAATGCACCAGTCCCTCCTGCTTAAACAAGCAGCATGAAGAACCAGTGTGTACAAGACAACCAGCCATGCACAGGTAAAGTTCAATGGATTCTGCAAAAAGAACATCTCTAGAGTTATGACAGTGTTGAAGCATGTTAGGATCTGAAAGCAACCTAATCTACCTGCTAGGTTTACAAGAAAAATGTATAAATTTGTTAAAATAATTACTTCAGATGCATAACCCCATCCTGCCTTTAGTTTTGTTTCCTTAAAAAATATCCACCTTTTATCTAATGTCAATGTTCCAGTCATTAGGGAAAACTGTGGAAGTCAACAAGTATCATGATGCACAGCAAATATCATAAGAGTAGTTTAAAGAGAGCAGGTGAACATTAAAAATATTGAAATACTTCTAACTTAAAAGAAATAAACTATTTTGAGATTGATTATTCTTTTATCTGTTTACATAAAGTCTGTATTTTACGGAAGCAAAAAGCACCAGAAAGACTTTTACAATTCATTTTTAAAAGCCTAAGCATACATTTAAAAAAAAAGGGACTACTGAACAGAAATAAATATCCAAAAGGGAAAAATATAAACAGATGCAGAAAAACTTGATCACAAAAAAAGTAAATTCCAGTATTTACCTCCTCACAGATCTATCCACATCCACCAAAACACAGTCTGAAAGACTAATACTATACCTATGCTTTATTTGATGCTTGTATGGTGTATTGTATGTTTTAACCTACAATATTCAATTATCAACACCTTAATTCACAGTGTCTGCACATAATGTATTGGAAACAACATTTCTCCTTGTGCCTGGGGATGGAGTTTCATTGCAGTTTGAGGAGGACCTTCTATACAGGTCTTCCTGCTCCTCCTACACACCAGAGGCTCTGCTGTGTGCAAGACATTGCTTAATTAGTGTCACTCTCTTTGCCAACACTTCCCCAGTATTTCACAACAATTAAATGTTACCTACAAGCACAATTGAAACATTTTAATTTTTAACAAGTTATTTTATTAATTTCTAACCACACTCACTATGTCAGTAATTTTTTTTTTAGTATTTTGCTCATTTTATTTAACCTTTTTCATGTTACCCACTGATGTTTTGTAAAACTGTAAATGTTTCAGTGGCATCACCCTTTACTCCACTGCACAAGACCAGTGAGCAAATCATTCTCACAGAGTTCTGCATCATGCAAGTGGTATCATTTGAGAAACCAGCTATGGGTTAAGTTTGTATGGCAGCTTGTACAAAAAGATGATCATTAAAAAGCATTCTCCTAAGAACTCCAACAACCAGTGGTCAAAAGCAGCATTATGCTTTGTAGTTCTGCATTTTCTAATTATATGTTCCCACATATTAATGAAATCCATTTCTTATGGAAAGGTAAATAAACCTGTAGATAAACTTTACAGTGGTCTTGTAAACAAGACTATAACAAGGTTTTATTATGTTATTCATAAGTACACAATGTTCCACAAAAGAAAAAAAGTATTTTGAATAGATACACACAATCCTTTTGATTTGTGTTTGTAGACATTGCAGGAAACTAAACAGAAATAAAAGAGAACAAACAAAATATTACTAAAAATACACACACACATGTATATATAACATTTCCCTGGAGTGACAATCAGTATTTTCAAAAGGTTGTTAGAAATTTGAATGCTTGAATAATGTGTAAAAAAGAATAACTTAGAAAAGTAAAATATTAGCTTAATTACCCATTTATCCTTAAATATTGTGGCACCATTTTAGATTAGTTCCACTTTTAATGCAGAGTTTGAAAAACTCGAATTGTAATATCACACGCTGAATGTTACATATCAAAGGCTAAAAATTCTAGTAAAAGAAAATAGACTTTTTATATGGCAATTATTTACATTATCTTTGTGTTTCATGAAAATATGTTCCATGGAATTGCAAAATGCTTGTATAATTACACCTCTACCCACAACATGAATTTGGCAGAAGTAGTGTGTTAAATACTACTCTTCAAGGGTTTGGAAACAGTATTTTCATATTGCACAGTTTTAATATTAATACAGTGTCCAACAGCACACAATACTCCAGAGTCATAAAACAATAGGCTTACCATCATTAGTGATGCTTGAAAAAGAAATTAACCCAGTGCATCAAACAAGGGGCAATTTTATAGGTGGTTGACACAAATGAAACAAATGCCTTTTCTCACACAATGCTGTGCTGCCTCTTGCCCCACGCACACAACACTCAAAACCCCTCATAGATACTCCTTTCTCTCTATGAAAAGCACAGCCATTGGTTATTCCCACTGAAGGGATACCTTCCCAAGATTTCACGTGCAAAACCTGCCAGCCAGGGCCTCTGATGTGGATGAGGTGAAATTGTTCACCCTGAATGCTGTCCCTCCCCAGATGGACTGAAATGCCACTTTGGTCATAAGTAAGGGGAAGGAGAAAGAGAAGTGGGGAGGAAAAGGGATGGGTGGGTCAGAAGTGGGAGAGAGCAAGCAAGCATGAGTGTGCTTGTTAAGCCCTTCACAGTTTTTGCTCTCTCACAAAGTGTTCCCACTTTGGCACAGTCTGCTGGAAGTTTTCAGGCCTGAGATGTTTCTGAAGGCTGTATTGTCTCTAAATAATACTACTTCTTCGCCTATGTACCGAAAAACAAAAACAAAACCCCAAATCACTACAAGCTTTAACATCACTTTCATACATGTAAGAGAACAGGACAAATTTAGCACCTCTGAAAAGATCAGAAAATCATATGGAATTTTGATTTAGTAACAGGATGAGCAACTCTGACAAGAGAAAAACTTCAAAATAATAATAATGCTACTCAGGCAAAACACTGTCACTGGGACACTACTGCTAGAACTATGTCTCTGAAATTTACATGGCAATCTACTTTATGACTAATTTTAAGTGCCATTTTCATCTTAGGACAAAAAGGTGTATTTTGTTTTTAGTTATTTTGAAAGAGGCCTTAAAATAAAAATCACAGTAAATATCAGGGATTAGCAAGAACTACAGTAAGGTAATAATTTTTGTGTTTTGCTTTCCCAAACACTTTAAGTCCCTTTCTGCTATGCTCAAGTTATCAAGAAAAATCTTATATTTTTGTTTCCAAGGCTTCTGATACATGTAAAAACCCACGTTCTCCTCCCAGCTTTCAGTGCAAAAGAGATGCCTATAAATTTGGATGAATCCAAAACTGAACTAAGAACATCACCCTAAATTGAGGTAGCACATTGAACTAAAGTTTCTTTCCAAGAACTTCAGAAAGAAACTTAAGAGTTTAAAGAGTAATGTCTCTGTCAGCAAGCATTAAAACCTTTAGTGACTGACACATTCTTCCCTCTCCACTTGAGCAATTTAGGAGTTTGGAAGTTCTTCTTTAACTCTTCTATTTTTCCCAAAAAAATACTGTTTAGTCCATGCACCCTTAGGTCCTGTAGCATCTATTGCAACATCGATAATGGAATCTGGAGTCATCCACCTCAGAAACGTCAAGAGAAGGAAGTTCAGAACAGCAAAAAACGCAAAAATACACCCAGTCACTGGGCCACAGTGAGTCATTAGTCTGTCAAGTCGCTCCTTCATTGGCAAAACCACTTCATCTGCAACTCTGTCATACACCTAAACAGAGAGGAGACAGAAAGTAACACCTTAAAAACATGTTGCTTCTACCTCAAAAATCGGGCAGCACTTTGCTGTCACTGCCCAAAATAAATGATCTATTCTTAACTACCAGATGGGACAAAATATTACCCCCAAAAAACCTTTGCAGATCCTAAGTTCTGATTTATGAGTCTGGTTCTAGCTATTTCATTCATTTATTTAAGGAAAAATATGAAACGTTCTCTTCTTTTACACACTTCAAAAGTATTTCATTAACTAGGAAGGCTGCATAATTTGTCTCTCATGTAATATTATACAGAAAGTGCTGGGGGTTTTAATTAATCGAATGGGTTCTAATCTCATATTCACATCAATCATAGGAAGAGCCTGAACATGCAATTACTAGATTTTAAACACAAAGATGGATGAACTCATATGTGAATTTGGCACTATTCCAAATCTCTGTATTTGAACAATGAAGCAAATCATAACAGGCTCCTGATTTTTGTATAAATAAACACTAGTTCAATTACTGCACAAAGTAAATACATGCTACTGGTGACTCATTAAATGTGTCAACCACAGCCAACTACAAACCACCCCCAAAAGGCTTGAAGGACTCAGGTTTTTTTCCTTAAGAATGTTACAGACTACATTCTACAGGTAACTTAACAATTTGCTAACAATTGTCTTCTGTACAATTTAAGATCTATGCATACTTCTACCAATTCTATGACCATTTTCCTTCATGAAGTACTGGTGGGTTTTTTTAAGAACAGGCTATATAAAGCAAACTCAAATCTAGGCTAACGTCTGTAAAAAACTTTGCAATTCCAATGTTGCTTGCAGTCACAAAATCATGAAATGAATGATACTGATGCCACTTGAAAATAACAAAATAAACTGGTTGTACATGCACTTCGAGGAGGCTTATGAGAGATACATAGTTGAGTGCAGTACAATCTAAGGGGTTCAGCTACCCTCTCCTTCCTAAGGCACAGGAGGTGAAGTCAGAAGTGACACATCTCCACAGGTGTTTGTAACATCACTGCAGCCAACATTCTTCACTAATGGCACAGTTTTTATATGGAAGTGCAGTTCTAGTTCTGAAATATGATTCCAAAGCTATCAAAATGAATTTTCATTATAACCACAGCTTATGTAAACTCAGCTGTGTTCAGCCTTCCAGCATTGAACTACCTCTCATAATTTTAAACTTCTTGTTAGCACATGGCAAAGCTTTGTCATGAACTGTCCTTACCTTGTCAAACATCTAATGCAGCATGTTTTCCAGTTATGCTGAAAAGTTATTTATGTGAAGACTTGAGTAAATGAATGAGTAGAAATCTAACTAAAAGATCTAGGCTTTTCTTCAAAATATTTACCAGCAATTAAGGCACATCAGAAAATACAAATTTAAAAAAATCACCTATCCAGGAATGCATTTGGGGGGGAAAAACCTGAACCTTTTAAAAACATAAACGTTTGACAGGAAACATGCTGAAAAATTACACAGTGAATGTGCCTAGTAATGTTTCAAAGCAAGAATTGTTTCAGAAATGTACATCCAGAGAATTAAAAAGAAGTCATTATACATACTTTCTCAGTTCTCTCTGCTACATTCCTCCACGTATAAAAGGTCTTTACTTCATTATGAACAGTTTCTGGAGATGGCAGAGTTCCTGATCTGAGCTGAGCAATTGCTTTTTCTAGTCCATCACACAAAGATTTCACAGAGGGCTCACACAAAATGATGAGATTTTCTGGAAGTACCTCTGGAATCCCACCAACTTTTGTACTCACCACCTTTGAAACAAACAAAAGAAACAGCACATATACAACATAAAAAACGAAATCGTGTGATGACAATGCTCTTACAGCTATTTAACAGGATAGGAAAATATGGTTTGGGAACTTGACCTGTATGTGAACTAAAGGTGTAAACCCCAGAATATAGAGCATAGCAGATGACCCTTCAACATTGTCCATAATGATTCTTCGGTGCCATGATAAAACAGAAGACTTGGCCTAATGAGTAGTTATGAGACACCTATCCTGAAGCTGTTTGCCACAGTACTCAACTAAACCTGTGTAATCAGATTTTGGACATTTCCTCCACAGTATCTCAAAAAAACCTGTTATCTCTATTTACAGAGCATAATTTTACCACATACTCAAAACTTCAGTTTCCTAGGTTACTGAACACTTGCAAAACTTCATTTATATTAATCTGAATTATAATTTTTAAAGGGAAATCGGAAGTTACAAAGATTCACATTGTGCAATCACCTCTAAACATTGGGCAATTAGACTCTGCAGAACTTCCTCATGTCTAGAGAAGGAAAGAGATGGCAAGAGAATAACTACAACTAGGTAGTAACTGCTGTCAAAGGACACTGAAGTAAAGAAAAAACTCAAGTCACACACATTTTCTATACTTTAAACTAGTCACTCTTATCAGCCAGCCCTTTTAGTAAGGTTTCTTTATATCTTAATGTGAAACTCTTAATTCTTTATGGCTATTGACTCACCTTCTTTTTGAGTTGTCAATCTGAGCTGCAAATTAGTTACAAAGGGCTTTTACTGTTTTCTCTCTCTCCAACTTATCTTGAATTCCTACACAGTAAAACAATTTTTCTGCTTTCAAAGTACTGTCAAAGTAAACCTTTGTGAAAATCAACTACCCATAGACTCTGTAAAGGAGTACATACAAAATAGTATTTTGGAGAGGCAGTCTGGCTAGTTCAGAGAACTGAGAGCAGATCTACATGTTATTCCCAATTTTGCACAAAATTCTTCCTGGAGCTTAAGCAGTTTTAGTTAACCCTTCTGTCTCAGCTTCCAGGTGATCTGTAAATGGGGATAATATTTGCTCACCTCTGTCAAGACAGAGCCTCAGATGAAACCAAACATTATAAGCACATATTATTTCATTGTGAAATTTGTGTAAAATGCATACATGCTTTCTAGATACTGAGATTTTTAATTTTTTTTTACCTGTAAGCCACAGCTTGCTGCCTCCACAATAGCCATACAAAAGGCCTCAGTGAGGGAGGTGTTGAGAAAAATGTGCCCCTGGACCAGGACATTTCTAACATCCTGGTGTTCCAAGCCTCCTAGAAGACGCACCCTGCATACAAGAGGGAAAAAAAAACCAGAGATAAACACTAGATTTGGACCATAATAATGCTGTACAATATTGCATATATTCTGAAAAAGGTACCAATGGTTCACACTTATATAGTGAGAGAACAAAGATGGGCACCATTGCTTAGTTTTCTTTAATTTTTTCTAGCCATAGAGAAACAGAAGATTCTGCTTTTTTACTGTCACACTAAAGGAACTGCTGAAAGTAAAGCTGGTGGAAGAAGTTCCCATTTTAATGACATTTGCCACCAGAACATTGCTACTGAGCCTTCTAGTTCTACAAGAAAAAATGGCTTCATTCAGTTAATAATTAAGATTTGTCACGTGCATTATCTGAATTTTCAGTGTGAGGACTGACCAATCTGAGTCTGGCAAGGGATAGTTTTTAAGATACAATGATCAGGACCTATTATCTTGAAGAGATATTGGAAAACAATAAAGGGTAAAATGAGGATGATACTGACAATTTTAACTGGGAGAATCACTGACTAAAGTACAAAGCAGGCAACAACAACAACAACAACAAAAAAAAACCTAGAAAAGAAAATGAACAAATGAGAACATGAAATTGTTCTTGATCAAGAAAACCCCAGAGAAATACATAACTGCATATGTATCACGGCAACATTCTGGTAACATGGTAACACCAGGGAACATGTCTGTAGTACCTCAAGAACACAAGCACTATATTTAAGTGTTTCATACTGAAATAATAAATTACTAGCAGTCATCATCACATGCAATGGCACAGATGAGCTGTTAACACCTGATGCCATATGAGATCCAAGCCTCATGGTTGCAGAGATAAATTTATATCTAAATCAGCTTTCTGTGACTTCAGTGAAGGCTCATTCAGGGCCTATTCACAGAAATATGAATTAACTTGCTAGACCATAGTACAGCTCTCCAAGTCTTCAGCGTCTGGTTTATCTGCCTTGCCTTTAGGCCTCCAGCCTGAAGTGTTGGGATTTATCTGGGGGAGGGATACAGGCAGGTCCCCAGCCCTGAAGTACCTTGAAGGGTCATAGACATGCACAGAACAAACCTGTCATGTAGCTGGTACCTTTCCCGGACTTCTTCCAGTACGATCCGTTTCGGTCCTTCTCCTCCAACTAAGAAATGTAACTCCGGGTACTTCTGACAGAGCTCAGGAATTATTCCACTGAGCAAATCAATACCTAAGAGTAGAAAGTTTACGGCAAACCATTACTGCATTTGATTTCAGAATTTCTCACAGTGTAGCCCACATCTAGAACTACATTCCGGAGCAGAAAAGTGGAAAAAAAGTCTTCTGAAGACAGTTAAACTGCTGTACACAAAAATACGAAAAACAACACAACTTGTGACCTCTTATGGGACAAAAAAGGAAAAAAAAAAGCACTTGAGTTGCTGTCACTTGATTAAATAAAAAAACAATTCAAACATTTCTAACAGAAAATATAGATTAGGCCCTAAATCTTAGGTCCAATATGAGCAAAACCTTCCATTATACAAACTACAGTTTTCTTCAGCATTACAATGCAAACACACCTCTGAACCCAACACATACAAAAAGAAATGTACATTTATTCTTCTTGAGCACACAAACACAAAAGCTTGGAACAGCCACCTCACCACTCCCAATGAAAATTCCATCCATAGCACAGATACGGCCTAAGTGATACCTGACCAAGAGCTTTCCAAAGAAAGAAAATAACCAAAACAGGGTTACATTTGATCCCCCATTACCTTTTCTGTAAACAAGTCTGCTGACAACAACAATTGTTATTGTACTGTCATCCCTCCTGGAGGGGTCAGGAGTGAAGTCGGTGGGATCGACAGCGTTGGGGATGACAGAGACTATGCGAGGGTCCAAGGCTGCTCGCAGCACCGTGTTCTCCTTACTCGTGTAGGAGACGCAGATGATGTGGTTGGTGTCACACAGGGACACCGTCAGCAGCTTGTTGGTCAGCACCGAGCTGACATCGGCGAACCCAAAGAGGGAGTGGTCAGTGAACACGGTCCGCAGCCCCATGGTCTTGGCGTGGAACAGGGCGTCGTGGGCCATGGCGGAGAAGGAGCTGTGGGCGTGCACGATGGTCACCCGCTCCCGCACGAAGATGTACCTGAGCAAGGGCAGGCTGTGGAAGAGCGTCGTGGCCGTGGACTGATTGTACATCACCTTCAGGGGCAGGTAGTAGACTTTCAGCCCGCTAGTGAGGTAGCGGACGCCCTTGCGGTGCCCGTAGGCGTGGGTGACAACCAGGACCTTGTGGCCGCGCTCGATGAGGCACTGTGACAGCTGGTACACGTGGCTCTCCACGCCGCCCATGTTGGGGTAGAAGAAGTCCGACACCATGCACACGCTGTGGGCCGCCGGGCCTCCGCCCTCCATGCCGGGCCCGCTCCTGCCGAGAGAAGGAACCACAAGGCGCCATCACTCGCCGGCGGCCGCCCGCGACGACCCCCGGCCCCCTCACTGTCGGCAGCACCGCCGGGCCCACCACGCGCCCCGCGCAGGCCGCACGCGGGGCGGGGCGCTGCCGCGGCCCTGAAGAGTCCGGCCAGCGCGGCGGCCGCCCCGGGGGAGCGAGGGGCGGTGAGGGCGGGGGACCGTGCACGTACCTGCCGGCGGCCGGCGCTCCCTGCGCGCTGCCCGGCGCCATAGCCCCATTTCCCGGTCACCGCGCCGGCCACGCCCGCGAGGGGCGCTGCCGCGACCAATCACCGACCGGCGCTGAGTCACGCGGGAAAGCGAGCGCCAATCGCTGAGCCGGACGGAGCCGGGCTGCGGCCCCGCCCCTGCCCCGCCCCCGGGATCCCGCCCCGCTCCCGCCCCTCTCCCGCCTCCCCATCCCGGGATCCCGCCCCACTCCCGCCTCCCCATCCCGGGATCCCGCCCCTCTCCCGCCCCTCTCCCGCCTCCCCATCCCGGGATCCCGCCCCACTCCCGCCTCCCCATCCCGGGATCCCGCCCCGCTCCCGCCTCCCCATCCCGGGATCCCGCCCCGCTCCCGCCTCCTCATCCCGGCATCCCGCCCCAGCTCCCCATCCCGGGATCCCGCCCCGCTCCCGGCCCAGCTCCTCATCCCCAGATCCCGTCCCGCTCCTGGCTCCCTATCCCCAGGTCCCGCCCCACTCCAGTTCCTCACTCCGGACCTGCCCTCTCGCTCTCCGCTCCCGGCATCAGGCACCGGGGGCACCGCGCTAATGGAGCAGCGATGTCCTTGCTCTACTGGGAAGCTGGTCCCGGACGGTTGTTGCCAAAAAAGTGTAGTACGGATTTACGCTTGTCACAGAAGTGTAGTAGGTTAGTTATGACCTAAATGCCGTATAGGTATTGCCGTATATGGGATTGCCTCAAAATTCTTTCTGGGTTTTTTTGGGGGGGAGTTTCTTTTTTGTTTGTTTGTTTGGGGGGTTTTTGTTTGTTTGTTTGGTTGGTTGGTTTTTGTTGTTTTGGTTTGGTTTGGTTTTGGTTTTGTTTTTTGGTGGGGGGCGGGTGATGCTTTGCTCTGCCCCCAGTGGAGAAGCTCTTCTGGTGTGTTTGGCTCAGTTAATAGTGCTGGAAGTTTGCTGTCTCTAAATGAAAATAAATTTTAAAAACATGTTTTTTATAGACAGTCCACTGGGAAAGGAGCTGGGTTGGCATCACTTGGCTATGTATTCCTGGTCTTCTCAAGGAGCCTTACCATCAGCCTTTTTTGCAGCTCCAACACTGTCCTGACTGCTGCTGGCAGCCTAAAAGGGTTTTCATGCCTTTCCTGTATGTTCCTTAAATTATATTTGGCAGCTCCTTCTTCTTGCCAAGATTTCTGATATGAATTTTGTCAGATTTGAGTCTGTCATGACTCCTATGCAAATGTGCTTGTTGTGAGTGACAGTACAAGCTGACCTAGGCTGGAGTGCTGGCTGGATTCCTGGTAGACTGAAGCCTGGACAGACACGGTTTGGAGGCACTGATCCCGGGAATGACTAAGGAGGAAATCAGGCACTTAATTCTGGGGACTAAAAGATGTAAAAAACTCTACTGTGTGGAGTAAGAAAAGCATTGCTCACTGATTGGATTTTTCTCTTGTGTTCAGAAAGGTGGGACCAGCACTGGCAAATCTGATTTCATCATCAGGTGCTTCTCTGGCATGTCAAGAACCTGAATTTCAGGATGAGAAGCTGAATGCACAGCCAGAAGAGAGGAAGCTTCTCACCAGCAACAGCAGGGTGTGAAAGAAAGAGTTTGAGAAGCAGAAGTTTGTAGGGACCCTAGTTCTCGGAAGAAACTAGCCTGGGTGTAAAGCTGTGGCCTTCAAGTGCATCTAGGAAAGAGCCACCAAAGTAGTGCCAGGAGAAGAAGGAATGCACTTGGGGGTTCTCCACTGCAGCACCCCATGTGAGCTCTGGTAAATGGTGGTGGTGACATCCCTTGCTGTCACACTGCCCTGAAGAATCAAGATGTCAAGTCACTCCATTTTAGCTGTCAGGAAAACAATGCTTATAGTTTTAACTATTTGTAATATTTTTTCTTAGACGAGTTCTTCATGTGTGGTCTCTAGAGAGGCTGTCATTCTTGGTATGCAAACTTAAAAAATCTGAAGAGAAATCATAACTGGTATATGACATAGCAGCCCCTTTCTTTACTTTCCTGGCAGTTGGTCATAGGCTCTGGATGTCTTTCTGAAGGAGATCAGGGATGGTGGCCAACCTCCATGCCTTTGGCCTGGCATGTTGGCCTTGGTGGTCTGATATCTGTGTTCTTCATTAAATCGGTCTAGTTGAGCTTAGTGACATTCCTGTCAGTGGTCCAGTAAATCCCCCTGTATCAGCAGCCTTCTCCTGTTGTCATATTCAAGGGAACTTGAAAAATTTGTCTACCAAGGAGCCTAGGAAAAACCTTAATGGAAAGAAAAGGAATCTTTGCCACTGCCAAGCTGAAAAAGGTGCTGCTAAATTTTGTCTCCACAGGTGGTTCAGAAGGATGGGGTAACATTCACTTTTCACTGGCTGTGGTGTTGTGTATTCATAAAATTGTCACAGATCCTGGTCATATCCAGAGTCTGTCCTGCCCTGATCTGAGGTGAAGGGATCAACACCTGAAGAAAGAATCAAATTTTCTTACTTTCTAAATCCTACACTCAGTATATTCACTCCCTCACTTAGAGCACATACAAGGTCAGAGTGAGAGAGTAGGATAAATAGAGTAGAGAGTAAAGATGTAAAACCTGTGACAGCAGAGTAATTGCCACTTCCAAGCCTGGTCCTTGAAAGCTCTCTAAAACATCTCATAAATTGAGTTAATGGAGAGAGAAGATGAAGGACACTCAAAGAGACTCCTGTGTCTTTGTTCAGGTAGCAGACGCCATCGTGTCTCAAGGAGACCTCTTCAGTGTTCACAAAAATATAGGAAAACTTTCTGCCAAGCACTCTGTGCTTTCAGCTCCCACTCAGCCTCCTCTCAGGCTGAATTTGCCACTCTACCTCCCAGCCTGTTGGATGACATTGCTCTTATTCCATGTCTGTATGGAGCAAACAGTATCACTATTTGGTGAAGTGGCTTTGCTGTGTGTTATAAGCCAGTGTACTAAATTAATGTGTATATTTACACTCAATAAGCCTAAAGCATGCACATTTAGTAGTAAAAACAATAGTAATTGACAAAAACAAGCTCTCAGTTATTCACAAAGTACTTCCCAAAAGAGCTGTGAGGCAGTGCTGCTCTAGAGCCCGATGCCATGACAAGGGAGCCATAATGCTTCTGGAAAAGAAATCTTGTGACATGGAATAGTGGTGTGAGACTGCACAACTGGCTTGAAGTGAAGGACATTTTTCTTTTCATGATTCAGGAAAGAAGAAACTGTTGGAAGCCACAATTGAAGTAAATCAGTGAAAAATAGTACTGCTGAATGGAGAATTGTGGCCTATAGGTGTATCATAAACTGAGACTGATTAGTGAAACCAAGCAGGACAGCCAGAGACAGCCCAACACCCTGTTCAGAAAATGACAGTGTTTGCAGTTTTTGGTCCTGCTGGAATTAAACAGGCTCCAAAACAAAGAGGAAAACAGTATTTGGAGTTGTTCTTCCATTTAGTTTGTCCTTCCATTTAGTTTACTTTTACAGGGTTAGGCTGGAGAGTCTGTCACTTCTAAGATTCCTGCATAGAGGAAGTGAGTGTCCAACAGTCTACCTCAGCAGTTGTTTTTTGCTGCTAGGAAATAGTAACAGGATCCAATATATTTCTGTAATACCTTAGGAAGGTTGAGGTTGCTTGCTTTCTACTGCATACAGCCAATCTCATTACCTGGCTGGAATACCTCCCATAAAGAAGCCAGGAAAAAATCATGGTTTTCTCATTCAAGCACCTGGGTTTTCCTATTCATGGAATCCCACAGAAGCTAGCTGAAATTACATATTAATGTACTTTTAAAATACAGGTTTCAAGTTGAAGGCTTAACAAACCACAGTGCTGTCTGTGAAGGAAATTACCATTAAATGCAACCTGGAGAAAGGGCTTCTTTTCTTGAAGCCAAATTTCTATCTTAGATGCCAAAAAATTAGTTGGTTTTCCATTTTACAGACGCTTCTCCCTTCCAAGCAGTTTGGAATTCATCTCTTGGATGTGAATTTGCTAACAGAAGGGAGAAGTTGATTGGCAAGGCTGAAGGCTGTGTGTGTTAGCTCTCACATGTGTGTAATGTGTGCCTCTCATGCATGCCCCGAGGTCTCAATCACTTGGTCATCCTCTGCATATTAAAATGCTCTTCCACCCCAGAGCCCAGAGCATTCCCTTCCTGTCAAATCAGGTCAGTGAGGGTGAATAAGAGCATGAGGGCTTGGGAGCGGTCAAAGGATATGTACCAGGAGTAGCTTCCAGTCCTCTGGGCTTAGAGACAGGTTACATCTCTTAGCAGGGCACAGGACAGGACAGCTGCATTGGCTGTTACTGAGATGAATTCTCTTTTACTCCACCACTGCCATGCAGGATCCATTCCAGTACCTGAACACTTGCTCTCTGGTCCTCCCTGGTCCCTAGCAGGAGCAGTCATGCCAAGCAAAGCCTGGATGGTGGCTGTCTTCTACCTTCCCAGCCAAGGCAGTGGTCCAGCCTAAGTACTCATCAAATAGGGCAGAAAAAGATTCCTGAGCACATGCTGCAAAGCAGTGTCTGTGCTTATCCTGACATTTTGAGTCTGTCAGAAGTTGTTTTTCTACTGGCAGACCCAAGAGATATCTGTCCTGCTAGCATACCACTAGCATACCACTAGTATCAATTCTCTAACAAGCCATCTGACTACTTTGATAGAAATACAGTTCTGCCTTTGTCTGATTTGGATCAAATTATGTAGAGTAACACACAGATCTTGTGTCAGTTATGAAGCCACAGCATGCTGACCACACTAGACTTGTTTCTACTTTTTTGTTTTGTTTTGTTTGGGTTTTTTTCCCCACACTGATATATCAGCTGTGCCAGAAGACAAGGCCTGTCCTAGAGACCTTGTGTTTGTATCTTTAAAACTGTACTTGACAAACTCTTAAAAACTCCTGGCAATTTATGTCATAGAGTTCTACTTTGTATGATTCTATGAGTTGGCACAAACTGGAGTGGCAGAACTGTCGGGTGGGTTTCAGCTTTAAAATGCTAACTGAAAGTTAAGTCTGTGTGAGGACTTATTAGTGGAGGAGAAAAAAAGGTGTAGTGACAACAGTAGATGGAGCTATTGGAAACTTAAAATGTATTCCTCCTTGTGGTGCTGCAAAATCCCTCTGTGCAAAGCTGAAGAATCTTTACCTGGTATGTTTTTTTTCCTACTGCTAATGCTGCTTCCTCACTAATCCTCCAGAACATTTTTAGCACTGTTCTCTGTAGTCATTATATCAAACAGAGTAGTACCTGCCTGCATTCTACAGTTTGAATTAAAAGAAAACTGAGTTTCTTGTAAAAAACAAGCAGATCTATAGTTCTATAGATTGATACTATAATTAACTATATATTGATAGTTTGAATCTAAATTTAAACTGTAAAGCAAGAATAATTAATTTTAATTATACTTTAAAATCCATTAAATGAAACAAGGCTTTCTTTAAATTGATACTCTTACAGTAGCCTTGAATATCTAGAGATGAAAACAAGGTAAGGTCTGTGGAGGAAGAAGTAATTTTTATTTGATTGTTAGAATTGAGAGGACTCAGAGAGGCATGCAAACCATTCTCAAGGTGTGAAATGGAAGCCACGGATGTCAAGCTTTGTGCAGGTTGGAAAGTGCTGCTTTGAGATTAATTTAATTGATGTGGAGCAGGGCAAGGTGAAAGGTGACTGTACTCCAGGGGACAGATAGAGAAGGGTAGGCATTTCTAGCTCTGAAAACTCTTAGGAATGAGCTAGATTTTAAATGGGGTGGGAAATGGAGGGACAGAGAAACCAGATGACTTTCAAGGGGTTTTCATGATATGCCTTTGTAACTCAGCTACAGGAGAACACTGATGTTTAATAGACAAATAATATCAATCAAAGACAATATTGATAAGAAGCATTGCATAGTTCTTGTGGATGTGTTAAGCTCTTCCTTGTGTTTCATCACTTGCATTGGTGGTTTTATTCTGAGGACTGAGTCAAAATAACTGCTGTGCAATTTTATTAGAATGTTAAAACACAATTCTGAAAAGTTAGTCTGTTAGTAGGAAACAAAATACACTCTCCTCCCCAGAAAAGATCAAAGGAGGCACATGAGTATGGTACTATCTATAGTTCTATATATTGATACTACAATTAACTATATATTGATAGGCAGTGGGATTTGGGGTCAAGGGAAAGTTTTGGATAAATGCCTTGCCGATGAGTCACCTGATGGGAGCAACTGATGGGTTAGTCCGGGTATCTTGCATTACCTTTTGAGCTGGACCTGTGATCCTAAGCTACACATCAGATACAGTCTTCACCAATTTAAAATACCTCTTAGCATAAGAAAGTGGGGCAAAAAGCTAAGTGAAATGCTTCCTACTTCGTTACCTTATTTTTTTGGTGATTAATTTGTAATTACACTCCATAACTAGATTGTTTTTGTATAACTACTGTTGTGTTTTTAAATATATAGCATATACCAATGCAGACTGGAATTAAATCACTGGTTATTCAACCATAAACCTTTTAAAGGTACCTTTAAATGTTTAAGAATGGAAACAGTTCACACTGAATTATGGATCCCCCACTGCTGTCATCCTGGAATGACATTTCACATTGAGTAGTATTGTAAAGTATGATAAAAGTGGAAACAAAGAGGTTAATGGCATTGAAGCCAAAATGCAGACCAAACCTTGACGCATCATTTTGTGCACTCATTTTGTTGTATTGGGCAAAAGATCACTTTCCTTTTAATTTAATTTTAAACATATTTTTAAAATCTGTTAATTCTGAGTTAAAAGGTTTTAGTAAAATTTTTAAGTAACTGCTGATGTAGGAATTTAACAAATAAAATGAATGGCAGTACATCACTTTTAACCCTTACTTGTTTGTTTTTTGGTGTTTTTTTTGTTGTTGTTGTTGTTTTTAATGTAGACTTTAATAAATGAGAACATACATTTTTTTACACTTGGCCTGGTATCCACCTTGTAGTCCAGAAAGAGCAATTCACTCCACAAGTTCTGAATTAGAAGATGACAACCTGTTTGATATTTTGAAGCTGAAATGCATTTACCAGTTATTTAGAAAACACAAAGGAAACAGGCAGCTGAAGTAGCTTCTTCAGATTCAGTTCTGGGTTCTCAAGATTTTCCTTTCTTTTTTTTTTTTTTTACATTACTGTAAAGCAAAATAACTTTAGTCACACAAATTCTGACTTGCAGTGTTACAAGAAAATAAACCTAAGCAGATTCACATCTGTTTTCTCTGGAATACAGGAAGGAACCTTACAATTCAGCTGGAGTTGGTGCCCAAAGGATACATACAGATTTATATGTTTGCAGTGTGTATGAGTATGACAGGATTTTTATGTGCTCTGTCAACCCTCCCATGAATAATTCTTGCTATAAGCATGTCACAGCATATGACCTGTGATAGCTTTTGAAGCTTTTGAAGAGAGCAATACTTTCAAGATGTGCTTGAATTTCTTCCATGTCACCAGCATTCGGTAAGATCACATGTACCTCTGTCCTTCTGGAAGTCAGGTATGGTTTTTGCAAGTAGATAAATATTTCCTGACTCTTTCAATGCAATTATTCAGCTATTATTCTGATTCATATTCTTCCTTGTCCTCTTCCTGCAAGAAAGCACATATAAGTGAACTCATAAAAACTACTCATAGTAGCTTACCATCAGTTTTATCTACTCATAAAAACTGATGGTTTGAGAAACTTCATGTGTGTGTCTTTTGAATTAACAATAATTGTTTAAGCGCTCTCATTCCTATTACATACATAACACAAATATTACACATTAAAGACATCCCTCACTAGATAAAAATTAAGACACACTGCAACAGGAATTTTTAGCACTATTATTCTGCCTATGAAATCTGTAAATCATGTCCATATGCCTAAAAAGCAAGTCATGCTGAACACAGTAATAAAAGACCTTTCAAACTTCAAAGAGAACATTCCACTGCTCAATAACCTTCTCTCTCTGAGGGTCATTTAGTTACAGGTTAAGAGTTAATGACATCAGTCAAAAAACAGATCTGCTATGAATTTTACATACCTCATTTGATTTTTCTGGATTTTTATATTAAATATCCTAATTAAAAGTCAATCTGATGTATTGATATGAAAGATAACATAAAACATTTCTATTTTAAAGTTTGTTGAATATTTTAAAGTGAAAAATCCAGAATTTCACCAACAAAATAGCATTGAACTTTTATAGATTCTCATCAAAATCTAATTATCTGCATGTGTTAGCATCTTCACCTAGACCCTCCTTTTATTCCTGGTCCTCCACATGGAACATTTATGGCTATGCCAGAATGAGTGACATCCAGATATTCTTGGCTCTGTGGCAGTGAAGACCATCACAGAACACTGTAATTAAAAGCACTGTGCTTAAATTCTTGAGTTTTCCACATAGTGTTTCAGTGAATGTTGCAGATATGCACCACATGCTCTATCTTTCATCAGTTTCTAATGATTAGGGGAGCAGAGTAACAAAGAGCAGCACCCTACAACAGAGACTGGCACAGGGCCTTAGGAGCAGATGATCCACTGGGGTAGGAATTTATTGTAAAAGAAATACTCTGTAAGATGCTGGTAGGTTGCACCAGAGCTGACAATCCTTTCTGAAGCATGTAGAAGTACATTCATAAGGTTTCTGGAAACTAGGGCTGTGAACCTCTGAGGGGAATCAAAGTGACAAACTAGATAAAAACCTGTGTGTTGGCTGCCTAGGTCATGCTTGCTAGTGAATGCCATCTCAAGCAGTTTCCTTTTCCATCTTCACAGTCAGCCTAAGAACCATTCTTAATCCACAAGCTTTCAGGCACATTGCTCCTGCAAAACAGAAATCTCTCACAGGTCGAAGAACTCGTAGGAGGTTAAAATCAATAAAAATAACTGAATTTTACATTGACCTCGAGGTGTGTTTTTGATGATCACACTTTCTCTGTTGCTTGAGTGTGTTTGTATCTGTCCTGGTTTGAGCTGGGATACAGTTAACTTTCTTCTGAGTAGCTAGTACAGTGCTGTGTTTCAAGTATGAGAATAATATTGATAACACACTGATGTTTTGGCTATTGCTTAGTGCTTACTCTAAATCAAGGGCTTCTCACTTTCCCATGCCCTGACAGAGCAGATGCACAAGAAGCTGTGAGGAAGCACAGTCAGGATGGCTGACCCCAATGGGCCAAAGTGATATCCCATTCCATAGAACATCATGCCCAGGGTATAAACTGGGGGAGTTAGGGAAGGGGTGGACTGGGCATTGACTGGTCAGTGGGTGGTGAGCAATTGTGTCATATATTATTTGTATTTCTTAGGTTTTATTCCTCTATCTCCCCTTTCCATTACAACTACTACTAGTTGTAGTAGTAGTATTCTTGTTGTTGTAACTGCTGTGCTTAATTTTGTTTCAATTATCAAATTCTTCTCACCTCAGCCCATGAGATTTACTTTTTCATTCCAAATTTCCCCACTAGGGTGGTTGGAGGGCAAGTGAGTTGTGGAGTATGTAGTTACCAGCTGGGGTTAAACCACAACATTATCAAAATATATGCCTAAATGTTTAACAAAGTGATCAACAAGACTAAAGAACAAAATTTTGAGGTTAAAGGTTAAATTTACCCAGAGGCTTAGATTGAAAGAAGCCTATGGATATAGCAAGATCTCAGCTTGTTCAGTCCCATTGGGATCTTTAGTCCTGCATTGGACATCAGGCACAAGTCTCTTTTTCAGTGGAATTGGGAAATGTGAAAAGCTCAGACCAGGGTTCACAGTGGTGGTCAGTGATGGTACCTTTCCAGCCTAGGTATTCTAATGGCCATTGTAATCTCCTGGAGGTTAGGTGGTTCATGTTCAAATCCCTCTCTATTTCTGTGAGAAAATCTTGGGAACATGGTTTTCAGCCCCTCAGTGTCTGCCTTATCTAAGAGCCTTCTGAAGCAGACTTACTTGTATCTCTGGCAAGAGCATTCAGTTTTGAAAAATGAAGTTAATATATTCACTGGTCAGGACAGAAAACCAAGGAAGCCTCTACAGATCAACACTGACAAGGCACAGATATAATTAATACAGCATCCCAGTTGGTAAACTCCAGGATAAGCTAGGAAATGTAAAAGCTTGATTTCTTTCCACAGAATCTAGCTTTATGAATACTTTTGTGTGGTTTTGCATGAAGGTGTATTTTGACTCCATATACCTGTGTTAAGTGTCAGGATTGCCTTTGCAGCTTCCTGGCTTTCTGAGGAGTGTGCTACAGGAGTCGCTTATTGCCAACACAGCCATTTGGTCTGGGTGCCCCCAGATGAGATAGAGGAGAAGTGATGGGGAAGTTGACTCCTTTTATGGACCCCTGTGCAGCTCAGGGACCTCACCACCACAGAGGTGTTTGACTTTAGAGCTTCTTGGAGGAGCAGGAGAGATGCAAGTGTGTGCTTATGCTGCCAGGCTGCTTCCCCAGGATCACCTTCCCCTTCTTGTCCATGCAGAGTTCATGCTGGTGGCACATGTCCTTCCCTCTGGAGGAACACCCACAATCAGGAGCCCAGTGCAGCCCAGGAGGAAACTCTGCTGCAGGGGCTGCACCCAGGGTACTCACAGGTCAGAGGATCCCAGGTCAGCTCACAGAACTGGTAGCACAAACAGCCTGCAGGTATGTTTGCATAGACCTGGGTCCCAACTCGCTTAGGAAACACTCACAGCACTCAGGATCAAATCCTAAATGCCTTTCTGAGACTAAAGGAATGTTAAATTGCTTGGTGCTTTGTCCAGCCATTCAACCAATCTTACAGAATTTGGCTCTAATTTTATTATAAAGCAATCTATTTATCCTATATGAATTAAAAAAATCTTAGTTGCACATCAGAAATCCATCTCCTGTCCCCTATATTGTGTCAAATGTTCCATCTCTGAAGTCTTTGTTTCATGTGCTCTATTCCCTTTGTTCAAAGTGCAGTGTAGAATTGAAGAATTCAGCAACTGGGGAAAAAAATCATACAGATGTCAAGAATATCACTTCCAGTTCAGGATTATTGCTTATAATATTATCTCTGGAATAGCTCACACCAGATTTCAGTGGCTCAGAAAATAATATTGCCCTTTTATCTGATCTGGTTAAAGCACGGTTACTCAGGCCTCACAATGGGGAGAGGAACTTCAGTGCAAAGGAGATATTTTCATAGTGTGGGAAGGCTAAAAGGAAAGCCATCTTCTAGTGAACAGTGCTTTTCCAAAAAAACACTGAAGAGTTTAGTACTAGTGTGCTGTTATCCCCTTAGGAAGATTAACATACTACACCAGGAACAAATAAATCACAAATGCTGTCAGGCAGACATGGGAAAAAATGCTTCTTTTTTACTCAAAGTATTGGGTCAAGTGACCTTGTTTCAACCTGGGTTTGGGCAGAAGCCAGTCCCTGTGGAACAAATGTAAGAAAACTACTTGAAATGGCTTTGGGTTTTTTCTTATTTTCTTTTTGTTGGGCAGTTTGAAAATAACAGAGAAAAATCAAATCCACTCGAATAACTGATGTATTTATTTTCTTATATACACTTAAATATGGCACATCTGACAGTAGTTGAACAATAAACACAAAATGATAATCAAAGCTGGACAGTAGATCAAATAACTCAGTGCTGAACCTATTAGAAGCCAAATCCTGTACACTGAATTTCTGAAGAAAGTTTTACCCAGGAGCTGCATTAGCTAAGGATTCAGAGGCTAAGATTATCGAGTCTCAATTTCTGAGTGACTTGCTGGAGACTGTGACTCTATTTCCAATACACAGTTTCATCTTCCATCACGTAACATTGAACTGGCACTTTCCAGTCTTTCTTCCATGCAGCCGGAAATTCATCAGCTGTTGTTACCTCTTAGAGAACAATTAGCACTGTCCCAGAGGATTCACTTGCAGTTAGTGATTACTCTAATAAATAAATGCAGACTGGATTAATTCTTCTGCTATTAATGTGGAAGATGTTCATGTTTGCTATTGTTTGAAAGTCAGTGACAGCTACTTTGCGAAGCAGTGGATTTTGGAAGAATAGGGAAAGCTCAGTCAAGGAGTTTCTCTGCTTTGGGACCCATGAGAACCTCTCTTCTCCTTTGGACAACGACAATGCCTGGAACACACTGGTTTGGCAGTTGGGCATGTTCTGGGTTGGGATGGACATCTGTCTTCACAACTATTTGATAAAGGAGAAAGAATGCAAAAAAAGAAAAGCATTTTAGTATGAAAATTCTTCGCTGTCATATTCCTGAATTTTTTCATCATTGGACACTGCAGCGCTCCCTACACACTCTTTGGGAAAGTGTTGACATCCCACAATACAGGGAGACAAGAATTTGCTACCTCACAATTTTTGTCTAGAGCAACAATTCTTACAGTGGTCCATTTGTCCAGATTCATAGCTTAAGTGATGTTTTCCTTTCTTGAGACCAGTGAAGGCCTGAGGGTCAGCACTGGATAGGGCTGCCCTTGGACTCTGCAAAGTAGCTTATCTCACTTCATGAGTCAGCTTTGCTCCTCCAGAAATACTGCACATGGAAGTCTGACATTAAGGTCCAGATTATAGGAATTTCTAGAAGCCAAATTAATGTAAACAAATGATTATATTGCTCCTCTCCCACCTGTCTGAAACACATAAATAGCCAATTCTTTCATCCTCATTTTTGGCTCTGCTGATTGTATTAGCTATTTTTATACTTGCCAACTATTTTGTTTTTGTCCTTGTTTTCAAAGCTGAATCCAAAGATGCAAATGTTAATTATTCCACAGCATCTTCCCTGTGAATGAACCTATGAAGCCACTGAGAGTAGACCCTGTGGGTGACCATTCAGTGAGCTACAGCTCTGCCAAGGTGAAACTGGATGATGGTTATCCTTATATAAGCTTCAAGACTAAGCTACTGCATGCTCCTGGGTGTCTACATGAGACCAAAGTTTTCTGAAAAATTTTTAAAAATTAACTAATCCATTAGAACAGGTGTTTTAAGAGGGCATTTTCTATCTGATTTCAGGCAGAAACCTCAAAACTAATAATACAAACAGATTAGGGAAATTTATAGAGTATAGTAGCCCCAGAACAATTTTCCTGCTTCTCAGTGGAGTCAGAGCTGGTTGAGTAGATTTATATGTGTACAAAATTTCATTGGGTTTAGAAAATTACTTGTTCTGAGTACAAACTGGATAAGGAATGTGCTGTGTGCTCTGTGTGTAAATTTAGGGAGCCCTTGTCCTAACCATCCGTGAGATTGCCTTCAGCTGGTGCAGAGAACAGCTGTGGGTTCTGCCTACCTACATGACTCAGTATGTCATTGCAAATACTATTATCAGTTGTAGCACAGTTGTAATCATCATTCCCTAAAGATTGACAAAAAAAAAAAAAAAAAAAAAAAAAAAAGTAGTAAGTATTGACAATTGAACAGTGGCATTGTCCAGATTTTTAAAAAGTACAAATAAGCCATAGATTCCTTTTATACAATAACTATTGCAAGTATAATCTCTATTATTACTATTAATATTACTATCTCCCCAACTTCAGGAAGGTATTTTCTCCCAAGTGGACCTCCCAGTCAATTAAGCACTTGTACCTCTAATTCAGCTCTTGCAGTGTAGACACTGAATAGCAAGGATCACTTACCTGCAGGTTTCAGCATGAAATATCTTGTGTTTTAGAGCACAGCTCTCCTGGCTCTCCCTACACAAATAGCAGCTGCAGTTCTCTTTACTTTGAAAGAAATCTGTGGGGCATTTATGTCTACAGATGCATTCACAATTTTCTTCATCAAAATCCATATGTTGTCCACACATAGCCAGCTCAGCAAGAGGAGGGAGTCCTGCAATAGCATATACATCTTTTAGCAGTAAGCTTTACATGACTAAATCCTGCTTTTGGAGAGACTCTTTTTGTTCCCTATTCTTTAGGACTCACACATATACTTTCTGATAGATTCTAGACTTCACAATTTCTGTTGCAACTTCCTGTGCAGAAAAGGACTTGTATGTTTTGGAGTGCACAAATATTCACTGGACAGCAAGATTTAAAAAGATAATCTCAAAAAGGATTTAGTCTATATCTGTGACAGAAAGACACATCCATGCAAACTACCACATCCAGCACATGAATACTTCCCTACACAGTCACTGCAGAAATTTATAAGGAGTAATGCTGTGTCTACTAGGGGGCAAGCTGGCCTAGCACTTCAACAAGGAGCACATTCATATTTGTCAAAGATGAAAGAAAATATTTCCTTTCAGAAAAAAAAAGCCAAAACAGCCAAGGGAACTCACTGTCTAATATCTTCCCTGAAAATGAACATCTGGAGTACAATATGAAGCTAATCCTGGCAAAAAGGGAACACATTTTGTGAAAGCTTTATTAAAATGCAAGCAGCACATCCCTGGTTAAAGGTCGTGGCATAAAAGGTGTCATTGGGAAGGTAATTTCCTGTAGCTTTACAATTAGCTCTCTGATATAACCTGTGGAATGTGAAATGTAACCTGCACCTCTGCCATCTGATCCCTGATCTCAGTGGCCACAAAAGGCTTGCACATTACTTGAAAGAAATTTTCTTTATTATTTACTCAATGCTGAAAAACCAGTATCTTGACAGAAAAAAAACCTAAGGTCTATTGAAATGGAGGAGGGAGTCTGTCCAAAATTCTTGGAAGACAAAACCTTTCTTTGGGGTGATAAAGCTTGGCATGTGTGAAGTAGAGTGCTTCCATCTCACTTTGTTTCAACCTCAAAGACAGATTTTAAGTTATTTTGTCCCAGCCACTTGCCAAACACAATGTACTTCAGAGAATGATACTTTTTCTGGGGAAGTATTGAGTCTATGTCAACAAAGGCCGTAATTCAACAAGGCATAGATTTTAATGCTCCAAACTGACTTTACAAAACACTCTGAGTTAATAGGGCTCTGGCTACTCTCAGTCCTTGGGACTCAGTCTGAAATACAGAGTACTAATCCTTTCTGGACTGAAAAGTCTAACTTGTGTTTGACTGCCTAACCTGATGGTCAGAGGATCTTATCCACAGTGAGAAAAGATCCAACAGAAACCACAATGCAAATTATTTCTTGCTTATAAATGTTAGGAGATTGTAATCAGTAGACAAATTTATGAGATTATTTAGCTTTATTTTAGTTTGCTAATCTAGGAATTGCTCGTCAGATTGATTTATTGTTGCCTTGAATGGTTTATTCTTCTTCTTGCTGAATGTAGCTTAAGCACAAAGGCAAGGTTTCCTTCTCTGTTTCCTCTAGTGCTATGATCATGTTATTTTGACTGATACAATTTCCTGAGAAAAACAATTTTTAAAAGCCTTACACAGGACTTGGAGAAAATTTAATTTCGCTTAGTATTTATTGCTAGTAAGTATGTTTAGACTTACACAGTTACTACCCAGAATATTTCCTGCAATTTTCTTTGACAAATTAAAACTTTACAGGAGAAGCAGAGGAAGAAAGATAGTTACTATTCTTCTATAAATTTTATCCTCTTCCATTTCCTCCCACAGACCTGAAGAAGCATACATACACACTCCTTAAAATTATCATTAAAAGTACTCAAATATTTTGAAAGATTATTTTTTTTCCACTGACTACAGCTAACATGCAGGACTGGGTTTGTCTATCTTATTCTTTATTAATTATTTTCTTAAGATTAATTATTTTCTTAAGAACTAAAAAATAAAATTAAAAAAATTAAGACCTGCCCCATGCAATGTATTCTAGGACATTTTTTTTACAGTCAAGAACTTTCCCTAATGCCCATTATATAACCTAAGGCACATGTGAAAGAATTGTATAGCATGCCTTCTTCACAAAATCTTGTAAATACTTTCCTATGTCCTACTCAGGCTAATGTAAAGAGAGTAAAACATCCAAGCAAAAAAACCATGAGATGGGGAAAGCACATATGTGTCTTTATTTTCAGGTGAGTTTCCACACCATAATCCAAGTCTATCTAGGGATGTAGAATAAAAACTTTAACTCTCTCAGTGAAAACAAAACAAAACAAAAGCAAAAAAAACCCCAACCAACCAAACAAACAAAAAAACCAAAACAAAACAAAACAAAAACAAAAAACACCAAAAAAAACAAACCCATAACAACAACAAAAAAAAAACCCAAAAGTGAGAAGACCAGAATAAGAGACAAAGAGCTTGGAGATAGTATGCAAAAGTGTCTTTTTGTCATTCCATCTTTACCTTCTCGTCTGTTGGAGTGCTGTGTGTCTATAACACATTCACATTTGTCACTATCCCAGATCCATCCATTATGGCAAAATTTGTTGGTAAAAGGGCATCTAGAAGAAAAAGAAATTGAGATAGGAATTAAAAAAAAAAAAAAAAAGGGGTATCAAAGTGGCCATTTGGCAAAATGAGCTGCTGATGTGCTTGGTCTGCTACCTGTAGCTGGCACCTGTGTGCATTACTGCTGCAAACAGAGTGAATGGGGTCTGGGTGGTTCTGCTGATAGGGCAGAGCTCTCTGGCTCCCAGTGACACAGGAAGCAGATTCAGCAGCTGTTTCAGATTACAGCCTTAGGAAAAAGCTATAGTTTTGCAGCTCCACTTTTCATAAGACAGCTTTACCCCAGGCAGGATGGGTTTTTTTTTCCTTCAGTATACATGTTGTGTAACTTTAATCAATTTTGCCTTGCTACCAGAAGGTTTAGCTCCAGTTTAATTTGTCTCTGCTCATGGATGCACAGGGATGGATGTTCATGGATGCTTATGGATGCACTATTTCACTGTCAGAGGGACAGATGACCCTGACTTTCAGGGCTTTGCTCTGGGAGAGGAGCTCACAGACTGAAGACTGAGGTTCTTCTGTATTTGTCAAGAAAGAGGATTTGGAGTGGCCAGCAGGCTGAGGGAGGGTTGGAGTGGCTTTGCTGAAATGACACCTCTCTCCACCCCAATGTCCAGCTGAAGGGCAATGATAGAGACAAGCCAAATTCAGGGCTTGGCAGAGACTTTTTAACTGACTTCCAGTGAGTCACTCAAGCTATTTGAGTTTCTAGAGTGTTCGTTTAATTTATGTAGCCTTTTCTCTCCAGGAGTACTAGTATTTTATGCCCTATTTTGGAGTGAAATGTGAGGTTACTTTTCTCCTGTCCATGAGCCTGACAGATGCAAACCAAGACTGGATCAAAAAGTGAAAAGCCAAGATTCACATCAATTCTGACCCAACATGCCATAAAGTATGACAGAGGGCTTTAGTTTGAGCACAGAACTCGGTGTGCCCTGGCTAAATAATGCACGAGCAGAGCTGCTGTGTCAGGCTGAAAACATCTATGCACGCATTCTCAAATAGCTCCAGTGGAGCATAGTGCCAATATGAGTACTTTGAGTCCCTGCTCAAGAACCTAAGTATCTTAGTGACCCCAGATGTTGCTGAACTGGACTACAGTTGGGTTCTGATGACCATTCATATAAAAATTCACATACTTTAGGTGAACTTTCTAAGCACAAGTTACTCAGAAAAACAGTTGGGATAACAGAAAGAGAATGGACCATTATAACATGCAAATCAGGACATAACTATTTCAACATGTGTAGAAGTTTGCAAATGAGGGAACTTACCCATCTTCTTCTGGGTACTGGACAGACCTTCGTATAATGGTGTACTGGTGGCGCTGGGTGTTTGATGTGCACTTACAGGCCGTGTGGTTGGCAATTTTGATGGGCACAGGCTCAGGAACACTTGTCAAGGGAACTGAGATCTCAAAGAGCTAGATGGGACAAATAGCATTTCTTTTTCAGTTTCCATTCTACAGTAAATAATTAATTACTAATCGTTATTAATGAAATAGTAATTAACAATTACAATTTTAAACAAAAATCTCATATTCTTTTCCATCATTTTCCCCACCCCTGCTCTTATCCAGATATAGTTACCATAAATATAAATGAGCAGAAGTGCACTGAGGGTTTTGAAGAGTAAGTAATACCCACCAAGGTAGAAACTTGCCAAAATGGGCATTCTAGTGCTGTATTACAGCCATTAAACACCCAAGTCTACTCAAAATTATTTGTAAGCAAACACAAAAACCTCTTTTGGATGCTAGGGCCAAATGGGAAAGAGATAGGTGTTGAGAACTTTGGTTTTGGTTGTACTATCAGTTGAGTCTCTACCATTTACAGGGATAGCTACTGAATTGTCTTTGGGTACAATCACAGGATGCATCTTTAGGGACTTAGTTCCCACAGCTACTCAGAGAGGGAAGAAACAGGACTAAACAGAAGAAAGTTCATTCTGCTTCAGCTGTGTTTCTGCAGGGAATCATCCTGGAAATGACTCTCTTTTGACTATAGCAGCAGATTAAGGAGCAAAGCAGCCTGCTTTCAGTGCATCCAAATTGTCAAGAGTGATCTTTGAGTAGGCCTGTGGAGACTCTGGTTCCTTAGGCAGCTATGTGTAGGAGCTGTTGAAGTGATCCACACTCCCTCTTCGCCTCAAACCAGCTTCCTTCCCATGGAAACCAAGCATTGGGCACATCTTGGTGTACCAGCATGTCTTGGCTTAAAGCTGCATCCACTTGCAGGGACTGAGTATTCCTAAGCAGACTTTAGGTGGTATCAGTATGCTCCAGTGAATATATTATACCAAGGGAAAAAACCCTCTCACTAATACGGGAATAATTCAATTAGATGAATAAATCTGGACTGATGGTGGCCTATCCAGAAAGGGAACCTAGCTGGGGACTTTTGAGGGAATGCTTGTTTTAAAGGATGCTTAAGGAATGTTACACTCTGCAAAATTGCAGTTTTTCAACAAACTTATGGACTGCTGTTCAAAAAACAAATAAATAAATACTTCTTAGCCTGACCTAGCTCCCTGAGCTGATCAGATGTCTCTTGTGTGTGGCCAACAGCTCATAACAGCTTTCTCCTTCTGGTGTGGAATGAAAGCAATTAATGAGCATTGACGCAAGAAGGACAAACCCTGATTTATTTTACTCCAGCTATATTCCAGACACAGTGGAATTACATTCCAGCAAACACAAAATAAATACAGAAGTGAATTGGACCTGTTCCCCATAAGGGCTTCAATTCTCTTTTTGAAACAACTGCCCTCAATCTTTATTATGATTTAAAGAAAGGCCTTTTTCATAAGTAGAATTTCATTTATTATGCCAAGTGAAATAGGAATGTACAAGGTGAAGGTTCATCAAAGAGGACCAGACTCTTGTGCTTCATCTGTGGGTATGAATCACAGAATCATAGAAAGTCTTGGTTGGAAGTGACCTTAAAGATCAGTTCCAACCCCTTACCCCCTCCCATGGGCAGGGGTGCCACCCACTAGACCAGATTGCTGATGAACAATGGATGGTTTCATCCACAGAGTGGATTGAAAATCCTAAACTTGGAGCTCTGCTCAGTCACTCACTGGAGGAAGATACCACGGTACATAGCCTCTAGTGGGAGTCTACAGAAAGAAGCTGTCTGGCTACTCTATGCTCAGTTTTTGTGAATGGTTATTAAAACTTGGGTATCACCTGTTACCCTCATTTAGTAATCAACTACTGGTTTATTCCTGCCTTTCCTTGAGAGGTGTGTGATTTAGGACATTCACATCCTGAGGAATGTTAATGAAGAGCATCTAGTCTCTCCTGATAAATATGTTTCCTTCTTTTGGCTTGCAAAATTGCACATCCAAAATTATTAACCAGCCTTCTTGGCACGGATGATAATATTGAAATACCGTGACCCAATGCACCAAAATTTCCTGGGATTAAACCTTGGATACAGAGGATTCCTAGGAGACAATGGTCTTAAGGTGTCCCCAGTCCAAGAAACAATGTATTAAAGAAGGATTAAACTTCTGATCACCATGAGCTTGCAGTCACTTTCTCAGGGCCTGATTTTCCACCTCTACACCTATGTAAACAATTTTTAATAATGCATCATGAATGTAAAATGCCATTGCACACTCCTGCATTCACTCCACATGGATAAAAAATTATTTCTTCTGTTTGTTATGATAATGCAGACAGTTCTTTCATAACAGGATCTCAGAAACCAAACATCCTCCTTCCCCTCCCTTTTTGGTGAGCCAGGGGAAAAAAAAAAAACAAAACCAAAAACAGATGAACAGCCTCATTTACCGTTTTTGACACATAAGTTGTACTTGTATTCATGCAGCTGAGACTCTCCTCATTGCAGCAGCCTCCACATCTGAATACATTCACACAGGGAGGCTTGAAAAATTTGTTGGTTGTTGTACCCAGCTCTTTGGCAACTTCCACACAGGTTTCCCTTGGCACACACTGAGTCTTTTGCCATTCTTCATCTATGACTGGAGAAAAGACCATTTTTATGAACAATCATGGCAAAGTTAAACCTCTTGATTAGTGAAGCAGAAGCATTCTATAAATAAAAATGAAGTGCTGGCAGGCCATTTGCACTTACTTGGATCAATTTGCACTTATTTGGATCAATCTAAGAACTAGAGGGAGTCTGAGTGCAAAATTATCCCAGTAACTTACACCAGCTGCGCTGTCAGAGAGGTTTTTGCATTTATCTGCCTTTAGCTTTCAATGCAAATGACCAAAATCTCTGTTAATTCCAGCAGATCAGATAGAGGTGCATTGATTCCCTTAGCTGAGAGTCCACAGTATCCATCTGACAAAGCTGCCCCATTCCCTGTTCCCCTTTGCTCCAGGGTAGCCTTCCTTACTCTCACTTTATCCTCTCTGTGAGTGGCCCACCACGGGCTCAGCAGAGCCTGGGCCTTAGTGCAAAAGCACAGTAATGATTACCAGACTCTGGTCAGAGGGTATGAGCACTCCTGGTGGATGTCAGCCAGAGAGCACCGTTTCCAAAATGCCCAGTGAAATCCAAGACAAACAGTCTCACACCTCAGTACCATCAGGGGGTTCAAGGCTGAATAACAGGAATATGAATTCAAATATGAGTCATCTATTCAAAACACCGTGGCATCTTTCAAATTCTGAACTGCTGTAGACCAGCAGACTAGGCTTGACTGATTTGTCAAATTCTGACTGTGAGAAGGAATAACACATTAACTGCCTGAAGCAGAGAAAACAGTGTCATTTGCATAATATACATAGTACAGTCCTGACTTTTGTCAAGAGGTGGCTCTCCATTTTTTGCCTTTTGCTTACTTGATTCAAGTTATGGCATTGTTCATGAGTCATCAATGCTTATCTTTAAGTTCTTTTTAAAATTATGAAAAACTTTTTTTTTCTTTACCCCTACATCAGGCATGTGAAAGATAAAAAGCAACTTTTATACTATTAAAAAATGCTCTCTCTTCCATTGCAGTACACCTCTCTACTATTGTAAAAGCAGTGCCTACATTTACAGTGAAGTTCTGAGAAAGAAGAATTTCTGGATACTTTTAACCTACATGCTATACCTCACCTTCAGATGAAGTTCTATTTTTCTCATTCCTGACTTTCGTTTTGTTATTTTTAACTTTTTCTTCAACTGACTGTGTAAATTTAAATATTTTTTTTAATTCATGCAAATTCCTTCAACAGGGTTGATTTGCTCCATTTTTCAGTTATGCACAAGGTACAAGAAATAAGAGTTTGATGTCTGAATTGTGAAGAAGAGGCATAAATTAGGAGAAGAAAAATTGTTAAAATTAATAGAATTTTCTAGAGTAAAGTTAGTTCTATCAAAACAGCAATCTAATCCTAACATTGAAATAGAAAATAAACTGTTTGCCAGACTCATTAAGGTATGTGCATGTAATCCCTTCAGATGTCACTTCAATGAGCATAAGCAGCAATGACCTTTCCAGCTACACACATCCTGACTTTATTAACCACTTCTTTAGAAGAGGGCTGTTACAGGAACTGGCTGCCAAGCAAGTGGGTGTCACATCTTGTTCAGAAGCCCTGTGGTCACCCTGGTCATTTCTGTGACCAAGCACAGAGCAGTTTCTGAGAAATTTGTCTGTGATACAGTCTCCAGCTTGAAAGTGCTGTGGTCCTGAGTGACTGAGCAGCTCAGAAGAGACTGTAGTTAGATGAAGTGACACATCCAGTGTCACATCCAGTGAATTCATTGTTAAAGCTTTAGAAAGGAGGAAAAAAGTCCTGAATTTTCCCTGTTGGAGTTTGGAGTGCTGTGGAAGATACTATAGAGAAACAATGGTAAGTCTTGACCCAGCCTTCTCATTAAACCATTTTATTAAAACAAAACAGATGCCCTTGGCAGAAAGGTCACTGTTTAATGACTGGAAAGAGTGTGGGAAAGAAATGCATATTTATGGGCTTTTTTTTTTTTTTTTTTTTTTTTTTTTTTTTTTTTTTTTTTTTTTTTTAAGGAGTTTTAGTATCTTGAACATATTAATATATTAGAACAAAAGTACTTTCTGTCCTAGGATAATTCCACTTTGAACTGAAGATGGCCCAATGGGCTTTTTTCAACTTGAATTTCAGCAATTTGACTTTTAATGAGAAAGCTGACATCTCTGTATCTAAACTTTAGACCTTCAAAGGGAAAATAGGGAGCAACCTAATAGCTGTTCCAAGCAGAAAACTGCATCTATATGACCATAATAAAATAGAACCACAGAACAATTTAGTTTGGAAGGGATCTTAAAGATCATCTAATTCCAACCCCACTGCTGTGGGCAGGAACACCTTCCTCTAGACCAGGATGCTTAGTATTCAATCCAGCCTGGCCTTGAACACTTCCAGCTTCTCTGGGCAGCCTGTTCCAGTGTCTTCCTAATATCTAATCTAAGCTTACCCTCTTTTAGCTTCACCACATGCTCTTGGGAAAAGTCCTTCTCCAGCTCTCTTGCAGCTCCCTCTCAGGTACTGGGAGGCTGCAATTAGATTTCCATGGAGCCTTCTCTTCTCAAGGCTGAACAGCCGCAAGAAGGTGCAGCTCTCTTAGCCTGACTTCATAGGAGAGGTTCTCCAGCCCCAGCCCTGTGACCATCTCAAATTAGTCACAGCACACTAAATGTAGTGACCTTATTATGTGAACATTATTTACATTATAAATATTGAGTTACATTATCCTGCCACTGAAAAATGCCCATTTTATTGTTCCCTGCCTCAGTAACATTTAGTAACATCCCCTGTTGTCATGCTGTTTTGACAAAAGGGATGTCTTAGTTTTGCACAAATGCTGGTGTTCACTAAATGAGCAGCAGTGAGAAGAGTACTACAGCACTTGACTCTGGGTACTCCTAATTACCCTATGGATGTTTCTGATTATTCTTATGTAGAATTATAAGGGTATGTAAGCAAAATGTTTATCACTATTAAAAGCTGTCTTAATTGTTCTTCATGTGTGCATTTGTTTTAACGTTTTTCTGTACAAAATTTCTGTGAAAAATGTAAAGCTATGCCCGTGATATGAAAACCCTCTTCAGACAGGCACTTGTATACACATCTCTGTGTTGTGGCTCAGAGAAGCAATTTAAGGCCTTTGCTCAGACATAATTTAGCTGAGTAATGGTGTGTGAATGTGGCTGGGGTTGTTTTAAAAGTGGTGTTGGAACAGGATCAGCAATATCTGATTTCCCAGAAGGAAAGTGATATGATAATATCACGTCAGGATAAAGACAACAAAGAGATTATCTCAGCCTGTCCTTCATTAGGCTACAGTTTAGCTTTGCTGTAGGATGTCCATTTGCTGGACCAAAATATAGTAACCGATCCTTTGTTTTCCATCCATGAATATGTAATACCTCTTGAGCATCCCAGCTACAAGGACCAATATTCATACGTGCACCAGATGGAGGGAGTAGGTTGTGATTCTCCACTTTTACTTGCTGGTTGGTTGCCTCAAGGTCTGCTTTTCTCTGGAGAAACTTCCTGAAACAGATCGAGGCTAGGACAACACCTTCTTTCTCTCAATTCCCACACAGACACTGCTGCTGGTGCAGTGTCTTGTATCAGAGCACACCTAATAAAAACAGGATTTCTATGCCTGCAGTAAAGTTTATTCATTCCTGCCTGAAAGCACGTTCTGAGATGTAGCTAAATGTTGCTGACCAGCCCCTCAGCCAGTCATTCCGACTTGGTTTTTGTACACTGACTTCTTTTTCTTTTGTGCATTGACAAATCCCTGAACAGTACATCTTCCCTTTGGAGAGTATGGGGAGAAAATAAGTCTGATTTGGCCACAAAACAGGGAGGCACACTGAGGTTGTTGTCTGACACTTTCTCATACAAAGTCATTTTCCAGTAATGCCTTGTTGTTTCTGGTATGGGTATAATCTTGGAAACCCCTTACTCACTCCACAGTTTACTGCACAAGAATCAGGGAGGGGTCTTCAAGCTGAGATGAGACTTGGCCAGAAACCTGCACCTACCTTTGAGTGTGTCAATGTCATAGAAAGCAGCAGCAAATCTGGTAGAGCGATGTGACGCAGAGCGGGAGTCTAGGTTGGCCAGGCTCTTGAGCTTTAGCCTGCATTTCCACAGCTTCCAGTCCTCAGAGTGAGTGATGTGAAGCAGCTCTTCCAGGCTGGATGCTCTCCTAATCTGCTGTTCTGACCTCTCCAATGCAGACAGAGATGTCCTCTGGAAGGAAAGGGGGAAGTCAGAGAGCCAGTACTTTACAGCCTCTCCCCAGTGCAGCACATGGAGCACTCGTACCAAAAGGCAGCACATTACTGAGGACATCTGAGTGTACCTGGGAAAACAGCAGCACACAGAGATGTCCCAGGCTTTGAGAGTGCCCAGCACCAGACTTATCTGAAGGATTTGTGCTTGTATAGATTGGGAAGGGGAGATATCACTTCTTCACCTTCTTCATCACTGCCCTCAGAATTATTTGACAAATGCAGACTTTACTGTGTGTCCCTGGTCTCCAGGGAACTTGGCAGACACTGATCACATCCTGCTGTGCCTGAGCGGCCAGTGGTGCCAGAGTGAATCCCAAGTCACCCTACAGGTAACCTGAATCAGTTCAGCTGGTGAGCCCAGCCCATGTGCCTCTCCAACAAGCCTCCTCGGGTGCCAAAACTCTGGTTCCAGCCAAGAGACACCACTGCAGGGCAGCTGATAGAGCTGGAAGCTGCACTAAGCATGAGGACACATCCATGTGGCAGGCAAGCACATCATTCAACATGCTGCAAAGTGCAGGATGCATCCGCCATCTCCCATTGTGACTACACTTGGGCCATGCCCGTGTCCAGCCTCAGAGATGTGGCTGTGCAGCAGCACTAACACAGTCACTGCATTTTCCACCTGTGTGATGTTAATGACCACTCTGCTTCCATTGGAGAAAACTCCCTACAAAGACCTGTACCATCAGTTTCAAGTTAATATTAACTTAAAAAATAGCTGTTTAACACTTAATATTGCACAGCATCCTGTAACAATACTGCTTTCTTTGGCTGCTGCTTTCTGACATCTGTGTTTGTGCCTTTATCAAGGCACTGAGTATTTATTTCCAGTGACTCACCAGATGTGCTGAAAACATTGTCTCCAGCACAAGTAAGAGGTTATCTTTGTAAGTGTCTGTGTTGCACTGGGCTGGTGCTTTTTCAGCTGTACTCTCTGGTCATACAGTGAACTGTATTTTTTGACTTGCAAACAAAGGGCTGCAGTGTCATAAATAAAATTCCAGGTCTTTAAAGCAAAGCTGTATATTGTAATACATGAGGCTGTGACGAGGTGTGTAGCAGACAGCAGTTTGAACCAGTAGCAAGCAAGCGCTCTGTAGAGGGCTGGGAAAGGGGTGAGGGGAAGGGCCATCTATAACAGGAAGATTTTTAGATGAGATCTGAAATTCAAGCACTGAGTGCATCTGTTACTCGTTATAAAGACATCTGTGGCATTTATTTTGCAACAATACAGATGTCAGCCTGTACACATGGGCCAAGTTAATTTTTGGGTAATTACCTTCCATTGACCTAAAATTCCTTAAGTAGTTAACTCAGAAAAAGTTGTTTGCTCTCCTTTTATGCCCGTATAGAACAGTATATCGTGCTCTAGCAATTTGCCATATTTCATTATAGAGATGGCTGCTTCATAGGTGGAGGATTTCTCATGCATTTCATATGTGGTCAAAACTGGAAACCCCATCTCAACACTTATGAAAAAATAGCTCAGAAGGAATGTGAATACTTAGCACCAGTAACTGAATTTCTAGACAGTTTTACAAACAAGATACCCAGAATTTTGCTGATCCAGGAAAGCTGAAATTCAGCTTGAGGTCAATGTGTCAAGACTTATTTGTTCTAAGAACCACAATGTATGTTTACTCCCATTCACAAAGTTTCTCCTTGGTCTTGCAAAACATGTGAGTGTAGAACCAGCACTGTCATGGTAATGGGACCAAAGATATCAAAACTGAACTCTATTAAGCATTGACTTTTTTCCTCTTTCTCTTTGTGGTACAAAATATGTTCTAGCTGAATCAGCATCCAAGACTTCTGAGACTGAATTTACAAAGAACCTGTAAAATGAGATGATAGCTTTCTGGAGCTTAGAAGATATATCCCTGCACTTCTTGTAAGAGTCAGCAGTTTGGGTTGACTAGCTTCTCAATTTCTCTTACTCCTATATCAAGAGGTTTTATTAGTCACAGAATCATAGATTGTTAAGGTTGGAAAAGATCTCTAAGATCATCATGTCCAACTGTCAACCCAAAACCACCACTGTGTTCACCACTTAACCAAGCCCTGATTATTAATATGAGCAAAATAAGGTTTAAACCTAAGATGAAGGGGTAAAGAAAAAGCAGCAATGCCCCCTCATGGTAAACAAAGATCCTTGATTTAATCTAAACCAAGAATTTTTACTGTTTTAATGACTTTTTAATTTTTAAAGGTATACAAATTCCATAATGTCGACACAATACACTGAAATTAACAAACTTTGTGCCATCACAAGTACTGTTGTGTAGAAGGGTCATTAGCAGAGGTCATTTCTGCATCAAAAATGCATCTCCTATAGGATTTGATTCCTGACAATTAAAAAAAATACCTCAGATATTGATGAATAATAGTGGTACTAACAAAACCTGCCTATGTATTAAGGTTACTTCTTCTCTTACTGCTTTCATATATCGGAAATTGGAGGGTATGGTCAAAGGAAATGGAAGAAGCAGCTCTCATTGTGGAATTGTCATCAGAAATGTATCCTGATTAACCTAACCATGATCATCCAAAACTCACACAGAGTTAGCACTTCTCTGTTGGATCCAACTCTGCTCAACATTGCCTAAGCTATTCAGCCCTGAAGGGAATCTGTTGTCCCTTCTCTCATCATGTTTCCTGACACATATCTGAGCTCTGCAGCTTGGTGGGATTGCCTGTTGCCTGCCATGATAACACAAGAATAATTGTATTCCTGCTGCTTTTATTTGACTTCTTCCTAGAGGGAACAGATTTCACAGCTGACTATCTAACTTCTTCACAGGATTCACCATCCAGTAGAGAATTTCCTGGTGTCCTTTCCTGCAACAACAGCACTGAGAAAAAGTATGGTCTTTGCCTCTGAGCCTTGCTGACACTAGGCCAGATGGTGAGCTGAAGGCTCTGCTGGCATTTAAGAGAGGTCTGAATCTCAAGTAGTTATAGGATTTTACAGTGGAGACATCTATTTTGTTCATGAGCTGGTTGCCCTGAGCTCCTTCTGTAGTAAAGACAGAGAAATGTAGACACTTTTAGAGCGTGATTCATTTGAAATCACACTGAAAGTCTTTTTGCTGGGTGACCAGCAAGGTCAGGCTCACCAGATCACAAGAGATATCAGTATGGTAGATTTTTGGTCAGACATGTCTCAACACAGCTATCTGGGCTATAAAACATCTGAAGAGAAGCACCAAGTTTTGTTCTAATCTTGCTAAGTGTCAAAACAGGAAGAGTGAAAAGCCCTTCATGTGTTCCTTTTCATTTGTTTCAGGCTACTACATTGCTCTTACCTAAAAAGTTGTTTTAAATGTTTGCTAGAGCACTCAGCAGACAGTTAAGCAACCAGGACATCCTCATCATAATACATTTTGACCACAGAGACATTCTGCCCACAACAGAAAAGCATTCAAAAGTAAAAGCTTAAAAAATATAAAGTGTAGAAAGTGCATCAGCTCCATCAGCAGGACAAAGCCCTGCAGCCTGAACTGCTTCTGCTGGCCACCCTCTTCCTACTGCACAGTTGCACCAAATAGAGCATTGTCATGAAATCTTTCCAAAGCATTCATTTCTGGTCATAATATTTTGAAAAGGACAGCACCAAATAAAAACACAGAACCTCTTACAGTCTCGGACAATACCATGGATGAAGTGCCATAGGACACCACACAGGTCCAGAGACTTCTTTCATATACTGCTGTTTAAATTCAAACTCAGTTTTAGATATAGACATACTCTGGCTGACTGAAAAGACCTACTTAGAAGAGTGCAGCTTTGGACAGAAATGTGAATAAATCTTTCAAAATGTGAGGCTGGAGGAGGATGTTAGATTCAACAGCATCCCAAACTTACCTGTCATGTGATTTAGGATTTTATGTCCTCTCACCCTGATAGCAAGTGGAAAACAGTTAAAACTAGCATTTGAACAGGAGGGGAGCTCTTCACTCAGCCACAGAGCAGAGGAAAGATATGTAGATGTCAGACTGACATTTCACTGACATTTCTGGGAGATCCAGCTCCTCACAAAATGCAAAAGAGGAACAGAACCATTGAGTGTCTGCTTCCCCTGACTGTAGCCATCTGCACATGCTGTTTCCCACGCTTCAGATATCCCTATCTCCCTTTTTCAGTCTTTCTCTGATAACTACATTCCTGACTTCCAGGTTCCCCTCCCATCCTCCACTCTGCTTTCAACATCTTGAATCCCACTGTGCTTTTATGTTGTTTATTTTCACTTCTTTCCCCATGTTCTGCTGGGTGGGAGTCTAGGGAGACCTATCTCAGGCTGAGCTGCTCAGCCTCTTGGCCCAGAGGAACACTGATTTTTTTTTTCCCTTCCATGCCCTCATCCAACTTTCCTTTACAATGACACAGATTTTAGTAGTCAGCTGAGGTGAGCTGTCACCGCTGTGAAAGCCGTTGGTTGTAATGGTTGTAATCTGGCTGTAACAGAGCAGAACTATACTACATTTAGCATGACACACACAGGGAGCAAAATCATCAACTCTGGCCCCAGAAAACTTAAAATATTCATTAAGACTTGAGAGAAAAACAAATCAGACAAGGAGTCATTGAGAAAGGACCATGGCAATGTCATTTCTATGCTCTCAAAATGAAAAAAATTACCTGTGGAGCCAAAGCACTGGAAACCTCCAAATGTCCCAAACTTTCAGTGCCCATCAATGTACACCCTGTAGTCCACCAAAGAGATGGTATTCCCCGTGAGAAATGTTTGAGTAGAATTTATCCATAACAAATATGAATGTAGCAGGTTTAAGTAGTTCATTCTTATCTCCTCAGCTTGCTGTTGCTCTTAATGTCATTTTTCTAAGTACCTTATCTAAAAATGAATCCCATACCCCAAGATAAAAACCAGATCCATAATTAACTGAAGTTGCATGTTTTTCAAAACACTGACCTCTCATATATTCCAAAATTATTCTTCAATTCAAAGAGGAATATCTGTTTTCCTCTATTTTGGCTATGAACAATCATCAGGAAATGATAACGCGAGTTAGAATTGTGATTTTTGGATAATTACAACTCTTGTCCTTCCAAAAGAAACCATAATGGGCTATCTATCTTCTTCCTAGTAATCTTAGATGCCAGAAAAACCCCAAAAGTAGTTAGCATTGGAAAGTAACAAGAGAAAAAGCAGTGATACATTCGGTCGCCTTCCCCGCCTTGGACACTGACTAAAATCAGGCACTGAGTTCATTTCCCCTCTGATTTATGCTGCAGCTCTGCACTTTGCACCTTCTCTCCATCCTTGACAAGCTCCTAGATTTCTTGCTTGGGAAAAATAAACTATGTCTAAGAAAGCCAGCAGAACCCTCCTTTGCAGGACTCTATTTTTTTTCTTGGCATGTCCTGCTCTTTTCAGCAGCATTAATGCTGTGTTTCAAGACCTCCTGGAGGCATTTTGGACAAGAGAGGAAAGTTGTGGAGTACAACAGTAAAAAAAAGGCTTGCTAAGCTCCTAAATTTATTTGGGGGCTTATGGCATAAAAACATGTGAGGTTGTATTTAAGAAAACAGCTGCATGGATAATCTGCATTGATGCAGATGAGTAATATTTTGTGTGCATGAGAAGGCAAAAATAAAAATTAATTTAAATCTATATTTTGTTTAATCTGCCTGCATTTCACTCTGTACTCAAGCATGCTCACAGACCCAGGAATTACATCTTTACACATATGATTACTTTCCTCAAGCCCCAGCCTCACAGTGTTTCTCTACAGTAGAGCATAAACCTCTGCTTAAGGCTAAACAAGAGTAAAAATTCTTCTGATAAGGAATGTTTTTCTGAGTTAAGGTCACAGACACTATCATGGCAAGTGCTGCATAAACACCAACGGAAATTTTCAACATTACCATTGTGTCTAGGGCCAGGACAAATGATTAAGGAACCTCTTGATAACCTTGCACTGTTTTATGATCCATCCTCTCAGCAGCTAAGCAGTAGAAAAAAGATAACAGATTCATCTTGCCAGGGAAAGCAGATTGTAGCTGCATAGCACAATGATGATTCCCTTAATGCCATTGTATCACAAACTTGGCCAAACAGGCTTAAGATAAGGTCAGACTAAAGCTTTCAAAATTAACCAATCTGTGGGGAGGAAGTTTTATCTCAAAATGAGGGTTCCTGAACACAAAGATACTGGCAGCATGTGAGGGCGTTTTGGACTTTCATGTCAGCGTCGTGTGCTTTATGCAGCTGTAGAAACTGCATTCAGTTCAAGAGAAGTTATGTAGAAGACAAAGACTTGATGCAACCAGAAGGTGAATTCCCCCTGTTCCAGTGCTGCCTGAAGGCTAATCTCAGAACTAGATTCAAACCAGTTTAAATACTAGGTAGATGATTCATCACCACAAGAAAGTACCAAGGAATTTTGCTTCCATTTGTGCTACACCTGAAAACAACCTCCTTTTCTCTTCCAAGATGCGTTCCCCAAGGTGATTTTATCACAGTGTTTAAACTGACTATAGTTTCAGGCTCATCTTGTGGAGATAGAGTACCTACAGCTCCCTGCCACCCCACAATTATTAAAAAAAAATAAAAATCAGATTCTATGATTCTATTCACCTGAATGAATAACAGCTATTTATCTAAGACTCCTCTCATGGATAATGGAGAAAAATAGGGCCACTGGGTGAACATTCATCCCATTCTAAAGCCTGTTGAATTAACTGTGCCTCCAAAATGCACTCTTCCTCTACACTGATGCTGAAGGATGAATTGGCCAATCACAGCTTAGCTGTAGTGAGGGGACCTGAATCCCACTCAGCTGAGAGTAGTCAAAGGAGATTAAATAACCCCTCCTAATCTAAAGCACAAGCAATTTATGAGGTACACAAATATAACCACCCAGGAAGTGCAACTGCACCAGGGTCAGAAGGAGCTGGGACTGGCTGAAGGCCAGCACTGGCAGAGGAAAGCACTCCATTCCCTGCCTCAAAGCCACGCTGTAGTTGCCCAGCCAGCTCTGGCTCACAGCACACACTGTGAGCTGATGTGGCCAAGGAACTGCAAGGGAGTTCCCCTGGAAAAGTTTGGTTCTCTCTTGGCAGGAAAATGAAGCAGCTCCTGCCATTATGACTCCAACAAAAAGAACTACATTTTCCTGGTAAGAATAACAAGATTGTGTGGAGATTTTTGTGCAGTAAGAACTCTTTTGAGGGTTTTCATCATTATTAGTAGTATTTTCAGCATTATTGTGTTTCCTATCAGTTAGGAGTCAGGTAAAAACATGAAATTAAGAGATGATACCTAACCTGGTGTCTACAGCCAAAGCAAAAGATATGAGAAAAGAGATGAAGACATTAATCCAAAGGGAGTACCAAGAAAACACTGATGATATTGCTCAGAGTGACAGGTCATGATTTTTAGGTAGCAGGGGCTCAACCATTGCCAAATTTTATCATAACAAATATTGTCTATAATGCAGCATCTTGTATCCTTGGAGTGTTGCATAACAGGTAATAAAACAGTGAGAGAATCTTCTGCAGCTTGAAAACATGAGGCTTGGAGGAGTGACTTACTGCCCTATCAACAAGCAGCTGCATCACCCCATAAATATCCATCATGAGGCATCTAACTCTGCCATATGTCTGACACATATTAGCATGCAGTAATTTTATCATCACACTGTATTTCATTTCCAAGGAGAGAAAGAGCATTCACTTTTCAACAGCTCCAGTAAAATCATATTTTTGATTCTCTGTCAGCTGTGAACTTCTGATATATGAAGTTGCATCCCTGACTATATTCCCTGTGGAAGCATCATTGTACTTTATTGGTGCACAAATAAGCTATTTTTGATTATAGTGAACATGATCACAAAACAATTAGATATTTTGACTTCCTACTAAAATTGTTCTCTGAAACATGATGGGCTTGTCATGGGATTTTTACGATTTTTTATTATTAGAGTCTTTGTCATCTCAGAAGCATGGATGAAATTTCAGGAGCATGCAGTACTTCACCTTCAAAATGTTGTAAACAAATACTCAAATCTCTTCTAAAAATGTTTCATCTCTCTCAGTGTACTGCCTTGTCCAGACTGAACATTCATTTGATCAGCAAAGTTACAGCATTAATAACCTGAAGGGGCATTCTGTTTATAGTGTGGACAAGTTCTGTCCTGTGAGACAAATTTCCAGCTATCACTTTTTAAAAAGGGTGTTTTCTCCAATACAGTGAGAGCTGTATTGAAAGCATACAGCTATATTGTCCAAGTATATAGCAAAAAACATGTAAAGGGACAGAACTTCTTCCCTGGAAAAGCTCAAGGATGAAGAACAGGCACAGGAAAATTTTGCTTCCCTTGTCCACAATCTGTGCAAAACCTCTCTCAGTCTGCCTTGAGAATTAGAAAACGTTGGCCTTGGCTGTGCGTCCTCTCGGGAAGAGGTGACTGTGTGATCACAGCACTCCCTCCTGAAGTCCTGTGTGCCATGGCTGCTGGAGGAGAAGCTGCTTAGAGCCCTGGCCTGTAAGAAGAGCAGTCTAGAGCTGCCAGAGCGTGGAAAGAAGGACTGACAAATATGTCACTTATGGGTTTGGGAGGAACAGAAAAGGTCAGACCAATAATCTGGCCAGGTGTTGTATGAGGTGGCAGAGTGCTGACAGGGAGACATTGACCTCAGACTGTCACATTTTTCACTGATACATTTGTGACGTTTGAGGGCCTCTTTTGTTAAAGCCTTGTCAGTACATCACCTGTCTGAGACACAAAACCAGAGGAGGAGGAGGCTCTGGACTGCTCCACCTCATGTTCAATGTGGTAAAAAGCTCCAGACACTCCTTCTTTAGAGTCTGTCTTCTTGGTCTTGAGTTTAACTTCCACTGAAAAAGGAGACCTAATTACCCATTTTCTAAACTTGGTAGTCAAGGTGATGATAAAACAGCTTTTACTTTAGCTGAAGATTATATGTTTTCACGAGTAAATCATATTAAGTTCTCTGTGGCTTCAAGAGAACAGATGTTTTATATTTTGAATGGCCTTTAGAACTAGAATAGATCTTTTATGCTGCTACAGCAAACAAATCAGACTTCTTGCACTTTTGTAGCATGCTTACATTATAAAAATCCTTGGAGATGAGACATTTTGGTTGCTGTCTTCTCTCTTAAATAAACCAAAATATTGAAAGCAACTAACTGAAAATACTAGAATTGGACGTGGTTTTGTGGAAGCATGAATCTCAGAATATTTCATACAATTTTTCATGTCCAAAGCAGAGACTGATAATAGTTTATCAAAATACCTTTGAAAACTATATACTTTTAGCCAGTTAGGTCTTTATACCAAAACAAGGAACTTTTTTTCAGCCAGCAAACATTTTGTGTATCAGCTACAACTCTCATTAAACAAATGCTCCTTCCCACAGCCAGGTCTTTTGGTTCTCATGGGAAACATCCTCTAGTTGTGATTTTGAAGATAACAACACCCACTGCGCATCAGTTTGCTGGCAGTGATGGAAAAGCTGGAGTGGTAGATGAAAGAAAAGAGTTGGGCAGCTAAGGTATGGTCTTTCTTCCTGCTCAAGCCTAGTCAACTGCATTGAGAGTTTACATTTAGGTCCCTCCTACAGTGATTGTGCAAAGTACATTCATTTGGTAAGAGATAAAACACAGGTGATTTGTCATAAATGTCCAGTGCAGTAACTCACTGACATATCCTAAATTCTACTGTCAGCTTTGGGAGTCTTATAGTACACTTTCTGAGTTTCTGCTTATATGCTTGTTCATATGGTCTTGCATTCCTGCAATGTGTTGAGGCAGAAGTGCTGCTCAATACAGAGCTCAGCTAGAACAGTATCATTTCACTGTACACCAGGTTAGGTGCTGGCCCAACACTATGACAGGGTGTACACATCAAAAATAGCGTATTAAATGTGTTTACAAAAAGCATGTCCAGGCTGAAGTCACTGTCTCTTGATATTTGTCCACTCTTTGGAAGTCACTGGGGTTTGGAGAGTGAGTTTGGAACAGCTCATTAAGAGAGACCTGCATGAAATCAGATGACTATGTATTCTTTTAATATTTGAAAGTATTTTTTAATGTGATGAAGGGTCCTTTAGTTAGTGCCTTCATTGGTTTTTGGGTTTCCCCCAAGACACTTTAATAAATGTTTTGGAAGTATGACTAGCCAATTGGACAGCTGGGTTTCAAAATGTCACTCACAAAGCAAAGCCATTGCCAACACTAAATGAACTTATGTTACCCCAATCACATGCACACATTTTCCTGGAATTGTAGTTTTTCTTGAGTAATATTTCCCTAGCAATTCAGAAAAGTATCCTAACATGGTTTCTGAGTCACGCTGCTAATTAAAGTGAAAAGTTTTCCCTGTCTTTGTGGCACATTCTCTGTGTGCAAAGTGACATATGATATAGTAACATGATGCAACTTTTTTTGCAATTCACCATGACTCAAATAGAATTCCCTCTCCAGCTGCACTCAAACAGTGACCACACTGCAGTCAGTGACTGTGAATTGTCAAGGCCAACACAGCCTGCTTCCCATGAAAGCGTGGCTCAGGAAAACCCATCCTGACATCCCGAGAGCAGGGAGGGCAGTCACTCCTTTCCGGACCCATTGCTGTGGTGCCCACATTGGATTGCCAGATCCCAGGAGTCCAATTCCACGTTGTTTGTGCTCAGTATGACTTTGTGGAGGCAGAAGGACCCTAGATGGCGTCCTACCACCAGCTGAGTGGTCAAATCACATTTGGGAACAAAAATTAAAAAAATAAAAAAATACATCCTTCACAAAGGAAGGAAGCTGAATTTTTCTTAATGCAAGAAAGCTAAAATAGCCTGTGCAAATTTTCTGCTGTTCATTGGTACAGAAGCCCATTTTTCACTCTTTCACCAGGATGTTAAAACAAAAAAAAATCTGCTTGGTTTTCCCATGGGCAAAAGGGGTCTGTGCAGCTGTAGTGGGGGCACTCAGCATGTTGTTTCCATTCCTCAGATCCCAGCAAGATGTACCACGATTTGCAAAGCATGCTGGGGAGGTAGGAAGCAGGTGGAGAAGTAGATAAGGGAATGGCACATAGTAAGAGGAATAAGAAATTTCTCAGGAATAAGTGTTTCTGTAGGAAAGTTACCATATCAGATTAACTTCCCTGCAGCAGCATAGCTCAGGTCATTTTTCCCCCTCAGCAATATGGTCTCAAAGCCAAGTCCAAGAAAGGGCACAGGCCAGTTTTTTAACTGAACTTGCTTGCCCTGAGAAAAAGCCTAGAAGAATCACAGATCCCACTGTATGATAACTATAAAAAGTAGTATACAAGGGGGTATTTTAGTGGGAATAAGAATAAATGAGTTATCACCTACAACAACTGTACCTTATTTCTTTTTTCCCAAATGCCAGTATGGTGTCCACAGGAGATAAGACACAAGTAAACCTTGTCTGGAACAGCAGCAGTGTTGATTAGAACAAAAAATGCAGACACCATGGCAGAGGTCTCACAAGCTGGAATTTGCACCATTTTTCCTGCTTTTAGGCAGATCTTTTCTCTTCTTGCCTCCTGTGAGAACCTACATTGGTACCACCACACTACTGGTTATAAACAGCCCAAATGCCTCTGGGGAGAAAGCAGCAGTAAGCTGCAGAAAACAGAAACAAGCAGCCCTTGCTGAGCCTGAGCTGATGGCTTGTTTTGGTTGCTTTCAGACCACTAATTACTAAAAGGATGTCCCTCTGCCCTCTGAACGTGCCTTCTTGCCTCTCCTTGCTTTCACAGACTTTCAGATGGGAGCTACAACTAATGGCAAAGTTTAATTAGTGCTTAATTTCAAACAGCTGATAATTGGATTCCTCTAATGCTGCATCCGATTAATCTACACAGCCTGGTGTACTTTTCCGAGCTCTGCTCTATCCTCAGACATTAAAATCCTAGCTGAGATGAACTGGATTGGATCAGCAGCTGGGAGAGATTTTTTTGCTACTTCTCATGAGCCAGAACTGTTCTTTATAAAGAGGCAGCGTGTTAGTAGTTGCCTTTCCAAACTGATAAGAGCCAAGGACGGATGCTGTGTGGCATGATAACAATGCAGGATTGTTCTGTTTGCCTCCAGTGCACCTTGTCAAGACAGTAGCAGATAAGTCAGAACAAATTGGCTTTCCTCACAACTTCTCTGATAGCTTCTCACTTCTGAAGGAAAAACACAATTATTTCTGCAGGAATGCTGCGAGTATATTTTCACACATTTTTGGCTCATTGTGCCTATCAGAGACGGTAATCACAAAGAATCAAAACAGCAGACAAAACTGGGAGAACGAAATGCTTCTGAAAACCACAATCTCATAACATCTGTTTAGAAATGTTTCCTAACTTTGAAAGAAAGCTGGATTTGAGGATGAAAAGCCTAGTTAAAACAGAGAAATTATTCCCAATGACATTTCAAGTTGCTTTTTCTAGCAGTTGAGCACTGCTGAAATTTCAGGAGTTGCCTTTGAGGAAGAGATCCCATGACACGGAAGATTTGTTGGAATCTAACTTTTCTAGAAAGTGTCAACATTCACAAGCATATTTTAGAAAGCTGCATAGATCTATCTGAAAAACAGTGTCACTTATAATTTCAGAGACAAAATCTTACAGCCAGCTCTGCTGCTCAGGTTTCCTCACAGAGCTCTGTTTCAGTTGTACAGACAGACAGACTGCAGCTGGCTCTCAGAAAGGAGATGTAAAGAGCTTCCTGCTTTCTTCCACCCATGGTGTGATGGCTCTCCAGTATTTCCATGCCTTCCCAAGGGCAAGACTTTCTCCACTTAGGTGGTCCAGGGCCTCAGGAGGATGGGGAAGTGCCACTTCCCTCTCACCAGTGGACAAGGACTATGTACCAGCTGTGTTTGGAGAGTGCTTCCCCTCTGTGCTGTTCACAGTGACAGAGGGAGATTAAGAAGATCTGTTTGAGCAAAAAACCACCACTCGAAGCTTTAACAATGTTTAGTGCAGATGTAAAAAAGATTTAGCTGTGGAAAAGGAGTGCATGTAACAGAGAGTAGCCGTGTTTATCTCCCAGCTAAGCCCACCTAACCCCTTGGTCTTTTGATCAGAAAGCAGCATTATAGTTCAGAGACACTCCCCAGGTCTATCACTGTGCGTTTCTCTCTAACAAAAACCAAGGAAGGGTTGGCATGGGGAGAACACCTCTGCAAAAGGAAAAGGCTCTGAGTCTGTTTAACTTGGAAGTGGCCACTTGTTCCTTTCTCTTGCCTGTCCCCCAACACTTTATTTATAATGTGAAGCAGCAGAATTGAGGAGGAAAGCAATGAGATTTTCATTCTCAGAGATCAAAAATTGCAGCCTCATTAGAGAGGCAGTTTTAGTGTTGGAAGGCAGAAGCAGCTCTGATGGATTGTTGGCTTTTCTTGGCAAAAAAATTTGCCTTAGCTCAGATGAATACAGGACATAGCCCTTCACATCTAATTTTAAAATTCTGGAAAAAGTAGTTTATGTCTGCTGCTGCTCTATGAGAGGAAAAATTTGAGGGGGAGAGACAGAAAGAGAGACAGTGAAATTTGTGGTTCTCTAGCTGAGAGGTTCCAAAACGTAAGAGGCTGTTGGGACAAGAACTTCAATAAGGAATTTTAAAGAATTTTAAAAAAAATCTTAAGAAAATAATTCTCAGTCTTCAGAAAATCCACATGGAAATCTAATTCTTCTATGAGGACTTCATAGGTTAGCGTCCTGAACCAAGCCACTGGAAAGCAATTTGACATCAGTTCAGCTCTGGAGCCAAGCCCTGCTGGACACCTGTGTGGCTGTGCTGCCCCTGTCTGAGGCTGCCCACAGCTTCCCACCATGAGCCTGTGCTCCAGTTGGGTTTCTGACTGCCAGACATTCGATGTTCAGGCTGAAACGTTCCATACCAGATGTCTGCCTCAGAATTATTTTAATAATTTCTTGCTCTCTCTGTCAAAATGGCTGGACCACAGTAGAGGATGAAGCTCCTCCTTTATCCATGCAAAAAAATATTTCTGTTTCCCTACAGTGAATCACAGATAAGAATTTTTGACACCTAAGGAACCCTTTTTTTTTGGCTCAGATGTGTCTACTGCTATCTTTGAAAAAAATCTACCCAGATGTGAAAGAGTAGAACAGAGCACAGCCCTCCCAGGGCTTTGCAGCAGTCAGGTCCTGTGCTGGTTCCAGTCCATTCAGGAGCAGAGCAGGACATGGGTGCAGGCCACCCATGGGTGCAGGTCCAGCCTATGGGGCTGAGAGCACAGGACCTGCCCTTCTTCCCCCTCAGGCCACAGGGGTCTGGCATCCAGGAACAGGAAGCTACTGAATTTGCCTCTGGGACATGAAGGAGATGAACACTCAAAGGAGGAGGGCAAGACCTGGCCAAGGAGGCTGAGATTGTCTTTGAACATCAGAACAAGAAATGGGTGAGGAAAAGGAAAGCTGGGACAGTTCAAACCACAGAAGTTAAAATCAAAGAAGGAAGCTATGGATGGAGAAGGGAATGGAGGAACTATGGTCTGATATGACTGGAAAACATAAATGTCCATTAGGGCTGTCTCTGAGGAGCTTGGACAAAACTCCTGAGGGTCTGTGAGAGAAGGATGTCCCCATCCAGGAGGAAGCAAGTGGGAAGGAGAGTAACACTTGGATAGCACGAACAAGAGACCAATTGGAAAACTGAGTCCCTGAGTCCTGGAGGTGAGGGAACACAGGTCAGGTGCTGGGAGTAGAACAGGTTGGGAATGGAGAGAGGAAGGAAGAGCTCTGACAGGCAAGGAATACATGTATATGGTGGGGAAATGGGATTCATGTGCTCAGAAGAGGATGGAGCTTTTGAATGGTTACAAAAAGCCAACTGCCATGGAGATGCTGAATCACTGCAGCTTGTATATAAGCTTTTTAACATTCATACCTTTTATCAGGATAGTTGAAGGGGAAAAAGAGAGTATTTAAACCCTTAGCTTCCTGAAACTCTATTGCACGATAGCACACTGATACCACCTGATGGTTTAAAGCATAAAGTTTTAAAATTTCAGGTGTGCTGGGCAGAGCTCACCAACTTGGATTCATATAACAGGGGGCAGAGCAGGTTGCTCATGCTTAACCCTTCCTAGACCTCACTGGTTTTGTATTACCTGCATCTGACCTTGTGGGTTTTATCCAGGCAATGCTGCTGTTGAGCTTAAAGAATTTTTTTAAAGGAGATATATGCACCTTAAAAAGGGTAGGTGAATGCAACGCATCATTTTGGTGTACTGCAAATTCAGTTTGAGGTGCAAATGGTAAAAAAATAGTCATAACCCTGTGTACCATCCAATACTGTAAGATGAAGAAATTTTCTGGTATATTTCTTCATATGTACACACACAGAAGCCCACAGGGCATACAGGAGAAAACAACCCAGAAAGCTAACACTCTATGTAAAACATTAAAAGATAGATGAGCAGTTTAGCCAAACCCCTCTGTCTATACCAAAAGAGACAGAACAAGCAGAAAGCCAGTCTTTTCCTTTTGGCAATCAGCAGCCAATGCAAGTGAAACACAGCATTTGAGTGTGACACCTTTTGAGTGTGACACATTTTGAGTGTGACCTATAAGATCCCCTCAGGATACTCTTGGAAACTCTCAGTGAGCTGTTTCAAGAACAGCAGCCTGTGGCTAAGCTGGCTGCTTGACAATGGTAACCAAATTTCCGTGGAAATAATCACAATTGTACCTATGTCAGATGGACAATCCCATCACAGTGAATGAACTGCAACCAGAATAAACTAACAAGAAGAGCTCTTGCATTTACTCTAGGCAAAGTGGATATGGATTCAAAGTTTATAATTAAAGGGCTTTCTAGTGGTTTTACAATTGTGCTGAATAAACTAGTGTCCCACATGTGGCTACAATTATCACCCGTGTTAATTATAGAATTCTGGTACTATTCTGCATTAGAAAGCACATTCTGATTTAAATAGTGATTCTCACAAGTACAAAACTGGTGATTTGTCATACAGTGCACAAAGTTAATGTATTCAACAAAGCTTATTACTCTGGTCCTAATGCCTTCAAAGAATTGATTGCTGAGAGTGTAAATTAAACAGTTGTGAACAGTCAGCAGGCATCAGTCATCCTGAGGCACACATTGCTCACCAAGGCTGACTTATTGGGCTGGCAACAGTAGTCTGAAATTAGGCACACAACTTAGCATTTCTTTTCTAAAGCCCAGGTCAGCATGCAGCAGGCTCACAGACTAGTGTGTGGTCATTGCTTGCAGGCAGGTTTTCTGCAGTGAAAACAAAAATATTAGCTTGTTTTTCTCTGCTAGGGAAAAACAAATAATTTGTTCTGGACCACACACTGAATTAATCATTTTTGGACAGACTGCACATGTAGAAACTTGTTCCAGTTTTTGTTCTGATTTTTCTAAATTATTGTCCTGGATGTTCTCACATTGTCTCTAAGTCAGATCTGAAAAATCCTACTCTCATGGTGAGGCTTCAGCTTAAATATTGACAATAGTAAATTTCATATACTATAATCAGAAGAAAAGTTAATTTGCAGGCAATGTGCTCTACTATTACTAGTTGCCGTTTATTTTAAAATCCCATATAACTTTTTCTAATGAAGGAAAAGAAACACGTGTCTCTGATATCTGGCAAACAAGTGAACAACTGATGAACACGTGTTTTTACAGGGAAAATTTCAATGCCAGCATATTAATTCCTGCAATTATAAATACCTGAAATGAAAAAGTGTATTTATCAAATCTTTTAAATACTCTTAATTGTGCTTCTTTTTCAGATTTTTTCTTTTATTTTGCATGACTGAAACTAAAATTTTAACTCAAGAATAAAGTATACAACAAGTACTTAATTACAAATAAAAAGGTAGTATAATATTACACAGAGAATATGGATTTAAATTCCTTGTAGATTCATTTTCCTCTATGGCTGCTAAACATCTCTGCAATTAAACCATCATCAAAGAAAAAAAAAAACAATAACCCATTACCGAAACAGCAAAGAACCCACTACCTTGCACAGTAAATGTAGCTAATTCTAGAAATCTGCATTATTAAGAATCACAGTAAATAAAGTTCACTTACCTTCACAGATCCATTCTCATAGTCAGATCCTTGCAGCAGATGTAGAAAAGAAACTATGAAAATATTCACAGTTGCCCACGGTTTGTACATTCTGATGTGTAAAATCCACAGGTTACTACGCAGTCGTTGTTGTACAGCTGGAAGTGTCTGTTGCAAAAGGCATTTCTCTACCACCAACACAGAAAAGCTTCCAGAATTTCTCTCATAAACTCACAAAGGATTCCAACATCTGAGAGTAAATATCTGTCTCTTTGCTGCTCAAAACAATTGTAAGTTCCTCTAGAGAATGTAATTTCTTAGAGTAGATCCTAGATACACTTGAAATAAAATCATGATAAGGTTTTAAATAGATATATATCTGTATGTATACACATACGCACTCACAATCAATCAGGTATGGATTCCAGTTTGTGAAGTTAATTTATCTTCCATCAAGGCACAAAGAGACATACAAAATCCATCTGTGGTCCAGAAAATGTAAGAAATCTACTCGATTCTGTGCTCTGTGTTACAGCAGGCTTTTAAGATGGGAGTGTAATGGCCAGTGTTTTGAGCCGAGAGCTGTAATCCAACTCTGTATGAAAACTTTTTTCACAACCTTCATGGAAGCTTGCAGAAGCATGTGTCTTAAATCTGATACAGACTTTGGCAGTAACACAGGCAAATTTTGGCTCAAATCCCATTTTTTTCCTACCAATAGCATAGCAGTTTTTAAACTAACTGATGCAATCTAAACTCCCATTATTTTAAAGAAGATTACCTGAAACATGAAACTTCAGCACACGTTCTTACACCACACACATATTTTATGTTACTTCTCTGAAAGAAAAAAGAAAGAGGGAGGGAAAAGAGAAAGACTGACTTTATTTCATGTTTTCTATTTTATGTTTTGTATGGGTTTCTGAGTAAATTTTAAAAACCAAAATTAAGAACTGTCTTTGACAACAAACAAGATTTTGATTTTTTTAAAAGAAAGCTCATGAAGCTACAGATATATAAAAGGACAAAACCTCTTTTTATTGCAACAAAACGCAACCAGCATTTTTGCTCCAAGATAAGGACATATTTTCTTTGTATATTTCTGCAGTTTCAAACAGAGATTTAAAAACAGAGATCAATAATTTAAAATTATAGCAGAGACAAAGACTTCGATGATTACCCATGTTAAATCTATATTGCTGTACTCATATATATTGTGTTCAGGAGAATAATTGCACTCTCACATGTTTTAATGTTTGCAGAATCAGACTCCACAGTTGTTAACATAAACAGTCAAGTACATAGTACTTCAGAGTCCTGGTTTCCTATCTTTGATGTCCAAACAAACACTGTCTTAAATACAAGTTACACTTCTCTACCTACCATTAGGTTGAATAATTTCTTCAGTATTGACCACAAATCGACCTTAGCAAGAAAATTATTTTAATCTAGTCTTTCCAGTTGTTATCTGTTAACTGTCATTAGATTTTTAAAAAATATATAACTCTACTATTTTTAGCTTTGTTTTTTCCCACTTGTTTTTTGAAAGCAATCTATTTCTCTTTTTTGGCTTCCTCCCCCACCCACCGCACACTAGTTAGTACAAGGACAGCAAGAATTTCACCTCTTTGAAATGAGAGGGAAAAAGCCTCTTTGTCAATGTACCTGCTGCTCCCCCTCATACCTCCCCTGCACCCAGCTGCCAGAGATATTCACAGTTTTGCACACCCCATGCTCCAAGGGTCATACTGTGTCTGTACTGTAGGTTATAATTCAAACTCTTTAAACTATTTCATTTTCATTTTAAATTACTGTGTTGTCTAAAGCTTACGTACAGTCACCTTGACCTCATTTAATGTCTCTGTTTTGCTTCTGATACTAATATCCATCTCCTTGCAGGAGCTGAAAGCCTGCTGAAAGAAATGGATAAGCCTCAGCCTCGGATACACAGCTTCCGAGCAAGGGATCAAACCAAAAATAACCTCTGTAGGCTCAGGACTACGTGAAAATAACTTTCTATCGACCTGTAGTTAACTGGAGGGAGTGTCTGGCCATACTCACCTCTCATTTATCGGATCATTTGGAGCACAGACACGGAACCACAGGAGAATCAAGAAGCAATATTTGCTCTCACGCCTTAAAGCCTGGCAAGTGGGATCCTTACACAGCCTGTCTCCAGCAGAGTCCAGGGATGAGCTGCTCTGTTCCCTGGTAGGGCTGGTGCCAAATGCCCATAAACTGCCCTTAAGGGACTGTAAGCAGTCTTGCATTAGAAGATTAAGGCTGTTTGGTTTGGAAATGTTGGAGGAAAACACTTCAGTAATATTTTCTCCATGTTGTGGTTCGTCACTGTTACTTACCAAATTCAGCTCTGAATTACAAATACATTTGGAAAGATCAGGCCTTTATCTTCCTCAAAGCAAACCATTCATCAGGAAAGGTCATCCACCTCTGGCTTCAGGGGGCTTTTTGGCAGGAAGACTGCACTGACCCTCAGGCACTGAATCAAGCTCCTTTATACAAGAGCAAGTTAGACGCTGCAGGCAGAACACAGAAAGTAGCTAGTCTCTCCCTTAGGACTCAGACACAAAGACTAGCAAATAAAGCAAAAAACCCTCTTGTTAACTGCAGAGGTCTCTAAAGCTGGCTCAAAGCTGTTAGTGAAAACAAGGGCAAAGCAAGAGAAACTCAGATAATAAATTTCTGGGAAACTTTTCACCATCTGTGTCACTGTGCTCATCCCATTCCCTATAGTTCTTGTCTCTCTCCTCAATTCCGGATAAGAGTCAGTTTTCTCTTCAGCACCACCTCAGCTCTGCTCCTTACACAGCTTTCTTATGATTTTTCCTGCCTAGTGTTTGAGGACAATTTAAATACTTTTGTGTTGGAACTCAAGTCTCAGAAGTATGGTGAGATTATATTGCAGTCTGCCTGCAACAGCAGTGAACAGACTTGCTGTCTGGCCAGACACCTCTGTTTTCATTTAATTTATGAACATAAGTTAACAATACACACACGCTCTAGTTTCTTCTTTTATTTCAGTTTGCTGTTGTAGAACCACCTGCTCAGTTCTGTGCAGGGTTTGGAGTTTGTACTTCTTTTAAAATCTAACACTGTCTAAAAAGGGGCTTAAATAAAATTTATGTGACTATTTAAATTACTTTTGTAACTGAATAATGAGCTCGACATACATCAGCAATGCTAAATACTGCATCATGAACTGAAATTTGAAACATATGCTACCTTTGGGTAAGCAACTAATAGATTACTATTGTGGCAATGAGTTAGCTCTTTGCAAGAACATCTTGAATTTTTTTAGTTCAATCTGTTTCTAATATTGATCAACACTGATGTCTGAAATAAACAATGTAAATTAAATCTATTTATCTACAAGCATTATGCATGATTTTTTCAATAATATTTGAACTATGAGTCTTCTAAAGTAATAGCCTCATATACATTGCACAGAAATCCTGAATCATTGATTCCTCTTCTCTGGTTTTGTGATGGAAGAGAACATATAAATGACCCAGAACTTGGTAAATGAATGGATTAATCATCATTTCTGGTTACTTTTATGATAGGATATGCAGACCAAGTGCAGTTTATTTACTAGAACTCCTCACCATGATGCATTGAGTGTTCTATATTTGGACTTCACAGCACATAAAGAGAAAAAAGGCCAGTACAGATGGCTAAAACTAAAGAAACAGCACCATATTTGACTCATGCATTTCTTGTATGCATGTACACACAAGGAACAGAAGAATTTCCTGACAATGCTGAACAACTCATGTTCTTCAAGCTGAAATCCTGTCAGGCGAGACAGTAAATTCCTTCAGTAATCTGAAAAGAATTTAGACCTGCAGATAGGCTCATATTAGTGTCACTATTAGCCAGAGAAAACTAAAAGGGAACACTCAAACAAACAAACAAAAAAATCTCCATTTGGAAAAATGTAACAAAAAATTTCAGGCTTCTAATGCAATAGTACACCATCAATCAATAGGACTACTCAGATCAGAGGTTTGTGAGGATATGTCCTAAATAAACTCCAATGAAATTGATCAGTTTGCAAAGTTGAAATTGGAGATAAATAAAGGCAGTGCATAGCCTTTACTTCGAAAAAAAGTATTGTTTCATCAGCTACTTCAGACTTGAAAGCTCTAAACCATTAGAAGTTTCAGTATGGCAGTGTTCAGAATAACTTTATTCCCAATGAAGGCAACTAAGTATTTTCAAGATGATTCTATTAGCAGATCTGTACATTCGCTCTAACTAATCCATATGCAGAGGAACTTGTTTTCTTGAAAGCTTCATAGAAAAAAAAAATTGAGATGGTTTATAAAATATTGCAAACAAGGACCTAACTTAGATTTCATAAAGCACACATGACTTAGCAGTTATATGGCAATCCAGTCACTTGGCACACATTATTAAACTAATTATCAAGTAATTACCAAATTAAAAACATTTTTTTGAAATAAAGCAATGTTTATTAAAATGGTTACTGGCATCAGAAATTTCTTTGAAATAGCAGAATGCTTGAAACATCACACTAATCCTAAACTGGATTGATAGAATTTAGGGGAAAAAAAAGGAAAATGCCGTGCACAGAATCTCAGATTCAGAGCATGAGAAGTCTCTGCCAAAGCCGGACTAGCACAGTGATGGGGACAGCACCACAGAGCCAGATCCAGAGCCATCCCTCTCATCAGCCACAACACTGCTGCATCTCCTCAAGTTATCCTGTAGCTGCCCTAAAATTAGATCATTTACTTGCTGCAGCAAACATGGAGCTTACAGCAGGATGCAAAACCAGCTGGGGAAGAGGGGAAATCCCAGTGGGTGCCTCTGCTGTGCTCCAGGCTGCAGTGGCTGAGCTGCTATCCACACCTCCATCTAGCTGGCTCAAGGTTCACCAGGGAATGTCTACACAAACACACCCTTGGCTGAAGGGCAGGCAAACTCCCAGCTCTCCACAGCATCCCCTGGCTCAGCCCTCCCCTGCTCCAGGGAGGGACAGCCTTGGTAATGGAGGAGTGCTGTCAGCAAAAGGCAGATAGAAATCACAAACAAACACTGCTTGAACTTTTGAGAGGTGTAAACACCATGTAGATGCTCTGGCTTTGAATAGGCTCTGCCTCAGCCTTATGAAGAGCACAGCTGCCTTGTTACCCTTCACTGGTTCACATTTGTAATGCCTAATGCATGGAAAGACAGAAAAACTCTCTGGGGAATGGCTGCTGTGCTGAGCTTTATATCAAGTATGAAGAAATTTGTGCTTCTTTTGTTTCAGTGCTTCCTTTGTGTCTGTCTGTGTAACTCCAACTTCTAAGTCTAACCTACAGGAATATATATACCTGATCCAGAGAGTAAGAGCTCTCTCTGGGTTCCTGTTATTCATATTTATCTTTAATAATGGGAACTCTGTGCCTGCTTGTCTTCACCTCCATCTGTGTTTACATATCTGTTAATGAGGGCATAACTGAAACAATAATCAAACTTTAATTACAGAGGTGTGTAATAGCTTTCATGAGCCTTTATTTCACTTGTTATTTTATAAGTTCTCATTTCTTTCTACAGAGAAGTGGGAGAAGCTGAACATAAAGATAAAACAGGTCTTGCAGTTAAGGAGAAGGGTAAAGGAAAAAGTGGGGAGGTAGGGGATGGGTGAAACAGAAGAGAGAGGAGGAAGGAGAAAAGGAATTCTGACCAGATTATATCCTTCACACTGACTGTAGCCAGGCCCTTGGCTCCAAACTGACATTGAACCAACCACTGGCTGGTGTTCAAATACACCTGAGGATCACTACCTGTTCAAGTCACATCTGGAACAGTTCACAAAGCCAAGGCAGGAAGCAGTTACCAAGAGGATGGATTCACCATCCAGAGTTGGTGAATGCCTACATTCAGTCTGAGGCTTCACCCTCAGCTACTGTACAGTAGGAAAGGGAAGTGTGACTGCAAAGCACAGTGAGTATCCAGACTAATGAAAGTGTTGCAAGCAAAGCACACGAACTCACGGGTTCTCGTAAGAAAGAGAATAATAATACATTCTCATTTTCTCCAGCGCACGTGGCACTGTTGCTAAATTACCCTGGGAATTAAGGTATGCACAGCTTGCACCAACTTGTGTAACTGAACAGACATTTGTTGCACTGTGCTCATCAAACCCAGAATTTCTCAAGAGAAAGAGGTGACTGCAGGTGATATCAGCATCCTTAACCTTGCAGTCTCTGCTAATGTCTTGAGTAAGCCCACATGGCAGAGCAACATTACAGCTTGTACTTCAAACATTTGCTTTCTTCTCATCCAGTAGAGCCTCACAGCAATATAATTCAAGTGACTGTAAAGTGGATGGTGGCAGAAGAGCACCTACAAGACATCAAGGAAAGCATCTTTTACATGAGAAAATCCCCATTTATTCTGTTGCATTCTCAGAGGTCAAGAAGCAACTATAAGTTATGGTACTGGAGAGTTAAAGCAAATTTGTGCAAGAACATTTTTCTGAAGCAGTTGTTACCACATGATCACCTTCAAGAGCTCCTGGAGAGTTTCTTCCATCTCATCACAACACTTCTTTGAGGTAAGGCAAACCTTGTGACAGGAGTGGAAAATGTAAGATTAGCTTCATCTTTGCACTTCAGACACCAGGCTGCAATTTGCCACAGGCTCCCATAAGCAGCTGGTGGAACTGTAGGCATAACTTTGTCTATCAGCACAGAACAATATAAATACTCTCAGTCACATCTACATACAATTAGCTTTTCGCCTTTTTATGGACTTTATAATCATATCCATTCTGCTTAAAAAAAGTTCTTGGTTAAATGCAATACAGAACACCTCAAGTTCAAGTGCCTGGCCAAGTTCCAGGGCCCAGATTTTTCTCGCTTCCTAGTTCTGATGTCCTGTCAAGGAGATGTGGTCTTGAAAAAAGCAGAAACAACCCCCTGGGAACAGTTTCTGTGCCAGATCCCAGACTCTTGACCCAGTGGGTACAACCAGAGGATACTGTGAAAACATCCTGCCCTTCAAGGCCAGCAAGGAACTCCAAGACTAAGCCCCACACTAGACAGCTTAAAGATACCTGTTGTCACCCTCCCTGCTTCTTTCTGTCTTCATTGAACAGAAAACAACGTTTTTAGGACCTGTCAGCATTAAAAAGTCTTAGGAACAACTGTCTTCACCAGAATTCCTCCTAAACAGAGGCTTCTGCTCTTCATATAGATATTTTCACAAATAAAGGCTTTAAGTGATCAGAGAAATCAGTCAGAGAAGTAGAAGTTAAAATGTTCATGGGCAGAAAATTTTGTTACAAGTCCAACGATAACTGAAATGACATTGTAAGAAGTAGGACAGCAAGAAGGTGATATTAAAGGGATTTATACCATTGTTTCCTACAGGTGATTTTCCTACTCACTTCTGTAGCACCCTGAAGTGACTTCCTTGGAGCAGTATGCACATACACAACAGATGGCCAAAGAATGAGTACAGGGCTGAGCATAATTCTCCTTGCAGGGAACACCCCAAAAGGGTGCACAGAGCTACAGCAAAGCACTGAAAGTTAATTTCAGGACTTATACCTATCTGAGGACACTTTAGAGTAACAACACCTCAGTAATATGAAAATAAAACCCTTCTGGTGCAACTTAGAGTTTGAGGATGAAGTGGGTACTGTTTACATATTGTTTTGCTGCTTTGACACTGACATATACTAAGCCAATAAAAGGACAAATTAGCTCCCTGACATCAGCAGGAGAGAATAAATGAAAGTTGAATGTTGATATGTTTAGATAAGAAAATGTATGCTTCAAAGTGTATATATTACAAAGTTCATCTCTAGTTCTAATAGGATGATTTTTTGACATAAAAGCAGTTCTGTTTTTACAAAAAACCCACCATTTCCTATCTTTATTACATCCTATTGCTATCAATAATGTGTAAGCATAAACACAGTTTGTCAGTCTCACCCTATATATTTCCCATTGAAGACAAAATAAAAGATGAACTAGCTAACTGAATCTCCTTCAGAGTTTTCAGCCCCACGTTGTTTGTGCTGACCCAGCTCTGCCTGCATACAAGATCCAATTAACATTTCAGATCCAACATCCTCTGGCCAGTCACCTGTGTGAAACAACCTACTTATCTCTAATGCCCATCCACTGCGGAGATCAGGGTTCAGAGGGCCAGGTGCCATCAAGGCTTCTCAGAGGGCTGGGGGTGTTCTGACATTCTTTCATCTTGGAGCCTGCTGGTCTCACAGCCAATGCAAACTTATTTTTATACGGATGAGACTGATGCCCCCACATCTGCTTGCAAGCGTAGGAGTCTGCCCTTCTGTTCAGGTACCACAGAAAACTTGATGGATTCCCCACCAGCAGCAGTGGTGTAGAGGAGAATAATTCACTTGGCCATATAAACTGTAAGGTTTTAACTAGAGTGTTTTATAATGTCACAAGAGCTCTGAGAGACCTCTTTAATTATCTGGGAATTACCCTCTCATTGGTATTAGATGAATATACCATGAACTTAAGCATCCAGCACTGCCTTTTGGCCAGGGTATTCATAACAAAATCCTCCAAGTTCAGGAGGGCAGCCAGGGCACAGAAAGCAAACTTATGCTGCTTAAAAGAGAAGGGGAAAGACAAGAACCAAGTGAAATAATGAGATACATATTCTTAAATCCACATTGACTGCTGTATTATTCTTTAAACAGTGGAGAAATTTTATAGAAAAATTTCCAATTTAAAAAAGTAAACACTATTTAGATACTGAAACAGGAGTTACTTATTTAAAGAAAAAAAAAAAAACTAAAAAAAAAAAAAAATAAATAAATGAAAAGCACAGAAAACAGGCAGACATGAGTCCAAAGGAAATTAAACCTTAATTACTAAAAAATTCTCTGGGAATAGATTCTTGCTGTAACATGTTAAAAGCAGTAATAGTTAACTTAATATCAAATTTTCAACAAGGTTTAAGACACTGAAAAAAAGCCTCTAAATGTATCTAAATCTTCAATTCTAGCTATTCTCATCCCTTCAGTTTGACAGAAAATCTTCAGTAACAGTCTAAGCAGACAAGATTTTAAAGAGCTGAAAAGGTTGCAAAATCTTTCCAGGCTCCATAAAAAAACACCAAAAACGCAGATTTTAATCCAATAAGCAGGTTTGAATCAATTTATTTTTTTCTGTACTGACTGAGAACTAAGAATATCCCTAGACTGTTAAATATAAAAGAAGCAGTGACAGAGCTTTGAGTATTGGATCTTTGCTCCTCTGCCATAAGTCACGGACAGTTGCCTTGCTCCATGGTCCTGTTTTGGCCCACTCCAGTTAGCTCATTCCAAGGCAACACCCAGGTATGGTTCTGGCAATAGTTCATTCCAGAGATCTCTTTCCAAGGCTGAAGCAAGGGGATTCCCTGATTCCCCTCACACTGAGCTTTACAAGCAGGATTTGCTTCTTCAAACATGCACAAGTGTCTTCCTGCCATGCCCCAAGGCACGGTATATGCGTAATTATGATCTAATAATTAAGTCATAAGGATAATAATGTTTAAAAGTCTTTAAAAGGGATAATTATTACTTAAAGCCACAGGAACATCACATGGCACTTACAGAAGATATCTGGCCAAATGGTCCAAGATTAAGACAAGCTGCTCTTAATCCTGATGGGGTGGCCTGAAGCACTCTGGACACAAATGTTTTGTCCTCAGGGAGAGAGCCTGTCCTTTTATCCAAAATCCTACAAATAGTCCCAAGGGACCAACTGAGGCTTATAAAATACATGCTATTAGGAATGTTCTGAGCAGATCTGAATCTTCACTGGCCTTCGATATAAGCAATGTTACTTGATGATACTTCCTTGATTTCAATTATCTCCTGCCACTGAGGGACAAAAACAATACAGCAAACACATTTCAATAGATAATTATTTAGGAATCTTTCTGCCAAGCTGGACTTCACAGTCAGAATATTCCTCTGACATAACACCCCACCCACCATTTTTCTGCCTACAATAAAGAGCACTCAGCATAAAAGGAAGCAGAGCACAGCAAAAGATCAGATGAGACAGAGGGTGAGAGGATCCCATCATGATGTAGATTCATGAAGAATCATAATGACTGACTGTGGCTGTCTACTTACTTCCCCAAAGAGACACTATTTCCCTGTTACAGTCTCACAGAAGATCCCCAAGGCTGGAAAAGTAGGCCACACACAAAAGAAACTCATCTGGAGAAAAGTTAGTATGCTAAGTGTAACTACAGACCTATTATTGTTGTCTTTTTGTCCTATTTTTGGGGAAAAGAGACTTTTTTCTAGGATAGTTAATTTTTTTATAATGGCAAAAGACATTTAAAATAAATGATCAGTCCAGGTGAAATTAATCTTGATAATGTCAAAGAAAAGGTCCCCTTTACAATTCCAACTTCAAAATTAATGGACAGGCTGAAGGATTTATGTGTATGACAAAAATCAAGAAAAAATTGACCAATTAATGAAAGACACAACCATAATGAAATATTTAGGAGCTTTCTGATCTAAAATATTGAGAGTAGGTTTGTAAATTTATACTTTGCAAAGTCTGCAAGGTGGTGTCAGGAAGGTTATGAACCAACAGTTATGGCTTATGGCAACAATATCAGCAACTCTCATCTTAAACCTTACACATAAATGTCCTTCAGAGTGCAATAATTAGGGCAGAAACACCTTGTCCCCAAACTGAGCAGTCATTGTCAGTCAATACACTATGGTGAAGTTTAAGTTTTTGTTTACCATCACCATGTTCTGTGAATAAAACAGACATGTAGAAACAGACATAAGAAAATAAATACAGGAACCAGCTTGTATGTTCTTTGAAAACACTTTTGAATTTTTTTTTTCTCAGAAATATTGTGTTACACTTACAATTCGGTTTAAAATCTTTACAAAAGGGTTTTTCTTCCCTGAATCATTCAGTTTCACTCTTTCATAGTGTTGACTGGAAGAAGGCTATTTTCTCTCTACTTTTAAGACAAATATGTGCAACCAGCATGTTCTCAAATACTGGATATAAAGGATGGCCCAAAACCTTTTGTTGTTGCATGGACTATCAGTCTTCACTGTCACTCCATCCCCATTTAACATTAAATACCATTTTTCTAAGCCGCATATAGGATTATTTATGTAGTAATCTGAAATTTGAATACATCAAAAGTGCCCTTTTATAAAGAGCATATATTCCCTGAAGAATTTATTTCTCCTGTCCTTTCTGAGAATTCTAAGTTGTGCATAATTAGTACAACTTTGCCAAAGCCAAAATATAAACTTCTGAGTTATATGAGATCATTTTTTCCCCTCCTCCCTTTTCGAAGGGATGGCTGGAAACAGCAATGTTGTGATATGAAAGATGATTTCAGATTACACATAAATGCAGTTTCTATGGCCTGTTCCTGGGCTGTCAATTTCTGTCTTCATGGTTAAATGTCAAAGCTTTGTCTATAGTCCCAAATACTGAAGTCAGTTTATAAAATGGGGAAAGCTAGCTATATAAAGATAGATTACATATGTAAAATGTCTTACTATTTATACATGAATTGCTTACAAAGATTTGCAGAGTAGCATCAAAGACAATTACATAAATGTTCACAGGCAATTTTTTGATACATTGTGAACACTGTTATTTTTTGTAGATCAAAATGTTCCAACAGACAAAATACATCTTACATATCTTTCACTTATAAATATGGCCAAATCAGATAAGAAATATTTTCCATTGCTAACCTGGGCCAAGAATGCTAACTAACAGCAGAGTTCACAAGGGTCTCTCTGAAAATAGCTGTTCTAAATATGTGGTTAGATTAGACTGTCTAACATTGTAAGAGCTCAAGAAAGCTATCTGAAAAGGCTATCTTTCATTTCTAATTGTATATTTTCATAGGGTATGACTTTTATTGGCTACCACATTTAATCCCCATTGACTCTGCTTCCCTTCTTCTAGTACTGAGGATTAAGCAATAATTCCCACCATCTTGATACACACAGACCAGACCAATTAAACTGTAACATACATATTGAAATCCTGATTACTGTTTCATATTTTGGTGGGAAGTATCATGCAGACTCACAGATTGCCCTAAATCTCTCAGCAAAGGGAATAAGAACTGCAGACATGAACATGGAAAAACTGTCCCTGTGCTCTGATCAATCTATTCAGCCATTTACAAAGAGAGCACAGGAGAGCTGAGCAGCCAGATGCTGCAATACAACATCCAGGTCCCCCTGCTGGGTTGGGTACTGTCAGGGGCACATTTTCTCTCTGGCTGCTCTCTGTGGGTGGCCCCTGCCTCCCCCAACAATGTGCAGGCATGCAGCCCCACGGAGATAAAAGGGTGGAGAGCACTGGGTCCTAAATCAGTTCCAGCAGGTGGGAAAACGGATCGGATGGATAACATTGGGCATGTAAATAAGAATCTCATAACACAAACCTCTTCTGTGGGCATTTTTTCTTTAAAGCACAGTGGTGTCAACAGTGCTCAGACACTGAAGAGGAAATGAAAGCAGTAAGCTGTCAAAACACCAGCACGTTGTTCTGCTCAGCCACAGACTTCTGCTGTTTTTATGAAGTGCAGCATCTCACATACTTGCAAATCTTGTCATCTTGCCATTTGCCACAAGTCTTGTCATCTTGGCGTGCACCAGAGTGCTGCTTTTGGAGAGCTGAACAGAAGCTTCAAGGAGAGTTGATTACAGATGAATCAACCATACACAGCACCAGGTGTGGTGTGAAAAAAGGTATCAACATTGGAGTACAATGAGACACAAACCCCAAGTTTAATATAAGGAGTTTAGGAACAGATAGAAAGGACAACAGTGAACTGAACTGAGGGGTTTCACAGACTTGGTCAGTGAACTGTTCACACACAGATAGGTCTGTGGTTAAAGCCTTAGGTACCATTGCCATCTGAGGAACAGACAGAAAGGACAAGTTTAGAAGGTGTCTTTTCTCCTTGTTTCCAATGTCGCAGACACAAACAAGGCAGTGTAACAGACTGGGAGCATTCCTAATGTTGCCTTACGGCTCACTTGCAGTCAGCAAGGTAATTTTGGACAATGATTGACTCTCATGGGAGAGTTCAGCAGTTCCTTCAAAGGCTTAAGTCAGCCCTAGCAGACAACTGCAGATCTATGCTGCTTCTTGGTTTTGTGCATATGTAACCTCGCACAAATGTGCTCTGATCAAGCACCAGAGTAGTATCGACACAATATTTCCAGCTTTGGCTGTGGGAGCTGAACAGTCCTGTGCATTCAAAATCTGAAGCCTAACAGCCTCTGAAACTGCTCGCACTGAGCCAAATCACTCACTACGCAAGGAAGAGACTTGTTGGTACCTATCACGGATTCATTTCCTCTAACTCTGGATTTCACAAACAAGTGTATGGGTTTATCACACCAGGTACATGCATGTGCTTTGAAATGAGGCTGGTGCTCTAGTGAGCCTGTTTGCTTCCACTGACCCTGAAGTGATTCAGAGTGACTGGCTCAGGTGTGGATGGATTCAGTCTTCACAGTCACAAGTGACTCCTTCAGCTGTCGTTCAGCCATGTAATAAATCAGTGTTTTCCAGATGCATTTTTCTTCTGCCTCTCATACACTGCCTGAAAAATGTCAATTTCCTAGAAACATTTTAAATTAATATGCCACAAGCCAATAACTTACCACTTGCAGAATTCACAATGCATCCCATCTGGGGTTGTTGCTTCACACAAATTGAAATATTTGTGTCCTTCTTTCCTCAAGGTGAAATGAGGTCTTCAAAATTTTCTGCAGGTCCATAGGCTTTCAGGCATTCTGTCCATTTTAAATATCTTCAGACTAATAACTCTTTATGCCTTAGCTGCTATCCTGACATTCATCTGTAGCAAAAGATTTCCCTTTAAATCAGCTAACTCCATATTTTATTTAATCTTTCTTTGGTATAACATTGTTTTCACCTTTGAAAACTCCTCTCCATTAATATTACCACTTTTTTTTCAGGGTATGTAGGCTGCAACAAAGAGGCCGTTAAAAGTAGGCAACAGCTTTTGTTCTGTATTGAACAATGCTGCATCAATGGTGTAAAAAATTATTCAGTAGAAAACATAGTTACTATCTGAGATGAAGAGTAGCCTTACTGGAGATGCTATTACCAATATTACATACATATTGGTTAAATTCTAATACTCCACACATGGAGTATTTTTTCTAGTATCAGAACACCCTAAAAGTAGCTTCTTTTCAAATATTAATCAGGTTTTAAGCCAAGTGTTCTTTGCACATTTTTTCCTGCTTTTGCAGATGAGTTAATATTGCAATCAAATTATAGCTTAGTGCTTAAAAGGATTTTGGTGTGTTCAAATTTTCAATTAGTACCACATGAGAAACATTCACATGTAAATCATGCACACAACATTCACTTAACACTTTACCAGCAACAGATAACTCAGTTCCATTCTGGAATACATTTGGTACCAGGAATACATCTGCAGTAAATCAGTGGATGGGAATCCCAGATATTACACTGACCACACTTTCTACATTCCCTTCACTTGCCATCTGCAAGGGATCATTTTTCTTTGTGATCACCTCTGACAGAAGGAAGAGGGGTGTCCTTAAGTACTTAAGTCCCTAAGTACTGAAATTTTCAAAAGTGTCATCTCATACCTTTCAGACTCCTATTTTTTCCCATTCCATCCATTTTTTAATTATTAGAGTTCATCATTAATAAAAATGAAGGGTATACCTAAGTAATTTTTTCCCCAGCTCACATACTTTTAAGACTAGAAGTACATAACCCATGACTCTTTAAAAACTACTTATCTCCATCTGCAATTATCTCTTAAATCAAGATCTGATTGCTAAATATCACTCTAGACTCTAAATCCCTCATTTGTGAACATCTGTTGACACCAGGTCTGATGCACTCCTTTCGTGCTTACCTTACAAACTGACTGGATGCCACATCGTCTGCACCTGAAGCCAAACTGCAGACTTGGATCAATACATTTGGCTGATACTCCAGTGACTCTGGAGAACATTACAGCAACTCAGATCTCCAAGGATAATATCACCCAACAGCAAGAGTATTGCATCCTCCCAAATGAATTATTCTTAGAAAGGTACTTCAGGACAAAGAAATATCTTCCAGCTTCTCTGTCAAATGAACTGTTGGTTGTGAAAACTGAAAGGACTTGACCTATTTGTTTGGCATGGTATTGCTTAATTTTGCATTTCTCTCACTTTGAGAAATGACAATATATCACCTTATCTGGTTTGGCTTCTATTTGTGTTCTTATCTGCAATTCTGAATTATCATAACTGCAAACTATTATATTTTGGCTGCAAAGAGGTAGGAAAATTATCCTACCATAATTTCTAAAATTTATGGGATCATGTTCAGTGCTTTTAAATGTTAAAGAAATTATTTTTAAAATCACTCAAATCCTGGAACTAAATTTTTACGCTACATTGTTCACCAAGAACTCGTGGCAAATGGATTGCAAAATGCTTCCCTTCCATATGTCATGTCCACAATCAAACTAACAAATCTGTCACAAGTAGTGATAAAACACCTGGCAAAAAATTTGACCAAAGGTAATAAAAACAGTCACCTTGCTATGAAGCTGAAATATGAAGAACATTGGGATGCCACTCCTTTTTAAGACATTTCAGCTAAAATAAGTATAGTTTTAGCTAGAGTATAAAAGTGAGTCTCATAAGAAATTGTCAACTAAATCAAGCCTTACCCTATTTCGGGTTTCATTAAGGTAAGACACTACACCAATTCTTACTCAGCATTTTGAAAGCAATTATGTCTTGTGGATATGGTAATATGCAGAGACAGAAGAAACACAGGGTGACTCTTTTGAGAAAGATGAGGTGTCTTCATGTTATTAAGTTCAAAATCCCAATGATATTGAACCTACCTCAAAAACAGCAGGTCAAAAGTGAAAATATGGCAACTAGAATACTACTGAGCCACCTCCACTACTGCATTCATGCATTGACAGAGGGTTGGGTTAGAAACTCTGTCTCTATTTACAAATATGCATGGAGCTTGTCATCATGCAAGAAGAGATAAGTAAGTTTATTGTGATTAAAGTGATCTGCTAAATCAGAGCCACCATCTCCTAACTCATTCACAGCTTGAGGTCATTCATTCATGGATCACCTTGTACCCTAACCCTTTGCTAATGGAAAATATTTGCTCACTAGGTTCCTGTTACTTCACATGCCTCGACCATCTCCAGTCATTCTTCTACAACCAGCAGCAAGATTCAGCATGCTGATTACAGCAATTGGATACAATCCTCACCACTCAACTACAGGCCTATTCATTCACACCTGTGTGATACATTTAATGTGCAATTTGGGGTGATTCACTATGCCTAACTTCCCATCTTCATTTCTCTTCTAATATGTAATTTGTAACCTATGACCATAAAGACAAAAGAGTTCTTTGGACGTGTTACAAGCTCGTAATGATTAACATTATTCCTCATCTGACCTTTTATTTAAAAGCAGCTAAAACTATGTTTTGTACTGCAAATTAAATTGATTTCTGGTGCAAACCAAATCCACTGCCGTAGATAGTAAAAAATTCTCTTTTATATAGCTAGCAGGAAGAAATGTGTTACAAATGTGAAAGAATTACACAATGCTGAGATTCTGCTAATCCTGAGGGCAACCACCGACTGCTGAGACTGGCACATGCTGTGTGGGGAGCTGCTCCCAAGAGGAAGGCTTATCAGATGGGTGCAGGCTGCAGGATGTGGCCTTGGGTTCTCTCCAAGCCACGCAGAATGTGCTGCTTTCCAAGCCCAGCCTGCCTTCTGCTGCTCTCGCACTGTGCTGAAACATCTGTTTTCTATGAGACCAAAATCACTGACCAACTGTTTAACTCTTAGATGTGCTAGTTTAAAGGAATCATCCAGGCAATTAAAACAACTAGTTCCCGAAAATTCATCTCTAATGGATGTGCCAACTTTTATTTATTTATTCCTTTCACTCCCCTGTGAATTCAGAGATGCTGATGAAGTGTAGATTACAAGTGATGTTTTCCCTGTGGTTCTGGGGCACCTGCAACACCCTGTCTCATGGGGTGGGTGAGAGTGGAGTCCAACTGCTGCCTTCATCAGAACAGAGCTCTTAATGGAGCCTCCATCCATCCCATTTGTGGTAAGCTCACATTATCACTTGAATAATTCTTCATGAGTAATCTCCTTTTGTGAACTGACTGACACCAAAGGTACATTCACCTAGAAAGGTCTTCCCTTACTACATAAAAAAAAAGTAGAGATATTTTCTGCTATACATTGCATATATTCTTAGTACTCCAGACTGAAATAAGTAAGACATTGCAATCTTACTCTGTGTTCCTTTCAAAGTCTGTCTGTAGTAGATTAAATATGAAAACATCTGATTACCATTAGCATCTGTAGTTAATCTTCCAGTTGCAGTCTGACAATTAAGAAATCTACAGAAGCCAAAAAATGAAGGAACAATGAAACACACACTTGAAATACCACATTAAAAATGTTACTGTTTGAGCTGTCTGTGGTTAAGTCTTTCCCTGAAATGCCTACTCTTCATCTGTTCTCACATTGGTACAGCTGGTATGCATGAAGGCATTTGGAATGCTCCTCACAAGTTTATAGAGCTGACAACTACACTTATGTTTCTTTTTTTTTTTTTTTTTCTTTTTAATTCACACCAAGTGAAACTATTAAACCAATTAATCAGCATGAATTAAGCAGTCTTCATTCACTAAAGGCAGCACAGGCCCACACTCTCACTTGAGGTGTTTTGAACCATCAAGTGCATGCTTTTCTATGCAGAAGCTAAAGTTTTTTCTCTCATCCACTCCACCATCAGCTGAGACAAAGATATTCAGCCTTGCTGGTCAGCTTTGATCTTTGTTATCCAGAAAGCAATGAAGATCTTGCAAAATCGTCTCTGATGTTAATCCATAATTACTCTTCCAAGGAAACAAGCTCTTTTCAAACAAACTCCCCTAGATAATAAAAGTATGTTCTTGTGCTCCAGTCCAACACCTCAAAGTCACACTTAGTAGGTGGGGATTACATCTTTCAATTCCTGTTGGTTTTCTGTCAGTGGAATTTGAGCTGCCCTTAGGTAGTTTCAGATCAATAGAGTCATCCTACTCTCATACACAGGAGCCCAGCTCACATCAAACTCTGTGTTGCTCTGTCCTGAAAGCAGAGTTTGGGAACAGGTAACTGCCTTTTTCAATATGTTACCAAACACTCAGAATGCAGAACCCTGCAAAATTAACATGCTTTTCACCCTATAAAGGTGAAATATTGTATCTCCTTATGAATCACACCCGGTTCATTGTTCTTCTTCTCCCACTTTCCTCCTCCCACAAAACCAATAACCTTCTTACCTGTAAGAAGGTGGTGTATGCTTGATTTCTTTGTCCAGCTTGAAGCCCAGGTACTTGTATGTGGCTAAGAATAAAGCAAGCAGGTAAGGAAAATATGTATACATATTTAGAAGCTAGTTTGTAATTTGTAAGATGTCTAGGGCCACTATTCAAAATCAGTCTCTTTTGTTCTTTGGAAGTCAGCTGTAATATCCTAGGTAAATGGAGTAGGAGTTGAGGAAGATTTCTACATTTTTACCACTATGGCTGTAGTAATAAAGCTGTAATGACAGCTGTATAAACATAATGTGGAAACAGAGAAAAAATAATTGTAAAATCCAAAGCCAAAGTAGCAAACGGGAAGAAAAAAAAAAGAAAAGGGGAAATCTGGCTGATGTTAATATTCAATATACTTCCTCAGTACACTAAATAGAAGTATATAATGTTCATTATGAAGGAATGAGGTCATACACAGTAGTTTTATCTTCTTTCTGTTTTACAGCTCCTGCCCTACATCATTTTTCTCTGTATTCTTGAAACATGTATATAACTATGAACTCTTCAAAAGAAAACAGGGAATCTGAAAGGAGTGAAATTACTAGTATGTATGAAGAAATGACTTGTTGTAATCACTACTGAGACAGTAATGCAAATTAAGGGAAACTTGGAAAAATTAAAATTCTAAACAATATTACACTTCACTGAAAACGTTATTCTTGTCTTTAGAGATTACTGACAAACTAGAAGAATCACCACCCTTGGACTGATATTCCCTGGCAAAAATGTTCAAAGTGTTACATCACACAGTTTTATAACAAAAAAATTCTTTATAGAAATCAATAGCAATTGTGAAATCTCATCCATGCAAGTGATATGACTCAAATAAATAAATAAAAATATCCATTAGGAACAGCAATAAAATATTTTTTCCAGTGCATGTTTAATTGGCTTACCATTATTTGGAAATGTTTCTAGTTAAAAGGCAAATCCAGATGTACATTAAAAAAGCCTTTTATTTCTCTCCCTTCGCCAAATAAAAAGACAGTGTAAGCACATTGAAGTTAGACATTGATGTTTTCCAAAATATACATCAGCCCTCCCCAAAAAAAGCAGTAAGAATTCTTTGGAACTTCCTGCAGTGTTGTATAACAACCAAGGCACTCCTGCCTTCCCCTCTGCAGCTGGATGAAAGAAGCCCAGGTGGTTGTTGGAGGGTCGTGGCAGTATTTGTCCACTCGGCTGTAACGAACAGGGTTAGGAGGTCAGCAGAAGACTGCCCAGGTTTAAATGCTGACACATTTCTCTGTCATCTTTCCTCAGTGGAATGCTGCTGCCTTTGATCACCTTCTAATTCTTATAGACCCCTCTTCTTTTCAAAGGTATCAATTTAGGGATTATTCCTGGAAATGCTGCTGAGATCATGTGTTTTTCTGAAGGCCTATTGAATCTAATGTGTAAAATTAAACCAAGAGTATATCCCTGAGAAAAGTTGAAGTACCTTAATATAGAATTAAATTTCTTCTTAAGATTCCTAGGAAAAAGCTGAAAGCTACTCAAAGCTTAAGAAGTTTTCAGGGAGCCCCTAAGGTGTTGTTTCATCCCAATGCTATCCCATCGTAGGTTTTCCTCAACTCCTCATGGACTGCAGGAGGCTTCACAAGACAGTATTCTGTCCATCCACAGCCACAACAAAAAGCAGATATTCAACTGACCAGAATTGCCTGGACAACAGTAAACCAGAAGCACAGCCTTCCTCTGTGCTCACAGAGATTATTCAAATACGTAATTCACGGTCACAGGCATGACCTTTCCTGGTCTCTGATGACTGATTTCAGCTGCTGATGTGTCTGTTTGCCAGGAAAGTCAGCTGCCAGCAAGCAAACCAACTGGACCTTTGTGGGTGCCAGGCTGCACAAGTGGTTACAGAAAATGCGCAAGAAACCATCTTTCACCATCTATGTTTTGCCTAGAAAGGACAGGTTGGACACTCTGACCATACAGTGGCAAATTCCTGAGCTAAGTTATATGCTTGGTCATATCACAGATGCTTTGAACTGCCTTTTCATCAACTATTTCATCAAAATACTGAATTGATAATTTCAGTGAAATCACAAAACCAAAATAACACGGTACTTATTGTAGATAATTTCTTGTAGACCTAGCCTGCAGCAGTCTTTATTTATATGCATTGGATAAAAATGAAGTAAATTGAGTTCAGAATTCACAGTGTCAATGCTCTGTAAATTTAGACTTAATCTAGTACTGCAACCATATAATAATGTATGCAATTCATTCCAATGCTCTTCGGGGGTTGTCATATTTCAAAATATGTAAACGAATGCTTAATGACTGTCTACTTTTTCCATTAAAAAAAAGCGCCCACAAAACCCGAGATTTCAGAAAGATTCTGGTTGTCAAAGCCTCAGAAAATGAGTTATTACTAAAAAAGAACACAGTGCTTGTACATCACTGAAATAACAAAATGGTATATTACACTCACCTGGCTCATTCAGCACATAAGTTTGGATACTAATGGCAAGAGAAATCATAGTTGAAACTTTGGGAAAAGACACTAGGAAAAAAAAAAAAAAAAAAAACCACAACCTCAACAACTCAACGCAAATTGTTCCAATACCTTGAATTGCCTGAGATAGTCACCTTTGGCTGCCTTTCTGGCTGATGGAGAGAAACAGAGATTTCAAAGGGTTAGTCATCTTCTCTTAAACAACAAAAAACTCCTGTGAACATAATCCAAAAAATTTCTTACATACTTTAAGGAGCATCTATAGCAAACAACTCTGCAGTACATACTCTGCTACAGACTTCTACAATTTGGGAAAATAAGTACCATCCTATTTTTACTGGATATGTTACATTTGAGCATAGTCTACATGGGCTTAAATGGAAGTTTGACAATGAAAATCATCAAAAAACAGGAAAAAAAAAATGAAGAGAAATGAGATTGAACATCTGCTTTACAGCACAGAAGAGATCACAGAGTCTTTGAGGTTGGAAGGCACCTTTGAAGACTGCCCAAGCAGGGGCAGTTATAACAGCAGTCAAACCACATCCAGTCAGGTTTCGAGTATCTCCAAGGATGCAGATTCCAGCACACCTTCAGGTAGCCTATGCAGCCCATACAATAGTTAATCCCACTGTCCATGTGTCCAACAAAGGTGCTGAATAGTGCTGGTCCCAGCACTGATGCTTGATGAACAAAAGTCATCACTGCTTTCCACTTTGACATCACAGCACTGACCACAACTCTCACTGGATGTGAGCATCCAGCAGGTTCCTTATCCACTGAGTGGGCCACCTATCAAATCCTTGTCTGCAGTTTTGAGACAAGGACGTCACTAAGAGAGTCCCAAATACACCACGTAGGTCATGTCATTCATTCTTCTCTTTCACCATCTCATCAGAGAAGGCCACCAAATTGGTCAGTCATGATTTGCTGCTAGTGAAGCCATGCTGGTTGTCACCAATCACCTCATTTCCCACTTGTCTTAGCATAGCTTCCAGGAGAATTTGCTTTATGATCTTGCCAGGCACCAAGGTGAGATTGACTTGCCTGTATTTGTCACATTTTGTTACACACCCTAACACTTTATTTTATGTGCTAACCAAGGAAAGACAGACTTACTTTTTTAAGAGTGAAACACCAGAAGACTAGGCTGTAGTCTTACAGATCTCCTTTCTGGCAAAGAGGTTGTTCCCTTCTCCTGTGATTTATAGGCTTCCCAAAACATTTATTTGGGGGATGAGGACAATAGATGGACTTTCCATTGCTGACAAGTTTCCCAGTCTGTCTTGGGTGGCCATTCAAAACTGAGAGTCTGTGAGGAACAGAAGAGGCCACAGAATACCCTGGGTCCAGGCAGATGGTGAACTCCCTATCTCCTAATAAAGTGTTAAATAATGTTAAAAATTGAGGGACCTTGATGTTCTTTTCCTTCCTGCAATTTTGCAATACAATCTCTGTCACCACCACTGGATAGTTCCCTGATTAAGGACTGAACCAGTCAAGGAACTGGCCCTTAGCAAGTAGTCTCACATTGTAACCAAATGCACTGTCTTGGTACAGAAAACATGAAAATCAGAACTAAACTGAATTTATAAATTCCCTTTATGAAATGAAGAATTTCCTATATTGTGCACCCTTCAAAGACTTTCCATTCAGAAGTCTTTAATTTTATCATCCCTACATTCTTTCCTTCCTTTCCTGAGTTTTATTTGTAAATGTGTTGTAATTATAAGAAAAAACATTGCCAAACATAAACTATGCAGCCTATTGAAATCACAGCTGCTCCAGCAGGGAAGCACTGGAGTTTTTAGCCCAAGTACGAGAGGCAGGAGTATGTATGTCCACACCAAATTCCCCTCCTGCAAATTAGAAATGATTTATGGACCTTTTTCAATATGTCCATTTTATTGCCAAAGTGAACCAAAATATAAAACATGAAATCAAGGAGACACTGAAACAGAGTGGGGTCTGCATACCAGAGCAGTCATAAATTTTTCAACATGTGGCTTCGAATGTATCCATAACTATTTTATAGTTATATTTTAAAGGTATTTTTTATTTAATATTTTCTTCAAGCTTGATCAATTTTTAAAATTTTTACAGAGTATTGTATTTAATTTCCTGCCCCAAGTGTAATTTACAACAGAGGTATGAAACACCATGTCTTAAGACACTATAAAAAATGAATTCATCTTCCTTCCTTTTTTCTTTTATTCTAGTAATACTTTCCTAAAAGAACAAAAAACCAAATAGTTTGCATGCAGAGTCTGTATTACAAATGTAGATTCCCATAATGGTTTGGGTTGGAAGAACCAGTTATTCATAATTTCAGGAACACCATCAGCTGTGCTTTGCATGGGAATCAGCCAAGATTTTGTCCAGTTTTTGCTTCTTAAAATGCCATGTAATTGATATATCCACTGTGTGAACAGCTGTTCTATGAGACTCACTCAAATCAATGCACCTTCTAGAATAATTGCTGTTTGTTAATATGCTATATGTTGATAATGATCTGTTTTGGTTTTTTCATATATTAAAGCATTAACATTTTTTGCCCTACACCTTGCTACATCTACCTTTGTTTTTCTGTTGTACATCCATCCATTTAGCCTTTCCCTTTCTCCTCTTCTCCTTCCTTCAGCTTCAATGAATCATGACCCAAAAGTGCCATTCCACAACCATCCTCTCGTTTTGATTCCTCTCTGCTCTCTCCCTAATTCCTTTAGGCCTTGGGCCCAACTTTACTCAAGCAGCTTTGCAGCAGTTTAACATCCATGCCTATCAGTCCCACATGGCACTCTGCCATGACCTGTACAGACACAAACTAAAAGGCTTTACATCCTAGAGAACTCAATGATGATCTTTATGACAGAAATCATCGCAAACAAATGGGGGAGAGAGAGACCAGTAAGGCAATCTGGTGGTGATAGGACTGGGCTCAACACAAACTCAAGTTATTATCAAGCTTGCTACAGATAGCTTGGAAAAGCTAGCTCTTAGGGAGAAATTAGAAATGTAAATTTCACTAAATGACTAGTATACTTAACAAACATAAATTTTTTAATGGAACAACAGGTTGTATCTAAAGATATAGCAAATATAAAAATAGTGTGGGGTCAAGACAAAGATGGACAAGGTAACTCTTAGTTCTAGCCATAGTAATTTTTACTTTTCTTAAGACGGTTCTTTGTAACCATTTTGTTGCTATCATTCTCCTGTTGCTTTGCATTCAATTTATATACCCCATCATTATCTTGGTATCTATCAGGTATATATCAGTTGCATCTGAAAGATCAAAACCTCTTTTTGCACATAGAACTCCCTTCAGCTAAACATAATTTCACACCAGTTCAAGATTCTTTCTATGCAGATACAAATGCAAAATAGTAGCCCTACATTATAAACTGTTTCAGGCAGGCAACACATTTGTGAGATCCTATGAAGCACAGAAAACACTTTGGACAGCTTGAAAACTTCTGCAGTCAAGAAAAGAATTGCCTCTGAAGATAGTAATTAAGGACTGCAAGCAGGATGGTAGGAAGAGCGAGAAGGAAAAAAAATTTTATTTTTAAGAGCAATAGCAACCTCTAAGTCAATAATTTCCTGGCTGTTAATGACCAGACGGATCAAGATCTCCTCCAGATGGCCATTAACTGCCAGGAAATAGTCAACTTGTTGGCCATTAGTGCTTCAAAACACCATTAAGGTACTGCTCTTCATTAGTAACATTCACGTGATGTTACTATTCACTAAGGATATGAATTCAGCAGAAACCCTTAGTTTTAACAGGCAACAGAACAAAAAAAGAGCTGAAATAGATGGATAGTTTCACTTAAGCAGAGCTGCATTGCTGCTGGAACTATGAGAAAGTGTTGCTTGTAGAAATCACTGTCAGCAGCATAAGCTCCACACATTAATCCACTTATGTGCCTTCTCTTATGTCCTGAAGGGACCACCCAAGGGGTGAAAGGTTAGTCTCCATGCCAAATCAACTAATGTTTCCCTGCTAATGTCCAAAAAGTATGTGACTGTTGGGATTAGGTTACTTTACCAGCATTAAGAGGACTAAGAGTAAAAATCCAAGTGTAGAAAGCACAACCATTTTGGTTTACAGTGGGACACACACATATGTTTCTTCCAACTAATCTCCAAACACTGTAATTTGCTATAGTTTATATAGTTTACTATATAGACTACCCTATGCTATAGTTTATATATGCTATGTTATATGTAATTTACTATGATTTCTGTAGTTTCCTGCAGAACTAGAGTTCACAGAATCATGTGCTGTGTATACATATAACTACTCTGGCTATTTACAGAGCTGTGTAGTAAGTTTAACTGATGAACCCACAAACAACTAGAGCTTATTTATGATAAAATCCCCAAAGTTAAAGTTAGATTAACCTATCTTTGAAAATACTATTTATGAGTCTTTATATGTATGTGAACAAATGTATGAACATCTATGAACTAAAAAAGTAACCATCTGTGAAGTTGTTAATTCAAAATGGGAAAATAACTGCTAATGTCCCCAGTCCAAGATAACGAAAGAGTAACAGGATTAAGGTTATCTATCTGTCTTCAAAACACCCAGTGAACACACCTAGAGGTCTTGTAGTTTTACTAGTTTTAACAACAAACACCAATATTCCTTAGACATCAGCCAACTCTTTTCTGAAAAAGATAGAACAGTCTCACCATGTCTTTGCCAAGTTTGGTTAGTATTTTTGTAACACATTTTGCACAAAGATTATAAAGAAAGCTAGAGAAGAACTCACAGGATTTTCTGCAAGATAAAACACTGCCAAATGCCCATTTGGTGCTGGTGCTAGAAGGCTTTCTCTGAACAACCTGTAAGGTTGATGCTGCAGCCAAGTTTACCCATTTTGAGAGTTCTTCTACATAATACTGACAGATAAAATTTATGCAACACTCAGTTATGTCCTCGAGGAGCTGCCACGAACTTTTCTTACCTGCACACCATGAATTGCATTTTCCCTGAGCTTACTATCCTGAATATGCTAAAAATTCTCAACAGATGCACAGTCAAGCTGTAAGTTTGGAGAGGCCTTGTTTGACGGGTCAAAGCTATCTTCCTGGAAAAGAGGAGATTTTTTTTTTAATTAATGTCTTCCTTTTTCCTGTATTTTTTGCTATGGTAGATTATATTTGTAATATGTTTGCTGATGTCTTCCTAGGGAAGTGATGATATTAAAATAAAAAAAAAAAGTAGAAAAATTAATATCCCCAGAAATACCAAAGATTCTTAGATGCTTTCTGAAGCACAGAAAAACACAAGAAATTCCCCAAAAAGGAATCATTCTAAAAGTGCCTGAAAACAGATGGTTTATGAAAAAGTCGTGAAAAATTCTGTAGTAACGTGAACCTGTGTAAATTAATAGTTCTGGATACAACTATTGTAAGGTCTTAAACTAATCCATCAATTTATGAAGAATTGAAAGTGCACACAAAAAATCTGAGGCTGGCAAGCAAGTTGGGTAGTCACTAAATGTAATCTTAGCACTTTAGTTTAACTTCTGTCAAGTGCCTCTCTGAAAAAAACATAGTACACTCTTGTAGCCCAGTGGTGTATTAACACAGCCTTTGGTTGAACTCACCAGTCCAGGGTGAACAGTGGAATCCAGGTTGCCTCTTTCATAGGGATCTGCCCCTCAGCACAAGAGAGAAAGTCATGGATAACGTTCTTGTAAAATAAGTCATTGGAGGGGAAAGGCTTTCCTTTGTTCCAGGCACTCTACACTGGTGTGCTAATATCAAAATAATTTCTAACAAGCTTAGAACAGTCTGCTAAATGTTCGATATAGCAATGACTTATGCCCAGATGTACAACACAAGCTTTCATTTAGCTCCCTTTTCTAGGGATTTGTAAACTTTTCTTCTGTTTATGCCCTGCCAGGCCTGTTCTGGTGAGCAATCAGATGGTTTTCTCACTATTTGATTACCTCACTCCATTTTTAGCAAAGAGTGGTCCCTGCCCGTTACAGGGTACAGATGTACTACAGTTCACTGCAAAGAATTAGAAAGTGCTCCTGTATGCACAGGCAATAGCAATGCCAGAAATTTAATTTTTATAATGAGGAATCATGACTTAGTTTCCAACTTTTAACAAGTTAGACACAATACAGTCATGTCGCATGTGAACATCACCTGCCTGAGGCGGCAATACACACAGAACATTCTCTCCATCTGTTGGTGGCAAAACAACTGCAGACATTAGAAGAGCCAGAACTTCACCCAAAGTTTTTTCTGAAAATTTATGTCATAGAAATCATATTATAAAAAAAAACCAAAAAAGACCCTAACAATTCTTCCTCAACTGATTTTATTGACAATAATGTAAAATATTGATTTGTGTAGGTTTATTATGTAACTTAGTATCCCTTTAAGAAAGCCTAAGGAGGATATGTTACTATTTTAAAAATGGCAAGATGCAATGATAGTGCAGTAAGAGAGTTGTTCTGAAGAGAAAATGGACAGCAAATCAGGACATCAGTTTCTATATCCAGCCTTTCTGCCAATTATCTGGTTGGGTAGACACTGCCTTATGCATTAACAGACCTAAATTGGTGTAATGTCCCTCATTTACCTCCTTTTTTGTGATTTTTCCAATATATTTTTCCTTTTACTGGCTGAAGATATGGGAAAGACAAACAAATGGTAAAAAAAAAAAAAAAAAAAAAAAAAAAAAAAAAAAAAAAAAGGCAGAAGGTTTCCTCCCTTTTTGCCTAGGGAGGGAAGAAAACCCAGGAAAAACATCCCAACCCTACCACATGGACCTACTCCAGTTTTTGCCAGAGGGCAGTAAATGTCAACACTGTAGTATTTCTTGTTTTGAAAATGAAGCAGTTTATTTCAGAACTATTAAACGTCCCAGCGGTGGTAACCCCTTCCTGTCTGTTGTCTTTTTGTTGGGCAGGTCTCTTAAATCATTCAAGGCTGCTGCCTGCTAGAGACTGAGTCCTGAACAAACGAAATTGCCCTTGCAGCCAGATTTCTGCAATAAGGCTACGCTTTGATCAGAGCCTTCCTTCTTTCCCCAAGGATGAGTTAACCTCATAAAAATGCATATCCTGCCCAAACGTTTGTTTGCTTCATTTATTCCTTTCTTAATACTACCAGCAAGATTGCTGAACAAACAAACTGCTGAGGCTGGGTATAAACACCCACCCTCCAGTGGCCGTTTGTCAGAGGTGGCCAGGACCATCCCACAGTTCATGCTCTAATTGCAGCCTGGGCGGCTGCTGTTTTTCTTGCCTTGGTTCAAAGACACCCATTGAGAACAAGCATCTGGCCTTGGACAAGGAGCAGGGATGTGAAATCTGAACGGTATAAGCAGACACAAGTCTGAGGGCTTTTTTTAAATATGTCTACGAATTCATCTGTGCTCTGCCTCAGTATATATAATATAACTCTTACTGGGAGTGAAGTTATGAATGTAACCAGAACTGCCTACCACCACAGGTTTTGTTTAACACCAGCTGAATTTAGATCTGATTGTGCAGACTCCTGCCCTTATCTGTACCCCACTCATCAGTATCCAGGGGACTGTGGAGCAAGACAAGGAAGGATCATGCATAACAGAGCTTGGTGAAACATCATAGTCTTATTCTCTATTTTATTATAAAGTGCAATAGATGAAGTTGCATGGACCATGACCATCTGTGAGGTAGGCAGCCAAAGTGATTTTCCTCAAAGTCAAAACAAATTATCTGGCAGACAGTACAGGAGACAACCTCTAAATGTTCAACACACTGTAACTGCACACAGACACTGTCCCTGATGAAAGACTGAGACCTAATGCACTTTATCACTACCTTGGGAAAAACAAAGGACTATAAAGGAAAAGATACAAAGTGAATGCAATGCAGCCAAGGTAATGCTATGTTTGCAGCCTTGCCCACTGTTATTTCTCCACTGCTTTTACTCCAGAGGATCTCTATCACAGAACTAGTGCTTTCTCTGGTATTTAGGGGTTTAGATTTTCAATGGCTCTATCAACAGTTCTGAAGTTTTTTGGGAAGAGTAAATAAAAGCAGGAAAGGTACCAACACCATCCAACCGCTGTCAACTGGAAATATGCTGTCAGCTTGATCACAAAGATCAAGAGGAATGAGCTGCTTCCACATCCAACCCTTCCCATAGCTCTTTTCCCATAGATAAGGACAACATCACAACTGCAGAACAACAAGAAGTGTGTGCTTAATCATCATACCTAAGAGAACCAAGGAAAAAATAAAAGGCATCTGATTACGATGTTAGTAGTACATACAGAAATATTACTGCAATATGCATTCACCTTCTCTTTCCCCCCCGAAGTGTTAATCTTAATAAAGATAGCAGAAACACAGAGTCATATATATCTGCAAAATAAATGATAATGGAGAAGCTACATAAGACTGCCTTACATGATGCAGGGTGCCTGAAATGCAGGGGTATGGGGGGTTCAGTTTTAGGGAGCCATTAAGTGGGGCTGGTTAGTTAATAAGCATAAATTCAGTCCTTTGACTGAGACAACAACCTAAAATGCCTTTTCAACTATGAAAAATGCAAATGCCATGAGCAGTTGAGTCAAAGCAGCAATTATCTTCTGGCATGAAAACTCCCATGGCACTTGTGCTGGAAATCTGGCTTCATTCTGTTGGTAACAAATAGTTGACTCTTATCTTGATTTGCTGAATTCTTTATAAGCTTCAGTCTCTGTGGCCTCCAAAATATTGGCAGAACAGTCAGAAAGCAGTTAAGATTTTGTTTTGGTGGACAAAACAGCATCAGAAGTTTGGCATTAAATGAAAAATCAAGCTGTCTACACTCTCATGGTAAGGCTACACAACCTGGCAATGCTGTCTGCAGAAGGGAAGGAGCTAGAGAAGGCAAAGTTTCTTTAAATTAATTGTTATTGGTGTCCAACAAATCCACGAAAAATGTGAGTTCCCAAGCTTCACCTCTTGATTTACCCATTTCATTGAGAAATATTTTGTGGTGTGTCATAGTGGTGGCAACTGCAGCTCCAGTTCTCTTTCCAGGACCTGTGAAAGTGTAGGGAAACAGGTTTCCAGCCCTATCTCACACTTCCATGTGAAGAAGGAGGTGACAGCTAGGCCATGAACCATTCCCTAACACAGGAAGAAGCATTTGGGAGCACTTTGAAGTGATATCTGTAATACTGCCAACAGCTGTTCTTAATGTAGAAAGTGACCTGTAGAATGGTATGTATAAAATGGGAGCCTGCCTTTCCTCTCTGTTCTGGCATAGCACAGAATAGCACTGCTCCCCCTCCCTAGTAACACCAGGAAACAGTTTCTTTTGATCAAAAGCAGTCATATAAAATGCAGACATTTGCATCTAAACTAGTTCTGAGGTCAACAGGGCTGATTTAGATTGATTTAAAATGGAAATTCAAATTTAAAAGAAAATCCTTTTCTTCTCCAGTGATAGCTGAGACCTTCAAAATCAGGTGAAATAATTCCACTTCCTATGTTTCTAAAAAAGTCATACAGCATCAACACCAGAGTCCTCCTATTGAACATCCACCTGTGGTCTTTGAAACTTCAGTTATGCCCCTTTCTTTCTCTTTCTGATGTACTTGCTCCATCTGGCAAGGAGAACCATAAATCTCCCTTGACTCTACTGGCTATTCTGGCATTTTTGCAGTAGTTCACACAGATGGGGTGTATTGAGACAAATAGCAGGAGGAAAACACTTCTGCACACATATAAGTGGAAGTCTCATCTACAAAGGGTATTTCTTCTATATTAGTCTGTAAATTCATGATGCTGCACATCTTGAACTCAGAGGCACCTTCTGCCTTTTGGCACTGCTTTTACTGTCTTTTTATGATGGCTTTCAGCCAGAAATATAAGATCTGTGGAGGAAAGGAATGCAGCAGATACCACCATTACACCAATCTGCCTTACAAAACCTCACTTGCAAGATTAATGTGAGCTAGCCAGCATGAAACAGTCACATAGACTGAAAACATCCATGCACATAAGCAGAGGGTAATGATAAATATCAAAGTGCGTCGGTCAGGGGAGACAGCTAATGGAAGATTTAGGCATCAATGTAAATCTGGTTTTATTTAAAGTATGCATTTACAATGAAGAAAACCAAGAGTACACCACATAAACGTCATTTTTAGTTGTAATTAAACCAGGAGGAATGTCAACCACCAGTGGGAAGGGAGAAGCCCTGCAAAGAGTCTTTCATCAAAAGCAGAGGGCGAGAGGTTTGTGAAACCATGTCTGGGTAGAAATAAATATCTTGGGGAAAGGAAGGAATCCAAAAAACTGATGCATACAATAAGGGGGAGACACAGTGACAGTGGTGCTGAATGGCACAAATGGGTAATAAGGACATCCAAGCAGAGAGCCCTTCCTATTACATTGTGATACCCAAAATGACACAAGGTGCAATTTGGAGTTCCATAGGCACAGAGGTCTCCACACACACCTCTCCATGTGCTCATTGGGACCCAAGGGGTTGGGAGAAGGAGGCAAGACAAGGAGATGTTGGTTTCTCCAGGTTCCACTGGAAAATTATCTCTCTCTGCTGTTAACTACTCCGTGGACACAGCTGAAGCAAAGGCAGAGACAGGCTGTGAGAGTCCACAGAAGCAGAGGCTCTTCGGCTTCATGGACTTTGAGACTATAATTCACAGGATTTTCAAAGCCATAAAAATGCATAGAACCATCTGAGGAGTAAGCCTGCACCTGAGGCTTCTTTTTGAAATCATCATTGTTAGAGATAAAATCAATCATTAAAGCCTTTTACAATCCCCATTAAATTGTTCTCATCACTATTTTCATTAGTGAGAAACTGCTTCTTATAGCATTTGGGGATCTATGAAATAGCTGGATGCATATAATCAATAATTTCTCAGGAATCGTTGGAAGCAGGGACAGAAGAAATGAGGGGCTGAATTCAGACAGACATCTGGATTTTGCACTGCTGTAATCTTCACATACAAGATTAGCTCTGCTTTTTGATTTACTGCCAGTGGCCTGGCAAAGAACAGGATGCTAACCAGAACATCACAGGAGCATTACATTCTCATATGTAAATGCCCAGAGAAGAAAAAAGACTCAATCTTCTGCCTTGAATTCTTTCAGGGATATTTTTAAATAAATGTGTCTGTAGAGCATTAGGAAAAGGAATGATTAAATCAATCAGTCCAGCAAATCAGTTCAATTGCTCAGAATCATTTTTTCAAGCAGGAGCAATCATTAGGCACTCCAGAGGAAACGTAATAAACCTCACATCAGACAGATTATGTGCGTTTCTGTTTTCCATCAGGGACTGTCTAAAACTTGAAGGATGTGGTTTAATAGCATTCTGATATTTTATTTTTAAAAAAAATAAATAAACACCACAATACTGAAAGTTTTTTAACCCTGTAACTCTGTCAAATGGTTTATGACTTATTAAATTCTCAACACCAACAACCTCCTACACCCTGAGTTCCAAAGCCTAAATAAATTTTTGATCAAAAAAAAAGTGCATTACCTTATATCAGGCTTCAATTTGCAAACCTCAGATCTGCACTGAATGGCTGCTTCTTGTCTCTTAGCACCAGAAAACCAAGTGCCCCTGGATCTATTGAAGTACCATACTCTATTTAAAAACAAATTAGTTCCCACTATTTGCTCACTTCTAGTAGCTCTTTATATATTTTTTAAATCTTCTATAAATAAAAAAATCCTTGCTTATTCTTCATTTTTCTCTAACTCATTTCTGCTCAAATGGAATGACACATTCAGTGTGACATGTGGGACTTACCTGTGGTACAAAAACCAAACAAAAATTCTATTTGCAAATGCTCTTTACAAAAAATTATGTAACAATATAGACAAAAATCATCAATTAATTTCCATTTTAAAAACAATGGGGTTTTGTGTCCCAAGCTACTGCCCTAAACATAGATCATTTAGGGTCATGTCCAGTAGCTGTAATTTTTCTTCTTTTCTCTCAGAAGGAGTTTTGGCAAGCAAGCACTCATCTGTCCAGCCTTCTGGATGTAGCAATAGACCCTGATCCTTCAATTTGTCCTTTTAGCTGCCATTTGTCTATTCCCACAATGAGGTGATCATTATATACTCACTACATCTTTACCAGAAGACCTTCAGTTGTCTATAATTTTAAGTCTTGTTAGCTGCTTTTTCTTCTTAAAAAGAGAGAAGACATTAAAAAACTTGGTTTTTAAGACTGAAGACAGTGACAGCAAAAACTTTCTTTGTTCATTTTTGCAGAAGTACAGACATGGATTGGAAGTACTTCTTGAGGGCATCAGTCTATTCCTGAAATCCTGGTCCTTTCTGAATTTCTCTCTTTGTTGAGTCTTCCGTGGTGAAAGGAGTCCTCCCTATTCATCTACCAATAATACAGATGAAATCAGAATAACCAGCTTGCTTATTTCTAAAGGCACCATTGATGCAAGAAATTCAATCACAGCATTTCATATGAGCTGCATGTCTGCAAGCCTGAGACTCATTATAACCCAGCTGAGGTTTAAAGTTAAGAGCCCTGTAACTCCAGCCACCCTACCCAGACAATAAAGAATGAGGTACTTCTTGGTGTTATCAAGGCTGCTCAGCAGTTCAGAGCTGCCTCTTTATCTTAATTGAGAAAGTCTATGATGATTACAGACATTGCTAAATAGAGGTAGTAAGGAGCTAAAATCAGAATCAATGCAGGTAATACAGGTTAACACGTGGCCAGAGTCTTATAAACCAGGTGTAAATGTATCAATCTCTGAAAGTCCAGCCCTTGCAGATTGGTTTAAAATAATTTTAGCATGACTGCTCTTCAGAGGTTTTGTAAAGCAAAAGGTTTAATAAATGTAAAATAACAAAATAACAAATGTTACAGAAAACAAAAGAAAAGCAGCACACAGGCGATTAAACCTCTGATGCCCTGCTAGAAACACTCCAAAAAGCCCCTTACTTCCTTTGTGCTCCTTCCTAAATACTGAAGTTTTAGGAGGGACAACCTGGCCTGCTGCCAGCAGGGAGAGATACAGGATTTGAAGAACAGCTAAAAGGTTCAATAGATGTTTCTCTGTTGGCACTGAACCAATCCCTGTCAGAAGGGTATCAAAGTTTCTGGGTTCTTTTCCTCATAAGAAATGCAAGGCATGAGTCTTAAACTTTTCCCCATATGGAGAACACTTGCTGGATGTGGGAAGTGCGTTCCTATATGCAGGCCTGTCCTTTATTTTACTACATGTTCAGAGAACCTCTCAAGCTCTTTCCCTTAGAAGTAATCTAGCAAATACTCCATATTACACCTCTTAAAAGCAGTTCCGACTTCTGCTGGTTTTTGTGGCATATCCTTACTGCAAATTCATATTTGTTGTAGCATCAGATTTGCAACAGAGATAGGTCTGTTTTCATTAACTCTAATGTACCTAAATAAGTGGCCATCAGGTTTATAACTCTCTTAGGGACACAAGAAAAAAATTTTTTTTTTTTTTTTTTTTTTTTTGGTTTTTTTTCGTGCAATCTTGGTAAATCAGGATACAATTTCCAATCAAAAGGTAAGGATCTTCATATCTAGCAATTCATTTGTACATGTAGGAATTTCTAGCTTCAGGGTCTTCTACTTGCAAAATTATTTGTGTCTGATAAGTACTTTTTCTAAGCAAATCAACTGAAAGGCATGATCTCTGTGCTGTGAAGCAATGCTCTATAATCTAGTTTCTGTTTTTAGTTATGGCACTTACATGTTGTTGACTTGGTATGAAACAACTGGAGTTCAAGATTGAGGGGTGTGTTGGGATAGCATCCACTAGAAATAGAAAGAGATCTACAGGACAAAATGAAAAATACAGCAATCCCATGAAAGATGACTCAGGAGACACCTCCTTCATAACATGAATGCCTCTGATGATATTCGTAGCACTTCCTTTAGACTTATCCCACAAAAATCCCTTTTATCATCCCTAATGCTCTTAATGTCAAGTAAGAAAAAACTTGTGCATTTTTTTCTCTGCATAAACTCTTATTCATCTTGAAGAGGAAGGAATATCCTGTCCAAGCTACAGTGTGCAGCAAAAAGAATGGATCCCTTCTGATCCACAGTCTACAGTAACCAGCTCATAACAGCCTATCAGAAACAAATTAGAACAGCCAAAAAAAGCTAAACATTCTTGAAATGACTGATGCTTTTTCTCTCTTCATTGATCTGTCCACAATTACAGATGGAACCCATTACCACCCACTTCCTCAGTTAGGAAATGGTCCCTCTGTACACTTTGTACTGCTCCTCAGATGGTGTGGGTGCATTTATCCTAACAGTTAATAGTGAATTCTGTCCCTGTTGCAAGCAAGTCAAATGTAAGCCAGCTATGGAACAGCTGTTCTTATGGTTAAAGCCATGGATCCCCAATGAAAAATACCTGAGCCTGACCACAGCACCAAGCTGCACAGCACAGCTCCCCTGCTCCAGACCTGAACCTGCTCAAACATCCTGTGGATAGGGAATCCCACAACACTCTGAAAACTGGGTAGGCTTACCTATTTATATCATTTTTTTGTGAGCAGAGACTAGCTGGATAATTTGGTGCCCTGTTCCTTGCATGTTTACAGTTCATTATTTTCTTTCAACAATGCATTATTTAGCCCCACCCTAATGTTAGCCTCCAAAAAACTACCTCAGGCCTGTGGTTTTTACATAAAACTTTTGCTGCCTTACTTTCTGTAAGGATAGGGAAGAAAGAGAAACACCTGGACAGATAGTTTATCTGGTTTGAAGAACATGTGAAATAGAGAATCTTCTTTTCCTGTCAGTGATCTCCAGACGCTCAGGTAATTCTGTAGAGCCCTACAAGCTTTACAGGAAGCATGCAAAACCAAGAAGGTTTCAGACTGGAAAAAACTACAGCCATTTGTCTGAAGAATAGCTCTCATCCATCCTCACTGAACTGGAGGCAGAACAGTAAGACACAGGCAGTTATTTAGGGCACTCAAAATTATCACAGACAGCTTCATCTTCATGCAGCGGGAAGGAAGAACTCAAAAGGATTTATGGGAAGGAGGAAAGCAAAAGGATTTGTGAGAAGGTATAATGTGATAAGCACATTTCCTTTACACATGTTGTTTATTTTGCACAGATCCCCTCTCTGATTCTGCAGGCTGTCTCCTCTAAAGCCACTGCCTGAGTGGGCTGAGCTCTGCTTGGGCTGGGCACTGCAGACATGTACGCCACACAGAGACACTCGCACGCCCTTGACCTCTACAGAGCTGTTGGGATAAAAGGAGGGGATGAATGCAGAGCCCAAGGTCAGGGCTGAAGATGGGAGTAAGGAGGGTGGAGCAGGAGCATGGACACTGGCAAGCTGTCCTGAAATATTTGTTTTTTCCTTCCCAACTTTTTCTGATAAAAATATCCTTCTGGTTCGCAGCAAAGACAAAAGCTCATTTTTCTTTGGCCTGACACATTTCTGTCCATCACAAAGGCATTATTTCGTACCTAAACCTTGTACTAGAGAAAGTGTCTTTTCTGTCTAGATGTGTGCAATCAACCCCTAATAACACATTGCCTTCAAATCCCAAACTTACGAGTGAAAATAAGGATCTTGATTCGTTCATATTCAAAACTTCTTACCCAAAAGAGAGCAAAGATTGAATTCTTTGTTTTAATTTCTCAGAAAACAGCAAGTAAAACAGGAAAAATTTTTTTACATTGTTTATCGTACTTCCTTTCTTTTGACAAAAGGCACACTTTGCTGCAGGAAAGCTACTAGAAAGGAATTACGTAAACAGGTGAACTTAAAAGTTTTTTTCTCTTTCCTATTATTTAATTTTTCCATTTCATACTACTCTAGTACACCAGTGAAATTTTTCCAGACAATTCCTCTTTGACCAGACATTTGGAAAAAAATGTGGAGAGTTTTTTTTCACTTCTAACAAGAAGCATATAAAGTTACTGTCTTTCTGACATAACTCTCATTACTGTGAGTTACAAGTATGTATTAAGAAAGAAAACTCTCCTAAGGCTCACTGGAAGGGAATTTATACTTCTGAAATATATTTACTGTATACATCTTAATACACTGAAGATCTAATCTGGGTGGTAATATAAGACTTTACACTGTCTATAAACAGCCTTTATACCTCTTAAGGAAAGGAAAACAGAAGTGTTTGACACCAGATGGTTGTGTCACCTTCCAGAGGGACTTTTACAGGTGGGAGAAATGGGCCAACAGGAAATTCATGAAATTACGAAGTTCAGCCAGAGAAAGTGCAAATCCTGCACCCAGAAAGGATCAACCCTGAGGCAAAAGCGTGTGGACATGACGCTGTCCTTGCAGCCTGGAAAGCCAAACACATCCTGAGCTGCAGCAAAGGCAGCATGGACAGCAGGTCAGGAGAGGGGATTCTCCCCCTCTACACCACTCTCGTGAGACATCACCTGGAGCACTTCATCCAATGATGACTCTGGGGTCATCAATCAGTCACTGAATTTTAGAAGACAGAAGTAGAGAAATGCCATAAAACATTTTGCAGAGTCAGACAGACTCATGAAAAATACTAAAAGACAAAGTATGGTGCGGTGACATAGGTAGAAAACACAGAGTGTTAAAGGCCTCATAAGCATTCTATGTTCTTCAACTGTAGAGAGAACATTAAAGGAAGCAGGTGGAGAAAAAGAAATACTAGAATTGCATTTGATGTGAGAAATATAGGTGAGGCTTTCACATGATTTCAAGGTAAAATAGGTATACAATCACTTGAGATCTATTATCTGTTGATTTTTCCATGTTGGAATGGTGCATAGAAAAATACCAGTGAAATGTTAATGAGATTTAGCAGATCAAGAAATCATGACAGTGCACAGCTGGTGGACATTTAAGCAGCTCAATATTAAGATTTTTCAGTAAAGCAAGGCATGTTGAGAATTCATCTGGAATGTAAAGGTGCTACATTTGTGAGGGCAGAATGCAATACTTTGGCTGACTGCAATGACTGGCTGGAACAGACCAGGGAGATATGGTAACAAAGACCTGCAATATTTTTAGGCTGCAATGTCTTCATCAATTCACATGAGGCAGATGGAGTGTCTTAAATATTAAGTGCTCCTTTCTGTCAAAATTCCCTTACCTGTAAAAAGTCTAGCTTCAGTTTACTTATATGTCCAAAATTTTCTTGTGAAATTTTCATAAGCCATAAAACTTCCAATGGTTAAGCAACCCTGAAGAACAAGGGATACAGATCAACTCAGTGAGTGCTACTCACATTCAGAATGATCCCAAACTCAAATACTTTACAATAAGAATAAAAATTCATATTCTAATAAAGAAATGAGAGTATAAAAGAAATAGTCTATTCCTTTGTAACAAACAGCTGAAGTCAATTTGTGTGGTTTTCTATGCCTAGTGTGAATAATTAGACTTTTGGGGTTTGCTTCTTTATTCCTCTCATTTCCTTATTTCTTTCTTTTCATTAAGTCTTTCCACTTTTTCTCCTTTCTTACCCTTACATCCTTAACCTTTTCTTTTTTTGTTCTGTTTTTTTGGTTTGTTTCTAGAATAGAAGAAAGAGGAGAAGGACCTTAAAAACCACAGTTTTACAGGTTTTGTTACAATGTCAGTGCAAAAGCAGCACATTTTCCCAAGACTGTCCTCGATGAGGAAAGCAGAAGGAGAAGAACCACAGCACAAGCCGTGGTCAATTTTTCCTGCAGCAGCATATTGAAGAGAGCACTGCCAAGACATCTGCAGAGGAGTGTGCAGATCTGGCTGTTCCTACAGGCACATAATACTCACTTTGAGGTTTTCAAAGAACTGCAAATTAAATCTGAGGGAAGCAGCTGCTGAACTCTCTGGTTAGCTGGATGTTACTGCTGAGGCAAGAAATACCTTCCACTGGCCCAGCACCTCTGGGCCCCAGCTGGTTTAAGCTGCCAGCTGGGCATAGGCTCACACATCTCTCCACCTGCTTTTGCTCACCTCAGATGAGCCTCAACATCCAAAGCTAAAAAATGGTACCGTGCTATCTTCTTTCTGGCTCAGCTTCAAAAAAAAAAGAAGTTGTAGTTTGAGAAAAACTTTGGTCAAATGAGTTACAGATCTGGGACAATAAAGCCAAGAATTGAGAAAGTATATGAGTATAATTAAACGAGAGAGGAGGGGATCAGAAATCAAATATAAAGGAGCGTATATGGGCACCTAGAAGCATTCAGAATAAGACCAAGGTAAAACCAAATATAATCTCCCATGCAGAAACTGACAAAATGGTTATCAAAAAACCTCTGTCCAATCTGTCCCCTCCAAGTGAAAGCCTCAGTACAGCCCATCCAAAACACTTATAAACCACAATTCAGGCCTCCAGAAATCGTGCTGCTCTAATAAATATATGTGCATTTTCAGACATTGCATACTGTGTCCGATTATTTTTTCCAGGAAGTTCCTATCTTCAGTAGGTGAACAGTTCAAAAGTCACTACAAAGGGAAGCAGCAAACAGCAGTCCCTACTGTCCATATGAGGAAAGCTCCAGCTATCACACCTAAATTCCCCACACCAGTGAGGTGGGTATTTTAGGCAATTTCTCCTGTCTCCTCTAATCTCATCTGTTCTATTTCATGCACCTTCTCATGCCCCCTGCTCCATCTCCTCAGTCTGTCTGCACACTTGCATTGTACCATCCCTCTCACACTACATCCCACTTATCACAGCTCCAGAATGAGGTTTTCCTTTTAGTTTTGTTTGCTTCTTTGCTTCAGGTTTTAAAAATAAGTTGCAAGTGCCTGTAAGTGAAAAAAAAAAAAAAAATGACAGCCATCCTGCCATTCTGACTCCACTGAAAGTGATGGAAATACGCAGTTATTTTGAAAGAAGAAATAAAAACTGAAATGAAAGTCAGGAGTACGGAAATTACATTTAAATTAGGGACAAGTCTCAGTGTCACTGGACTAAACTCAGATACATGCCAAGAAAAGAATAATTATATGCTCACTGCTCACTTATGGCATGAGTGAATTTGGTGCAGAATATTTTTTTTTTAATTTATGAAGATGAAGAAAATCGCTTTCAAAATATTAAAAAGTGGTTTCTGCAAAATGATCACAACCTCAACAAAAACATCTGTATTTTTTTACAGACGTTTGTTCATGTGCTACAATGCAGTAGTTTTGTGTACAGCTCCGAATTTATTTCAGCATTTGCATAAAAAGGTTGCTGAAAGTCAAATTTTAAGGACAGTTAATCCATCTCCAGAATTACATATACATAAGTATTCTTACTCAACTCATGTATAGTAAAATCCTCTTTCCTTTTTATCAAAGAGCTTCAACTTGAATTACTTCTAACATTTATCCTGGACATATAAAAGTCACTTTAAAGTATAACTCAATTGCAAGAGTGGTGCTAACATTTTAAACTCTCTAAAGTTAGAATTATCAGGTTTGTGGTGTTTGCACTACAAAATTCATCAAGTGAAATCTAACTTTTTCAGGATTTGTACCATTTTACATAGAACTTTCATCTAATCCTTCTCTGGTTTTCAGTACAAACCACTACTTAAACTTGGATTTTGTAGTAAGACCAAAAATCACTGTTTCAACACAAAAAAAAAAAAAAATCTGTGTTTATCATCTCCCAGTTAAAACAGTGCTTTTCATTATTAATTGTAATCTGTAATATTGAATCTTTATTTAAATGCCACCCTAGTAATCTAAAAGCATCATTTCTCCAATGAATTTCCACCTTTTTTTCCATCTGAGTTTGGATGCTGTGTCTTGTCCACTTTGTATAAAAATTTATTTTTGCCCTTAAATTTACTGAGACATAGTTAATACATGCTTCCTTTGATTTTTGAATGATTTAATAATCAGTTTTCAACTAAAACCAGCATTTTAATATTCTCCCAAGGCACACAGAAACCTATTCTTTTACTTATGCATGAAACTTTGCAGTGGAAAAAAGTCAGCAGTGTTACATCATTACAAAACTAATGTATCAGACACTTGAATGGATGCACACAAGAGAAAATTTCTATGGATCAATATGTGACAAATACTTTTGTACAGATTTTATTTCACCCTTTCAACCTTATGAAAAAATTCAATTAAAGCTCCTTTAGAATTTATTGCAACACCTTTACACTGATTTTTCATTAAAAGTTCTAGTTTGATTTTTAACTAAAGATAACTATTAGTCTAGAAATGTGCATAAATTCAAAAGCAAGAGCTGCCAGGTGTCAGAACTATGAGCAATGCAGTTTGCTTTGGGTCACTTCCTTAAGCTGAGAGAGAGCTGCCACAGGCAGAGAGGCTGCTCATCCAAGTCTGAATGCTACAGAAGGCCAGGAAAAGGCAACTCTCATGCCTCTGAGCAGGTGACTCTGGATCCCTTCCTGAAATAAGATACTGCTGAATAAGACAGCAGAGAAAACATCCAACAAGCAAAATTTACCTCTCTTTTGCAGAGGCATTCAAAACTTTATAAGGGTGACATCAAGCACCCATTGCTCCTCCACAAGTATTAGTTCTGCAGAAGAGTTACCCCTGGCTTAGGTATTTTAAAATGCAATGTACAACTAGTACAATTTGCAGATGCATTAGTCACCATTTACTCTTGTCAGTGAAGCCTCTGCCAAGTTTAAAACAAGTGCCATATGAAGATCATCAGATAGAGCCAATGCTTCACCCTGAAACAGTGCTTGGTATTAACCATAGTATTTACTGCAATGAATGAGCCTAACCTCCAAATGGAGACTGCTACTCATTTAATAAGGTTAATTTAAGTTTTACACAAATTCTGTTACATCCTCGCCAAATCAGACACAGACATCAGATAACAGTGTCCCAGCAACTCAGGATTTATAGATCTAACCCACAACAAGATTTATAGATCTAACCAGATCTTCATTTTCTGCCTTGGAGATTCTTCTATATTAAAAAAGGTGGTGAAAGAGGAATAAAAACCACTTCAATAGTAACTAAAAAATTAATAGTGTTTTTGCCAATGGAAAATATTGTTTGGGGCAGTGTTAAGGAAAAAAGAAAGAAACCCTAGGTATTTTAACATAATTTGAAACCAGATCCTCCTCAGAGGAATGGAAAAAAGAAAAAAAAATAAAGAAGAAGAAGAAGAAAGCCTGTCCTGAGGCAAGAGATGAAGGCACACTGCAATATTTCCAACTAAAGGTCGCTGGTCCCATGACCATCCTCCTACAAACACATACTGCTTGCTCTGAAACAACACAAGGCTCTGGGCGCAAATGAAGCGAGACTAATTCCGTGAGATTTATTTTCCTGTAGAAGAATCCAATCAATGTGCCTCACACTAATACTGCTCTGACTGTATTGCTTTTAGAAATCGTGGCTGGGACGTGGAGGCACAGAGCAGGAGCCAGCAGGATTAGAGAGTCTACACTGACGGGTAACAGCAGGAAGACCTCTCCACCTCGGCAGGGGTTTTGAGCAGGAGAGAGGAAGCCACCTCCTCACTTCTCAGATTCTTGTGTTTAACACTCGTCAAAATTCCCAGCCCTTATCAAGGAAATGCACCTTCTTTTTTAGCACATAACAATAAGTTTATGGTGAAGATCACAGTTATGTTAGTACAACTGAGATGGTTGCAGAAATAGGAGAGAGCAGCCAGAAGATGAGAAAGGGCAAAAACTTCTTGTCTCCAAAGAAAATACATGCAGAACTCCCTCCTGAGAGCTCAGCTGGCTTCAGGCAGGCTCCTGGCTCTCCAGAACTACTTCCCAGGCCTTGGCCCAGCACATCTGCTCGCTCTCAGCATCAGCTGCATTTGCCATAGTAATGTGAATTTCACAATACTGTTCTCTGATAACCCTTCTGCTCTGGTATAAAGAAAAATACTCATACATTAAAAAAAAACAAACCAAAAACACATTGTGCTACAAAAGACAAGTTTGATAGTGTGAACTCTGATGACTCAACATATCTAGAAGAAAAATGCTGCATGAAATCAATCATTTGTTATGGGCTAATTTCACATCTTTGTGGACTGACACAATAGCACAGAATTCTATACCTGCAACACTCCTGTGTAAATTTGACTAGGTAGGACACAGGTTTGCTTTCCCCCAGTTTGTCCATGGCTTCTCACAAAGACAACCAACTTGGTCCTGTGGATATAACGTGAAAGCAACTCAAAATAGAGGTGGTTTTCTCTCTATACACACACATGCCCACAAGAAAGGAAAAGATTATATGGAATTAAAAGGGAGGGCATTGGCTTTATCTACTCCCAGACAGAATAAACAGATTAATGAAGTGTGAGAACACCTGCTCTCCTCTGCCGTGCCCTGCCACCAGCACTGTGTCAGAAGCAGTGTCATGACATGTGGTGAGCTACCACAAGAGCTTGCTCTTGCCAGCTGCACACTCCCTGCTGTCTTGTTTGTGCCAGCTTTTGTGTTGTTCCTCAGAGCTCTCTGTGAGCCAGGCTACCTTACGCAATGCACAGAAACAGCCCGGCCACAACTGATGACACTTCTGTTGTTGTCGTGAGTCAAAACAGCACAGCAGAAGGTGTGCCACTAACCAGCTGCCTCTGCCAAGGAGAAAGCAGTCTGAGTGACCCTGCAAATAGATCATTTTGTTCTTTAGCTCAGCTTCCCTTTTCAGAAATGAGAGTCATTTAGAAAAAGGCCTCATATTAGAAATGGTGTTTTTGTCCTGAATATTCACCGGTTGTTTTGGCCAGACTTGTTTTTGTTTTCCCATGTTTTCAGTTTCACCAGAAGCCAGTTACTTGTTAGTTGGAGGCTAAGCGGGAAGATGTGAGCAGGCTTTTCTTGCAGCGTGCCCACTGTGACCAGCTCTTCCAGCACAGAGCCACTTCTCTGCTCTGTAAACCTGCACAACACTGCCTGAGGAACTGGGAGTCTGAGAACCAGCTCAGCATTCCCAGACAGCTGAAATTCAGTGTCTTGGGCTGTAGTTTGAACAGAAGTAATTTTGTTTACATGCTGTTTAAGTCTCAGACAGATGTTCCCTTTAGAACCAGCAGTTTAAAAAAGAAAAATTTAAACAAATTTGGGGTCTTTGGAAGTGGGATAGGTATGTGGAAAGAATGGAATCCAGCTCCTGGCCTCACACTTGGCACCTTTCTCAAGGTCCTCTGGTTTAAATTGGAAGCCTGATATGCTAAGAAACTCCTAATTTAAAACCACCATTTCCTGAAAAATATGAAACCTTTCAGATTCTAGGAAATATTATCAAAGTCTTTAGCAGTTACAACCAAGGTTCTCTCCACCAATGCTCTATGTGTCTTCAGGAAGTGTTGAGATCAGTGTATAGCAAGGCTGCTCTCTCCACAGAATCTGTTTTTTATCTAAGTGAAAGCATTCCTTCTAAGTGAAATCTGTAAATTTCAGATGCAGAGGTATCAGATAGCTAGTATTTTTGTTATATAAGAACTGACCGATTTGACCAATCATTGATAAGTTATTCAAATGATAAGAAAGGATCACACAATTCCACTACAGTTAAAAATAAAATCAGAAATATTTTCTAGATTTTTTCTTGCTAGTATCTCTGAATCTGGAGAGTTAACATTTAGCCTTACTACAGTCCTTCATATAAAGCAGACGTACCTTAATAACTAAGGTTGTCTTGGATATAAAGAATGTATGGCCTGGTACATTTGTGCCTGGCCCCTTGCTCAAAGTATCTTTCACATTTTTGGTGCTCTGAATCATAAGGCTCACACTTGACTCAGAATAGGTCATAAAAGTTGCTTTAATTTTAAGTACTAATTCCATGTATTTCAGCATTTTGGTTGGAACATGCTCAATGCAGAATATGGCAGGAATTCTTCCAAAGCACAAATTTACAAATGCAAACATTTTGTTTTGACAAAGTCATTATGCAACTTAGGCTCAATTCTCAAACCCAATTCAAGTTCAAAAAAGCCAGCTAGTGGGGTGCTGCACTTTCTTTTCTTCTCTCAGCTTCATATGGGTTTGTACCTGCTGAACCTCATTTAGAATTTCCATATAACTGCAGAATTGCTTCCTAAATTTGCTGCATACATCATGAAAGCTGAACCTTTTATATTACACAAATACATAGGAGGGCCTGGGTATGATGAAGACTCATGAAACCATCAACACTAACAAATGACTGCAAAAAAACAAGAAAGGAGAATTAAATCTGGTTCTTTTAAAGCATTTATAATCTTTGAAATATTTGGCAGACTTTTTGAGAAAGGACATTGATGTAGTCCAGGGACAGCCAATGAGAATGATAAAATTTGATTGTTAACATGCACAGAAAGTCTGGAAAAACATGAATACCATGAAATGTAAGCTTTTAACCTCTTCAACTGGTGTTTCATAAAGGAATGAAGCAAAACCAGAAGTATCACTCCAGGGATAGGATACTGCATTTTGCAGAGCAATAACTGAGCAGTAATGGAGCTCCTTGCTGTGCTTTTAGGAATAAGAGTTCTGTTGGCCTACTCTATGGTTATATAATACCTCACCTAGCCCTGAGCAACCCTGAGCCAAACTCTGAGCTCTTTGAGCATTTTACTCAGATGCCAGCATTCCCTCATTTACACAGGTTACACCAGTGTGTCCTGTCTGCACTAAGTTCACATCCAAAGATTCAATTCAGTAACAGGAAGCACATCCAAGCCCTATCACTTACTTTGTCATTTTAAACAGTTTAAAGATGAGGAAAACACAAATAAGTTAAAAGACAGACTGAGATTTTTTTTCTTCCTCTGGGGAGGGGTGCTGTTGTGCACATATACTGCCATCCTCACACGAGGGTACATATACCAGAGGAAGAGTGCATGTATCCACACTGTGTTTTCTGTGCCTGTGTTTCCTGTGCCCTGAATTACGTCTGAGGATGCATTGTATTTCCTCTCCTCCTCCTTTTCTGTCCTCACTCTGAGCCTTATTTGATGGCATTTGTTTTACTTCAAAGGGAATTTAAACTGAAAATAACCATATGTTACTCTGTACAGCCCTTTGCAATGGCTGGGTCCTGGTGTCAGAGCTCTGACATTATCAGGCTGATGACAAACAAACCTTTTGAAATTCCAGCACCCCCAGGGCAAAGAGCTCCCTAGTCGAGCACACAGTTAAGTGTTAAGTGACCCGATAGACTCTACAGGCTGTCTTCTGATGAAGATAGAATGAAATGTTCTGTTCTCCATTTCACCTTCATTTCTGGCCACCAGACAGCCTCTGCTGCTGCAAATTTCCACCAATTCATTAAACTGACTGGATTTTAAAGCTCCACCTTGTCTGCTAAACTCAGTAAGCACTAAACATTAAGAGGAAAGGGAGCAGTCTTTTTTTATTCAGAGTGAAAGCGTGAAAAAGACATAAGGAAGACATTAAGATGACTGAGGGCACTCTTACACTGAGCAGTGGAGTATGGCACAAAGATTTTCAAATGTCATGCAATAAATGAGCTCCAGGACATGCAGCAGTGTCACTACATCAGAACCTCATTAATTGTGGGCTAATTACCCTTGCCAAGAAGCACCATATTAATGCAGTTATGGTATTTCCAAGAGGCATGGCTCCTGGTTTTGTGGCTAAATCAAATCTAAAAATTCATTTCTGCTAATATGAAATTTTTAAAATAATGATTTCAGCAAAAGACAACATTAAAAGACACAATTCTTTTAAACTTGTCATTGTAGGTATTTTCTGTAATACACAAGGCTAAACTCACTAGGAAGCAGAAACAAGCCTGAAATCTCTCTAATGTCCTGCATAGTAGTCTTGGCAGCTTTGCAGAAGAGTGCAGCTCACTCTCTTTCTCTGCTTCACTGTGGGTAAAAGTTTGAACTAAAACTTGGTCTCCTGCTCTGAGCAAAGGAGGAGAACCATTACATTCATCCTTTCCCCCAGTTCCAGTACCCAGACAACTACTGGCCGCAGAGATACAGACTGACATGGTGATGGTGATTAACAAATTCTTTGGGGAGGTTTTGGTTTCATCTCTTAATCCAGTACATATTTCACAGAAGCAGTTTCAAAGACCAGAAGAAACCACCCTGAATTCCCTGCAGCCTACAGCAAAACAAGCTCCACAGGACCACAGTTCAAATACTCTCCCAAATCTGGCAAAGAAATAACTTAAGGGAAAGGGGCTCCTTTTTCTCCCACTCCTCAAAACAAATACTCTGGCCACTCTGTTACAGGGGTGGGCTTCCAGGGCTGACACTAAGTCCCTTAAAATTTGTTTCTGAATTAATTTTAAACAAGTTTCATCAAATTAACCCCACTACCACCATTAATCTATCCAATACCACTTCTTCAGATCACGCTGTTCTCCTCAAACTTCCATACAAATATTCGATGTCATCATATTAAGAACCTTCAAATTGCTCAGTTTGGACCTGTCTCTTTGTCCTCTAATTAGGAGCAATGGCATTTCAATACTATAAATCCATCATTAAAAAGATAAATCAGCTTTCATTTCAAGCAATCAGCTAAATTTTTTAAACTGACAGTAATCCCAAAGCCCTCAGGTGTGAGTAGTCATCAGCTTATAAAAAACGTTTACATTACATGTCTGCTCATTTCCGTGAGTTCCTCCTGAGATTAAGGTAATGTATCCACACAAGCTGAAAAGAGCTGGGGAAAACCTCTCAGCTCCAGTATTCAGTTGTGTTGGATGTACCTGAACATGGTACATTGTGATCATTCACTCACTTTTTCATCCACCTCTGTCTACCAAGGCAAATATTGCTCAACCAGAACTCTTTCTCATCAACAGAAAACTTCTGACTCGTTACATTGGTTGATATATTGATGGCTTCTATCAGAACACAATAACATACAACAGCAGAACAAAACCACAACAAAATTAGATGGAGCCTAATCATCTCCAGCAACAATTTCTGTTCACTTGTAGACAACCTTACAGAGAGTGCACCCTGCGCCCTGCCTCTGTGTTTCCCAGGAACTCCTCAGACACACATCAGGGAGGAGACATGGGCTAAACAGGTAAGCAGCAAGGTCTCAAATGCCCTCTCTCCTTAGAGTTCCAAGTTCCAGTCCCACTGGTGACTGGTGATGCACTTTTCTGAGGACCAGCCTGTAAATGACCTGCTCTGTTGGAGGACGATGCCTTGCATTCACTGGACTGGTGTGTGACTTGAAATTGAAACTGTCTGCCGATAGAGCACCTATGGGTGCTGTTTAGATGTTCCTTAACCTATCCAATGGCCTTCCTATCAGGACAGGAGATCCAAGGAAGGCCACCAGCAAGCTGCAGGGCCACCAGAATAGAGCAGTTGTTACCTGACTTGGGCACGCAGGCACAGAACACACTTTTGATACAAAACTTTTTTCTCAAACTAGGCTTTCTTTCCCTCTCTGAGGTAGAATTCTTTCATATTGAGCGCCTTTTGTCTTTATCAACGTGGTTTTTCAGCATTTACTCCAGTATGAAGCAGCCCTTAGAGCCCTGCACTGTTACTCTGTTGAGCCGTGCCACCTTCTGGCTCTCCCGAGAAACACAGGCTGCCTGGGCGCCACCCGGAGTCCCAAACTCCTGCCGGAGAGGATGGCATCGGCATGTCTCGGCTGTTTCCAACCCGACTCTGGACAATTTCAATAAGAACTCTTCCCACAGTGAAGTATTTTTTTCCTAATATACAGACAGAATTTCCCGAGGCAACTTTTCTGCTGCCTCTTGCCCTGTCCTTGTGCATCTTTGTGAAGCGTCTCCACCTTCTCCAGAAATCCCTCTTAATATTTCATATTTAATATTTGATTAATTTATGTTTGAAGAATGGAACTAGTTCCCCCAAACCTTCTCTTCTCTTCTCTTCTCTTCTCTTCTCTTCTCTTCTCTTCTCTTCTCTTCTCTTCTCTTCCTCTTCTCTTCTCTTCTCTTCTCTTCTCTTTCTCTTTCTTCTCTTCCTCTTCTCTCTCTTCTCTTCTCTTCTCTTCTCTTCTCTTCTCTTTTCTCTTCCTGAGGACAATCCTCTGGTTTCTGTGAATTTTCAAAAAGGATAACATTTTTTGACAATGATATTAGCAAGTTCTCAGCACTCTGAAATACACCTAAGCAGGGCCCAGAGATCTTTTTCTTCTATATTTATCTCTAGTTTGTACAGACAGTCCACAATCAACTTGACACTACTGTTGGTGGTGTGCTCTTCCAGTCCTGCTCTTTAGCTCGGAGCCAACACTGGTGGCTCCACATGTACAGAGGTCTGTCAGAAATATCTTGTTTAAAACCTTGACAGAGCAATTCTAAGGCATTTCATGGTTTGCCTAATCTCCTGCTACTGAAACCAGGCAAGTATGTAAAAATTATCTATTCTGATTAACGTTAAAACCAGCTTTCAAGTTTGTGTAAAAAATATAAGCCATCTGAAACAAAAAGCTTTACAATGATTTTTGGTTTCAATCTTATGGTCATTTGACATCTGTTACTTTGATGGGTTGGCAATAATATGAAGACATTATTTCACACCTGATATATCCAAATGTATGTAATTTACATTGTTAGTTTTATTTGTCTAGGTGACTGTTAAGGAATTCTGCAAAACCTCAATGATTTAAACACAGGTTAACAGGATTACAGATATTTTAAGTCCATCGTGCTTTCAGAGGCAGCTCAGGTCACAAAAACAGTAGAATAGTGCTCATACGAGAGTACCAGAGTGTTCCTGCTTCCAAAATGTCCGTAAGGCAGGTCTGGCCCTCAGCTGCAGCTTTGTGCCACAAGTGCAGGACTGATCAGACCTTCAGACAAGAAAATAGGTTCTCGGTTATTCCTGCAAGATGTACTCTTTGCATAATGTTACCAGCCATCAAAAGCAGCCACAGAACGGTCCAGTTTAAAAGAGACTTTCAGGAGTCATCGAATTCAACCCCCTACTCAAAGCTCAGGTCCAGCTCTGGGAAACTGCATCATGACACAAACAAATAGGATTGCAGTTGGCCACCCTATGGAGTAATGCCCCATTTCACATAGAACTCATCTGGCACATTGTAAACACATGGCTAATCCTAAACCAGAGTAAATTAAATGCATGTTTAAACACAGTTCAGTGAGCATATTTTAAGGGATTTGAGGCTAGATTCCACTAATACCCCTTCAAAAATAATTCATTATTGTGGCAGGTCCCTACAAAATACTTCTGGTTTTATACTCTATATACATAAGTTCTGTCCTTCTGCAATTTTTTAATTGCACAGAACTAGACTGATGGAACAAGAGAGCTTAGGGGGCAGGAAGGGAAGTACCTCTAACCTCCAGGATATCTTAGGCCCTTCTGACAGTTTTCAGGAGCTGGGTCAAAGATTCTTTTGTGCTCCTTCCAACTCAGGCTACTCTACGATTCTATGACTCCATGAAATTGTCTCAAAACAACTGTCTTTCTGAAGGACAGGGAAAGTTTCCAAGCCCAGCTTCTGAGACCTGTTGAGGGATCAAACCTTCTATGTTTGTTCCTGTGTTACAGAATGCAAAGAAAATGCAACTCTCCTCAGTACAAGTATAATTCCAAGTTTGGAAAAATAATCAGAGATCCTTAGATCTTTCATGTTTCTTCAAATCACAGAGAACAAATGTTTACATGATGATTTATGTAAATGATTCCACATGGCTTTTTATTTTCTTCCAGGGAGAAATTAGATTCACAGTTGAAGGAATTAAGCTATATCCAGAAAAAAGGGAGGCTATCATACCTTGCAGAAATTTGTACACAGCACAAGCCATTCTTTGCACTTTCTGCCCTGAGAAATCATGCATTCCCTTCAGCACAACCATGCAAGCATGACCTGACTCAGCACAAGAGACTTTGCTCACAGAGGAAGGGCAGTCTGTGCAGAGAAAAGGCAGTGCAACACAGACATATTTATTCCTGGACTTGTAACCTCGTTTAAAAAAAAAAAAATGTAAAGAGAGAGAAAGAAAAGTTGAACATTTCATTTGGCATAATTTCTGCTGTTGTGGTTTCTTTTCCACAAGTGAAAAAAAACAACCATTGTGAAGTGGATCTGGACAGAAAATAGTTTAAATTTGCTGTCAAGATTTTTATTTTAGAGATTGAAATTGTTTTCTTTCTTGAAATGTAATGAGAAGTTGAAATCTGGGTAATATTTTTTTTAAACTTCAGACAGACCACTGCAGTAATGAAGTGGCTTATATATGCTCCTCCAAAGGCTGAATACTCTGTATTCTGTTTCAGAGAAATAAGAAATGTATAGGCTTTTTTGAGTCTTTAAGGTATTTCTTTTAACTTGTACCTTTAAACTTCTATTGGAGCATTAGAACTAGGTGATGTGCTTGCTCCAGGCCCACAGACACAGAGGCAGAGGGCATGCTTCTAGATCACAGGGTGATCCAGTATGTCCTTTACTGTGCAAGGGCATATCCATAGACACCAAGTACCTAAACTGATTGGAATTTTTTTTTTCAGCTAATTACCTTAGAATGAAGAGCGTGTGAATTTGTCAAGAAAACAAAATTTTAACTATTATATTTAACTGTACTTATAATTTCTTTATATAAATATATTTAATGAATCTTGTAAGATTTTACTATTTCATAACTTGTATTTGATATATTTAACATATCTCCCTCCATGTTAACACTATTTATTAACAAGTAAGTGTTGCAAGGTACAGTTTAAAGAACATAAGGTTTTAATATTTAAATGGAATTACATATTATGATAAATCCTTTTGTCTAGTTATTTCTTAGCACAGCTTTGTCAAACCCAGAGTTTGTTTTGCTAGTGTTTCCACAAGTAGTAATGGAAGTACTGGGCCTATTTTCTAAGCCCCACGAAGTGTAGGTTATAGTCATTCCATGTGGCTTCAGCTGGTTCTGTCTGGGTTCTCAGTGGTCACGGTGCCAGAGCTGATGAGAATTAAGGACCTGGCCTCACATGCACAATATCATCACTGCAGGCAGCTCAAGCAATTGATCTGATTAATTCAAGCACCAGTAGGTTAAGAAGTTTTGGAAAAATCACACAGTGACAACCCAGGAAAAGCACTTGCAAGTAGTGCTTTATTTTAAAGTACCTGAAGTTCCACCTCCCCGTCCTTTTTCCTGGCCTCCTGCACCCCTGAGAACCCCATGACCTTCAGTGGCAATGACAAGGCTTTTTCATTTTCTACCAAATCTGATGTTTTAATTGCAATGACAGCTTTTCTAAGCTATGATGAACTAACTTCTAATTTCATACCATTTATTTCTGCAGTCAGTCAGGGCAGGTACCCACTCTGTAATGCCTGAGAAATTTCCTGAACTGGGGTGGCTATTCCTCCTTTGCCCACAAATAAAACATATAGAAGAATATGATTATATTTTTCATTATTACAGTTTCTATAGTTGTAATGTTAATACTGGTAATAAAATAGTACTAATAAATAGCATTAGTTAATAATGACAATAAAATAAATTGTGATGTTATTTTAGGGAAATATAATGGAGGAGAAAACAATTCTAGAAGAACATTTAAAGAAGTCACAACAGAAGTAAAATATCACCAGTCATTTACAAGAAAAGATTTTTTGTTCTGACAAAATCAAACCCTTCTGTTTATGAATATGACAAAGGCATATGAAATATATTTTTAAAATAAGCTATTTTAAGATTTTCCAGTGCCACTCTCATCTTCTTCTTTGAAACTTGATTCGATATTATGTGTTGGAACAACAGGTGTACTTTGTTTTGACTTGAATTATAGGGTATCAATCCTAGTTTCATTTCAGGAAAACACTTATCTGCAGGCTTAAGTGTGTTTATATTCAAAACAACCCCTACAGTTGTGCTTACAATTGAGCATCTGTTTGTGTCCTTCCAAGGAGGGCTTAAGCAAGTAATTAACACTGACATATCTTTACACACTGCCTTGGACAGGGATTTTTTTCCTTGTTGAGGCTTTGCTCTCAACTGATGTAAATATCTGGCTTCAGAATTTACCTGTATGAGGCGTAATTAGTGCAGAATCTCATCCCTCAGGTGCACAAAGCAGATGGTTAAACTATCCTTGCTTCCTGAGGAATGACTGTACATCACAAAAAGGTGGCTTTTCATTTGAAAGATCTCCCATTGGGAATATATGTTCCAGACAACTTATTTTAATTTTTTGCCCTTTTTCATACATTTGAACTCTTGCTGTGAGTTACATCCCCTTACATAACTGCAGGGAAGCTCATTGAGAACAAACTCTATTACCTTGCCAAAATTACAAATGCCACAGGTAGGCTCCTGGCTTGCACTTAAGATGTTTTCCCCTTAATTCCTCCTTGTTTTCCTCCTATTCCCTCTTCTGCCCTGCGCTCCTGCAGCTGAACCAGCTGCTTTCTCAGGTGTAGGGCTGAGTCTTAGAAAGGAATTTGATCCATATATTAGATGCAAGTATGGCATCAAGGAGATTTCTTGTTACCTTTATCTTAAAATTTGACAAACCTGAAGCTATGGATTGTACATCTTGAAGCACAAAATTATGCAAAATCTTCCAACTATAATACTTTATGTTTTGCTCACATTAGTTCACAATCTGCTGTGGTTTTGTCTCTCTTAGGAAGAAGAAAGTGATGGGGGATCAATTAGGATTGAGAAAATCCAATTTGTTGAGACAGTGAATATTGAGGAAACAATGCTTTCTGCAACACAACATTCTTTTCAGGTTAGCCATGAAATTTGCTTCTTTTATGTTTCTTGTGAAATATGCCAGTCATCCTAAAGTTATGCTTTGTGTCCCTGTCCTAACCTGATATTGCTGAGTGCTACTGATACTGATACTTTATGGTTGGACACAATGATTTTAAAGCTCTTTTCCCACCTAAAAAAAATTCTGTGGTTCCAAGTTATTAACAGCAAAGAAAGAACCAGTCCCTATTAGTGAAGATGCTAATTATTCAGAATATTTTCTGAAATATTTTTATTGAGTGTCATGGAATTTAGATCAAGTCTTGCTTCTTTCATGTTCACAAATCTATCAGACACTTGCTTTCATTTTATCTGGAATATATCTGCGTGATCATAATTTATTTTAAAGCAGAATTGAGCACATAGAATTCTTTTTTTAATTCTTCCACTCCTCTTTCATGGCCTCAATGCCAAGAGCAGGATCTGCCTGCCCTGACTTCCTGATGACCATTCACGTGTTCCACATTCAGGAAATCCAAGGCTGTGCCTTGTATCAGAAGATGCAGCTGCACAAAGCATATCTATACAAACCCCAAATGTCATGGGAAAGCATAACTGCACATTTGCTGCCTTTCTTCAGTTTCAGATGCCCGACTCAGGTTCCTGCTGGAGCCTCCATCAATCCCAGTTCGATGGGCAGTGGGACAAGCAGATGTGGAAGTGGTCACAGATTCCTTACTGGAGTGCCAGTGACAGACTGTCCCACCACGAGCAGCAGGCTGCTACAGTGAGTAACAGGTTACTGAATAGTGCATTAATTCATGACCCTGCAATAATTGCCTTGCCCAAGGGCAAGCCCATGACAGATAGTTAACATTTAACTGTGTAGTTGATCCTAGGTGTCATTCCAATCTTCTTTTCTCCTTCTCCCTCTCGCAATGTTGTGATACCAAATGACACATTTACGTTAAATTACTGTATTTCTCTCAGGAGTGCATAGTTCAGTAAAGTCAGGAAAAGTGGATGGAGGACTGGGAAAACAGTGTTTCCAAAAGAGACTTTAGGATCCTGATAGCTAAACATAAATTCCTACTGTGATGCTGTGGCCAAAGCAGCTAATGGCCTCCTTGGACATGGAAGCAGGCACATACTGAATAAAAAGCACTCACTGCTGTGATCACCAAGAGAGTATTGCGTTCAGCTCTAGTGACTATAATTGAAGAAAGATGTTGAGAGCTGAACAGATGTCAAAGGAGAGTCTTGACAATGACTAATAGATTGGATGGATAACATGTCAAAGAGAAAAGCTCACAGGGCTCCACCATCTCACTGCATGAGGAGACAGGAAGCACATTGATCAATGGGTGTGTGCTCTCCAGTGGGAGTAAACATTTAACAAGAGCTCTTTGGGCTGACATACAAAAGCAGTAAAGTGGCATTTGAAATTCTGTGCAGATGACTGAAAAGCAATGTACACAAGGGAAATGAAACCCTGACCTAACACAGACATACACAGAGACAGCCCAGTACTAAACGTGATCTAAAAAGCAAAGCAGATGTTAGTAATCATCAGGTAGGCTTTGAAGGAAGATTGGCTGAAAACAGGCCAAACAAGCTGATTGTTCATATTGTTAGTAGTAGGTAAGCTGTAGGAATACTTACTGAAGGATGTTATAGATTCTAGTTATTTGCTTAAAAAGGTGACAACGAATTCAGAGTAGAAATATACCTCTCAAGGGGTATAACTGCACCACCTTTGGATGAGGATTCTCTGATACTGTACAGCTGCCTGGAGCAGATATTTTTCCTCAGTATTTGTTACTGGATGCTGACAGTGACAGGTTTCTGGACTGACGAGTGTTTGATCTTGCCTAGTGTAACATGACCCAGAAGCTGGAAGATGAATGTGGAAAAACTGAAGTGGAAAGAAAGAGTTTGCAGTTTGACTATAAGGTGTTTTGTACACAGATGCTGGGAATATCCAGAAATATTTGATGCCATCCATTTTTTCTGCAACTGTTATTTAGGACACTTTGGCCAAGACAGTACGTATCTGTATTGTTTAAATGTATATCTTTTTAGGTGTGTGCTAAGCTTTTTTTTTTTTTTTTTTTTAATTTTTTTTAAACATCATAGCTGCTATAAAATATAGCTTTTAAAACCAGGGAAAATAAAACACTAAGTTATATCTGCCATGTTTGACCAAAAAGTTAATGACATTTTTTCCTACTAAGAAAACCAGAGGAAATTATTTTTGTCTTTATTCTTATGATCTATAGTTAAATTCATTGGCTGTAAGACCCTTCTAGTCATGATGTCCCATAAGCTGGACAGGTAGGAGAAATAGAAATTGAGCAAAAGAGAGTGCATGGGTGAGTATAAAACAAAATGATTTTAGAAGCTAAACTCTTATATTAATATATTTTTTCTAAGCAATGTGATTTCTTTTGCATAATTTATATTAACATGCTTTTCTGACATATTTTCTGTACAATTTAACTGCAGTTATTTCAAGTTATTTCAGGATTTTAGTTTTTATAGACCTAGAGAGGAACAGGGATATGTAGAGCACAGGGAGACTGTCTCTGTAGGGATGGCTGCAAACATCCTTGAGCTTGTGACCAGTGGGTAATTGAAAGCAGTATTTCTTAATCACTGAGTCACAGACTAAAAGAATCAATGAAAAAAACTTCAACAAGATTGAAGCCAGCTGAACATGATCCATTGTGTGCCCAGCTGGCTGACAAGGCCAGTGCTGGCAGCAATGCTGGCTACAGCCATTGCAGCAATGTCTATTGAGTAAAAGGCTTAATTCCAGAGGGATCAGAGAATATAATCAAAATTAGCTCTCTAGTGTGGAGGAAGTCCCCATTCCTAGAGATCCCAAAGCCTCCTCTCCAGCACTCTGCTCAGTGAAAGGAGTGCAGGGCAAACCTTGTGTCCGGCCTGTGAAAAGCTATACCTGCCCTGCAGAGTGAGGAATGTACCAAACTGCATTTCTCTCAGGCAAGTGCCAAGTTGTGCTCCTCTGGGCTTGGGTCAGGAGTACAGATGCCTTCTTAGGAATGTCTGTTTAGCCCAACTTTACAGAGGCAGCCTCCAAGTTAATGAATTGGGAGGTGCATCTGAGCTCTTTATGTGCTCTTGCCTTTCTCCAGGCTTTGCATCAGCCAGAAACCCAAGAGTGTGGTTTCCCAGCAGCACACATTGGGCCCTGCTGTCCTTCTGAGAAAGGCAGGATTTCACAGAGCCAAACAGGACGCCAGGATGCCAAAAAGTTCTGCTAGAGCTCAATTCGACCTGAGCCCTCCAGCACAGCAGCTGCTTGATCAAGGTCAAGAGCTGACAGAATTAAGAACAGAAGTAAATCTGAAGATTTTCTTCTCTGTTTATTTCCTCATCTATCTCCTGGGAAAATGCTGCAGCAATAATGATATCTTTGACCTTAGTTTTACTGCCCAAATCAATTATTGACAGATGTAGGTGGGAGGGAGGTAACAATAACAAAAGAAGAGACCAAAGTATCTTAAGTTGTGATGCTTTTATCTCTTGAACAAAAGGATTAACAGTAGGACTAACATTTTGACAGCATATTCATACATTGTTACAAAGCCTCCAACAAATTTAACCAGGTTGTGTTTCAAATCATGGTATTTTTAAATCTGTATTTCCTACACTTTTTAAAATTTGTCTTCTTTTCTGTATATTTAATTATGGGTCTATTTCCCAGATACTCTCTGTTAATCAAAAAGTAACATAAAGAAAAAAAAAGAGAGCTGCAATTTTTATTTATACAGTTGATATGAACAGCCAGGGCCTTAAGAGACATATAGATTGTCAAGAGACAGAAGATAAAAATCACAAGAACTGTAAAACAGAGCTTTGAGCAGAAACAATAATAAAGCCTTTGAGAGAAGCTATGAACAAAGAACCTTTTGACATTTTTTTCTCATAGATCTGAAAGCAATAGCATAGTGAACATGTAGCAGCATAACTTGTTTTGAATATCATGGTCTGTTATGCCTGGGATCCATCAGGAGATGTTTTGTCTATCTGGAGAGATCATCAGTCATGCAAATCTGCTGCTGAACATTCTGGATTCTGCTAAGTCTTTATGATTAATTTATACTATCTGCTTGGGTTCAGAGAAGATATTTTGAAAGCAAAATTTAAAAAGTAGGGACATGACATTTTTCTGATGGGTACTTCTAAAACAGGTTCAGTAAACAAAGCTATCATAATTACCACATCTGGGTAGAACAAATTGACTACATTTTCCAAAGCCATATGATATAATCAGGTTAAGAAGGCCAGTACTGACTTTTCACTGTGAGGAACAGTCTATATTTAGACACAGAGCTACTTCTATAAGCTCTCAGCACATTTTTACTTTGTCCTTTCATCTCTTCAGTTTGATCATCAGAGGCGTCACCATCCCCCCAGCCTTCTTTCTGCCTACCTCTCAGTTCATGTCCCTCACCTTTGCAGCCTCTGCAAGCTTTTCTCCTTTGCTTTTTTTTCCAGCTGACCTGAGGTGTTCCTTTTGCATGCTCACGTCCTGCACCTTTGATGCCTCCATTTCTTTTGTCAGTTCAGCACTGTACCTCTCATCTCCCACAGAGGAGCTCGTGCCTGAAGTGTGATGCCATTACAAATAGCGTTGGGAACAAAAGGTCCCTTCATGGGAGCCAGAGGGCACTTCCCCTGTGCTTTGACAACCACAGAGAGCAGGAGCTTCCTGCCTGAGGAACACTTTCACCTCTGCTGGTGCCTGGCATCCACTGCCTTTGCAATGGACAATGGTTTGTGCAGCAGAGCAGAGGGAAGTTCACTGGGTGAACACACATATCTTCTCATTGTTATGTATTGGACAAGCCTTATGGAAGCTGAAATGATCCAGCACATGCTTCCAGAGGTATAATAGGAATTCTGCAGATAATAATCATTCCTCATCTGCACATCAGAGCTGAATCTCAAACTGTCACCTGTGGGTCTCTGTAGATGCCAGTGGCACAGTCATCATTATGAAAACCACAATAGTACCACTGCAAGCATAAGGAAATAATAAGATCCACTCAGTCACTCAGAAAATGCTCTGGGGCTTTCAGCCAGTTTTGGACATGGAAAGCTGTATATATGGACATAAATCAGGACATTATTCTCTACCAGATTACAGATTAAGTCTGTCCAGCATATTGCAACAGTCAAATATACATCCAGCAGTGAAACACACATGTGCTCACCTTGGACTGGTTCTTTTCCCTGGCAGGTTGGACAAAGAAAAATTAATTTCCATTTTAATTATAAACACCATTTACTTTTCCCAGTGCTTTCTAGTTTCTTCTGCTCACACAAAAAAATGAAAGTTCCATCAGAGGATGACACACTGATCAGGTCAAAAAAAACCCCACAGGAAATTGAAGGAGCAATTTAATCTTCAAAACTCTTTGAAAATTACAAAGGCCTAATATCAGAGGTGCACATCAGTTCATAAATATGATTACTGAATATCAATTTGCTCTAATGTCACTTGGTGCTCTAAAGAGACAGCAGTTTAAACCCTGCACTATATTTTTTCCCATCTTTCTGACAACTGTGAGCAACTCTAGCTCTGTCACTATTCCACAAAGCTACAAAGGCAGTCTAAGATTTGAGTCCTGCCTAACTCAGGCCCTCAGTTCACTCGGGTCCTTTCCACCAAAGTCAGATATGACCAACAGGAACCATCAAATAACATTACTCAGCGAGTAACAGGTCTACTTCTAGTCAAGAGAAGAGGGCTCTTCTGTGAGTGATACCTCTGTAAAGACTGAGTATCTCATTGGAGCTCAGTGAGACAAGACTGAAATTTGTTGTTTGCAGAAGAGATTATGTGTGCCTTCTGGCTCAGTGGATTCAAACCCATTCTGTGTTTTCTTCTTGTTTAAATTAAGAAAAGTCAATAAATAAGAAAACGAGCATACATACAATGCCATGGTCACTTGGACTTGATTTAAAGGAGTCACAGCCTGCTGAAGGACACTTGGCATTATTTCTTGACAATGCCTCACAGTGCTTTTGTAGAGATAGATAAATAAATAGTGACATTTGCATCCCTTTCTCCTGAGCCATTCTTATTTTCTCTCAACCTTAGCTGTCAATGTTTCAAGTGTAGCTTTTTCTCCTCTTAATTAAAGAATTGTGAGGTCTGACATTTTCCTGATTTCTAAATGCATTTCAGTGCCTTCATTTTAGATAGGCTTTTGCCCATGATTTGATTGATGTCACCTAACTTTAATGCCAGGCTTCTCATCCAAGTCATTTTTGCAGACATCCTCAACCATCCCAGATGCGCTGTAGACATTTCTGTAGGATGACATATTTCTTAAAAAGACATCGGTCAAAATCTCATAAAACGAATCCCACAGTCACATATCAATTAATTCATTTCTGCCCAGGCAAAGTTAGGCACCAAGGAGTCACATTCCTTATATCCAACATGCTTGGCAGAGAAACATCAAAAAGCCTGTAAAGGAAAAAAGGTGATTTCGAATTAGCATAACTATTTGCTTTCAGTGATTAGTAATAAACAGTTGATTGATGCCTGTTGTGCTTGATGATAACATTACTCTTGACCAAAAGCCATTAAAAAAACCTCCAAAGTTATTTTTAAATACTCTGATGGGTATCTTTTGATACAACAGTGCCCCATCATAGTTAGGGTAAAGCAAAACTTGGTCAAGGGGTGTCTGGAGTGGAGGAACTGCAACAATTCAGAGAGATGGCAGGATTGTGACAGGTCAGGTCTATCCCAAAATTCTGGTAACAAGTGCTTCCTCTTACAGCAGTGTCACTCTCCACCCAGAGTTAATTGCTTCTGCTGTCACTACCGCAGAGCTTGGTTCTGTTCTTGCCTGTCTTTCACATGTGGACAACAGTGACTGGGCTCTTCATCCGTTGGGTTTTCCTCACCCATTCTAACTGGATAAAGGAAAAAACTGCATGCTGGTGCCCATCTTCTGAGCCTAAAATAATTTGATTAATCATTATATATGTTGAAGGTATAAGTGATTGTGTACATGTCATGTGTTAATTCTTATTTTAGCCTGCACTACCTCACCTTATCATTTATTTCCTCTGTCTTCAAACTCAGAAGCACAGAAGTCTGTCCTGCCCCAGGGGTTGCCACCAGACAAGTCAGCCCTGAATGTGGCTGTGGCTCAATGCAGCCATGAACACAGTGGAAATTCAGCTATCCAGCTTGTCAGAAGCAATAAATACTGTGTATCACAAGAAAATCATTGTGACTGGTGGAAAGTAAGGGATTTGGAAGGGTACATATGCCCTGCAGAATGCTTTTGTTCCATGACCAAAGTCTTCCACATAATTCATCCTCAAAGACAAGACTGCAGACAGTCCTGGCACCTTTCAGGATCTGTGTTAGAATTACCTCAGTAGATTTAAACATTGCTCTACAAGCCTCTTGTTGTCTTCTGTGCAACTCCATTTTCGTTACCACCCTTGGCTGGCAGGTTGAATAAAATTTAGAGCAGTCACTGCCTAGTGTAATAGCTAAGATAGTATCCAGTGGCCTTTTTTTTAAATATGTGCCTGAAGAAGGGCTTGTGTACACAGAAGTTATACATTTTTTCCAACTATTCAATTTACATGACTAAGAAGATAAAACCTCTCCTAACAAATGTTGTCTCGTGTGTGTGTGCAAACCAGTTTTAGACCAGCACCATTACAATTGCAGTAGCACAAACAGGATTGGAGACAAGCAAGAACTGCTGAGGCACAAATCCTGGGTCACGTCAGTCTCCACTCAGCTTCAGCAATACTTTTCCCCAAAGGCAGGGCATCCCTACCCTGCATAGGGTGTATTATTCTTTTAGAGTCTCACAAATGGAGAAATTCCCTTCAGCAAATCAAAATAAGATATTTTTCATTAATATCTGTCAGGGGCAGAAAAGAACACATTTTCTAAGTTGTAAAATGAGAAACAGCTTCAGGAGTTCACTGGAGACCAAGGAAGTACAACTAACAGGAGTTACCTGGAAGAGATAAAGTTCCTAGAGTGTCTCATGATGGATACTAGCTGAGTTTAATTTTGTGTGCTTGATAGAAATGTGGAAGTGAAGAATTTTTGAGCTAGGAGATGCTGAAATTGCTTTGGAACAGACTGAAATTACTTGATCTACTCATAATTCCCTGAAATTGGTTTAATTGTTGGTTTACAATTAAAACCAACAAGAAAAGGCAATTCACTTGAGGTAACTCACAAGATTGTACACAGTTGTGGATGAACAAAGCAGCACATAACCCCACCAACTCAAAGAAAATGATAAATTGGTAAGCTGAGCTATTCTCCTAAACACCGTCATTTATGGTTAGGTAAAAATATATGATACAGACAGCTTTGCTTAAGGAGTCTGATTGGAGGGCTCTAAAATGGATGAAGGAGCAAAGAGACATCCAGAGAAAGGCAGGACATTTATAGATTTTTTTTTCCTTTGGGTCGAGAAACTGAGACTTTTGCAATGTTCGTTGAATAAGGAAAAGTTGCATATCCACCATTAAAAAAATCTTTAAATTCTGCCTGAAAAAAAAGAATGCAGATCTCAATTTCTCGAGTGTAGTAAGAACAAACATCAGGAGCTATCTGTTTCACCTCTTTTTATGAACTGCCAGTTTTCTTGTGCTACTGAGATCTATGTTTAAAGAACCCTTCCCTCTGTGCCCACCCATATTCAAATATACAATTTATTCCCCCCATTTATTTTTCTGATGGGCATGACATCCAGTCCACCACCTTAAATCTACAGATGCCTGTTGACCCCTATAACGCAGACCCATCACAGCTGAGTGTGGCTCAGCTGTCCATATTCACTTAGCTTCTCAATTTCATCTGGCATTGTGCAGGGAAGAGAGCTGAGCCTCCCTGACGACTCTGTGTTCAGCCCTGGGTAGTTTGCAGGCAGCCATTAGTCACTGGTGTCCATCACAGCCCCTGAGATGGCACACAAGGACATCCTTGAACAGCTGCTCCAGCCTTGCACTTGATGAAAGCAACCACAGAGCAAGAAACCACTTCAAAGACTAGCAAAAAGAGTTGTTCACTGAAGAGCAAATTTTAAAAAAAAAAAAAAATTGCTTCTGTATTTTTATGCATGGCAAATAAAAGCAGGAATGTTTTAACCATGAGCATTTCTATTAGTGGTGTTTTAAAAAGTGGCTCTCTGATTAATCCCTTTTCCCGTTTTAAGTGACCAATTTAAGATGCAGTCATGTACGACACCTAAACCAGGAACTGCTTATCTTGTGGGAATGAGGATTTGTACCAAGCACTTACTTGAGAAAGCTGCCTTGGAATGATGATAAGCCCAGGGTAATCAATATGCAGCCATCTACTGTTTAAGTATTTTCCTTACCAGTCTAGTAAAGATTAGGCAACATTTCTGGAATATTTTTCTTTTTAAATAACCTTCTGAGTATTAAGCATAAATTTTACTGAAATGTTTAGAATCAGATAAAGTTGATCTTGACTCATACATTAATAAAAACCATCCTGGTTTCATTTAAATCAGTGGGGTTTTGTCACTGATTTCAATGATGCTGGGATTTCAATCTTTGTACTCATTTCAACATTAAATCTGCCTTGCTAGCACTCCTGTGCTTTTGTATGTATGTGTGTGAGTAGTCCAGTGCAGGATATATGGAGTCCAGACCAGATGCATCTTTCCCTTTTTAGTAAAATGACATGACATTTTAAGCAGTATTTTAATAGTATGCCAAACTATTTAAATTAAACAGAACAGATTTTCTTACAATGAACCATACTGGACAAAATTCAGAAATTTTCTTGAAAAATCTCTACTCTTCTATTATCCTGAAAGGAATCATAAAAATCAATCTCTATTATTTCTCTAAGAGAGGTTATTTTGTCACATGAACTCCTGTCATCTGCTAAGGACATTTGTTTGGAAAGTCTAGGGTTAATTTTGGAAAGCTTCCCTGTAATGTTTGAAAAGGTAGATGCAATCCCTTCCTAAGGTCACTCAAGGGATATGTAGTGCCATTGTCTGTTAGGGCACTGACAATATTTGGCTTTCTAACTTACTGAACAGTGGAGGAGTAAGGCTGTTTAAGTGTTCACCAAGTGACAAAACCATTCAGATAATTACATGTGTCAACGTTTTCAAATATGCACCTTAGACCATGGCATAACTACTCAAAAATGTATATGTTGCATTACTTTTAACCCAAGGGAGGAATTTTTCATAGAGTCATTGAATCTTATAATGGCTTGTGTTTGAAGGCATCTTCAAAGATTATCTAGTCCCTGCCATGGAAAGGGATGTTTTTCACTAGATCAGGCTGCTCAAAGCCCTGTCTAACATGACTTCAAACACCTCCAGAGATGTGGCATTCACAACTTCTCTGGGCAAACAGTCCCAGCATCTCAACACCCTCCTCATGAAAAACATCTTCCTTATGTCCAGTCTAAATTTACCCTCATTCAATTTCAAACAATTACTCCTTGACTCATTAATAGAGGTCTTAGTACGAAGTCTGTCTCCATCTTTCTGATAACTCATTTTATGCATTGAAAGGCCACAAGTTTTTCACAATTTTAACATATTGTTTTTTCATTGCAGGGGAAACTCCAGTGTCAGTGAACTGACACTGGCAGAAAAGCAGAGTATTGCTAAGCATGAGTGAATTTATAGAATCCATCTTCATAAGAACCAGATTTTTCTGGCATTTCCACTTTACGTGTCCACTAATACCTACAGCAGTGGTATTCTATGTATGGCTGTCATAATAATGACAATAAATACAGATATTATCATCAGGCATGTCACTGCCCACAGATTTCTGAAGGCATGAAGGTACTTGTTTTCAGGGAAAGAAAATGCCCCTTGGGCAAATGAGTCTTGTAGACTAAAGTGATGCTTCATGAAAGGGAACTGCTATTAAAAAGACTTTCATTGGTGCTCCCTGAACTGATCTGACAGAGCATGTTTGGATTGTTTCTCCCATTTGGCAAGTCTCAGTTTATTTAGTTTACTTAAATATTATGTAACCAGAGGGTTACATAAAAATAATAGGGTTAGAGGAGGACTATGTACCTCCCAGGTTTAAGGCAGACAGCTGTGTCATGGTCTGCAGGAGACAGCAAACTGCTTCTGACAGAGCTCTGGGCAGAACTTTGGGGCAGCAGGATCCTCCAAGGAGTTACCCTAAAAAGTCAATGTCACAGAATGGACCCAGATATTTAGAGCAAGGAGAATCGCTGATGAGGTGAAGCAGATGGGAACTATTGGTTTGCCTGTAATCTCATGGCAAATAATCACATATGCAGGACAAGCCTCAGATCTACCCTCTGACTTTTAAAGGCAGTTTTGAAAATATTTACAATGTCTGGCATTTTTTGCATGTCTGATGCACTTTATTCAAACACAGCCTGTGAACAAAAAGCCTAATATGTCTCTTTGTAGTTGATATGCAGGTGATATCTCCCATGCCCAGTCTGAACAGCTGCTCTGCCATAAAGTCCTACATATCCTTTATTGCTTCTCTGTGAACAACCACGGAACAGTTTCTGTGTCGTCTTTGCTCTGCTGTGTAGCTAGAGGATGCTGATGCACTTCAAATAGCTGTGGTATTATACTGTTAGAAATTCTTGTACTGCCTTGGTATTAATAATCATATTTCAAAAAGTGCCTCTTCTACATACATGAACAAATTTCGCACCTCAAGAATAGGCTTGGAACAAAGCCACGCTGACTTCATTTCCCCTCAAGCTCTGGGCCTTTTGTTTTCGCCTCTAGAACCTGTGTTCGCAGTGTGGCTTTTTCTGCAGGTCAGTCCAGAGGAATCCTCTGAGACAGTTTTACAATATACAGATGTGGAGTGAAAGCAGCTCACCCAGACAAGAACACAGCCCTGGGCAAACTCAGCGCTGTGCTCACTGAGTGTTGGCTGGATGCAGCTGACCAGGAGCAAGGATGGGCAGCACCACAGGACTGGCCAGGTGCACAAGGAGATGACTGCAGAAATATTTGTCCATGGACCTTTCTGGAAGAGACACAACCTCACCCACGCTTTCCTCCAGGATAAGCTTTGTAAACATATTTTCCTTTTGTGGCTTGCTACTTGCTCTCACTCAATCTTGATGAAAATCATCCACCAAGAACTTTGATGGAACACAATCCTTTGGGAGCCTTGGCTCACTGTCCTTTTCCTTAGACCTGCACAAGAAGTTCAGAATGAAATTCAAATGTGGCCAAAAGATTGGGAAAGGTAATTATGTCCCAGTACCCAAAGTTGCTGGATACCACTGGCTCTATTTAACTTTAGGGGACAGGCTTCTTCCAGGCTTCTTCTTTCCTCCTTTGTGGGGAGCTGTTAAATGAACTCTGAAAATCAGAATTTCCAGCCCAATATGATAAACCACTAACAGGAACAAAGCTGGATAGCAAAAGCTAGGATTGGAGTACCACATAAAGACTAAAATATTGCAAATACAGAATATAGCAAGAATCTTTTTGCTTATTCAGTATTTCAGAAATACTTGGAGAATAGAAAATACATTAACCTAATGTAAATGTAAGATAATTAATATAAGATTACTAATGTAATGTAATATACATTAATCAATGTAAAGAAACTAGATATGGTAGATAGGGCTTTTATATGTGGCAGTGTTTGGGTCTAATAAACTGTACAGCCTCTGGAGGAGACATGAGGTTAATAACTCTTCATCTCCCCACTTATAATTCTGTATCTGTGCAACAAAACAAAATTGCAGACAACTTGCTTCTTGTCTGAGCTGGGGTAGAACTCATCTAATTTTAAATATTTATAGTGGGATACCACAACCACTTTCCTATACCCTCTCTTTAATGGAAAGAATTATTTTTCAGGCATAATTCATCATGTCCTAATGTAGTCCTTTAAGGAGTTCAGATGATTCATGTCTCCTTCTTTCTGGACATAATGCTGTAAAAGCCTAAAGCTCACTGAAATTAATCCCAACCTCATTGCTTCTTTTTTTATTGTAAGTTATTTATTTATATATATATAAAATTAAGGAAAAAAGGTGCTTTCCTCCTTCAGTCTAGCCAGGCAGGAATGTACACAATTTCTGTATTCAACAAGGTTCCTTACTAAGTATCCAGTGAATGTGCAGCATTTCTGTGACTGTGCCATGGACATCCTGCTTGGTGTGACCAGTCAACAACAAAATCCCTACATTGTGTTAAAAATGAACTCAGGGCACGTTCAAGTCATGTCCATTCTTTGGATTTAAACATGCCAGTGGTTCCCTGAATGGGAAAACAGGAGTCCAGAACTGTCTCATCTGAACAATGGCATGCAGCAAGCACATAATCGAGGGGAATAGAGGAGTCTCAAGAGTGAGAGAGAAGGAAGGGAATGGGAATGAGAATGAGAATGGGAGCTGGAATGGGAAGAAGAAGAGGAAGGAAGAAGGGAAGGGGAAAAGGAAGAGGAGGAAGGGAAGGTGTTAAAAATTAGATATCCATTGCAAGGGCAGATTGTGAAAGTCTTTTGCTCCAGATGTAATTGTTGGGAGACAAGTACTTACCATCAGATTTCATTAGTCTGCTGCAGGAACCTCCAATGGGCTGGGAGACTGCACTACATATACCAGGTGCTAAGGGGGGAAAAGCAAGCTGAGGCAAATCTAAGACTTTTCCTGGTGACATCTACTACATATTTTGTTATTTGTCCAGCTGGAGCATTGCAGCTCATGCAACAACTAACTAATCTACTAACACAAGGGCTGGAAGGCACTTTGTGAGGTTTTGACACGTGCTGCATTTGGTGATGTTTGCAATCAGTAAAAAAGGAGCAGTTAAGCATTAAATGTGCACAAACCCCTGAGAAGAAGTACTACCTCGCTGAAAATTACTGCTTTGAATCAATTCCCAAACTTATACACTACCACCAGCACAACTTAGCTTTCTGGAGCAACGTTAGGATGTTTTTGGTGCTATTTCTGGAGAGCTGTCAGTTCAGGCAGGGAGATTTTGTAAGGAATCCCACAGGAGAAGTGGTGCTGGGAAGGCAGAGGTGTGACCTAACATGGGCCAGTTCTATCCCTCGGGATCAGCCACAACTGCAATGGCTTTGCTGGCACTCACCCCAGACAGCATTGTGGTCTGCTGAACACACACACACCCAGCTGGCTCAGCACAGGGCAGCTCTGGAGGAAGCACTAGGGCCACACTGCTCACCATCATCCCTGTGGGACCCTTCCAGTCCAGGATATCCTAATTCTAAGGTACTATTCTGCTTCAGAGTGGAGCTGGCAGGTCTGCAGCACTGCACACTGCACTGCCTGCCTTTGTGGGCTCAGGAATTAATGTGCCACTTCACAGCACAGACATCCAACATACTTCCAGAAAGGTAAAAGGTAGGAAGGGTCCCTTCCCATGACTCCCTCCCTAGCTGACCAAACAGCCATTAGACAAGTATTCAGTCAATAAATAGATGGAATCTAATTCTGAGCATACACTGTACAACACAAAATGTTTGGTATGATTAAGTTTCCCAAAATTAAAAAAAAAAAAAAAAAAAGAAAAAAATAAAAAAAATTATTGCACATCTAAGTTTTGTTCTTCAAATATCAATAAAATTTACTGAAAGAAGTTGTTGAAACTGGATACAATCCCATCTCAGACTTCAAATACTCTATTTCAAAAAGGATTGAGCTTCCTTCTGCCTATTACTTTGAAACTTGGTATTGATGACAATCAAAAGAAGACTCAGTATTGATAAAATTGCAGTCTTATAGCCAAAACGTGATACATGATTTAGCAGCACAAAATTGTGGCCTTAATGGTGGGAACCCCACACATTTATCTGCCAGTTTGCACACAGGTATTTCAAATTGCTTTTGATGAGGGGATCAGTCCTTTCAAGGACTTGCACCTAAAGTTTATGCAAAACTTTGCTTTCAAAAATGCTGTTCTTCACTGGGGAAATAAGCTGTTATTTTATTGACTTAACAATGGTGAACACAACCAAATTTCTGGTGCATTATGCTTCAGTAGTAACTTTAGACAAAAATGTGCTGGAATATTTTGACAATTTTTGTTCCAGACTTGTTTCATTTTTCAATAGGGGTGCAGCCCCCTCCGGTAGCATTTTAGTTGTATTATTGATGCTTTCAAAGAATTATGTGTAAACAAAACTTTTAAGTCCACACTTCACCAGTTTTCACAAACTGATTCTGAAATCAGGAATATCAGACAACTTTAGTAGCAGAATTCAAGCTGTAAATATAAAGTTGGTTTCATGACTGTGCACCATGGGAAAGCAAAACCAAAACTTGAGCTTGATTTCAGATTCAAAACTGTGGATGCAAACAGTATCAGAGAAGTTAATGAGTATGCATACAGAGAATGCAGACCTAGATAAAGGTTCTCAAGTGATGGTTTGCAGAAAAAAGCTTCTATTGAACTTTTCATAAATCAAGCTGTTTAAATTGCCTTTCAGTCTGTTTGTAATGATTGCAAATACTCCAATCAATGCTTTTCACTTTTTGAGGCCTTGTTAAATTCTGAGACTGCTGAAAAGGACGTGGAGTATGAAGCCTTTTAAAAGACAGGGTTTCGTTTCTTGCTCTATTGAATGTGGGTTTCTCACCTCTGTTTTCCATCCTTCAATTTCCTTTTTTTTTAAGCTGGGAAAATGGTACAGAATGCTTTTCATACAATAGTCAAAAAGTGAAACAAGAGAGCAACATTTTCAAACTTAATTGCCTCAATCAAAGATGTCAGTATTCACTGAAATGCTCAATTATTAGCAAACACCTGATGTTACCTGGTCCTCTTTGTGTTCTTTCCACTCATCTCTTTCCATTTTTTCACTAAAGGCTGCTAGGAACTGTTTGATTGACAGCAAACTTACTGTGAAAGTGAATTTCAGAATCAGAACCTTGGGATGACAAGGTAGGTGAAAGAATTTGGAGCCTGACAATTAGAAGCTCTGATGTTGGTGTATATGCAGTTTACTGGCATTGATCAGCTGCAGCTGGCTGTCAGGGAAGTTAAAACACTGGGTCTGATACAGTACTCGGTGTTTTCCTTCCGTTAATGAGTTCCACATAATAATTTATTCCATAAGTTATTAGAGAATAAGAATAAAAAATAGAGACTAGAGTCACGCAGCTGTCACAAAAAGTTGAGGTTAAGCAAATCACAGCTGAGAGATTTCATTGGCCATGTTTGTGAATAAATCTCAACATTTACTTTGAGTACAAGGTTTGCACCTGATTTGGGGACCAAACATCTTAATCAGTGGCCTCGATGAAGAGAAGTTGGAGAGGATGAGCAGCCTATGGAGCATGCCCTCTGAGAAGAGGCTGAGGGAGAGAGCTGCTTAGCCTGGAGAGAAGGAGAATCAGAGGGGATCTAAATGCTGCCTATAACCACTTATATTTGCAAAGTTAATGGAGGCAAAGAAGTTTCATCTGTGTCAGGTCACGTAACAGCAGACATTGGCCACAGGCTGCAGCTCAGGAAGTTCAAGGTGGATAGCAAGAGGAGTTGTTTCTCCAGGAGGGTGGTGGAACAGTGAAACATGCTGTTCAGGGAGATGGCAGACTTTAGGGGCATTTAAGACTTAGCAACACAGAGCCATGGCTGACCTGCTCTGATGTTGGGAGTAACCTTACTTGAGCAGAAACCTGGACTAGATTGGCCTTTTTTTCTGTTTCTGTGATTGTGCATTATTTTCCTAAGGGAGTTGATAGCAATGATGTGTTCTAGATTATAGCTAATGCCTCTGTCAGGTATCCTTTGGAAACCTGAGATTCTGCCTAGCCTTTCTTTAGGAACCTTATGGTGTTCAAGGAAGAAGCAGTAAATAGTATTTTACTGTAGCATGATCACAACCAAGTTTGAGTTGTGTTTTTAGGTATGTTCTGGATAACCTGCATATAAGTTCTCTAGGAACCACGTTTCCAGTGAAGTGCTCAGCACCAGAAGCTTTTCATCACACCAAATTCAGCAGCAAGTCAGATGCATGGGCCTTTGGTATGTATAGAATTTGACACATGGATTTGCATGTATATATTCCATTACATTTGGATTTCATCAGCTTGTAAAGAAGAAATGTTAGACATTTAACACACTGAAGGGCTATAAAAAGCAGTTATAGTTTGTGTTCTTGTTCAACATTTTTATGCAAACAAGCCCTATCATAGTTGGATTTTTTAGCCCTAGGATTCTTCTTTTAGGCAAACAGAAACTCTGCCCACTTCACATTTGCGTATTTAATATGGTAAGCTTTGGCAGAGAAGATCAAGTAGAATCTTTAGTATGTCTAGACCATAAATCAGTGTTGCCCAGCTGTGAAAGAGAGTCTCTCTGAGCTGGGGCTCTGTATGTCAGTGAAAAATATATCTGTTTGCAGATCACTTTCCAACAGGAATTTCAAACATATGAACTTCTACTTCAGTGGTTTCAGGCTGTGATTTCCAAATCCCTGGAGTCCGTTCAGTGTTTCTAGAAGTCTGTAAAACGTGCCAAAGGAAAGGGAACCTTTTGTGAACAGGCTTGAATTCCACTTATCTGGGTCTGCTCCTCCAGAAGGAAAATTTTGGCAGCTGTCAAACTGACGAAAGATTGGAAACCCACTGTTCTTGGCATTGAACCACAGTGAACAAAGCAGATAAAAGTGTTTCTGAATGTTGGCTTGCTTCTTATCTTTAACCTCAGCTAGTCTCCCAGCGTTAACCACTCTAGCAGAAAAACAGCTCATTCATGCCCTTTACAAGTCGTTTATAATATATACAATTAAGTCAGAAGTTGGATTTTGTAGTGATACATTTTCTTTTTGCTCCTATTGATTAAATCCTGGCCCCAGGCTTTACTTTCATTAACTTCAATATTGGCATTAACTTCAATGAGAAATTTTATTTTTCCTTAGAAGATATTTTCTCGTTTTAAACTCTCCATTGATTCAATGGAAGCAAAGGGAGTGGGGGATCAGTCAGTTCTTGTTTGATTGCTTTTAACTAATGAGCCTTTAAAGGGCTAAAGAATAGAACTGATGTATTCATATCCCAAAAGCAGATGTCAGAGAACAAAGAATCCTGGTTGTGTTCTCATCAAAGAAAGCTGGGATTTGGATGCCGTTTAAGTGTCACAGTGACACTACAATGCTCCAGTCTTCAAGCTGGAGTGAAATCAAAGATCTCATAAATTTCTTTTTTAAAAAATTACCGCCAATATTATATATCATTGTGAAATAAATATTTCCCATTTTTTAAACTTTATGGTAGGCATATTTACCACATATATTCAGTTACAAGCAAAATTGGGGTTTTGCAAGGCTATAATTATGAATTAGTGATTGTGATATAATTCAGTCTTTCTATTGTTTCTGTGTACTCCAGCTTTTAAAGGTGTATATATATATAGCTGACTCTGTAAAATATTTGGAAATCTTTCTGATACTAAAGAAGTGCATGTCCCAATCAGAAAAATCAGGGGGGTTTTCTTATTATTTTATAAAGACATAGATATCTATAGTTGTCATTTTGTTTTTCCTTCCTTTTATGTACACACACACACACACACACATTAGAGGATGTTTGCGTGTCTGCAGAAAATTCAGCCCTACATTGTCCCCATTAAATATATTTTCTAACTAACTTTATCACCTAAACTAATCTCCTTGTGCAGTAGGAGATGTCTCACATTCAGGTACAGAATCACACTGTCAGTCTTTTTTTTTTTTTTTTCCTTCAGACAATATTCTCAGAGTCTGATTTTTTTTATGTTGCATGCATACCTTGTTGTGTGAAAAAGGACTTATCTTGTATTCCTTGACTTTCATTTTGTGTCTTAATGTGGGAGGTGTTCCCTTTGGGAAAGCAGCCCTACGAGCTTCATGAGGATTGCAGAATGTTTCTCAAAGATACAGACTTTAGAAACCGCAGCAGGTTTCAAACATCACCTACCAGGTAATGATGGACAGCTGCTGGTATGGGGTATGTATGTACATCTGCACATCCAAACTGGAGCAAACAAAATAATAGGAGTCACTAGGAGTCCCTGCTGATAGCTGAACTGATGCTCATAATGAAAATATCCTTTAATAAAAGCCATTGCTTGTAAGTAGTACATTCTGTATTATCTAGTTCAGGGCATGGTTAATATAGGAAATGAGGCACAAAGGCAGGTTGGCTCCCTTCTTTTCAGAAGCACGTATTTAAACATAACACTTTTCAACATCAACAAATAAAAGATGAGATTCCTCTCACTTAACTTTAACAGTTTAAAAATTCTGTGCTGAGCTAAACTAACTGTCTAAATTTCTTCCATGACTACAGGACCATTTCTGGTACCCCCCCTCCCCCATGGTCATTTGCCCTTTTTCTCTTAGCAGACACAGAATAAAAGATATTTGCTTTCCTGTAAAGAGATTTTAAACAGCAGACGCAGAGGAGACAGACCTCCAGTTTTATAGACAGCTAAATGTGTTAGAAATAACCCTGCTCTTACAACAGAAGGATGTATTACCCCATCCATGAGTCTTCTAGGAGCCGTAAGTCAAATGTTGATCATGCTCATTTAATTTTGAGATCTGCATCTTCAGTGCCAAAAATTATCCTGATTTATTGTTCCTCTTCACCTAAATTTTGATCAGCTGTCTGTAGACTAGGATTTGTTTCTCACCAGCAACAAAGAACTGTTTGGCACATTATTGATAATGCCATGAAATGACTGTGGTGTTCTCTTGGGTTTTTTAATATAATTTCTAGGAAAATGAGTAAAGTGACTTATATTAGAGGACATATTAATGCAAAGAAAGAAGATTAAACATCACAATGTAAGATAGATTTAAAAAGAGAGTTAAATTTTATTTACCTCCTGCAAATTCATTTTAGCATGCAGAAATTTGTACAACACCATCTATGAATTTCTGCATGCTAAAATCAAGACAAATGAATGCATATTACAGTTTCTGAATTATTTAAAGATTTTAAAATTGAGTAACTCTATCTCTCATCTTTGCTTCATTTAGCTACCAGAACAGTGCCCTGCCTTTTATCAGCTGTTACCACCCTTTTGAGGCTTTGAGAGAAGGCAACAGAGCTTGAAAAATAAGATTCAGAAACAATGACTGTGCATACTGGCTCCAAATCACCTGTCTGCTATACAAGAGCTGAAATCTGCCTGACATTAGCCACCCTTATTATTCTGTATTTTGGTGCTCTTCTCATTTAATCAGGGGGCTGACCAAGAAGCATATGGAGAAAGCATCTCTCAGACACTGTGGGTAACAGAATTTGGAAAGCTACTGTGGAAGAATATAATTTATTTTGTTAGCATTTTTTCAAAAGACTTCTCAGACACTGAGATATATATACCAATTATGTGCACTCCTTCAGTGCCTCCAAACTGTCATTATTTGGCCTTAACTGGAAGTGTGAACAGGGAAAAATATGCCTGGTAGGTTTTCTGATTATCATAACTCATCTGAATGTGTTTTTTCTTCATAATCACTTGAAGCTGACACCTAAAGTCGAATTTAGAACTACTGCAAGTGACAGCAACATAAATAGATATAGTCTGACTTTCAATTACTTAGAAATTACTACAGGTAAAATATTATATCTGTTTTCTCACCAGTATTATTGACTCTAGTTTTGGTCCTCGGGGTGTATATATGATATGGAATTCATTCTAAGCTTCATATTTAGGATATTTTCAATTTAGCAACATACATCTAGTGGAGTGTTATTGCTTCCTGCAATAATAGGCAAAGAAAATAATGTTTTATGCAGAATTCTTTATTTGCAAGAATAAATTGTAAATTGCAAGAATAAATGGTAAATTCGCTGATCTCTATAAAACTTGAGAACCAAAAATTTGAAGATAAATGAAAATGCTATTAATACAATTGCTTAGCCAAATATTTTACTACTGAGGCACTGAAATTTGGCTTCTGATGTTAGTACTTAAATAGGAGCACCCATTTCAAATGTGCACAGCACTACAAAAATTAGTGCTAACTTCAGCAAGTCTTGAGATACAGATACATCTGAAGCTACATAACAGAGGCATCTAAATTTAGACACTGACAGTTGTAAAATGCTGATCTAATATGTATAAAGAGGCTTTAAAATAAAGTAATTTCTGAAAGAAATCCTTTTCTCTCTCCTCATATCTGAGCTAGTTCAGCATGTGATGCCCATAAGAGTCCAGGTGATGTCTGCTTGCCCTTTCTCTGATGAAGCTGGCCGAGCCCTAACAGGGACCTCTCTGCAGCTCTGGTTTGAGCTCACCTGAACCTAAGGAATAAGAAATGCAGGGTGCAGACATGTAGGGAAAGAGGAGAAAGAAATGAAGGTCTCTGGCCAGGCAGAGACTTGCCAGCACTGTTTGGTCCCAGCACTGGAAGTTGCCTTGGAGAGCACATCCTTCTCTGCGTGGGGAGCTACGGGTGTGTTTGAGGGAAAGCTGCTTTTGGGGTCATCCAAATGGCCCTGGGGATCTGTGCAGGCCTGGGGGCCATGGGGGCTGCACAGGAAGGAGGGGTAGGGCTTGGTTTGATGCTGCCCATGGACCAGCCTGGGCTAAGGAGTGCTGGCTCAGAGAAGGGGTCAGGAAGGAGTGCAGTCACTGAGAACATAGGAGAGGAAGGGCTCCCCCAGCACAGAAGGTGTGAACTTTTGGTGGACCTAATGAATGCAGGTGATTTTTTTCATATAAACATTATCTCTTTTTTATGTTCTTCCAACACCCTGCTATATTCTTATTGTGTCTTTATGTGTTGACAACTCTGAATGTTTTTTGATTCATAGCATAGCACACAATTAAAATTAACTGTATTGAAATCAAAGTTTGTCAAAATGAAGAAGTTACTCTTACCAACAGATCTGAAGGTGGCCAGCATGACTAATTACTTTATTTGATGGTTCCCAGAATTGCCATTCCTTTTTTGTGTTACTGCAAAGTAAGTAGAAAGACCACAAGTAGCTGATCTTTTATCCTAAAAGTTCAGCTCAAGTACTAAGGTTCGGGGCTTTTATGGCAATCGAACATGTGGTATAGATAAGCAACTTTAAAAAAACATTTTCATCCCTTTGCATTAGTGCTTAGTTTGTAGTGGATTAGTATTGTCTGCTTACTATCTTTAACTACTTCATTTAAGGGTCTTGTTTCTTAAATAGGAGATGAATGTGGAGCATTATAACAGCATTTTGTGAACATGTAGAGTCCAGATGTACTTTCTAGATACATGTTTGGCTGATTTCTACAGATCAGGATCATTTTGGAGGCCCTTGACATTAAGAGTCCACGCATTTTCTGAGCATTTTTCATGCAGGATCGTGTTTGCCAACAGCTCTTTGTCACAATCTGGGACTGAGTATCAGAAAACCTTGTGGTTTTCAGTGACTGAGTGTATACAGAAAAAAACCACACTGGCATGGTTGCAGCTACACTGGGGGGCCTGCAAGACACAGAATCATAGAAAATCTGGCTGAAAGGGTCCTCTGGAGGTCATCTTGCCAAACTTTTTAGTCAGAGTGGGATTATCCCCACTACTCCATCATCCATACCTTCATCCACACCTTCATCTAAGTGATCTCTGGACACTTCTAAAGGTGGAGATCCCACAGCCTCTCCCAGAGTACAGAACAGCAAACCTGGTCCGGTGCTGATCTATCCTCCATGTAAACAGATTTTATTTTTCAGGCGCAACCAGAATTTCCCAAGCCTCAATCTACTGTCCCTGTATGTAATAGCACAATTGTATTTGCTGTGTGCAGCATTTGTAATGCAGTATTTGTAATTGTGGAGGCAATGGACAAGGTATAGGGAAAAATAACCAAAACCACTTTGATCATTTAGTATTAAGGAAGTTTCCATTTTTAATGTCAACATAAAATATTTTTGGGGGGGGAGCATGGGCTATTTCGTCTCTACAATACTTATCAAGCAAACAGTTAGAAAAATAACTTATGTTATAATTTTTTAATAAACTTCCAGTGTTTGTTAGTCTTCATCCAGTATCCACTTTCCATTGATATAGATTTCTTGAAGGTGCAAAAATTGCAGTTATCTCATTTCAAACTGAGTTCTTTATCTCTAAGGTTCTTCTGTTAGTCAACGGTTTTTTCATCACTGTCTTAAGAAACAATTTTGAGGTCTCCATCTGGAAAGATCAAGATGCTCTTCAGGAGTATATGAGTTATTTTAATGTGTGTCTTGGTCTGTATACAACTGTATATTTCCAAGCTTTTGTAACTCATTAAACAAGAAACTGAAGCTGGATGCACCCCACACATGAAAAGCACAAATGGTGTGTAATGTTATGCACATAATTCATAGAAAACCTATGCATGTTTTCTAGTTACCACACAGACAGCAGATTTAGTTGCTTTGGCCATGAACAAGTAGATTAATGGTCAACCAGAAGACATTGTTGGATGACATCCATAGTGTTTTACTCCTTTGCTAGGCACTATTGTTAAAAGTGAAATAAAAAAACAGAAGCCCTAAGTGTACCCACACCTTTTAAAATGATGTTTGTGTCTCTTCAGCTGTCTCAAAGCCCAGGTTGCTTCTTCCCTCTTCAGCATAAGGGTTCACCTCTCCATGATTTGATCCTGCCTCACCTCTTTCTCTTGCTCTCCTGTAAAGAATATTCATTTTGTATTAGAAGATCCCTGTTCTGTTCAAGTCCTTGTGGATCCTCAGAATCCCTGACTGTAAACAATACTGTGTTTAACTGGAAATATTTATATAAAAGAAATCGAGTCAGGTTTAGGAAGAACCATAGCAAATCTGTTACATTCTTAGAAACCCATTTAGTGGAGGGACATAGAAAACCAACCAAGCTATACTTGTTAACGCAGTAATATTTAAGGAAAATGCCATTACTGTACAGGCTACAATCAGATTACAGAAAACTGCAGGTGCTGATGAATGTGAGCAACTCTGCTGTTGGAGAAGGCACCACCTTCCCAGCAAGACATCCCCTCCTCCTTCAGTAGGGTTGGCAGAAGCCTTGCAGCTCCCTGTGGCAAAAGTGTTGGTTAAACTGATGGTGATGGGGAAATTGCATTAAGCTGCCAAAGCTGACATGTACTGACAAACAGGGAGATGAACCTTTAGCTATCACTGTTGATGGGAAAGGGATAACAGGCTTTCATTCCTTAACTTGCTTCAGGTAAACTAAAGTCTAATTTGTAAAAATCCTGATGACTGAATTATCAGGAGATCTTTCAGTAGTCATGATCATGGTATCAAAAAACATTACTCACTTTTTGCGATCCCTTTGCCCAGTGATGATCAAGGCAATAACTCCAAAAACAATCAGACCAAGGACCACCCCAAATACAATTAACCAGACGGTTACTGGTGGTTCATAAGGTGCAGCCAGGGTTGGAATTATTCCTACAAATTCCAGGGTATTATCATCCAGTCTGAAAGCCTCATTGATTCGTCCTCGAGACATCCTGCCATTGAATGAAAATACAAAGGGTTTCACATGTTTATTGGAAGAAAAGGAACAGTTTTCAGTTATTTTATAAATCTCCAGCATGCCAAGCTTCCCCTGAACTGCTCAGTTGAAGAGGCTGCAGAGGAGGTACTGCTAAACCCATGTTCCTTCTGGCATGTGAGTGACTACCACAGGAACTTAAACCCTGAACCTATTACAGCTTAACTGACATCTTCAGACACTCTATGCACTCATAAACTCAGTCTTAACATTTATCAAATGAACCTTCTGATCTCTTTCTCTCTTTGTATTTTGCCTTTCATTCTCTTTACCATTTCTTGTCTATTGAAAAGTTTCTTAGTTATGCCACATAAAACCACAGCTTTGACATCTTACCTGTTTCCCTCCTACAATCTTACACAATTTCTATTAGTATGTTTTTCACTGCCCTGAAAACCCTTCCCCTGATGTATCATCTGTGCCTTGTTTTTCCTTACACTTCCACATCTGCTATTGAGTGCTAACCCAAGAGTGACTTTCACAGCCATATTCTTCTCGCTTAGTTCACCAATCTATCAGACTGCTTCAGACTATCAACCCCATCTCATGTTGATGCTGCTTTTAGATTTGTGCCCTCTTCATTTCCCACTGCACATTACCCATGATCTTCTGCAGAGTTGCAGTTTTACTTATCATTTTTATAGCAATGACTTACAGTAGGGTCACATCATGCTATAAAAGAGCTGTTCATTGACCTGTAAGTGGGAACTAGCTCCTGCACTGACCTCTTCTATATAATCAAATACATCTGGCTGTCTTTCTAGCATGCCATTATTCTGGAGTCCTTGTTAACAATATATCTTGCACTGACTTTTCAAAAATGAGAGGAAGAGGACGTGTGCATACATCATTACTGTATTCCGTATTTCAGGATATAAAATAGCTCCTGTTGAAGTTTGATCAACTAGATCTGCTGGCATTGCATCTGCTCTCATCTGATGCAATGAGATGTATTTTGGCAATTTTACAAGACCCATGAAGTATTTTACTTTGGCTGTTGCCCAAGATACCATCTCATAGATGGACAGTTTTCTTTCTGCCGTAATAGTTTTCATCCTAGTATCTCTCATCTCGCTATTTCCACTTTAACTGCAGAATTTTCTTTCTTGTCACTGTTTCTGCCTCAGCTGACTTAAGCACTGCTTTCCTTTCCAATCTTCATCTGGTTGGTTGGTTGGTTGGTTGTTTTTTTCCCCCAGGGAGCAAAATCTCACCTGATGGCACTTTCCACCTCAGCTTTGGGCACAATATCACTGACATTTCCTGGCATGCTGACAGTAATGTAGAAGGAGATTCTTTGTGTCTGTTCTCCAACATGAATGTCTGTAATTCTGAAGGAAAAACAAAAGAAAAAGGGTATTTTCATTTCTGAGATGACATTAGCTTTAAATTCAGGCAAGTGAACAGTTGTGTTTGACTGGTATTGCCAGGGGTTTAGTTTACACTGGGGGGAATGCCTTCTAGTGAAATCAGCTGGGAAGTGAAATCAATTTTCCTGCCAAAAAATCCTTTTTCTACGTGCTAATTTGCAACTTGAGCTGGAGACAGTCTCCCTCATACCTAAGACAAGGTGACATCCCTCATACCTAAGACAAGACTTGATGTAATTTTCCACAGCACATAATCACTTGCAGAACAGAGAGTGTTTGGGGTTGGTCTCTTGAATGAGGTGATTTATGAAGTACAAAGTGGAAAAAAATACCTTTCTCCTTATTTTTCTAGAGTAGATTCTAAATATTACATGAATGATGCTGTATAAAGTAATATCTAATAGCTTGAGTAGAGAGCTTCTAAACATTATTGAAGATACTTAATCAAAAGGGTTGTTTTTCTTATCAAAATCACTTGCAAGTGAAAGCTTTTATGCTTGTAACCAAACCTAGATAAGATTAGTAAGTCTATACCAAATTCTAGTGCTTTATAGTCAACATATTTATCTTTCCTTGGCCCAAACCTCTTGGATATTCAGTATGATGCATGTACACTGCTATAAATGTTTATTTCTAATCAGTGTACCTTCCCTGATATTCCTATATAAATGTTGGGCACAAATTGTCAAGGTTCATCTCCATCACTGATAAACTGTGGGAGACAAAGCCTTCTTACCTAACTTCAGCACATCATTCCTAAACTTCAGGCTCTTGAGGGGAAAGATACCACGTACCAAAGCTGGCGTCTTGCCTTTTACAAACAGCTGATGTTTGACATTGTTTCTGTCAACTTACATTTGACAGAAGGCACAATTAATCCCACCAGTTCATGCCATTAGCCAAGCAGAAGCAATGCAGGCATAGCTGGCACAAATAAGCAAGCCACTCACTGGAATTCAACATCCTGTTTCTTCACCTCTGCAAAGTATTTTCTCATGGCATAGGCTACGGATGACTTGAACAAGAAGAGCTCGCTTTCATCCCATTCATACTGCAGAAACAACACAAGAGAAAGTCCTCAGAAATGGCAAGAAATCAGAGACATATTGTCTAAATCCATCTAAAAAGAAATAACAACTGTAATGCTTGACACGCACTTCAGTATTATTTATTTGTGCCATGATGGCACATCAGAAACCAACCCAAACCCTTTAGATCTGTTCATCTGAACACTGTGCAGGAGAATAACCAAAGAGGCATCTCTGCTGCCAGTCATCATGCAATCTCTAGCTCCTTTGTAGTGGACTGCTGAAGATCCTGCAGTCCCAGCACACCTCCCTACCTTATACAGGGAGAAAAGGCATCAGCAAGGCTATTCCTACTAAATATTGTGCATTTTCTTTGAAGTTTAAAGATTTCACAATTTATATCTTGTTTTAATGACATAGCTTTTTTTGCAGACCTGTTCTATTAAGGAGGAGAACCTTTGTGGTAGAGTTGTTGTGGCTAATTTATTTGCTTGATGAGCTCAGATTTTTGTTTGGGGTCCGTTTTGCTAAAAAACTCTTTGCATCTGTACTTTTGCAGCAAGCACATATTTGGGTATTTTTTTCCCTGGAGAATAGATACGTAATATAAAAAAAAAAAATATATTGCCTGTGTTCAGGCTCCTCCTGGCCTGCCTAATGAGTCCAAAGTTATTAGCAGTGGAAGACAAAAACAGCTTCTCTGGGGCAGGAACCAAGAGCTATATGGGGGCAAAAACCACCACAGGAGGTGATAAAGAAGCCTGGTCTGTTGTGAAATAGCATGTGTGCACTAAGGGAAAATTCCCAACTGAACTCTTCAGCAATATCTTTTTATTCCCCTCAGGCACAGATTTGATTGTGTTTATGGTCCCTAGGCAGGAAGGCCTATAAATGCTGTCAGTGATAGAAAGTCAGTTTCTGACTGTCTTGAGTATTATTCAGGAAGGCGTGGTAGAAGACAGCTCTGTTGTAACAGGCTTTATAAAACCCAGCTACATTTTTCAAATGTGTCCACCTCTTAAACTGATGTAAAATTAGAGAGAGGTATAAATATCTATGAGCAAGACAAGGAATAAATTGTTTAGCTGGGTCTGTTGCAATAGGAACAGGAGTAAATGGTTTTAGACTAAAAGAGAGTGGATTTAGATTAGTTACTAGGAGGAAATTCTTTCTGAAGGAATATGAAGGTGTGAGGCACTGGAAAACAGGTTGCCCAGAGTGGTGGTGGATACCCAGTTTCTGGACACATTCAAGGTCAGGCTGGTGGGGCTTACAGCAGCTTGATCTAGCTGAAGATGCTCATTGCAGTGGGGTTGGGCTAGCTGATCTTTAAAGGTCCCTCACAACCTAAGAGTCTGATTCTATTAATAAAGGGGAGGAAAGGGCAGAAAGAACCTACTGCTATCAGTCCATTCAGGAGCAGGTGCCAGGAACGGCACAGTTACCCAAAGCCACGGCAATCAGAGCAGTCCCCAGAGCTGTTCCCACCAGCAAAGGCTGAGGCTGAGTCCCCTTTGCAAGGCAAATGCCCCTGACTTTGTTTTGCTTGCAAAGCTCTGCACCTAAAGCATCTCTTCTTGTTACTGCTGCTGCCTCCGGCAGCTGGCACTGTTCACTATCACAGCTAAGAGGCTGTTGTTGTGGCTTCTCAATTTTCTATTTATGCCCAACATCTTTAGTCTTGCAGTGCTGCTTTTTTATTATTACTATTTTTATCAGGATCTAATTGAGCTTGATTTCTCTCTCATGCTTTCTGTACTTACCATGTTGGCTTTTAAATCATTTATTAATTTCTCTAGCTTATATTTTGTCTTTTTCAGTCTAATGTATTTTAATTGCCCCTGTGCCTCTCAGTTGCCTTTATAAATACTATTACTGGCTGTGTGGATGGGAAGTACCTGGCTGGGTTCTGATCTATGTTTGAGACATGACTGCTCACATGGCTTCCCCAAGCATCTCAGGCACACACCTGTACACTGTGGGTTACAGAAGTTGCTTTGCTTGCAGAGAGGAATGAACTCTGCCAAGCACCTCAGCTCTGTTACAGCGTGTTCACTCCAAGATTCCATATGTGATTTGAAAGACAGTGTAAAGTGTGGTCTCTGATTCAAAAAGGATTTTTCATTATAAAATACATCTAAATGCCTGCAGGCTGACAGCTCTCCATTCCCTAACACTGTTTTGTGTGACAGCCCTTTACACCGTGATCACACATATGGCATTGACCTGGTAGAGAATTTTGAATTAATGTTTGGAGAGGGTTCTGGTTTTCAAGTGGCAGGCTGGTGCTCCCAAGGGATTCAGTGGGGATCTTGTAGCACTCTGTGCGAGCACTTTCATAAAGCCCCAGCTGAAGCAAAGCTGTGGATGTTTCAGCCCCATCAGCTGCACTGGTGAGCCGGCGATGCCGCGGCTGCAGCTCTAATCTCATCAGCCTGAAAACAATTAGCAGGCTAATTGCGGCAGTGCACGCTCTGGTACAGCTGGCGTTGAGCCCATCCGAGAGTCTGGATGCTTAATTTGCCAGAACTTGGGGCTATTGAAACGTCCCTGCTGATAAGAGCCAAGGCTGAGTCAGGGCCCGGAGCCCTGTGAGCTGCAGCTGCCCCACGGCCCCAGCACAGCTGTACCTGAGCCCAAGGACAGCAATCCTTCCCTGTCCGCTCCCCCAGAGACAACGAGCACAAGTGCAAAACTGTTTGCTGGAGCGTTCAGAGTGTTTTCTGCTGGTAGGTCAGTGCAAAGCAGCTCAAAATACTCCTGAAACAAACAAATGAACGGGGCCCACAGCTTCTGTGCGCAGCACCCCAAACCCAGCGCTGTGTAGCTGGGCTGAGGTTCCTGCCCGAGATTCCCCCTGCCTTTTCTCTGTGCCAGTTCATGCATGTAGCATCACCTGCTGCTGCCATACCAGCATGCAGCCATGTCCCTGAGGGCTCAGCAAAAGGGAAATTTGTGGGGAGGCAGAAAGCAACTGAACAGAAAATGTTTCATGCAAGTTGGTGATGGGAACTGGTTTTGAGAGGAAAGGTATGGCTTGCTCTTCAGAGTTGAGGAACCTACTGTCCGTACTATAATTCAAATTAAGTAATCTGTATGAGATTGTTTTACAGTTGCTCAATTGCACAACAAAATACTATGATGGCTAAAGGCAGGCATAAAAATGATATTAAGCTAAACATTAACCATAATGACTAATAAATGTGTTGTAATATGGAACCTTTTTATGCTGTTGATATCAGTTTTGAATTGTATCTAACTAGAGTAGGCAGTCTAGGAAGCAATAAAACTCCAGTGGGGCTTGCATGTGAGAGTGATTGAAGCAAGAGCATCAATTCATATGAAAAATGAGCCTGTGGTTTGTGTCCTTGCTAGTGCAATAGGCTCCAAAATGCAGGTCTAAATGACCTGCCTGATGACATACTCGTTCTTGGAAAATTACTAATGTCCTGCAAGGTGAAAATGACTATTAAAAGGAATGAAGTGTCTGCACTTAAACCTTCTACACTGCCTCCATGAGATGAGCATAAAGAGGAAGAATTAGAATAAGGAGTGAATTTTCAGCCTAGGTTAAGCAGATGGGCTAAGCCAATGCTCTGTTTAAAATCGTAAAAGCCATCTTTGGCTTTGATGAGATTTTTTCATTGCTGTAATACATTTTATTGGACCAGCTGGTATAATTGGGGAAAGCAGACAAGCTCTTGGGAATGCAAGCCCTTCTCCTCATCTGAAACAGAAGCAGCTGCACTGCACTGTCCCCCGCAATCTCAATAACAAAGCTGTCTCTGCATCAGGGTTGGAGGGCAGGGAGGCAGCTGAATATATCAGGGCCTGGAAATATTACCATAAACAGCCAAACAGAAATCTACAGAGAAATGCTAACAGATGTGTTTTAGTTTGAAACCAAGAGCATTTAAGGATGGAGAGTGGGAGCCACCAGCCTGCTTTTAAATGTGAAGTTAGCTGCTCTAATAACTTCTGAAGGCAGCCACCACAGCCATGATAATGGCAATTAGAAGAAATCAGGTAGAAGCTTTAAGTAGACACATCAGCCAATCTGGGGAAAACACAGCCATCTTCATGTACACAGGTTCCTCCATGTTAGCCCTGCAGGCCTGTTCTGTAGGAAGCAAAAAATTATGACTGGTGTCTCTACAGAATAACTCATCTAGCTGAGATGCCTTTCCTAAAATTGGTGGGCTCACTCCCTGGAGAGATTCCTCCAGTAATTCTAGAGAGAGCCTTGACCACAAACTCAGACGACATCTTATATGTGACAACCCTTCACCTGAGCTGATGCCACCCTTCAGACACAAAGATCAGTCATACGCTGAATCCTTTTTTGAGCCATTATCACACCACCTCTGTTGCCCAAGCAATATGATGGGTGCCACAGGACAAGCACACTCACCGCCTGGTCTCCCAGAGCTGACTTCAGGCTGATGCGCACTTTGATGGCATTGCTAGAATCTGGTTTTAAAAGAAAAAAAGGGGCATGTTAGAGCTGCAGCAACAAAAAGTCTGCTCCTGAGAAATGCTGAGGTGGCTAAAGTTTCCTTACAGGTTCCCCTGCTCTCCTTGGAGACCTTGGTGGGACTGATTTTGTTTCCCTTCAGTCACCTCTACTGCAAACACACACTTATCTGAGCTGTCAGTTCCCAAGTCTGGATTTGTAGCAGATAGAAGGAAAATTCCTTCTCATCTCAGTGTTTATTTCCCATAACCCTGCTTTTCTAGGGAGAATAGTCTCCAACAGCTACAAGAGAGAGGGACTTTGCTAATCAAGGGTTGTGATGAATAACTGGTGTCCTTAAATCACCCACAAGCCATACATACATGGAGCCCAGTCTGTTTTCCAGCCAATGTATCTGCCAGAATTGTTTTTTTTCAGCCACTCATATAAAGGTTCAAAGTAACGGAGCAAGGGAGCTGCATTCATGTATTTTTCTCCTGTTGTATTTTCCAGCACTTGAGTCCAGGGCTTGGATCTTCCTGATGCAAGCAACTCTCTGTATATGTGGAGCAAGAGTAATATGTTATTGCCATGTTCCATCTAGACAAGAAAAAACACTCTGTGTTCAGTATAAAAGTGTTCTTTGCTTCTGAATTCACTCCTTTCTCCCATTATTCCTATTAATAAAAATATTTTATTCCCACAAACAAGTAATTAAACCTTTGATGGTTAGAACCTTAGTGTGTGTAAATTTAGTCAACTTGTCAAAATGAATTGAGCAGGTACAGGCTCAATTTCCGCACTAGATTTATTCTTGAGCCTATACTGCCTATTCATTTATTTAATAAATAGGTATATTCAGGTATATTTAATGAACAGGTACATTAAATGAATATTCAAGTTTATTCTTGATGCAACCACATTTACTCCAGAAGCTTTGTTATACTCTGATTTGTTACTGTGAGAAATTTGTTTCGTTACCTGAGTTTCTCCCCAGCTGCAGTGGAGTTGGTAATGTCACATTTGTAAAGAGGGCCATCATGGTTAGCTGCCTTGCAAAGTGCCTCCTGAAACTGGAACTGATAGATGGTGCGGGTGTAATACCTAAAGGAAGGGCGAGGAAAAGGGAGGCATAGATTTTATTAGCTGTCTGTCAAGGAAACCTGCAAGCCTTTGGCCTTTGGCAAGCTCTTCTGCATCAGCTGTCACTCCTTCCTGGGAGACTGCACTGCAGGGAGAGAGGCCAGCTGATATTTATAGGCTAAGCTAACTCAAATTTAGCAAAATGCCAAGATCCAATGGACTAGAAGAGCCCCAAATCTGTTTGTTGACACATAAATCAGAGTAAAGTTTTTAAGGTCCAGCCTCTTCTCTGAGCCCTCTAAAATGAGTTGGCTGGGACACAGTGGACATCCAGAACTGCATGTTCATGGCCCAAGTAACATGGGGGCACAAGGGATTCCCCAGGAGGCAAACACCTCACACAGAAGTGCTCCTGCTGGTTTGATGGCAGCATGAAACTTTTTTGCTCAGCAAGAAGGTCAGCAGCCTCCTCACTGCTCAGAGATTAATATGAAACAACCCCTGATGTGCACAGAAACACTCTCATTGAAATGTTTTAGGTAAATGGGGCTTGTTCTTGTTCTGTAGACAAAACAGAAAGCATGAATCGAACACTGCACCTTATGAAGGAGTAATCATTTGCCACGTGAAACAGCGCAGCAGGGTCGCAGTAGGTTTCATCATGAGGGATCGGTTCCACAACACCAACTATGGCTCTCCTGGAGATTAAAGAAAAACACAGGGTTTCTGTTTATAGACAATAAGCAAAGGGAATCTGAGTCAGCTCTCCTTCTGTTTTGTCTGATACACATGGACACCTTTCACTCGCAAACAGAAGAATTCCATACAGCTCCCAGGAACCCCAAATGAGTTCTGCTCCACCGCTGGAGACCACAGAGGGGAAGCTGTTTGGAAACTCATAGTGCAAGCAAGGGATTTGTATGATAGCAGGGTGTGCAGGGATCAATAAGTGGTCAATGAAATAATCTGCAAGACATGAGCTTCACACATCCACATCACATCCTAGGCTATGCCAAGTTTAGAGACCTGTATTACATTCCAGGCAAGGGCATGCAGAGACTGGGGAACCCAAAAGGTAGATGGCCTCCTGTGGCACTGGGCTGGAGATGAGCTTTCTCTTTATTTTAGTCTCCTGAGACTGTGTTTGCTGAGAAGCACTACAAAACAAACCCATGCCTTGAGTTCTGAAAATGGTAATGAGCTTCCATGGAAATATTTTTCATAAACCTGTATTTCAAGCAGAGAGTTTTGCAGTGCCACTGCAACAGATGTGATAAGCTTCCCTGAACAATTTGTCATTTTCTATTTCTCTGACATCTCTGCCACTTTTGAATACATTGAAGCTGATTGATTTTTACAGTGGGTCAGGAGGCTTGCATATATCTAGTTTTATTATAGATTCTGTTTGCTGATGGAGGCTTACTGTTCGTGTTAGAGTTCAAGCTTCATTTTCAGTGTGGGGCTTGTTTGGTTTCTCTGCATTTTTCTGCCCCTATATTAAAACCAACCTGGGAAATTACAAACTCCAGTCTGAATCATACTTATTTTTAATCTTGTGCTCCAAGGTGCTGAAAATAGACTGATTGATGGGCATAATCTGAAAAGGCACCTCTGGCTGTTACTTGCTAAGGGAACCGTATTTTCTCTACCAAGAAAGGTGGTATCTTAGTACACAAGAAAGGAAAGATTCAGTCTGAAATCTTTCAGATAATTTGCCTGCAAAAGCACTATACGGTGGGGAGGAAACACAAAGGAGAGACGTGTGCTCAGGTGCTTGGTGGATTGAGATCTGCATGCTTCCCTGGCTGGCAAGTACAATGAACTTCACTTGTCCTTAAGGATGTGGAGAGCAAACCAGACCACATGAGCAGTGAGACTTAGGGAAGGGCTGTGCTTCAGCTGTGGAGATGTCTTGGGGAATGTGTCAGGGGGACAGCAATGTTGATCTCAAACAGATCATGCAAAGGCCATGGGTGTCCCTATCAGGAAGCTGACACTAGAAACAGGGAGAAAGTCTTTTCAAGCAGGGTAAACTGCCAGGAGCTGTACACAGAGTTAATGGGGATACATGGTTTATGAGACATTGTCTGCACCGCAGCTGGGTATTTCTATCTGACACTCTACTGGTATTTACAGAAACATCCAGAGACACAGATCCTGCCCTTTGGGAGCACAAACACCTCAGTATGTCGAGTTTGCATATGAAAAAAAGTCTTTGTTTCTCAAACTTACTTCATCTCCCACCACCGTTTGGTCCATTCCTGCTTTGTAATCTCACCCCTAAATACCATCCACCTCCACTTCTCCAGCATGTAAGTAAAAGGCATTGTTCCAACAATCGTTAGTGCTTGTTTGAGCAGAAAGTTGATTTCAGTTTCTGAAGAGAGAAGCAGTTAAGGCAATGGTTATGGTAGCAATTAGTATCTGATTAGATGGCTAAAGTTGCTTCCCTTTACAGCTAATGCTTACATCTTGTTTGAATTACAGATTTTCACTAAAGAAAAAGTGGAAGGAAGAATACTACTGAAAAAAACATGAGATAAGATAATTTAGGAATTGTCTACTGTTTTGTCTCTCTTTCTTTCCCCCAAACTTAAATAATCAAATCCTTTGGCATTTACATTTAGTTACCCATCACTGAGAACCTTTCCAGACTCCTAGTAATTTTGAGCTGAAGACATCTCAAAATGTTATAAAATGTACATCTTCATCCATCTAAGGCAGTCCTCAGAAGCCAGATGAACTGCATTATAATGAGGGCCTCTCAGTGTTGTCACTCAATATTCATTTAAGTGGGAGATGTAAACCTCAACATTTCAGTTTTATTTGAACTGCTAAATACATATCTTAATAGAGATATGTATGGATTCATGAAACAGAGACTGAAAAGAGCTTTGGAGACTCATCTAAATGAACTATGAAGATTTAAGGATAAGTTATTCAGTACCGAAGGTAGTGAAGTGCTAGGTATTTCTTTTAAAGTTATGTACCAACATTGTCTTGCCTCACAATGTGATTTGGGGAAAAAATAGTATTTCTGGTAAATTAGAGGAGTAAGATTTTCAAAAGCCTGTCAGATGCTTGCTGAGTTTGCAGGCGCAATCTTCTGCTACAAAATAAGGCCAGCAAGTGCTTTCATACAAATACACACTATTTATGCATTTATTTACCTTCATCATCTTGGAAAGTTGGCTCTAGGAGTTCAAGAGATTTCAAGTGCTGAGGAGTGGCTGCAGAAAGTGACATAATTTCACCTACAGCTTCATGGAAGCCCTCATTGGCACCGCTCCTCAGCAGGTAGGGCTGCTTTGCATAAGCCATGTCGTACTCAATGTGGCCCATCTCATGGTGTGCTGTCAGGAAGTCATCCATGGTCACTTTGGTGCACATCTTGATCCTACACACCAGAATAAAATGTCTGTGGTTAGAGAAAGAGAGAAGCCCAGAGAAGGGCTGCCTGAGCCCTGTTTGCTACAGCCATGGGGCAAAGCCACTGCAGAGCTTGCAAATGCCTCTTGCCCCTTGAAAAACCTGGGCAGCTGCATTCTGGTATGCAGTGCAGATCCTCCTGCTACAGCAAGACTTCACGGGGAACTCACCAAAAGGCCTTCAGCCAACTTGAAATTGTCCAGGGAATAAGAGAAACCTGCTGTTTTGTGAGAACAGCTGTTCCCTAAAACCTGGCAATAAAGTGTATCGCCAGTAAACTCCTGCACATACAGTACATATCTAACTTTAATAAGAAAGTAATGTAAAAAACCCCTGTGAGTTGGTGCTTCCTGCTACTTCATCCTCATGTAGGTGCTACCTAATAAAGCAATGTCTTCCAAATACCATTTCTTTTCACCTTCCCCAGACTGCTGAGGTGGGACACTGATGTGTTTCACTAAGGCTCTTCTGCGCACCTGCTGCTTTCCCTGGGTAACTGTGGGGACTGAAATGTCAGAATTTCTGCAAGAAGTATTCCTTGTGTAGGAACTTTTCGTCCCACTCCTTTCCCAAATACGGAAGAGACTAATGGATTTTCATGAAACTGGATAACTCTGCTAAAGATAGACTGTGGACTCTCAGGAGATTTTCTCTTGCTACCCAGGGACCCACTGTCATTGCTTCAAAATTTGCAGTTATCCACAAATCTCACTGGTATCCACCTGCATTTCTGCTTATTCCTTAAGCCCTGGAACATAGTTATTATTTCTCTAATTCATAAAAATAGTAGTCACTTCTCAGCTAAAATTTGAGAGTAGATCTTGAGTAGATCTACTAGTAAATTTGAGTAGATCTTCACAGGAAAAGTTACACAAAAAGGTTTACAGTCCCACAAGATCCTTGCTTTCTTGTCCTCCTTCCCCCTCTTTTCAGCCAGAAAAAAAAAATAAAGGAAAAATTAATATAACATAAGACAGCATGGTGCACCTTTAGTGAAAACACATTTGTTCTAGGAGGTGGTACAAAAAGGGGTCACAGCAATTTCAGTACCTGTAATCCCCTTTGCCCATGTCCCATGCTGTGGGATGGCAGACAACCTTCCTGTTGTCGGTCGGCTCTATGAGCATGGAGTTGTCCCAGAAGCCCTTAGTCATGTTCTCAAGGCCAATGGAAACAAAGAAGGCCTCAGCAGATTGGAATATTTTAATTGCATCCCATTTCTGAAAGAGACAATGCCACCATTAACCTTTGCTTCTCCATGCAGCCTGTTCCCAGTACCATGCTTACTGCAGGGCAGCTGACTTCTGATTTATTTCCCAGGAACTTCCCACCTGCACCTGGCCTATAGACAGTAAGTCAGTAGTGTCTGCCTTTGGCACTTCTGTGAATTCTGCTGGGAACTGGAATTAACTGTTTTTCCTGCAAATAAAAATAGGTTTCTGCACTCAGAGGTTCAGCAGATAGCACCTGACTCAGACCAGAGAAGCTGTCAGTAAAAGATAAGGTAAGATAAAAAATGCATTGCTGGCATTAGTATGTCACATCTGCAACCCAACCCTTCAGTCATTTCAGTCAACTTGGGGACAACTCATTTGAGGAAGTGGAGCTGCATTCCCAGTAGATGAGTATGAGAGATTTCAGCCAGAACCATAAAACCTGGCAAATGTATCTATGGGAGTATCTTATCAGATTAAAACTGATGGTTATGTTCAGGATAATTTAGCCGTTCAGCAGTTTTATTATTCTACCCAGCAGGAGCTCTGCATTTACTGGACTGAGCTCTCACAGCGACCTGGGTGGCACACAGTACATTTGCCTGAAAATTCCAAATGGGGCACACCCACCAACAAGGATAACCCCACCCATTGCTCAAAGGCTCTGTAAATAATGCTTCCCTTCTTGCAGTGGTACTTCAACAGACACAAATTTATGACTACAAGTGGTCAGTAGTGTAAAACAGAGGTGAGTTTAATGAAGACTTGTTCAAACTGCTAATGAATGAAATTCAACTATTACTTCTCTTACCAGAATAACATTTTCATGGAGTGCTGCCTATAGAGGAGTAGATTTCAGGTGAATAACTGCATTCCAGAAATCAAATTCCATCTATCACTCTTTAGTTTAAAAAAAAAAAAGGAGTAAGGCTTTGGCAAGACTAGGGGGAATTATGTTCACCCATGCTCTTGGTCTGGTAAAGGTGCTGTCACAGCTGTTAGCTCTACAGATCTCAAACACAGACCTCATGGTGGTATGCAGTTATCAAAAGATAACAGGCAGCATTGCAGTTTCTCTAGCTGGATCCAAATAAACAAGACTGACAAAAATAAAACAAACTGTGGTACACAAACTATTTGGTTATGGTAATGACTGGCAAAGGTCATATTGGATACCAGCCCACTCCACGAGTCCTGAAATATTCATAAGTACAAAATATATCTCTTAATGGATAACTGTACCTGAGGAAAATAGACTTGGAGATAAGATTAAGGGGGTCAAAAAGGGTGGAGGAAAACAGAGAACAGCTAAGGGAATAGGTACAGTGGAAAATGCATAAACACTTAAAGGTGAAAAAAAAAAAAAAAAAAAAAAAAAAAAAAAAAAAAAAAAAGATGCAAAAAGCAACACTTTGTTGGCAGTATGTCTGCCTGAGGGCAGCCATGGATTTGTAGAGAGCAGCTGACATGTGGCGCATAATTTTTATACCTTCTAGAGTTGTTACATAATGCATATTGTATAAAGGTATGTCTTACCTTTTCAACCATTGCAGAAGTTACATCAATGTTTGGTTTGGCTGGATAGGGAACAGTCAAGGCATACAGATTTGTCCAGAACCTACCCCACATGTCACCTTCATAAAAAGAGAGAAACAAAGAAATACTTAAAATGATTTATTATGTATTGCTCAAAGGTGCCTGACAGGTCTATAAATTGTGCAGTGTCAAAAACAGGGAATCCTATCCATCTAACCAGGTCTGATTCAGATGTGGAGGGAAGCAGCTCTGGAAAGTCATGCATAGGTCAAACATAGATCAATGATCCTTTTATTACCCAGTATCAGCAATTCTTGGATAATATAGTTTCAGGACTGATCACACTTCTAAAGATGTGTGAAAACTGAACATCCTTTTTGTTAGTCCACATGATTGTTGTGCCTGATGTTCAGGTACACAACAGTTACAACAGCTTAATACTGCTTGATTTGAAAGCCAAGTAATGAAATGTGGGATCTTAAAATAAAATTTGAAAAGAAAAACAAGTCTCTCTGAAACTCTCATTTCTAAGGAAGACAAGTGCTGCAGAGGGGAGGGAAATATCCCAGCCAAGTGCCGGATTTCTGTGATACATGACATTTGGCAAGGATGAGAACACCTGCCTTCCCTTCCTGCCACTGCTGCTAAGCACTTGGGTCATCTCTGCTAGGAATTTCTCCTCTACCCTTCTCTTATCTATAACCTTTTTGTTGCTATCCTGATTAAGCAGTCAGATTACTCAGCACCCATGTGCCTAGAAGGTGACTGTCCTGTGCATAAAGTCAGGTTCGCACGACGGGGATGCGTTGACATACCCAGCAAGTGAGCAGGGAGGCCTCCTGTGGAGCTGATGAGCTCAGGGCCATACACCTGCCCCAGCTTGTGTCTCACATAGGCATGCAGCTGCTCGTACAGAGGTTTGATCTGGAGGCAGAGGATAAGGAAACAATTAGGGGTTTTTTTTCACTTTGCTCTATTCTGCTCATTACTCCTAAACAGAGAGCCTTGAAGCTCTCTCTGACAAAAAGCTCCTGGCAGGTAACTGCACCCCAAACCTGCAGCTGAGCTTTGCCCCGAGCCTCAGGGCTCAGGCATTGAGTCTGGATTCCAGCCACAGAAGTCCTGCTCAGGTATGAGGGAGGGAGCACTGCAAACTTTTGAGCTGAAGTATGAAGGATGCCATCTACCCCATCCACCCTACCTGGAAGAGAGACATGGACCTGCAGAGCTCTCTGTTTTCCAGCCTTTGGGGACCAAGCTGGTCCTTGAATGGCTACAGAGGTAAAAATGTCATGTATCTCCTCACATCTGTTTCTCCTCACATATGTTTCACATAGGCTGAGATCAGCCATTTTAAAGCGGGTTTTGTTTTCATTCATAACATCAGCATGTGAGCCCACCAATTCAAAACACAACCCTGCAACCCAGGTGAGAGCTTTTCCTGCCTCTACCTGCTCAAATGTCTTCTCCACATCTTCAATCAGCTGATCACGGCTGTATTTGTAATTTTCAGGAGACGTTGCTTCATAATTTGCTCTCCAGTAGTCTCCATAGTCAGAATAACCTGTAAAGCATGGATGCATCATATGAGGACACCATGTGTGGTTCTGCTCAGGTCTGCAGGAGAAGTGCAGCTCCCTTTGGATCCTATGCAGACCTGCAGCCTGACCCCAATGCAAAGCAGCAAAATGCAAGACAGTTTGGGTTTATTAGAGAGAAAAAAGCCTCCCTGAGGGTCTGTCTCATGAACATGCAGGTATGGAAAAATTCCAAGAAATTCAGAAATTGATGTCATGGTTATCAGCTAGTTAGGGTCATTCTGTCTGAAAATGGATGTCAAAGGAAGTCAGGAATCCTGACTGGAGCTCCTGTGATATGAGAGACAGCAGCCTTTGCTCAGGCTGGGTGCTAAGGGGTTTTCATAGAAGGCATAAACTGGTGGGCATTGAATACGGGCCCCCTCTTCCAGGCACTAAACCACCAGGACACACGCAGACACCAGATGTGAAATTCAGCTCCTAGTTCCACTAAGTCTTCCAGTCCTCTGAGCTCCATCAAGCCTGGAGTAAAAATGGCTCCTAGCTGAAGTCTCTACCTAAGTGGTATGGAGAAAGGCCATGATTACCATTTCCTAATGTTTGGCTTTTTCCCCTGTTTTACTATTTGGGCCATATTTGCTTATCCAGCTCCAGCTTGACAGTTTTTGCAAAACAAGGAGGAAGGGAAAGCAGGTGATATAGCTGCAATCTGGCCAAGAGACAGATGATGTAGCTACTTCAGAAGCTATCTTAAAAGACTCCAAAAGAAAATTAGAAGGCAGCTGCTACTGTTCCTTGAAAAGACAGTTCCATATGATTTGTGTGGAGATCTCAGACTGGAAGCACACTTCCCTTAGTATGAAATCCTTTTTGAACACCCAGCTGCATCTGCTGTCCCAGCCCTACCAATTCTGATCATTCCAGCTAGGGAATAATGTTTATAAATGTAACAAAGATTGTGGCTGCTACAAAAAGGTCAAGGCCCATAGGAAAGAGGAGATGTCGCCAAAACTCAGCAACACTCAGAAGCTGTTTAAATGGGGTGTGCTTGTCCATAAATCACAAATGGTGCAGTTCTGGGGGGCACTGCATTATGGCCTTTGGGAAAAGTGCCAGCAAGGAAGGGTGCCAACAAAAGGTGCCTCTTCTTCCAGGCTGGGAAGAAACCTCTGAACTGGTCAATGGCAGTTGCATGGGCAATGGTAATGTATTGCCTCTTACTTAAAGACATGCACAAGAGCAAATTATGTGTTTGTTTTGAAGTCCTAGGAAAATTGTGTAAGACTGAAGGATGTTTACTAGTCTGGAAGCCAGAAGCGGGGTGTCGGGGGGGAAAGAAACAAAAAACTACCAAAAAGTGACTTACCGTTAAGCCTTGCAACCTCATTTTCAAGTTCAACATACTCTTCATATAATGGTCTCATCATTCTGCCAACATCAGCTCTCCAGCCTTCCCAGGCCCACAGCCTCTCATGATAATCAGTGCTGTCAGCCATAATAGCATCCAGACCTGTCACAACAAAAAAGTAGGCACTAGGCTTTGAAAAAGCAGAAGTTTTTCTTCACAGCAGGCATACAAACCAAAGTGAAAGAAATTTCATGAACAGAGAAGAAAACACTTTGTATTGGATACACTGAAAGATCCCATTATGTCACTGCATCCTTTCCTAATTTAAGGTTTTCCCCTTGTCTTTAAGAAGTATGGAGCACATCATGAGTCTCTTAAATGCTCTCTCCACATTAGATTCCCTTCAGTTGGTAGAATTCTCAGGACTGACCTCACTGCAACATTGAGTCCACCCCTGATGGCAGAGAATAAAAACCAGATTTTCTTGGTATAGGCAAACCCCAGGTGACAGGCAGGCTGCCACACAAGCTGAGCAGCCCTTCACCAACTTTTTTTGCTACAAACAGGAGACAGTATGTCTCGTGGGCAGAAAGTCCAATGGAGGTCCCTGAACTGCAAGGTGCAATTAAATTATGACTAAGCTTTAAATAGCAGGAAATATCTGCTGAAATTGCAGCCTGTTCTTTTCAGTCAGGAGCCACCCTTTGGCTTTCTCTGCACCCTCAGGGTGAAGAGCACAGTAGGGGCAGTGGTTGGTGTCATACCTGGCTCCAGCACCAAACACTCTGATGGATTGTTGATTTTACAGACGGTCCCAGTGCTGTAGATGGTACTCATTGTATTTAGCACAGTGCCCAGCTGCAAGTTAGATGCAAGATAGCCTGTTAGAAACCCACTCTATGCAAAATAACAGCAAATTATGCTAATTCCCTAAGAGCTAGAAGCAACACTTCACCCACCAGCTTAACATTAAAGCCTATGTTTGAGCTCAGGAGAGATCAATGGAAAGAATTTGCCTAAATGCATTACTGAACCAGACCTAGCTGGAAAAGACAGATAATCTCCCAAATACATGATATAACCTACAGGTTCTTAGTATCCAGTCAGATAGAGCTCTGGATTCAATGAGCACTGACTGTCACGAGGAAGCTGTCAATACACAGCAGCAATAAAAAAATGAAGTTTATCAGTGTGTTTCCATAAGCATGAATCCACATAAGCTTTGCAGGGAGGTTGTGGTTTTGAGTGGTGGCAAAAAGGGCCCCTCTGCCAGGTGCTGCCAGGCTGTTGCCTCTGGGTGTTAGCATCACATCACACTAATTGCATGGATCTGCTTGGACTCCATCACAGAGAAGCTCTGACTCATTTCTTGGGCCAGCTGAAGGCCAAGATGTACCTGATTCAACTCTATCTCAGAATCTATGCTGTGTAGCTTTGTTTTAAATATTTTTTAATGTTTTTGCATTTTCATGCCTCAAGGAAAAACATATATCACTTTTAGCTTTCCCTTTAGCACTATGCAATTTCTCACTTAGAATTTTAAATCAGAACTCTGAAGAGTGTCAGTAGAGGGGTAGTTAGTGAGTAGCTCTAACTTTACCTCTGTCAGCATTAAAATAAACCAGTGCCCAGGCAAATTTTTGTGTCAGTGAAGAATACTTAGATATTCCTATGAAATCCCATCAGACAGTATCAAAACCTCACTTTTCAAACATGAATCAACAGCTTCAGCCCCAAAGGCCATTATCTAGGAAATTCTAAGTGTCTAAACAAGGAGGGTATTAAAGAACATACCTCCTCAACAGAGACAACACTACCATTGGTGCACTGTTGTTACTTAAAATAAACATTTGTTTGTATGAACTGCCAGCATTCCCACCAACACAATCTGTTTTCCAGAAATGCATCTTATTTGGATCAGACAAGAGATCCAGCCAAACCATGCTTCCCTTGCATGGTGATTAGCACTGTTGATCTTAGCAGAAAAATATCAGGATTCTTCCGTAATTAGGACTGTAGGATCTTGTACTGTATGTTCTCATGACTCAATGCTATGTTTCAATTTGATCTTCAGCAAAGGGAAAGTAATTTAACTCTCAAGTGTTTGGATATAAAACACTTTGGAGTCTGCATAGCTGTTCACTCCAATTTCACATATATTGAAATTTCATCATCTGTATACCTGCCTCTTAGGTGAACTTGTCAGTGCAAATGTCAAACCTTGCTGGCCTTCAGCAGCTTTCTGAGGAACCTTCCCCATTTTCAGGCATCCCAGGGTGCCCAGTGCAATGAAACATTCCTTCTTTTTCAGTGTGATAATGTACCATGCTCACAGAAAGAAAGAATTCCTCCATCTCCACCTTTTAGACCCACTGAATGGCCTTTTACCCATCTCTTTCTGCTCATTGCCCATTGGACCTCACCAAGCACTTACCACATGTCCCTTCTTGGTTTTATGGTTAATCCAGCTATAAGTGCAAGGACTGCTCTGAGGCACGTTTAAAATTTATTCCATGGCAAAACTGCTGACAGAAATGGCAACCAGCTTCCTAGGCCAGACTACCCCACAGTCCTGTATTGCTGTGAATACCTAGAACAGGTACACCTCCACACCATACACTGCATCATCCCAAAACAAGCAAGGTGGTGACAGCACCCACCAAAAAATGATGAACTACATCCAACAACTTACTCTGTTATATTTTTCTGGTGACAGCACAGATGATCCCCTTTCCTGAAGAGTCTGGATCTGGAGCTTGATGAGATCATCCGTGATGCTGTCTGCTGGGAAGCTGCTGGCATTCTTGGAGGCCTCCTCGTAAAACGTGGACCACCTGGCGCCTGCCTCGCTCTGCAAGGGGTTCACACAACCCTGGATTAACCCCTCCAAAGGAGTGGAGTGCCCTGATGCACTCAGTGGACAAAAATATCACTTCTAGGAAGAGCTTCATTTGTGAAGAACACCCATGGATTGCAGCCTGAGCACTTGCACTGCAAAATGGCTAGAGATCTTTTTGGCTTTGTTTTATTCACGCATCCAGATGACTGTTTTTCTTAGGGAACAGCAAAAAGTATGACTGTCCATTCACACCTTGCTTCTTATAATTGGTCCACAATCACTTTGCTGTGTCTCCTGCTACTCTAAATAGCATTTTCTTCCCTTAGTGCTTTTCTTCACCCACCTGTGAAGAAATAAGCCAGGGCACTAAGAGATCTGTGACCCAGATGTCAATCCCCATTTCTGCTGCAGTACGGGAGCACTCAGCAGCCAAGACAGTGATACTGAGTCTGTTTTTAAGGCAAATATTTCTTCTGAAATGCTGGCAAATAAAAAATTATACTTGGCTCTAAACTGAGGCCCAAACTGGGTGTGCAAAATCTAAGCATTGTGCATGAGATTGCTTTTAACACTTCTGCAATTACAGACCACGGTATGTGAAACTCTCAAATTTCAGTGCACAAAGTAGCAGCATCGGAACACAAATTGGAGTTGGGACTGTCTTATTCACCTTTTTTCTAATGTGTTTGTACATAGTTTTATACATTAGCACCAATTCCAAATGGCAACAAGAACAGCACTGGGTCCTTGGGACAGTTTATTTAATTGTGCTTATGCCAGAGCTTTCCAGCTTGTGGATAGGGCACCTGCAACACCCATCTCTCCTTGCTGAGGCATCAGTGAACTCAAATACTGTGCCTGAAGAGCTCTTTCATGGCACCCTTCACCCCTGTGCAGGCACACCAGTAAGACCAACACTTTCTGCAGGGCTGTGCCTGAGTTGTGCAGCCCCATGTGTAACAGGGGCACAGCACACACTGCTCCAGGCTCCAGCAGAGAGGGATGGTGGCAAAATCCCATCCCCACATCTCTTCATCCTAGCTGCAGGAGGGCAGCCATCACTGGGAGGCTTTCCAAACTCTCCCCTTCATGGGAGCAAACAGTCCTGACACTCCTCAGCAGCTTGCAGAGCTCAGTGGGATAGAGCTTGATAAGCATCTGGAGGAAGAGCATCACTGTGCCAATGTGTTCCTGAGCTCCTTGTCCTGAGTAGGAACAGAGAGGTGCCTCAGGAGTGGCAGGGCAGAAGAGGGGGTTCATTGGCTACAAAAGCCAGGAGAAAGCAGTTATCTTGCTGTCTGATATTTCCATAATTAGAGGAATTGGTTGATAAGTCAGAGGAACAGTTGTAGGGTTTGTGACACAATTTACAAGGAAAATGGATGTGAAGGAGCCAGAAGGGACAGTATTCATTAACTCTGCTCCAGCAGAATGGGAGGAGGGGAATCAGTAAGTTCATTACCAGCACTGCTGAGGAGATCAAGAGAGAGAAAAAGTTCCCTCTAAGCACTAGACTAATTGGTTTTTATTGCTGGTTTCTCCTCATGTATTTTATTATCATCTCATTAATGCTGAAAATACTACGTAGGGCTTTCATTTTATGTGTTTGGAAACATTACAGTTTAAGTATGTGGCACCTCGGAAAAAATTCCAGATTGACAATGATTAGTCATTAGGATTTCTTCCAGCAACCAGTCTCCTTGCTTTAATTAAGAAATATGATAATTAAAACATGTTTTAATTAAGTTATATGACCACAAAGTGAAAGACCAGCCATTAGGCAAAAATAGATGTAGGATGTTCGACTTCATTTTTATGCTCTGAATTGTTTTCTCTAAGGCTTGAGTTAACTTTCAAAAATATGCCGCTTCAAAACAAAGCAAAATTCAAGGTGGTTTTGTTCATCTTTAAATTCTTTGAGCTTACAAGATACTGAGGCATGGCAATATCAGAACCAGCCTGACCATGGCTGCCTGCTCTTGACAAGTTCTTGCCTACAGACCCCCAGGGCTGGGGCAGAGGTTGGTGTTGAGAAGCAAGAACTGTGTTGGAAGACAGCACAAGTAAAAATGCTGTGGTCTTTCCTGCAGATAGAAATGGACTTCCAAACCAACATACAAGACCACTGTAATAGAAACTCTACTGCTGGCATTTGCTAGTCTGTGATCTCACTTCGTTTTTCCTGGTCTAATACCTCCAGGCAGTCTACCAATAGCTCTGGCTATGAGAAGAGTGATGGGGGCAGGGGGGAAGGTCCACCACTGGGTAACTGGTGTGGGCTGCAATATAAATCCATCAGCAAACATTTAACAGAATGCCTGCACCCAGAAAATATATTCATATTCACTGAGAAGTAAAGCAACTGCCTGTGTCAGTAAAAAGCCCAGTGTTTGTCTGGTCTTAGGGAAAGTGGGAGACCTGAGCTCATATGGGTGCAAGATTCAAATCCTTTTTCCTTGCACCACAGACAGCACCTACTCCAGGCCCTTGGAGAGGATCTTCATCCTCAGGATATGCCCTCTCCAAGAGGAAAGGGAAACACTACACCAGGAGGCACTGGTGGTGCTGGACTCAGCAGAAGAAAGCATCTTTCTCCATCCAACAGAGATTTTGAGGATGAGCATGCAACGTTCCCTTGCCTTTTCCCTCCGCTCACTGGAGTTACCTGAAGTGATGGCTAGGGACAGTCCAGCTTCTGGACATCCCTGTGCAGTGCAGGTAGTCCAGGTACTAACCCAAGGCTGTAGAGGCTGGTAGTGGCCCAGGCACATCCAGTGAGCATTGCTACATTAAAGCAAGCTCCTCTACCCTTCCCAAAATGAAGCACAGATACCACAGAAGTAACACTCCAATTTCAGCCAAGCTTGGTGGAACCAAAACAAACCAGAGAGTGTAAGATTCCCAAGAGAACAGTAAAACACACAGGATGGAGCACTTACCATTTTATTGGCATTCTCCTCAGTGATGTTGGTGTTGTAGTTCCATGAGGCAATGGAGTATTCATAGCTGATATCTTCTGCCCTACTGTTAAACTCCTCTAAAAACTTTTGGGCTTGTTGTGTGACATCCTGAGGGGTCACAACAGCGCTCAGGCCACAGAGAAGCCAGAAGTGGATCAACATGTTCACGTTCAGGATAAGAACCTCTCAAGGAAGTAGGTTTCCTCAGGTAAGCTTTTCTGTTGGCCTCTGCCTCATCAGCCTTCCTGCATGGCCACCGTGAAGAAGAAAGGCTGAATCCAATTTGCTGGACCTTTTATAGGTTTTATTCATTATAGGAGAGAAAGGAAAAAGTTTTTTATAAAAAGCCAAATAAACAAAAGTCAATGATTAACTTTGGGAAAACATAATTACTCCTGCCATTTTATGGCCTTCTTATAAAAGGCCTTTACTTTTGGTTAATGTTTCCCAAATGCACTGTCAATGATACAGCTGGTCACTTTATCTATAGCCTACCCGTGTCTCTGGTAGCTCAGAATCTGTCAATCCTTTAACAGGTCGGTGATAAGCTGTAAAAATATTTAGAAACTTCACTGAAACACCAAGCCAAGAATCTTAACTCCCAGGCAGGAAGAAACCTCAGTTAGTCTGAGATAAGGTACCTGGTTGGGTATTTAGGGCCATGTTCTAAAAAGCTTTTCAAAGCCCAGGTGATTTGGGGAACAAACCTCCTTTTCAAAGCAATTGGGGCATATAAAACCTGAATTTTAAATGTGCTCACTGAACCATCAAAAAGCAGCAAGAGACTTTTTGGGATCACAGCATCTTGCGTAGAGACCTAATCTGAGCTATAAATCAACTGGATTTAAGTACTAAGGTGACTAAGGCTACTAAAATGACTCCATCTTAATATTTAAATACCTTTGCTAATCTAGCCAGGAACCCAGCAGTTACTGCAAATCAATGGGAAAATCAATGCATGAATTAGCTCTGGAAGTACAGTTTGGGTTAAGAGTTATCGATCAGACAATGCCTTAGCATTTTTTAAATTAGCCTATTTCTGCTCAGGATCACATGGTTGGTTTTGTTTTGGGTCTTGTGGGGGTTTGTTTTGAGATGAGGCCACATCCACAGAGTTGGTTTCCCATTCCCAGCAGAGTTTCTCTGAAATCACCCTGAGTTTGCCTCCATGGGAGCAGCAGGAACCAGCCCCTTCATTGCTAAAACCTCAGGAGCCCTTGGGAACCCAGCACAGCCTCAGCAGGGCCATCAGCAAAAAGCTTCTGGCAAGCACAGCCAGAAAACAGGGACCTTGAGCAAACACCTGGCTTCAATATCTTGTGGTACCCACGTGCTGTGGACCAGGGGTGACTGATCTCTCTCATCCTTGTGCAATCCTCTAACAATAGTTTTTTTGGAGTGAAAATTAACAATTTTCTCAATTCACTCAACCCTTCCCCAGAGGTCATGTTTCCTAAATATCATGGTGCTCGTCTTGGTGCCATCCAGACTTGCCACATTTTGTGCTTCCTGAATGATGGTGTTTACGTCTGCAAACAACTGAAACTGTATCAATGACCAGGAATCCATCACTGGAACATTTTACATGCACACCTTCTTTCTGGCAACATTAGCCAACATCAGCCAACATCAGCTCACATTCCAGTTGAGACCTTTCTGGTAGTGCTCCTTGCTCAGCCGTTCCCTTTTTTTGCCTCTGTGCATCTGGTTCTGGGGTGGCACCAAATACTGCATTGTAAATTTGTCTAGACTGAAGCACATTGCACAGATTTCAGTCCATTTTTCAAAATTTTATGATCATTTGGAGTTGTATTCCTTTTAAGGACTCCCGTGGCAGTGCTTGGCAATGCCCAAAAACCTGTTAATAGATAGATATTCTCTTCCCACATCCAGATGATATGGGATACATAAAGCCCAGAATAGGTATTAAAATGACCCCTCTTCTTGACTCAAAACCACAAAGCCTGTTTTCTAAGTAATTATGTGCCTTTTGTGATTCTTGTCTTGCTCATTGCTTCTCAATTTGCCAGTGAGACTGTCACATGGTGAAATGATGAAGGGTTTTTGTGCTGTTGTTTCAGCTGTTGTCTGTCAGAGTGGGGAATTATGCCTATTATTACCTTGAGTTCTTCTTCAGTAGAGAACAGAGACTATGTTGACCCTTCAACTCTCCTACTTTCTCTTCTGTGCTGGCAAGTTAATTACACGATCACTGAACTGGGTACTTTTTAGGATACTAAAACAGGGGTGGCTGATTCAAAACTCCTTTTTTACATGCAGGTATTATTTTTCCTATTTTTACAGTGTCCAGAGGCAGCCCTGGGAGCTGTCACCTCACTGCTTTAGTGCAGGAGTCACCTTTGCTCCTCAGTCCTGCCTGCTGCCGCCACCTGTCCGTGCACAGCCTGAAACCCCAAGGGGTACATGCTCGACCCAGAAGCCCCCTAAAAGCAGGATACTTCTAGGAGATACCTGTAGGGTAGAGAAGGGTGTCACCTCATTTCGTATAGGTCTTGCCTCTGCACCTGCATTTAAATGTGTTTGCAAGCATTGTAGTGAGCTGGAAATGGAGCAGGTTACACTGAATAATGCTGCAAATTCTCAGCCCTATTTCTAAGTTCTTCTCTATTGCATATCTAAATGCAAACCTTGATATCATATCTGAAGAATAATACAGTAATTGCACTCCACTTTTTTGCCATTGCCTTTACACAAGAGAAAAAATAAGCTGTGAGATAAATTAGCACGAAGCTACGTTTGGAAAAACTGTTGGAACAGTGAGAAGCCACTGAACTTCAAGCACATCAAACCTTCATGGATGGATTTGCTTCCATCGAGAAGACACATGGGAGACATTAGATTTGTAGAATCATCGAATCCTAGAACATCCTGACTTGGAAGGGATTCACAAGGATCATCAAAGTCCAACCCCTGGCTCGGCACAAGACAGCTCCAAGGCTCACACTGTGAGCCTGAGAGTGTTATCTGAGTCCTTCTTGAACTCTGACAGGGCTGGTATTGTGATCACTTCCCTAGAGAGCCTGTTCCAGTGCCCAATCACCCTCTGGGGTGATAAAGACTTGACTGTGTCAGCCTCTGACACAGCAGGCACAGCAGGCTTTCTGCAGGTTGGCCAGGCTCTTAGCTGGGAGTATTTATGTAGCCAGAGATGGTGATGGTCATCCACCCTTGGGTGAGGAGCATTTCTTGTGGTGGACCTTCATGCTGGTCTGGAAGGCTGATGAGAGCAGAAAGAGAGTTGTACCACAGCAAAAAGGAAACAGTAAACAGCTGAGAAAGGGAAGGACCTCGAGCCTCTTCAGGAAATTCGAATCTCCAAGGGCAGAAAGGCAGCAGCCATGGGTTTGGGTGATAGAAGAGCAGCTGGGGGTTTAAACCGTGTTTCAGTGAAATCCACTGTTGTGTGAGATGGCAGCCAGCGTGCTTGGCCGGAGCAAATGGCTGTGTCACAGCACAAAGGCTGCCTGTAACCTGACATGCTGACACAGGCTCCTCTCCGGTGGGCCAGTCCTCCCCTCCGCCCCTCCGGCTGCAGCGGGAGCTGTGGCTCCCAGCTCCTACCTGGTACTCCCAGTCCTGTCCCCGGGGTACGAGCTGTCTGACCTCTGCTGAAAGAGCTGCCCACCGATATTCGTCTGTACTCTGGCTCTGTTAGAGCAGTTTTCTGCCTCACCACTCATGTTGTTGGCTGAATTGTGCTATGAAAGTACGACTGCAATAACAGAGAATTGCAGTTAGGACATGCCTCAATAAAAACCCTCTGCGTTGTGTATTGGGCACCACACACCCTTAAGATGGCTTAAAAAACCATTATCAGGACAATTTTTCCACACAGCAGCGCTGTTTAAGCTCTCTGTTACACTTTGTCAGTCTGCCTAGTGCATAAAAGACGGACAGAAGCCTTACTCGGTGGCCACTTGGTGAGGGAGGGCTGTGAAAGGCTGTGGCTGCACGGCGCCGGGATTGCCTGTCCTGGAGCATCCGCAGGGATAACGAGACAGAGCCACCTCGGCACAGGGCTGCGGCCGCCCCGCTCTCTGCCGCTCCTCCGCTCTTTGCCAAAGAGCAGCTCGCTTCAGTTAAATACCTGGCAAATCCTTGCTCTGAGGACTCCCGTAAAGTGGCTTTGTGGAGGCAGCGAACAGCCCAGGGGTGGCTTCAGCCGCTCCGCACATCTCCCCGCAGGAGCGCCTGGAGCGGGGCCGTGCTGCCTCGGCTGCCCCTGGGCATCGCTGGAGGGCAATCCCCCATCCTCTCCTCTTCCTCGTGCTTCGAACTGGGGGCTGGGCGAATCGTCCCTGTAATCCCCTGAGCAGCCTTTTTCCCACATGACTAACTCTTCTGCACGCGTGACATCCGCCTTTCCCCAGATGAAAGCCCTCCCGCCGGTGCTGGCACTGGGATGTTGGCTCCCTGGCTCCCCAGCTGCGAGCCTCAGCCCCTTCAACGGGGGCTTTCCCCACGCTGGGACAGATCCCTGTCTGCAAGAGGAGGCTTCCACCAGATGCTCGTGTCCGCTCTCTCAGGGAACCGGAGCTGTGTGACAGAGAGGAGGGTGGGCAGCTCTCCTCTGCAGGGCACACACGGCCCGTCCAGCTCGACATCTCAGCCAGCAGAGGCACAAAGTCCCAGATCGAGCATCAGCAGCTTGGGCTCAGCTCCGTTCTCATCCTCGGCAGGAACGAGAAAGGGCAGACAAGCGGCTGGCCGGATTAATTCCCTGTTGCCCAGCAGGAATGGAGGTAAAGGCAGCAAGGGAGACTCCCCACCTGCTGTGCCACACTCAGGACCTCTGTGTCTGAGGGGAAGAGAGGGGAGGCTGCTGCCTGGAGAGCGCCCACCCCCTGCAGCTGGTTGGGCTGCCCAGCCACCACCCAGCGACCTCTCAGAGCACGGAGGGCTCTGTACCCCACTGGAGCCTGGGAACAATGCCTTGGACAACTAATCCATATCCATAACTTCCTGTCCCAAGACAGGCTGACTTGCTCCCTGTTTTTCTTTTTCAGACCTAAAAAAAGCTGTCAAGCTGTCACCTCCACAGAGCTCCATTGCACTCCGAGGTTGCCACAAGCTGTTTCCCAAGTCAAAGAGGGCTCAGCATTGCCAAGGGGACAGTGCCCCGTGCACAGGGGCCGGCCTCAGATCGGAGGACATCAGGAGCTGCGTAAAGAAGCTGTCAGTTTCCTGAAGCATCAGGAAACCAAAGGGTTTTTGCAAAGTTTAGGAGAAAGATTAGAAGCTGAATGATTTTTACGAAGATGAGTGTACAAACTGGCAGGTTAAATTAAGGTATCATCCAGTGTTACTTTGAAGGCTACAGTAAAAATCAAAACAATATGGTCTAAAGGCAGAGGAGAGGCAACCACTCAGGGACACAATATTCTGCATCCCTTATACTTCGCCCTCTACAATAAACCACCATGCCCCAACAATGAAGGGAAAGGTATTGATTGATTTTCTGAAACATGTCTCTGCATCCAGGCAGCATGTGTTTCTCACTTTGTTTTTACTAAGTGAGTGGTCCCAGTTCATTTTACAGTGACCATGTGTTCACACATCAGCACATGCAAAGTTGTTTAGATACAATATCATCAAGAATGTTAGTCCAAAGTCTAAAATTCCTGTTGGTCCACAACCGATAAAATGCTACATACTGTAATTTGTAGTAATTATAATTCAAATTATAGGAGAAAAGCAATGGTGAGAGAGAAATAATGCAAGAACCCCCTTGCAGTTTCTCAAAAATTAAATTCTTTCCATTTAGCCATTACTGTAGGTACCAAGATGCTTTGACAGCTTCAAATTGCCACCTCCAAGGGAAAGGGAAACATGGTAGGAAGAAAGAGGGCAGACTAACAAAACCAAACTTTACTTTTTGATCTTAGGTCAAATTCAGTTCCTACTGAACCCGCTTAGTTTACTCAGGACAAGGATAGATCTGGGCTATAAGGGAAGAAATTGCTCTAGACTGTTGCAAATATCAGTGCAGACACAAAATATCCAGTTAAAACACAAGTCTTTTAATGCAAAGTGCATCCACTGTGCTTAATGTATTCACAAAACTGAACATACTGACACGTTTGTGCTGGCAAGAGTGAACCACTCATCAATGTCGATGTACTTTAGCTTCATGTGGTTTGAAAAATAGCAAGTTTAGTCTGTCAAATTAGGCATATCTAACCGTGCAAATTTTTCATTAGCAATTGTTTGTGTAGGAAGCTGTGGTGTCACTCCATTGCACACATCCCTTCTTGCACACCATTGAAATGAAACAAAATCCAGGAGAGGCCAAAAGGAGCTGCCCATAGAAAGCCAAGCACAGATTGCTCATTGATAATGGATAGTGGACAGTTGGTCAATGCATTTTCTATAAAAACTTGGCATATTTAAAGCAGCTCATTTCATGAGTCACAGATTACTGCACTGGCCAAATTTCTGAGGGCATCTGAACCATGTTTTAAAAGTATCTAGAATCACCGATTCTTACTTTTCACTGAGTTGTTTCATGTCTTTGTTGCACTTCTTCCATAAGCTTGAAAGTAACTTATTTTGCTTTCCCAAATGTGGGAGTTTACATGTGAAAAACTCTTGCTGTCAAGATGTGATAACTCTCCTTGCTTGGTCAAAACTGGCACCCAGTTCTTGAAAGAAATCATCAAACCAAAACCTCTTGCGCTAATACTGTGATTTGTACTAATTTGGGAATTGTTTCATACTCACAGTGATGAAGGAACAGGACCTTAACCTGCCCTGAGACTTCTTGAACCCACTTCACCCATCCTTTTGTAAACAACAGCAGAAACAATGGACTGACTTCCCTCAACATGTAGAATAAAGGCGCTACTTTATGAAGGCTCAGCCAGGAAAGAGTTCTCCATGAAGATCAATATGTCAGAAGCAAATGTTGTAACTGGACAGACAAATAGGACCATATAGTGTGCATGAAACCTGTGAGCTCATCTCTGCAGGCTCCTCAGCACTGGCAGAACCCCAGGGGAATACTGGTTCCAGTTGTGAGTACCAGGCTGCAAGGTGGGCTGATAGAGAGGTTTAGGGCTGAGTACCACAGACAGACTCTTTATACTAACGTTCTTCAGCACTCCAAATGTGTAGCTAATGACTGACAGTGTAAACAACTTACTCGTGCATGATTTGTGCTCATTCTAGTGTAGACATCAATGATCTCTCTCAAGTAAGCTGAACAGAACTGTAAATGTCCTTTCTGAAATGTCGACTTGCCATGGATGTGGAGCTAGTGATAAACGTTGCAGATTTTCTTCAAACAGAGCTTCTCTGGGTTTATTGCTTAATTTAATTGAATTTTCCTTTCTCCTCTCTTTGCTCAAACACAGCTCTTGAAAATGAAGCAGTTCGGTCTTGGGCACACCATGTACCTTTTTTTAAATTCATTGGTATAGTACAAATGTAACTGAAAGAAGAATCAACTCATTGTTTTAGGAAGCAGTTCACCATATAGTCTATATTGCTTGTTACTCACTTTCCTCTTTATTATCAGGGATTGGATGCAGGTGGTTTAGAGAAAAAAAAAAAAAAAAGTGGAAGTTACATAAAACATCTGGGCCAGATCCTCAAGGGATATAAATTGTTGTTGTACCATTTGCAGGCCCTGGAGGACAGGCTGTACCAAATCAAAGTGTTCTTTGTTTTCTAATATGATCCTACTGCACAGACTAGAAAAGAGATTTATTTCTTCTGTAGCACTGTGACCTTGATTAACCTCATTTGTGGTACCTATTTCAGTGAAAGAGCTAAAACCTACTCTGACTTCAAATTGCTGCTAAACGTGGTTTATGGCTGCTCATGTATCATTTGGTTCTCTCAAGCCATTTTCTGTCAGCAGAGTGGCAAGGTAGATGTATGCTGTGGGTGATTCCCATATCATCACTAGTAGAAAATTAAGCTAAACTGCTGTAGAGTAATTATGCAGCTAAAAGGTGAGCTGTAAGGAAGACACTGATTAAATACTTACCACCAAAGTCAGTCCACATTGCATAAGGTCTTTTTTAGAGGATTTCAATCTGTTTTCAAATTGGTGGCCATTGCCATGGGCTGAACTGAACCTTTACTCAGGCCTTGAGAAGCGTGTTCAGACAGGCCTGGCCCTTTTTCCTCTCAAAGAACTGTATTTCAGTATCATATAGTACGATACAGGATTACAGCAATGCTTAATCTGTGGCTTGAAGTTGCTCTTGCACCACAAAGCTGTTCTCACCAAAATCTTTCACAGGTTCTTGCAGAGGTGCTGCAGTCACAGCAATCCATTGTGGTCACACTGAGGTGTAGCTATCTGTCATGCAAAGAATGGGAAAAGTGTGAAGGTTTAGAAATTATGGGATCTGAATTACCTCAATAAAATTTTGCCTGCATGAGAGACCTTGGAGCAACGACTGAGGCAGTAATAACACTGTACTCTATATTTCCCCTCCAAAACTGGCAAGCTTCATCTTTGACATCACTGTAAGAAATACATCCACATGTTGTGGATGGTAATTTTGAAGCACTGAGATATTATCACTAATAACCACTTTATTAATCCTTTACAGAATGGAGAAGCACACACTGGGACACAGAGATCATACAGTCCTTGCCCAGAGGCATCCACTAGCAGGACATCAAAGATAACTGTGACAAATGAGACCACATGATGCAAATGATTAGTGGGTTCCACAGTTTTATTTTGTATTTAGCTTTCCTTCTCCCCTGCCTCCCCTAGCCTTGAGCTTCTCCTGCTCATCTTTCCCCTTTCACCCTGCTGCTTTCCCTTCTCCTTCCCTTTCCTCCCTTTCTGCTGACACTGGTCCTAAGAGCCAATACTGAGACAAGTCAACGGTGCTCAATACAGCCAAAAGGCAGAAGGATTTCCACACTGGGAAACAAAAAGCCTTTGTACCCTTCAGGACACTGGATGGTGCTGAGCAGCTTTTACTCTGTTTAACCCTTTTCCTGTTGGTGAGGAGTCTGATGAAATAATCTTAATAAGCAAAGAGGTTTTCTAATATTGTCTCTAAACATGACACTGGAAACAGGATGGCTAATGGTCAAATCCTGCCTCCAGGATGATGTGGACAGATGCTTGGTGACTGCAGGTATCGTATTTTGCTTCAACACATTTCCATTCTGTTTTTACAAAATTCCCCTTTTCTGCGGACCAGTGCTTCTGAAGACAGCCTGAATTTTACCACTTATCCAGGTCAGGTGCACCAACCCCAGCAGTTGTTGTTTCACACCTTGAATCCTTTCAAAATTTATCCACCTATCACATGAACATGAAGGTTCATCTGACCCCAGGCTGGCTATGTTGGAAATCTACTCTAGATTTATTATTAAAAACTGTAAGCAAGGCTTTTCCAGAGAGCTGTGAAAGACTATTTACAAGGTCATGTAATGACAGGACAAGGGGGAATGGCTTCATTCATTCTAAGCTGAAGATTAGGTATTTGGAAAAAAAAACCTTTACTGGGAGGCTGTTGAGGCACTGGAACAGAGTGCCCAGAGAAGCTGTGGATGCCCCATCCCTGAAAGTGCTCAAGGCTGGACTAGATGGGGCTCTGAGTAACTTGGTCTAGTGGAAGGTGTCCCTGTCCATGACAGGGGGATTAGAACTAGATGATCTTAAGATCCCTTCCAACCCAGACTGGCCTGTGATTCTATGATTTAATGAGAGCTGGGCCACTAAACACAGACTGCACCTGTGTAAAATCTGCCCTTTGTTGCAACTTCTAATTTCAACAAATTTCAGAGTTTTGCAACTTTTAATTTCCAGCTCACATAATTGGTAAGTTTGACAGTTAAGTAAAAAACACTTCTAGTACCAGATTTTTTCTAGCCTCAGAGCTATAGATGATCCAGGTATTTTGACCTGGTCTTACAGAGGCAGTGAAAGCTTTTTTGTTTCTCAGTAAAAGAAAACTTTCATGCACTGATGACTGTTCCATCCAAACAGAAGTAATTTTACAGAGAAACTTTTGAATATGGCTTGAAAGAAAACCCATCAAGAGTTGATAATGATAGATGATCTCCCCAGTGACATTCAGGAACAATGCAATTTCACATTTATGTCAGGGAAAAACCAACAATGGACATATTTAAATAATCATTAAAAATGAGATGCCTGGCACAAAGCAGATTCCAACCCTGTTCTGCCACACATCTTCTGGAAATATTTTCTGGATATTATCTGAGGCCTTCTTATTTGCATTGCTCATGAAAAAAGACCTGTAATGGAGGTTCGAGTGTATGTGTTATCAGCAAAAGGTTCTCTTAAGGGAAATTACGTGATTTTTTCTTGTCTTCATGTTTCACATTCAGGAGTAGTGATGAGGAAAGGCAGGCACAGGAGTCTTTCAGAAAACCACCAGAGCACAGTGGCAGCATCTCATAGGGATGTGAACCGTTCATCATCTGCAGCAAAGACTCCATTAATGTGGCCTGGTTTTAAATCCAGTGCTTCACAAGGAATCCCATTTTCTAGTGTCACTTCTACTTTCTCTTCTAAATTTTCTCTCTCTGTTGAATCTTTATTCTTTCTAGAAACAAGAAAGAAAAGACCATCTTACTCTGTTGACCTGCAGCACTCCACCATGATTCTACAGAAAGAAAACTGCATAATTTAGTTAGAAGCTTGGCATAGGTTATGCTCCTAAAGGCACAATCTGGTATACTTCCTTACTGTAGTGAATACATCAGATGGGTGTATCTAAATACAATAGCTGGGGGATCCACAGATTGGAGGCCCTAGTTTAACAGTTTGAGCTCAGAATTGGAGACCAGAAAACCTGAAGTAGACATGTTGTAAGTATGTTTTAAGTACTATTTCACCTTCTTATTCTGCAACATGACTAGAAGGTGCAAAAGAAAAGCTGGGGTAAAACAAAATTTGAAAAAATCTCTAAATCTATTTGGATTTTTTTACCTCAGGAAGGTCTACACTAAGCATGTAGGTCTGACCCAGCAATTTATGTCATAGATCTCACCCCATAATCAGTACAAAATAAAACACATTTTAGACTAACAGTAGCCTCCAAATGTGGAGACTTAGGTGCCCTCACATCCATGATTACCTTCTTTGGGACATTCATGATTACTTTCTCAGGTAATCTAAATGCTGCAAATCTGCATTTTTTTCTTCAAACTTCATTAGCAGCCACCTCTCTACTCAGTATTTTATACTTTTGTTTTTCAGATAAAAGAATTGCATGGCTTTCCTTTTCCAGACTCCAGTTGTCCCAAAAACATAGTTTAATAGTGGTTGAATAAAATTATCTACAATTAAAAAAAACCTAAAATAATCATCTAAAATATGATCATAAGGAGATGTAATAAGTATCAGTCAACAGGTCACGATGTTCCTTTAATTCCAGGTTTATTCTGACCTTGAGAACAAGTAGTTCATAGTTGAAAAACTTGCTGTACTTTATGGCCTGCAGCATCAGCGGTTTCAGAGGACAAGAAACTCAAAGGTCAGCTGCACTGCTTCTTCCTATCTCACAACATGCACTGTAACAATCTGACTCAGGACAACTGTAAAAATCTGACTCACTGTAACCACTAATGACAGAGATATTAACAATAATAAAACTTTATTGGCCTTTGGGAGATTCCTGTCATTACAGACTCGTTAAAATAAACTTGGGGTGTAGTAGCGGAAACCTCTGACCTCTGGCTGCTCTTACATTGATAAAAAGGAGTGTTCTTTAATACAAAGCTGCAGGGACAAAACATAAAAGTTACTAAGAAGGAAGTTCAAAAGAAATGAGGAGAGTAGTAGATGTGTGAAACTCATTACCAGAGGAATTCAGAGAAGCTAAAAATTTCCATGAATCCAAGGGGTGACTCAAAAAGTTAAGGGAAGAGAAAACATTGTGAGTTAACCAATACAAGAAGACCAAATCCAGCTCAGGAAGGCCCACAGCCGCAAATTAATTCCTGGGAGAACTAAAACAGGGAAAGCTGTGCACTTACTCTATTTTCACTCTTCCCAGGGCAAATGTTTATGGCCCTTGCTGCAGATGGGATTTTGGGGGATAAGGGGAGACTTTGGGCGAGTTCAGACAGACTGCAGAGGATGATCCTGCCCTGGGCATGTGGCAAATCTGTTGCTGTGGGGGGAGGTGTCCTATTGCTGCAGGGATAGGAGAACAAGCACAAGGCTGGAAGACAGTGTGTCTGACCCAGCTCACTGTAAGCACTAAATTCAGCAAATCTCTCAGTTCAATAAGTGATGCATGAGTCTAACTCAATACTGAAATTCCTCTGTAGGTCAACTCCCCTTGCCTGACACCCTGAGCACGGACACCCTGGAGCACGTGCTTTTGGTCTTATCTGAACTGAGGTATTTAAATAGTACTTTAAAGGCCTTTAAAGACAAAATGCCAGATTTATGAGAAGGCAACACTATCTCTGGGACCAGAGTTCCAACACAGCTTACTAGGCAAGTGGGTTCCCATTATGTAAGCTCTGGATAGACTTAAAAGAAAATTAATTACTGGAAATGCTGAAGTTTTAAAAAACCACCATTTACTCCAGTGTCTGACAGAGATCAGTGCTTTTGAAATCTTTTTCTCTGATGTCTGGCTTTTTTTTTTTTTTTCTTTTCCCAAGAAGCCAAACAGCCCAGACCATTGCTTTTACCTCTCCAAACCTTGGAACAGCAGATAGAAGAAATATATGCTTGGTTTACCCTCTTTCTCACTTCTCCACCCCTGCCTGCAGATGTTATTGATGTGACAGTGGGTTAGAGTTCAGCCACAGATAAACCTACTCTGAGGAAAGGTTATATGTAATGGTAGAGTAGGGAAACAGAGGGAGAAATGAAAAAAGCACAGCAATAAAAAGGACAAGATCATGAGACAGAGAGGGTGCCAAGTGAGCACAGGCAGGCAGCAACAAGCCATTTTAATAGCAGTGTGATGATAAGAGCATGCAGTTTACACCATATTGAGGGGAACTGCTCAAGCTCAGATGAGTTATTTTGAAAATACAGGGGGAGATCCTGTCTTTCAGCATGATATGAAGCACAAGTGATTATTTTAGCTAGAAAAATCACAGCTATTTATCATAGTTTATTTTTATTACAGTTATGTGAAATGTTCAAACATCCCCTTTTAAGTTAGACACTATAAAGAAACAGAGCCATGATGGCACAGAGGGCAGGTATGGGCTTCAGGTAATAACATCATTCAGTTTTACAGAAGAGGTTGTTACCTATGTTTAGGACATGAAATAATTCAGTCCATACAACAAGGCTGTGATAGGGCTTTAACTATCCACAGATTCCAAATACCTTCCCAGACTCTTTCCCCAACAGCATTTCAACTATTGTTTGCTGAATTTTGGGAGGATTTTTTGAAAACAGAAAGGGAATTCATGCAGCTCCTCTGATTGCAAAATATAACTGAAGGGATTCTGACTACATTACTAAAGGTTCTCTATGAGAAGCACTCAACCTTCACAGGTGTTGTTCTTCTGATGTCTTTTAACATTCTTCAAGATAATAAAAAGGCAAAAAAGAGATGTCTCTGCAACATACCACTTTTCATATATTAATTCCTTGTTCTGATATATTTGGGGATACAATCCATTATACAGTCAATAATTTTTATATTATCTGATTCATCAGCAGGAATTTACCCTTTTCAGTTCTTCTGCCATTCCTGTATGAATCTATTGCTGAAGTGATAATTTCATGTAAACCTAAACTCTGTGGAAGCCAAAAGCATGGTAGAAGCTGAACTTCTATGGCAGAACCTCAACTCAGCTGAGAAATTTCTATTCCTTATGCTCACCTAAGAGCCAGCAGAGACAGCAGGATCAAACCCCCCACCTGCTCTCTGTGTTGCTCCCACATGCTCACACTAGGGAAGCGTGAATAGTCTTCTCTTTTTCACCAGTGCCACCAGGACAGAAACAGAGAGAAAAAGAGAGTATCTCTCTCCTACCTTACCACCAGAAAAACTCCTAAGGTCTGGGAGATCTGCCCATGAACCTATGAAGGGCTGGGTATTTTGGGCTCATCAGGCCATGAATGGTAAGTGAAACCCTGCTCTGTTCCAGTGAGCAGACCCTTTTCAGCCAGACACTAATCATTACTGTGTGCTCTACTGAGTCTTCTCAAGCTGCAGTAGCACAGGTTTTTTTGTCCTACCAGCTTTTGACACCACTGCCCTGGAAGGGAAACTGTCACTGCTGTCCATCCCCCTCTTGGTATCTATGTGGGTGTTCTGTGAGGGGAGACTCACCCATGCCATAGTAAACCTTCACAAGAATGATGACATCAACCACCTTTTTAAAGCTCATCTCTAGTTAGGCAGCCTCCAGAATCATACTGTTGTACCCTCCATTTCCTCATTACATCCTAAAATTACTAAGGCACTATTTTACAGGTAAAAAATTTAAGTCTTTTCCTCAGAAAAGGAGAGATGGGTTATCTTTACCTAGCTAGGGAAGGATGCACAGCATTAATCTGTCTGAGGCTAAATTAATCTGTCTGAAACAGAAAACCAGCTCAGCGGACTTAACTAACCAGTATTCCATTAAAACAGAAGAAAGGCTAGGCTGCTTACTTCTTGTGTTTCTGAATCCCTGAAACAACGAGGAAAAGAATCCCAGCCACAATGAGACAAAGAACAACACCGAATACAATAAGCCAGACAGGTGTAGAGGGTTCAACAGGAGGTGATAAGGTTGAGGTAATCTTCAGGAACTGCAGTGTTTTGTCACTCAGAAGGAAGGCATTGTTGATTCTGTTGCGGTTCATCCTTCAGAAAAAAAAAAACAAAAACAAAACCAGAAAAACATCACAATCCTTTATAAAGATATTTTACAAGTTTAAAAGGTTGTAGAAAGTAAAAGGATTTTTCATGAATGTGCTGCAAGTTAGGCAGGGCTGAATGTATCCAGCATGATGAAGAAAAGGATGTTAGTGGGGATCAGCCTCTTCTCTCAGGCAACAGGACGAGGGCATAGCCTCAAACAACACCAGGGGAGGTTCAGGTCGGACAACAAGGAAGAATTCGCTGCAAGGGTGGTTAAACACTGGAAAAGGCTGCCCAGGGAGTGTTGGAGTCACCATCCATGCAGATGTCCAAGACACAACTTGGACATGGCTCTTAGTGCGATGGGTCTGCTTGACACAGTGGTGGTTTGGTGCAAGGTTGAACTTTACAACCTTGGAGGTCTTTTTCAACCTAAATGATTCTGTGATTCTATGATGCTGGCAGGATTACACAGACTTTGACTATACCAGAGACCTCGGTAATCCATAGACACCCACACACTGAGAACACTTTGAACACCTGACTTTTGTATGCATTTATCTGAAAAACTGGGAGATACAGATGAGACCTGATGTATAGTATTATTATTTATTTCTTGTTTGAACCATGTCCTGAAGACATAGCAGGTTGTAAGCTGTAAGGCTGGCTCTGTTGCCATGCCCATGCAGCATTCAAGATTAGCACAGGAGTGGCAGATCTACCCTTCAATGCTTGCAGGATTTACTTACAGTTGCCCCCTAGTCCCTCACACTGAACCATCCTTCATGTCATGGGCTGGAACATCTGCCTCTGCTGCAATAGATTTTCTTAGATCCATGAAGCACAGGATACAATTTGGTCTGGAAGAATCCACACCTACTGTAAACATGTCCTTCTTCCCTGAAGGATGCAGGTAAAGGGATTTGTACTTTCCACATTTTTTCCATTTCCATATGAGAAACTGAAGTCTGAGAAATATGCTTTTTTACAGAAGTAGTACAACTGCTATCCTTTAGTGGATATCTTCATTCATTTTCACTGCCTGTAAGCATTTCATTGCTTGTAAGATATTTCTGGATCTAAATCTAAGTGGGCTTAAGAGGCTTTAGATGTATCTTTCATTATCTTTTTCAAAATGTTAAAAATTTTTAAGCAAATGGATTACATATATTGGTCTTGAGATATTCCTTTTGATAGCAATTGTATGAACTAATGCAGCTCTTTTTTGTATACAATTCAATTTATTTACCACAGAGCAAGTATTTCCTAAGAAAAGATGTATGGGAAACACAAGTAAGATTTAACAAATTTCTCTTCTTGGAAATTACAATGTTTGGCAGTCCCTTAAACAGGAAGTTCTTAGCCTTAATGGAAAGTCAGCATTCCTGGGCAGGACTGAAAGCCATGGCATGTTTTAAGACTCATAATTCCATAAGCTGTCTGCCATTTATAAAAGATTTTCTTACTGATATGAAAGGGTCATTGTGAATGGCTGAAATAAGCATTGTGTATCCTTATCTAATGGCTTGAGTTTCAGAATTATGTGCTGAAACACATGCAGGCAGCTACAAGTACATTTCACGTTTGTATATGCATAACTATATCTTGTGTGTATTTGTGCAAAATCTTGAGTATCATACAGAGCTCTGACATGGTTTACCTTCCTCTTTATTCTTACTTTGTAGGAATCTCATACAACAATATTCTAGTCCATGACTAGTGTTATGTGCTACCCTAGCATGAAGAATTATAATAAAGGTTTTGTATGGAAGCCTGCAATCAGAAGCAATTGAAGAAAAAGCATTGTGGTTTTATAGACTGTTTTATATCTTGTTTTTAAATTAGGTAGGAATTAAAACTTTTCATAAATAGCATATTCTTTATCAGGTGACAGAAGACAGTTAAAAACCAAACAATAACAGCATCCAATTTCTGTGCCAAACAGGGCACATAAAAGACTTAAATAAATCAGCTTATGCTACTGAATGTATCAAAGAATAACAGAAATGCAAAACCCTTGCATTCCAGCACTCTTACAGAGAGCTTCAGTGAATAAATAATCTGCTTCCTCCACTAATGCTATGAAGCTATTGTTTGGTGTCTCTGTAGGAAACAGTTTAATCTGCTCATAAGCTTAAATTAATCTTTCCAAAGGAACGCATACTCATTCATCAGGAATTAGGCATTACACCTCCACAGAGATAACACAAATTTTCAAGACAGAACATAGAATGCCTGAAAACAAAGAGATCCATTTTCACTCCATGCTTGAGAAATACATGTGCATTTTGCTGCCTGAGGAACTCATCCTTATAAACCCCTGGTGCAGGTTGTTTTTGGACGATTGAAGTCAGATCACCCCATTTTTTCTTTTTTTCTTGTCAGCTCCACATTCTTCCTTTTACTTGCTACAGAACGTGATAGTAGAAGGCAAAGTGATTTGTAGTGCATTGTACTTTGTACAAGCAATGCTCAACTGTGATACTGATTGGCATTCTTGAACGAGCTGGTATGAAAAGAATGTGAGCATAAGATTCCTTAAGCCAAGCTGGGACACAGCCAGCTCTGCTCATGAGGAGTTCACACGAGCTCTCCTCATGTGAAAGCTGAATTCTAAACTAAGTCAAATGAACTGTTAGTGAGAAGCACTAAAAGGGAGCCTGCTGTCATTAGCCCAGGTGTAGATGTGCATATAGCATGCAGTGAAAGCTAAATTATATTAATCCCATGTGGAAAGTGTGCCCTTCCATCACCTGAGGAAGAAGGCTGTCTCACTGGGAAATGCAGCAGCTGGATGAGAGCAGTGTGCCACACACAGGACAGCACATCACAGGTAGGGCTCTGGAAAGGGACTAGATTTCTTCTGAGTCTCCAGCATCAACAAAGGCTCTTTCCAAAGTTATAATCCCAAGGCTCACATTCTTTGCATTCTATGGGACTGTTAGACATCCTCTAATCTCCCATTCATTAAAGAGTACTGACCCTCAGTGTTTTAGCAACCTGGATTAGCTCATCCTTAAAGAAGCAAAGTGGTCATTCATACAAGGCTCAGAGAGAGAAAACATCCTCAGTAAACAAGGAAGAAAACACTGCAAAAGCAGTGAGTGTACCTGATGGCTGCCTCGACCTCACTTCCAGGAACAGTTGTCACATTTTTGGAAGAATCTGTGACCACAAACCAAAAGGACACCCGGTCTGTCACATTGCAGAGCAGCACATTGGAAATCCTTCAGAGAGTTAAAACAAAAATCATCATTAAAAAAGCATAGAAGGAATTATTGAAATATTTTAGATTTTCTTAAAATATTGCTCTCAACTAAGGGGGAAAAATTTCTTATTTTAAGAAATGTTAACAGTTAATACTCAAGAAAGAAATACAACCCACAGCATTTCTCATTTCCCATATGATTTTAAAGAAATCAAGCTTATGAAGACCAAATGAGTCTTCAAACAAAATCCTAAATCTATTATAGACTTGCATGGTCTTGGATATACATTTAGTTTAATCAAATGGAAAAACCATATGTGAGTAACAGTCATCACTGGTTGTGACAAAGGCCATACAATGCAACAAGTATATTGGTGAACTAAGAATTCTGGTTTTGACAGCAACTGCTACAGGAACCAGTCATTAAGAATTGCCCACGTGATTGTCAAGTGAATGCAGTTCTTCTACAAGACACATTTGTTGGAGGGAAGATCAGTGGAATGGATGTTATTCTTTTTAACACCTTTGTTCACAGAGCCAGGCACAGAGTTAGGGGAATAAGCTAAGTTTAGTCATTCTACTGGCACTGGCCTCTTCATTTTAGCTTATGGGGTGTCAAATATTTATATTATATACTTTAAAGGAAGATTGTTCAGTTTTATGTGAAGTTAAATGTGGAACGGCACAGGCAGGTAGTTTCTCATGGCATACTACGTAAATAGTGTGCGAAATGCCTTCTAAACTATTTTTTTTTTTTCAGATTTCTACTTATAAATGATGGAAGCATCAGAAAGCCCTTCTAGAACGACACAATCACGAGTATTTAAGCAAAGGAAGTGAAAGCCGATCCATTTCAGCACCGTGACCGCGCCCTGCTGGGCAGCGCCACCTGCCGGCCGCCGGCAGCACCGCCCCGGGCGCGGGGGAGCCGCGAGTGGGACTGGGGGGACTGGGGGGAATGGGGGAATGGGGGAATGGGGGAATGGGGGAATGGGGGGAACGGGGGGAATGGGAGACTGGGGGGAATGGTGGGGTTGGGGGGGACTGGTGGGGTTGGTAGGATTGGTGGGACTGGTGGGACTGGAGAGATTGGAGCGATTAGCAGGATTGCTGAGACTGGGGGGGGGGGGGCTGGTGGGACTGGTGAGATTGATGGGACTGGTGAAATTGATGGGACTGGTTGGAGCAGTGGGATTGGTGGTACTGGTGGGATTGGGGATGAGAGGGACAGGAGGGAGCGAGAACACCTGTGCCTGGACATTCCCCATCCAGCCAAGGATCTCTTTGTAAGGCAGATCACAGTGTCTCATTATGAATATTTTGTAGAAATGTTTACTTCCCAATGAAAACTTTTTTTGAATGATGTTTTGGGTGCCCCAATTAGTGCAATATATCATTTTACAGAAGTCTGTCTATCTATCTATCTATCTATCTATCTATCTATCTATATCTCATGAACCACAGAACGACTTCAGCTGGAAAGGACCTTAGAGATTTGTTCCAGCCCTCATGCCATGGGCAATGAACCTTCCACTAGACCAGGCTGCTTGGAGCTCCATCCAGCCTGGCTTTGCATACTGCCATGGATGGGGCATCCACAGCTTCTCTGTGCAACCTGTGCCAGTGAGTCACCACCAGTAAAGAATTTCTTACTAACATCTAATCTAAACCTACTCTTTCGGTTTGAAGACATCCCCATTTGTCTTGTCATATGCTCCTGTCAAAAGTCTCTTTCCATCTTTCTTGTAGGCTCCTTTCAGGTACAGGAAGGTGCTATAAGGTTATGCCAGAAGGTCATTTCCAGGCTAAGCAAACCAAACTATCTCATCTTTTCCTGGAAGGAGAGGAGCTCGAATCCTCTAATGACAGGATCACAGAATATTCTGAGTTGGAAGGGACCCACAAGGATCATTAAGTCCAACTCTTATGGGAGTGATGCACACACGGATCAAAGTCACACCCTTTGCATTATTAGCACCATGCTCCAATCAACTGAGCTCACTCATTTCATTTTGGCTCTTTGGAGCTTGCTCCAACAGGTTCATGTCCTTCCTGTGCTGGGGACCCCAACACTGGATGCAGCACTTGAGATGGGGTCTCACCAGAGCAGAGCAAAGCAGATGGCAGAATCCCCTCTCTTGCCCTGCTGGCCACACTGTTTTGGATGCAGCCCAGAATGCAGTTGGCTTTCTGGGCTATAAGCACCCATTCCAGAAAGATATGCAATAAAATGGAAAGCAATGATTTTGTGGAGACAAAATGACCACTTTTAACTCCCCAAAACAGTATCAATTTTGCAGAGAATTTTTATGGATAAAAGAGGAAAGCCATCCCTTGGAATTTGAAAAGATGTTCACATCAGTTTGCTGGCAACAGTCAGAAGATGAAAGCAGATTTATTCTTTGTAAAAGAAAAAGAAAGCACAAAATTTACAGGAGAGGGGGAAAATGCCTACTTGGCTAGTGACTGAAAAACTCTTGCTAACTTCACAGAATATCTAAAATTGTAACTGCAGAGGAAGTTTTCTGTCTGTGTGTTTCTAACAATAGGACCCAACTTCATGTTGCCAAAGTTCCTAAAGCTGCAGCTTCTGTGGTGCAATCAAAAACCAGACCAGGTGAAAAATCTGAGTTGGTGCTGCCCCACAGATGTTCTTGAAATGGGGTAAGAAAGATTGATCCCCAAAGAGAAAGGCAGACAAGGACTGGAAGAACACTCTGACTTTCATACCCTCATTCAAAGAACTCTTCAAGCTAGGGTCTTCCCTAAAGTGCCAAGATTTTTAGCATGAGACAAGGCCATCAGTCACCATGGGGGTAACATCTCTGTAGGACAAACAGCACGAAAACAAGGGGCAGCAAGGATTGCACAAGGATATGTAAATTTGGCTTCTCTTCTTTTCCCTGTTGTTTCTAAAATTCTAAAATTTCTTCTCAATTACAAGCATCCAAACTCTGGTTTCACTGCCACCACTTTTTCATCAGTGGAATACAGATACCTTAAATCCTTCCAGGCCCCAAAGAGAATAATCCCATTTATGAGAAGTTCATAGGAGATGAGTAAACACCAAAACAGTTCCACAAGCACCAATGTGGCAATTTCTGTGCAGTGGTGCACCTTTTTTTTCTCCCATGCCATTTGCTTGCCATTTGATTCCCAACACAGAGAACTGTTACAACTATGCCATCACACTCTATAGATCTGAGAAACCTGCCTTCTCCAGGCACTAATGAAGCGTATTTGTAAATATATGTGTGGACATTTTTTCCTTTCCTTAGCAGTTGATGGACTTTTGACATAGGATTATAGGAGACTGTTATCATCAAAATGACAAGATCATGGTTCGTCCTTATGGCACCATGGCAAAAGTCCAAAATTTCATTTCCTTTAATATATCAGTGAGTAGCGTTCAGGAAACCTTGGCAATTCCTTGGCCTGAAACACCATCATTGCTCCTTATGGAGATTTAAATTATTGTTTGGGGGTAAGAAAGCTGTCAGAGAGTCAAAGTGAGCATTGAGTGCCCACAATAGCTGTTAGCTCATGAAAGAACCACAGTCCCAAAGTCCCAGGTGCCTATATCCAGCTCTCCAAAAAGCATCATGCTTCTTCCAACACAGGGCTCTGCAGCTGCTCCTGCAAAGGAACATTATTTTCTTCCCAGCAGCCATGGGATTACCTTGATTTAACAGCTTTATTCCAAATTCTTATTTTGTTGTTCTAAATGGTCACATATTTTGATTTTTTGATATTTTTAGTGTCAAAAAAGCCCATCCTAGGAAGATGGATAACACTGATGAATTTTTTTTGGTAAATTGGAATTTGGATTTTTTTTTCAGTTTTATCTATAAATAAGATGTACCAAAAGTAGATTCTGTTTGAATGAAAACAAATGTGTTGACATTCTTTCTGCTCTAAAAATTAACTAGTCTCAGGCTGAAAAGAGATGCATATTATTACAAATGAGTCACAGATTAGAGAAACCAGGGTTACTAACACAGGCTACAACAATAATTTTTTAACACTGAGAGATCAAAGGTTAGCTTATGTAGTTCATGACCATATGTATTGAGAATCGATTGAAAGGCTCTATATAAAGCAGGAAATAATGGGGTTTTAATTCTCCACTGAAAAAGAAGTATTTATTTGTATCTCTATTAATAGCTACTAAGTAATTTCAATGATTGTACTTTTCTTCTGTTTTGTGCAAACTTGAAAATTTGACAAGCCTTTCAAACATTAAACATTGCTCAATGATTTATTAAATTTCAGTTTGGAAATTAACTTTAGAGAACTCAAGATGTAACATGCAATCCTCCCCATTCTGTGATTGGGTCACCCAGTGGTTACACAAGGGCAACAACATCATCAACTGCTGTTTGCAGCACCACATTGAAATGCTTGTCATCACAGGCTGGCTTCAGAAACCTAATTAGAGGTGACTTGGAATATCAAAAATGATGGGGCAGATTGCAGCAGTGGTTATCCTGATCCACCAGACAAATTGTTTTGGGGTCTGATACAGCTTGCTGAAGTTAATGGAATTTGTGTCTCATGTGGAAGTTAGTTGTGGCTGTGAGTCACTTCAAGGCTGGGTGTGTTAGAAATAATGGGATTCTAAAGGGGAGGTTTGTCACATTCTGGCTATGGCCACATGCATAATTTATATCCTGGCAGAACCAGTTTTTAATTATGTAAAATAATAGTGATTTTTTCCATAGGTTTTATTTTGACAAAAAAAACTTCAATTAACCAGATGCAAAATTTCCGTAAGTTTAGATGCTACCAGAATGCAGTCACAGGAAATTTGTTTGTTCATATATGACAGAATATTTGGTCTTTCACATCTCCTGAAGAAAATCTGTTGATATTTTCCTGCAAAAGCTCATGTAGTAAAATGTAATTTATTTGTCAGCAGTGCAATGTAATTTATTTGCTACAAGCTCCTGCTTGTGCCTCCCTCCTCACCACAGTCAAGTCTCTTCACCAGCTCTGCCATGGTGCTGTTCCTGTGCACAGCATGCTGCTGTTCCCTCTGGGATGCTGGCTGCTCCCACACCTCTATGACCACTGCAGAGAGGATGGAAGAGGACTGCACTCCTTCCTTCCAGCTGCCAACCATAAGGGAGGGTGGGGAAAGGAGTGTGTTATTTCCAGGATATCTAACAGGATGGAGGCTTTCACAACATTCCTGCTTCCATGTAACAGGCAGATTCTTTGAGGTGTATTGGGAGGTTCATTTAGCCTCTCCATCACTAAACAAGGACTCTGGGGTCCCTTGGGATTTGAGAGAGATCTATGCATAGGAAACTCCTCAGCCTGTTGCCTAGGAAGTTGTGCCAGATCTCACAGCTGCACAACTCTCCTTCAGGTGATGTGCTGTCTAAAATGACCCCAAAGGTGTCTCTTAAGTGCAACATGAGTTATCAATTATACCTGTAACATCCACCCCATGAGGGCTGTACCCAAGTTATCCCCATGAGAAACTCTGATACCATCTTAAAAGGAGGTAAATCCACAGATGGCTGATTCCAAATATTATACTGACTTTTCTGACCAACTTAGTAGCAGGGAATTATTGATGTGTACAACACCACTTCCAAACTAGAGTAACACTCGCATCACATCATATTTGTCCATAGGGAAAACTCTCTAGATAGGAAACTGAATTAATGAGTACAAATTCTATGATTGCCCAGAGTGGGTACAGATAACTGCCATTAAAACTTCTACTCCTTCCATACTGGGTTGATTTTTTTTCCAATTCATGCAGCAACCTTATTTTAATCTGCAGAAAACCATAGTGCTCAAGTAGGAAAAATACCACTTGCTTCTGACACAGGATTTTTGCTGTGTGAAAGCAGCATGACTATGAAGGAAGAGAATAATTTTAAAAAAGGACTCAGGACTAAAATAAGTATACAAAAGTCAACCTTTATGGATCAGATGCTGAAGGAAAACTCTACTGCCTTGAAAACCTGAAGAAAAAGTCATAATCATCTGTAATCACCTTGTATCTTGAACTCATTTTTTAAAGTGCCATTTTAATTGGGTTGAGTAGCACATTTGGCTGTTTTTGTTAAGCTTGACGTAACAGCTCTTTTGCTCAAAGGAGACCACTTCTGAGGAATAAAAATTAGACAGCAGTAATCAAACACTCCTGTCTCATGGAGGGGGAAATCCTCTTTTACTTCAGAGAAATGCAGCAGCCACAATAATCATCACATGACTAAAGTTAATTTACATCTTTTCAAATGTGGAATATGCTTCACCTGATGCAATGACACCCTGAAGCAGTTTTAAGTAAATTGAAAACCTTATACTCGTTAGCCTACCAGAACCATCAGTCTTTCCTTTCAGATTGAAAAACAATGAAAAAAATAACAGGCCTATGGAAATGCACTGACAAGGTTTTTCATTTAAGAAAGATAAGAACATCGTGAAAATGCAGCTTGCTAAGTGCTCTTTCTAATCTGGTATCTAATTTCATAGAGTAGCAAGGATCAGAAGTCTGAAAAGAATATTCAATACCTCAGGGTAGATTTAATCCCAAAACCAATTAAAGGCTGATTTCTATCTGCACTGCAACATCTGAAACTTCTTGATGGCAAGTAACTCAACTGCTGTGATATCAGGGATAGGAACACCCAGCAGAGCACAGCACTGGCTCAGCTTTGCACCTCCCAGGGCTCTGAGTCAGCTCATCCTCAGCACACTGCTGAAGCTGAGCTCTAAGCAAGCATGCACCAGGGCTGCTCACTCAAAATCTGCGCTGCCTTTCCTGACCTCCTAGTGTGTCCCTTCACCTCCTCCCAGTATGGTCTCCAGAAGGTGTCAAATCTCCCTGCTGCATTCTGCTGAAAGTGAACTGGCACCATCCCACTGAGATTCACAGCTGTGTCACTTCACATCCACAGGGATACTGGTTCAAAGACTGAACATTGCTTAAGATGGAGACAGTGTGATGTTGTATCTGAGTGTCAAAAGTATACTGGAACAGTCTGCTTTTAGAATTTCTGTATAATGATTTCTACAGCTTGGTACAGCAGAGGACGGGTCACTACATGCAGCACTGTTAATATGCATAAGGCAAATCCAAGCAGATGCTTACTGAGTTGTGCTCTTGCTGGAATATCTTCTCATTGCAAAAGCCACCATTGCTTTGAAGAGGTACTCTTCATTATCATCCCAGGCATACTGTAAAGGAAAAGGGAAAATAATTAGTTTCAGCACCAGTGCTGGAAGTACAGAGAGGAAAAGAGTCACTGAACTTGAAATGCTGTATTGATCAGGAAAATGAATAAATTCTCTGGTTGTGCTAAGAAAATAAATGCCTATTATTCAGTACGAACAAAGGACTTTTTCTAATGGAAAAAAAAAGTGCAATATAAACTGTAATATAAATAACATAAACTGCAAACAGTGTTTCCAAAAATTGAATTAACTGAATATTTCTGAAAGCTGGCCAAACTGGAGATGTAAAGTTTATTATACCAAAGACTGGGCGTATTACTAGAATTCTCCCCACAAAGCTGCACTCACAGCCTTGCCTCTTTTGCTGGAGAAACTCAGTTAAAGTAGAGGGTTTAAATCCAACCTCAAAGACTATTTGGCTCTGGCCACAAATAAAAATAAAAAAAAATCCTTAATATTTAAGGTGGTTTCTGGGAGTTGGACATTAGGACACCAGGAAATAAACTGAGATTGCAGCCTTTCTGCTGCCCACTGTCCTGATTACAAGAAGATTCAATGATATTACAAATTACGATATTGCATGTGAGATAAAAGAAAGAAAACAGCATCCTTACTACTTCAATAAGAAGAAGAATGTAGGCTCCAAAATCTGTTCTCTGTTGTCCTGATGAAAAATCATGCTTTCTTAATTTAAGTTTTCTGAGACAGCTTCACTGGGTTCCCCTGGGCTTTCATTCACATATGCAATTCTAATGACCTGTAAGAACTGCATCTATTACATTTTTATAACAGGAGCCATGACTGAGGCATACTGATTGAATTTCTTCCCCTTTCAGCAGATTACAAAGATTATTAGTTGCTTGGAATTATATTAAGGCAGGTTAGAAACAGCTTTCTTCAGTCAGTCAGAACACAAATCTAATCTTTAACTTTCAGTATTAAAAAAAATGTGCTCTGTGATCATCCAAATCAGAAACCCGGTAGCATGGACACTTTAACTACCAGAAATCCAGTGGTGTGGAAACTTAACTCTGTTGTCAACTTGGACCTACTTTTTCATGGTCCTTTATAACACATTCAAAAAACAGCAATGTACATCAAAGAGCAGTAAATAGCATTGAAAATTTCAAATCTTAATTCTGCATTTTAAATTCTGATCTTGGATGCCTGGAGATGCAACCTCTCCACAAAAAAAAAAAAAAAAAAAAAAAAAAAAGAAGAATCCAACTTTCAGGTATCTGCAGCCCTCATGTTGTACTGGCATCCTGGGAAAGTGATCATGGAAGGATGCAGTCATTTAAAGGGCAGAAAGTGATCTTGTTGATCATCTCTAGATGAATGTTGAGTGAAATGGGCTCTCTGAGATGCGATAAGACAGGGACAACAAAGCTGAGGCAGCAGACAACTTGAGCAGTATAAAGTGCAGCTGCACTGCTGAGAACCTGGGTTCTGACTCATCACTCTTGCCTCATGAATGAAGGGGCTTGTGAGCATACTGTGATAACACTTGTCAACTTGGGAACTTAAACTGAAAAAAAAAAAAGAGAAAAACTTTGGAAAAAATTTATAAAAGCCTTTGTTTTGATCCCACTGCACTGATGAAAACATGACAGTAATGAGAACAACTAGTACTGAAAGAAAAAGAGATTGTGTAGTAAAGGAATTAATACAGATCGGAGCCATAGAACTATTTATCATCATTTAAAAGATATCTGTATTTAAACCATGAAGCAGAATTTGCAGTACTAAAAGGGAAGATCTGTTTTTCTGTGTGAGGCACTATTGACTGAATCCCTACATGCCATCTGCAGTCTTTGAGAACAGGTCCAAAAGGACAGGAAAAACAATTTGTTAGCCAGTGGATCAAACCAGCTGCAGAGATAATTTAATCAGTTGTCTTGAAAATGGATAATGATGAAGCACACTCCATTTCATGCTCACATGGACACAAATACAATGCAGCACTACCAAGTACATGTACTCGGTATGTTTATGTTTAGTGCAATGCATATATACATGCACAATTTGTCACAGCTCTCATAAATAATGCAGAAGCCTAGCACTTCTTTAAGTCAGAGTAACAAAAAGGATATCTCAAATCTGAGAAGATAATTTGTAGTGAGGAATTCCAGGCCCAGGTTGTAAGAGTAGGCACTTAAAAAGAGACAGAATAAACAGAAAATTGCGAAAAAGAGGGGGAGGAGACATGCAGAGAAAGAGCAACAGAAATCAGGGGTCTGCCTGAGCCAGGAGAAGTTATTGCAGAAAATCTTCCGGGCAGAAGGGCAAGAGGCCCCAAGAAAATGAGACTAAACAGGAAGTTGAGGAATGGAAACAGCTGTGAGCTCCAGGTGAACAAGAACCTCTGTACATCACATACAGGAATATACAAGGGGGAGGCAACATAATGAGGAGGAAAAGAAGGCAAAAAAAACTTTAAGCTGACAAACGGTATGAACATAGGACAGGTGGCCATAAATTTCCAAAAAACAGTTTCTAATCAGCAGCTTCCTCCAATCAGAGATGCAAGGAAATCTTGAATAATTTAGATTGGAATGGACTATAAAGATGATCTAGTTCCAACTCCCGTGCCATGGGACACCTTCCACTAGACCTGATTCATTCTACTTTAGGGCTGTATCAGCTTTATCCTCCAAATGCAAAGGCCTGGAGCACAGCTGATGACTGAGGATGTCCCTATGCAGTGCAACTATTGATATACATGCTCTAGAGTTAACAGTAAATATCATTTGCAACCACATTTAAATATAATTTACAACCACACACTGTAAACATAACTGTTATCAATGAAACACTACATACCAGATGGTATCAGAACTGTTACATTTACCATCTTCACTGCACTACAAAGGAACAAACACAAAGACCTTGGCTCAGTTGCACTTGCCACCCTTTATATATTGGGGAGCAGAACTGGACACAGCTAACAGTGAAAGGCAATCTCAAATGCCTCTTAGTAAATGAAGATGATGAAATAATGCATGAAAGATTATGAGTGTAGGTTGCTGATGGGGTGAAATGCTGTAACACTGCTGTAAAAGACAGAATTTAGGATATGAGAATATAATATTACAAGATTGCTCTGAGCAACCCGACCTGATTTAAGTGTTGACCTGGCTTTGAGCAGGAGAGGACTAAGAATCATCCAAGAACTCTTCCCTCCTGAATGGGTCTGGGCTTAACTATACAGCCATTCAGACTGCAGAGTGGCTACAAACACAGCACACTTCCGCATCCCATCTGGTGGCAAAACACAAGGTGTATGTCAGTCTTCCTCCTCTTCATTCTCTACCTTGGAAGCAGCCTGAATACATGAGCCAGAAGGGAAGTGCACAGTCTACTTCAGCTGGCTGCAGCCCCCGAGGTGCCAACTCTTTTGACTCTTATGGTTAAAATGAGTGGTGATACCAAGTTACACAGACTTGTCAGTGCCCATCACTTCTCACTCTCTAGTTCCCTCTGTTCCTTCTGAATTAACTCTCTACCCCTCTGCTGGCCCCATGAACAGAAAGCAACTAGTGACTAGCAGCTATTCCAGAAGCCACTCAAAAAGTCAAACCCATTCTGATGGAGACTCATAAATCACCATCCATTCAGGCCTACAGGCACTGTGTTTCCTCCCACGGATCAGCAAACAGATCTCTGTCAAGTACACCCATTATTTGCAAATAAAATGATAATGGCTGAATACCTACTGCATCAGAGCTGCTCTTTCCATCTCCATTGTGATAAGAACTAAATAAATACACTAAATGGAACTCCCTGCCTCAGAGTACAGCTTACCTCGTGAACAAATTTAAAAATGGTGCCCTGTTTTTATCAGCCTTACACGCAGGGGATGGCATGCACTACACCATGTGAAAAGCTGCACCAGCCTATTTTCTATGCCCCTGAATGTAAACTGGAGTTATCCTGCCACTCTTAGAGAAAAATTCCCATAGTATCAAGGCTTTCTGTTATCGTGGAGCTTGAAGTGACCTGGAAATGAACCAAGCTGCTGTGTCCTACTGTGACACAATGACAGTATAACACCTTTCTTTGCTAGAGCAAATAAATAAATAAATAACACAAAGAAGTAAAGTGTCCTAATTTTTTAAACGGAAATTAATTTCAGTTTCATAGTAGTTTCAGTTTTCAATTTCAGTCATTCACAGAGAAGACTGCAATGGCTATGGAAAGGAATACTACTACTACCTCTGTACTTAATAAATTGGTTATTATTTGTGGATGGTTTCTATGGCATCATGCCATTTTCAGCAAGCTGTTGTTCTAAAATGCTGTTCTTGACTATGCCATTCTTTGAGCTTTCACATACTTTGTTATATGACATAAACAACTACAAAAAATATAGACTCCTCAGTAATTGCTTTTTTTCCTAACGATATGAAGTGCCTTCAAGGGTAATTATTTGTCTCATATCCTTTTTGAATGAAAAAGAAAAAAAAAATATAAATTATCAAACAACCTCCCCTTATTTTACTACAGTTGGAAAAGGAAAAGGCACTAAAAAAAGGACATTACCGGGAACTGCAATTTTTGTTCTTTGCTAGTAGATTAAATCAAAATATTAGCATCTATCATCAAGAGGAGCTTTATTAATGATTGTGACATATTTTCAGCCATAGTATTACACTATTTTTAATAATTAAAAAAACCTAGGCTAACACTACTGTTTAATTAAAGTCTCCCACCCAAGAGAATTGACTTCACTATGAATTTCGAGACATTTACCTGAGCAGGTATCTTGAATATTTCTTTGTACTTTGGTTTATGAAATTACCAGTGAAATTTAGGTCCCTGCTAATGTTAGTTTAAATTACCTGATCTTTCAGGGTAATTTTAGAACAGCTTCTACAGTCATAGGGAGTTTCTCATATCACCAGTCTTTTAAAACATGTAACCTACAGCTTTTTATTTCCCAGGGCTCATAACATAAGGAGACACCAGATTTACAGTGGACATGACCATCGAGGATGTTTCATACCTCATTTTCTGCTGAGCCTTGTTAACATGCTGCAGATTTGCTCTAAGTATTCAGAACTACTAACAAAGTACTGGGCTCTGACATACTAAATAGCGCCTTAGATCAGAAAGGACCACTCAGTCTTCTAATGTCCCAATCTCTTACTCATCTCTCATTGCTCACACCAGTATTTCTACATTAAGCCCAAAGATCTGAATTACTCAAAGCATTTCAGTCCTCATGAGACAAGTGTGTGCACCACAGGCAGAGAAGAAAGGCCACTATCTGAAGCCCTCCATTAGAAGGGAACTGATGAGACATGCTTGAATGATCTCTACAATTAAGGCCTATCTGAGAGCCTGATATCAAGTCCCATTTCATAGACCTAAAAATCCTGCTTCTCTTCCTAGATATGTTTGACTTTACAATTAGCACTCTTGAGCAAAAGTGCTTTTCCCAAAATACAGACTTACATTATGCAGCACTTCTCATGCACAAAGTGTAACATCCCTATCCCTTTTCCAGGGAACAAAAAAAAAAAAATTTGACAGGAAATTTTCTTTTTGAACAAGTGAGCTTTATATTTCTCCTAAAGGATGCCATTTTAAGGAGTGGACTAGTCAAATGTCAAGAAATGGATGCCTGATCATGACTTGAGCAAACCATTACAGTTAACACTGCAGAACAAATTGTATTCAGAAATTTTAAAGTATATATTACTTTTATTTTGGCAGATATTGAGTTAGGAAAAATATGTGAAGATATTTTACTTACTGCATTATCTCCCAAAGCTGTTTTGATACTAATCCGTACTTTGAAAGCATTCTGTGCATCTGACGCAAAGAGAGAAAAGCAAACATATATTGACAGTCAGTCAAAATAGGACTTAAAATCATTTACTTCTCTGATTATTTCACAAATGTCAGTTTCTAAAAGTGTCTTAAGAAATCACCCAGAAGAGAAGTTACTTGCATGAAAAAAGCACTACAGAGTCTCAATGAGTTTTACCGTGACCTCTTTAAGTGAGCCAAACTTCTATATCTAATTTGCAAACTCATAAAAGAACTAAATGCTCAGTGTTTCAATTTTCAAACTGAAGACAAACAGTTAAAGTAAAAATCTTGGAAGCTGACAACTTCATAGTCTAAACATAGCTACTTTACCTAAAGAAGGATGTGAATCAGCTCCAAATCTTACCTGGTTTGCAGAGCTCAGCATGAGCAATGGCAACTACAGAGACTGTAAGCAGCAAAGCCCGTAACATCCCGTCAGCATGGAAAGGTTGAGGCAAAAAGAAGTGAGTCTCCCCTGTAAAGCACTCTTAAACTTTGTGTGACCCAGGATTAAAGCATCAGGAGCACAAGTGAGCGACCAAGTAAAAGGTTTAATAATTAACCCCCATTATTTTAGCTAAAACCAGGCACTAGAAACAACTGTCTTCTGTTAGTTATTTACTACCTTTCTCTGGAGAAAAAAAAAAAATAAAAAGCTGCAACAAGTATTTAATTTTCCTTCTTCCTTTTCAGAAAAATACAACATTTTACAGTGTTCCAGGACAATTTTTCTCACAAAGGTAGTGTCAGACACACCAGGTGTCTGTGGGATTTAACACCAGAGCAGCTGGCAACTGTTACCACCGCAGGCGAATCTGAAGTTTGGCTGCCACTAGATCCCAAAGGAAGCTGCCACCTGTCTTCCATGGGAAACTGTCTGGCCCCATGGAGGGTCCTTGAGGATAAAGGAAGACTGGGAAACCTTTTCACCTCGCCAGAAACATGTGTGATGAATACAGAATATCTGGACCCAAAAAACAGGGCTCAGGCATTGCCCCTCACTTGCTTTTGAACTCAGAGCACTTGGGAAGGGCCAGCCTGATGGGCACAGTGCCGTGTCCCCCCAGCCCCACCACAGCCCCACTCCTGTCTCCTGGCTCAAGCCCAGCAGAGAAAATACCTTGTTCTACACAAAAACACCCCACATCTGAAGCACTGCTTTGCACAAAAAGAACTGTCATGTGTAGGGAGAAATAAATTTTTGAGGCTTGTTACGGTAGCAACTAGAATAAGCAGAGGTGCAATAAAGGACTTAGTAGAAAGCATGCTGAAAAGGAACATATTCTTGTTTTGTAGACCCACTGTGTATACATGTACAGATGTGTGGAAATATTTTAATGCACTCTGCACTATTAATCAAATGCTTACCAAGACAAATAAATAAATAATAAATAAAAAATAAAAAAAAAATTCAGAAACTGAAATGTACTGCAGACATTTGAACAGTCTTTGCAATCTAGGCAGCAAGACAGGATTACTTTATTTCATTCTGTTGCTGTACACCCCCGTGTAGCCATTCTGACTAATGATTACTTCCTACCTTGAAGATCACTTCAGAATTACTTTCAGTTGGTCCTTTAGAACCAAGAAGTGTGTCTTGAGACTGCAAGCCCAAAGAGCTTCACATGAATGACAAACAGTGAGAAAATCTGACTCAACTGTGGGGCTGAGTTTATGAAAAACAATAACCAATATTTACTGCATTATATAATTGGACTTTCATGTAACAGAGAACTTACTGTTTCAGTAATTTAAACTACTTTTAGAGGCCACTGTTAAAGGACTTGATAGCCCATCTTTAAAAGTCATTCACCAAGCTGTTTCCCAGGCACCTCTTTACTCTCACTAGGCAACCCAGTCTGGATACAAAACTATTGGATACATTATCTGCTTAGATGTTCAATATATGCCTATCAAAACAAAAAAGTGATGCATTCATTTCTAATGACAGCTTAAATTAACATGCTGTATATATGCACATCAAAAGGAACACACTGAAAAATGTACAGATTTATGAAGGACTATCAGGTTTCTGTTGCATTTGTAACTTAAAAAAAAAACCTTAGAAGACTGTGAATACAGTCCACTTCATGGTAAATTCACGTGCATTGCTTCAATAGTGAACATGTGAACTTTTTTGTACCTTTGGGAGAAACACTGAAGAACTTGGGAAGAGAGAAGAAAAGCCAAGCACTCTTTCCCTGCTGCCAGAAGCAAATGGAACTGAGTGTGATACACAGCATCACTGCTTCTCCCTGCTGTAAAACACCACAAATCAGTTCTTCCTCTCAGAATTGCACAGAGCTGGTGTCAAAGTACAGCAAAGGTACATGACACCCAGCAGGAACAAACTCAGAGGACATGACTGGATTCCCTGATCAGAGCTGCTGAATTCCAGCCAGGCTGGCTGATTCTTCCCAATTTGTCTTGCTGGCAAGAAGCATGACAAATGATTTTTTCCAGCAGAGAGGGGAGGAGGCCAGAGGAAGCAGCAGTGTGATAAACACCCCAGCTCAGAGCTCACAGGGAGAGAGCATGGTGCACTTGATATACACATGCACAGCAACGTGCATATCCAGTTGTACATGCACAGAGCGCTACACATAAGCGACCAATTGCTACATCGATAAATCTTTTCCCAAAGCCAGAACATTTTTTAAGTAAGCCAGGTGGACATGCAAGATTACATCAGGTGTTAGTAAGAAGATAACTTTGCTTCAAATTAATGGTATTTTAAAACACTGTCTTAAAAAGCACTGCAACTTTTCAGTTTACAAATGAAGCCTCTGTATAATCTAAAAAGACAGACAGACATACATTCTGCCATTCAGTATCTTTGTAATAAATCTACATGCATGGATAACTTTCTGCCCAGCCTCTCCGCTCCCATTTTGGCCAGACACACAGCACTGTTTAAGCATGTCTGCATTTGTTTGCCACTGATTAATCAGTCATTTTTCCTGAATAAATTACAATCCTCATGCACATATGCAAGGTATGTTTTTTAACTGACTACTTTGTGAGGTGTTAGATTTCTAAGTAGTTCCTCTTTTATAGCATCTTTGTTTTTCCGAAATACTGTGGAGTTACAGGTCATAGCCATGAAGAATTTCATACACAATCGGCATTCCAGAAATCACTGAACTAGTGCAAAGAATTATTTCTCTTATTGTACCAAATGAATTTGTCTGCCCAGTTGAAAATAAGAGTAACTCTGTAATTTTTTCAGTGCTTTTGATCTACAGAAGTTCATGTATAATCTGCATGTACACATTTAAAACTACATCAAAATTTGGACTACCAAACAAATGAGGAGATGACTAAAATTTTAAGAAAGCACATGACTTTGTAAAACGAACAAACAAACCCCCTCCATCTTCTCCATGTGATTAGCAATATACTTTTTCTCCTCCTTTCAATGTCTTTGAAATGGAAAATCCCAGGGAAGTAAAATATTGATAGCTATTGTATAAGTTAATTAACAGCTATGGCTAAACTTACCCTCAGTTTTCAAATTTGACAAATTAACAGTTTTAAACTCTGAGGAAGTTAATCTTTAGTCTCAAATAGTTGTGTCCAACTCTTACGAGGAAAGAGTCAACGTGTGACTGTCAGCATTAGCCACTCATGGAAATGTACCTGGTGAACTGTAGCCCCGAACTGCAGCTGTGCACAGTGCTGTGCAGTTCTCTGGCTGCAGTGGAAATGACAAACACTGCATGTCTTTTCCAGAAGGCATGGAGGAACAGGGTGTTGAATGAGGACTGCCACCACAGTCATCACTGTAACAGTGCAAAAGTGACTTGGTTGTCACCAGGTTTTTATCAGTGCTCACAGAAGCTGACAGTGTGTGAGCATTTAGGTCTTGAGGCTGTCGTGCAGGTGGGGAAGGATGCATTCATCAGCATTCCCATATATGCCTAGGAAAAGGCACTTTGCAGTGGAAAGCACCAAGGACAGCCCACAGCAGGAAAACAGACTTCCAGCATGGAGGAGTGGGAGGATGGTGCTGCTGCCACCACTTCATTGTCATGTTTATTGTACAAACAACATGCCAATAAGTGTAAAAAGAAAACTGACTCATCCCAAATCCACACTTACTGCATGTCTCCTACTTAGCACATATTTTCTGGATCCGACAAATCCAAGCTAGTGATTTGACTGCCATTTCCCTCATGTTTTCTAATTTCCATTTGCATCATTGAGGGAAAAAAAAAAAAAAAAAAAAAAAGAAAAAAAAAAAAAAAAAAAAAAAAAAAAAAAAAAAAAAGATATGTACAATTCCATGAGGAAAGGTGCCATTCTTCTCCTGAAGCATATGGCAAATATTATGGTGAGGACAACTTTTACATAATCTGTATGCTTATCAAATGCATCTTTCTTTTTTCCACAGAGGGCTTGGGCATACAGCAAAGAGTGACCTTTTCTGCTTAGGTCAGCATGGCAGAAAATACAAGAAATAGAAACCAGAAGAGCCACAGAGAAAGGAAGTTCAAATGTGTACCAGAGTCACTGCACTTCAAGGCAGAGCTGCTCTGTGTATGCTCTCTCATGGATGCTCAGTTCTGTGCATGCATCTTGAAAGACACACAGAGATTTATAGTAACGGTGGTTACTGCATAGTACATAACTGCGAGTTGTAAGATAAAAGTTTCTCTGTTCTGGGCTACTCTGTACAGTACAGTCTGTGCATCCAATATTGACCTGCTCATGATGGGGTTCATGCGGTACTGGACCACGAAGGAGTAGTTTTCTTTAGAAAATATGGAAGTGTGAGTTCCACAACCCGAAGGTTGCCACAAAAATAAATTATGCTTGTGAAGGCCTGTGGTCTATAAATCCAGTATAAGGAATAACAGCTACTGACTGGAATGCAGTATTACTTTGGATCCAGGCTCTTGCCTGGAATTGCCATATCTTTTTCTTTTTAACACTGTATCAATTAAATTGTACTGAAGTCTGCACCTGGACTTGAAGATCAAGCTGCTATATGTGTATAAATTAATAAAAATAAACAAAATGGAGAAAAATGCAACTATTGTATTCTTGTTTTGAAAAGAATGACAGCTTTTTCCAGAATCATCATGAATATCTGTAATAGCTGTTATGTTTTGTGTTTTCTTAAAATGAGATCTTACATTTAATTGCTGAACTATATAAGCTTAAGATTCTTCCCCAAGAACATTGGAAAAATGCCATGATGAAATGTAGTATAACAAACAAGGAAATGACAGAATTTCTCAATTTAGACTCATAAATAGCTTAAAGGGAGGTTAATATTATGGCACTTCCTCTGTTGATGGGAGGATGAAAGTTGTAGTTATAATTTCCTAATGAAATAGGAGTATGAAATACATTTGGTTGTTTTTTTCAAAACTTTCATGGGTGTCAATGGTTCATCAGTTGTTAAATGCACAATACTGCCATCTTCTGTATCCAAGAAACAGCAAATTACGTGTTATTTTACATGTATGTTCTGCACAAGGAACAGTGGAAGTACTACTGATGACAACTCCTTCAAGAGACTCTAGCATCTGGCACATGGTTAAGTAACAGCAGAGAGGTCATGGTCTGAATATTCATTGGTCAAATGGCAAATGTAACTGCTGACAAGAGCAGTCACATGCCTGTTTTGAATAAACCCACTGAGCTTCAGAGTAAGGAAGAGGATACTCATTATGCTGTTAATGAACAGCACAGTCAATTAGTCAGATTTTGACAGAGCCTGCTGTGGTGTGCTTCACCATCAGCAGCTCCGGCTGTTTCTGCAGTGTACTACCTCCGGGACACAGGAAATAACCTACATTGTGGTTTAAGGAGAATAATTTAGACCTTAATCAACAATGTACATTATTAATAGCTATGCAAAACACGCCGAAATGAAAGCTACAAACACACTGCCTCTGAAGGCTGCAATCTATCACTCCTGTCACAGAGGAATTGATTACTGACAACTTGCATATTTCCACCCATCGTACCCATGAGGGTCTGTGTGGAATAGTTTCCTGCCATGAAATGCGTTTATAATCAGGTCAGGTACTATGCCCCAGAGACGATGATGGGAATACATCAGCAATGTGAGCTAAATTGATCAATGTACCACTCTGGTGTAGTGCTGCTGCTGCTCTGGAACTGTGCCTTCCCTCAGCTCAGAGAGGCTGCGGGGCAGAGTAGCCGTGCCTACAGCAGCCAAGGCACACACTGGAAGCTCACCTCACGGCAGGCACCGAACACCCCGCTGCCCCCCCAATTCCCTACACAACCAAGAACACAGCCAAGGCAGCTCACACAGAGCACAGGCTGTCACTGCCCGGAGCGTCACCCGTACTGCCGTGGGCAGCTACACCCCAGGCACGCTCAGAGACCACTGCACAGGCACCTCAGCAGGGCTGAGGACATTACAGAGTCAGGAAAGGCTGAGGGAATTGGGCCTGCTCAGCCTTGAGGAGACAAGTGAGAGGAGACCTCACCAACACATACTAAAATCAGAAGAGGGGTGTCAGAGGATGGGTCCAGCAGGGACCACATTCTCGGTGGTGCCGAGCAATAGGACAAGAGGCAACGGGCAGAAACTAATGCACAAGAAATTCCACCTGAACATAAGAACTTCGTTACTGCGTGTGACCAAGCACTGGAACAGATTGCCCAGAGACAGTGCAGAGTCTCTCCCATTGGAGATACTCAGGAGCCGCCTAGACACAGCCCTGTGACCTGTGAGATGGCCCAGTTTGACAGGGAGGTTGGAACAGACGATCCACTGCGGTCCCTTCCAGTCTGACCCGTTCTGTGATTCTGTGACAACGGCATGTTCCGTGCACTCCCTCGCTTGTGATCCTTGGGAGGTTTTGGTGAATGGTGCTCCCAGGTGCCGCCTTTCCGCGCCCTCGGGGCCGCACGGACCCCGCCGCCCCTCAGCCACGGGAACGCGCGCCCGCCCCGCGCGCGGCCGCCGGAACCGATTGCGCGCCCTTCCGCCGCGGGGTCACGTGACGTCCCGTCGGTACCGCAAGATGGCGGCGCCCATGTTGGTGCCCGAGCCCCCCCTGGGGAAGCCGAGGTGAGGCCGCGGCCGGGCTGGGGCCGGGACCCCCCGGGGCAAGGGGAAGGGTCCGCGCGTCCCTGTGGAGAGTCACGGTCCCGTCCTGGCCGGGACCGCCCGAGCGCGCGACGGCCGCGGCTCAGGCCGCCCCGTGGCCGGGCCCGGCAGTGGCGCAGCTCCGCGAGGCCGTGGTCCGGCGGGACGGGGGAACTGGGCTCGGTGGTTCGCGGGACGGGAGCGCGGCCGCGCTGGGGTCAGCGAGCGGGCCCGGAGGCGGCGGAGCCGCGGGCGGAGGGCGCTGCTGGTCCCGACCCCGGCCGGAACCGGGGCCGCCGTGCCCGCCCGCCCGAGATGCGGCGGGGTGGGACAGCGTTCCGCGCCCGGGAAAGCGGCGGCCCTGACTGACGTGAGGAGCAGCAGAGGCCGCGGCGCGGACAGGCAGCGGCATGTGCGTGCCCGGGCTGAGCCCCGTCCAGCCCCGCCGCGGAGGCTATGGGCCAGGGCAGCCGTGCTCGGGAGTCCGCCGGTCGGGGTCTCCAGGTGTTTGCCAAGGCCTTGCTCCGGTGTCGTGCGGCTGGAGGGAGAGGCGAACACCAGCCCTGGCGCGGTTTGAGCGCTGCTGCTCTTTTTGCGCGTCAGCGGTGTGCCCACCTCCTCGTGTGCTGGCCTGGGAGCAAGGGGAGTTCCTTGGTCCCTTCCTTCCCTGGGTTTCGAGAAAGGGAAGTTCCCAGGGAACTGGGCAGGAGCTTCTCGCTTGTCAGCCCAGGCAGGTACTGAGGGATGCGATCCCTTTCAGGCAGGGACACGAGGTGAGAAGCGGCCAGGCTGGCTGGGTCAGAGGCACAGGTGGGGTCTGTGTGGGCAGGTGCTGCTGCCGGGACAAGCACCGTGGTGTCACCTTGGCACGCACAGTGTGCAAGTGGTGAGGATGTGAGCAATCCTGAACAGGATTGGAGATGTGGGTGAAGTTCTGTCTGGCTGAGTTACACTTGTGGAATCTTTTAAAATTACACACTCCGAAAGGGGAAAGTTTTTATCTCCCATCAGTATTTGGTGTGGCACAATGACAAGAGCTGAGGATCATACCTGCTTCCTGTTTCTCCATTATGACCTGGTTAGGAAGAGGAAAGATAGTGTGAAACTTGACAGAAAAGAACTTGATGTGAAAAGGATTTTAGGCATTAGAAGCATTTTAACCACAGTGAAAACGTGGTGTTGCTTGTAGGCAGCCGTTCAAAGCTGTCAGACAAGCAAGGAAGAGTCTCGCCAAGCTTCTGTAGCAGAAGAGCAGTGCTGAGTATTGTCTGTGGGGGCTGTGGAGTGTGTTTTGTTAGCTGTCCATTGAGACTGCTGCCCGTGGAGAATATCAAAGAAGAAAAGAAAGGACTTGAAATTGCATGTCCTGTAAAAGAAAGACTAGAATGTGCTGAATGTGTACCAAAACTGTAGGGTAGGAGATCCCCAAGTTTTTCTCCCTTATCTTGTGACCAAGTTTCAGTAGCTGAAGGAGATTTCATGGAGTTGGTAATGATGTCGAATACTGCAGAGCTCAAAAAAGATGAGACCCCACGTGTGGCATCTTCTTGCTGCTGCCCACATGCAAGTTTGAACAGCACAGACACAGATTTACAGGTTTCATTGTCACATCAGATGCTGCTGTGGAGTTGCTGTTTCATATAAATGCCTGTTATTTTTGTAGTTTGTGGGATTTTGTATTGCTGAAGGAAATTAAGTGCATGTATGACAGTAAGAATTATGTGTTTGGTTGTTTTAACATAAGTAATGTTCTCTCGTTTTCAGCCATCAAAAGTACAGAGCTATTCTGAAGAAGGAGAAGAGGAAAAAAAAGCGGCAGGCACTTGCCAAACTAAGGGACTCAGGTAACTGAAGTATTTGGTACTGCCAGTGGAACTAGAAGTGATTGGGGGGTTTTGTTTAAGATATCATTCTGTGTATCTATGTTGGCTGCAGCATGCAGTTATGTAGATGCGTTGAATTGTGTTTTTTCGCAGAAGCTGCTGAAAAAGATGAATCTGTGTCTGAGGAGGAAGAGGAGGAAGTGGAAGAAGAGGAGGAAGAAGAGGAAGAAAAAAAACTTGAGGCAGAAAGGTGAGAAACCTAGAAAATGGCATATCTGCTATAAACACTTCTGTAATCAATTTCATTTTAGTAGTTTGAAAAGTTTGAATATAGTCTGTGTAACACAATCTTTATTGAATATGTCAGGCTACACAGTCCTTTCCCCTAAAGTCTGAATGATTGCTATGATATTTTCTCTTTTAAATAAGATTAGATAAGTTGCAGTTATTCCTGTGGTAATAAATTTGAATTGTATTTATGACAGTTGCATCAGCCATGGGTAGTCCTTAAGTGTGTGGTCTAAGTGATGTCTGGTTTCTTTTGGTAGACAAAAACTACATGAGCAGTGGTTGCTGAGAGAAGAAAAGGCCCAAGAAGAGTTCAAGCTAAAGAAAGAAAAAGAAGAGGCTGCAAGAAAGCGTCAAGAAGAAGAAGAGGTATAAAGATGTGAAACCTTACAGTTGTGCTTGGCAACAAGGTAGACTTAGTGTAATAACTTTTATTATTTTGTGATGGACTCATTTTTCTTGATGCTGGTGGGTTTGAAAACATAGACTCTCCACTCTTTTATAGAAAAGCAAAATTGAAAAGAGAAGAAAACAACAACTCTTAAAGGGTTTTTGTCAGACATATGGTTGCTTCTGACTGGATGAATACTTAATGGTCAAGGAGTTGTAATGCAAAATCGTAGTTTTGACTTTGATTGATTGTAAAGCATTGTTCCTTATTTTTTTTTTTATTGTAAAGAGGAAGATCAAAGAAGAATGGGAAGAGCAGCAAAGAAAAGAGAGAGAACTGGCACAGCAGAAGCAACAGGAGAAGAAAGAGAGAGAGGTGATTCCTGGTGGTGGGAGGATATACATGTTATATGTCCTGTGACATGATCAGGTGCAACAGTTATGCTCATTGAAGAGGGATTTTGTTGTAATTAGCAAATGAATTAGTTAACCCATTCTGTCTAAGTTACTAAACCATTATTCAGTGTTAAAGAGCATCCAGGGGATCCATATACTGAAGTGTAACTCTTGCTAACACATCTGGTTGTTCACAGTATGTAATTGCTTACATCAGGTAAATACAAAGGTACTGTGCCAATGCAGGTTCTGATAAATGCACTTTCTGCATCATGTGTTAAAGATAATCCTTCCTTAATGTCTCAGTTGAACACAGTCAGTGCTGAAGAAAATGCCCAAAGAGGATATGGAATATGGAAGTACATTGCTGCTGTTCCTTAACACAGTTCTTAAACAAAAGATGTGTTACAGCTCTTCTTTACCTGACTCATCCAACAGGACGTATCTTTTTTCAGAGCTTCTTGGGTGGAATAAAAATGATATTGAAGAGACAAGTCATTGATAACATTTCTGTGAATGATACATTTTTCTTAAGTTTTACAAGTTCAGTGGCCTGTACGTAAGGTGTCCCATACAGTAATCCAGTGTGAGGACTGGCCTCTTACTGCTAGTGAAGAGTGACTGCAGCTTTCTAGGATCTGGTAATTTTAGATTCTCCACAATCACAAAGTTTCCAGTGATGTCCCTGGGAGGTGTCTCACAGCTGTGTCTGATAGCCACAGCAGGGGAGGAGCCATGAGCAAACAGTTCTGGCTCTCTGCAGTTAATGGTTGTGCCACTGATTATGTAACACTTGAATGAGGGATGCCAAAGAACAGCAGTTACTGTATTTCCTGTCTTACTTCCTTTGGTGTTCAAGTATCCATTTCTCTCTGCAGAGTAGGGAGAGAAAATGATGCTCGGGTCCTTTATTTAGGGTTGAGATACAGTTTGGAGAGAGTTGAACCATGATAACAGCAGGATTTTATTCCTCCCCTCTGTCTTTGTGTCTGGTTTTGTCCAAGCCCTCAGTGAGATAACTGGTGTCCCTGAACTAGATGGAAGCTTTTTTTTTTTTTTGTTTGGTTATTGAATTCTTTGCTTTGTGTTTTTCTGGGTTATTATTTACGGGGATAGTGAGTTAAATTGGCTCATAGAGGGCAATGACAGGAACCCAGAGGGAAAATGATTACCCGGCCAGGAGCAGAGCCACCCATTTCAGCAGCAGAAAGTTGTTTAACTGGTTTTGCCTGTGTGTTAAAACAGCAGTTTAGTCAAATTCTAACAGTGATACAAAAAAAAACCCCCAATTTCCTTCCCTAAAATGAACAAATAGAAATAGATTTTCTGGTTTGATGGGTGGTGGTAGTGTGAGGCTCTTTTGGAAAGAGTGAAGGGGTAATTTTGGCTTTGGTTTTTTTTTGTGAGGTTTGAGGAGTTTTCATTGTTTGTTCTGTTTCGGTTTTCTTTATTAGGGTGGATGCCATCTGACATCCTTGGTGATCAGTCCCAGAAGCTGTCTGAGTCCTCATCTTTTGAATTGCATTTTTAAATTTTTATTTGCTCTTTTTAAATTCAATTTATTTTCTTCCAAATTAAACCAGTCCTAGCATATTTTCTTGTATTGATTATGTTTAAATGTCTTTTTTCTAGGAACTTCATAGAACAATTTATTAGAAGTAGTGTCCAGCCAGTTTTGAAGAGTGGTATTGTTTGGCTCAGCCCATTCAGAAAGAATATCCTCATTGCTTTCCTGTATTTGGAAGGCTAGATATGGTTAACCTAGGATGTTTAAGTTCCTTACCAGTTACATTCTTTGTTTTAACAGACGCTCACTGAGCATTGCATTTTTCTGTGTGTTCCATAAAATGTCTAAGTTAAAACATTTTGTGCAACTAAACCATTACGTAACCAGGCTGAGTACTAGAGTAGAGTACTAGAGCAGGAAATAGATTTAAGCATCAATAGTTCAATTATAGTTTTAAAAAAGAAAATTAAACTTTTATGTTGTCTATCATTTAGTTTAGAAAATCATCTATGTGAGAGTCTTGTCTGATGTATCCTTTAACAGCTTTCTCGTACATGAATTGCTGCAGAGCCAAAGTAAATCTCCTGTTTTTAAAGCAAACCTCATCACACTTTCATTATGCATAATCACTAAGCATTGTAAATTAGGTTCTTAACTAAAGAAACCAGATGTTTTGCGTATCCTCAGGGTTTTCACTAGTCCTGTGTTTGCACCATTTATAGGCAGCTGTGCAGAGGATGCTGGATCAAGCTGAAAGCCAGGTATGCTCAGAGACTTTCTGAAAAAAGAACTGAAAAGTAATTTAATTTCCATCCGGTGTTTGCCTTCTAGCATGCTGTCCATCTGCTCTTGAGAACCTAATGGCCTGAATAAATTTAATATATAGCGGCTTGCATGAGCTGTAAACAATTATTTACTGGGTGGAACATAATTAAGCATATTTCTGGCTGGTTGGTGGCAGTGCAGTTGTGCATGCTGATGACTGTTCAGGAGGTCTGAGTCAAAATGAACCTGGAAATACTGCTGTGTGCTGTTGAAAAACTATGCATGATGGTTTATTTGTGAATTGTAATTCTAAATAAATCTGTCAGTTCTGGGTGGCAAGATAAACTTGTCTTTTTAAGCAGATGTCAGGATCTAAATAAGAGGATTCAGTGGTAGAGGAGAGCACAGATCCTTAAAGAAAAGAAAAAAAGGTGGGGGAGGGAGAAGCTTGACTGCTTGGATGCCTGGAAGAGCATGGATCTCAGGCTGGCAGTGTGTAGAAAAGAAAACTGCAGTTTTCATTTGAATCTTAGAGATTGCCTTAAAGAATAATTTGGCTTTTTATCCCTGTCACATGGTTAAACTGTTGAAGATTCTTGCTCTGTTTAAACAGCTACATGAATCTGAGAAATAAGTTTTAATCTGGTTATCCATTGTTTATTGATTGCCATAGCTATATTTGAGTTACATTTGGTTCCAAATCATGTTTAAACAGTTCTTTAGGTAGGGAATCTGTTTCATAAGATGGGTAGGAAACTGCTGTGAACTGCCGCCTGCCCAGAGCTCAAGATGCATTAGCAGTCATATCTGCAAAGGAACAGTCAGAAATGTGGTATGTTAGAGACTGCATAGAGTATCAGTTCAGGGTTCAGTTACTGCTGATGTAACAAGGCTGTTCTGGTGATAGAAAATTATGGCTGCAAGTCATGAACAGAATTGGTAGCTGGGTCAAATGATGCTTGTGAATAAAAAGAATTTTTAGTTGATTTAAAATGAGAACTTAGGCCAGTCAGCTTTACAGATTGTTTGGTTAGAATGAAAATTCCTTTTTAAATATGTTTTGGTTGTAGTTATTCAAGACTTGCAACTTGGTGAGGCCATTTTGAATTACAGAAATCTTAATGACCTAAGATGATCAGTACAGACACCTATACTTCCAGTGCTAACTGTGAATTTAATTTTTTAAATTCTGGCCTTTGGCAGGTTACTTTTAATTTAGGATTTTCTAGATGCACATAACAATGATAATGATGAGCTTGCTGAGCTTTGGGCTGTTGCAGAGAAAATAAGTAAATAGTCCTAGCTTTCTCTCTGCCAGGTTGTGGTGGTTTTGGCTGATGTAGAGTTAATTTTTTTCATGGTGGCTAGTATGGGGCTTCATTTTGGATTTATACTTAAAATAGGGTTGAAGATGTGGAGATGTTTTTTGTTACTGCTGAGCAGGGCTTACACAGACCCAAGGCCTCTTCTGCCTCTCATACTGCCATGCTGGTGAAGAGGCAGGGGGTGCATGGTTGGCTGGGAGGAGACAGCCAGGACAGGTCACCCAAACTGACCAAGGGAATATTCCAGACCATCTGACATCATGCTCAGTATATAAAGCGGGAGAAGGAGGAGGGAAGGGGGGACATTTGGAGAGATGGAGTTTGTCTTCCCAAATCACTGTCACATGTGATGGGGCCTTCCTTTTCCGGAGATTGCTGAACACCTGCCTGCCCATGGGAAGCAGTGAATAAATTCCTGGGTTTGCTTTGCTTGTGTGCCTGGCTTCTGCTTTCCTTCTTAAACTGTCTTTATTTCAATGCAGGAGGTTTATATCTTTTACCCCTCCATTCTCTCGCTGATCCTGCTTGGTGAGGCTGTGAGCATGTGGCTCTGTGGGGTTTAGCTGCTGGCTGGGGTTAAACCATGACTCAGGTGTAAAAAGTGAGACCCAAGGAACAGGGCAGCTTTGAAAAACAATGTTTTGAATAGGTTCAGTTTGCCTTGTAGAAACATAGTTCTCATAACTGCATGTGAATTCAGCTGTTATGTTTTGACACTCTCAATTCTTTACTGATTTCTCACTTTTGTCTATTTTAATGTTACTTCCACAGCTGGAGAATGGTGTGAGTTGGCATAACCCAGAGCCCCCAGAGAATCTGGGAACAGAGAAGGATAGAGCGAATTGCCCGTTTTATATTAAAACAGGTTCCTGCCGATTTGGAGACAGGTAATCCATTGAATATTTACCAGGATAGAAATGTGTTCAGAGGCAACTTAATTAGGTCATAAGCAAACGGAGGAAAAATTGCTGCATAAAATACTTTTGTGTATTTGGATGTGGATTGAGAGCAGAGCATTGGCTGACTGGAATTGAGCTATTTATTGTTATGGCATATTATTGATGGTGCATTCTGGTTACATTGGCCAGACTTGAGTTTTCCTCAGCTTAGACACATGCAGATACATTCTGACAGAATGTATATGGTCTGTTATTAGTACAGGTCTGATATGCCAGATGCTAGTTTTTTATATTTTCTAATTTGCATATATTCAAATCCCAAAGGGACTAAAGGAAGTTAAGGTAAATCTGCACACTTGGGGAAGTTGTCAGGTAGCTTCCAGAGCTCTCACTATTTAAATGTGTGATACATTCAACTCTGTTTCTGGGACACTGACAGAGTTCCCCTGTCTCAAGAGGGAAGTGTAACTTTTACTAAAGGCAAGAACAGAGAAGCTCATCAGGATGATGAGAGATGAGCAACACCTCTGTAGAAGTGGCTGACAAGTCCAGACTCAGCTTTCAAAGAGGAAGGTGGAAGAGGACTGTGATAGAAGAACAGCAAACTCAGGAGTAGGTGGGAATGATTATTTAAAGTTTAGTCAAGTGTCTCAGAATGTTTACTAGCTTTGAAAAAGAAAGGACTTTCTCATATGAAACAAACAGCAAACTTGTTCACAGAGGATGTAGAGGAAGCCAGAAATATAAATGAGTCATTGGTGACCAGGAACAGTGATGACCCAAATGCAGCTTCTGGCTTGAAAATCCCTGATTTTTTTTCTTTTGTGCTAAGGGGAAGCAACAGTTTATCAGGGAAGGACTCTGATATTTATTACACAAATCTTCAGCAAATATGTATGAGGTTATTTTACTAACTTTCACTGAAATGTGTGGTCTAGCTGTTGTAGTTTTCTTTATCCTGGGAGTAATTTGTTCCATTGTGATGTACATTGTGGGTAATTATAAGATAATTCAACTATATGGAAGCTTCAAGTTCACATCTTTTTTTTTTTTTCTATTCTGAAATATGTGTTGAGTTTCATAATAAAATTTTCACCAGCTATGTCACTGCAGACAGCATTTTTTTTTAAATGTCTAGATCTTTGTAATATTTGCAGTATTTTTGTTTCAGTGGTCTTTTATGGAGATAACCTCCATAGATTATTTATAGATTGCATAAAATTCAGTTTTGCTTTGAACTTTGCATTTGAACTATGAATAACCCTTGGAGAATAAATACTGAGAAACAACATATTCTGCCCTTCCTCTTTCACCCCTGTTGATATCAGCTACCTCTCTTGCATCCTCCTTTTTTTTCCTCACATACCTGCTTCCTTGATAATCTGGTCATTTTAACATCTGTCTGTGAGCTGAAGGACTGGTACAGCTAGGGTAGGACTGGAAGGATGGGTTGGAAGGAGTTGTGAAAAACTAGGAGCCAGTGTTTTCAACAAATAACCGTTGAATATTGTCAAAGCTTGCTGTGTCCTGAAGAAGCTAAAACTGGCCGAGTTTGTTACTACCAGTTTCCGTAATTCAAGCCCTGACATTTTGCAGTAATATTAGGATTCTTGGGCCATTCATTTTCCTTGGGGTTTCTTTTTTTCTGTCATGTGAATATATAATTTTGTGTGTAGACAATATTAGGTGGGTTTAATGTTTTGTGTTCTATTATTGAAATTGAACAGCAAAAGTAGGCGGCTTCTAAAATGTAAAAAACAATAATCATCAAATTAATTGTCTCCTGGTGTAGTTTTGGGTTTGGAGTTTGGATTTCTAGTTTGTTCTTTGCTTTTTGAAGTCTAAGAGGACAACCAGAAGGTGAGTCCATTTCTGACTGACTGGGGGCAGAAAAACTTCCTCGCTGAAGTCTGAGTTGTAATTGTCCATTTTGAGACCTGACCTCCCTGCAGTTCATCTGTGCTGTCCAGTGACATAGACTGGACTAGTCTGGATGGTTTTCTTACCATGTCATGAAAAGGAAAAATGTGTTGGAGAGTGCATGACCCAGTTGCTTGGAGACATATTGATTTGGAATCATAAAGCACAGTGAAATAAACATGGAGAACAGTTGTGTTCTTACTGAATCTAAAAGTGTCTAGGGGAGAACTGTATTTCAGCATGTTATCAAGGTAGGCTGAATATAATGGATGGTGAGGGAGATCTAATTCTTTTATGGCTGCCAAGAAGATGCAGATTAAGATCAACTGATTTAAAAGAATCTTTCTTTGTTTGGGCTTTTTTTGGGGGGGGAGGTGATTGAGGCTTTGGGTTTTGTTTTTGTTGGTTGGTTGGTTGTTTTTTGGTTTTTTTTGTTTTTTTTTTTTTTTGTTAGAAATGGAAAAATACCAGTCTTGTACTCATCCAAGTGTAGGTCTAAATGTGCTGTTCTTCCCTCATTCCTGCTTTCCACCCCCATATGATAAGATCAACTTAAGTAAAAGTTGTTCAGTTTGCAAAAAGAAGAGCAGGTACTAGCTAGCTCTTCTCTTTCTAGAAGACTCCTGACAATCTTTAAAGTCCTTCAGAAAATGGGAACACATTAACCCTAGTAGCCTAAAAGAAATTACTTCAGCTCTGTTTGTGACACTGGTATCTATAGCTTTTGTAGTTCTGCTTTCTTAAGCAAGAATGTGTTTGTTAATAGCATTAAGGAAGCCTTAAGGTTATGTACAAACTCGCTCCAAAAGATTTGGTTTAGTAATTGAAATATCTTGATTTTCCACTAATGGATTTTTTTCTATAATAACTGTAACTGAAAATGGCAGATGTTTGACTCTTTAACAAGTGTATCTTCTGAAAGTGCCAATCTTTCTACTTCTCTTTCTTCCCTACCCTGTGCAGGTGTTCTCGCAAGCATAACTACCCCACGTCCAGCAAGACGCTGCTGGTGCGAGGGATGTTCATCACCTTCGGCATGGAGCAGTGCCGGAGGGACGACTATGACACAGATGCCAGTCTGGAGTACAGTGATGAGGAGACCTACCAGCAGTTCCTGGAGTTCTATGAGGATGTGCTCCCCGAGTTTCAGAATGTGGGGAAGGTGGTTCAGTTCAAGGTATGCATCTAAATGGGGTTTATGTGCCTTAAGAGAAATTCTGTCCAGTACGCCCCAGCTTAATCCTGTGTGCACTAGGGAACTGTGCAGTGTTCTCACAACAAATTATGCATCTCTTGTGTCACCTGTGAACTTCTCACTGCTCTTACAGAGCACCGTCTTACTCTGGGTGAATCTTTTCTCCCATTCTCTTGAAGTGTTACAAAACCTTGTGCTTCTGTATTGCAAGTTATTCACACTGCTCAACTTATCTCATAGTCCTTACTTTTTTTATCCTGTGCTAATCCCCAGAGGGTCCATTAAGACTGTTAGACAATATAAATACATCTGAGCTACTGTATTTGGGCCCAAGGAATGAAAGAGTGGGGGTATGAAATGTATTTGGAGTGTACACCCAAACTGTCATTTTAGGACTGACTGAATTAAAATAAAATCAGATTGCAATGAACTGAAAAGGTAGCAGATATTTCAGTAGGAAGAATTACAGAAAGGTAAGTTACATAAATGGTCTTGAGATTTGTCATCCATCCTTACTTTGTGCATTTGGTTTGGTCAGTGTTTTGTACTGATTTTTTCCCATTGTTATTTCTTACGGGGATAAAGAGGGATCTGTAAATGGAGACCTCAGATGAATGATGCCCCATCATAAACGTTGCCCGAAAATATGCAGCTTGGATGGTGCAGACTCCTTGTATCAGAATATATTGCAGCATCCCTTTCTGCTTGTCATCCCTGAATGTTTTCCTGCAGTCACCAGGAGGCACATAGTGCCTTTTGTTCTTTTGTGTTCATCTACTGACAGCCGCCTCAGGATTGAGATGGTATTAGCATTTCAAGCAAGAGGAAAGTAGAAAGAGTGAGTTTTCAGTAGTTGTATAATGAGCTTTATAGGCAAGAAACATTCACTTGTTTGGAGGAGTGGAGCAACCCCTCTGTATTTTGACTTATGGAATAATAGCTGGTTACTACAAGACATAATAACTAATAAGTAACTTCCTCTACTAGAAGATAGGATGCAGATTCCCTATGGAGCATGACTTGAAAAGCCCTGTCAGCAAAGTCATGTCCTTGGCTTTGTACCCTCATTCTGTACAGGTGTGCTAAGCTGCACCTGCTTGGGTCCTTGTGACTGTTGGTGTGGCATTCCCTGGCTTCTGAGGCAATTGTGTAACAGCAAGATGATTCTCATGCACATTTTCCCCACATTAGAGATGCTTCAGAATGACACAATGGCTGCAAGGATCTTAACTGAGTGAGCTGGGATTCTGTGACCATTTAGAATCAGATTATACACACCCCTCTTTCAACTGGCTTCCTTTTCCAGTGTAGCCCAAGGTTTTATTCTGTTTTTTTTTTTTTTCTTTTTTTCTGGGAAGCTGCTCCATAATCTGGAAGATCCTGGTAAAACAATACCCTACAACACTAGGGTTCTTTTCCTACCCAAAAATGTCTATGGCAAAATCATTTTCACTTGTTCTTGTATTGACACTGTTTATCTCGAATAGTTTGATGCCTTATCCTGTAATACTTAATTATACAAATGCTTGTTATTGTGGCTGAAGGCCTTTGCTGATCCAGCATACAAGGTGGTGTTCCCTGAGGGTCAGTCAGGGTTCAGGGATGAAAGGAGCCACTAACCTCATTAGCTGTGGGTATTGGAAGAGGCCTGTGGGCAGCAGAGGCTGGAATCACAGTTTGCCCTGGAGAACTGGGTTCCACCTGATAGGACCTGCCTGCCTCAGAACCTTTTGTAACTAGCAGCAAGCTTTTTCAAAGGTAATTTGTGTATTTTTGAGACCTTTAGATATACTTAGAGTGCTAAATCATTACAAAAAGAGGTTTTTCAGAACTGTACAGTGAAAAGATGGTGTCTTCAGCTTTTCAAACCCATTTCACAGGGATGCTGTGAAGATGCATTGCTGTGGAGTCTCTTACTGTGACAGATCACTCGTCTCCACTTGAGGATACTACTAATTGTTGTCAGAGCAGGATTTGTTGCACAGTAGGGTTGGCCCTGACAAGTGCAAGACAATGGAGTGTACAAGCTTTCTTGTGGACTAAGTGAAGCCAAGGTCTCAGAGTTAATTAAAGCATAATGCTGGAAACAGTTAAACATAAGGCAGAAAGGCTTCTATTCTTTCCTTTTTTGTTGTTGTTGTTTTTGGGGTTTGTTTGGTTTTGGTTTTTTTTTTGTTGTTGTAACACTAAGTGTGATAAATGAGAATTGCCCATCTAAGAATGTGTGAGCTGCTGTACAGCATAAACCTTCCACTGCCCTAACTTCATGTTTCCATCCCCTCAGGTCAGTTGCAACTATGAGCCTCACCTGCGAGGAAATGTCTACGTCCAGTACCAGTCGTAAGTACTCACAGTCTTACCAAGTGCTAGAAGCAAACTCCTGAGCTGAGTAATGAATAAGTGTTTGTATCATCAATGCAGTTCATTCTCATATGGTAGTGGGAGCCCAGAATTGGTAAGGAATGTCTGAAATGATTTTGTGATGGTAATGCCATCTGTTATTTTTGCTTTTTAAAGGGAGAAGGACTGTCAAGCAGCTCTGGCTCTGTTCAGTGGACGATGGTATGCAGGCAGACAGCTTCACTGTGAATTCTGTCCTGTGACGAGGTGGAAAACTGCCATATGCGGTGAGTCTCGAAAAAGAGGATGTATGTTACTGAAAGAGTACTCACTCATGGAAGTTAAATAGAGGGATTAGGCTGTAGCTTTCAGATTTGCCTAATGTGGTATTCATTTCTGTCTGGAAGCTAACACAAGCTAACTTGCTTGTGTAGATCCAGGAAAGAAAGGGAATATTATACCATGTCACCTGAGTGTCTGAATTGTTCTAGCGGAATTATTATGGTTTAGGAAAAAAAGTTTGGATTCTAGCTTTGGAAATAATAATCTTACGGTGAAACTACTAATTTATCTCTTGAGAAGCAACAGCCGTTTCTGGACTATCAACAGTTCTGAGCAGTAAATATAACACGTCACTTATCTGGAGTTACCTTCTTACATTAAGGTAAATAATTTAAATGAAATTAAATGAAAAGTTGAGTTTGTTCTAAGCTAAAACCAAATCCTCATAGCTGTTAAAAAGCTAATTCCGAGAAAAGTACACAGTGAAAATTAATCATGTGTGAGTTAAATTGATAGGTGGTGAGATGCATGTTCTTCTGTTTGGAGAAGCAAAATTCAGTTCATTACATTTCTTCTACATAATGAAGAAAGAGATTTAACAGGTGTGGTTCATAAAAAAGCAAACCCTATCTGTTGCAGGTTTATTTGAAAGGCAGAAGTGTCCAAGAGGGAAACACTGCAACTTTCTTCACGTATTCAAAAATCCGAACAATGAGTTTTGGGAGGCCAACAGAGACATACGTATTTCTCCTGAACGGACTCATCAGTTGTCTAAAAACTCTGAGAGGAGGAACAGATCGAGCCACCGTGACGACTATTACAGCCGGTCCAGGAGAAGGGGCAGCCCCAGCCCAGACCATTCCTATCGCAGGAATGGAGAATCCGAGAGGAAAAAGAACCGCCACAAAAGCAAGAGGCGGCGCCGGTCCGGGAGGTCGAGGAGCCGGGAGAGGAGGAGGTCTCACAGCAGGGGCAGGAAGAGGAGGGGCCGCAGCCGCAGCAGGAGTCACAGTCGGACACGCAGCAGGAGCAGAAGCAGGAGCAGAAGCAGAAGCAGAAGCAGAAGCAGGAGTTCCTCTCGATCCAGGAGCAGGGGTAAAAAGAGATCGAGCAGCAGAGGAAAAAGTAGTGAAACTCCCAAAACAAAGTGAGAATTACTTTCAGAAATCACTAATTGATAAAAATAGAGCTGACAGATCTTCCCAATAGGGCACCAGATATATTTGAATTTCAAATAAAGTGTTCTTGCACATTAAAATGTTTCTTCCTAATAAAGGAACGTAGTTTACTGTGTGCGAAGCTTGAGAAAATTAAAAGTTTTAAGTCCTGTAGAAGGTGTGAATGTCAAGTACTCTAGCTACTCTGTCCCTCTGAACTGCTGCAACACCTGGATGCACACTGAGTATAAATAGAGAAGTGAAGCCTCTTTGGTATATGCTTATTTCTGTTATGTGTATGTTAAATGTTTACTGTTCCTGTAAGGAGTTAGTACAGAACAGCCAGTGTGCATTAAATTCACACCCCAGCACACTGCAGATCCAATGTGTAGATGACTGCATTTGTATTTTTCATCTGTTTATTGGAAATTGCTTTCTAGACAAAGAAAATATCATCGTTTTATGAGTTGGAGAAAAGGGATCTCAAAGACATCACTGTTTGGTTGTACAATACTTGCCCAGAAGGAGCTTTTTGGTCATGAGTGTTGGATTTTTGTCTGCCCTGACTGAGCTGCTGAGCTGCTTGCTTGTAGGGATTGCAGTAGACTAAAACCAAGTAGCAAGTACACAGAGAAACAATCAGTTTATTCAGTACCTTAATCCTCAAATAAGAGTGGAGACCATGCAACTGTAATCCTCAGCGAGGTTAGAAATACTTTGCATACCCCTTGGTTGCACACCATTTGTAGGTGAAAACAACCTTCCTGACTTGTGCTGGAGGGGTGGAAAGTGTCCATCTGGGAACCGAAGAGGTGATTGTGAAGGTTCAATCAAGATCGCTGCAGAGTGGCTGAAGAAACTGAAGGGTTTATACTTGAAAGAATACTTTACAGTTTTGGGAGAGGAGGACTTGACTTAGAGCCTTTTTAGGTTTATTTTACAAATAGTTTGAGGCACCCTACTGCCTTGCTTTCCTATGGCCAAGGTGAAGAGTAGGGTACATAAAAATGAAATTATTGAGACAAAACTTTCTTGAAATGACAGCTACATTAGCTAAGTACCTGCAGTTAGATAATGCTTACCAATATTTTTTCACTTTAATTTAAAAGATTTGTGCTCTTAGATGTACTGTATTTCACATGGCTTATCTAGGTTTTAGCTTAGGCACCTCAGACACTTGGAGAGAGCTTGTGACACCAAAGGTTAGGTGCCCTAACAGTCTGTAGAGATAGATACCTCCCTGTCTTTAGCCTCTGCAAAGAACTGGGCTCCTGCCTTTAGAGAACCAGTCAGACCCCATGAGTAAGAAGCCTAAAGCAGGCATGAAGTACTCCCAAATAAGAATTCATTATGCTGCTGGGAGTTGTAACATAAACTCCCTTAGAAAATCTGGGTATCTGAACTTTACCAACAGAATTCCTCACAGCAAAAACGTTTTTCCCCAGGATAGTTAAGATCAAGTGAACATTGCTTCTGGACATGATATATATATTTTGCTTTTCTAAATGCATAGTGCACCTAGCATGCTGATTATACGTTTTTCCTTCTTTCTTCATGTGTAACTTGTCCAATATGGAATAATGCAACAAAAGTGATGTTCAGTCCAAACCCAACTTTTGCTATATATTGTCATAACTGTAGGCAGAGGTGTAGCTTTGGTAATTTGATTAAATGTTTTAGTTATTAACAGATGTAGGAATTGTAATTAATTAGCATAACTTTTGAAATAATAACTTTTTTAAAAGACATATTTCAAAGGGTAGATAGCACTAAGTTTTTAATTCCATTTGAGAAATTTGTTACTGCCAGTTTCTTGTAATGTACCTTTGTCTCTCCACACCTTAGAGACAAATTTTCCCTGAGGTTTTTTATTTTTTTATAGACTCTCAGTTGTCTCGCTGGGTCACTTGCACCTGCATGTGGCAAACTCTGGTTCAGTTTGTCGCCAGTTCCATCCTCCATTCCCTGGGCTGCCCTGCTTCCCAGAGCTCCCTGTGAGAGCTGCTTGTGCCTGTGCAGACGCTGTGCACCCTGTGTCACATGGCCAGATGTCACAGAGCATGATCCCAGCTCAAGTAAAAGTGCTGGAGTGGGTGGTGGGAACCTGTGACCAGTCAGGTGAAATAAGCAAACCAGGCCTCCATGGGATTAGAAACTAAGTGCCCCCGAAGAACCATGTGAGAATTCCATGGGTAATTAGGCTCCTTAGTCCCCACAGTTTTGCAACAAGATTTGGGAAGCTGAGTGACTGTATTAAAAAAAAAAAAAAAAAAACAAAAAAAAACAAACACAAAAAAAAAAAACCAAAAACCAAACTTGCTCAGAAATGCATGTGAAAATTTAAATATACTTTATTTCTGCTACTACAATGGCTGAAGCTTCAGCTTGCTTTTCTTGAGGTCTGGACCCAAACGTGCTGTCTGTTCCTGTGCAGTGTAGGACTGGTAGCTGTGATCACCCCTCACTTTCACACAGGGTCTGTTTATTACACAGAATTTGAGTGCTGTAGATCTGACATTTAGCTTGCATTTGTTAGCATGAAACCTGGGATTCCACCAGTTTTCTAACTTCGGAGTTCGTATTTTTCAGTATTGTTTCTCTGCTTCATAACCTTAAGTAGTGTTATATGCATGGTTTTGTGTTTCCTTATTATTATCTGAGTGAGCTATTTTATTCTGGAGAGACAAACAGACTAGAAGTTTTTTAATGTTAAGCTTAATTATTTTCTTTCCCAAAAGGAAAAAGCCTCAGAACACAGAAAGGATTTAAATTTTTAAGGAACATCTATTCCCACTACGTGTTATTCCACATATGCCACAGAAAAGGACCTTATAAAGTGAATTAATATGGGCCAAGTTTTGTTTTGTCTTTATCGACTACTTAAAAGCAGCAGCTTTCAAAATACTTTTTTCAGTTGTGAATTCTGCAGGGATCACAGAGGTGCTTTGGAGTAATTCTGGCATTTACACAGAGGTTCAGGGTGGCAGTGCCAGGGCCTGCTTTGGTCAGGATGGGGAGCTGCTCCTGCCCTTCAGTGGAGGAGTAACAACGCTGCCTTGTTCAGCAGCACAACGGAACAGTGACAGCCCAGTGGGAACCCCTGCAGGCATGGGCACTGATGATGCCCAGCAGAATTAAGGCATCAGGGAACTGGGCTTAACCCATTGCAGCAGACTGCCTTCCCTCCAACTGTAGCTGGTGGCCACTTCTGTGGGATTTCATTCCCTCTCTGCCTGTCCAGAGTAGCAAGCTCCCATCAGGGGTTGAGGAGGGGTGATTTGTGTCTGTGTGTTGAATGCAAGGCCTTCCCTCACTGCCCCCAGCCCTTGTCTATAGGGCACATTGTCCAAAATGCAGCCCATGTGACTCCTCTCCCATTTCTATGCCCTGTGATGGCAGCATGGCCGTTTTGCATTCAGTCTGGCATTAGCACATTCAGTGTATTGGAAACTGCCCTCCGGTTTACCAGTGACATTCCTGTGCGCTAAATAACTTGGGTTTTTTCTAAAGACATGCAAGAGCCTGCTGAAAGATGCTTTTGCTTCCTGTCCTAGATCAGCACTTCTTACAAAACATGAAAGATGGAAGTTTACGATAGTTAATAACCTGAAAGCTTAATTTAGCTTCTTACATCATCCAAAGACTGCAGCTCATTTTGTTTCCACTGTAAGCTTGTAATTAAAATAAAGTCCAATTATTCCACATATATTCCTGCTCAGCACTGATGTCCCAGGTGAATTCAGTATCTATGGCTGAAAACCAAAACTGATGTGACATGGACAGGCAACACTGTCGAGCCATGGGACAGACTGCAAAGCAAGCTGGACAAGCGTAAACCCATGGTACGTGTGAACTTGGCAGAAGCAGCCACAGGGTGACAATCATTGTGGCCTTACCCCAGAAGGAACAGCAGATGGTCAGGAAAGCCTCTTCGAGTTAAAGACTTAAGTCAGTGAAGTTGAAGAAGACGCTCAAGACAACAATCAACTTGCCTGAACAATCCAGAAATTCTTACTTATTCTTTAGCTCCCCCCAACCCTTCCCCACAAGATGGGAAATTCAAAAACCAGAATTTCATTTCAAATTAATTTTAGAAATGCCCGAAGATATTAATTTTTCCCCATGCTTTTGCTGATAACATCAAGCAGTTCAGTTCTCTTAGAAAGGTGGAGAATGGATTCATCTGACAGATTCTTGGTTGAGACCAGGATTGGAAACATTGCACTGACTTGTTCAGAATTGTGTGAAAAGATATTCAGTCTGTATTATCCAGAAATCTCTCTCAACGTGTGGTTTAATTTTCAAATGAAGTGGTACTACCCCATCAATTTAAGATCCACTTAAATAAATTTCATGTTTCATGTGGCAAGCTTTCCAAAAACTTGCTAATTTATTGCTTTCTCTACAATTTAAATGGATGTAAATAACTAAACTTGGACACATTTTTTAATGAAGTGCTCAAGAACAGGTTAAGCACTGTAATAAAATTTCCCTTTTTTTAAGCCAGCACTGAGTGGCCTCTTCTTTCCTCTGTGAATACAGGCACTAAGTACATATAAACACAGCAATGGTGTAAAAATGGACATTTATTACAACTAAACCAATGTGATAGACAGAGGTCAAACAGTTTGTCACAATCACAACGAAGCTTAATCCAGCCAAGCACATACAAGTGACAGTGTAAACCTTAAAAACATGTTTAATACATATAAAATTTCTTCTGATTTGACTTCAATCCATTTTACCACTTCACTCTCATACACAGGGTCCTTTCACTACCCCTCTACCCCCATCTATCGCTGCCCACTGTGCACTGGGGAACTGCCCTGGGACAAAAAGTCCTTTGGAATCTGTATAAATCCTACAATGGGAATCTGTGGTCAAGTTCTAAGGGCTTGAGTTCCCAGCACCACCCTGGTACAGCCACAGGAGTGGCACACACAACCCAGCCCTGGCCTGTATCAAAGTATCAATGCTAGGGTCTGATCAGGGGCCTTCCAAGTGGCAACGCTGCACTTGTCCTTTGGCCGGGCACTTCTGAACACACTCTCCAGCTGGCCACAGAAGTGCTGCTCCCAGCAGCACTGCCACACCTAAGCTTTGTGAAAACATGGCACTACTCAGGTGGAACAAGCCAGAACTCCTAGGGGAAGGTTTTCGGGTGGAGAGGGAGGGGACAACCCCCCACCATGAGGACAGGCAACAGAACTTGGCTACTCCCAGCTGTGGACTCCCACTGTCTTCTCAAAACCACATACAGATCACATTTCTGCAAGCAAAACAGGCTCAGTTGGTAATTACCAAGAGTCTGCTCCAAGTGTCAAAATACTACTGGGTATCAGTTTACATGATGTGCAGTGAATATACTATACAAATCTAATGTTTAAGAGCTCTCACTGCAAATAAGTTGTTTCAATTGTACATCACGCAGGAGTGTTGTAAGGGAAGTGTCATGTGTTTAACATGTTGATCAAGAAAAGCAGTTAAATGACTTTGACACTTAGTGTATCCTAAAGGTACCTATACACCACCCAATAAAGCATAACTAGAAAAACACCAATAAATACAAATTAATTGGTAGACGCTGAAAGAAAATAATAAAAGGTCCCTTCTGTAAAGCTTCTTCTTTCCCATCTTTGAAAGTATTCAGTTTTCATTATGCATCTCTCTATTCAGTTTAAAAGCTGACCTCCTTTCTTGTGTTCATGCTCAAAGCAAGCTAGTATCAGACCTAAAAACAGTTTCCTTATTGAGTCCAGATTGGTTTTCCTTTTCTCCTACATGCATTCCCTTTGGAGTATAGTAACTTGCACAGTTTTGCTCAAGGTAGCTACACCTTCATGTCTAGTGAGTTGATCAGTTTTCTTAAAAAAGCAGTTATCACCTTAACAGTTTTTTAACAGTTTGATATGCAGATCTTGGCAGGATTCTTTGGTATCATGACAAATTCAGTAATAAACAGTATTTCCAATCTTTATGCAACAACTGAAATAAGCAGAATAATCACAAGTGGCGACTAAAATGTAGATGAACAAATCTTTGGTTGCCTAAACACAATTCTACACCATAACATTTCATATTTGGAGTTGTCCATGTAGTTTCTTTTCATTTAGGTAGGCTATGCTTATGTCATAATGATACATTTATTTCCTGAAGTCAAGTTTGCTTATAAAAAAAAGTAGACTTACCAAAGTCAAATGCAATTTTCCTATAAATGCAGTGAAGGGAAACATGGAGTCAATTTAAATCTAATTCCCTTTCATTTATAAATTTTGAACTTAAGGTTTCTTGTTCCCTTTAAAAAAAAAAAAAGTATTTTTCTTGTAGGCCTGAATGAAGCAGCTTAGCAAAACAGTAATACTGACAAACAGCATCTTACACCATTAGCTAAACATTACAATGAAGGCAGTGAACATTTACAGTATGAGACACTGAGATGGCATCAGCTGAAGAGAAGGTTTATGTCAATCCAATTTCTTCAAGTACACTACGTGGGGTCTCTGCTTCCTATGGAGGGAAAATTTGAGATAGTAGTAAATGAACACTGTTTCTACAGCGGCGCTGCAAATGAGTTAGTATGGAAGATGCTGAATTGAAAAAGAAAGCTGAAAAGACATGAAAACATGGAAACAATGCAGTTTGCAAACATGGTATTAGTTTCACTTTTCAGAGAGCTGTTAATTAGATTGCCATGGTTCACAGGAATAGCTGGTAGATTTTATTGCCCTTAAGCATAATAAAAATAAAACAATTAAGATGTACCAGCAGGGAACAAATCACAACTGAGTAACAGAGATAGGAACTGGGAAGGATCTTGCTATGGAGTCAGTGAATTTTTGTGGTGAATTGTTTTAAGGGTCTCAAAAATCTGTTTGGGAGTAATAAACAAACATGGGAATGAAACTACTGATGCAACTAAGATACAGTATCCCTTGAAATCTTTATAAAAGAGTTTCAATTTGTTTGATTTTTTTTTACCAGTTATCCTATGCTTAATTCATAAACCAGGTCAAGGTACCTTGGTATACCTGGTGTCAAACTGATCCCTTTCAAAGAGGGAGGACTTTTCAGGACTGGAATTTTATTATTCCACACCAGGCATAAAGTTTTAGGTTAATTCTAATCATGGAAAGATTTCCTTAAATTCAGAGAAAGTTGTTTGATACCAAATTACAAAGAATTATCATAAGTTTTGTTTTCATTACTTCCATAGCATCTGAAAAGAAATGGTTTAAACTAGAAACATTAGGCTGAGCTTTTCTCTAACTATTAATAATGCCATTGTAAATAAAAGGGGATACTGTGTCCATATTGAAACAAAAGCTCTAATATCAAGAGTATGAATAAACTTACTTTAGCATCCTAAAACAAGACATGTCATGCAGAAGAAAAAAAAAGGCAGATAACAGTTAAGGCAGCCAACCAAGTATATTTCAACTGCTTAGCAAATATTTAGTAGAAAAATAATGTTGGTAAAATACAAATTAAAGCACCTCAAACCTTGCAAATAGCATTCAGAACACTGTCGCTATCAACCTTGACTATGTGGCATAAAATGATCAAGTTTACTATCATTCAGCTCATGTAAAAGGTGATTCAGCAGTCAAGGAACAAGCTATAATACTTCAGGGCAACTTCATTCAAAAGTCAGAGCTTGAACAGGCCATCTCAGCATTTTGAGATGGCTTCTAAAATCCAGCAGCAACTAAAAAATTGCTATAAAAAGGCAAATTAAATCTGAAAACAAGATACTTGGCGTATTAAAGATGTAGTGTTGGCTTGGTTTTTTTTCCTCACTGATGCAGTATTTATAGAACTGCAGTGACCTTGACAACACCAAACAGGATGGCAGGATTAAAGATTTACATTTGTATTTTAACAAATCCCCAAAAGGAGGCCCTGACTGAAGAAATGTCTATGTAGTATTTTTAATATAACTGTATTATACTCCCAGATTACTGTGTTGCATTCATTTTAGAAGACACACACCTCCCCCATCCACCAAGTTAAGGCAAGAAGTCCTATACTGTTAACTAAATATGGCACCAGAACTCAAGAGCATTCTACAAGAACATAACTTCTCAAGCATTTCAGGGTCTTCAAAATATTTGAGATAAATTCACTTTTAATTTTTACATTGATTAGACAGCAGTGGGCACTTAAGAGTTACTCAGGAGTGGAACAGGGCATTTACAAAGTTACCTGAAAACAAAGTTCCTTATAGCTATGAAGGAATACAGAGCAGTGCTGCTACTGTTTCTAGAACAGTTTAGTATTGTCCTTTTCACTGCCAATTCAAAGTCTGAGATGATTTTCAACAAGCATAAATTTAAACATTAAATTTCTTTAAGTAAATCAAGGTCATTGGCTAACCATTGAAAGCAACCTATTTTAAGGACATTAGCTACTTGTCCACAGATACATCACCCTCTATTTTAATATTTTTACTGCTAAAGCAGTAACCTTGAGACAGGTGTGCCTTCTTATGTGCTCATCAACAATATAATCTCAAGGAACACCTAAAGGCTAACATCTTTTTCTAGAGGAATAACTTCATTAATTGTTACTTTTAAGAAACAAATAGAATGAATTCTGTGTTGTTCATTGTTTTACTAAGTGTCAAACATTTTACCCAACTCTTATGTAAAACATTCTGCAATGTTACATACTACCTGCAGCTCAGAATCACCCAAGGCAAACAACACAAATTTGAAATATCAGAACAAAGATGAGGAAAAAAGTCATTCACATGAGACAAAGTGCATGCAATACTTTATTTCAAACATGCCAGAAAAGCTAATTCATTACCTAGTCATTTAGAAGCAAGCAGCTGTATACAGATAACAAGAAGAACAGCAACTCATTACAGCTCAATGCACAGCATTTTAAGCCAACAGGCATGAAATAATGCAGGCTAAAGCAGCATTAACCAGACATCCAAACACATTGTTAATGGCTTACAGAAAAAAGGCAAACTTGGAAATGGAAAACCACTCCTAAGATCTTGTTTTCTAAGATTTCAGAATGCTGCAAATCCAATCCAAATCTTGTCTAATCCTCTAAATCTGCCATTTTTATGTCAGTTTAACATTTGGAAGGTAGTGCATTACCACATATAGTGCATGGAACTAGCTTCTTTGTGGTTCATTTTAGTAACTGCCTCCTTGATAATACATGGAAACAATTTTTAGAATCAGCATTGGTTTTAAGTTACAAACAGGATGCATTACATGCTCTCTCACTCTGCCCACTTTTCAACTGAATCACTTATATTCACCCTTGTGGCAGTTCTCCAGTACACAACAGCCTGCATTTTAAACTGGAAATGCCAATTTAAGAAAGCATATTGCAAGTATCCTGTTAATGGACTTAGATCTTTCCAACCCTAACCATTAATGGTTGGACTCAATAAGCTTAGAGGTCTTTTCCAACCTTAATGATTCTATGATTCCATTATTCATTTGTAAAGCAATGATATTGTTCTCTCTTTCAGGGGCAGTAATTGTTAAATTACTCACAAGAGCGTTATGCACATTTAAATACAAATGTTTTAATTTCAGATTTACCCATCATTCTCTTTGACCTAATCAATTCTGCCTCCCTCCTTTTTGTAAGGTCAGTCACACTATTGTGCCACTCTTCAGAAAGGGATAGTGTTATCTGCACCTTTAATTAAGATGCACAGTCTACATAGAATTTCATTCAGCATCATTTAATACTTGTGTATATATACATTTCACATGATACTTCTCCTTCACTACTTTCTCTGTAAGTCTTAACTTCGCCTGCAGGCTTTAAGCATATGTTTAAATACCACCACAACCTATTTAAAAGATAAATGTGGGTTGAGTGATGTTACGGTATAGGTGTTGCAGTATATAGATGCTTAGCTACAGAATGTTTAAGCATAAGACTTCAAGCTTACACACAATAAACAAGTTAAACCATATGCCAACAAGCACAAGTTTTGTTGAAATGAGACATGTGAAGAGACAACACTATAAAACAGAGGGGGAAGAGGGAAGTACAACAGCAGAGAATGGTTGTGGCATTCTATTAGATTCAGGATGACTGGCTTCAGCAAGCTGATGATAATGTTCTGTCATGAGTAAGTCACAGGTCTACCTCCTCTGAAATTCTGCATGCATGATGAATGAAGCCATTTAGTACACTGGTACATTAAAGTATTCATGACGTGGCTACAAAAGAAATGTACATATTCTTATACATAATAGAAAGGTGGACAGATATGCAAGAAAACAAAAATCTCTATTGTATCTCTGACATTAAAGGGACATTTCATACAGAAATACCATACTCTATTTTTGACTACTCTAGATTTCCAGGGGGTGAGGGTAGTGGGGAGAATCATCATTTTACCCCCCCACACTTGCATGCTGTGTCCAATAACAGACAGAACAAGTTCACATCATAAATAATCTATTACATAAGCTCAGAGTTTCTTCTTAGCCAAAAAAAAAGCTTGAAGCTCCAGAGATGGACCACCCTATCTATTTACTTGTCTTTACATCAGGCATCAACTGTTGGCTTCTGTTAAAGACAGGCAGTGGGCCAGGGTAGTACAGTGGCGGCATTACTGGTGACAAAAATTAAAATTCATAGAAAGAGGGTCTGTTTAGAAAAATGGAGGCCTCTCATACACCTCTCAAAGCAGGCAAAGTTTTCTTTGCTCTTGGATTATGCTGCTGAACTCAATACACTCCTGTATGATTGGCATGAACGTTAGTATTCAATTTGCTGAAAGATGAGCTAGAAAGAAAGCAATGCTCAATTTTAATAATGGAGTAACAGCAATTTAGGAGCATCAGTCCCATATATGCCAATTGTACTTCTTCTGGGATGAAAACACACAAAACTCAACTCTCTGCATGTCAATTTCCATCTTTGATCCTGTACTGATTACAATCTTCAATCTATTTTAGTATCCCACTTCCCAGAATGACAGAAGTTTTAAAACAGAACTGACAGAGTTCCCATGGCCTTCTAAAACTCTCTCCTCTGTGCCATCTCAGTTCATGTGCATGTCCAAGCCTGCATGCTTTTAAATTCCAGTCTCAAATTACAAAAATAGCACAACAGAAACCTTCTATAAGCCGTACAGTTTTTATACTGTTTTTAAGTATCAGTAATCTAAAGATCATGCCACAGTAGTTTAAATTATTCTGAACAAGTTAACTACAAATCCAGTACTTCACAAAGTAATAGCACCTATATAACTCTGTGACAGTTACAAATAAGTTATATGATGCATGCTATAATTTTTAGATTTAGAATAATTTGATACATAACAAAGAATTACAAATGTGAATTTCAAGTAAAAAGCATCGGCCGATATTAAAAACAAAACGCTGAGGCATATTCCTAACTGGAAAAGGCACTGCATGATGATAGTGTACATTAGTAGGGAATAGCAGTTTTGACTAAAAATATCAAAGTACTAACTTTAGAATTCCTGGAGCCTCCACAGACAAATATTCCCAGAAAGCTCCCTAGGGAAAACTTCTCCTTTACTTACACTGGTGACTGTTCATGAAGAGAACTGAAGAACAGGGATACTGTAGCAATCTAAAATGCACAATTTTTACCTGGCAACTATGTGCATACACATGATTTGTCTTCTTCGGAAAAAAAACCTCATGTGTTCCAGTGTTCACCATTGGAAGCGTGGAGCCATCAAAATTGGTGTCTTCACTGAAATGCTTGTCAAATCTCCTACAAGATTTCTCCTTAATTTTTTATTAACTCTCTGGACAGAAAGAAGACTGAGAGGAGCTCATTTTCTGGCAGTCTTATCAGGCTGATTGCGACACACTGTATTCAAGGATTCTGTGTGTACACATTCTTAAGCAGCCTCATTTGGCCTGGAAACACCTACCATGTCCCCTTTAACTGTAAACATCAACAAATAAGGCCATGGAAGTGCTCATTTCATGTACTTTCACAACTTGCACAGTCCCACACAGTCCCCATGCCGTTTGTATTTTCAGTGGTTTATATCTTAAGGAAATTCACTGGTTTTGATGTTAAAATCATAGTACACAAAATTAAATGATTGACTCACATTACTGTTGTGGGATTAGTGCCTCATCTTCACAGAAACTTAAGGTTTATTGACAAAACAAGACAGACTGTCAGGTAAACAACAGGAAGAAAGCGGCAATTTCACTCCTGGTGGCTTTTTAGTTTAAAGAATATGTAAACACCACCGGCAACTAGACTAGCAATAAACTGACCTTGTAGAGGTGAAACTAAAGGATTAAATGGAAGACAACAGAAATGGAGATACAAAGTGATAAAATAGCAATACTGAGAAGGTAAACAGTGGTGTTCCAGTGAGGACTCTGTACTCCACCAAGGACATCCAGGACCATCCCACATAGAGGGCCTGACACTGTGGGCAGCCTGACAAACAACCAAAAGGAAAATGAAGTTTTGACCAATTGTTTGCCACCACAGAACTATAGCATCTCACAAGTTTCAATTATGACTGACTTTTTCTTTTGCTCCCCACTACACTGTCTCCAGAGCAGCTGGCCTGCTGGTCTGAATACCAGAAAAGACAATAATGGAGAAGGGACAGCTGTCAAATTCTACAATCAGTATCTACCACTACCTTGCCTTCCTTTGGTGGGAATGTGCAGACCTTAAGGACATGCCTCACAGGCTCAGATGTTGTCTAAGATACCAATCTAGATCTAATGATTTTATGAATTAGTTGATCTAGAAGCTAGGGAAGAGGCAATGGTATCCTTACAGCACAATGTAAGGGCAAACTAACATGAAATACCACCTCCGAAAAATCATCACTTAAAACTTTGAATGCAAATCATTTATCTGCCTTTAACACACAAGTCTTGGATCCTAATATTGCCATGAAAGTAACAGCTCTACAACACAAGCTGCACATTGTGGAATTGCAGTATTTTAAAGTTACTAGAATTAATCTTTTTCAAAATGACATCTGTGTTTACAACTCATTTTAAAAAGCTAATAATACCCTCTGAAATTGTCAGCCTGAGTAAGTGGAGATGTTTTTAAATTAGAAAAAATGGTAGAGTTGATCTGAGTAAACAGAACTATTTAGCCAGTCCAATCTAACTGACATTTTCTCAGCCAACACTGTCATGACCCAAATTAATTAAAAATCATAACCAAAACAGAATTAGAAGAGACTTAATTTAACCCAAACAGCATACCTGTAACTTTCTTGAGAGATACTTCATCTATTAAAGGTAGCCAGTGATGCCTTTTTATTGTGCCCCAGGCAATCTACTTAAATGCTACATTTCCATATATCATCTCCACTGGAAAATTTGCCTAACATCTGTCTTCAATTATTTTCCTGCTGCAATTTAAAGTAATTTTTGTCTCTGGTGGACAAGAAAACTGTTATTTCCTCAGGCAAGAGAGAGAAAAGAAATTATTTATGCCTATGCCAAACTGTCTCAAGTTCAGTGTGTTGCAGGGCTGCCATTTTACTGATGACATCTAATGGCAGTGACAGACTTCATCAGTAGTTGGTATGACGATTTCTTCAGGGAAAGTTTGCTTAGGTTATTATTTTAACTCCTTTTCTATCAAAACCAGCACAAAGCTTGTGAAGGCAAGCCATCTTAAACTGCACACAGAAGTTACAACTGCCACCTTTTGATAAAGACTTGGCTTTTTTACTCAGCATCTAACAAAACCCTAGCTCGAACAACAGACAAGATGTGGGTCTATGTAGTGTAGGCAAGTTTGGGAAGAATTCTGCAGAAGCAGGTTCTGGGGAAATCAAGAGCAGAGGATGAGAGCTTCTGCTATTTAGAAACAAAGTTTTTGCAGTAGGAAGAGATTCACATTTAACAAGCACTTACTTAGCAATGCTTCAAAAGCAGTTACTTTTACACTCTCTACCTCTGAATCGTTATTAGGAAGTATTTCTTAAGAACGGCTGCTTTAGGAAATTGCTGCTGTTCACTTGCGTTTTCAAGGATTTCAAAACTGTTCCTCAATCTTTGGTTAACTAACTGTTCAGAAACTCCTTTTAGATAGATGAGTTTGGGTTGGAAGGGAAATTTTAGATCGTTTAGTTCCAACCCCTGTGCCATGGGCAGAGACGCCTTTCAAAAGGCCAGGTTGCTCAGGGCCCATCTAGCCTGGCCTTGGTATCTCCCACTAGGGTATTTTTATTACAGAATTCTGTTTGTACTTTCAAAGAGCAGCCAAGTATTTTCTCAGAGAACCTAGAAACACTTACAAGGTCCTGAACATCTCCAAAGACAAGTATTAACTATAATGCTCTTACAAAAAGTAACAAAAAACCAAAAATATCCACAATAAAACAAAAAAGAAGAATGCTTCACCAATGCCAACTCCTAGTCAAGATCTTGTCTGCAGCTTTCTGTGTAGAGAAAACAAACAAAAAGTCTTGAAAAATCGATGCAAACCCGCCAACAGAATTCTCAACTAGAGTATGAAACAGCAAGTCGTCCTGCAAATTTACCAAAACATCCTGTTATTCACCGAAACATCTGAGCTTATGCATAGACTTGGGCTCTAAAACATCACCTCAACAGAGCAGAAGAGTAAGAGAGCAGTGGCCTGCCTGCCTCTCTCCCAAAGATCAGCTGAAGCTTTGTGTACTATAACCGGATAATAGTAGGTGCTTCTCGCCTCTTAGCTGCTGCTCTGATGTGCCAGCTCAGAGGTGATAATCGCTCTGGGAGGCTCTGCTTCACATGTGCCAGTCAGTTGCTACGCAGCGAGCCAGGAACAATCGACAGCCCTGCCTTCAGCAGTACGGATGGTCCTAAGAATCCATCAGAGGCACCACCTCGCCACCACAAAAACGCAAATGACTTAAGCACATATTACAGCTGAATACTTTGTATGGTGAAGTTAGACCTAAAATTATTAAAAAGCACCGAGTTCCCCATCAGATAATCCGACAGTGTATGTTTGGCAAACTGCCAAACTATGCACGTAAGGATTCATTAATGTTTTCTTCAGCACTGCAGATACCGGTTTGCATCGCTTATTCTCGTTTGCTTAAGGAAGCATTTCTTAAACTGCAGAGCTGTTATCTTTGAAGGGATGACCAAAACATACTGCTGCAACAAGCCATGTCACTTCCAGTATTATTCAGCTTCCACGGCAATGGCATTTAAGCATCCCCCTTCTTTCCTGGTCCTGCAGTGCTTTGCATTCTTACAGTTGTTTGGACAAATGTTTGCAGGCATAAGTTGCAAACATGGAAAAGAAAAGCTGCTGACTGTAAGTTTTTAAAAATGAGCAATTTGAATTGGATCAGTTTAAATGGATCTGAAATATAGTTCTAGAACCGTCGTATAGTTTTTCTGGCACAAAGGAAGAGGAAGATAAAGAACAGCTGAAAACTCTGAAAGTCAATACTGCTGCTGAAGCTCCTTGCTACACTTCTATGACTCAGGCCAACAGCAGGGGTGCAGCATATGACAAGTAAATTAGAGCCGACCTGTGCAAGCTGACTTGGGGGTTTCACAGCATACAGTGAGTCAGGAAAAGATGTGTGGAACACCGGCTTTTTAAAGCACTTAGATACAGTGATTTTTTTAAAAATAGGATGCAATTTAAGCTGCACTATCAGCTTTAGCAAAAGTCGTGGCTTGCCAAAAGCAGCTGCTTTTTACTTCCCTTTTCAACGTCACTGCTTTCTTCCTCCTGGCACTTCCCTCATGCTAGCCCTGCATGAGCCCAAGTACTGGCTAACAAACTAGGAGCCCCAGAATCAAAGGGCAAGCGACCAACACAACACAAAGGTGGCAGTAGGAATGGATCCAGCTTTCTCAACAAAAGTCACTGTCATCATGAGTTTGGGTGATGAGCAAAGTGCATGCTGACTCAAGGCCATGTCTTTACCACTGTAAAATGCTCTCAGTAGAAAGGAGAATTTCTACACATTTGAATGTATATAAAGATTTCACCTAGTTTTCAGTATTATGCAAGGCTTACCATAAATTTCACCACATTCTCTACAGAACCAACTAGTTCTGAATATGTGGCTTATTAAAATTGCCACACGGAACATGTAGTACTCAGCACTCTAGTTCACAAGAAAATCTCTCTAAAACAGCCAACAAAAAAAACAAGTTCTACTCATTCTGGGCTTGGTTGTGCCTCGAAGAGTAACAAGGATTAAAGTAATTTAAAGTTGTATAACCAATTAGCTAAACATCAGGTTAATCCAAACACTAAAGCTATGAGTCAAACTCCTCCCCTTGCCCGAAGGCAACCTTCTTTACCTCAGGAGATCTTTCTTTAACCCAGATGATCCTCATTCCTATACACAAGCTGCTGCTCCTTAGGTAGGCAAACTATTCCCCATCTCTTACTATGTGCAACCACCTATCTGTCCCTTTCCACTCAGCCCAGCAGCTGCCATTTCTATTTCTCCATATTCTGAGGAACCATGACAACCTTGTAAATTAGGGTCTGAACACAGCAACTATTCCTTCACTCCTTCCAGGGAACAGTACATGTCAAGAAGTAGCATTCCATGGGCATCAGACAATGCCACTGTGTTTAATTTAACGGGGAAAAAGCATATTTCTTCAACTAAAGCTATGCCCATACACAGAATTCACCCAGTGACATACTGTAGCAAGTAAAGTGGAGTTACACAGAACTATCTAAGCCTGAGCTTGTAGCTGCCAGAAGTGGTCTTTGTAGCCATCTGAGACACAAACAACAAGGACGACAACAAAAGACTAGGACTGCTAAGCTCTGTTCATAGCATAGGTCCTGAACAATATACGTAGAGTTTTAAAGTTCTCATTGCAAGGAAAGTTTTACAGGCACAGTTTCAACTCTAACCTCACCATGAGAATCACACTCTTTGTACATGAACTTGTTATCATGAAGAGCATAGAAAAAGCAATAAAACTGTGTGTGTGTGGGGGGGGGGGGTAGGAATGTTGAAAATATCAAGCTTCAGCACCTAGGTTTTTCTTACAGTTGTTTCAGAATATGTCCAAGCTCATAAAAAAAAATGTTTTCAACAAATGACTTGTTGGCTGCCCTAATTCTTCAGGTCTAATATGCAAGCAGATTATTGGCTCTTCCCAACACAGATCAATGGCTGTATCATATACTAGGAGACTCTGAAATGGTAAAAATACCCATACACCAATTGTGAATTTGGTTCTGAACATGTTACAAATGTTTTTGACTACTATAATTATTTTCTTTTATCTGGAAACTAAATCCTGATATTTATAAAGCTGCATATGAAATTAGATCTATTACCACAGTTCCACATTACAAAAGCCAATTTGTTTATGGAACTACTTGTTTATCATTACATCAAGTAAGCATCAGACTACTTAAGTTTTCACCAGCAAATCATTTTCATGTATGTTTTAAAGTTGCTTTATGCAAATTAAAATCTTACCTTTATTAGTAGGACTGCCACAACGTATTCCACTTATGCTTTGGACAAAAATATGTTGCAATGCACTATATATGCAAATAAGCTTTGTTCTGTCATGCAGCATCCGGCATTTTGATATACAGTCAATTGCAGCAGCACCCAGTCTTTTTAGGGCCCATTTTCTTTGCATAGCAGATGTAAACAGCTCATTTTCCAATAAATACATGTTTATATGGGCTGATTGTAAGTAAACAAAGCCAAACATCTGTTTAGTTATTAGCTTTGGTATCCATTTCTCTAACTTGCATTATCTCACTTAATTATCAACACCAAAGAAAGCCAATAGAAGTCAGACATTTCAAGTTGATGCGGTTAGTACATAAAAGGAAAATAAAAGGAAACACTCAAAGCACTCTTCAAAGATCATCATGCAAGTGTTGCAGAAAGTTAAGCCCATCACCCATTTTCTGTTTACCCTTGCAAGGACTTAATTACACGTGCAGCACTCTTTGCATAGCACCCATTTAATCCATGCCACCAAAATGGTAAACTCGGTAGTTACCAATCATTTAGATGGGGTCAAAAGGGCTAATGCCTTAGATTGCTCTTAATCATAAGATATCCTCAGACAAACCTCCCCAGTCTTCATTCTGGCTCTACAAACAAAATCAAGCAGCAGTGAAAATGTAATATCAACCACTAAATTAAAAAAAAGAAAAGCAAATAAAAACCCAACATACCCCAAATCATGTACAACTTATTTACATTTAAAATAAGACTTAAAATATTCCAAACTATATACAAAAGTAAATTCAGTTATTGCACTTAAATCTGTTTCAGCTATTGTTATGCTTTAGGTTAATACCATTTTAATAGGTTTTTCTGAAAGCCCACTGTTAAGAATGCAAATAGAAATGCATCAGAAGAAAACATCTGTTCAAAGACCATAAGTAGGTACATTAAAAAACCCCAAAAGTTTATTTTTCATTTCTTAACCAGGTAAATTATATTGGTACCTTAAAAGACTAAGTTGTAGAGAGTTCTTTAGAAAGCTTCAGTTGTGCATGAAGGAATATTAACTCAAAGATTTTACTTTTTTGAAGAGACTTGAAAGTTGTCCATTATTGGAACAGATTGAGAGCGTAATAGAATAGGATGATACCAAATTTACATACATTTCATTCAGTGATTCACTGTCACATAGTATTACTATTAACATTAATATTAAAGTAAGGCTTGTTTCATGAAGAAAAATAAGTTTCATTCAACCTATCATCCTTGAAGTAATTAAAAAAAATTAATTCAAAATTCATATTTATTAAGTCACCATTGTTACTTGCTGAGTAGCCACTTTCATGTTATATTGCTTAGTGCAAAAAAAAATATCAACATTTTCACTTTAATCAACACATCTGCTAATCAAACAGACTTAGAATTCTCAAAGAGTTGTGAGCATTAAGTCTTAAACTTTTTTTTTGCCTTTTAGTATCAAATTTTTAGCCTTTATAAAATTTAATATACAGACTTTTATCGTATTGTGATATTCATCACTAGAACTACTACCATTGCTAGACAGCTTGGCAACAAAAAAATACAGCATCTCCGTTAAAAATAAATAAAAGCCCTAAAACACATACCAGCAACGTGCCCCAACATCTGTACAATACACAGAGAAGACTACAAAGAAATGAAAATCTAAAACCAAACACAACAGGATGCCTTCTGGGGACACTCATATTCTTTTCACCTAATATTTTCTGGCACTCTAAGACCATCTCACTCACAGGTAGTGAAAATTCTAGGAAAGGGTAGTAGCACTGCAACATGACACATCATCTCAGACAACACAGTAAAAATGGAATTTTCTCCTCAGAATCTCAAGACCCAAACATTAACTCTGATCTTTTAAACTTTCTGCCACATCCAGTGAACTTGTTCTATTAAAACGCCAATAAATGTGAGAGTTCAGAAAGAACACCTGATTTTGAAGATAAGATACCCCTTACTCTACAGCATCCTTCTGCAATTGTTCATTGAATTTACTATGTTAACTGACGAGAAGCACATAACTAAACTCCTATGCCAGCTAACAGCTATGCCACATACAGCAGTGCTAAAATTTTCATCGTATCACCCTGACACAGTGCTGCTATTGCTGAGGACAGAAGAATGTCTCTAGAAAATCTATCAGTTCAATCCACAGAATAAATACATCCTTATTAGAATTATAATCTACAAAGAGTTCAGTATATTGTTAATATACCCTCAACAGTTCTACAGTAATTGTTTTTATCAATAAATGATCAAGTTCAGTTTGCAAACCGATCAGTATTGGAATTCATGTCAGAGAGGATACTGAATAGTGAGACTGCTTATGCTAATTTGTCTTATTTTTAATTGAAACTTTGATGTTTCAATTTGCAAAGCTTAATGAATGCATATTTAAAACTTTTATGAAAGACTCCTTCCTCAACTTGTTGAGTCTTAAGATCTTCTAATTTTGATTTCTTTGATGTAATAGTGTTAGTCACATCTTACATGCATACACACTTAAAGAAACAACAACCAAAAAAAAAATCAGACTGAGCATGGGAAGAGGTCAAAGCATGATATGCCAATTCCTGGATACTCAATGCCACTTTTTCAAGAAGATATTTAAATCTGCAAGTGTTAATCTCCTCTTCCCTCATTATTACTTGGGAAAAAGAGATGCAGGTTCTACTATTAATTTTCTGGAATACCTCCTAGTGCTTTAAACATGACAGTATGATTTGTTAAGTATCTGCAGGAAAGCCTACTCTTCAGTGCAAGAAGGACAGTTTAAAACTCTCTGTCAAAAGAACAGAAATATCAAGGTTTACAGAGCTGTCTGCTACAATTAAATTCACAATCTTTAGAGGCTTGTTCCTAAGAGCTGCACGCAGCACTCGAGGTGGAAGGGCAGAATCCCCACCCCTGACCTGTCCCAGTGCTGGGACACTGCTACTGACGCAGCCCAGGGTAGAACTGGCCTTCTGGCCTGCAAATACACATGGTCGGGTCTTGTCTGGCCTCTCACCCGCCAGCACCCCCAAGTCCTTCTCAGCTGCTCTTCACCTGTTCACCCTCCAGCCTGTACAGACACCCGGGATTGCCTTGACCCAGGTGCAGCATCTTGTACTTGATCTTGTGGAACTTTGTGAGATTCCTATGTGCCCACTTTTCCAGCTTTGTCCTGGTCCCTCTGGATGGCATCCCTTCCTTCATGAGTGTCAACTGCACCATTCAGCCTGGTGTCACCTGCAGATTTATTGAGGGTGCATTCAATCCCTCTATGTCACAAAGTAAGACATTAGATAACACTGGTTCCATTACTGACCCCTGAGGAAAACCACTGAAATTCACCGGGACACCAAGCCATTGACCACAATGCTTTGGATGTAACTGCCCACCCATCAAATCCACCTCTCTTGAATTTAGAGAGAACAATGTTATGGGGAACTGTATCCAGATAAATGCCATGTGTTAGCCCTCCCCTAGCACACTGAAGTATTTGCTCTGTTATAGAAGACCATCCCACTGAAGGGGCTGACGGGACTTGCCCTTGGTGGAGCCATGCTGGCTGTCCCAAATCACCTCCCTGTACAACACATGCCCTAGCACAGCTGCTAGGAGAATCTGTTCCATGATCTTTCCAGGTACAGACAGCAGTCAGGATGACAGGTTGGTAGTTTCCAGAGTCCTCCTTTCAAACCTTTTTAAAAATGGGTACAAAGCTTCCCTTTTCCCAGTCACCTAGGACTGCATCTGACTGCCATGACTTTTTGAGTATCATGGAGAGTGGCAAACACTCTAATAAGCACTATAACCCTTTTCTTCTATAAATGCATCTCCAGAGACTGAGTTCTGAAATGCATTTTACAAAAGCATCAGCTACCAACACACTACAAGTTTTTCTTCTGTGAGTTGGGAGGGATTCCAAATCCATAAAAATCATAGCTATTTCCTAATCCCTAAATAATGAACAATCTATCATTTCTCATTCACAGTAACTCTCATAGGTCCCCATATATATATATATATATATATATATCTTCTAAAATGTAATTGTAGATAGATCATTATCTATGCCTAAAATCAACAAGATACATGACTTAAAACTGCAGTGACCAGCTGACCACCTGAAACTGAGATGGAAGCTGTATGTGAAGAGCAGATGGCACTCAAGGCAGTTGGATCTCCATGATAATGAAGATGCCATTATTCATTCTTGTTTCACATTCCGGGGAACACAGGTACAGCCAAGGCAAATAATGCCACTGCCAACTTAGGAAGGCAGTCTATCTCAACAGCCCATATTTAAGAAAGAACATTAAGTGAAAACTGAATTAATTGCATTCATTGTGGCAAGTTTCTCAGGCAAATGGTAATAAAAAGGTGCTTACAAAGGCTGTTTCCTAAACCAGACAAAATTCCTTAAACTCCCACCCCCTGGAAACTTAAATATAAGAATTTTCTTTTGCCAGTGGTAATGACAAAATGAAAGAGTTTTGGCATATCTCAAGAACAACATATCTACTGTTATGCAAACCCTCAAACTTACAGTTTCCAATAAGCACATTTCACCTCCAATAAGAAAATTCTCATGGCACATGCAGGAAAATCACCAGAGTTTCATTTCCAGAGATACTCATTCTAAAACCAAAAGCTTAAATCTATACAGCAACCCTAAGCATCTAAGGCAAGTCAGCCAACATGAACGCAGTCAGCACCCTTCTGAATATAGGATGAGGCAAGGGTTTGAAATAGCAAAGAAAGTAAGGTTAATTGATAGCTTATCTCTTATTCTTCATGTGGAAGGACTAGTAAATACTGCCTGAGGGCAAACTGCAAGAGCCTAAGGGGAAAAAAAATTCACACAGCTTTTAGGTTTTTGATCATTACTGAAGTAGTAACACAAGCGTGATTTGTGAAAAGACTCATTGGCCTTTTTATTTAGATACCTCTTAAAATATGTATATTTTTAAGTATTTAGATGTTCTGTAATCAAATACTAAAAAATACACAAAAATCCTACAAAAAAAATAGTGATGGACAAAATGGAGATAAATTCCAAAATACTTTTCTAAAATTTACATAGGATAATCAACAAAACTCATTTTCATTCATAGCCAATGTTCAGGAAATTTTTCCTACTTCAAATGAAGATGAGCAAATCTGTATAGATTTGCTTTAAAATATATACATGACAGCTAAGTTTAAATATTAGAATTATTAACTTCCTGGTTTTAGCACTTTAGCACAGTGAATGACCACAAACTTCCAAGCAGCATACTGAATTTCTCAAGCCATCAAAAAAAAAAAAAAAATCCAGAGCAATTAGACTTTTGAGAGAAATAAATCAAGACCTCTCTTTTGTATAGAACATTTATCATTAGTAGTTTCATGCCTTAAAAAACTCAAGTGTCACAAAATGATGCACAGGCTTATCTTTTAGCTGTTCCACACATGCCACATGTATGTAATTCATGCAACAACACACTGCATCTACCAATTTCTTTCAGTATAATTGAGCTGTTCACACAAGCAAAACCTACCTTTTCAGCACTGCATGCCTTTGTAATCACTAGTTAAGTATTAAAATCTCTCTAGCAAACAAGATATAAAATTATCAGCAACATGGACGGCATTCTTTTGAACAGAAGCATTTCTACAATAAGAATGGAAGGAGTGGACTTAATTAGTTTTTACTACCCTTAATCTGGGTACCACTGCCAGTATTGATGACTGACGGTTGATAAGTTATCAGGTGGCAATAAATATGGGGGAGGGGGCAGGGAATGAATACTTGAACTAAGTACATTCCTGAAGAACTAACAAGAATGTGACGGCTTAACAAGTTGGCGTGTTACAATCACACAACCTGTAGCAGTTAGTAGAGCGACCTCACAGCAGCAAGAACTTTAGGACAAACTGAAGGAGGTGCTCAGACACAGAAGTCCATCCTGGAAAACTTCCACAGAAAATACAAGTATGCAAGGCTATTAAGAACTAATTCACTACTCAGCAATTTCTGCCTTAGCGTATTTCCTCTTAATATTACACAGGCAGTCACTTAATGTATCTGTAATGATCTTCTTTTCTGTAAGTGTTCCATACAGCTCTTCATCTATAAGGTACTTCATATACCAATGCATGCAGCAATTATTAATGTTGTGTATTCAATTAATAACATTGTGTATTCAACTATATATACATACGTGTGTATAAGTATGTGCATATATATGTTTGGCAATCTGAGCATTCAGGGCAAAATTAAAATCACTTTGTTACACATAATTAAAATCTGACACAATCAGAAACAAACACATGACAGCCATGCTAGAAATATGTTTTACATTTGGAATTACACCATGTTTCAGGCTGGTAGTTTTGAAGTATTCTGGGAAGCAGATATTAACTCAAAGTATAAAAAAATCTCCATATGTGAGAAACTGTTATTTTAACAGCACTCTTCATCAAACCCAGCATTTACATAGCAGCAGTAGATACAAAACCAAACTTCTACTGAAGAGAGTCCAAATTTATAGGAAGCTCAATTTAAATATGAACCCAGACTTCTACAGGGTTTATAAATTAAAATGCAGATAGAGGGAGTAGTTTTATACTTAACCAACAATCAAGGTAACAAAGAGTGAAAACATAGAAGCCAAACATAAGACGCCAGTAGCGCAGTGATAAACTGCTACATTTCAAGTTAATCAGATTATTTAATCAACACTGACAACTGAAAAAAAAGGAAGGGTAATCAGAATAAAGCCACCAGGGTCAGGGAAAAGTCTCACACTGAAAAAGTGATATTTCCCTTTGTGTAAATTTTTAACCTGAAGTTATATTAATATGAAATTATATTCTCTGTAAAAAGAGAACATTTGTTGCTTGGAAAGAAAAATAGTAAGGAATTCCTAGAAATAGAATATATTTTTTCCTTAGAACAGCCCCACAAAAATAGTAAAAATAAAGGTCAAAGACAGTAACAATGAGAAAGAATACAGTTATTCTACTTTATCTACAATTAACTGCATTTGCAGGAGACAAACTGGAATACATAACTACTCTGTTATATCTGCTTTCATATAAAGAGCAAAATATTTTAAGAGAATAAAGAGATTACTTTTCTCCCTCTTTGTAAACTCCAAACTTCTGGTTAAGATAATTCCTACAAAGAGTAAAGAAGGACTTAAATTGAATTAGAACACAAGAAGTAAATAAGTGCATATATTTCCTTTCTAGAGAAATAGGGTAGCAAATCTGTTTATAATGGCTGGCCTTGTTCATGACAAGAACTTTAATGTGCAGTGGATCTGCCTGTACTCTGAAGGGATTACAAACAGCTTCCAGCATAAAGAACACCATGTGTTTCCCCATCCTACTAATATTATGTCCAACAAAAGACTACCAAGTGGAAGACAGAAGGCTTTTAAGAGAATAAAGCAACTAATTCATAGGAGAAAATAACAAATTGAAGGTTCACATAGGGGGAAAAATAGAGCAACTTGGATCTACACGGAATCTGGGCAGTAAACCTCAGCACACTTTAAAAAATAAAGGTGAACCATCCCTCTCTTAAACTGTATGTTCCACTGACTTGCACACAAAACTGATGACTCCCCCAGCACACCAGAGTTTTTGATTCCCATTTAGACATTCAAGGAACTTAACAGTGTACATTTCAGTTAAAAAAAAGCCAAACAAAATCAAATAAAACCAAAATAACCAGCATAGGATGGAGAAAAATGAAGAAATGATATTAAGTTTTTCTATACCATCAACCCCTTCACATCAAAATTTTTTTTTAAATGGTAGATGTACAGTCTGTCATTCTTCAGTGATAACAGCAAATAACAAAAGCATTCAAAGTGACAAAACAATGTTCTTATACTTTATTCTTTATGTTTCTATGGCACTAGTATTACTGCTTTGTCAGCTTGGAAACGTTCCACAGTAAGCAGCCTACAGCAGAAAAGCAGGTCTAAGAACTAATCAGAACTATACCTGAATGAGTCTCAAAGAAGAGAGTCTAGCTTCTGGATTTCAGCAACAAAACAGTAAAGAAGTGAACATGCATCAGGTATGACAAAAAAACTAATGGTTAATAAATAAAAAGAAGGAATGGAAGACACATGAACAACACTAAGTTAAATTAGTATGATCTACAATTATCTAGGTATAAACACAAAACAGCCACTTGCATTTACTAGCAGAACACAAAGTCATAGTAGGTTACATGTACACATGCCAAACCAAAGGAGAAGAGCAGCTAACATCATCCTATTGCACACTTAGGACAACCAGCTAAAACTACATGCTAAGCATGCTAAAAAATACCTTCTAGAAGGTTACAGGAACAGGAGGCTTTTGAGTCACAGCCTACCATGCTGACACTTTGGCCAGAGAAGTTGGATTTGCTTACCTCCTGTAAAAGATCTGCTTGTTCAATGGCTTTAAGAACATTTTTCTTGGAAGTCTCCTGAACTTCCCCTCCTAAAAGGAACTCATCCAGAATGAAATAGGCTTTTTCAAAATTGAAGATGATATCAAGTTCACATACCTAAAAAGAACATCAAGCATTACTGCAAAGTGGGAGGATACTCTCACTTGAGATACAACCTCTCACAAAACTTAACTTATTCACAGCTTCACCAAACTTCCCCAAACCAAGACATTAGCCTAAGGCTGTAACCTTGTAAGGACTGGGCTAACAATAAAAATCACACCTTGGAGGAGAAGAAAAACCCGTATCTTTTGCTTGAGTTAAAAACAGCTACAGCAACCTCTGAAAAAAGCCTTCACTGTTAAAAAGGCTTCAATTCACAGCAGTCAGTAAGACACAGCTCTTCAAGACACAAGAGAATATTCCCTAGAAAAGTTCTCCTGTTGCCTGCAGTACACAAAGGCAGCTCATGCGATCTTACAGAAAGATATAAAAACAAATATCTCAAATTTCTTGCTCAGTCTGTGCATTTCATAGTCAGAAGGACAATGAAAGAAGGCAGAATGATCACCAGTTTTTCTAGGAGTGCTTATGTACATTACTACATTACATTACTACAGCTGTTTGTGCCTGCTTTCTGGGTAAGCAGATGTCTCTCTTGTCTTTTCTTACCATTCCTGCCACTTCACAACCAACTGCCTCATTTGGAAGCAGATACAAGAAGTGCTCACAAGAGAATAGTGCCAGGGAGAAGAAAAGCTTCCTGCTAAGACTAAGATTTTATCTGACCCCAAGTGAGACTACTACGAAATGAAATAAATACAGGCAATTAACATCAGACTAATAACAGTTCTCCTCCGAATCAACAATTTAATTTTGTATTTCATAGAGGCAACCATTGGTTTAGTTTGGCCAAATATGCTACACAAAATGTATCAAATACACCTTTTCAATTACTAGTTGGTTACATTCTTATAAAAGTGATGTGGGCATAAAACAAAATGACAAAATATAAAGAAACTAACTCACACTGCCAAAATACTTGTCAAGAAGTTCTACATAGCGATGAATTATTTCCAGAGTTATTAATTCATTGTCCTGATCTTCAATAGCACAGCAGAAATAGAGGCTTGCATATCTGTAATAACAAAACAATCCTGATGTTAGCATACGAGCATAAGCAAAACGAATGCACTTGACAAGTATATCACATTCTCAGCAGTCCTTTGTACTCAAGTTCAGCATACTGGTACTCCAAATCACAACCAAATCCTACCAAAAAATGGCTGAAAGACCAGAAGACACACACAGGTACAAGGGAAGTACATCTCTGAGTCAAGCATGACTTCACTCTTCGCCATCCTTTAGCTGACAGAACTAAAATAGCCAGAGGTGGTTGGAAAACTATAAAGAGATTTGATTTTGTGGTATCATGGAAGAGTTCCAACATGAGGTACTTTCTCCTCTCTCTGTAACATCCATGCACCAGTATATTAACTGATCCAATGCTAAACTTTCATCATGTAAGCTATACACAAATATTAAAAACCATAGAAAATGCCTCAAGAAAGATAAACTGAATTAGCAATTAGATTTGGTCTTTACAGAGAATTTAGAAATTTCAAAAAACACCAAAACCAACACCAATGTCATCTACCCCAATTTCTACTCATTCAACAACCCAAACCCTACTAGCTGCCTTGGATCAGACTGATGAGAGGCCATCAAATAGTTTTGAGGAATCCACTTCCATCTTGGAAGACAAGGAAGTCGTAACTTCAAATATGACTGAGTTCCACTTTAACAAAAAGACCACCCAATTCTACTGCTCTACCATCCATTTGTTCAAGTCATGTTTAAAGAAAACTGATTAAAAAAAAAAGGCAGGAATGAAAGCTGAAAACTCCATTTAGTCTTTTCTAATATGCCAAAACCATATGCCTTTCAATCACACATGGCACAAACCAGATTTCAAGTACCACCTGTTCTAACTGCTGATTTACATAAACCAGAATCAGCATTTGTTTGCCTCTTTAGAGGTGACAACTGGCTACACTAAGCCCTCTCGAGTAGCCAGCCCGACTGAAAAAGAAGTCATTCAGATGCGGATGCCTGGTTTAAGGTGCATAGTTGTTTCCCATAGAGAGAAATCCATTTTTTTAAACATTACACATATTTTATCAGCTGGGACTTGACAGGCGAGAAGTTCTGAAAAAAACCCACTGTATTTTCAGTTATGTTGGAAGTTGTCTCCTAGACACCTCCAGTACCATTTATGGTCTGAAAATGTCCCCACTCTGCTCCAAATCAAACTGCTACAGCTTAAACATGAAAGATTAATCAGAACAGCTTTTATACAAGGTTTTATACAAAACCTTTAAACTATACTATATATACTATAAAATATTACTGCCTATCCTACCACAAAACATGACAGGAGAAGAGAGGAAGACACCTCTACTGAAGGACACCTTCATTCCCTCTCTCTTTTATCTCTTCACCACGGGGATTCACCAGCTCATCAGAAGTCCTATCTGAGCACAGTTCTTTTGATTTGACGTTGTTCAGTTTATGTCGCACTAATTTTTCAAAGACATTTACAGTCATTGTAGTAGCTTGCAATATTCAAGATGTATAAGGAACCTGAACCATTTCAAAAAGTTTGGAAAGAAATATTATGAAGAAAAAACATACTTTCAAACCTACTGAGGAATTTGTAAACCAGGCTCCATGTTATCATATTTCATTGTAGCAAGAGAGCATTGACACATTATTTGACATTTACACTAATTACCAACACTCAGGCCAAATCCATCTAAACAAAGCCTTTCATCACCTTCAGATGAGCAGCACTGATTATGATGAAGTGCAGTTAAACTGTTTCCATACAGTGCTTAAACACAAGCTGAATCACATACCAGCAGACCTTATCAAATGTAATTTTTCTCAAATATTTTAAGTTTATCTACATGGGACAGTCTCTCTCTGCTCCCTTAGTACTTAAGAGTCTCTCTTGAGGCACAGAACTATTACATGGGAAAAAAAGGGGGAAGGGGAGAGAGGGAGACCAACATAAAATCACAGAAAATGGTCTGCTCTCAGTGTCCTCATTTAAAAGAGAGCATAACATACTTTCTAAAGACCATATTTGGCAGCTAGTGAGCAGACTGCACATTCAAGCTCTGCCAACTGCAGTTCTGGAGAACTAAGACCAAGAAACAAAAACCACCCAGTGGGTATCAACATAAAATGGTGGCCTGGGTATCTATTATTATATGCAGAGAATATTTTGGTATTTATTTTTAACGAAGCAACCATGACTAATGGATCACTACTCAACAAAAGAAAACAAATGCAGATTTAATAAGCCTGAATGGCAAATGGCAGAAGAGTATAAACAAGTCATACCAAAGGGCATGACCATACTACAAAGAAAGGCTTCATTTCCAAATTCTCAGCAGCATTATTTTAATTTTTTTCCCCTGCAGGAAGGTCTTCAGAAAAAAAGTGTTCTCTTATAGTCCACAAGGGACACTGGAAGTTTTGCCAAGTGTAGAAGTTTACATGGACAGTATCCTCACAAAAACAAGTAGATTACTTGGGCTCAAAAATATTTCTGTTCTGCAGAAACAGCTTCTTCCTAATGAGCCTGACAGAAACCTTTCATATGCATCCAATGAAAAGGCAAACCCTGATAGAAAAGTACATAGCCAAAAGTAAATAAAGTGCAGTCTGTAAGAAACATTCTGCCTTTTCTATTCCTATTGCAGTTCTAGTCTTTTTTATCTCACTAAATATTATTAAAATAATCTTCAGACTCAACACAGCTGCTTACCCTCAGTTATGAAAATATTTTATGATAAATACCCTCCACTTACCAGAAAGGGGACCAAAACTACAGAGACCAAAAACTGTTTGGACAAAATCACCTGAAAATGTAATACAGGATTAAAGAACAAAAAGGTAACACAGCGGGTATAAATACTCATGCAAATTCCTGCCTTCAGACAGATGGCCTCAGGATTTTTTTTTTAATAGGAAACAAATCCATGAATCTTCCCCTCAAGAGCTCCAATAATTCAGCAGTGGGAAGCCTCAAAACAGGCAGGGCAATGTTTCAGCAGAGTTCTCCTCTTCTGCTCTCCCAGCCAGGTTCAGTAACTCTGATGAGAGATCAGGTCACTGTGGGAAGAGCACAACTTGTAAATCCCACCAGCTCAGTGGTGTGCACCTTTCTAGAGAAAACACCTGCCTGAAGTCATCCCGGGAAGTTCATCACCAGGGAAGTCTGTCAGCATCTAAGTCATTTTGCATGCAGATCCTAACTGTGTCAGTTTAAAGCTTACCAAGTTTGGTAGGAACAGAACTGAACTCTAAATGACAAGGAGGAGGCAGACAAGTGCCTAATGAGCCCGAGAATTTGTGGTTTGCTGATAGCTGACCCAATAAAATTGGGACCACTAATAAGCTGTGCTTGACAAAAGTTTTTTTCTTGTCCCACAACTTGACACATTTCTTTAATAAAACATGAACTTCTGAGGCTCCAGGACAGAGTCTACCAAAGTGAAGCACTTTTCCAGTTTCTTATTTCAGCAAGGCTATAGCCCCCAGCAGTTTCAAAATGAACAAGAATTTGATACTGCTAATTCTCTATGAAAAAGCTGTTGCTTCTTGATACTGAGGTCTTCCCAGCACCACACAAACCAGAACCCTGCACAAAGAAGACCTCATCTAATTAAAATTATTAAACTCAAGTTTTAATTCACTATAATCATTGCATTCTGCCAGTTTTACAAAGCTATCTAATCAACACCACAGTAATACTTCTAAGAGGTACGACTGGCAGCTAAGTTATGTATAAGGAAAAAGAGGGATCATGCAAAGCTGAGCACATCCCAGTGGCCACATGGCTGTACCTTCCGTTCACAACATTTAAAGAGGCACAATACCTGCACAATGGGTTCTTTCATTGCTTCTTTCAGTGGAGGGAGGGTAGAAAGAAAGTTCTAAAACTGATTCGAAGTTTTTAACATAACCTCTGATTATGGTTATGGTGTGCAAAAGTAAAAGACAATTGCCACATCAAGAGCAGCAAAAGCTGTAGTAGTTTCATAATATCATATTCCAAATACAGTTCCAAACTGACACATAAATCCAAAGCCACAATCCTCAATCAAATAACTAATCAACAATAACTAAGTCCCATGAATGCAGTTAACTAAATGCTAACAAAGTAAAATTTACATAAATAAGTTTTTCTCCAAGTTCTGATTTTGACTGCAATATACTACACCATGAAAACAACTCATATTGCCAGAAGCCAAAATAGTAAACAGAAAAAGTCTTCAAAGAAAAAAAAATTACATCTTAAGTTCCTTTTTTACCAAAATTAGAAATTTTAACATTTAACACATTTTTTTCTGCCACAGGGGGAAAGCTGCATGAACTTCTACCCTATATGCTCCAAAACCAGTATGTTACTTTTTAAATTACAAAATGAGAAGAGCAAACACATCAGTTGTTTTGTTAAGTTTCTAATCAGCTGTCTGCAGATGACTCCCCCTCTATTTTCATAAAGTGCAATTGTTGTTGGCTTGCCATACTTAATTTTTTTATTCTCCCAGAAAGTCACTTCAAATCTCTATGCTTCTTGAAGTTAGAAGCTCACATCCTCTTTTTAATCTTCTGGCGTCTATCAGCCTGAAAAACTATCTTCCAAACCAGCTACAGAATACATATAAGCCAATTCACACACCATGACAAAACCTAGGCACCTTTCTGTCTGTTTGGTAGTGCTGAAGGAAAAAAAAAATTAAGGCAATGACTGAGCCTATGTTGCAACCATTTTAAATGTATGCTACATGTACAAAAGCAGGGGGAAATAAAAACTACATCACTTACATTTAGATGAATTGTAAGATCTATTGAAGATTCAGAAAACATCCTATAACGAAGAAACGCTACAGCACTAAGGAGGCCGATCAAAACAGTGCAGCAGGTAATAAATGTTACCTATCATAAGGAACCTAAAGCTACTGTCTCAACAACTTCTGCATTTGAGTTCATTTTGTTCCTGCAAAAAGGTATGATGAGACCCTCAAATATACTTGACACTGCCAATCACTCTTTGAGCTGCAGTATCTAGGTTCAGTTGTCTTACATGTGAGCAATAAACACACTCTAAAAACAAAAACACCACTTAAATTTCAATAATTTAGGACCCAAAATAGCAATAAGCACATACTTTCATAACTTATATTAAAAAACATTTGCATCAGCAGGTTCAGATCCTTCCCAGCAATAGATCAGACAAGAACAAATCTTAGCAGAGATCCTCCAGAGATGCTCAAAAGGAACTGGGAGCACCTTTTGCAATTTCACAAGCCAGAGTTCCTTCCGGTGTGTTTCTCTTTTAGCAACCACCTTTTCAGAGACAAAAGGTCACCCTTTACAAAGAAATCATACTAGTTGGTTCTTTAATTATGGTGCAATAATGGGAACAAGTCCCACAAACCTAAGAGCTGTTAGTGTTACCAGATACAGACATTTAAACTACCAGCTCTTATACCTAGTCCTTCTGGTGATGTTTCAGTCAAAAAAAGAAAGTTGAGATGTTCATTAGCTTGGTACAAGTTCATCTTTAGCAGTTTCATAGGCTCTCTGTGCCAGACTGGTCTGCAGAGAGTGAAATAAGCTACTGCAGTCAGCTGTGCACACCAGCAGTCCAGCAGACTGCAGTATTTAGACCATTTTTAGCCAGACATAGACATCTCCCAGCAAATTTCTTCATTCTCCTTGACCACAGGACCCATAACACTCCACTGAGACACAAGAACACCACAACGCTGAGAAACTCAAACAGCCCTACCCCCATTTCCACCAGCTCCCCAGACACAAAAGGAGATGGCAAGTAGCTGTTAACAGCAACAAACAGGGAGGGCAAGCAGCTGTGTGGAATCATCCCCAGAAAGCTATGGTTGTTCAAGGCTGGGTAAGGAAGGAAACAGATGGGCCTACTAATGTCTCATTTTTCTGATTTAGTCCCATGAATGCCCAGCTGAAAAGGCACTTGCAGGCATTAACACACTAGGAAGCACAGCAAGCGTTTGAGCAAGCTCGTCTACATACACGTTCAAGGAGTTCTGTGAGGAAATCAAGAGGCAGAAGAAATTGTGTATGCTGTCAGCACAGCCTCATGCACTGCTTCTCCTCCTTCCTCCTCATGGTGAAGAAATACATGCATTAGGCGGTCCACCAATACTCACACGCATGTCTTTACACAAACCCATGTATATATGAGAGCAGCACTAAGAACTATTTGATTTGAATATTTGATACTGCTCATTAGCTTTCCTGGAAAAGAGTTACAAACTCCTCGTTTCTGGTCCAGTCCTTTCTGTCCTATCCACAAGTAATACAACAATATTTACTGTGGGGCACAAACTATCTATCAACTCCACGAGAAAACCGTAAAGCATAAACCTTCTAAGGATTACAACTAACTAGGGAAGAGAGATAACTCAAGGTTTTGTAGCACCACCTTTAGCTGGAAGAGATGCAGCCTACCACATGAGGAGGAGGACTACTACTATTTCCAGAGAAAAATTATGGTCACATCACTACACTGTGATACATTCTGAAGATCAACACAACGCTAAAATATGCTTGCCAAATACTCCTAGAAAGGTTAAGGAACAACTGAAAAATGAAATTATTGCAAAGAAAATTGTACAGTACTTCCACCAAAAGAAAGCTGGCCATGATTTTTTCAGTTATGAAAAGTCCCCTTTTGTACTTGAGGGAAAAAAAAAAGAACAAAAAACTAAGCAAAAAAACAAAACAAACAAACAAAACCCCCAACAAGTGCTTTGAAAAATTATTTCCTTATTTCTATGAGCCTTTAAAACCAAGTTGCATTTTGCGGTGATTTATGAAGCCACTGCTTGAGGTAAATATTTCTAAATTTTTTATCACTTTTTAAATCTGAAATGCGTACAAATATGAAGCATGTACATACTGTGTGAATCTAAACAGAGTACCAAGAAGAACTGCCACTCCTTATGAAAATAGGAGGAAAGCTCATTTCTTCAGTACATTTCTAAATGCATGAGTGATTTTCCACACATGAATGACTCCCGCTTGGTTATCAAATTAAATTCAAGGGAAAAGTCAGTCTTCTCTGTAACCAGCAGAGGGAAGAAAAAAAGAACCCAACAAAACAAAAACAACCTTCATTATTTTCTTGCTACTTGATACACAATTTGTAATGTATGGATATTACGAGGTTAGTGAGACAGAACCACCTTTTGTAGACAATCTTCAGGTCTCTCCATTCCAGGAAGCTGCACATTTTCGGTTTGCGGGCTAACACAGTTTGAACAAGTTCCCTTGTGATTTTCTTCTTTTCTTTGTCAGATAATGGGACATACCACTTCTGGAGTCTCAGTTTCCCCTGGCGACTAAAAAGCAACATAAACTGCATCTGTTGAGTTGGAAGGAGGGGAAAAAAGAAAAGCATTAATCTCAGTGTCCGAGTTGCGGAAAGATCTCTCTGAGAAAAACCAAACAAGAAGCAAGACAGACATCCAAAACCCTAATTACATTATGTATTTCTATAGCGCTGGCAGATGTTACACAAGATTTAGTAGTAGCAATGATACAAAGGATTCTGCTGAACAAGGTCAGTGAAGCCAAAGGCAGAAGAAAGCGCACACAAGTTTGAGAAAGGGGTGTCAGAACCATCGGCTGGCGAGTGAACATACCCCAATTTCAGACCAGCCACGTCCAGCACCAGCATCGTTTCATCTGCGTTTTCTACCCAAAATTATAGAAAAACAGCACGGCAGACTCATCCAATACCCAACCTCATTTCCAATTCACCGGATCAGAGCCTTACAGGAGCAATTTGCACTTAAAATCTTTCTGAAAAGCCTCGGAATACTTTAAAAGACATCAAACCTCCCAGCGGAGAGTCCTATGGCACAGAAAAACCCAGTCTTTTCCCTCGTTACACAAAAGGAGAGATTAAGCGCTTTCCCTGCGGTCCTATGTTCCAGGTCTCGCTTCCTCTACAGGAGTGATGTTGCAATTATATTTTAAGAGGAACTTGTCGGGCTGTGTTTTCCAGCAGCCGTAACATTAAATGAAATGGCTTGGGCTTTTTTCTTTTGCCAATTTGTTCGAAGTTGTATCGGGCTGGGGAAGTTTCCCAGGCAATATGACAAACGTGAAATACGATGCGAAAGCCCAGCCTGGTCCCGGGTGACAAGCGTGAGCAGCGCCAGCCGCGACGAGCGGCGGCCGCGCCCGCAGCGGCTCCGCGGTGCCAGGGCGGGGGCAGAGCCCCGCAGCCCCCGCAGCCTCCCGACATCCCGCCTCGCCTCCCCGCCGGCCCCAGCACCGCCCCGGCTCCCCCCTCGCGGAGCGGGCGGCTCGGGAGGCGAGCCCGGCTCCGAGCGGCTGTGCTCACCGTGCCCGGGGGATAGCGGAGCTGAGGCGGAGGAGAAGGAGGAACCTCTGCCCAGACCGGCACCCCCGGTGCTGCCGCCGCGGCCGCCGAGCGGGACTGAGGGAAGGGTCGGGAGGGGACGGGAGATGCCGCCGCCGCGAGCGCGCGCGCGCCTCAACGGCCGCCCCCCTCGGGCAGGTCAGGGGCGGGGCCGAGACCGCGGGGGGCGGGGCCGGGATGGAGGGGGCGGGGCCCGAGCCCCTCGGAACAAAACTTTATCAGCTGCCGCGGAGCGGGGACCGGAGCGAGCTCGGTCGTCACCCAATCGGAGAGCTCAGCGCTCGGGCGGGAAGGAGGAGCGACGCGGTTCTGGACCAATGAGAGGCAGGAATAGACGGGGAAGGAGGAGCTGCTGTTGGCGGTAGGAGGGGCTGGAGCAAGGAGGGGTCAGGCGGGGTTTAGATGCCCTAATCCGCGTGGCCTGAATTGCGATAGGGCAGCGGCCGGCGAGGCAACAGCCAACCAGGCGGCGCAGTGCAGATAGCGGTCCCGGAGCAGCCAATGGGCTGGCGCGGCACGGAGCCGGGGAAATGACATCAGTCAATCAGGCCCCCGGAGACTGAGGCTCCTCCCCCGGCCCCGCCAGCCCCGAGCCGGGAGGGGGGTAAGGGAGGGGCGGCCGAGCGGCGCATGCGCCCTGCGGTGTTTGCTTCCAGCACGTGCGCGCCCGGGGGGCGGGGAGGGAGAGGGGCGGAGGCTGAAGGCGCGCGCGCCGGGCGGGATCGGCGGGATTGCGTGTGAGGAGATTGAGTTTGTGAGGGGATTGTCCTCCTGAGGGGACCGACCCTGTGAGGGGATTGTCCTCCTGAGGGGATTGTCCCCCTGAGGGGACGGATCCTGTGAGGGGATTGTCCTCCTGAGGGGACGGACCCTGTGAGGGGATTGTCCTCCTGAGGGGACCGACCCTGTGAGGGGATTGTCCTCCTGAGGGGACGGACCCTGTGAGGGGATTGTCCTCCTGAGGGGACGGACCCTGTGAGGGGATTGTCACTGCAAGGGGAAGTTTTTCCTCCTAAAGTCACCTTGATTGCGAGCCGCAATTAGATTGGCAGGACCAGCCGCCGACATGAGCTTAGCGGTGTTGTGTTTCATTATTACTTAGTTTTAAAATTATCATTCATGTGTATCTACAGAGGCTGTGCGTTATGAAACAGCTCCGTTTGGGCGGTGGGTTGGTTGGCTGGTTTTGGTGTGGTTTGGTGTCAAAATGCTAGTGGAGGTGGGCTGAAAACATTGAAAGAAACAGAGCGGTGTCTCTGCAAGCCGAAGTCGGAGCACCTTATTGAAAAAAAAAAAAAAAAAATATTTTCAAACACTAAAGTTCTCAGAATCGTCGCTGCTCACCACCACCCCCAGCACTGCATGAACAGCAAAGCTGCCCTGAGCGGGCTGATGCGATAATGGTGTGACAGTGACCGACAGAACCCGGGAAAGGGTCGTGCTCCCAAAGCAGCTCTCCGTCAGGAGCAGCTCACTGCGCCTCAGGATGTGTCACGCTTTTATTACTTTCTATTATTGACACTTTAAATAAGCCCTCATTCTTCTGGCAACGAAACGGCTATGGCAGCAGAAACGGGCTGGAAATGCTTTTGTGTAAAAATGTGCACGGTCTGAAAGAAAAGACAATTTTTCTGGCGTTTCAAGGAATGCTATAGTCAATTGTACTTGAGAAAACTGCAGATATATTCCTGATTTTATAGAAGAGGTTGTAATTTTAAGAGTGAAGTGGCACGAGGACAAGGAGGCATATGTGAAACCAAGCTGAATGGATCAGGCAATTGTAGTATTAGAGGTCATGTAGAAAATGAGAGCTGCTGTTGTAGGGGCTTGTTCCTGTCACATTTAATGTTCGTTGAGCAGCTGTCCCGTTCTCATGTTAACCTGCCTTTCATCAAGCACAGGAACAGTTGTGCGTGGATCTGTTATCTCAGAGAGTCTGCCCTTACACCAGGGTGTTACTTTGTCCTCAGCAGTTGCCAGGCTTTGCATTTCTGCTTGTTTTCTGTAAGGTTATTCCGTGGATTAAAATCCCCTGTTTTTCAAAAACCTCTCATAAACAATCTGTCTCCTAATCAGCACTTTGCTCATCTTTGAATTCAGAATCGTGCATGTGATGATTCTCTGAGTGCATGTACACTTCAGGGGCTTTGAGACCTTCTAAATCTTAATTTAAGCCAACAACCAACTTTTATTTCTTGTCATCTGTGCAACTTCCAGTTTATTAGCATCATTATGGTAATGGGAGCTCCAAAATGAATTTCTGAAGGAGTTACACCAGACCTGTGTTATGATTTGTCACTTCCCAGCTCAGTGAAATATTTCTGCATATGGATCAAACCATTCATTTTGCAAACACATAGTTGATTGAAATCAAACTACCCAGATGGTTCAAGAAATGTCTGTGTTTTGTTTTGGTGGCTTAATGTCTTGAAGCTTCAGCGTCAGTTTCTTTTTTTTTTTTCTTTTTTTCTTTTTTTTTTTTTCTTTTTTTTTTTTTTTTTGCCAGATTTTACTCCTCATTTGTAGTGTATAATTTCATACAGTGATACAAGGGCAATTGTTCCACTACTTTTCTCCCTTCTCTCTTGTCTGGATTTCTTCAGACTGTAACCTAAAGCTTCTTCCTTACATCTCCTGGGCAGAATCACTCTGCTTTGTGCAGTTTCAGGTAATAAGGCATGTGAGACCAGTGCTACATGGTGGAAGCACTGGTGGAAACTCTAGCCAGGTCCAACTTGGCTTCCACAACTCTGTCTTCCACAGCCTTTCCTGCCTCCTCATCCCTATATTTCAATGTTCTCAAGCCTGCGGGATTGCCACTCATATAAACATTCCTTAACACATTCCTCTCAAAATGACCCTGCTTATTTTAAGCAGTTCAAGGCATGATTCCATGTCCATTTCAGATCATCTAAACACCAGCTTCTGCCCTCTCCTTCCATTCCCACTGTGTTCCTATCTCTTCTCCTATGCTGGCACTTTGCTGCATCTCATTGCCAACAAGGCTGGTTTTGGCTGCACAGGTGACTGAGAGAGTTGGCTTCAGGACTGAGCACCTGTGTTGGAGGACAGTGGCACAGGTAAAGCTGTTTGTGCTGTTTCCTTCAGGAACTTCAGAAGACTTGCTGTTCCTTTTTTTTTTTTTTTTTTTTTTTCAGTGTTACAATTTGCACTAATTTTCCCTCTTAATATCGACTCCATCATTTGTTCCAGTATGAAATTATTATGTCACTTACTCATTGAATTAGCAATGCACTGAACTAGCTCTAATTATCAAATTGATAAAGATATATATGATGCTTGCAACAATAATATGCCTTTGAGTATTCCACAAACCCATGACAGTGCGAATGTCAATGCAGTCTAATTTTAGACATGACACAGTGAGTCTTCTGTTCATTAGCTCTTGTTCATTGTCTTATATCCAGCTTGATGATAATCCCCTGATTTATTTTAGATGGATTTTTTTTAGCTGCTATAGTTGTAGAATCCTTTGTGTAACTGTAGAATCCTTTGTATTCCATTTTAACTGTAAGGCAAGTCTTTGGGGGATATGTTCATTGACCATAAGACATTTGAGGTCCTCAGCCAGGAGTTTGCTTTGTAAGTTATTTCCAGCATGACTTGAGACACAGAAGAGAACTGCCTGGAGCTGGGGAGAGAGGCAGGAAGGAAGCTTACATCAAACAAGAGTAAATTTGCTTGGGTTTGACTGGTATGGTTTATGTCGATTTTGGTGTGTTTATTTGCTTTTAGTTAATTAGACTATAGTTGTTTTGTCTGGAATAGTGGATCTTATACAAAAATTAGTAAGACCAACCTCCTGGCGTTTGGCACTTCATGCATGTTGTTATTGCCAAATCTGAAGCTCGTAAAATAATTCTGTTGTGTTTTCACTCTCAGCCAAAATGATGGGTAACATGAACTTTATAACATGAACTATTCATTAATTCCAATGGAAATTTTGCGTACTAATTTTTTACATTTTTTTTCCTTCACACAGTATTTAGTAAAAAAGGAGGTTGCTCCTGTTTCCTTTTCAGCCATCTCAGCACCCTACAGAGAAGGACAGCATTCTTTAAGAGTACATGCTGTGTTTTTGCAGTCCTCTACTGAAGTAGGGCATGGATGTGTGGGTAAGACTCATTTTACTGTTAATTTATCTTCTTGATGCTCAATATCAGGCTACATTTTCATTGACTGAATAACTGTGGAGTCATTATGAAGGCAATAAGAACTGAGTTACTACCCTTGGAAGTGATTACTGCTGGATTTTTGCCTCTTAAGCCTCCAAACAGGATGTTACGTTACTGTATGCAATTCCCTTCCCTGATGTGCTGTCTGAGCATTGGCCAAGCTATCAGTGTCCCATTATGGTTCACACAGAACACTAATCCCAATGGAGCCAATGGAAACATAAATGAGACCACAAAGGACAGTTTTCACTGCTATGCTCCTTTTTTCTTTAACACGGAGCAATCCCTCTTGATGAAATACTATTATGTGCAATCTAGTAGCCTAATTGCCAGGTGCTATTAAATCATCAGATCATGGCTGATACCCTTACTCCTTTGTCTTTTCTTTGTAAAGGTTACAGGTTTGCCTGTCTTCTTTCTTTAAACACAGTTGGTTTTCAACAGACACATATGGCTCTCAGGAGCACAGATGTCAGGTCACATGTGTGATAGGCACAGCTCCAAAATGATCATCATGGAGGTTTATCCCTGAAGCTGTTTTCAGAGCTAAAGGAATAGTTTGAAGCTGAAGTGTGCAGCCTGGTTATGAGAATTACAGTCTAAATCATGCCTTACACATGTCCTTTGCTTTGGAAAATAAAAACATGCCTTTGAAAGTATCTGGATATGTAGAAATGAGGCAAGGGAGTATGGTAGATGCCAGTCAGTGAGGGCTTCCTCTTAGCTACTGTATTTATTATCCTCAGCCTGGTGCAAGACAAGGGAGCCATTTGAATAGGACACACACAAACCAGCTGGCAGCATTGACTGTGTTTGGCTAGTGAACAGATTTCTCTCTTACTTAGGTCATGTTCTTATCTTTTGCTTGTCCATGTTTATATTGGAGTAGTGCTCAGAGGCCCCAGAAGTGAAGAAAATAACTGCACTGCAGACATTTATGAGGAAGTTGTTATGACTGCTAATGCTTCTTCCAGCTCCACTACTACAAACTCTGCCATAGTGCAGCAAAGAACTGAACAGTTTCTGAAGGAAGTGTGTGAGGAAACCTGAATTTTTAGCCTCACAAGAAAGCGTCTGGGAGGAATGGAGAGGGGAAAGGAGAGGAGGCTGGGATTTCTGAGACTGCATTCAATGCTTTAAAGAGTTGTTCAATACTGCATCTCACGTATATCTTGCTCATCCTTTGGCAATCCTAAGAAAGCAATTGCTGCCACTGCCATTTCTGAAGGGGCTGAATGCTGCGCATTAATGGGCTTGCTGTAACCATCCCTTCATATGAAGGAGTATCTGGACAGACTTGTGCAGAACTACTCTATATTTCCCAGGATGAAGAATTTTTTTTTAATATACTGGGCCATGACTTTGGATAGGACACCTGGGAAGTCAGACATATTCAGAGGAAGACACTGCAACAGGTTTTATGGTACACAGTTTGGTCATCCCAAATCCACTGAAGTTCTCATTTAGGTTTCTATGTCTACTTCTGTCCTTGCTTTGAGACAGGCCTGACTGGTGATCTGTAAGGCCTCTTGATCTGTGTGTGGAGACTGATCTAACATACCTTAGGAGGTACTGCCTTTTGCACCAAGGAGATAATCCAGTTTCAAACTTCTGACTTTCCCAAATTGCCACATTGCTTTGTGTAGCCAGAAGATACAGACTTCCATAGTAAGTGTCCTAATTTTCAGCATATAGGAACTTTTCATGAAGACTTGGAAACTGCTCTGACTCCGAGATGGCAACCTGAAACCAGAATTTTTCGTGTTATAGTCAAACTCATAAATCTCCCAAACTTCCACACTGATTCTACAGTATTACACTAAGCTTTCATTTCACATCTTTCTGGAAGACTCAGTATAACTTCCTCTGTTGTTTGAAAGAAAATATACTGCATGTTCTGCCACTGCCATAAAGGGCTTGCACAATCTGTAAGATCTTCATTTACTGCCATTTTCTTCTTTGCCTGAAGTGTTTTAAGATGATGAAACTGAGACAGTCAAGGCCTGTAATCCATTTACTGTCTAGTTTTAAAGGCTCAAGAAGAATTTAAATGGTGAGTAGATATTGTGCTGGCTGTGTCCACTTGTGACAATTTTATCCATGTAAATTTTCATTCAAGCTGCCTAGACCGCCTCTATTGCCATGGCTTGTGAAGCCAATCTTTGCAGTACAACCTCGGCCTTCCACAAAGCTGCAGAACAGCAATGATAGAAAACATCTCTGCCAGGGGAATATGTGCATCATTTACCTGGGAACTCAAGGTTTTGACAGATTTTGAAGAACTAGAGTGCATATAGAATGAGTGTGATGAAGCTCAGCATAGTGTCTCATGGAATGGGAATGTGATTTTATAAACAAAATCTCCGTAAACTGTTGACTGTTTTCTTCTTACGCTTTCACACCGACAATACTGGGAAATACCAAAATGTGTGTGTTTAATTGGTCTGGCCAAGATCATGTGTTAAGGATGCTGTCTGCTATTCCTCATTGTGCCTCTGGGTTTCTTGGTTGGCAAGTGAACTAATTTTGAACTTGATTTTTATATTCTCTAAGAGGGAGTGGTGTTTGGGATACTTCGCCTCACTATATAGTTTCACTCTTCACAAAATAATGGATTTCATTAATGTGTGTTGCCTTTGTATATTTTTTGTCCCTGGACTTGTTCTTTGTCTTGTTTGACCTTATCTTTAGGTCAGTTTGTTCTTCCTCTCTGTCCACATAACTGTTTAACACATCCAACTGCTTCTTCCTGTACTTTCACACACAGACAAAGACACTTCGACTCTCACTCTGTTAATGCCAGTCTTAATACTTTTTTCAAATCATTGTAAAAGAAACAAGTAGCTTCTCCTACTTCCCTGAACACTTTGTTCAAGTGCAAGCCTCACTTTTTATTTAATCAGGATTTATTTAATGCAGCAAGATATCAAATACACATAGAAGACTGTCCCAGTAAGAAGGGACCCCATTTACTCTCTGACTTTAGGATTCTGTGCTGTTCCAGAGGGTCATTAGTGGAACTGAGCCAAAAGGACATTCAATTATTTGCTCAACTCTGAAAGGCCAGTGTTTCACAAGTACAGAGTATGCTATTAACAAGGATGAGTCCTTTGGCAATGTATCCTTTCTACTGCAAAATACTTGCAGTGTGGAACCCAAGACCCTTATTACAAATTCATAAATGATTTAAATGCATCCTGGCAGCTTTCAGAAGTATTGCAAGCATGTGGAAGTAAGAAAATAAATAAAAAGATTACTGGTTTGTTCAAAATAATACATCTGTGCTCATATTTGATCTAGTTTTCTAGTGGAAAAGGAATAACTGAAATTAAAAAAAAATGAAAAGGCATTTCTACTACATTACGTCTCACTAGTCGATTTAGAAGTCTTGTTCACGTAAGAGATAACTTAATATAGATCATCAATAAAAGAGAAAAGATGTCTAAAACAAGCACGGTCCTTGATGTGTTGGAGAAGTTGTAAAATCATGTTGTAACCTTAGCTACCCCTTGCCAGAAAGTAATATTCTAACAGAAAAATGTAACTTTCAAGACATCCTTTCTTATCTTCATAATATTTTAAACACTCCCCAAATTGTGGCTTTTGCTTAGAGCACTCTTAGCTTGGAGGCAGTTTTTGTTGCAGAGACAAAGGTATCAGAAAGGAAAGTGGATCTGAGAGTGAGCAGCATTTTTCCTTGGGGCAGTCTGGTGCAAAATGATAGTGACAGTCAACAAGTAACATTTATTGTGGTAGATGCTTGAAGAAGTATCCAATAGCTTATTTCTAGTACAGTTTTCATAATAATTTTTTTCCATCACACATCTGTTGTGGAAACAAAAGAGATACTATGATCACAAGCCAGAGAGGAAGCATTGAATAGGATGCATTGAAATGAGAAATGTTGTGTAAAACACAGTTGACCCTGATGTAAGGCCAAAACTAAAGATTCACACTTTCAAAATTCTGTGTCTTATTTCTATAGAGCCAATACAGCTGAGATTTGGACAGAGCTTCTAAATGCTTTAAAAACTCTTCCTTCTGTAAGGAGATCAAGTTTGTCCCACTTGCTCAGATTTGCAGAATAACTTGACATAAAGAAAGCTTAAAATTAATCTCTCTAACCAGTCTTCCATGAAGAATTCATAGTTTAACAGTTTGCTTTGACACTGATAAATAATATCAATAATCATCATCATCGTCTTCAGAATTACACATCTTCCCTCTCCATTCAGTCATGAGTAATTTGCATGGAGGGGTACCAAAGAACAGTGTAGTGAAATCACACCCAGGTAGCTAAACAGTCTGAAAAAAACAGGCCTGTGCATAAGCTACGGGTAAATTTAAAAAGGTTCTTCAGACAAGAGACCCATGCCTGAAACAGAGCAACAAGCCAGGAAATATTTAGCTTGGTTTATATTTATTTAGGAATGTTTGTAGCAGATGGTTACCAACATTTCATCAGTGTGGCTGTTTAAGCAACTTAAAAGCTGTAACAAACAGTCCAATTTATGTAGCAGCTCGCCTGCTTCAGCCCACTCTCACTTGCGTTACCCAGAATGGCTCCCATTACAATTCATCACAGCTAAGTAGCTGAAAAAGCAAATAGTGCAAAACCAGGAAAGCAGCATGGTTGTCCAAAGCTAGAGATCAGTGGTTTCCCCATCACAGGTGCCTGCTTTGAGAGATACTTCTGTGCACAACAGTTTTCAGATTTCTCACTCTCCTATGTACACAGTGTACCTGGGTTGCTATGGCTTGTGGAGACTACCTTAGGTGCTATTTAGGTATAATTTGGCTCACCATTTTCTCTTTAAGAGAGCACATGTAACAGATGAACTAAGCTAGTCTGCTCTTTCCCCACATTCCCCTCATTTCATACAACAGCTGAGGTGGCTTGGATGAGGTGATGGCTGACAGGTGAAGGTGGCTACTCAAATGGGTGTCCATTATATATATTGGTTAAAAAATACTGTCTGAAGAAAAGAGATGGAAGTGAGGGTCTCAGCTTAATTTTCCCCAAAGAAGGCCTTGCACCTAAGAATATTGCATTTAGAACTATCATATAGAATATACAGTTTTGTATACCTCCTAAGGAAACAGAGCAGAGCTGTTCTCTCTTAGATACCTTATTTGTTCACAATCAAGAATAAAGATTATCTCTTCATAGGCAGCTGGAAGGAATTACTTGTGATGCCAGTGTAGATAGAAGAAAATATCAATTTTATCACCGTGAAAAGGATGGACAGTATGAATAAACAGTGATTTAAAAATGGAAACAGGAATGCTTGCTTGGTAAACATTTATTGTGAGGCTGACCTTCCTGTTTCTTTTCTAGAAAGTGGTAAGGAAAAGGGTGGTCACTGGTTAAGTAGAACACCACTGCAGATGGCTCAGACTAGAGTATGCCACCATAATTTCACTGTCTGACTTGGCCTCGGGGGCTGCCTGGTGTCACAAACCCATGCTCAGCAAGAGCTCAAAGTGTGTGCACACATCAGTTTCTGAGAGAGTGTTACTGACTGTACAGTGCACTCAATTGTTCCTTCCTGGGAAAATTCTATCTACACTGACAATGTGCAGCATCACACAAACCAGGTGGAGTCTGAACTGGAAATTGTTGTAATTTATGCTGATTCATTTGATTAGGTTGAAATTACTAAGATGCTAATACTAAGATTACTAAGAATGAAAGATTTTTTTCCTTTTCTATCTTTCATTTACATGTGTGCTCAAAACAACTTTCATGAGAAAATCTCATGAAGTAGGAGTGACATGCTCTAAAAGATCCTTTCTGTGTGACTTGGCACATTCCACAGCAAGTTTCATTTAAGAACAAGGTGTGCATGTTTAGATCTGATGCTTGCCTACTGTACACTTTGCTCAGGTCCCCCCTCAGAGCTGAGGAGCTCTGGGCTTACACATTAGCCCAGCGTGGGAACATTTCCATGTCACAGCGTGACTGATGCTCCCATTGACTCGTTATTGCTGTACCCATTTGTGTGTACTGAAGCATTGAGCCAGTAGCTCTCTGTGTGCCAGGACCTGCCATTGTGCCACCCATGGGAGCCCTGGCATGCCTGGGAATGACAGGGCTGTGGGTCAGGGATGCAGGACTACTGCCACTGGCTTGCCTTGAACCCTCACTGCAGATCCACCCAGTCCTAGAAACAGACAGGCACTACTTTAGTTTTGGGTCTTAAAGCAGCTCCAGACTGAAATTGCCAGACTGAGGAGGGGATGATGGATGTGTGCATGCTGAAAACTGGCTGGGAGCCCTGAACAACTCTCCAGTGCAGACACTGGTGCTTTGGAGACTTTGGCAGCATCTCCACTTACCTTCTACAGAGTGCTGAATCATCCTGCTCAGCTGGGATGAGCAGCACTTGGCTAGGGGAGGGATGCCAGGACACCACTGTGCTAAGGGGGCTGTGCCTGACTGGGGCTCAGGGTGAGCTTTGAGGTTCAGGGTGAATTTTGGGGTTTGGGGCTCTTGGTTCCTGAGTGGGAGCACAGATGCTCTCCCACCCATGCAGGGCTGATGCCTCCAGAACTAGGCAGAGCCAGACGTGCAGGGTCCATATCAGAAAAAGGCAGATTCACCGGACACCAGGCAGGCAGACTTATGTGGTTTCTCTTTTCTCCCTTTGCTGCAGAGTGGAGCCAGTGCCTTGCCATCTCTTGGGAAGCAGAAGCTGTGGGGTTTGCTGCTGGTGGGTGCAGCCAGTGCTGTTAGACTTGTCTTAGAAGTTCCTAGTAATGATGTATTTAAAATACATCAGATTACATTTTCATTAGTGTTGCCACTTCTGGAGAGAGAGGAGTGCCGAGTGGTGATCATTATTATTACTTTAACAGATTGTGTCTGTGCATGGCTGCCTCCTGCCACTCTCAGTTCTGTGCTGTAAAGAGAGCCCTGGATTTAAATCCCAGTGGTGACCTTGTTTTCAGTTCAATGTTTTCAAAGCCCACAGAAACCTGGACCCAAATTATGAAATTTAGAAATAAATACAGAAGAGTTTTGCCTTATGGTTTGGTTTCTAGGTCTTTATAATCCATACAGGATTTTCATACAGGATATTCATATTCATTCCATACAGGATATTTTCATTTTTCTTTCCACAGTAGACTAAGATTTTAGTTACAGGAAATAGGGAAGGAAGGGGGGAAGAGGGCAGGAAAGAATAGAAGAAATGAAAAAAAGGATGGAAGAAGGGAAAGAAGACGAGAAGGAAAGAGAGAAAGGGGAAAATAGCAAGCAAGAAAAAGAAAAGAAAAATAATTTCTATAAAACAATGCCAGGAACTATACATTTTAGAAAAGTAACTGGCAAGATAATTTTCTTATAAAACCAGAGACAACAGTTTTGTCAGAACATGGCTCACTGAACAAATGTGAAAGGCAAAGTAAATGAATATATGTTATCTAGCAAATTATGGACATTAACAGGGTTGTAGAGCCATCCCATTCTCTCATCATTAATTCCATGGCTTGAATTAGGGAACTTGAGATTTCTTGTCTCTTCAGTACTCATGATTCTTAGAACTCACAGCAGTCTAGGTAATGGATCACACTGGTGTTGAATTTTATTTTATGAAATGAAATGAAATTAAATTAAATTAAATGAGAGCTGAGAATTCATATTTTTACACTTAAGTTTTACCTTTACTTTCTTGGCTATTGAATATGCATCTGCAGAAGGACAGAGTAGTTTGGGATCTCTGGTTTCCCTAGCTGGCTGAGGGTCACAGACATGATATCAGAAGTGGAGTGGGGAATCCAGGAATAATTGTTTGGGTGATGGTATGAAAGTACAAAAATTCTAGGGGAAGAGACAGTGCTCTCACCTTTGTCTGGATGCCCAACTTCCCTAAGACTTGTCCAGGCAGTTACCGGGGTCAGGATGAAATATGTCACAGATTGTTTGGAAAGTGTGGCTTTGAGTCCTTATGTTATGTAAATCCCTACATTCAGCAATTTAATTGGGATGTCCAAATTTGAACCAATGGCAAGTTTGGCCATGTCTTTAATTTATAATCCAAAATATTTGTCACAAATCTGGAGAAAATTACTCCAAACTTTGATCCTCAACACTGGGAACTGTTACCATGTAAATGCAATCTGTAGATTGGCCGTGGTGAGAGGTTTGTGATATGCATTGTTTCCATTTTAAACGTGTAGATAGAATGGATTTTGTAGTTGAAAGCCTGATAATTCTGTTATCCTTGCTTGTTTTTTTTAACACCATCTGTTCTTTCGAATTGGAAATTCTTGACAAATCATCTGAGCAAAAGCTTTATTTCTTCATGCAGTTGGGAAACCATTAGAATTACCAAAATCTGGTTGGGTAAAGAAATATGTTTATAAAATGATTGGTTTAAGTCCTTGTTGTCTGAGAAAATGACTTTTTAATGTACTGGCAGCTGTCTCCCTGTGGCATGTTTTCAGTTTAACAGTTTATGGTAGAGCCAGATCATTTGTTTCATAACTGTCTGTAGCATAACAAACAGCACTTTTAAATCTTCCATCAGCCCACACACCATATAAATGTTATCTGTCCCAAGTGGGATACTTTTCCAATCACTGTTTTCTTCATTGTGCCTGAAAAATGCTTAAATAATATGGTCACATGATAATCCTCTTTTAAGGCCTACAGAGTCATCTGAAACATTTGGATGTTTTTATTAGGTCATTTAAATTTAGGCAAGGAAGCTGCCCAGCATATTAATGCTGAGTAAATAAATAAATAAATTTGCTAAAGTAGTTTTATAATGCTTATTCAAATCCTACCTAGAAAAAAAAATGTTATTTTCTGGTCCCTAGACCTTCCAAAACCTAGTGTTTTAGGCACTGTGCAAATACAATCTGGATGCTTACAGGCTAAATCAAGGTTTCTATGAAATGACTTCATACTTTGCTTTCAATGATGAGGGCACTGGACTTCTTGGTCTCCTTCTTCGTTTTGTGTCCAGTGGTGTTCAGTGGACTCAGGCTGGTTTTGTGAATGCAGGTGTCTGCATAGTTAGCTGTCCATGCTTCCATCTCTTGGGCATCATACAGGAGATCCTCACCACCACTTTGGTGCAACACCTGCACCTCAGATTGAAAACTGCATTCTGAAAACTGCATTCTGAACACTGAAATGAAGTCACTGGAGTTGCAGCTGGAAGTGAAACAGAGAGAAGCTTTCTTCTTTTCCGTCTAAAGTGGTCTTTTGACATCATTTTATTTCCTTAACTGTATGTTGTGGACATGACAAAGCAGTCTCAGCATTGGATTAGTACTTCTGTTATTGGCAGTGTGGTGCTCCCTTTCCTTGTTCTGTAGGGAAAAGAGAAGATTATAGGTCAACTGATCTGTAGTACAATCTGATGCCACCAATACTCATTTCATAAGGGTTCCTTACATCCTTTTGAAGAGATGTTACTGATTTTACTAATTAATTAGATCCACTCATCGTGGAACCAGAGCAATCCTCAGGCACCTTAAGGCTTAAAGATGTTCTTTGATCATAACAATAGCATTTATACCATCTCCCAAATCTCATTCTTCTAATAAATTTTGCAGCTAAGTTAGGAAGGATCTACTGTAAGTAGAAAATTTTCTTGCTAACTACACAGTAAGTGTTGCCAGCCTCTGGGATATTTCTGAGATGCATCTGTGTCCATGATCTGTCCCCAGGCTGTACACATTTGGAACTGAAACACTTATTCTGTGTCACAATAATGTGCTTATGGACCATGTAAAAACAGAACAAATATTAAAACCTTTGCAAGTCTTCTATGACAAATGAACAGATGCATAAGGAGGGGAAAATACAAGCTCTCTCTAGGAAGAAGTGTCTGGATAAAACATCTGTAAAGGAAAATGTGTTTGGAGAGTGGCTTTTTAGGTGAGAAGCTGAAGTCCCATTAAATAAGTATATGTTTACAGGCTACTGCCATGGGCAGGAAGGGTGGTCTTCTGGTCTGTGGCTTCTCAGATTTTCACTATAATCTGTAACATACTGATGTGGTACCAATATGAAATGTGGAGTTACACAGGCAGGATGACCAATATTGTACTGTGCATTGCATATATTCCTTTCCTTTTCCCTTTCCTTTCCCTTCCCTTCCCTCACGTCTGACAATTCCCAAATCACACCTAACTCTGACCCAAGGTAAAGGCTGGATGTTATGACTGCCTTGGGCGCTGGGAGTTCTCATTGTACATAATGTTGGTTGTGTGCTTGTCACAACTCTGTAGGAGATTGCAGCATGTGGAGCCACATGAGAAGTTTGGGCATAAAGGGAGAGTCAAGAGGGCTCTCTTGACAGGAGTTATGATGAATGGGAAGATCTTTTAACCACAGAACTCGCCAGGAAGGCTGATGTTTAATGGCAAAAGAAGCATAATGGTCAGAAAAGGAGCTATGGGACTTGTGTGAATATCTTAGATAATCCAGTTTAAACTTGAAGACCTACTAAGTCAGGGAATTACATGTTGCATTTGTTATTTAATCTGTATCTTTGAATTATTTGTATAACCTTAGTGAAGATCCACTTATTTTGGAATCTGAGAAGCCTGCATGTATTATATTCTGTGTATGTAACATGTCTTTTAGAACATGGCCTCATATTATTGAACGTCTGGGAAAACATTCCATGTAAGCTATTTAAGCTGAAGTTGCACCTGTATTTACCTGCAGATACATTGCAGCTGTCATTGAACATTCTGTCAGTGGGAACCAGAGTGGAGGAGGGACACCAATTCATTGTTGCTGCTTGCTCTAGTCCAGGCACCAGAACTCCAGTGTGCTCCCAGATTTGGTAACAGAGGTGGAAGCAGGGGTAATCTTCAGGGCTAAACAGTTTTATTGTGAAATTCCAGCTCTCAAGTATTAGTAAATGGAGGAGGTGCTGGCAAGACCATGTGCAAAGATCTCAAATCTGGCTCATTTTTGCTTCCTCTCTGTCTTGGGAAGCTCAGACTCATGGTATGTAGGCAAAGCAGCCATGTTGTCCTGGGTTGACTATGATGCCTCTGTATCCCCAATCGTCTGTTCTGTGTGTGCTGTAGGTTGTGGTCTGTACCTTTAAGAGTGGTTCTGAGGGTGAGCAGGGAAGAAGACTCACGCAGTTTGTTTTTGAAAAGTGTTCACTCCTCCACATTACTTTTTCTGTTTTTTTTTTTTTTCTTTGTCTTCTTCCTCGGGATGGTGTGTTTGTCAGATACTCGGACAGCGACCGGGGAGAGGTTTTTTAACTTTTAGTTAGTTTAGCTAGCTGAGGCAAAGAAGCTTCCTGGACTGTTTTTCTCTCTTTTTCTTGGGACTGTTTAAGTCTGTTCTGGACTGAAAACTCAGAAAAGGATTGGGATCCGAAATCCGTGGCCCACTGGGGCCTGGACCTCGGCATTTTCCAGCACCAGAAAAGACTGAAACTAACTTCTGGCAAGAACCTCCTCAGTTTGCCTCTTTGGAGCAATGAGAGGTTTTGTTGTTTAATTTTTTTTTTCATTCCTCATGCTCGTGAGCATTTTGTTTATTAAATAAATAGTTTTTTCCACTTTTCTCTGAGGAAATTCTTTTTCCCAGACCGGCTTGGGGTGGGGCCGTTTGGGTTTGCTCCCCAGAGGAACCCCATTCAGAGGTTTCCTCCCAAATTTGACCTAAACCAGGACACATGTCTACCTGAGCAAGATTCAGTTCTGGGGAGTTCTCCCAGCATAGTGTCATTCAGTGTGAGCTTTTCTCCGAATGTCAGAGGTTTGGTGCAGCACAAGATGGAACATAATTCTCCTGGGTGAAAGCAGTGCTGAGGAGAAAGCTGAAATTAAGCCACAGTACTAGAAACAAAAATATTAATAATTCTGAGTACAATTTTCATAATTAATAAAAAATCCCCTTTGATTTGGTGTTTTAAATTGTGGAAGCTCTTGCAAGATGCTCTCAGCTTTGAAGTGTGTCCTTAAGTATTTTTTCATCTATTCAAGATGGCAGTGGAGTGTCGGGAATGTCACATTCTGTGTGTGCAGATGTGTAATGGCATTCATGAGCTTCTGTGATGACACAGGTTTTGTTGGAGCTCTCTGAGTATAACAAATCTCAAATAAGTGATTGTTCTGAGTAAATTGTCTACACTATTGTTTTCCCACTGCAAACAGAACAGATCCATTTTTAAACAGGCTGGATAAAAATTACACAGAATTCAATGGGGGAAAAAAGGATAATTTCAATTATATTTTGACTGATATTTCCTGAACTCTTGTCATAATTGTTTTTATTTTTTTTAATTGAATGGGTCTTTCTATTCAAGAACAGGCAAAGTTTTGGAAAGTGTTTCCTCTCATTAATAAATATGGGAATAATACACAATCATTCACTTAATGTTTTGTCTCTTACACAGCTACAGAAGGGGCAGAGCTTGGGAGAACTTTGATAAGGCATTTCTCCAAGCCACAGCTGAAGAGAGCTGGGCTTTTATTTCTTAGATTTCAGATTTTTAGATTCTTAGATTCAGATAATTGCAGCAGGATACTTGTCCAGTGCATTAGTGAAAGCCTTCAGCAGGACAAATGTGCTTCAGCAGTCAATATTCACGGTTGAGCAGATGAGCTGAAGCCTCAGTATTTTACTGGGGAACGTGGTGCTGTCTGCCTGATGAGCCATTGTGAGGGGTTCATGACCTCTCATGGTCCTTAGAGGGCCCATGTAAAATTTTTTGAAGAGGTGCTGTCAATCCAATACACAAGACAGCAGCCTGACTCCTGAAACTCACTGCAATTTCAGCCAGATGCAGTATTGACTTAGATTATGATTTACAGGACATTTACAAGATATTTCACATCAGAGCAAGCAGAACAGCAGCAGCAAGTAGGGCAGCATGCCCAAACAAGTTCTCATATATGTGCACCCTTAGAGGAACAGCCTTTGGAAGGACATGATTTACAAGATGCTCCCTTGCCCAAGGCTGCTGTTTTTGGGGATATCACAGGTCACTCTATCCACCTCTCAGCTCATCTGCTTTCTGTCCACCTGGCCCCACTCCCCTGCTCTTGGGGCTACCTGTAACCTCATCAGCACACAGAGGCATGACCCAGGCCAAGAGGGAGATTTCAGGCAGCTTCTGGCTAAGCAGGCAAGTGCTTCTTCCCTACCGTGCCCCTCATCCCATGGCTCCTGTTTAAACCCTAGCTGAAACCAGATGGTGGTGAATGTCCTGCTGCTGCTGCCATCAAGCAGAGGGTAGTCTGGAGGGAACATTGCTGCCTTTTCTCTCCCTCTGTTCTTGGGGGCACATTCCCCAAGGCACTGGGGTCCCTGAGGTACTGCTTCTGGTGCAGAGGGAAAAAATCAGGCAAAAACAAACATCTGAGGCCTGAGAGGACCCACACACATTTCTTTAATTAATCCAGTACTTTGAGACTGCAAAGGTTCTACTTAATAGGACACATAAGAAATAAAAGGCATTTATGTTTTAGAGCCTTCTGTTTTAAACTGCAGTGTCAGCTAAAATGTGTGTATTTTTAAATTTAGCTTTCTTACTACATCAATTCCAGAGCTAGTCACATTTTCCCTGTGGTAATATTACTAAAGTAATTCTCAGCTGAGCCCATAGCTTTGTGTCTCATCATTCTTTGATAACTGGAAACATACCACAGATATTATGCATGTACTGGAAATGAAAAATTATAGGAAAGGGTTGTCTCATCCATGACAGAGACAAAATATTTTCCTGGTAAGAACATCAGCCACAGACTGTCTTTTGGAGTAATTCACACTCAAAAGGTTCTCAAACCAGTTTTATCCACCTTCCCTTTAAAAGCCCCAAAGTGCCTGCATTATGTTAATGGTGGATTCAGACATTTTTTTTCTATTTCAATTACAGCAATTGAAAACATTAGATCACAACTACAGTTTGGGTGGGGTGAGAGGAAGATATGCTTGTTGCTTCACATTTCACTTCGTTCTCATGCCAGCCCTATTCTGGGCAGCACTATGAGCAAATGTCCTGTCTAAAATGGTTTTGTACTACTGAAATGCTTATCACTGCTTCATTTTGTTTTCAGCAATATTCCTGCCCATTGCTGGGTGTTCCTGTGAGAAGGAGATGCCATCTTGTGGTTGGATTTTCATCTCCCAAACCTGAGCTTGCTTTTCTGAGAAACTAGTTCAACTGTCTTGACAGCTTGAGAATGCAAAATAACTAAATCTGCATTTTTGGGTTTTATTATGAACTCAAGTCCTCCACTATGACTTACAGACTTTTACACTAAAAACTGGAGAGTTTCGAGGTAAAATCGCTTGCTATTAATCAACATGTAGAATCTGACATTTGGAGCTAATAATTTTTAAGTTACTGAAACAAAATGCTTATATGAGCAAATTCTTTTTTTTCCAAAGTTGGGTAAACATATTAATTTTGAGAAGTCTAATGATTTTGTGCAGCTGCTTGGAAAAAGATGGTGCAAGCATTATTCAAGAGAAAGATTATGTTTTCCATAATTTAGAATTATATAAATAGCAGTTAGGACTTCCTCATATTTTCCACATAGCTTCTCAACCTCAGGTATAAAGTGTGTTCTTTGAGTAGTAAGAATTCCATAAAGCAAAATCTGCCTGGAGTATAAAGTTTAGAGACTTTGGGAATATTTAAATACAGATTTTTGTCCAGTTGGTTATTCAAATGTTGCTCATAAAGTTAAATTCTATTGCTTTTGAGATGCTACTCCCAGTGCTGTGATATATTTTGTGCAGTATAAAGATGCACTTTCTTATTCCATCCTCTTCAGTAAATGAAGGAAAAGCCAAGGGTATGATTGCAGAAATCTACTGGTAATAGAGGATAACTGCTATCAAGTTTTCTTCACGAGGATTGTACCACGAGCTCTGTAGGCAAAGCAGTAGAGCCCTGATTATGTCAGAAACAGCTCCAGTCTCTAGAACAGCTGAGGAATGAAAGCAATAACATGGATACGATGCTGCTTTACCTCCCACTCCTTTGGGCTACAAGTTCAGTCCAGCTTGGTTCTAAAAACAGTTTACATCTTTTGGAGCTGGGTGTGGCTGTGCACAGTCTGTGGACAGACACTGCCTGTGTTGGGGCTATGGACTCAGGGGCATGCTGACCGTGGACACGTGTCTCTACTTAAAAATGACACTTGCCCAGAAAATTCCCTGGGAATCAGGGCCGCCTGCCGTGGGACAGCCCATGTTTGTGCCAGTTCACCATCTGGCAGGCAGATGGAGGTGGCTGTAGGCACACTGCCTGCTAGCCAGGGCCACCCTGCTGCCTTCACTGCCAGGCTGTGCCTGGAAGCAGCTCTGGGGAGCACTCACTCAGCCACAACGGGAGCCAGGGCAGGTTAGGGTAGACATTTCTGGTCCTGTGCTCAGGAACCTGCTTGGATTGACTAGGTGGACAAACATCAAGTAGTAGAGGAGCTATGTGTGCAGCCAGGGGAGGGATAGAGCAACACGGATTGTTATAGACTGTTTACTTGTTATTTGGTGTAATTTTGCGCATTGCACAAGAAAAGACCCTCATACCTGAGGAGCTTACAGGATGAGGGGAGAAAGGCAAAGACTCAGGGATGGAAATGCCATGACAGCTTTTGGCAGTAGAACCTGCAACCAGCTTCTGCTGGTGCCCCTGACCCAATCAGCATCTGGCCTCATGCCCCAACTGAGCAGAGGGATGCAGGAGGGTCTTGCCACTTCCATGTCATATCCACCTCCATGCTAGAAGGTGGGTGATCAAGGCAAGTTAGGAGAGTGGAGGAGTGGGATGCTCTCCCAGGGCAGACGTGTAATAGTACCAGACAACACATGCTGCCACATCTTAACTGGTATCAGTTTGTGGGGGAACATAACAAGGAAAAGTGTCAGTGTAAGCTGAGGATACAGTGAAGGAAGAGCCTCTATACTACTGCAAATTAATTTTTTTTTTTTTTTTGGCAGCAAAGAGGCTTTCATTCTCACTGCATTGCAATGAGGGCTTCAAAGCCCATTTAAGTGCCTGTTTGCCTTTCCTTTTACTCTGCATTGCAGCTGGCATCACCAAGGAAAACAGCATGCTCTGAATGCACATTAAGGCTTGGCCAGTGTATGTGTAAAGCAGAAGTGCTACAGCACCATTTCATAGCCAGCAGGCATCAGGATCAGAGAAGAAAGTGAAGGACATGATGGCAGTTCCATTTCTCCTGGGTGCATCCTCATCCATGTCAGCCAAGGCACAGCCATCAGTGCTCTGGGCTCTGCTCAGACACACCACATGGAAAGGGGTGGAACCAAAGGAAATGAAAACTGCCAGAGCTGGGTTATTGAGATCTGACTGACCTCTTTCCTCTGTAGAATTTCTCTATATCCACACGTATATTTTGAAAATTTTACCAAACAGGCATGAAATTTCGTACTGGATGCTGGGTTTTTCTCTCTCTCTCTCTCTCTTTTTTTTTTTTTTTTTTTTTTTTTTTAACTAGCTGCTACACTGATTGGTATTAGAAAAGAGAAGTGAAGAAATGCATTTTCAGTTTTTTTGCAAGTGATCCATTCCCCTCCTCCCTATAATTGTCAAATTTGACAAGTAGCAAATAGAGCAGCACGACATCCTGCCACTAGTCAGCTCGGGAACACACACTACTGCAAAGTCAGCATGATCAGGAACTGAAGTGTCTATAAAAATCAGGTGCATTTTTCATAGACTGTAGAGGTGAAAGCAACCCCAATATTTTTTCACTCTGATTTTCTGCATAAACAGGGCATAAAGCTGTTCTCTCCAACTGGATTACAGCCTGTTTCGAAAGACACTTAATTTCATTTTAGGAGCCTGTGCATTTCCCCTGGCAAATCATTCCAGCTGTTAATTACCTTATTTCAGGGAAGTTCTGTCCTATTTCAAGTCTGAGTTTATCCGGCAGAGTTCAGCTTCTAGCTACTGAATCCTGGTAACCTGCTGCCTGCAGGAAGTGCCAGGCTGAAGAAGCTGCACCATTTTCCCAGGGAAGAAGGGGAAATGTATGGGTGTTGCTCCTGTATCACTAAAAAGGCAAATGGGCAGCACCAGACAGTGCTGATAGCAGATTGAAATCTTATTAGAGTTTTCTTCCTCCTTTTTTCCCATTAATTCATACCTGTAAAAGTAACCCCCAAACAAGCACTTTTTCACATGTAGATATCTATCTAAAAAGATCGTAAGATCTCTCACCCTTTCTCAAACAAGCTGAATAACTCAGTTCTACAAATCCCTTCCTCATTCTGGATTCTTTTTTGTGTCCTTTTTTTTGAATCTCCCCTCTCCAACATCCTCCTTGGCAACATACTATTCTAGCAGGAACCTTACAATTGCCACATACAGAACCAATATAATCTTTCAGCCCCAGTCTGACATTTCTTTTTATGTTGATTTTTCTGGGTTACAGCCAGCACCAAGCCCTTCCCCAACTCACTGTTTTTGTGAGAAGCAGTCTTTTCCTTCAGCTGACACAGATACATGGACATATCTCCAACAGAGTGGATGCAAAGTCTCTCCAAAGACAGACCTGCCTTACAGCAGGGCGGCTGTCCCCAGGCCGGGCCTGAAGTTCTCCTCCTACTGTGATATCTTCAGTCTTTCCCTGGCTGGTCATGCAGAGCTGTGAGTGAAAGTCTTGGTCCCTGCTGGTCTCTAACAGGTTAAGCCTCTCAGATGTTTCTGCTGAAGTTTGTATTCCTGCTTCTCTCTGAATCCCAATACCAGGTCACTGATTATAAGTTCACACTTACACATTGATATTAGGAAGAAATTCATAACTGTGAGGATGGTAAGGCACTAGAACAAGCTGCCCAGAAAACTGTGGATGCCCCATCCCTGGAAGCGTTCAAGGCCAGGCTGGAAAGAGCTGGGAGTAACCTGATTTAGTGAAAGTTGTCCCTGCCAAGGGCAGGAGGGTTGGATTAAAGACCTTTAAAGATCCCTTCCAGCCCAAACCATTCTGTGATTCTATGATGTATGAAAAGTTGCACGAGCCATATTATGTGACCTAAGAAACTTTTAGCAGTCCAAAAATGGAGAGAAATACTTAATCTGGATGCTACCAGCACACAGCAGCCTGGAGAACCCACAGCCTCTCGCACCCAGACACCCACCACAGCTCTCAGAGGAGATTCCTTTGGCAAAATAACCTGTGTGAGTATAGTCACAGTTTTTACTAGACCCAGCCTTGCTTCCCTCCTTACAGTTTAGTTTGTAGAAGCTGGTCAGAATTATTTTACAACTTCAACAGCATGATAACAGGACGACACTAACAAGACACCACTGTAGCATCTCAGTAACTGTCTGAAGTGACACTCCTGGAAAGATTGAAATGGATAACCATTAATTGAAAACTCATGAAGCTATTAGCATCCTCCCACATGCTAGAACACACTTCTTGTTCCCACTAGTTAGATTGCTTGGGTAAAAAACGTGTCACAAACTAATTTTCAGATTATTTGTTACTTTTTAAAAGTATATTTTAAAAGAATTATCCAATAATGTTTATCTGCAGTGTTAAAACTGCTAAATGTGGAACACTGCTTACAAACTGGAAAATTTCCTGTTATTCCCACTTATTTTATGTTCTGAGAAAAAGCCTGACCATTTCAAATGTCAAATAGGCAACCACTTCTCTGATTTCACCTCAGAAGTATAACAAACACTGTCAGTTCTACCCAGACCTAGTATGTGAGGCTTGTCTCTCACTGTACCTGCTCGCAGTCCGAGCTAATCCTTTCCTAGCAGTTGTCTATTAATATTTAACAGGCTGCAATACTGACCAAATATGACCAAAACTGGCTCTTGTAAAGCCATCCTGTAGCTGGATTTTTTTTAACTTTCTAACACTTAATCATTGCCATTGTGAAATATTTTTGATTACTTAGAAACTCTGTCATGACCTTAATACATCTTTTGTAAAGAATTACTGCAGAAGTGGCAAGTTAATTTTGCAGTGTAAAATATGAAGACAGTACTGATATACTATTGGCAGAATTTATTCCCAAATAATTCTTCTACTAATATAAACATAATTTTATCCTTCTGTCATTATTAATTTATTTATTTCCCTTTTATTTGGATATTTTGTTTATTTAATTATTGTTTTCTATCACTCCTGAACAAACATAAGGTATTTTTATCTATAAATAAAATATTACCTGTATTCAGCAATTAATGGCAAGTAACACCATTAGGACTTTAAATCATAATCAAACATCAGAATTTATTTCTTGCAATAGACATGAACTAAAACTGAAGTAAAGAGAGTCTCAGACTACTTTTCCAATTTTAAATATAATTAAATGCTATATTCATGTCAGGATCATAATTTAAATACATTCTTTGGTTTTCCATTGTAAAAATTATAATCTCAGTAAATTTGCTTGGTAATGCTGCAGAAGCTCCCAAGTAGCTGTATCATAGGAATTGCACAGCATCCAAAATGACAGTGAAAAGAGAATCCCTCTATTCTTCATGGCATTTTCACAAAACCAAAAGGCATTTCAGTTTATCTGGTTGTCATTTTATGTGTCCTATGGGGAAAAAAAAAAAAAAAAAGGCAAATTAACTACACCATACATCTGTCTTCAGGTTTTTTTATGGAACCTGCAGCTGTGAAATCCAGTTCCTGAATATGACCTTTCTTTTTCTGTGTCCTTTCTCTTTTTCTGGTCTTTGAAGTGATGTGAATGATGTGAATAGGTTATTGCCTAGAAGTAATAGTACAAACAAAGGTGCAATTCCCCCCCTGCTGTTAGTGGGGAGCATGACTTTTCACTCTAGCCCTTATGGTGGAGGACAAAGGGTAGTGATGTGTATCTTTCTTTCTTCCACCCGCAGTTTATGGACCCCATGTGATGTCTAGATGGGAGAAGTGGAGTTCCCACTGTAGGATGTTTGGTCAAGAGAAAAAGGTGCCTTGTCTAGCTTCATTTGTGGAACCTTCCACTCCTCCTCACTGCTGCCAGATGCTGCCATAGGCAGCTCTGTCTCACTTGGAGATATGGTTGGAGGGCTGACTTCTTTTGACCAGGGAAGATGGGCAAGGTCTGAGGAGCCCTCTGGAAGGTGTGTGATAAAATCAAGGAGAGGAAAATGGTAGTGAAAAGTATAAATTGATCAATGTCTACCGTGTTCTACTGCTGGGGCAGCTGAGGGAGTCTTAGAGGCCACTGGTGGCTCTGGACCCATGCCCAGGGGGTCACTACTGTGGATCAGGAGTGTTGCAGCTGGGCTGAGAGATTCTCCATCAGCGAGGACGTTCACCCTGCTGGCAGCAGCTGAGGCTGGACAGGGCTGTAGCTGCACTGCAGGATGCACCTGCATTAGTTCAGCTGTGGGGGAGATGTCACAGCAAATATGCCAGCCCAGACACCCCTCAGCACAGCACTTCAGAGATCACAAAGTACTTTTGGGTTGCAGGGTCTGGATTTCCATGGAAAAATTGGAGGGTTGGTGCTGCTTCAGGAGTTCAGTCAATGTGTCACAGCCACGGATGTGCTTTCAGTTTACAAACCTGGGCTGGGGTTGGAAATATGGCCCATACAAGGTGGGTGTAACATAGGCACCAGGTCCTCAGCATAAATGTTTCACTCTAGACACCTGTGCCTATTGATCACAGTACTTACTGATACAAAAACCTTATGGAAGAGTGCCTCATCCTCCTGCCTGCCCACCCCAGCCCTTGCTGTCTCTGCCAGTCAAGGCCTGAGCTTTGACTGGATGCCTGAGACAGCCTGGGTCAAGGCTGAGAACATGGGTAATATTTTGTCTTGAGCTGAACTGCTTGTTTGGCAGGACAGAGAGTGCAGCCCTGAACACAGGAAAGAATGGCTCAATACTGGGGAAGGGCAATCATCAGATTAGGGTTACTGAGAGTTTGCAGAAACAGCTTTTTCCTGTCAGCCTGACAAGAAGCTGTAATGTACTTCCAAGACACCTTTTCACATCAGCCTCCTTTCTCTCATTTAGTCCAATTAGTAGGAGTTTTTTAGGTCAAGTCAGTCAATTTAAGAAAAATAAAAACACCATTGACAACTGACTCTTGAAGCTCGATAGCTGTGCAAAGGTTGCTCAGTAAGAGTAGGTATTATATTCCTCATTTTTCTTCTGTGACCTGGCCCCATGATCCATTCATGAGGGCAAAAGTATTTTAATAGATTAAGTGGAACCTCTGCCAGCTTTTTGGATTGATATAATTTGTGGTTGATGAACTCTTGTTCATCATGATCGAATTCTGTAATAGGTTCTTCCACAAGCTGCTATTGGGGAAAACTTGCCAAGTCTGAATTATTTTTTCTTGGGGCTTTTCTGTGCTTCTAAACCCCTGGAGGAAGCTTTAAAGGTTATCAGAGAGACCTCAGGAAATAATTACTGTTTCTCAAAGGATACCCTCTGCATGGCATCTTCCTGGGTCACTCAGTGAAATTGTTGAAGGCATAAAATCCAGTTATTTTAAAGTATCTCCCAATAGACAATTCCACATGCTATGATTATGAACTGAGGTAAAAGAAAAGGTGTCTGTTACAGTGATGACCTTGCCTAGTTGACTAAAGCTATTTATTTCCTTTAATTTTTTTGATTATTAAATCTGTTTGATGTGGAAATCAGGGTTGAAATATTTCCCCATCAACTTTCTAAAAATCAGGCAAACTTACATCTTTCCAGCACAGCTGGAAACAAAATTGGGATGATATGAAAAATGACACAAGTAAAGGATTTTCTAGAAAGGTTTTGTACAGATAAAGGCCTATTGATTAAGTGATATTTGTGTAGAAATCTTACTAGAAATGGCAGCAATTATAGTTAGAGATCATCAATGCTTCTAAGATCTTCACTCCTTTGTAGATACACGTGCAGTTGTATTTCTGCCTCTTCCCTAAGAAGCAGAATGAAGTTTTTTTTGGGGGTTTTTCAGTTTTGGTAGAAATCTCTTTATACCATGCGGGGTTCCTGTCCCATAGCTTACTGGTTGGTCACTAATTAATCTATATCAAGAGGGCCTTCTCCTTGATAAGAGACAAACTCCAGAAGAAAAAGGAAATTTGTGCTAAAGAAGTGTTATGACATTTGATTACAGAAATTGGTATTAAATTGCATGAAAATGAAAAAGAAGTGCAGAAATGTTTATCAATTTGAGCTGCTCCCACATCTCAGGTAACCTGCGGCCCTGGCTCTCGACTACCCTCACACCAAGGAGTGTCCTTTGTGACTGGATTTTCTCTCTTTGTTCAACACACAGTCTTCTCCCTACCCATCTTGTCAGCCTGCAGGATGCCCTTCCCACCTTTTCTTCTATTCTTCAGCACAGTTTTAACATCACTGAGCCCTCCTATCCCACCTGCCTGTGATCATTTATAGATCTTCCTTCCTGAGCAGAGAGACTCATCCTCCTCTCCCCTGCCCTGGAATTGGGTTCGGATATTCAAGTTACAAAGGCTTTAAATAGGATATGTCCCAATCCTGGCAGCTTCTCTGCACTTGCACTGATGCTGCAGCCATTAGCCAGCAGATCTTTCCTGCTTAAAGAGCCTCTCTGCTTCTCATGTAATTTTCAGGATTGGTACAGCACTTTATAAAGCCTGTGCTATGAGAAAAGTGCTATTTCACAGTGCTGATACCTGATTCTATCCACAGCCTCTGGTTCAGTGCTAACAGATTGCCAAGGGTACAGGTGAAAAATTAGTGACTGGGGCAACGGACTCGGAACTCAAATGGAACTGTCCAGCTTTTCCAGCATGTCCCTTTTCTCCCTTCACCTTTTACTGGTTTTAAAAGTTCTGTTTATGTTTTGTAATTGGACAATGCCAGCTCAGCTTCAGTGGCTGCACAGAGCAGGACTCTGTGCAGCCACTGAAGGACAGGTGATCTGTCTCCTCACTCTGGAGGACAGGTGATCTGTCTAGGCACTGATATTGCCGGCAAAACTGCTTCTGAGCTGCCGCTTCCTGAAGGTGCAGAGTTGTGGGAAGGGGAGGTGTGGTGATTCCAGTCAAGAGCTTCACAAGAGCAGGGAGTCAGGAATGCCAAATGCTGCAGATGGCAAATCCTGCTGGTTGAGGGGGAAAGATTCATTCACTATCCCAGGCCAAATCCTGCTAATAATTATGCCCCTGTGTGGAGAGGTTTTGCACCTTGCAGAGCTCTGTGTGAGGCACCTGAGGAGCCAAACCCCAACAGGGAGGAGGTACCAGGGATTCTTGTGTTGGTGATATCCTGCTGTTGTGAGAAGCAGAGCCTTTTTGACCAGTTTTGCTCCATGGCACTTCCAAGAAGTTAGGCTAGCCAGCAGAGTTCCTGGGGGCTTCTTGAATACTAGAGGTGACATTATGGTAAACATAAGTGGGGCTATGGATCTTGTTCATTCATGTTAGAGTTTACATCCAGCACATGCTGGGTGCCTTGAGTCTTTCTCACTGTGTCACTGGGCATCCATATTACTCGTGTTCAGTGCTAAATGAAGCTCTGGGAGGGGTTGACAGCTGTCTTCTGTTTGAATTTGTTTGGTTTACAAAGATTAATGGGCAGGAAATGATGCTGTGTCTAGCACCAGTCTGTGAAAAGCGGACGACAAGTTGTGCAAATATGGTATCTCCTGGAAAATCAGGATCAACCAAGCAGCTAGAAAATACAGTTGGCCTCATTGCTGTCAGAATTGTCCTGGCAAAATCTACCTGGGAACAGAGGGGCTGTAGAGCATCAATGCAACCTCATACACCATAGAGTGCCATAGCTGAAGATTATGCATCCTTGATGTAAGTTAGAAATCCATTCTCAGGGGAGAAAAAAGTTCACTCTGCCCTCAGTGAATAATTCAACTAAGGAGTTTTGCTTTGGGCAACTTGTGAAAGTAGCAGTGCTCCATGTATAAGATGGTATTTCTGAAAGCTTTATCCATTAATTTAACATGACTTAGCTCAATTCCAGCCTTCCTTATCCAGCACAGTCCATCTTCTGCTTTGCCAGTCAGGACTGATGTATTCCTCTGTGGCAAAAAGTGAACCAGCTGCTTGCAGACCTCAATAACTTGCTTCCGTTGCAAAGCAAAAGAGGAGCTTTGGAACAACAAAGAAAGTCGTAGAGAATTTCCACTGCACTCAGCAATTTCTTGTTCATTCCGTGCTGTGCAATAATCATTGATGGATAAAGATTTTACAAGAACCACTTAAATATAAGATTGTCGTAAATACACATAATGTTTTTTGCAAGATTTTTTAGAAATTTTTAGAAATACCTTTGAAATACTATCAAAGGTATTTCAGAACTTAATTTCTCTGTACAGTTTTAGAGACTTGTGAAAAGCAAGGAACAAAGGGAACTGCCTAATTTTAAGTGACAGCAGAACACCTGCACAGATAGATCATACAAACTGGGGCTCATATTTAAAGAAATACAAAATGGATTGTTGTTTGTTTTTAAATACATCATCTTAACTCCACTCACTAATACTGAGATGTTCAGTATTAAAATAAAAGGAGACATACAGAAGTCTAGTAGAAGAGTAGTTCTAAGAAAAGGGAAATGGATGGTGCAAAAAGCAGGGTCTAATGTATCTTTAGGACTGGCATTAAAATTATGTTGCTACTCTGATGCTCTTTACATGTTACTTCAGTGTACCTGCTGAATGTTTGCAGGCTGTTTAGCTATTCAGGCTTGGCATTTTGGGGAAGTGGCAGGCTGGAGACCCCAGGAGAAAGAGAATTTCAATAAAAGTGGTCTGGCCATTTTCAGTACTGAAATTAGAAAAGAACTACTGGGTCAAAAAGGTTTTGGAAGTGATTGCTTTCAACCATGTCAGCAGGCATCTTCCTGTTTTGGAGCAGGAACCTGGACTTTTCCAAGAGCAGACACTGGAACTCACCCTGGATGTGGAGGCATACCTTTTTCTTTCATTGAAAAATCACCTACAATAGTGCAATTGGACATTTAAACTGGTATAAATTTGCAAATGCTGAAGATTTTTCAGCTGTACTATCTGAGATCTATCCAGCTCAAGTGTGTTCCTGCTTTTTAGAGCTGAAAATGCCCTGGTATCACAGGGGCAGTCATCCTCCATTCAACCAGTAGCAAAAGAAGTTTAGGAGCAAGAATATGTAGTAAAAGAGGCTGGAGGACAGAAGAGAAAGGCAAAACCAGGGTCTGGAGAAAATGTGGTATAATGAGAGGCTTAACTCTTTCAACCTGTTTATCTTACCTAAAAACAAGTTTGTGGGTGATGTGATTTCTCTGATTATTTTAATGTGAGGAAAATGCTAGGTACTAAAGCAGTCTTTGTTTCTTGAGAGAAAGATTCAGTGGTGTACTATAACAACATATGATAAAACTGGATTCAAATAGGAAATTAGGCAGAGATGTTGAGAAAGGATGTGAAAACATTACAGTATCTTGGTCTTCATGTATTTTTTCAGGTGACAGTCTAGAGCTAGTTTTATGCATTAAGTAAGAACAGGTGCCTTTTATTCTCGAAGCCTTTGAATATACCAAGTGGAGAAGTGGTAGGGACAGATGAAGATCTGTCTTCAGCTGAGAAAGAGGAAAGGATGAGGAGAAAAAGGAACATATGAAGGAGATGAATGATGAAAGCCAGGAACAATATGGGAAAGAAGTACCTGGATCTCAGCTGTGCAGTTCAATTATTAGATCATAAACCAGAGAGGACACAGGTAGACTGCATGCTTTAAGATTTCCCAGAAATCATCACTACTTAAGCTTATTTATATGATATAAAAAAGAACAGAAATATCATCTGCACAAATGATAAATCAAATGTTACATTTTCAGTCCATTTGCTAATTTTTTATCTTTTCTTATCTAAAACATTCTTTTTATGATGTAGTGAAGCAATGAATACTTAAAAATAACAAACTTTGACTTCAGTTTTACTGCTTCAACCTTTCTATTAAAAGAGAATCAGCAGGAGTTTCTTTGGTTTCTTCAAATTATGAATCCCTTTCTCAGGAGTCTATTTCTGTGAGGATGTTTTCATAGACTCAGAATTGTTTAGTTTGGAAAATATTGTTAAGATCATTGAGTTCTATCATTAACCCAGCACTGCCCATTCCACCACTAAGCTGTGTCCCTAAGTGCCACCTCTACATGTTTTTTAAAATATCTCCAGAGGTGGTGACTGCACCACTCTCCTGGGCAGTCTGTTCTGATACTTGACAATGATTTCAGTGAAAATTTTTCCCTAATACCAATTTAAACCTCCTCTGGTGCAACTTGAGGCAATTTCCTCATGTCCCATCACTTCTGGGAGAAGAGGCAGATTCTCACCTTGCTACAAACACCTTTCAGGGAGTTGTAGAGAACAATAAGGTCCCCCTTGCCTTATCTTCATATTCTTTCTCATGTTTGAAGAGCTTTTTAAAGAAACAGCCTGAGAGATTCAGGTTTTCAGGACTTCATTTGTGAAAATCCTCATTTGTTTACAATTAAGCACATTGCACTTCATGCTACCAGTAATGATCCTTCCTCTAGAATACTGTTTGCACTGACAGAAAATTGCAATTAATTAATGATGTAAAAAAGAACAGAAATATCATCTGCACAAATGGTAGAGAAGTCAGTTTTGAAACATCAAATTTAGGGATGATACCAGCAGAGGGCAATAAATAGACACTGTCCCTGGTACCCAGCTCTCCTGCAGTCTGGAGGCTGGGAACTCAAGACCTGGTGTCCACCATTTCTGGAGAACAGTTGTAGATACTTTCAATAAATTAAAAAACAGAAGTCAAAAGAGACTTTCCTTTACAAACTCTGTTTAGTTGTTCCACAGTCTTTTTATAAAAAGTGCTTGGTATGTTTTCATAACCAGACACAATAAAAGACTATAAATAATAGTGAATAGGTGGAACCATGGCATGCTTGGGTGAAGGAATTCGTACAGCTGGTATGTGCATATGCAGTGAAGTAAGTCTGCATCTACAGCTCGAGAAAAGCTTTGTAATAATTTGATTTACAGCATCTCCTTTGCCTTTGAATGATAGGAAACACACTTTTAGACACTATATCACAAACAAAAGTGGATGCTGAAAAAAACTTTGTGATTGCCATCCATGGAGATACAGAGTTCTTTGTGGCCTTCAGTATGTTTTCTTTAAAATAAAACTTCAAAGCTGAAGTGTCTCTTTTGTGTACACAGCATATGCTGGTTTTACTCTTTTACTTCAGTAGGATCATGTCAAGGGACCATTAACCAGTCTTTAACTTCCAGCTTGCACATTTTATTGGTTGTTTGCTGAAATAGGAGAAAAATTGCATCTCTATCCTAATGAGGCAGAAAACACTATTGGAGTCCCCTTGCAATCTTGTTTACATAATTAAGTGCCTTAGGCCTACTCAGCATCACCAAACTTTTCACCACTTAAAATTATTTAAAGATAGTTAAGACCAAATGTTTCATCCACCATCAAAGGGGAAGTTCTAATTTTTTCTGTCTTAAGGATTTTTAAGGCAGATTTGTTAATCTAGGAAGCCTTGCAAACATTCTGGTCCATGCAACCCCTGTGGCTAATTCCAACTTGCATAATGCAAATCAGACCCAAGGCCGGTATTTAAAGATGTGAAGCAATAGCAAAATAATTCTGCTGTAAGTGTATCTCATAAAAATAGTAGAATTCCAGGTTGGAAGTGACCTCAAGGAACATTTGGTCCAACTTTTCTTGGCAAAAAACCAGTCCAGATGGCCCAGTAACTTGTCCAGGTGAATCCTAAGAGTTTCCAATGCTGGGGAATCCATGACTTTCCTGGGAAGATTATTTCAGTGACTGTTGTGAAAAATTTTCATCTTGTGTGCAATTGGAATCTCCCTGTGAGCCACTTGTACCAATTACACCTCATCCTTTATGTATTGTCATCCTAAAACTGATGTTTTCATAATGCATTTTATTTCAAAAACCTGTATTCTGACAGTACCAATACATCCAGCAGCTATGTCTGAACAGCTTTATTGAATTTTCTTTTGGTGGTGATGTGAAATTCCACAGGGAGTCAGACTCTAGGAAATTAAAGGTGTGTGTATGTTACTTAGGAAAAAAATAATCTGCAGTTCTCTTTGTTGGCACTAGCAGTGGGATTCATGTTTTGCCAAAGTTGTTACTAAGTACTGTAGCAGAGGGGTTATATCCAGTTGAACCCTTAGTCTGTCTAATCCAGTGTTTTGGAGCTAGAAATAGCCAACTAATTCTCTCTATGTCTAAAAATAAGAATATGATAGATTTACCTGTAACAAATACAGTTGCTTTGGGTGAAAAGTTATTTTCTCCGTAGCAACCAAGTTTGTGTACATCCCAGTGGGTTACAAGAAGTGAGAGAGTCAGGGAAAGAATGTCCTAGCAGCTTATTAGTATTCATCTCTCTTTTTCTGAAGATGAAGGAAGTATTGGCCTTCCCTCTCCAAAGGATCCTGCACATCCACATGCAGGGAATGAAGTCTCACCAAGGTAGAACCATTTCAGCTCTTGCTTTAAAGATAAAAAGAAGCCACATCACTTGCAAAATAACCCAAAGCCACAAAACCAACCGAAAAAAAAAATCAAACAAAAAAGAACATTTGATAATTGGCTGAAATTATTTCTGAGTTCTAGTCAAATTGACAGAATCACTCAGAGTATTGGAAAAATGAAAAGTAGAAACACTATGAACATATTTGAACCCTTAAACAAAATACTGATTTTTTTATTCAAGGAGGAGTTTTGTTTTAGATTTCACCTAAATGTAATTTTGAAATGGATAAAATTATTACCATGGCAATTAAATGATTTTTTTTTTTAATTTTTCTTGGACCTCAGATTCTTTGGGTATTGATAGGTATTGCATATTTTGGCAGCTTCTTTCTTTGTCCTCACAGTACAAAGATTTCTTATGTTTTGGCATTTGACAGCTCTTTTCATTCCTTGTCCCAGAGAGAAACAGAGCTTTGTTTAACTGAATAGGTAATGGGAGAAGTAGAAAAGCAAGAGTCTGTGAAGCAACTACAGGTCTTTCACTGAGTAGAGAATTCAGGACTTTCAAAATTTAGGATGTGTAGGAATTGCCTTTTCCTCCAGCAGCAAGAGTCTGGAGAAGTCAGCAGCAGGATAGCTCTGCCTGTGTGAGACTGATTCTACCTGGAGCAAACCAACACGTAAGGAACACAAGGCAGTATTGGGAAGATCTCCTCATCTTGGGAGTTTCATGGCCCTCTCCTGAAGGTAAATATGAAGAAGTATAAAGGAACCTCTTATAGCTGTACTTATCTCAAAAGAATTCCACAAATACTAGCATATGTTTCAGGAAAAGTATTATGATACATATTCAAGTTTTATGATTTTTTTCTCGTTGTAGCAGTGGCTATTAGAATTCAGCATGATTATAGCAGAATATTGTTCTAACTTGAGAATGTAATCATGTTCCTCTGCCAGGCTCTAGCCACCATCAGCCAGCCTGTTTTTCCAAGACTGCAGAGGGCTGTGGAGTCATTTTAACACGCTGTTAGCTGATGTGGCTCTTCTCAGGGATGCCCTGTTACAGCCGAGAGCCGCAGCAGCGAGCAGCCGCGGAGATGCGATGGCACAGCCTGGGGCAGCCCTGCAGCTGAGCAGTGGTGGCTGCTGCCAAGGCAGTCTGGAATTGCCTTTCACAGGGAGCACATACATGTGTTTTTTAAACCTGGATTAAGGGCTTGGCTCTTGATCAAGATCAAGTCTGATCTGTTTATACTGTCAGTCTTTTCATACCGCGGGCCGACTCTGTGGGAAGTAATCACCTTGCTGAGAATGAGTGATACATTCAGCTCATTAGTGCTCCCGAAGCTCACTCTGTCCTAGGCTTTCCAAGCGATTGCAATGCTAACAAAGGTTCACATCAGCTATCCGTTTATGCTGCGTATTCACAGTTAACTTCAAGTGTAAAAATGTCAGTGACAAATTAGTGAGAGCTTGGCATCACACACTTCTGAAATGCTGAAGAAAGGCTGCTTCTTGCTCCTAGGTATCAACCAGCCTTTAATGATCTCATGGTAGGGTGTTACTGTATACCTTTATAGCTCCTCTTTTTTTCCAGGCACGTCATTTATCTTTTTATTTTAATATGAATGTTTTTAACTTCCCCTTCCAATCCTTGCAGCTCATTATATCCTGTGGGTCTGAGATCTCCTAAAGTTTTGTTCTCATGTAGGTTCTTAGAAATTTTGTTCACAACCTTAACCCTCTGTTGTAGAAGAGATATGAACTGATACCTCTTTTTTTATGAGGAAAGCACATTTTCCACTTCTCTGATTTTTTTTTTTCCTTTTTAATAGCTGTTTTGTTTGTTCAGCCCCCTATGGAGCCAGGGGCAGCAAGACTGGGTGTGGAGTTGTACAACACCCCTACTGAGGCCAGAGAAGGGGCAGTGGTTTCACCTCATAGTTGGTGGTTTGTTTCTCCTTGGGCCATGTTGGTGCTTTTGGCTCTACAGTTGTACTGAATAAGTGTACCTGGTTAAAAAAGATACACAGGGAACAGTCACAATTTCTCAGTTCCTGATGCTGTGACAATTCCTGTGTTCTTACACACACATGACATGTAGTGTCATAAAAACAGAAACCTCTGAATTTCATCACTTCACCAACCAATTTTGATTATACCACAATAGTGACCTACACTTTCCATTATTTAGCACTGCACAATCTTTTCTGTTACCTCCAAACTCCATCAGCAATTTATCATTGATGAGTGTTTTGATTTCTTTTTTCTGCTATGTGATTCATCAGCCTTTATGAAAGTTATGATGACAGAGTACTGTATTTCAAATATTTTCACCTTAAATATTTAAAATCAAGGCAGGAAGAATTGGTCGTGCTTCCAGAAAAGAGAGAAAGCCCTGACTGGTTCTGACTCAGTGAGATGGTGGAAGGACAGGAGGAGAAAGGGGAGAGAGTAAGGAAGGGAAAGAATTCTAACAGTGGCAAAAATCTCTTTTATCCTTAAATAGATTTGAGGCCCACTTCTGCTATTACCTACACCATTTTTCCACACTAAAGCAGTGTGACCTTCTCTGGAATAGCTGTTTTGTGGAAAATAAGAGGACAACCAGGCTTTCACAAGGAAGGAGTAAAGTCACCTGACTATATTCTGGTGGTGAGACAGTCACCCTTAGAAAGCATATCAACCTGAAGGAGGCCAAGTGAGTGACTATAAGGGCTAACATGGAGCAGGTGTTAAAATAATTGAGAGATCAAAGTTACTTGTGTTGGATCCTACTTGCGATGTTCAACATACTTCTATAAATTGATTTGTGACAAAGAGTGCAGGTTATATTTAGGGTGCCACTAGACAAAATGTTTTTAGATAAAACACGAAGGCATCCTGTTTAATCCAAAAGGTAAATAGAAGGAACATCTTGCTTTATTTATTATATGTGTACTGTGAGTTGCTGCCAGGCGAGTTGCGGGGCCGGGGCTGGGTGGGGGCTGCAGCCGGGTGTGTGACAAGCGCACGGGCCAGGTGTGGCCAGGAGAGGGCCACCCAGCCCTGGCAGTGCCACCGCGCCCTGCGCTCCTGCCAAACAAGCTCTCTGAAAGCTTAAATGCAAAGGTATGGGAGTTTGTAGGCGGCTGACCGCAGGGAAACAATTGCACGTTGCCATGTAACGGAGAGAGAGATGAGAGACGTTCCTTAACATCTGGTGTAGATGTTAAGTGTAGGAAACAGAATTTAAAAAAAAAATAAAAGTCATGGAAAATGGTATAAAAAGTTCAGGGAATCCTTGCCTTTCCTCCTGGCAACCTCTCTGATAAATGTCCCACAAGCCATAGGTTCCCTCATCTCAACCCCAGACCAAGTGGAACCAGCCTGTACCTCCTGCTCCATTAGAGCAGGTAGCCCAGCCATAGTGGAGTCCCTTTGCTAACTTGTTTTTCTCCATTAGAACTGAGACAGGTTAGCAAAGGAACTACCTATTCCAGTATATCCTAAATGCTGAACATGCCCTAAGTGAGAGAAAAATCCTTTAAAATGACTGAGTAGGAGCTAAATCACTACCTGTTTCAAGGCTGATTATGTAGGGCACTTAGGGGAGGTTCATGCCTCACACAAGTGCTGCCAAGGTGTTTCCACTCATGGTAGAAGATAGATGTGCCTGGCACAAGCACACACCGCCTGCAATGCTGCAGCCCCTCTTAAGGAGTGTGGGCAGCCCACATAGGCACATGGTCCTCTAATCTAATTTTAAGCACCTGCAAGATAAGTATGGATCTAGTGTTTCCTTCTGAGCTGGCTGGAGTTGGTAGAGTATGTGTAGCACTCCACTCTAACAAGTGGAGAGTCTCAGGCTTTCATGCTTCTTTTCATGCTCACAGGTACACATAATGCCCTCTCAGTGCCTTCTCATATTACTGGGTTTGGGAGTAGCTATTACTTTTATCCAACAATCACATTAATAAAATTATTTGGTCTCTTTTCCATGCTGCTCACACATCAGTCATGCCAAGTCAGCACTGAGGCGGAGCAGAACTGAGCTACTGCGGATCCATAACCATGTGCCTTACACAGGGTTTTCCTTGGGCAAGCCCCTGGTGAGATCTCTGGTGAAAAAATCCCTGCTGAAAGCCTTGCCTTAGTCATGGTGGGCTTGTGCAAGTCAAGTTGGGATCTCAAATGCACAAAAAGCTACTCAGGGAGCCTGCCCATCCATGGCCAAACTCTACACCTTGAACCCTGGCACCTCAGTGTCCGTATGAGACTACTCAAATGGTTGAGCAGATGCTGACAGTTCTGTCACTGGAAGCACTGTTTCCATTTTAATGTGTTACTGTACAAAATCATTCTCATTCTGAGGAGAGACTGGCACTGAAATGTGGACACCCTCAGTTCCAGAAGCACTGAGATAAATCTGATAAGCAGGGAGCAATATTTTGGGGAACTGCTATTTTCTCCCACAAAAGAAGACAGCTTCACTTGCTGCTTCTTTCTCAATATGGTGAGCACTGCATTTAACTTATGACTCAGATGTAAAAAATACTCTTTCTAATATTTTACCCCTGCATTTGGCCTATCTTCTTTGAGGTACCCAAATACCAAACCTGTTGTTTAGTGAAGTTTCTGACTTCTGATGTTTGCAGCTTGTGTGAGATTTGCTTCTTTAGCAGTGAAATAAAGTCTGAAATAACCATATTTACACCTATAATCTGAAATAATGTTATCAAACCAGAAGGTTTTCTCCATGCTTCCACCTAGTGGGGTAGGAACAAGATAAATGGTTGCCATGATGACATCATCTTGAGAAATCTTTCCAAAAAGTGATTATTTGACATATTCTTTATCCTCTGCCTGCTTAATTGACATGCTTATTAGCCAAAGATTATATATATCATCTGGCAATGAACTTAGTGTCCTGTATTGTTTTGGTTTCATTTCATTTGTGTTTATCTCATGAAAACACATTACACACATATGTCAAATATTTTAAAATGAAACTTTTCTCATTAAATATCTTATCCATTTTAAAAATTAAGCAACTTTTCTATTTTGCTTAGTCAAATAACCCCATGCCAGCTCTAAAAATTAACATCACAAGGCTTATTGCCTCATCTCCTAATTAGAAAAAACCTAAACATTATCCACATCAAGTATAAGTGTCTCTTCCCACTGCATACCCCAACAAGGCTTTAATTTATTAGGCCTTTCAAGTGCCAAAATTCCTTTCATACTAATAAGATAGGATGGTCCATAAGACAGATACTACATATACAAGCAAGAAGTTCAACCATAGGTACCTATTGCACTATAAAAGAGAATGCAGCAGTTTACATTCCCAATGGCATGGTCTTCTCTTTTACTGCTTTATTCTTGGACTCAACTTTTCTCATCTATGCTCACAGTAATTTCAAAATCCTTATTCCAGTTTCCAAGAGTGTTGGTCACTTCTCTGGGTATAGTTGCATTACTGGTCTCACTGTCTTTCATGAGTTGTTCATGATTTTACCAGGCCAGTTCCCACAGCCCAGTACAAGGAGTGTGGGTTATAGGCACTGTTCTTGAGCCACAAGCTAAACTTTTCGAGGATATTCTAGGCACTGGGTTAATCTCCTTTTCAGAGCATCTTGCAAAACCATTCTCTTTACTAAGAGATATGTGTTACTGTCGGTTAATGCAGTGGAAAGGAAACAGGAGAAAACAATGTGCCAAATAATGTCCTCTTCTCCAGAAAAGCGTCAAAAGATCCTGATGTCCACCAGGAAACACTACAGACCTAATCTGCCCATGAAATATTTTGATACCATTTCAACAAGGGCTATACAGATACATAGACACAACCTGCCACACAGGAACCTGACTGGAACCATGGTCAGTGGTTGTATCAAAGGCGGGCTGCATCAGCTGTCTCCAACAAGAACCCAGGCAGTTGATGAAAGACAAAGAAGAGGATATTAAAACGCTCCCTTCTCATCCTGGCACAGTCCTCTCCACATCCATAGGCTCATCTTTCACAGCCCTGGGATCTAGGGATTTGCACGTATTGTGTGTAGCAGTATCTTATCACTCAGATATTGTTCAGATAGTCCAGAAAGGAGCTAAGAACTCTCAAAGTTTCATCTTTTGACTCAATCAAAAGAAATTAGTGATCTAAAGGCACCACTTTACTTTAAAACTACATATGCACTTACATACTTACAGTAAGCCCTGCAATAATGTGCAGTCAGGAAAGCCACTGGAATAAGAATGTCATAATTGAAACTAGGAAAAAAAAAAAAAGCTAATGGAAGATATTTTCAGACCTCTTCAATTTTTTCTTTTATGTGTTAAGAAACAAAGTTTTATGAGACTAAAGAAAATATGCAGACAGATCATCTAGCCTGACAACATGATTTTGGAGATTGGAATATAATAACAGTGAGTCAGATGGTTATTATTTTGAGTATGAAGAGGAGGTAAGAAATGTGTATTTGTAGAAAACCTTTCTGTTGTGTTTTAGAGCAGTGGCCAGATGAAAATGTAGCTGGGCTTTAGCCTTTCTAATTTTCTCCCTGCATAGCCTCACAACATCCTTGTAGCCCTCATGAGCTGTCTGCCCCTTTTTCCAGAGGTGATAAACTCTCTTTTCCTCCTGTCAAGCCTCTCTGTTCAGCCAGGTCCGTGTTCTTCCTCACCAGCTAATATTTTGGCACATGGGCATGGCCTGCTCCTACACCTTTAAGATTTCTTTCTTAAAGCAGGTTCATCCTTCCTGGACCCCTTTGCCCTTCAAGACTCCTTCCAAAGGGAAGTCAACAAGCCTCCTAAACAGGCCAAAGTCTACCCTCTGGAATTACAAGGTGGCAGCTCTGCTGACCCCCCTCTTTACTTCTCTGAGATTTGAATGCTCTGTTGTTTTGTGGTTGCTACTGATGCCATTTAGGTTTTGCCTTTTTTTCTTTTATATTTTCTCTGTATTTGTCACACATATATTTGTAGTTCTGTAGGCTATTATATTAGTAGCTAGTTTCCCCAGTAATTTTCCATGGCCTTTCCTTAAGTGGAAAGACAAAACAAATTCCAGAGCTCCCAGCCCTGGGGTTAAAAGGCCCCAGTGCTCTCTTGATTATTCCAGGCTACTAAGGTTGAGAACAGCTCTTGGAGGTACATTTTCATGGAATAAAGTACAGCCAGTGCTGAAGGGGAGGCTCCAGAGAAGGGGCTTGACCTGAGGGGTTGCTTGTCCTCCTAACTGGTGCTTTTTATCAATTATGCTAATTTCATAAAGCCTCTAAAAATGTACTCACTCATGGGGGGCAGGCTTTTGTGGACATCTTTCCATACCTGACTCTGAAGGCCTTCAAATAAACATCCCCTTTTATATTACCTCCTTGCTAAAATTGTCTCCGGTTTCATTTCCATGGAAAAAGGCAACACTGCCAGTCCTGTGTTCACAAACAGCAGCTCTACAGGGCACCTCCTCTGGTTGGTTCCCTCACCAGCTGTGAGGGAAGATCATCTTTCACACAGACACAGCCCAGTCTCTTTAGGACACAAAATGAAGGACATGCACGCAGTCAGTTGTCAGGGCAAAAAGAGAGGTGTTCATTTTCCTACATCGATTTATATAGATTTGGACAATGACCAGGGATTGGAGGATGAAGGTTGCCACCTCTCCGACCACACTGGTCAAACTAGAAGTCCATCAATTGTCCCTCCTCCAGAGAGGAATGCAAATATCACTTTGTTTACATGACAATCTGTGAGAAACTCCACTACAAAAATGCAGACATCAGAAGGCTGATAGTCTTCTATCCTGGACTATTTTGTCTCTGCTGTGTTATACTTTCAGCAGACACCAGGTAAGCTGAAGTCCCCAAAGATGTCACATCTCCAGGAGGTTCAGGAATGACACGCATTACCATGAGTCTATCTTTCATACTGTTTGGTAGCACCAAGTTTAATATGGTGCAAGGCAGACTGATACTGGTATCCATCTGTCCTACTAGTTCAACAACAGGACTTTTTTCTAATTTTGAGAAAGTGAAGAGAGGGAGAGAAACCTACCTCTTTCCAGTCACAATCAATTCTGTGTTGATGTGAGGCTTTATCCTGACTGCTGCAAAGGCTGAAATGATAATTTAAATTCATGCTTGCCACCATCTTAACTCATCCCTGCATGGACAAGTGCCCTGGCTCACAGAGCTCCTGAACACTTGGCTTTACTTTCAGGACTATGAATGTAGTGAGTGTTTTCTGAGTCCTACTGTAGCTTTTTTTAAGGACACTACTAATGCTTTCATATGTTCTGATTTCTTTTCATTTAAAATCTCAGTTTACACCTCTGGGGTTGACTACACCCCAGGACAAGAGATATTCTCCCTCACAGATGGGACAGGTTGCCTCCATGGCTGCAGGGTCACATGCGGTACACATCCAAACTTTTCAACACTCTCAGACCATGCTGCCAAAACCTCCAGATTAAAGATTCCCCATCCAGAGTCCACATGTAAAAAGGAGAGAAAATACGTACTTTCCACAGCTTTTTGACACAACTATTTGCAATACAGAAACACCTGAAGTCTCCTATGGATATTAGATTCTGCTCCATTTGTTAAGAGGTGTCAGCACAGCATGAACTGTGTTCTCTGACGTGACAGCAGATGAAAGCACCAACAAAAGAGATGTTCTCTTTTCCTTCAGTGAGTGGGCTGGCAGAGGGCAGCCTGAGATGCCTTTACAGAAGCTATTTTAAAATTATCAGGGCATGATCCTGAGATCCTGGGACAGAGCTGTGGGTTGAATTCAGATTTCCCAAGACATGGTCAATAACTTTCATCCAATGCAATTTCCTTCTGTGTTGCTGACAGACAAGCTGGCAGGATGACAAGAAAGTTTCAGAGGCAGTCTGCAAAAATGGCAAGAACATCTATTTTTCTCCCACACCAAAAGCTCACTCGTACCTTTCCATCAGCTTCTGTTTACAGCTTGCTTTGCCAGAAAGGGCGGTTTCATTTCTTTCATGAAAGTCCTTTCAGAGTCAGTCATCTACGGCAATTGAGCATAGACATTAAGCTAATTACAGTGAAAAGTTATTAAATCCTGGCCAACTCTTGTGCTGTGCCTGCTTAGTTTTTCTGAATACAAATATCTTCAAAATTAATCCCCAGACCACACTATAAATACTTCCCTGTGGTGAGACAACCCAGAACTTTGATGTGGATCTGCATGGATCTTTTCCCTAAGGTAAAGAACTCTGAGAGGAGGGGAGGAAATCAAATGGGAAAACTAAATTTATGAAAATAAAACCCTTAAACAAACAAAAAGGCAAAACTTAGAAAACCAGAAATAAAAGGACTCGTCAACAATTTTTGCCGTTCTGATCCATTCTTGAAAAGGGGGTCTGATCACATATTTGTGTTGTTAGCCCAGCATCTTTCAGTAACAAAAGTCAGACAGTGTCATTTGAGTCCTTACCAAGAGTCTTCTTACTGTTCCATATGAGACCTGTCTGTCTGCTTTCTCTGCCCCTCAGCAGTCCCTGCTCTTGTCCAACTAGCATTAATACAAAACAAGCCAAGTATGGACCACAGGTGAAAACCAGGCATGGGCCTGAACTAAACCACAGGCAGGAACAGTGTGGAGGAGGAAAGAGTATGATGGAGCAAAGTGGTTGATTGTCGCCCAGCATCTCAATAAGGAGAAGAAAAAGAGAAACACCAGAAAAGTGGAGAAAGAGATCAAAAAAGCACCAAGCCCACTGTGAAACAGCATGGACAGCGCTGTACAGTAAAAGTGTACCAAGAGTCATCTCTGCTGAGCCTTAGCTGAAAGCAGTTTGTAGCTGTGAGCAAATAAATAGCCACCTTCTCTTAGAGGTAAGGGCTGACCTTGTGTGCAAAAGAACAGTGTACACACTGCTTCTGGGGCATGTCACTCCACCATCCATAGCTTTGCTGACAAGAAATAACCTAGAAGACCCCAAAGGTCTGTTAACCAATCAGGTCAAATAAGAATAGTAATATGAATAATGTAACAACTAGGTTTTGGCAGTATTTAATAAACTCCAGGAAAGGTTTAGATAATAATTCTGATTAATACAAATTATTCAAATTTTACAGAGTTTGTCAGATGTCCTCCCCCTAAAAAGCATAATGATTAATGATAGCAAAATTATAATAAGAAGGCACTAATTGCTTGCAGTTAGCTTTTTATATTGTAAAGAACTTTACAAACAATCACTAATCAATTTGGTTGCCCTGTGGTGTGGATGTTGGAAGTGTAAGACAGTTATATTAGCTAGAGAGATAGTGAAATTCATCATGCTCCCCACTGAAATAACCATCCACTTTTATGTTAGAAAGGAAAAGTATTAGACTCTTAATGCTGGCATTAGAAAGCAGATCTTTTTAGCTGCCATGGACCCGGAGGAAACCACACAATTTATTCCAAAGCTGATACACTTCTAATAATGTTTCCTACTGTTTGCCACAAAGATGACTTCTGTTAACTTGTGTACCTTTACAGCATACTCTGATGTGCAGAACTGGTCTCTCACCAAATACAATAATACTATTATTGTAGTAGCTGGCACACTTCCAGTGACCTCAATCAGTTGTGAAGCCACCTCTAAAATGAAACATTAGTCCCTGTATGCAGGGATAGGAGATCTAAACTCAGACTTCACTTTCTAAAAGTACTTATTTTCTGAAAAACAAGCCAAAGCTTCCTCACAGTGAGGGAGAAGAGGTAGCTGCTTTGTTTAAGAGAAAGCTCCATTTTAAGATCTGAAAGTAATTGCTTAGACTTGAATAGTCTAAGTGTGGATGCATCTCCTTTTCCTCTTCAACTCTGTAAATTAGCATTACAGCTTGCTTTTTAAAGAGAGGTATTAGCTCTGTTGGACTGCTTGGCAGCTCTTGCTACGCTTCTGTTTATCTTTTGAAAAGGTCGTGTTCCTGCTTGCAGTAGAATTGGCAACAGAAGTTGCTAGCAAAAAGGCTTTTTCTGCACAGAATTGTGAAGGACTTTAGGAAGGAAGATAAACCTAAAATAACCACTGCAAACATTTCACAGAGTTTAAATACTTAAGATTACTGATGTCCGAAAAGCAATGATTTTGGATTCTATTTTAACTGTTTTTTGAACCATGCTCATCACAGTAACAGAAAACAAAGTAGCTGCAAATACTTCACCAAATATCAGATGAGGTAAACTTGAGAAGTGGAACACTGGCAACACAAAGTGCAGAAGCACCTTGAGCTGCCTCTGCAGGGAGCCAGCTGGTGCCAGAAGCAGTACAGCTGTGCTGCACTGCTGGGCTGAGCCAGAGAAACCTGCCTAGCAATTTCCAGATGTCCAGATTGCTTCAGTGTCCAAGCTGGTACCCTGAACAGAGCAATGCAACACCTGGAGAACTGCTTGGATGTGGTGAGATTAGAGATCTGTGCACAGTGCTTGTTATGTGATGAGGCGTTATGGTACATGAAACCAGTGGTGCTATGAAGCCCTGTCCTCTAAGACAGGTTGTTGTATGGGTTATTATTTGGGATTTATTAGATTAAACAAGCTTCATGTCCACATAACTACAAGTCTTGGAGTGAAGAGCATCACCGCAGTTTTGCCCATTTGTGTAGAACAGTTTATTGTCTTCTATGAGTTCAATCTCTTCAGAGGCAGTGCTGCTGAAAGGAAACTAAAGGGAGAGCTGTGTGTTGCTTCTGTATGTGCTGATACGAAATCTGTACTGCACACTTAGTCTACTAGTGGAGTCAATGTTTCATGACCATTTCAGTTTACAGTTCAAGTACAGACAGTGACTCAACAGCAGAAAGCCATCATGTCTCTCTGATGTTCCAAGAGAGCAAGCAGACCAGGGATGGTGGTGCAGTTTACCTTTATACCTTATTTTGGCATTTTATCCAGGAAATACAGGCTTAGTGAATACCTTAGTATGAAATGCTGACAGTGGGAAAAAAAAAAAAAAAAAAAAGTCCAGAAGAAGACGGACAGACAGATGCCAGCTCTCTGAAAGGCATGCTCCCTCTGGGACCCCAGCTTAGCTACCATCATCCCCAGATGGGCTAAGCTTAGTGATCATCATCCCCGGATCTGCTCTTGGATCACACACACTCCCAAGTGGTGTAAATTTGCAATAACATGGTTTTGGGTGGCCATTGCCTGAAAATATGCTGCCAATAGATGACATTTCTCTTTGGCACCCAGGAAGCCTTAACAACACCACAGCTTAGATCTGCTCTGCTGGTGCACAGTAACTCAGGAGCTCTCTGGGCTCTGAGGAATCGGTGGATCCATCTCTCCTGTGTGAGGATGGAAGAAGTATTCTCCCTAGCAGCTCCATGATGGTGGCATGGGCAAATTTCTGCCTCTCAGGAATGCTTTGGGGTTAATCTGTGAACTATAAATCATTCTCCTGCTTGGGTAGTCCTTCAGTCACTAGCACCTTGCCTTTTCCAGTTCTAATACTTAAAACTTTCTCCAGGCACATGAAACATTTTCCTGTCACTGCACTTCATTTTACCTGGCAATCTACATCCTGCTACCCAAATCTGCAACTTCTCCTGCACCTGAATTAAACCAATAAAGGTTATTTCAAGTGTTTTCTTCCTTGATCTCGTGCAACAGAGCATAACACTTAAACCTAATGCTGTTATTTAGTTTACTTCAACTCTTTGAATAACAAAATTATATATGGGATTGAAAAATGAAGAAATAATTAGCCCCGAAACTGTGGAGGCTCTGATGGCTGAACAGGAACACTTCACTTTTCAGCAGCTGAGGTTCTGTGGCAATTTTCAGAACAAAAAGTCCTATGAGCCTCCAGTTCATGTTTCTGCTTCGGAAACACCCAGTCTAAATAAACAAACCCAAGGACGCCCAGTCTAAATAGGCAAAACCAAGGTTTTAACTTCATGGAAGAGAAAAATAAGAAGCAAGCAAATTAAGGAGGGCATTGGGATGCCAGAAAGAGACAGAAACAGGACTCAAATTGAAATGCAAATTAAATGTCTTAATCACAAGGCTGTCCTTTATTTTCATACCCAGGACTTAAACAATTTAAATGCTTTTTTGAAAAAACACAAGCTGAGTGTAGAAGAAAAACTACAGAAATTATGTAGGACTGCCATCACTGTCCTTTTCACTTACTGGCTGTGGTGGTTAATGTTGCTCCTTCAGATGGCCCACTTTGTCATTGAGTCAAATGTGCCTGCGAAATCTACCACTGTCTCATAAGGTATTTTTTTTTTAGCCAAAGAAATTTTAATTATTCTAATCTCAAGGAAATAGTCCTGCAGGAAAATAATTTCTCATTTGTCTAAGTATTGATTTCAAGTGATGAGAGTCAGAGGGATATAAAATGAAAATTTTCGACCTGAGTAAACTGAATTTGAGACCCAGGTATTAAAAAAATTGAAAAATGGTCAGCATTTGAAGGAAGCAAGGAGAAGGCATGTATGTTAACTGCTGCAGAAGCAAACTTGTTCCAGTTTGCAGCCAGGTTGACCAGCCAACTTCCCTTTCAGAAGGCCCTGAGACTGAACTGCTTGTGGACTGCACTGGATGCACAGCTTTCTTAAGCACAGTTAACATTTAAACAAAGCACAAGAGAGCTTAACAGAAGTGTTTGTATAAAAAACACTTTACTGAAAACCGGCCTCACAGTGCTGGTGATGTGTCAGGGAGCTTATGTACAAAGAACTCAAATAAAATATGCTTTATAAAACTGTGTAGATGTTGTATGTCTCCTCAATCAAGGCTCTCTGAGGATATTTTTGGGCCTCTGAGTCAACATTTGTCTTCCTCCTTAAAATATCTTCCTTCTCTTTTCCAGCCAGCCTCCTTCTTCATGCCCCTGTATGGGTGTTTTTCCAAATGACCTCCAGTCTAAGTCTTCATGCATTTTAATTACCTTGAGGTGGAGTCCAGAATGTTAATGATACTTTAATACATTAAATCTCTGATTAAGTAAGGTGGGCTCTTTTTTCCTCACTCCTTTAGTGAGATTTGTATTCACCACATAAGTTTTAATGCCTGACAGCTGAAGTTTAATACCTTTTCAGAGTTTTAGAGATTAATTTAGAGTCATTTAAAAAAATCTCAGGCTTATAATATAAAAAACTGAAGATCCTATGGAGTAAATACATTCACAGAGGAAAATTATGTGTATTTATGCATAAATTTACCATTCATTTGATTTAAATTCTCTGATATTTTTTCTGTTCTTATCAAACCTGTTCTCAGTCCTTCCTTGGTGTGTATCTTTGAAATTATAATAATCTTTCTTCTGGTTTAGAGACTTAAAAATGAAGCTGCTACACTAGCAGAGTGGCAGCATTGCTAAATGTCCATTTCCCTTGTATAATTTCTAATGCTCTGCCCAGCTTTATTTAAAGTGAGAGGAAGTTTTACACTGATTACAAATAGAATTGACTGGAATTTTTTTCTAAAGTCTTTATCCACTCAGCATATCTAATTCTTTGTTGACTGACTAGAAACCCATGATAAAACTCACTACTGAATATATTTTCTCCTGAGTTTGAGCAGTATTTCAATAATGAGTTTACTGACCTTTAGCATTACAAAATTTTGACTCACTCTTACATCTGATACCTTTGGAAATATTTCTGCCTTTACAGTATGTCACTCATGAGCAATGAAAGCATGATGATTTGGAGAACAAAATTCTTATGATCTCAAAAAAGTGATTGTCAAAATTTTTTTACCCTTGACTTATGTACTTCAAATATGCTTTCTTGTGCTTCTGTGTATCTTATGTATTATTGATGAACAAAAGCTCTACAACTCTGGAAATAAAATGTGAGTATCTAAAATACTGAGCTTGAAAAATAAAGATGAAATCTCTCAGAGGTACTAATTACTGAGACTGAAAAACATAGTGTGGTAAGGGCTGCAAGAACAACTCAGAACTGGTTTTACTTTTCCAAGGTATAAGTCAAGGAAAATATTACCAACTGGAAGAACATAAAGGAATGGCACAAGGCTTCTTTCAAACAGATTGTTTTATTTGACTGTGAGAACACTTTGGGAAAACAAAATGCATACCCCAGGACCTCTTAAGTACCTTAGTTACATCAAAACAGCCGTGTAAACTTTTCATGAAGTGTCTGTCAGAAGATATGTATGCAGTTAAAGGCCAGCACTGCATCAGGATGTTTGTGTGATAGGACTGCCCAGCACCACACTCAGAGCTCAGTGTAATCAGGTTTTGCCCACACAACCTTATATTGACTGTGAGCTGTCTGAGGATAGGGAGAGTTCTTTGGTCTTAGTACTTATGTTGAGAAAGATATGGACTGATGCCTCTTTAGGTATCAACAAACAAATAAGTCCTGGCACTGCTTTCAACAACACGGCTTGGCTGGGGAACCACAGATGGGTACAAGGGCTTGTGGCCTTAAGTCAAGGACAGAGTTTGAAAGGGGAGCTGTTCAGTAGCATGTAGGGAAAGAGAAGTTAAGACGGTGAAATGGTGCTACCCACTGCAGTCTTAACACTGCAGCACTCACCTAAAATTTGTTGTAATACACATGCAGCAAGGAGATATCTGCTTTTGCTGAGCCCTGTTTTGCAAATAAAAAGAGCTTTTGGCATGAACTAGGTAAAAATACCTGCCTTGGAGGGGTATACTGAGCAAGGAGAGGTGAAGTAATACTATTTGTTTTCTTCACCTCTGAGTGCCCATCCTGAGGGTCCCTGTGCACATGGAATTAATTACCTAGTCTTCCGCTGAATTATTTGTGTGTTACATCAGTGTTTCCAGGTTGAGGGCCTAATGGACAAGGTCTATATCTGTTATCAATTTGTCTCAAAAACTGAAAGTGAATGATGATGATTCTGCCCCAAGTCTGCAAAGATTGATGCATTTTCACTGTTCATTTCAAAACAACTTGTATCAAAAATTCTTCTGCAACACATAACAGTCATAATACATTTTTATGTTGTCAACAATAAATCAAAACAAGTCTAACAACCACATATTGCTATGGACAGCAGTCAGATTACTAGCTGTGTTCGCCAAATGTGTCCTAGAGCTCCCTGCCAACACCACTTCTGCAGGAATGGCAAGCCTGCTACATTCAATAATAATTTGGAATCAGATAAGGAGATAATTACATCAAGGACAGGAAAGAGAGAAAAGGGTAAAAACCAGACATGTTGGGTCTTATCAACCTCACACTTGATGAGAAGGCAGGTGGATGGTCACTGCCTGACCATGGTGCAATCAGTAGCATCAGGAAGGTGCCAGCAGATGCTGACCTCAGACCTGCCTGAAGAGCTGTTTCCTGTGTTCCTGGAACATCCTCTTCCAAGAGAGAATAAATTATGGTATTTTCCCAGGAAAGATAACATAATGAGAACAGAACAAGGGAAATGTTTAGGCTGGCTTTGGATGAAGTCTTGGAAACTGACAGTTTGCCTTCTGGGCTCTTTCGTCTGAATTTGGTTTTATGCACTTTCAGGGAATTGTGTATTTCTCAGATTTTTTTTATTAAAATTTTGCAAGAATAAAATAAGTAATACATTAAGATACCTTTAAATCTGATTTTAAATACCCACAGACCTATTAAAAACATGTAGTGAATCTTTTTTTCTAATAAAATCAACAAATTCGGCTCCTGAGTAATGTTCTTCATGCATTTCTCAGCATTTCAATGCTGTTAATAATTTCATACATAGTTTTAAAAATACATCGGGTTTAATAACAATAGTAGCCTTTTTTCCTTTTTTGTAGCCATGGACTAGGCAGCATCAAAAAATGTTTTATAGGCCAGAGCTTTAGCTAAAGGTTTATTTAACCACCTCCACTAATGGATTTCAATATTGTTTGCTCATGTTTTCTCATGTAAACATGTAATTAGAGCTCACAAGATGAGAACAATGATTCCATATTTGCATTTATTTGTTGCAAATTTCATTACAATTTTCCTATTATTCTGTTTAAGTAGAATTCTATTGTGGTGTTTGTGAGCACTGTATCCTTCCACCCTGGTATTATAAATTCACATACCATATTAAAATCACAGATTGTTTAGGGATTTGCCTGGTGCTGAGTGTTACTAACTGAGATGATATTTCAAAAATTGTGGCTTTTAACCTGTGAGACACAGGCATGAGTCCATGATATTTAAGATGTACTATTAAAAAAGCAAAACAAAACAAAAAAACCCAAAAAACCTCTACAACATCAGTTTAATATTTACTTCCCATAATCAATTAAAAATTACAAAGAATTCTGGATCCGAGACCCAAAGTATATAGTACCTGCTCTTATTTGGGAATTGGGAATTCCAGCTAACAATTTTAAACAGGAAGAGAGATTTAAAGAAGTCCATGTGCAAACAAATAAACAGTTGTGCTTATTGGATGATCTCACACCTGAGAGAGAAGTAACATTAGAAAAAAATATTGGTTCAGGTTTAAGTGTATTTACTGAATATTACTTACACCAACCTTAACAGCAGTATACCTTTCAAGTATCTTGAGAGCTTGCCCTGCTTTGCAAGCCTTGCTTTTGTGCAGTAATTGCTCCTCATAGCTTCTGAGTAAGATATTTGGGTTCTTTCAGAGCTCTAAAAACAAATCTTCTCCCTTGAAACAAATTATTTTGTCTAGAAAAGACTGACAGAGAAACTAAATTAAACCAGTGCAGTTGCTGGTGGGTTTGTCTGACTGTTCAGAACCTGGTCCACAGCCTTTTGGAAAGATTTACCTCAGCTCTAGGAATGGCTACAAACTCCATCTATGCAAGTTAAGGGAAAGGGGAAAGGGGAAAGGGAAAGGGAAAGGGACAGGGAAAGGGAAAGGGAAAGGGAAAGGGAAAGGGAAAGGGAAAGGGAAAGGGAAAGGGAAAGGGAAAGGAAAAGATAACCTCCTAGTCCAAGACTGGTCCCATTACTAGAGATGAGAAATTTTTGGTAGATACAGGTAGCCATAGGGGCTTGCAAGAGGAGAAGATTAACAAGTGACACCTCTCCATGCTTGGACATACAGGGAGTGTTTAAGCCACTGCAGGTGGACAAAAACAATGAGCATAAAAATCCACTTCTGATATTTTTTGTCTGGCTTCTTACACATCTGCTGGTATAGTGCCTAATTTACACTTCAAATACTGTAATTTCCCTTGTCAGCGCTTCTTTGTATTGTGCATTTCACAGTGTTAAGATAATTGCCATCACTTACTTCTAAGTGAGATTACTGTTGTTGGACCTGAAACTTTCACAAGGTCTTTTCAGTCAGTCACTACAGCCATTCCCATTGCCCCTTGCACCATGGTACACTTGCAGGGACAGGAAAAACAGGAAATATCTGCCAAACAATCTCTGAGGTACCCTCTAAATATGTACAGTAATTTCTTTCTGTCCATTTCCCTTCCTGGACATAAGTCAGCAGTGAATCTCCTTGAAATATTTTCTTCCCAGACAGTTTTTGGAACAGTGAGTCACTCTTACAGTCAGACTTCAGTTAATTTCATAAATGAGGCAGCTGTCCGTTTTTGTTACTGTCATTCAGCACAATGCCCATTTTTAGGTAAGTGATCTGGAACATCCCATTGTTACTTTGGAAACTTTCCTTTGCATGCCCTGCTGGTATCTTTGGTTCAACATGGTGAAAATTACACAAGAGTAGATGTTTATCAAGAAAGATCTCAGGTGTTTGAGCCACAGCTGTATTGCTTTAGGCATCACAGTGTTTGAATCAGGATTTTACACTGTCCTATCAACTGAGTTCCACTTTCCAGCTGTTTGCTCCAGGTTTACTACAACCTTTTCCTGTGGGAGGTGCCATGCCACTGGTATCAACCAGGAAGAGAGGCAGAGAGCTGTACCAAAGCACAAGCAATGCTTCAGTCTTCTGCTGTCATTATTATTCTTATTGTACTGCACCCACTTCTATCCCTTGATATGAAATAGCATAGGGGGTGCCACAGTCTTATCAGTTTCTCCCTCAAGTGAATGATATGATAACCATTGATCTCAGAGGGAAAACACAACTGAGTGTTTGTACCCACCCCACCCCCGTCCCCCAGGGTGTCATTCACCTCAGCTTGCAGCCTGGGCACCCTTGGAGCCCTCTAGTCCATTTATGAAGGCTTGTCTTTGCCCATCCTGAAGGCTCTGGAGATCTTTCTGATGATCCTGGAGCTGCACCAGGGATTCCTTTTCTGTGGCCACTTTGGATAAATCAACATAATAATTTGACCTCCTGCCCCTGAAGGAGTTGTTCCTTGGAATGATTTGTTGTATGTCCATTTGTTTAGCTCTGTTGTCTAAAAAAATACCTCTGCAAGTGCCATTTATAACAGAGAAGGCAGATCCTCCAAAACTGCTAGCAAGAAAACAGAGCAGGGATGAACTGCTCAAAATAACTGGTCTGTGACCTGGAGTTGTTCTGTTGAACAGTGGTGCACCTTTTGCTGAACAGTAATAAAGAGCCACCCTGTTGAGTCCAACCAGTGGTCCTTCCAGCCTTATTTGTGTAATGGTCTGCAACAGAGAAAAAAAGGGCTACATTTTAAGAATGGAACAATATATCCTTGATAAAATCTCCCAGCTTCACAACAGTTCACAATCCTCCTGAAGCACAGATTCCAGCTGCACCTTCAAGCTGAGATACAGATGACAGATTTTTTTTTCTTTCTTCATCTTAATAATCTTTGAATTCACTGAAATTTTTCTGCCTGCAAAGTTACCTCTAACATTAAGTTTTCCAGTTTAATGTTCCATGACTTGGAGTAACTGTTTCTGTTTGTTTGATTGTTTTAGAATTCTTGCTAGTTTTTAAATTATGTTATTTTTTATGTTCACTTCCTCTACACCATTGTGATTTTATGGAGTTCATAATGTCACAGCTGAACTCTCTCTTTTCTGAGCTTGAAGGGTACATTTTTATTTACAACATGCTTTATGGGGGGCTTATTTGCAAAGGCTTCCTTGAGATGCTGAAACTGAAGAGTTTTACCTCCTATCCTTATATCAGGAAGGATTTTTTACCTTGAGTTGATGGTACTATTTCAAAATACAGATTCTAAAGTATTTTGCAACAATAGAATTAAATGATCACAAGAGTCTATCACTGAACTCCAATGTGCATATGACAATGCAGAAAAATGAACACTTCAGCTTTTCTATTATTTCCCTTTATACTGGAGCAGTGTTTCTTCAAATCTATTTATCTATCTATCTATCTATCTATCTATCTATCTATCTATCTATCTCAGAAAGGATTGTCTAGATTAATTTTCAGTTTATGTACAGTTAAATATAAAAATGCATAAAGTTCATTCTTATACTGCATTTTAATTACAAAGTTTTCAGTATTTTTTCTGAAGGTTATACATCAAAGTGCTCAACAACCTTTTAAAAATATGTTCAACTAGATGTGCAAAATCAGAAATCATAACCTATTATTTTTTACAGAGTTGAATAATTTTTTTATTGTTTAAAATATAACAAGAGCCTTTTGCTGCCTTAGAAAAATCCATATACACATCACTAAACTGGTGAGGCTGCTATTTTCCCCTGAGTGCATTGCTATGTCTTGTTAATTTTTAGAGAAAGCTGTTTATGGACTCAGCATCTGTGAGTATATCATTATGTATGATGTACTCACAAGCCTTTGTAATTAAATTCCACTGTTTGGTAGAAATAGGATCAGATTTACCAGATGAGGCAGCAGAACCCTGTAGTCAGAATTCAGGGGTTTAAATAACACAGCACTCTTTTTTGCAAATGTGTCTTGAAAAATAATTTGCTGGTTTTCTCTGCAGAAATCCCCTTAATGTGAATCATTTAGATTTGGTTGAATAGTAAATAAATGACGAAATAAATATTTCTAACCAAACATAATACAATTTGCAATTACATTATTGATCCTCTTCCAAAACCAGTTTGGGGCTTGCTGCAAATTCTTGTAGCTATTTAGAATAAAAGTTGTAGCTATTTAGAATAAAAGTGAATGTGTAGAAGCATTATTTGATTGTGTTGTCTATGCCAGAAATACAAAATAGGAAATATAAACAAATAACATCTGAATTTTAACTCCAGCATTTCTACAAAGCCTCTGCCTGTTTTCATAAAAGGTTTATGAATTTTGCATGTCCCATTTGCCATATGACCAATCTGAAATGATCTTTGACCCGGTCAAATACTCACTGAAAACTTAAATGGCTTCAGCAAATCCCTATTCAGACTTTTGTTTCCACATCAAAAGATGAATCAAATCCTAATTTAAGGTAGGCACATTTGAAATATCAGCCTTTCTGCCTGTTGTTCAATGCTGCTTCCTATAAAATGATGAGAATAAATTTAAGCATTCCCATAGGATTTTGGGAGAATTCATCAGGATGTCCTTGTAAAACTGGAAAGCACTGGTCCAGCAGACATCTTCATCAGAAATGTTTATCTTTGCTGCTACTTAGCTCCAAAGAAATGAAATATTGATTGTCTTCCTAGATTGCTTTAACCCTTTCTACTTTCACTGTAGCAAGTGGTGTTCATAGAGCAGCAATTACCTAAGTAACCTCTTACTGGACATGGTAACATTACTACTACGTGGGGTTTTTAACAAATTCTTAATGATGGATGATTTTTAGCAAACTTTTAGTGTTTGGTTTGGTTTTTTTTCATTTAAAAATTAAAAGCTCTGAAAATAGCCCTATTAATTTCAGCAGGGAACCTTTATCTTGCATACAAATGACAAGCCATGATCCCATAGAGAAAACTCAAGGGAAACTTAAATTGATTATCAGTGTGTAGGAAGACTACATCATTTAGTTCCTCTATAAATTTGGGTGTGGGATGAGCTAGATCAGTCTGCTCATTCTGCTTCTAGCTTGAGATTTCTTCTCTATTATTTATTCATAAAAGGCCTTAATTAATGGGATGTTCAAGATCAACACATTTGCTGGCTGGGGAGCACCTTTGGTGCACTACTGAGCTAACCAGTGTCCCTTGAATGTGGTGATGTTTAGAAGTACCTTTAAAGCTTCAAAACCATCCATTTCCTGCAGTTTAATGTCACCAAGAAAGAGCTCTTCACATCTGCAGAATGACAGTCTTGCTTTCATGCTTTCCTTTCCCCAGCTGTAATTCCTAATCTTTGAACTCTATATGACATTTAGCTATTATTTTAAGAGTAACTTCCATAAATATCTTACAATTAAACAAAATAATTAGGTCCTGAAACAAAAATTTAATGCTTTGCATCTGACAACGACTATTAATCTCTCCCAGAAAGGGCTGCAGACACACTGGACATCAGCAGCTAAGATGAAGTGCCAGGGCTATAAAAACTGAGATAAATGACTGTTTTGCTTAAGCCTGTCTGCTGTTTATGGGCCTAAGAGGGGCTTAGCTTCTGAGTGATAACAAACACTGTATTCACCCACAACACTTTCACTTTGACTCATTTTCACACATTTTGAAGCAGCTCTGTTAGTACTCTGCTCCATGAATATTGCTTTTAAAAATGATTTGTAAATGCATCACATCACTCATGTTCATAATGGCATTTGTGCCCTTTGTGGTGCATAAAGGCAACTTAATCATTCCAAATGCCATGTCACATCTTGGCTTCCCTCTGAGAAACCTGGCAGTATTTGGAGGCTTGGCAATATGACATTACAGGCACTTAAACTGCATCTGCAGCTCTTTCACAGGCTGGCTGAAGAGGGAAAGGGGAAGAGGAAAGGCATTTTTAATGTATGGTTCGGTGTTTAGACCTAAACTGGGACTAGGAATAGGGAGATCCAGTAAGAAGTGACAGAGAGTAACATGCTGCAAAGATCCCCAACACAACACCCGCCCTGGGTGAAAGGTGCTGTGTGTTTATCCCAGTTACTTTGGCTAGTCAGACTTGGAGGCTCCAGCAATACCTTGAAAAGGAGGGGCCTACACAGGCTTCCATTTGAGCCTTGGCATCCATTTGAGCCAATAACCTTGTGCTGCTGTGGTTGTTTGGCCAGGAGGAGCAAAGCTGCTGTGCCTCCTTTCCTTTGGGAAGCAGCCCTTTTAATCTCCTCTGCAAACTGTTAGTCGCAGCTGTGGCCCCTGGGGCTCTGTGCAGCAGGGCAATGCTGGACACTGTGGTTTGCCCATCTTCTGCCACCAAAATGCAATTGCAATTACAGGGGAAACAACCCAAATGTAGGTTTTCTTCATATCCTCAAACCCAATTGTTATAATCACCAGGTGATTGTTTCCGATGCTTCCTCTTCTCTGGCGTATCCTGCTGGTCTTCACCCCTCAGCTACTGCATTTTTTCTGAGAACAGCATTACTTGATTCTGCCACTCTGAGAGCTGGATGGAGTGTGCTGTTCCCTGGGGTAAAACATGGTTATTATGCTGAATCTGATTTAGGTTCCCATTTGGTAATTTTGTTCTCTCTGGCTACAAGAAAAGTTGTAATTGGTGACTGAAGAGCTTCCTTAGAACAAAACAGTGTTTAGGAGAATAGATAGAATTTGGAGAATACATACCTCGCTTATTGATATAAAACAGCCCGTGCTCCTACCTGCTCACTAGGTAATTTGTGGTTTTCCACATGGAGGCTTTGTAAGGACAGATTTCTCTCCTACCCGACTGTCTCAGCCAGTTTCCTGTCATGCCTCACAGATGCAGGGGTCCTTTCAAGGCCCTTCCTACCCACCA